>NC_138031.1:38693179-39973179 GCF_964106645.2 Podarcis pityusensis | reverse complement strand
CATAATAATCAGTGAGGGTTAACCTCACGTCCTCTCATAGAGCAATCTACTATCAGCCATCCTGTGGGAAGGAGTCCAGGAGTGAGAGGGAGGCTGACGAAGTCCAGGTAGTGCTCTAGCTGGGCTTTGCTCTTCCCAGCCACCACCCCAAGCACAGAGCAATCTGCCATCAACTGCCATGGGGGAGAAGGATCCTGATGACTTTTTAATATGTTAGAAATGCTTATTGTGGGCTACATCCAGCTCAGGGCCTTTCATCACAACATTTCTAGCTGCTTGATCCAATGTTTTTAAGAATGAATTTGTAGCTGATTGTCTGCACTTTTGGTCACTTTGGTCAATGTTATTAGAGAGTAAGTTCTGAGTTTTCCTTTCCACATAAATGGTGGCTTGTTCCTGAATTGAGAACATTTCTGTGGCTGTAGTCACACCCCTTGAATAGTCTCATGTTCAGTGAACCAAGAAATGTCAGAATTATGAGCATGTGCACAGAAAACTCTAATCCTGTGAGAGTACAGGAGATTAGAAGAGGAACTTTGTGTCTGCCTGAGCTATGGCGAACCTGGTTAATGTGATGAAATTCTCTCCACAGTGAATGCTTGCTGCCAAAGACAGTACTTTGACTCAGTACTATTGGCCCTATCTACTGCATCTCTACTTTGAATGCTCAAACCACTCCCAGCAACCCCCAACCCCTCCAACACACAAACCAGGGCAATGCTTGAACATCTGCCACACTAATGAAAATATTGAAGATCCATTCTGGATTCTTCATGAAAGCTGGCTTTTTTGTGGTAGATGGAAAAGTTGCTGGTTTTCCCCCAGTATGTTATTCCAGAATACCAGCAGAGTGATGATACTGTGTTTTCAGATAAAAAATCTGAAAACCCCCAGCAACTATATCATTATAAATGGTAAATGTGGAAAGGTCTGAAGTAATTCTGAGACAAGAACTACTTACTACCCCCCCAAACTGTCCTAGGGGTTCATCCAACCGTCTGGAGCAGATTTGGGATGGGGGGGGAGCAGAAGGAGGAGGGGAATTCCATTGTGCAAGTGGAAGTTGTTCCACCGACACAATGATTTCACTCGACTCAACTCTTTGTTTGTAAAGTATGTAATTTAATTGTAAGCTCCCCTGGAAGGAATCCTATCCTGAAAGGCGGGATATAAATAACTGTAAAAATAAATAAATAAAGAATAAATAGAAGCAGACATAGAAAAATAAAGGTTATGGCATGCATACAGTGTAAGAGAAACTGTATGATGAGATAAAGAAAATAAGGAACATTGTGATTCTGGTGTTGCAGGCCCTGGTAGCTGCCAGCTGCAAATGCAAACTGGGGAGGCCTGGAAGGATTTTTGCATCCCACTTATTCCAACACATTTGTGGTTTTTACTACTCCCCCCACACTCCCAAATAAATACAGATGAACACCACTGTGATTGCTAAGAGTCAGTGATGACCCTTGACTAAGCAATAAAGACTCAATTTGATTTTGACTAAGAGTCTTAACAGTGCCATCTAATGCATGTTTACTCAGAAATATGCTGTTCAACAAGAGTAACTTCTAGTGAAGTTAGTTCTGACTTCCAGCAAGCTGGGCTTGCTTATTTTTTCTGGAGCTCTGATTTTTTGTTTCAGTTGCCACTGTTTATGTAATGTGCAATTTGAATTTCAATTTAAGTGTTTATTAGATGGCCATGCTCATTCATCATCTAGTCCAGCATTCTCTTCTCACAGTGGCCAACCAGATGCCTCAATAGGAAGCCCATAAACAGGACCTGAGTGTCTTTTATTTTTCCTAATTATTCCAACATTCAGGTGTCTACAAGTTCTAGAGAGGGAGAAGAACTTTTCTCTATCAACTTGCTTCATGTTACTTCTTACTTGCTTTTTTCTAAATTAAAGAGCCCCAAATACTGCCAAGTTTCCTCCTAGGGGCTTCACTCCATTCCCTTGGTCATTTTGGCTGCCCTTTTCTGAATATTGTCCAGCCTTATAATATGCATTTTGATGTGACCAGAACCGTACACAGTATTCCAAATGTGGTTGTGCCATAGATGTGTATAACCACATTACAATATCAGCAGTTTTATTTCCAAATAACTCAGGACTTGAAGATGAACACCAGCTGAAGTGGATGTGGCATTTGACTCTGAATGCACTGAGTCAGCTGAATGAGACACTATTGCCTTGTAGAAGTGAATATATTATGTGGGCAATTCTCATATTTGTGTAGGCCAAAAGGACATCATCTAGCTTGGTACATTTGCAAAAGAGCAAAAGCTCATAAGGATTCTTAAATTGTCACAGCTTCTTTTACTTTCTTCTCTAAAACACTTCGACATTACAAGTCAGTTCTCACATAACATCCTTCTTTAGGTAGAGTCATATCAGTGAGGAAGGGCACATAATACGATAGGAGAATAGATTAATAGTGGGTTCTTTGCCCCAACACACACACGCACAGATAAATCTATTAAAACATCAACTTCCCAATGCAAATTTTGGGTGGAAAAAAAGTAATGGCAAAGCCATTCTATAAGGGCTTTGCCAGGATGAATGACTTACTCGTATATAGGGCTCAGCTACATTGGCAAAGAACAGTAACTTTATATGAGCTGTTTATGAATTCTAACACTGTGACACCAGATGGTGCTGTGGCGTTCCATTTTGCTAACCCGATTTCTCATCCAAAGTTTGCAATGCATTTAACTGAAACACTTCTTTGATGTGTCTAGATCCAGCCTGTGTTACACTTTCCACATTACAATTATATTTGCTGAACTCTGCTGTACTTCGCTCTTGGTTTCTGAGTGCTTTGAGGAGATCCTGAAAGAGATGTTTGGTGGGGAGATGGGCAGGTGATATCAAAACGGTGATTGTATGCGGTGCTTGGAGGAGGAATGAGAAATGGGGAAGTGATTCAGAGAGGAGAACCAGCTGGGAAGGAAGTCTGCCATGAGTCAGAGGTGTGGCCGCCATCCAATGTAACTAGTAGACTTGCATGCTTATCATACTACTACTGTTGTGTAAAGCTACTTAGATGTTTTGAGAAGGAGGACATGTTTACAGCTACTAGACATGATGGCTCCATGGAACACCCATATACAGAGACAGTTTGCCTCTGTGTACCCGTCTCAGGTGTGTGGGGATGTACTATGGAGGATGACTATTGCCTTCAGGACCTTCTTGTTGGAGACATCTAGTTGGCCAATGAGAGAAACAGAACTCTGGGTAGATGGATTTCTGGTCAGCTCCAGTGGGGCTCTTCTTATGTATATATCACAAAGAAGAGAACATAATTTGGAAAGTGAGAGTATGTTATCCCTTGTGTTCAGTCATCTATACACCACTCACGTAAGGCACACTACATTTACACCCTTGTGAAATTAATTGAAAGAAAGCTTGTTTTCTATCTTACTTGTAATCCTGTACTCAAAACAAACACGAAAAGTCAGTTGATCATTATGGTGTTGGAAGCCTTCAGCCAATAGAAGGAATGATACGCTCGCCACAATATATTGAGGTTCTACAAAAGAGAGTTATTCCAGAGCTGGAAAAGAGGTATCCTGATGCTACTGGGATATTGCAGCAGGACCTAGCCCCCTGTCACACATCAAAAGTGGTGAAGAAATTCATGACAGAGCAGCAAATACAGGTACTTGATTGGCCAGGGAATTCCCCGAACGTAAATCCCATGGAGAATTTGTGGGCTATATGCAAAAGTCACCTCCGTGCTGTAGACTGTATGACTATGGAGAAGCTCATTCAGGCGCTGATTCAAGTGTGGTACAGGGATCCAAAAATCAACAGTGACTATTTGAAACTAGCAGACTCCATGCCAAACTGTGATCAAATGCTGTTTAAAAATAGCAGCAGTCATATCCGTTACTAATGCACATATATGTGAGTTTTGTACATGTATATGTGAGTTTTGTACTACATTGTTTGTTTCAATTAATTTGCACAAGGGTGTAGATTTCAGAGGCTAAGAGGTACCCAAAGTCACACACTCAGACCAAGGAAGGGTTTGACTTTACACCCAGACGTCCCAGGTGAAGTCAGCACATTCTACTTATTGCACCACAGTGATGCTGGTGGTGATAATGATATTTCAGGACAAAACTTTAAATACATTTTATCAGTATCGTTCGTTGGTCATGCCAGCTTAGCCAAGTCCCTCTGACATATCTGTTTAGTCTTCCCCACTTACATACCTATCCCTGCTTCTTTTTCTTATATTTATTTAATTTTATTGAATTTAATTTAGCAGGCAGCTTACTTAAAAATAGCCCCAAGGCAACTCACAGCAATTCAAAATATAGAAAATAAAATAAAGGACAGCCATAACAATTTAAAAAACCCATCATAAATATCTCAGTGACCCTGAGCTCAATTTTTAGAATTACGTTGCACATTCAAGCACATGTATTGTCCTATGGAACAGATCTAAGCTTTTTGGAGCTTGAATTGAAACCCCCGAACACAGGTGTGTCAGTTTATGCCTTTTAAAAAATCTTACAGGTTACCAATGTGCATGAGCCCGCATTAATTAAATCAGGAGAATGCTGATATCATCACATAATCACATCAAGATTCCTTTTTGTATTGTGATTCTATCAATGTAACAACACAAAACAAAAAGATGCAAATTAAAAACTATACAGAACTGCATGTGTACCAATTCAACATTCAAGTTTAGAAATTCTCCATGTGAAATGGGAAGATAGAAGATGGAACAAAAACAGAAGGGGGTAAATTCTTTCAGGCATATGTAGAACCTGATATAATTTCAAATTAAGCTGGGAAAGAATCCAAAAATATACCTTTTGGTTTGTGCATACTTTGTCCTTTCATTTTGTAAAAAATAGAAACAGGCGCAATTATAATATTAGATTTATTTTTCACCAGACATGTGAGGTTGGGCCCAGACTTGTTGTTTGGTGAAGGGAAAGGCACTAGTAAGTTGGATCCAGCAGCGTCTCCCACTCCATAAATAGTATGTTCCCATGGGCAAAAGAGGAAGAAGTGGTTTTTGCTTATTCTATTCCTGTTTCAGCCCCCAATGTCACCTCCTACACTCCTACATTGACCAATTCTAAAAAAAATAAAGCTCTCCAACTTTGGGGGATAGTAAGATGCTGCAGAGAAAGGAGTAACTGGCAAATGAAATGAAATGAAAATCACCTACCCTGCACAGCTAAAGAACACACCTGTGGTCCTTTTAAAAACAACAACATCTATGCAACCTGAATTAATCTAAAATTACTAATTCGAAGATGAATCAGAGAGACCAGGTCTGCAATTCTAACTTCATTGAATTCAATAGGACTTACTTTTAAGAAGATGTGGTCAGTATACTACTGTAGGTGCCCCCCCCCCCCAGGTTGCCATCAATCTAGCTATGAACACGTTAGCTGTTTGTATCACTGTGGTTAGAAGACATTTCTCTTGAAGAAGCCTGGAAGGCCTGGGAAAAACCCAGAAAATTTGAAAAAGAAACCCAGGTTTTTCCCAAAGCCGTTTTCCCCCAGAAAAAGTGGAAAAAAAACTTTGATATAGTTTGAATATTCCACACACTTTTAAAATTATTTTTCCCAGAAAAAAAACACCTGGTTTCCCCCCAATTTTCCCGTTCCCCCCCCCCAGGCCTTCCCATCTCTACTCTTCACTTTTTAAAAAATAAAATAAAAACAAAAGTAGTAAAACAAAAATAAAAAACAAGTTTAAATAAAATCTAATTGTTCATTAAAAAATATATACTGCACCATCACTTAGATTTGTAACTTTTTGTTTAATTAATGGAAAACTCTAGTATCAAGTCATTTAAGGCTGTAATCCGATGGCCTCTGGGAGGGCCCATAGATCAGAACTGCCTCTCTTTTGTCAGATAGGGAGTTCTGATGTCACAGAGGGAAATAAGATAGATCTTTCCTCCCACCACTGGCCCAGAGATGGAAAGCCATGGCTGGCAAGATGCTATTGGACTCCAACTCCCAGCAGTCCCAGCCCATGTAGCCAGTGGTGAAGGAGGACTATGGAGGAAGAGTTAAAATAGAGATAAAAAGAATTGACAGGATAGGTCAATTGTTTGTATAGGTCATCTTCTCATTCACACTGGAAAACTATTTGAAAATGTCCCTACAGACAGAAGTCAGAGCAGAAATGGATAAATCAAAGATTTTAATGTAGCTGAGACAGGGCACAAGGGTTCCACCCTGCCCCCACTTGAAAGACCCCAAAATGGAGGAACCTTCCTCTCAAACAGGCCAATGAGGACTGAGCATGCTCAGTGAGCCTATAGCACTTATTTTTGAATGGGGGGGGAGGCGGAATAGAGTGGCCAGAACCCTAAACAGAAGTTCTCCCTGAACAAAAAGTTAATAATAATAAAAATTAATAGAAAGTGAAGGTTAATGTAAAAAAAAATGTTGTTCCTCTTCTTAATGTTGAATGCACATAGCACACTCAACATCTCCAAGACAACATAACAAAGAGGCAGAGGTTAATCTGCAGACCAAGTGCAGAGGTAGCGGAAACAATATAGATTGTCAAACAGAATCATAATTCATGGATGCTTTGGTTGTACTGATTCTTAACTCAAAGCACTATAATGACTCTGATTAGGTCAAGTCCTGCTTACATTCATAAAACCATTGATTTGATTAAAGGTAACAGCTGTTGAGCATGTTAGCGGTACTACTGGTGAACCTACACTCGCATCCCTTTAAGAAAACACATGGGCTGTGCACCTCTAAGCACTTAGATTGGAAAAAGCTACTGAATCTCAAGTGAAAATGCTCATCTGTTTCAGAGAGCATTTCCCCCACCCCACCTATGAGGTGTACTGGTTGTGTTTTTAAAGACACTTAGGGAGGATGTGGAACACAGTTCCTCCAAGTCCCATAGACTCTGACCTCAGGCTCATAACCTGGGGCAGGGGGCAGAAAAGTACATTTTCCTACTTCAAATCATTAGTGATGTGGATTGCCCTCCAGTGATTTGTGGGGCTGAACTCTGCTGGCACAGCTTTCGATACAACCTATAGTATCTAACTCTTCCTTACTTAGGTAGTGTGGGTAATTCTCATTAGCCTTTAAAGCACAAGTGTTCTTTGGAAGGAAAAAGGGCTGGAGATTTCATTTTGGCATATAATAATCTCCTTACCACATGTTCGTTGGATATTTTCTGAGTAGTACAAACACAAGCATTGAAGCAATACCAGATTCACAGCAGTTATCAGTCTAATACCCCAAAATGTAAATGGCTGCATTTGTTAGCTCCCCCTCCCCCAACACATGCTAACTGGATTCAGGCTGGGCAAACCAGTTCCACCACCTTCCCATCCTGCCAATGGGTGTGTTTCAGTGTACATTACAAAGCAGCTTTAGACAAAGAGCAAATTGCCCGTTTTTGTTCATTGTCCTCCATCAATGGCCAGACTACACAAGCCTAGGGAGAGAGCCATCTCTCCACTTTGTGCAACACAGCAGCATGGCTTACAGGAATATATTAAAACTTAGGTGAAAAAGTGCTAAAGCTTTGCATTCCCTTGGAACCTTGCCCTTATTTTCATTATCTCTCCCCCCCTCCCCATTTCTGCAAAAAGGCTATTTGAAAAGCCCATGCAAACAACAGCAGCAATTTAAACACATTTGGATTTAGTTTGCTTTCTCGGTATTGTCCTTTTGCTTTATGGTAGAATGATTTTGGCTGTTTTCATTTCAGTCTGGAATGAGTGTTGGCTATTTTCCCTTTTCTCTTGCTTTAAAATGGAAAGTCCACAGAGAAAGCATCAGAAATGGAAAAACTGTATTCTGATTTGATGCTGTGCTTGTGTGTGTTCAACTGCATGAAGATTTCCATGTGTACAGGAGTGATCTTATTTGTCTGGATACTTCTACACGGAAACATGAATAAGGAGACATATATTTTCCACACCTAACCTAAGACAGAGTGTGTGGTTTGTTTTTTTTTTTAAAAAAGTGTGTTAGGAAAGTGTGAGCATTGCAATAGAGAAGAAAATGAATTCCAGATTGTGAGCTCCTTCTCGCAATTTTGATTTTGTAGGCTAACTTTTGTTCTTACTCATGACATTACACAGCCACCCATCATTAGATCATTAAAAGGTTGAATTTATTTGTGCCAGTTTCTTTGCCTCAATCTACCAAAAGTCCATGTTGTGTTTGAATGTTGCACAAAGAACAGGTTCAAATCCCTACACTTACTAGATGATCCTTAACCACACATTTACTTTTTCCATTAAACTAATCTACCTCAAAGGAATGTTGTGAGGATGAAAGGGGGGGGGACAGTGTGATCAAAATATAATAGCTAAATAATAATTAAATATTAAGATCCCTTCCATTCTTACTCTCAGGTTGCTTTTATATGAGCTTGGTGGTATTAGGAGACACTTAGAAATGCATCACATTAAGAACTGTCCATTTGTACGCTCTAGTCATGTCATAAGGGATTGCACTTCCTTGAAACTCTGGTTTCAGGAGCAAACTAGTTCAAGAACACTCTTGAATTATTATTATTTTTAAACACCCCCCCCCATCTGAAACAATGTACTCACAAGCTGGATACTTCTTGTTCCACCCCTGATGCTGTGTCACTGCACCAAATGTGCCTTGTGCTAAGGCGGTCCATGCAAACAGAACACTTACCTGCATAGTGTATGCAACGCGTGGAGTCCCTATATGCATGCAGTGACCCACACATAAGGTTTCGCTTGCTGGCAACTGAACTCAGCCTGCAGTCATTGGAACATGGAGCTATGACAAAGTGGCAGGAAGCATGACCTTGAAAGCAGGCCAAGTTTCTAAGTTTAAGGTGTTACTATTACTATTTACTCCTGCCAACCTAGCAGTTCGAAAGCACTTCAGAGTGCAAGTAGATAAATAGGTACTGCTCCGGCGGGAAGGTAAACGGCGTTTCCGTGCGCTGCTCTGGTTCACCAGAAGCGGCTTAGTCATGCTGGCCACATGACCCCGAAGCTGTATACCAGCTCCCTCGGCCAGTAAAGCGAGATGAGAGCCGCAACCCCAGAGTCGGTCATGACTGGACCTAATGGTCAGGGGTCCCTTTACCATTACCTATTACTATTTACAGCCTTTAACCCAGGCATCCTCAAACTCGGCCCTCCAGATGTTTTGGGACTACAACTCCCATCATCCCTAGCTAACAGGACCAGTGGTCAGGGATGATGGGAATTGTAGTCCCAAAACATCTGGAGGGCTGAGTTTGGGGGTGCCTGCCTTAACCATTTGGGCTAATTTACTTCTGAGATTGCCTTATCCTGTGTATTTCCCCACTCAACAGTTTCAGTCTGTGGAACATGCACTGTTACAGTTGCAAAATAATACCTTCTGCAGCTGTAGCACCTACACATGGACGTAGGAAGGGTGGATGTGGTGGGTGCGGTCCGTCTCGGGTGCCATCTCTGAGAGGGATGACAAAATGCTTTGCGGTGCTCAACGTCTGTGAGAGACGCTGTGGCTTTCGGGTGCACAGGCTTCCCGCTGCAAAAATGGTCTGCCTCAGCTCCCCTTCAGCTGTACGGTGGCAGGCAGACTCGTCGCAAGGCACGCGATCTCTGCAAAAGAAGCTTAACAACTCTGGCTCCTCCCAAAAAGCTCAACAACTCTGGTCGTCCCCCCCCCCCAAAATGAAATAAAGTCAAACCATTGGGGGGGGACAATAAATTTTCCGCACCAGGTACCACCTGACCTTGCTACTCCACTACACCTACACTGTAGAGCTCCCTGCATACTGACCTCAGGCAGACACCTTCACACTTTCCACCTCCTGCTTAAAGCATGTGTGCTTAGGCAAGCCTATTGAGCCATATGCCTTAATCTATTTTTAGTTTATTATTTTTTATAGTTAGTTTTAGAATGTTTTCAGGTACCTGTTTTAAACTGTTTTTTATTGATTAATTATAATGTGTTTTGCTTTGTAAACCATTGCGACATGTGTGTTTTTTGCAAAATAAAAAAAGAGCCTGACTTGTGAGTAATGCACGAATAGGGATGCACACACTTAACTACAGCGACCAGAAACTGTTATGGTTCTTAAGATGGTGAGAGGTTATGGGGCGGGGGGAGAACGCTGTGATATTCAAGGAACAAAACATTTTGGGTACACACACCAATTTGCTTGAAGATGTACATCTCTCTAAAATGAACTAGAGCACCCAATGTTACTTAATGAGAATGTAGGCACTGCACTGCCTTTAATAACATGTACAATAGTTACCCATTTTTAAATAAGATTCTTTGAGTCATGCCATTGCATAGTGCTAGCTGATTTTGTATCTACTATGTGAAGGGGATGTGGAAAGTATAAGCAAACTCTATTCACCATTTCCTGTTATTCATTCACTTAAGTCTCATTCTCAAACATTACTTGAGGGAGTTTTTTTCTTTCTTCCTGTGCATGTGTCATTTAAAAGTATATAAGCATCTGTCAACAGAAGCCCTTTATTTCTCATAACAAGAGAACTCTGTTTATAAAGTGACACCAGCTGCTCAAGCCAAATGGGTTCTATTAGAGCTAATTTAATTTTACATAAGTTGATCTATTTGCATTTTGAGTCTCCAGTTACAAAACAAGGTGCTACTTTATAGACTAATTCAGCTTCAAGCTTCAGTGTATGGACAATGCTTAATCAGTGTGTACATCAGGAAATAAACATAATCACCAAGTATACTAATTAAGCCTGGAAATTTTGCAACATGCATACACTGTATGGATTAACAAGGCAATTCATTAAAAATCTTAATTGTGAATATTATATTTTCCGTACATTTTATTTCATGATGCTTCAGATGAATCTTCTGTGAATACACAAGCCAGCTATCCTTTCTAGAGTAGATGGTGAAATCAGACACATCTGTCTAGCATTCAGCCTGCAAGCCTCTATGGAAAATGCACTTTGTTATTATTCTGCCAGATATAACCTGATATGCTTTGTAGAGGAAGTGAATGAATGCAAACGATGACAATAATCAAGTGTGGATAAAAAAAATTGCAAAGAAACTCGCATAATTAACATGCAAAAACAGAACACCAAAAAGACTATTTGGATTATTGAAGAAGTAACTTTACATTTATTTATTTATTTTTTAAAAAGAGCGAAATAGATGGTTGTAGGGGGTTGTAGGGTTGTATTTTATTTTTAAGAATGTCATCGGTAATTGTCTGCACTTTCTTTAGAGCTTGAGTGTCATAGTGGACAAGATACTGTGCTGTGAACCTACCAATCTATCTATAAGGTTGATGAATGAAGAACAGATTGAAAATAAAATAGCAAGGATCATTGCATTATATACATAAGACCATTTTTGGTGTGGCCACATCTGGAAATGTGTGATGCTTTGGTTGCCATGCTTCAAAAAGGATGCCACACACAGAGAAAAGTACATAAAAGAGTAAATATACAATCATGGGGTTGGTATCATCCAAGTCAAAATGGGGGGCATTTAGTTTGGTTTGCAAACCTGCCTAATTATTTATTCCCAAAACAATATGTGAAACAAAGTGTACCCATTCTTTGAAAAAACAGACAACTTTGAATTTTGTTATGCAGTTCCTTAATGTAATGAAGTATAACAAAACGTGCATATTAGGGCAACGCGTGTATAAAAATTAGGGATGGGGAAAATTCTATTCAGTTTGCATTTTTAGGCATATCTACATCTTTCAGAATTCCTGAAACAGTATGCAAAGCAAAATGCAATCATCCTTCAAAATTTGCGCTTCTCTGAATTTTGCAAAGCATGTCTCCAACCAAGTAATGTGCATACTAGACAAAGTGTGCATAAAAGAGAAAAGCGTGCATAAAGTGTGAAAATAACATACAAAAATGCATTATATTATGGTTGCTTGCAAAAATTTGGGGAAATTTCATACAAAAAGGTATACACCAGGAGAAATTCTCACTAAAATACTGGTGAATTTTCATATTAAATTGCACATGAGTCTAGATGTGGGTCCAGTTCAGAATTGGCAGAATTTTGCTTCTATTCCTACTTATGATAAATTAAAGCGCCTATATTTCTGCTATATCTGTTATTATAGATAATGGTCCTGATGCAGGCTTCCCATAAGCATCCAATAGACCAGGCATAGGCAAACTTGGCCCTCCAGATGTTTTGAGACTACAATTCCTATCATCCCTGACCACTGGTCCTATTACCTAGGGATGATGGGAGTTGTAGTCCCAAAACATCTGGAGGGCCAAGTTTGCCTATGCCTGTGATAGACCACTGTGAGAACAGGATGCTGGACTAGATGGGTTGACCCAGTAGGGCTTCTTTTATGTTCTCAGGGTCAAGTTTGTGTTCCCTGTTGCATCCAAGAATGCAACAGAGAGATGCTCACTACTTTTACCTAACAGAAAAAAATATGGGACAGTCCAATATGTGCAAAGGTCTAGGTATTCACTGAAACCCTACAGAGTTCTTGGATCTAATGGAGATACTCTGCTATCCTCTACTTCTCTCTTTATTGTGGCTTTAAGAAAATGGAGACAGATGTTTTTGGGAAAAGTTCATTTCAAGTTTAGAATCATTTGTTTCACTTTATCAATTATAAAGTGTTTTGGTCTTAGAGCAATCACATTGCCATGTCACCAAACCATGCAAAATGCATTCTGTCATCGGCTGAAGGTCCAAAGTATAATAATTTTTTTCATCATGGGCATGAAAAGTGCAGCCAGAATAAATTGTATCCATGGTAAATAATTCCTTCCATACCTTAAAAGTTGCAGGATTTATTTAGACTGTCGCTGCCACAGAGCATCACCATATGTCATAGCTGGCTTGACATGGCGTAAAGGCCATTTTAAGCAACTGATGGAAAAGTCATTAAGTCTCATCTTTGTTAAAAGCAACAACAACTTCTTGGATTAGTGAAAACAGCAGTAGCATGGGGAAGTTTGTTGAAAGAAGAGGGAGGAAAACTGATTTCAGGGCAATTTTGACAGGTTAAACACACTTATCCTACTACTTGTTTACTCTCAACTGACCTCTACCAAAGGGAGTTTTTATTTTAAAAGAAAATAAAAAAAATTAACATGTAATTAGCCGTGAGTGAAAATGTGTGTAACTTGCAGTTTGAGCCTTAAATACCACATTGATAAAATAAATGTACCTTGAGATAAAAGTGTTGTAATGACTGCATTGTTAAAATAAGCATACTTTGAGATACAACTTTCATTAAATGATCTCCTAGGTGTAATACTTGTGATTATTATTTTTTAGAAATAAGCAAACAAGAGAGGGGATACAACTTTCTTATGTACAGGTTAGGCATGAGAGGGCTCAACTGTGGCAGTCTGAAGCAGAATACTAATGAGACTGTAAACTGGGGTGAAAGGGGCTAAAGGGAATGTGGGGCCTAAAATCCAATGGTAGGGCATAGGTCTTCTATGCCAAAGACTCCAAATTCAGCCACTGGAATCCCCAGGTAGAGCTGGAAAATAATATCTCACTCATGCTTCCAATCACATTCTAATCAAATCAGAACTGTTCCAAAATCCCTTTCCCCAGTTTCCCAAAATAGGTTTATCTCCTGAAACCTTATGAATTCAAAGGGCTAAAGAATGAGCGCTGAGTTGCTGTGTGATGGATAATAAAAGAATGTTTGGCAATAGTTTAAAGGAGGCAGAGGCACTAACTTATCAAGATGATTAAGAGGGCCCAACACAATGTCCTGACTTCAGGCATGCAACATTGTGAGGAGTAGTCCCCTCAAATAACCCCAACAGGGAGCCCCAAAGTGTCTTGGCCCCCTGGAGCTGATGCCTATGAAAGGAGGAAATGGAGGCAAGTGTCCTAAACCAACATATATGGTGGGGAAAATTAAATCTCCACTGACCTGCTGTCTGTGAAAGCAGGGAGATATGATTGCATCATTAGAAAATATTATTGGATCACATACCGGATCACACACCGGCTCAATTGCAAATATTATTTCAAATAATGTTTTTTGATCATTTAAAACAGCTGGTTGCATGCTGAAAATAACCTTTCATTTGTAACGCAGGAAACAATTCACTCCTTGTTGAAATGTACTACTTAATACTGAAATATCAGGGTTGTTAATACTAGGAGAACATCTCTAACCTCTGACTAAATTTTACTTTGCGAGACAACTAGCATTCTCATAAATGCAATAAATAATTCAAAGCATCACCAGTTGAGTCATGATAGGAGAACCTCAAAGGATTAGGGAAGACAGAGCTGAAACAGCATTCTGTAGAAGTGATCAAGGCTTACTTATGGCTGGTGAGAAAGATTGCACTTTCTGAATCCTTTTCAGTTCTGCTTCTTCTTTTTTTTTCTTTTCTTTTCTTTTTTGCATCTTTGGACATGAACACACTGAGCATCACATCTTCAGAACTTGAAGGGTTTTGAGCAGTTACATCCAGGACCATCCTCATGTTTGAGGGGAACCTTGACAAAATGTTATCTGATGGTCCCCTTCTACCTCAGTAGGCTCTTAGTTATGGGCTTAGCTGACAGTAATGGTGGGCGGCCATTTTCCTTTCCCACAATGCTCTGGAGTGAAAAAAATGACTACCCACCACTACCAGATATGCCCATAGCCAGGAAACCATGGCAGGTGCCTGCACCAGCAGGCTCTCTTAAGGAGCTGGGGCTCCAACAATAGACCCAGCATAATCTTCATCATTCAGTTAAGGAAGACAATGTGTGATCTATCTGTGTACTATCTGAAACCCAAGGGATGTATTAGTTGCCAGATGCAGAATATATTGGCATTATTTTCAGCTCTCCTACTCCACTAGAGACTAGGTCTGTTCTGAAATGTGTTAAGCAGAACAGGTGATGATATCCCTTGTGGAGAATGGGAACTGCGAGGATAGGTGCCTTTTGCCCAGGCAGGTGCATTATGTGACCCATGAGAGCAGCAAAATAACCAGACTGACAACAGTGATGGGATAAAATCAGGCCAAAACTTTATTGACAGAAGCAGGCAGGACAAGTGTTGGCATGGCATTGGGATACGTTCATCATTCCATAAACCCCATGTTAATGGAATGGATGCGCTGGGTTTGGATCACTCCAAACCTGTATGATGGGACTCGGCCAGTGCTGAACCTTGCTGTGCTGAAACCCAAGCAAGCAAGGTCTCACTGGGGGACCAGGGTGAAGATTCCAACCAGGCAGACACCTCAACCTGAGCTTGCGTTTGCCATGGTCAATCGTCCCCTCAGGCCCCTTATGCCCCCCCATACTATGTTGATCTTGCCCAGTGCCATTTCTGCCCTCATACAAACAATGTTCCTCCACCTAACAAAGGAAGGCCATAATTTCACTGAGGGAAAAGGCGAAAAAAGCCCAACCCAACCAAGTGTCAATCAGATCGAGAGGGAGAAAAAAAACATTTCTGGCCCTGTCAACAAGTGACCCAAAATTGCTCACTGAAGGCTCTAACCCGAAGATAGGTGGACAGGAAGCTCTCAAAGCAAAGTGGCTTTCCCCTCCCCTCTGCAGCAAGGGATCATGGGACAGCTTTTTCCTATGAGCCCATCAAAAACACCTTGCCCAGTATTTTGTTGCAATCTATGGGCCACAGCACCGCCAGGCAAAGGCGTCCCGTGCTTATTGGGCATGGAACGGGACTCATTATCTGCGAAATAAATGTGTTTGCTGTGCAGCTTCATTCAGAGCAGATTACATGTGAAAAGATATGAGCAAGTTAAATCTGCTCTAATAAACAAAAATAACATACTCAGATACTCTTTATTAAACTGAACAAATGCCTGTACTACCAAAGCCACAGCAAACAACAGTTTACATCCTATGAATTATGGTGTCCAGCTGTTGGACTGCTTATGCTGTGGGTATAGCTGGGTTTAGTCATCACTGCCCTCAAATGGAGACATTCAGATAACATGGGTGCCTTATAGGAGAATAGATATTTTCCTGCTGGTGTCACCTTGGACAGAAGGAACACTGTGCACATGTGCTCAAGCTCTGCTACTTGGTTCTGGGGAATTATCCTGTGCTCCATTCCCCTTCTTCCTCTGCAACCTGGCAAGGTATAAAACAACCTACCAATGTTCAGCTATACTAATTTTAAAACAACAACAACATTTACATCTTTTAACAGTTTTACTGAGCTTTCCTTCCAAGCTGACAAGCCATTTACATGAAAGTCAGGAGGGTGTCTTAATCGCCACCCATGTAGTCACATCTTCTGTCTTTTTGGCATTTGTATGCTAATCACACAAAAAGCAAATAGACCTAGATTGGAAATCAAAGATTGGTTGTATACAGGTAATCGAGTGCGTGGATGCTGTATTTAAAGATAGAAGGCTTCTGAACCAGGCTTTATTATTGAACTAAGACTATCTATCCTTTTTGACACTTTTTAAATTAAGTTCTTCCTCTAATTTATGTTTTTGTCAGCTTTCTTCCCATACCTAGTTTTAAACTGATTTCCCCCCTTTTGCTCTGTGTAATTAACTACTGTAAAGTGTGTGTATGTGTGTGTTTGTGTGACAGAGAGAGAGAGAGAGAGATATTTTTTTTAAGAACCCTAGGAATTCAGATTAACAAATGGGTCATTTGTATATAGCTGCAGAATTATGAAGGCTTTGGAAGCATCTGAAGCGCCAAAGCATTTCACCTGATATACAGTCCCAAACCTACTTTGCCTCAGAATTTCCTCTCCATACTCCCTCCATCTTGTATTCCACACATGTTTCAGCAAGATCGCATCCTTTGGGTATAAAATTAGGAGGTCAAAAACAAACCAAAGGGATAATGTTGAGGTCAAAAACATCAATGCATTTCCCCCCACTGCTTAGAAGGATAAACCCCATGCAGCTCTTGTACCACAATGCAAACAAAAGCCCCTGTAAAGATGGATTTGCACCACCAGTCATGTCTAACTCGTCACAGGCTGCTCAATCTACCTCCTTATTATGGCTAATCCAACCTGGCTCACAGCATGGTCTGCATCCTGTTTTGACTTAAGCAGAGTTGTAGGGAGCTGGTTCCGACGAGTTGAGCTCGGTAGCAGCTGCAGCATGATGACTAGTGGCAGTCGGATAATCAGCTGCGATGTCTTGTTGGAGAAAATTTGGGGCAACGTAATTTCCCCAGTTTGACATCCTCTCTTGCCTATAAAATGTGGGTTGGGATTGGCATTATTTGCACATGATTTTGCTGCTTTTAGACACTGTCTGCTCTCCTTTGAGGAGAATTCTGATTGGAGATGTATTTCTTATGAAGTGTCACAACAGACAGTGTGGTTTGGAGGCAGAAGCATGCAGGAAAAGATCTGTGCCATAGGAGCAGGACCTCTTCCTTTACTCCCAGGATTCCAGTACTACTTCCATAGTTATTTAGTTAATCATTTTCAATAATCATATGTTCTTGGGCAATTAAAGAATACTTGAAGGGGTATGGGGGGGGAGGATGACAGTGGAAGATCAATGCTGCCCCATACAATGTAGAGGTGAAGGAAAACCTTTTTTCATTCCAAGGGCCACATTCGTTTCTCAGCAACCTTCTGGGAACTACAGGTCCGTGGTGGGTGGGGTCAGAGACAGATGTGGTTGGGGCAATGAATGTAAATTTTACACTTGCAGAGTAGGCTAGTTTCAACACACATTCACATACAACTCTCTACATTTAGGCAGACAAGAAGCATTATCAGAACTCAAGGACACGTTCCATCCATGCAAAAGCGCTCAAGGGGAATGTAAAGCTGGGGAAGGGTAGCAGTATAGAGATAGTCCTGAGCACCAGATACAGAGGTTTGGGGGCCATCATTGGCCCCCAAATCTGAGTTTCCCCACCCCTGCAAAATATGAAGTCAGAAATACTACCCAGAAAGTACTGGGATTTAAAACTGCCACTCTTCTATTGGCACTACACAAGAGTTTGCTAGATTAATGTTTGCAAGCACCTAAATCAGATTATGTTTGTACATGTATTTACATGCAAATATTGTTGTTACATTTGTACTTCTAAAATAGGATGTTGGAGCCAAAAAATAAGCATTCTGCATTCAAGAGGAATCAGATCATGCCAAACAAACAAACAAACAAACAAACAACACCGGTTTCTAAATAATACTGAAAATCAGATCATGAATTTTATTCAGTGCCCATGCACTTGGAAGTAGTAGGCCCAAAACATCACCTACTCCCCAAAATGGAACCATGCCTTCGATCAGCGATGGGGATCCTGTGGCCCACCAGATGTGGTTGAACAAAAACTCTCATCATCCTGACCACTCACCGACTACACTGTCAAGGGCTGATGCGAGTTGGAGTCCCACAGCATCTGGAGGGCCACAGGTTCCCCATCCCTGACTTCCAAGCGATGATTGCAGACATAAATTGACAATCTAAAAGTGTGAAACAGCTATAATCAATCATCACATGCTAAACTGCCATGGATGATTGTCTCTTATCACCTTGGACAACTATACACCCGTCTGAGCCTAGCTGAGGAAGGATAAGCCTGAGACAATTTGACTATCACTGAAGCTATTTTTTTGAGAATTCAGTCAACATTTTTTATAGCAAGGTACAATAAATGCTTGATTCAAACAAATGCCATTTTGTCTCTTAATACTTAAAAAATCACCCCATGACTAATAGCATTAAAGCAGTATGAGAAACAGCCCCCTTTCATGTTTCTGTTTCAGCAAATTATCACATGGGTGTGATTTTTTCTGTACCTAAGAGCAGACATGGTATTAAAGGGTGCCGTATCTTTTACCAATTGCTCGAGAGAAAAACTGAACTCAGGCATTTCTCCTTCCACCAGAAAATAGCTGGCATGTTATTTCAAAGTTTTCAAAAAGGAGGAGGAGGAGGAGGCGAAAAAGGAAGTGCTTACACAATTGATGATGTTATTGCATGGATATAAGGAAACAGAAATAACCAACTTAGGAGTTGCTTGTGAAAGTGGCCACAGAATGTAGAAGGTAATTACAGTATGGCTAACAGAAATCATAATAAAACCAACTAAAGGAACAAGCTAGCAAATAAAAATAATGGCAGTAAAAAATATAAAAGAAGCAGAAGAGTAACTAACATATCAGCTAAGGCCCGGTGAACCTCTAAAGGCCAAAAGTCTTTCTAAACAAGCATAGCTTAATGCTGCAGTCATGCTCAGTTAACTAGTGATACTGTCAAAACCTGAAATTACTCCATTCATAAGTCAAATTTACTATGTTTACTGTCAAATAATGTGGCATGAGCTCTGGCAATGAAATTTAATATTTTCATAATTAAACCAAGATTGGTTATGAGTTAATTTATATTTTCTGTGTCTGAGAACATAACATAAGAAGAGTGATGCTGGATCAGACCAAAGGCCCCTCTAGTCCAGCATCATGTTCACATGGTAGTCAATCAGATGTCAAAGGGAAACTTGCAAGCTGGACATGAGTACAATAGGACTCTCCCCATTCTTGTTCCGTAGCAACTGGTGTTCAGAGGCATACTACCTTTGATGTTAGAGTTGTACATAGCCATCATGCCTAGTAGCTCATAAATTTGTCTGGTCCCTCCTCCCAATTTTTACGCCATACTAGTGGCCATCATTACATCCTGTGGCATGAAATTCGGCAATTTAACTAATTACTATTTTTGATGAGGTAAGCTTGCCCATACCTAGTTTTAACTGTAAATAATGTTACCAGCATCTTCTCTGCATGTCTCTGCTGAGAACTGTAAACAGGATACCTATTAGAGTTCCATAAGTATTTTTAAAGGATGCGGCCCATCTGCAAATCAAGAAATTATGAAGACGTCCAACTATTTTATGGGAGCAAGTGAAATTTCCTATCATCATTCACTAGGTCTGAACTTGGATTGATGGCAAAAAAGACACACTGTATAAGCATTAAGGGGAAGGTATCCAGAAAAAAGTTATTACAGTAATCATGTAACACTTAGATGGTTGTGAAGATGCATAAAATATTATTGTAAAACAAATTTTCAGTGTCATTCAAAGTGGAATCAAGTAATGCTGAAAAGTGCTAGGTTCTGCATATGGTTTACCATTCTACTGCATTGGGCCTCTCTCTTGTAGTAGTAGTTTTTATTTTGGTTTTGTGGGTTTTTTTAAGGCAATGTACTGTGCTTCTTTGATATGGACGAATGTAAATAGGTCTTTTCCCAAATGGAAGAGACTACTTAATGCTGTTGTGAGGTCAGTCCTTTCCACTTTGGCCTTACTAATTCAATTTGTTTTAGTCATTCTCAGGCTGGAGAGTTCCATCACTAAAAAAGAGAGACGTCACAGGATGTCACTGTCTTTTCCGCTTCATTGTTGATTTGCTGTCCCCATGCAGTGTTTGTGCTTCATTGCCATGGTTTAATACCATGTGAGAAATAGAAAGTGAGAAAATACTGCTTGACAGCTTCTGTCACAGCATCATCTCTTCATATAATATTCACCTCCGCAGCACAGTCCAGCATTGTTATTTAGGCTGCATCTGCACTACAACACCTGTGTATCCACCAGTTTGGACAATTGCACTATTGGCTTTGCCTGGAAAACATACCCACTGCAACTGCTTCTAAGAAGCAGTGGGTTACACAAGCACTTCCTCTTGTCACAGTTATGGAATAACTTCATTGGAAAAGTATATACACACAAAAGAAAGATAAAGGCAAAACTGTAAAATTACCTCTGTATGGCTTAGTAAAATAGTCACCGAGTTTAATGACAAAGTTTTTAATAGCTCTCGTTTATGAAGATTAGATAAATAATAGCAATGAGCACAGAATATGTAATGAGAGATAATACAAAGATAATATAAAGCCGTGGTTTAGTGTTACATGGCTAAGCTACAGCAAGCCTTAGGATGGGACACTCTTCCCACTTCTCTCTGGCATGGCCATTAGGAGATTGGAAGCATTTCCTTCCATTTTAAATTGACTGTCATGTAAGATAGCCTTCCCCTTTATCCATTTTGGACTGTGTGTTACATCATTCCTAGCTACTAGCCATGCTGGCTATGGCTGATGAGAGTTGTAGTCCAATAACATCCAGATGGCATCAGCTTGGGGGAGGTTGGTTTAGAAATACACCCAAACACTATACTGTGGTCTCAACAAGCTGGTGTTGTGAAATATAGTTTCCAAGTTGGCTTGCTCAGCAAACCATAGGCAAGATCACCACTGTCAAGTTCAGACAACATTGCAGGTTGTGGTTAATATAATAGGGAATGAAAGCTTCTCAACTTCTTTTTACAGTTGTTTCATGAGGTGGGAGAAAGTCTGAGAGCCTGAGGCTTGATTAGGGTCATTTTTTTAAAATTATAAACTATGATTTTTTAAACTGCTTTGAGCTGCCCCCCCCCCATCAAGCAGTATATATATATTATGAAATAAAATATTAAATTTAGTGTTATATTTGAACCAGCCCACTGGGCTCAAGAATCACATACCATCATGTCTTTTCCACAAAGAAAAGACTTACGTTTTCCCATTAATCCTAAACTCATATTTCAGCATGGGCTTCTTGCTCTAAATGCTCACTTGCAAGAAGAATTGTTAAGTATCCAAAACAAGATAGTATGCAATATTAGATTCAGAAATTGTAACTGGGGAAAAAATATCCCCGTCCAAAAAAAAAATACTCTGGAACAATGATTAAACATTACATGATTTTAAAAAAAAACTAGCAAAATTTGTCTTGGTAATTTGTAACTACTTGAAGTTTGTTTTATGGAAAGGGGAGAATTGGAAAATTAAGCTGCACATTGCTAAAACCAATCCATAATATATCTGAGTCTTGCTAGAGGTCATGCAAAATTGTTCCAAAGGGATATACAATTATGTCACTGAACTGTTGATTTGTATTCCATTCACTGTGTTCTCTCTTTTTTTGCATTTATGTCCCTGGTATTGAGATGTTTGGAATATATAAGAGCGAAGACCTGCATTTTTCTTTCCAGTAACATAGTGCGGGTGGCGGTGATGGGAAATTAATTATGCATCTTGAATACTCTGTAGATATTATTAGTATTAATAACACAAGTACAATATATAAAACTACTACGGTATCTAATGACAAGACCATTAAAATGACAGGAATATAGTGATAAGAGTTGCATCCAATGTCTTCATGTGTACAATTACTATACATCTATGAGTGTCTGTATGGTTTAGAATAGGTCAGCATTCTCATTATGGACACTAATTTTAGGATACTGAAAATTGGTCATAATAATTTACTTTGTCCTTGAAAACAATTTATGCTAACTCAGTTTGGATCTTTTTTTCCTGTGTGAGTCAGTATTAGCGTGCAGCAGTGCTCAGGGTACAGATTCATTTCCCAAGTAGAGGTTTGGTTCAGCTCCCAGTTGAAGTTACTGCAGTAAACATTATTTTGCTTGTTCCTGGAGGTTTCATATAAATATCCAAGAGCCATCAATGAATTTCTTTCCTTTCTTCACAGGCCATGTATGAGGTTCAAAGTGTGATATTGTGTAGAGTGAGGAACCTGGTAAATATCAACAATGCACTACTGCACACTTACTTTAAACCTGATAGAAAGGATGGGTCATTTAAAAAAGTGTCATCTGGAGATTATATAACAAGATATCCAGTTGCTTTCCTTTTCTAATTTTTCAAGGGCAATTTTAAGCCAGGGCCATTTTCCTAATGAAATATGATAAGCGCTATGGCAACTGTAGGCACCATTGTCTTGCTGTGAACTAATGAAACACGTTTCTCCTATGGTACTGTTATTTCCAGTTTAAATTCACTCAGGAATGCAACCTGAGCTATTGCCACTCTTCTTCTTCTCTCAATTTTTCTTCATTTTAAAAGAAATAATTTTATAGGAAGAAATATTCCCAGCTCCTCTCTCTCCTGCAGCCACCTCCCCCTCCCTCATAAAAAAACCTTTTCCAGGGGTAGAAATGTAAGAAGGCTTTGTTTTCTGCTCTTCCCTGCATTCATTGTATTCAGCAGTGCTTCTGTTCTGCTGCAGGTCATTTTCTGTTGAAAACAACATTATTATTCTTCAAAAATGTGGCAAAAGTACTTAAATAATGTTGTCATTATGTTGTTCCACCCCATTCATTTCAATGCAAAGAAAACACCATTAAAATAACATTTTTTAAAAAGAAATGTAATCAATTACACATATTTAACAGACTGAAAGGAACACAACAGAAAATGGATTGACTTCCATTCCAGACATGGGATGAATAAATCAACACTATCAATTTCTTCTCCCATTTCCTTAAGAATTCTCCACCATATCTAATGAGATACAGGGAGGTCGCAGGTCTTTGAGGAAATGAAAGCAACAGATGTGCTTGGAAAGTTGGGCACTGCCTGATTTGCCTTGAGACGACTTGTTAATGGCACACTGACTCAGGAGAACAAAGAAGACCCCCCACATCAACCTAATCTGCCTCAATATTTGGGATACATACGTCATCAAACATATAGCTCTACTAATGTCGTTTGCAGGTCTACTGCTAACATCAATTGGCATCCCAGCATAATTCACCCCAAATCACCAATTCTACTTCTACGCCATGATCTGTTTGTGAACAATGGATTGGGCATATGTACTTAAGAGTTTTATGTCCACCATGCCACATTCCAAGTTCCAGGTCTCCTTCCTTGCTGTCCTAGAAACTATTATCTTTGCCACAGTTTGACCCTACAGAAAGTGAAGTAATAATGTAAGATGTGAAGAGTGTCTCTCTCACTAATTACCAAAGTCATCCCCTTTACCCACCCTGACATGCCTGGAATTAAGTGGTGGGCTTCTAGGTCATGGGTTGTGACACATAGGCAGCTAGTTTAGCTGCAGAACTTTAATCTGCCCCACCAAATATTTTTGCTTTTTCCTACTCCCTTCACTTAGAGAATATGGTTTCAGTAATACATAATAGGTTATTTTTCTGCATAGTCTTTGTTGACAATACTGAGAAGATTATCTAAGTCATTGTCCCATCTCAAAAGAATAATTAGTCATCCTGCTGGTTGAGAAAAAGAAAACATATGAGATTATACACGCATGTCTTGCTCATCTTCCTGTAGGTGGTTTCTTCATTAGGCTGACTTACGCTAACCCCTGTTAGCTATGTTTTATTTCTCACAGGAACAGGATGACCTCCAGTCTATAGATTTATTATGAACACAATGAATTGGAAATATAGAGGAATCATATGTAAGAGAATTTTTTATTATTACTCTGGATTTGATGGTGGTAAATGGCTTTGTATACATCACCATAAGCTCTTGCTTGTTGGTGTTTTTTTTGTTTTTTGTTTTTCCCACTTCTGGTCAACACTAAATTGAGCAAGTTGCACCTTGGGGTGATAAATGAGTCATTAATAATATGGAATTGTGCCAGGTGTGTTTATTGTGTTTATGACAATTCACACAAATCTAAAGAATGGAAATTTCTAATCTTCACATAACAGATGGATTTAAGGCTGGGTTTCCTAGCCAGGGTTATTTTAATAGGAAGATTCTTTTTTCAAAAAGGGGGTGGAGGGAGGAAAGTTATTTGATCAAGTCATTAAGATTTTAAATGATGTAGAAGAATTCAGGCACATTGCTGGTGATTACTTCTTTCATTTGGGAATAACTGCTATGGTAGATGAGGGAGGACAAATGTAGATGGTTCCTGGAACATCCATTGGATTCCTTCAGAGGGACTGGTATGGAATACTATGAAGTCATTTGCTACCAGAGGTCCTCAACAGTTGTGACTTATTTTCCATATATGGAGGTTGCATATTGATGTACCCCTCTCTTAATGTATTTTTCATGCTGGCCAATATTTGATGCATCAAAAAGGGATCAGATTATCGTGTAATTCTTCTAGTGATCAGCAGAGCGCTTTATCTTAATGCTTTTGCTAATAAATAGCAAGAATACTAATTTCTATAAATGATCAGTTTATGCTGCATAATTAAATGGGATCTCAAATATATTGTATGTTGTATAAACTGTAAGCACCATTGCTTAAAATGACATTTAAGTATCTTTCATAAAATAATCATATCAGGTACCTGGTTGCCAGTTCATTTCTGGATCCTGTTCAAGGTGTTCACATTAGTATTTAAAGTCCCAAATAACCCAGTCCCCAAAGATCTGAAAGACTGCTTCATTCCCTGAATAATCTTTTAGACATTAAGGTTAGCAGAGGGGGTCCTCTTGGTAGTTCTGCAGCCTTCAGAAGCTCAGCAGGTGGTAGCTCAGGAGAGGGCATTCTCTGTGGCAGCCCCTAAATTGTGGAATCCCCTCCCCCACAAAGCTATGTCTGGCAACTTCATAATATAATTTTTGGCAAATGCTGAAGACACAACTTTGCTTTGGCCTTTGACATTTGAGATGTGTGTTTTCAGGGCTCACCCTATTCCTGTGTTTTTAATCTGTTGTAACCTGTCCTGGATAAATGATGATGATGATGATGATGATGATAATAAAAAATATTTATACGCTGCCCTTCCTAGTTCAAAAACTGGGCTCAGGGTGGCTAACAACAAATTTAAAACGCTTAATTGTAAAAGCAGCATAAAATACAGTATAAAAACATGAATAACAATACAATTCAAAATTCAGAAATCAATTTAGGGAAAATAAGCATTATATAGTCCCCAGAGCTAGCTGGCTGAATTGGTCCTACTTGGGCCAGCGAGGAGGCCAGGGGAGAATTAGCTGTGGGGTCTCAGAGCGGGTGGTCTTCATAAAGGGGAGGGGGAGGGAAGAGAAGGGAAATAAAAGATCAGGCTGATTTCAAATTAAAGGCCAGGCGGAATAGCTCTGTCTTACAGGCCCGACAGAAGGAGGTTAAATCCTGAAGGGCCCTAGTCACAAGGAACAGAGCATTCCACCAGGTCGCAACCATCACTGAAAAGGCCCTGGCCCTGGTGGAGGATAGTCTGGCTTCCATAGGGCCCAGGATCTCTAAACTATGGTTATTCATGGACCTTAAGGTCCTCTGCGGGGCATACCAGGAGAGGCGGTCCTGTAAAAAAGAGGGCCCTAAGCCCCCCCCCCCCAATGGTAGAATGATGAATGATGATGATAAATTGACAGCTTTCAGTGCTAAGATAAAAGTGTTACTCTGTACACCTCATCAGACTCAAATATAAATTGGATAGATAGATGACCCTTTGGGTTCCTTCCAACGCTACAGTTTCATGAAATATGTCATCATGATTCACCAGCACCACCTTGCAATTGAAATTTGTTAATAAATTCACTTAATGCTTTTCCACTTCAGTCATTTGCAATCATCTGCAATTGTTCATTTTCAGAGAAAATTTGCTAACCTTCCAGAAGCTTCCTTTGAACATTTAAGAGATGTTAAGCAGTACATTTAAAAAACACCTCACATTTTTGTTGGATTGTTCCAAAAAAAACCCAACCTCTGAACTTTACTAATCTTATCCATCAAAATATATACAGCCAGTGAAAACTGACAATTTTTACAAATGTCTTGTGTGAGAGGTTCTCACACATAATGACTTGTGTGAGAGTTTCATCAGAGGCACAGTCATGCCACCCTCCTAAAACAAGTAGTGATATCAGTCAAATATGAGGGAAAGGGTTAAGATCAGTTCTTCTCAAGGTTGGATTAAAATCTGAGCTGGAGAAGAACTTAAATCTCCCCTCCTCTTTCATACCCATATGCTCAACTCCAAATCCCTTCTCTCCCTCCATGCACATACTTGGCTTGCTGCTCTGGCAGTGGCAGGGCATCAAATGAAAGGAATGCAGTCTCTCCCCCACCCCCCAGCCCCCAATGCCTGGTATGCTGTGACAGTGGTGACCTGGTGCCAGAAGTGTTGGAAAAAATAAACATATCTATCAGTAGCCCTGGGAAAACTACATCTCTCGGGATTCCTGCTACCTAGTGCACAGTTATAGCCACTTACCACACACTGGGGCCAGGGAGGGAAGGGAGGGGAGAGAAAGAGAATTTCCTGTTTTCCTACATTGTGCTGCCCTGCAACAAGGGAAATATGCTGGAGAATGGAGGGTGGTGGGCAGATAGGTGTGTTGGAGATAGGGCTTTTGGAAGCTGAATGAGTTTTATTATTATTATTAATAATAATAATAATTGAATTTATATACCACTCTATAACCAAAGGTTTTAGACTTCATTACAGTCCTAGTGACATCATCAGACATGCAATAGGCTCTGATTTGGCTCAAAACTAGGCTTGGAACACAGCCAACTATTTTCTTAGTTTCTAGGAAAATAGTAAGATTTATTTAAAGAAAAAATTTGAGCCTGCTTGAGGCAATCTGCCCCATTTCTAAAAATAGGCCACAGGCTACTGTACAAAATTGAGATCTGTGCTCATCCTGCAAACTGCCCATGCATCCTGCAAAGTTCTAGCCCAGGTTAAAAATGAGCAACATACTCACTATGGGCATAGTAGTCTCACTACAGATGGCCTCAGTACTGATATAACTGGGTCCACTACTTTCACCTAAATGCATACAATATGGTCTTTGACTGACCTTCTGTTTTGGAGCAGAATCTGCTAGAATACTGATGTTAAACAGAGAAGGAAGCAGAAGAGAAGATAGATGTTGCAGCAGCTGGCATAATAAAGGGATGTAATTCATGAGGCGAGGAAAGAGAGTGATTTACAGCCCCAAACTGCAACCCAGTTAAGTCAAAGTATTTGGATTCAAGTCAATTTATTAAATCCACAGGACAAAAATAAATGCTAATACTTGTATGTAACTGGGTTGTGGGGATAGCACACCCAGGGCTTGTCTATATAGATGAAAATGGTGACAGGAAACTTACATTGCTCTGCAAGGTCGCAATAGTGGCAGCAGTAACAGCAAGATCATTCTGCATGAAGTATAGTACTTCAAAACAACTTATGAGGATTGTGTGACAAGTTTCTGTCATAGCCTAATGGACCACCTTGGGCACTAAGCTCTACTCAGCACTTACAAGGGACTTCAGAATTGGCTTACAGGTCCCCAGAAAGGCTAAAGACAGCTCTCATTCTAACACACACACAAAAATGGGAACAAAGGCACTATAAGCTTTCTAAACTAGCATCAACTGTCTTAACTGAAACTTTCTAGTGTCAGATGACTTCCCTACTTCATGTTGATAAGGTAGTTCTTATATCAAGGCACATCACAAATTAGCACCAGTCTTGTGCAAATATATCCTCTGCCTTTCACGCACTGCGTAAAATACTAAATTTTCTTATTTTAAAATCACTTGCTCCACCTTGTTATCATAATATGGTATGTGGTGAAGGTGTCAGGATAGGACTCAAGAGACCCAGATTCAAATCCTCGCTCTGCCCTGACCCTCATTGAAGCTACATTCAGATGTGGGATTTATTGCATTAGTTTCAATGGTTATGATGCTCATGTTTCTGTCCCAAGTCCTAACATTCCTCTCACAATGCGGTTACTGATATGTTATGGAACTGTGGCATTTTGAGCAATATACAGTCATGTCATACTAAATTTTAAACAGCAGGAAAGAACTATTGGCCAGGGTACCACCCTAAATTTCAGAATGCAATTTCAGAATGCAAAACTCACTCAATTTTCCAGTTTAACAGGGTTGCAAATGAATGTTTTTCTTGAAAAAATTAACATGGAAATGATCCCTACATTTCCACTAGATTTACTGAAAAAGTTTTTTATGTCCTGTGAAAGATCACATAAAACACAGAAGTAATAAGGAAGCAACCAGCAGGAAAATGGAATAAAGTGCTGTCTGAGTGCAGCATGGGGACTTTGGCTGAGTTACCGTCTCTCAACTGGACTAAGCTCAAAGGGTTCTTATGAGCATAATGTGGGTGTATCAAACTATGTGTGGCTCATTGCAGAAGGTAGAGTATAAATGCAATTTAAAAGCATAAGAGTACCCCACATCTACTTCCTTCAACTCTCTCTATTAGTCATTATCTTTCAAATTGTCTTCCTACAGACAACTTTCTGCTTATTCAAATGGCTTCCAAAGATTTATTATTTTCCTCAGGCTTTCTCAAATTGATCTTCCTTTGTGCTACTCCTTTTTCTCTTTTAATGATCAACTTCCACTTCATCCTTCTTGTTGTGTTTTAGGTTACAAGCCTCTGAGCATCACCTGTTCCCCGTTGTCTACTTATAGGTGTTATCCAAATTAATAATGATATATGTTTAGTAATTTTAGCTGTTTGTTTTCAATATTGTATAATATTGTGTTTGAATACTAATGTTGTTTTGTAACTCACCCCAGGACCTTAGGATGAAAGGTACATAATAAATTGGAAGAAGAAGAAGTAGTAGTAGTAAATGGGGTTCAAAATAACATGCATTGTGAAGGACTTAAAGACAATACAAAGCTGATCAAACAATTATTAATAAAACAGTAGTACTTTCTAATATTCAAAAGCTATAGAACATTCCATTTAAATAAAACAGGTCAGTCCTAAAATATCCTGGAAAAATCAATCTCTATATGAAGAAAAGTTGATGATTAAATTTTATTGAGGCAAATCTTTCATTGCACCATATTTCAGTGCAAACAAGTATATTTATTTTGTTTTTCTCATCAGGAGTAGATTATAGATATATCAAGTACTTGGGCACAATCATCATATAGTACATATTATTGCAAAAGTCATTTCTGCAAAAGGTTGCAGAATCTTGCCAATAAATGGACTGACTAGTCAAACTCAATTAACTTTGAACAACTGATATGTTGTTGTTGCTTTTAAAAAAGATAAAAAAGGTTAGTTCTGGGAACAGCAGACCATCTTTTTTTAAAAAAAGAAGCCATTTTCAAAAACATTGTTGAACAAGTTTTTATGATTTTCAATTACAATGCTTATGCTGAAAATTCAAAAATATAATATAAAATAAACTTAAACCAAATTTACACATGTTGACATTTGCATGTGCTGCTTTGAAGCACTGAGCATTCTGGAGTGTCCTGCTGTGTCCCCTACAGAGTCTCCATCACTATCATCAGTCATGCATAAAATAATTGTTTTTCTGCTTTTACAATGGGACCAAGAAAACCCATGCATTCTGTTTGAAATGAAAATGAAGGGCAACATCCTTAATCACATCATGAAGGGTCAGCTGTTGTATTCCAAACATGTGTATCAGTACTTGAGTGGAAAACAAACCCTCCTAACTGTAAGGCTTTCTATTCTGAAAATTAGGCTATTACACAATTACAGGTTTGTTGTTTCTTAGCATGTATATATTTTATTTCCTATACCTCTAAGCCACTGTCTAAGACTGTAGCTTTCCCAAGGAGGCTTAGGTCAGTAACATATATATAATTTTATCAACAACAAACATTAAAGCATACATTTCAAATGCCAATAAAACCACCACTTTAAATAAACCCAATTTAATAATATACAGTAGTCAGCAACACAAACTCTAGCAGCAGCCCACTGTACAATAAAACCTTAAATTAAAAGTCAAGGAAAACAAATCTTAGTAACATGTGCTAGGAATAAACTACAGCTGGCAAACAAAATTAGCATTTTCTGTAAGCTAGATAGTGTGGGTGGTGGAACCTTGCAACAAAGATGGCCTTATTAGATGCAAGGCAGATTTTGGCATTGTCATGATTGCTATATCACACACACACACACACACACACACACACACGTCTACAGCCAAGTTTTATGTAGGAATTCTTTCTGAAAGATGCCAGAATTAAACTGATTTTTCTTGACTGACTTCTAATTAATGCACAATATGGATAGGGCAGAAATTGGGTTTCACCCTGAATTACATGATCAACTTTTTGCTGTCTGTCTGAGAAATTGTGTAATGTAACAAACATACCAGGGAATATATAGCCAATCTTCGGTCACAAATGTTACTGTTATCAAATGGAAGGCTAAACAAGCTTTTCAGATACGAACACAGACGCTCAGAGTGGATAAATGACACCCAAATGCTCAGGTTTGTTTCTAACTTTGAGCCCTGGCTAAACTAATGGGCTAAAAGGCTTTGAAAGAATATTCAATTTTAGAAAGGCAGCAAAGAAATCTAAGCCATCATGCTGAAACTGCACACTCCCAGAGGAAACAATGTATCCCAAAGCAACTGAATTTATTGGTGGTGATTGCAGATAATTGTTTTAGGATTTCAGACACAGGCTCTTGCTCTGTGGAAAGCTCATTTCTAATCTTGGGTCTGCCATTGTGTAGCTTGCTAACTGCACCATCTGAAGTAGCCAGCGCTGACAGCACCATTTTGAAAGCTGTGTACCTACCTACCAATGCAAATTGCATGGCATGTCTGGAAGACCCCTTCTTAATTTGTTATGAGAGAGAGAGAGAGAGAGAGAGAGAGAGAGAGAGAGGTGTTAGGACTTGACACAATCTAGAAACTGTGCCCTGCTGTTATGTATATCAGACTACTTCTCCACATCCTAGGCATAATATTAAAGCACATGTGATAGTGCTGAGGGAAAAGCACTTCTTCATTGACTTGGGGAGCAGTGGTAGAGCTACCACCATATCTGAAGCCCTGTCACTCACACCAGCCGGGGCAGAAGCAGCTGCAGAACTAAAAAACAGAACAAGGAACAGTTTAACGTCTTCCTTTATCGTGACATCAGCAATTTTTGGACTCTCCACTGTAGTGCTTGTAAGAACTTTACTATTATTATTTAGAGCTAAGCTATGTCTTCAGGTTGGGTAAAAAAGGGGTGGATAAAGTGATATTCAGTTTGTCATTTTTGTATGTGGAGTACGCATGCACATTCAGCTGCCTAATGCTGTCTGCATCACCCAAGTCATAGTACTCAGAGAGATAAGACAAAGTCACTGCACTGTCTGGAGAAGTCGCTTCCTGATTCGCATGCAGAAGCCATTTTCAATGGAGCCCCACAACAGAAGAGCACAGCTGTATTGAGGCAGCACTGGGTGTTGAAATTTTGTGCCCCTAACAATTTTGCGCCGGGGCAACCACCCCTGTGTCCCTCCATGCTATGCCACTGTACAGTACTTCTTCACACAGCACATAGTGAAATAGTGCAATTTGCTGCTGCAAGCTAAAATGGTGCGCTTCAACTTGGATAGTTTTATTGGGCAGGGGGTAGCCAAATTCCTGAATGACAACACTATCAATGGCTACTAGCCATGATGGCTGTGCATTCCCTCCTGCAGCAGAGGGGTGATGTCCTTAGGTCTGAAACGTTCTTGGGTCTGAAATACATCAGGGGAAAACACAGAAAAGCTTCAGGAGTTCGATGCTCTGTTTAAAAAACACACCGTGTGAACAACAGGTAGAAATTCCACAAAAAAATGGCTTGCACATAATGATAGTATATCATTATGTGTAATCGTAAGGAGCTGCTATTTGGATATGGGCAATGGCACTGTGCAAGTGTATGAAACCTCATCTGTAATGTTTTCCTGACATTAACTTCCCGTAACCTAATGCATATCAACTCTTCACAGAACGGTCTACCACCATGAACTTTTGTTCTAATATTATTCACAGAATACTATTTCCACACCAAAATACTGTTAGGGTCTCGTGGCTACAAGAAAACTCCATTTACTTTGAATAATAATAGCACTTGAAAGTGTCTGAATGGATTTCAATATGCACTTTACACTGATGGCTGTGGTGAAACTGCTTATAGTGAAATTATTGGGGGGGTCCCCCTAAAAGATGGCTACAGCCTTTGTAAAACATTCCTGTTTAATAATATGCTTAATGTTCCCAAACATTTCTTGTGAAATCAGAAGAGCAAGTTTATTTTGCATTTGTTCTTTGCATTTACCTAACATATGTGGTCCTCTTGTCCATTTCAAATATATTGGTATATTACAGCACTGAAGTACGTAAGTAAAGAGGCTGAATACTATCCTGCAAGACTCAATATGTTACACTTGTAGATTATAAATTTAGCTTAACTCTTTCACATGCTGTTTATCCCTAATATTTAGTACAGGTCAAACGTTTCCATCATGAACATACAGTGGTACCTCGGGTTAAGAACTTAATTCGTTCTGGAGGTCCGTTCTTAACCTGAAACGGTTCTTAACCTGAGGTACCACTTTAGCTAATGGGGCCTCCAGCTGCCACCACACGATTTCTGTTCTCATCCTGAAGCATCCTGAGGTACGATTTCTGGGTTAGCGGAGTCTGTAACCTGAAGCGTCTGTAACCTGAAGTACCACTGTATTTCTGAATTTTACAATGTATCTTACTCTCTCTACCACCACCCCCCAAATAAAATCCCTGAAATACTTAGCTAATGGTATGGTAATTGCCACTGAGTTCAATGGGGCCAACTACCAGGGCAGTGTGTAGTTTCCAGCACCTGGTATTCATCAGAAGCATTGCTGCCTCTGATCATGGAGGCACAACATAGCCATCATGGCAAGTAGCCATCAATAGCCTTATTCTCCATCAAGTTGTCCAATCCTCTTTTAATCCGTCTGTTGGACATCACTCCCTCATGTGGGAGGGAGGTCCATTGTTTAACTATGCACCGTTTGAAGAGGACTTTCTTTTATCTGTCCTGAATCTTCCACCATTCACTTCATTGGATGTCCATGAGTTCGAGAGGGAGAAAAACTTCTGTATCCACAAGGAGTGTTAGTGTGGACAGAGAGTAATAAAAAGGCAGAATGTAACCTGCCAAAAATTTCTTGCTAATTTTCATGAATCTCTTTATCTTTAATACTAAGGTGCGACACATATAGTTGCACATAGCTGCAGATTTTAGTTGCTTCAGATGCCTTTTAAAGACATATATTTTTGAACAGGCTTCCCCTAGCCCAGTGATGGCAAACCTTTTAGAGATCAAGTGCCCAAACTGCAACTCAAAACCCACTTATTTATTGCAAAGTACCAACATGGCAATTTAACCTGTATACAGTATCTCATTTTTTCCTGTGTGTTTCACATTTCTTCTTTATGACTGCTGTTGTAATAAATAATCCTTCATAAAAGTTATTGCATTACATTCTTCATTAAATTATCTTTCTATTGATATATAATTTTATGGTATAACTCTGTGCTTTTTTTCTTTTAAAAAAATGTTTAGGGGTACTCTCATTTTGACTCAAGAAAATCACCACCGGGGGAAAATAAATACAGTTCAAATCGGGAAAAATAAATACAGTGAATTTCTTCTCCCGTTAAATTCACAAAATGTTTAAGGGTTTGCATCCCCCTGTGTCCCCACAGGAAAAAAGCACTGGTATTACTCCAAAACAAAGTGGTGTTATGAGCCATCCAACCTCGGAAATACATTTTTTCCCCAGAAGGTTCCAATTCTGGCCACTTGTGTACACTGAAGGGCTGTACTAAGAGCCACCCTCTCCCGATTTTTAATATGAGATAATAATGATTGTCTGCGTGTGCACATACAAATAAATATAAATAAATAAATAAACCCAGCCAGATGGGCAGAGTAAACATATGTTGTTGTTGTTGTTGTTGTTGTTGTTGTTGTTGTTGTTGTTATATTTTGCCATTTCTTCAGCTGCTGTTTGATCGCAGCCTCCACGGAATGAATTTGTCTGTTGGCTTCCGCGGGAAAGCCCAGCGAACATGTAAACCCAGCAGCTGCTTCTTAGGTTGCTGTCTTTATATGCTTACTGACAAGTTAAACCCTGCTGAACTCAAGGCGGTTTCCTCCTTAGTAGGAAAAAGAGACTGGGGGGAGGCCCTGGCACATCAAAAGCCAATGCCTGCTCAGCCCCTCACTTGCTTGCCAGGCCCTGATGGTGCAGGTCCTCCTCTCCTCCTCCCCCACCCCCGGCACAAATGCTATGGCCCTACTAGGGTGACGGCGCATGTATCCACCGAGATGGCTCTGAGTGCCCTCTCTGGCATGTGTGCCATAGGTTCACCACCACTGCCCTAGCCCATAAGGTTGAACCTTGTTTTCATTTGTCTCACTTCCCTAAATTCTTGTTTTTGTTTGGTTTTACATGCTTTTATATGAGTGTTTTACTGGCTTTATGTTGTATTTTTACGTTAATGATATGGTTTATTGTTTTTATGTTGCACACCGCTTACAGATTTGATAAATGCTACACACATGCACGCACACTATATTAGCAAAGGGATATAATGTAGAACAAAAATATTTGGGTTGGGGAAAAAACAGATGAGCTCAAGAAGGCTGTTAATATATTTTCTGAATGTAATAGGCAGTAGGGGAAATACCACAGAGCCATTTCCTTTGGTTTACATTGATGTTAACTGCATATCACCACCCATATTAATCTAAAGTAAAAGTTTCTGTAAGAATTTTAAAATGTTCTCAACCAATTGAGCCTCAGTGCCTAAACTAGGCCTTGAGATACATACAAGGCATGGATCTATTATATGCAGAAATAAAGAAGGTTATTTCTAAACTGCCAAATAAAGCTTCAGGGAAGTCTGGTTTTACTATCGGATTTTACAAAGCACTGTGCCTTAAACTAGTCCCAGATGTGCAGTTCAGGTTCGTGTACCTCATCTCTCCTTCCACCTTTATGTGAGGTGATAATATCTTTTATTCACAAACCTGGGAAAGATGTCCTTGACTGTACTAACCATAGACATTCATGTCGTTAAAGGTTGATTATAAAATTCTCCCAAGATCTGATAGATAGGGACCAATCCAGTTTTATAGAGCTTCCATTTGCACTGGGCTGCAGCCTGCCCATTTCAGCAGGCAAAGACTCCTGTCTCACACCTTGATCTTAAGAATGTTGGCCTTAAATTAACAGCCAACACACTTGATACATATGTGCAGATTCTGTAGACATACCTGCACCCTCCTAGAAATATTACGAAATGAGAGAACACGCGGGTCCTACTTGCAGTCAGATCTGTGAGCTCAAACATTTGGAGTTGTATTCAACTAAGCATTACTCATTGTAGAACCACTGAAATTAGTGGACCTAAGTTAATAATGCCAACTTGTTTCAGTGAGTCTAACTACCATATTTACTTGAGTCTAATGTGCCGTTGAATCTAATGCACACCTCAATTTTCAGAACCTTGAAACCCCAAAAAAGTATTTGCTGGTGAATGTAAATGTGCCATCGAATCTAATGCACACCTTAATTTTCGCAACATAATCTGGCCAAAAAAAGGTGAGCATTAGATTTGAGTAAATAAGGTAATGTTGGATGACTAATGTTGGCTACAGTTCTTTTATTGAGAGCTCAACTCACTTTCTCCTAGATATAAAAGTTTGCAGCTTATTGTTGTTTAGGTGGTGTTGCATTTCCCTTTGCTATTCTGCACCTGCTTTCTTTACTTTTAAAAAATTGATTTTGCAGAGATGCTTGGGGAATGTGATGTTTGCAAATTTTCTCTCGGACCAATTCTAGAACTTATCTATCCAAAGAGTTTTCCTCTTCTCAGAAAGTTGCAACACAGTTCTTGTAAAAGGATCAAAACATACATTTAAATATGCATTTTGAAAGAAAATATCCATTAAAATATTAAAAGATACATTTAAATATGGAATTTGACAGGATTTTTTAAAAAAATGCAGATTAATGTTGAATCAATGGAATGATTACTATGGAATCAGTGGCAAAGACCTACAGAAATAATGAGGGAAACAAACAGACCCACCCATCTCTATCATTTTCTCACTTAGCATATGGTGAAATCAGATGACTGCAGTATCTCAAAGTACATCTTTACATACATGGTGCTGTATTCAACTAATAATTGTGCAAACAGATGTCAATTGACATCTGCTTGCACAATGGGATTTTGATTTTGCCTCTCTTCCCTACACACTTGTGCCCCTTGCCACAACCCATTCTGCTCTAGAGGATTGAGGGAACCCCCAGAACAGATTTAGGGGATGCACAGGGGCAGAAGAGAGAAAAGAAGGTCCTGCAATGAAGGTGAAAATTTTTATGCCCATGCAACAATATGCTTTGTACTACACTGAATATGACCCTTAGGCCCAGAAGTTTATAAATGGAGTCCAGCTCCTTAAATAAAATCTATCATTTGGATACTTCATTTTATTTTCCTCATGTTTGCTTTTTCTCATATTTGCTCTGGCCATTTATATATTTGAATTATATACTGTGCTTTTATTTCCAGTGCTTGGCTACTGCTACTGTCTCTGTTTCCTAGTTTTCCTATTCTAGCAAAAAGAAAAGAAATGAAGAAGTGCTATCCCATAGTCCAGTGACGAAGCTGAAGGACTGTCACAACACATAGGAAGAAAGCACACATATAACCAAGGAAACAGAAATGTGACTCCTCCCCCTTAACCATCCAGCTAAATAGGGGAAGTGATGGCAAGTCACACCAGTTCAAGGAGACTTTCAGACACATTGACTTTTTTTATACATTGAAGCCAACAAAGATCTTCTATAGAGGAAGAGAAAGTAGCATGTCAAGTATCTGCAGGAGGAAGAGGGGGGAAATGGCCGTTTTATGTAGATGATAAAATAATGTTTCTGCTTTAACCATTCAAATAACTTCCCTTTTTATTATAATAACCATAATTATAATGGCGTTATCATCATTAATAGCTGTATAATAGCTACATAGTTATTAATAATGAAGCACAAAATCAATTTAAATTGTCAGAACTTTTGATGTTATCCTAAAGCTATTAAGACTGCATTCCTCTGCACACCAACTGGGCAGTCTGTCCCTTCTGAGCCTGGGATCTGCTGCCTGGCTTTATTTTTCTCCTACTTTGAGGTGTCTTGAAGAGAAGAGACTGGTAGAGTGTCTTGCTGGCTCAAATGGGAAGGAAAACATTGGGAGGTTGACGGCAGTAACAGCAGTGGCAGAGGTGGATATACTGCTTGTTATGTACCGTCCGAAACAAAAACTTTTATAACCATGTGACCAAAATAATAATGAAGATACTGTTTCCTATAGCCATGCAAAACCATATGCTGATCGTCTTATATAATTGAGAGGCTAAAAGTTAGGGATGCTAACTTAAATAAAATATTGGGGGGAGAGGGTTCAGGTAAGCCCAGCCCCACATAATTGATCACGTGCTGACACACGACAAGGTCTTTTCAGTGGTGGTTCCCTGGTTGCGGAATGGACACTTACCCCTTCCTTTGGGTGGGCAGCTGTTGCAGATCTTCACTCTTAGTCGCCAATTCTGGGCAGCCATGAATGTAAATGGCCAGGCCCTCCCTAATGGGGGGGGGGGGCATTATTATTATCTTCTGGAGGAATTAGAAAACATTCCCATTTACCCAGGCATTTGGTGGCTGAAGAATACTGCTTCTGGCAACCTAACTGCTTTGAGGATATTTAAAAGCCCTTACAATTGAAAACATCTAAAAACAGTAATTGCTTTGTTTTTTTAAGAGTATTTTAACTGTTTCAGAATGATTTTTTCTTTGTTTCTGTTTGCTACCCTGGGATCTTTGGGTGGGGGAGGGGGTGAGTGGGATATAAATTAATTCAATAAATAATAATCAGATATTTGATTGGTAATTATTTGCCTCCTTCTGCAAAGTGTACTTTTAAAAAACCTGAAATATGTTTTAGCTTCAAGCATGTCAACAGTATGAAAGCCTAGCCCAGAATACACACGTTGGAATTATCTTTGAAGGCAGAGCTATCCATGAAGGTTAGAGTATTTCCTAGTCTTACATCTTATAGCAAGGGAGGAAAACTGCTGGCACTTAAAACTGGCAGTGCTGCTATTCTTTTAAAACCCTATATCAGATTACTAATACCATGTGATGTCTTGCATAAAGCTGGATAACATACATATCAGTTTGTATCCAGTACAAAGCTTCTCATAAATAAATAGGGCTAGAGGCATGTTTTGATGGCAGAGGGCAGCATTTTGCTCTCGTCTTATTGAGAGATGGCCCTGGTTTAGTAAAGATATGTTTTGCTGGCAAAAACTCCGCTGTCATCTGGTTAAGTGCTGAGATGTTGAGACATGAAGCTCAAGCAAACATTTCAGCTTAATCTTGAAGGGAATTGATTTACTTTGTAGAATTTCAAGGCTATTTATTTTACAGCACAGCCGCTTGTTTGTCTCTGATCAGTGTGACTTAAATTTTTTTTATAAAAAAAAATCAAAATGGGATGCTGGAAAGGGAGGGGGGAAATAAAAAGGCAATAAAAGAAAACAGAGCCGGGGGGGGGGGGGAACAAGCAATAAAATACGTGAACTCATAGAAGACAAAAGCACAGATTCACACTCCTATGTTGTTAAAAAAACAACTAACTACCATTTCCTTTCCTTAGAAGCAAGCTCTATTGATTTAATTGACACCGTACCTCTAACAAGGTGGGCTTGGGATCATAGCTTGGCACCCCAATGAAAATACATGGGCCAAAATCCAGGAAAATCTTTGGCTTGCACTCAAGAAATTGCAGATATACCCCAAGGTTTTTATTTCCTTTCCTCTTCAGTGATGCACGTGCAAAGGGGACAGCATTCAGCTGTTTAATGAGAGAACTCTTGAACTATAGAACTCCAGTTTATTATAAATATATGAAACTCAAGTTCACTGGAAATACACATAAAAACAAGTTATGAAGAGTTTTGTTTCAGTCACTTAAACAGATTCCATTGGAATCCATTTCAGCACTTATCATTTTAGAATTAGTCAAGCAAAGAGGGAGACATCAATGGCATTTTTGGATTATTGGTTTGGAGTTGGAATATCTATGGTTTGAACAATCTGTATCTTAGAAACAGTGCACCATATCAATGAGCATACAGAAAACAGGAATGGGGAACATTACCTTAACAAACATCTAATGTTACTCTAAAATACTTCAGATTGCCTTTATTTTTGTCCTCAGCTATTACTTTTCTAGAATGCTGCCAACATTGAACCAGAAAACCCAGGACTGATAGCTTTGCAACTAAGGAAGGGTATTTTATTTCTGGCAGACCCATTCATTTGATTTATTTCATTTTTCAAGTGCCATGCTGAGCAAAAGATTCCTATATTGAAGGGGATTGGACTAGATTACCCTCATAGTCCCTTCCAACTCTACAATTCTATGATTCTATGAACATATTATTATTCACACCTTCCTGTAATATATACTTTTTTGTAAACCCTGTTCAGCTGGCTAATCAAATCACAAAATTTGGATAAATGTGAATGTTGAAGGATAGTTGTGTTTCAGTTCTCATATTGTTTCAAAAAGTATGAATTTGACAGATTCAACTTTAAATGTGAACTGAATCAGATTTCTTCCCCATCCCTCACAATAAGGTAAACAATTCAAAGCAGAAGTGGAAGCAGTTCGTGTGCGTGTTTTCTTTCAAAGAGTGAAATAAATAATACATTCTGTTCTTCCACCACATACTTTTTGTTGCTTTGTCTCAAACAAAATACTGAACTGACATTTCATTAAAAAGGATGAGTAATTTATACCAGTCAGTGACATAAAAGATCAACATGTACCCGAATAATGAAAACACACCCAGTAAAATGTGAATCATGCTTGTAAAATGCCCAGGTTCACAATTCTTTTTACACCTACGATCTTGCAATGCATTGATAATAGGCATAGACCTGTAAATTTTGTGTGAACTTTACAATCAGCCAATAAAGTGTTCCAATTGTTTGGTAAGTTTTTCTTCTCAACTACATATTTCATGATATGGGTTGCCACTGCATGAATCCATTATCATTATCATCAACAACAACACTTCCATGGCCAAAATTCTTCTTCCATCCTTCTAAAGTCTTTGTACAATGCAAGAAAGTAGCATGCTTGTTTCACTGCATTTGGGCTGCCATCAGATTCAAACTCCTGTCTGTCATGAATCCTGTAACTTTTGGCTATTTCTATTTGTTGCTGTCTGAAGTGGATAGTATCATGGAGTTATTCAGCCACCACTTTACATTGACTAGTGCCTTTGATGTACATCTAACATATGGGAATCATCAGCAAGTGTGATCATGAAGGTGTGTCATGGCAGTGTTGCCAAGAATGCTGCTTTTATCTCTGTTTGCTTCTTGTTTCTAGAATGGCATAGGGTTGCCCCAGTGTTATGCTCTGCCTTCCTCTCCCACCCTCATTTATTGGGTGTGGCAAGAAAAGATTCCATAACAGATAAGAGAAAAATGAGTTTATACCATTGTACTGTACCCATACATAGCAAACCCCATCAGACTCAAAGGAAACACATAAAGTGGAGAGGAAGACTGCACTAATAAATACACCCATGCACCACATCCAATGTCTATCATGGCACAGATATCTACAGAAGGATTCTGCAATAAATTCTTCTAATATAGTCCAGTCCATCTGTCATAAACATTAGGTCCAAAGGCCACAGGTGCAGATAGAACTACAAAATTATGCCCATACAGTTTAGGAAAAGGGTAAAAAATCAACACAAAAGCATTGATTCCACCCCAACCTCTTTCCCCTGTAATTAAACGTTTATTTGTTCATGATAGCCACGACAGTTTTCTTTTCCTGTTTAAGTAATATAATATATGCTTCATTTCCTCCCACCATACAGAGATGATTTAGTTATTTGAGAGGGGTAGCACACAGCAATTTAACAAAATGAGCAGAGCTTCAATAGGACATCTTGTTTTCATATCTGGAGATGGGATTGACATGACACAACTACAAATATGTATGCACAAATTCTCTTTATGGTACTATTGGAAGGAAGGAACACTGAAATGAGCTGCAGACAAAGGAATGGGAATTTGCGAGTTATAATTTTTTTAAAAAATACATACTTGTACAGGAAGTTCTATAAAAAAAGTGTACACGTTCTTTTGTTGTGTTAACCCCAATTCACGCAGATTACTGAAACTATAACTGTTCATTGTACATTTTCAAGCTTAAGATATACAACACTGGTTTCTGACACTGCAGTCTTACACAGCTAGATCCTATTTCTAGGCAATGATTCAACAAAGTGCATTGCAGTGGCCAAGGCTGCACATTCAGAGTCCAGTAAAAGAAGATATAATTCTGCCAATAAGCTATCTGGCAAAGACCCAGTTGGTTAATTCAGCCTCTTGATCCTCCCCTGAACAGGTGTGCAGCATGACTCTAAGTTTTCTCAGTGGACTATACTTACAAAGCAACAGTGGCTAGACCAGGTTGGGGAATCACAGGCACATGTCAAGATCCTGACTCAAGCAACAGCCAGTGTTCAGAGGTGGAGGAAGATAAGTAGCAACATCTGGGGCTACTACATTGTTGGATGAACAAAACAAGGTACCCAGTTCTGAAATTGAGGCTGATGGCCATGGACCTATGGACTCCAAACCAGGACTCTCACAAACTTCTTCCCTTGAGCCTGGTTCACTTGGGGAGCCAAGTGTTTCCTGCTCTAAAATGCCTGCCCAGTGGTGTAAGGAGCACACTAGATAAGCCACAGGGAAAAGAAGTGCTCCCCTTCAGGCCAGAAGGCTGTCCCTTTAAGAAGTCACACTCCTCAGTGATGTGGCAGGGCAGCTTATGGTAAGTAATCTGGGCATGAGGCTTCAGTTTACCTGCAGCTTTTTCTGAAACCAAGTTGATCACCTGGAACTATATAAGGTCACAAGACCCTGTTGCCTTGCTGTGCGTTCCTGCTGAGGACAGGTCAGACCAGCACAGTGCTTGCATATGTGCCCAAATCTCCATTTTGAAAAGTGTGTGCATATGGTAGCTTGCTTCCAATGCACATGCAGCACCTAACTGGATCGTGCTGGTGATGCTAATTAATTACACCTGGCTTGAGAGCAGTACATGTGAAAAGGATCTAGGAGTCTTGGTTGACCACAAACTTGACATGAGCCAACAGTGTGACGCGGCAGCTAAAAAAGCCAATGCAATTCTGGGCTGCATCAATAGGAGTATAGCATCTAGATCAAGGGAAGTAATAGTGCCACTGTATTCTGCTCTGGTCAGACCTCACCTGGAGTACTGTGTCCAGTTCTGGGCACCACAGTTCAAGAAGGACACTGACAAACTGGAACGTGTCCAGAGGAGGGCAACCAAAATGGTCAAAGGCCTGGAAACGATGCCTTATGAGGAACGGCTAAGGGAGCTGGGCATGTTTAGCCTGGAGAAGAGGAGGTTAAGGGGTGATATGATAGCCATGTTCAAATATATAAAAGGATGTCACATAGAGGAGGGAGAAAGGTTGTTTTCTGCTGCTCCAGAGAAGCGGACACGGAGCAATGGATCCAAACTACAAGAAAGAAGATTCCACCTAAACATTAGGAAGAACTTCCTGACAGTAAGAGCTGTTCGACAGTGGAATTTGCTGCCAAGGAGTGTGGTGGAGTCTCCTTCTTTGGAGGTCTTTAAGCAGAGGCTTGACAACCATATGTCAGGAGTGCTCTGGTGTTTCCTGCTTGGCAGGGGGTTGGACTCGATGGCCCTTGTGGTCTCTTCCAGCTCTATGATTCTATGATTCTATGATTCTAATTCCTCCCTTGAAATAGCAAGAATTTCAGTGACCCCTTACCTAGACATATGAAAATGCTGTAATGACACACACAGGACGTGTCTGCATTTTTCAGAGATCCAGTTTATCAATTCTTATATGCATCTATATAATAATCTTCACTATTTAAACATATGACACAGCTGAATTTGAGTGGGTAGGAGTTCTTCAGCACACTGAAAATTGCCCTTCAGACAATGCCAACTTTGGATGAAAACAACATTTTGGGGGAGCATTGAGGACACCCTCTTCCTGAAAACAGGCAGCTTCCATTAAGCATGTCTCTCAAGATCTGACAGCTTTCCCAACACTGGCCCTACAAAAATGTTCCAGAACTTTTAGGGGAATGCCAAAGAGTGCAGATGTTGTACACAATACAAACACAAACTATTTCTTGTTTTAGTTCCACCCTCTTTTTAAAGAAACGACGCCATTCCTGCTGGCAGAGATGAGTTCCTGGGCCTGGGCATGTTCCAAGAATGCATGGTTAATTCTCTTCTGGAGCTTTATGGGGACCTGAAGCTGAAAGATAGTTTTGGTCAAGCCATTCAGCGAGCTTGGTGATTTGAACTCTGATCCAAATTTAACTATCCACTAGAGCACACTGGATCTTAAGCCTCTTGATCCTATGCTCTCTTCATAAATCCAAGTTAAATCAAGTATCAGAAATAATCCCAGTTTAAATGTTACAAATTTATAAGCCTGACAGCCTGGCAAGTAACCCGCAAGACTCCTGCAATCTAAACCCTTTGGGAATTAATGTTACAGAGAGAGCTCTTGGCCTCTGTTTCAGAAGTACAATTCCGATTTAAGCATACAAATCCACCAGCTCCCATAGCACATATGGTCCTTAGTCCAAAGGCCCATAGGTACTGCTTTGGAAATTAAGCCATTCTGTAGCTCTTGACTTGCAAAGGATCAATTTTGCCTGCCAATATGTAGTGCTCTTCACCACATACTGTGTCTTAGAAAACCTCTCTTGTTGCAATGCAAATGTGAGAGTTGATTTTCCAGGGTAGAGTATGCAGGAGTGAGCCTCATAAATCAGACAGCTGGACCAACTCCTCTAACTGCAGCCTTGACTATCTTATGTACATTACAGTATGATTTTCAAATGGAAAATGAATACCTTTGGGTTGAAGACTTTGGCGCCAAGATTCAGCCTCTGAGTTTTTGAAATGCTTTCAAGCAGGTGCAGATGCCACCTGCTCAAGCATAAATGAGAATAATTCAAATGACTAGTTAGGTTTTTTTTATTAAAAAGTCATATAGGTTTTTGAAGGTAAACCTACTGACTATTAAACTGAAAGACATGTTACTGTAAAGCTGAAGTGAAAAATAGTGGGAAAACATTCACAGGGGACTTCCGGGTTGGCGCCATCGCCGAATGGCGGACTCCCTCCGAGCTCCGGAGGGAGCCTGCTCGGCAGGGGCTGGGTCCTACCGCACCGGCGATGCGGGGACCCTTAAAAACCACGGCCACGAGGGCCGTGGACATGGAGACTCGGCTGGCACCGCTAGCGCCCTCCCGACTCGTGAAGGAGCCTTTTTAAAGGCTACGGATCGGGTGCCGGGGAGAAGCGTGGTGCTTTGAGTCCTCTGCTATCCCTGCCGAGCGCAGCCGCATGCCATCCGGCGGAGAGCGCTGACTTCTTCCATTGAAAATTCGAACTTTTTAACAACAACCCGTGAGTAATCTGGAAACTGGGTTTAAAAGGAGGAAAAAAAAAAGAATTTCTTTTCGAATTGGACACGAGCGGGGGGGGATCCAAAAAGGAAGTCAGTCCCCCCCCCTATTGTAAACCTTTCAAGACAAGGACGGGGAAACCAAGGTCCAAAAAGATTTGTACTGCTGATAAGAACTAAGAATTCCACGATGGGGAATTATAAGAACTGTGCTGGAGGACGAAATGAGGGAGAAGAAACGTAACCCCCCCCCTGGGAACCGGGGTGATTGAAGAGAGAGCCTGGTGAAAAGAGTCGGAGATTTTGACAGCTGTCAAAGTAGCTGTCAAAGTCGGAAAGCAGAGAGGATTTTATTATGAGAACTTTGCTGGCTAAATTTGTTACAATTTGCTACAACTTGTTAAAACTCGGATACAAAATGGCGAAAACATGGATAACAATCGGACTTTTGGACTAGAGAAAACAAAGTTACAACAATCCCCCTAGAGGAATTTCGGGACATTACAAAGATGGTCGTAAGTGGAAAAATACCTTTGGAATTCTACAGGACTGGTTATCTTCTGGGAAAGCTGCAAAACGGAAATAATATTTTGTCTACAGGGTGTTCAGCTAGAGGAGACAATAGAAAGAAAGGGACTGAACGCAAGTTTTTGTTCCTGACTAACAATAATCCCTGCAGACTTATTAAGCTTCTGAATTAGAACGTTTTAGCAGCGGAACAAGAGGAAACTGGACTACAATTTGGAAAGAACAATGGGGGGAGCTTTATTAAAGATTTGAAGTTAAGTGTTTTAAAATAATTGTGAAGGGAAAAAAAGAAAAAAGAAAAAAAAAGTCAGCAAGGAATTGGGGGAAATAGGTGAATTTTGGATTGTAAGAATTCCAGGCGGATAACATGGTTTGGTGGCCAGGGGGAAATTAAACCGGGGACAGGGGGGGAGAACTAAAATCCAAAGGCTTGTCAACTTCTTTTTTTTTGAACTGGCTTTGTTTCATCTATTATATCTTTCATCTTTTATTTCTGATATTTCTATTATGTGGGGTGTCTTTATTATTAATAAAAAAAGGGAAATTGTGGAATAAAAATGGGGTGGGCCCTGGGAAAGAAATTTTTTGTTTTTTATTAAGGGTATGGATGAGGAATGTAGAAATTTTAAATTCGAATAATGGTTTAAACAAATTAAGTTTTTAATTAGAACCGAGAGCTTGTGGAGCCAACAACATGAAAAAGGAATATGGTAGGGGTGGGGGAAGGGGGAAGTCCCAGAAAGTGGATATATGAAAATAAGGTTCTGAAATGTATTTTAACTCTTACTTTCTGTATTTTTGAAAATTTTAATAAATATTATTTAAAAAAATAATAAAAAAAAAGGAAAACATTCACAGGGTAATGAGCATGATTTTCAGCTCCATGTTATACAGTATTAACTCCATAGACAATAGCATCTGCAGAGTCTCCCAAAATAAGGAATTCATTTAATTTTTATGTGTAGTCCAATGGTTCAATACAAGATGGTGGAGGACCATGCGCTATTGGTTCCCTGCTGATACAGCACAGTATATAGCATTGGACAAGTGTGATGAGCAAACAGGCTAAGCAACTGTTTTGTACAATTTTTAAGTGCTGCTTTGTGGGTAGGACTCTTGAACCTCAATACATCAAAGCGTTCCCAGCTGAGAACCAGAGATAACTTGATTCTCCTTGACTTTATTAATACTTTTAGAAGTTTTCTCAGTGTGCACTCATTAATGCGGGATTATCTAATTGATTTTTGATTTTTATTGTTATTCATGTTTTTATACTGTATTTTATGCTGCTTTTATAATTAAGTATTTTAAAGTGTTTTAAATTTGTTGTTAGCTGCCCTGAGCCCGGTTTTTGAACTGGGAAGGGCGGGGTATAAATAAAATATTATTATTATTATTAAAGAAAAGCTCATCAGTTTCAGAGAGCTGTCTCCCAGTTCAAAATACTGATACACACATGGACCTTATTGTATTGCCCACCCCACCACTTGCCACAGGAATTGTTATTCCTAGGACCAGCCTTACCTGAGAACTGCTTGAAAACACACATGGGAACAAGAGTGAGTTTTAAGTCTGAAACAGGACAACAAATGCATAAAACATTTTCAGCAAACTGTGGAATAACTGATTGGAATAGAGGGAAAATACCCTTGAAGACAACTTGCTCAGGTCTTAGAGTTCATAGCAATCAATCAGAACTTCATTGAGTGTAAGGCTATAAAATGAAAGGATTTTGTGTAGAGGTTTTACAAAGGAGCATGGTCAACCTGAACATTGGCCACATACCTGCAGAACCTCACTTCCCACTGTAAGGTGGAGAATAACTTCTTGGCGAAATGGCACTCAAGTCATAATCAGGGCTGGCTCAGTCATTAGACAGAGTGAGTACTGCAAACAAGTGTTGGAGAACAGATCTCTGTATGTCATTCACCTTCTCTACATCTCCTAAACTAGCCTTCAGGTGGATGATGTTCTGTTGCTCATGTTGAAGAGTCAGCTGCCAGTTTAAGCAGCTTTTGTACATGGAATGGTGGTGGGGTGGAGGATGTGTTGACTTGTCCTTCAGTTCAGTCAAAAGAAGAAGAAAGCCTTCAGTCATCAGCCCTGCATTGTGGGTGAGACAAGTTCATAGGACAATGAACTTCAACCAAGTTCAACCAGGACAATGGCAGCATCTCCACTTATGACATTTCTGGGCCTGGAAATGGGTGTAAATGGTGACAGGTATTTGAAATTGTATCTTATAGGCCTATTCATAGTGGAATATCTGTCAAAAAAGTGGCTGTTCCCCTCCTCACTTTTAAGGGGCACCAAAAGCCTAGGGAATGTGGATACAATCACTGGACTCCAACTTCAGAATAAAGTCTAGGCTGACTGCGTCCCAGGCCCTCAACCTTCTGGTGTTGTGCCAACAGAACAGTGAGAATGACGGGTCTCTAAAATATAGTATTTGGCTGAAGTCTGCCTATTATTTTTATCTGCAAATGTTAAGGCTTTTGATGCTCCATATGTTATAGAAGAGACCAGATGTTTATGTAATTTGGCTTGTAAACAAAATTCATTGAAGCAACACAAATAGTTGGCCTATTGCATTCTAGGGCAAGAGCAAAAGGCAGAAATGTAAAGAGGGAAGCCACTTGCTCCCAGTTTTTTCTACTTCAGGATCTGTGAATCATTAATCAAGAGGCAAACCTATGACAGGTGAAGAGAGACAACAGCTCAGGGTGGGCGATTGCCCATCCTACAATAGGAAACAAATGTTCAATATTCTTCTACCCAAATGCACTGGAACAATGTGCCATAGATAATCTCAGAAACAACCCAGACATTATAATTAAAGAAGCAGACAAAGGTGGAGCTGTCGTCATCATGAACAAAACTGACTACATTCAGGAGGCTCAAAGACAACTTTCCAATACCGCCTTTTACACAAAATTGGACTCAGACCCCACACAAGAATACAAGAAAGAACTGAACACCATTTCAGATAAAACCACAGCGGACCTTGCCACCAAACTCTGCCAATTTGTCCTTACCCACAACAACTTCACATTCGGGGATGACCTGTTCCTTCAGATCAGCGGCACAGCAATGGGCACCCGCATGGCCCCACAGTATGCCAACATCTTCATGGCAGATTTAGAACAACGTTTCCTAAACTCCTACCCACTCAAACCTCTCTTGTACCTACGATACATTGACGATATTTTTATCATCTGGACACATGGTCAACAGACCCTGGACACCTTTCACCAGAAATTTAATGATTTTCACCCCACAATCAACCTTACAATGAATCAATCTATGCAAGAAATACATTTTTTGGACACTACTATAAAAATACAGGATGGGCGCATAGACACCACCTTATACCGTAAACCAACTGACCGACAAACATATCTACATGCCTCTAGCTACCATCCCAAACATACCAAACAGTCCATTGTATATAGCCAGGCACTACGTTACAGCCGCATCTGTTCCAATTCTACAGACAGAGACTCTCACCTAAGAGATCTACAGCAAACCTTTTCAGAACTAAAATACCCAGCAGATGAAGTTAGACAACAGATCAACAGAGCCAGACTTATACCCAGAGAGAACTTGCTGCAAGACAGACCCAAAAAAGAAAATAACAGAACACCTCTAGTCATCACATACAGCTCCCAAGTTAAAACAGTACAACGCATCATCAGAGATCTACAACCTCTCCTGGACAATGACAGTTCTCTTTCTCAAGCTCTGGGAGGAAGACCTTTCATTGCCTACAGACAGCCACCCAATCTTAAACAACTCCTAACCCACAATAATACTACAACCAGACTTAACACGGACACTGGCACCAGAGCCTGCAATAAACCCAGATGCCAACTTTGCTGCCACATACACCCGGACAACACCATTACTGGCCCCAACAACATCACACATACCATCTCGGGACTATTCAATTGCTCATCATCTAACATTGTGTATGGCATCAAATGCCAACAGTGTCCTTCAGCTCTCTATATTGGACAAACAGGCCAAACCTTACGCCAAAGAATAAATGGACATAAATCTGACATCAAGAATCACAAAACAGAGAAACCAGTAGGAGAACACTTCAATCTCCCAGGACATTCTATACAAGATCTCAAAGTAACTGTTTTACTACAAAGGAATTTCAGAAATAGACTGGAAAGAGAGGCTGCTGAATTGCAACTCATTACCAAACTTAAAACCATAGAGAGACCTGGTTTGAACAAAGACATTGGATTCTTATCCCATTATACATGACTAAGCCATTTCTCACCTTCTCACCCCTTGCCTTTTCCTGTAAGACCTATTACAGTCGTTAAGAGTCGTCAGCTGGCTCATCTCAGCTATCTGCCAATCTCCAATTCCCACCACCCTTCTGAGTAATACCCCTCCCCACCTTCTCACTATATAGAAGGATCTGGCAACTTCTGTTTCAGTGTATCTGAAGAAGTGTGCTTGCACACGAAAGCTCATAGCAAGAACTAACTTAGTTGGTCTTAAAGGTGCTACTGGAAGGATTTTTTTATTTTGACAATGTGCAACATGTTAGAGTAATCTGATAATCTTCAGCAGGTAATAGTCAAAATACATGCTGCCCTCAAAGACAGTTGCCCCAGATACCATTTTTCAGAAGCTATTGACCAGTGAAATGTAGCCGCAAATCCATAGCTTGCACCTTACATTATCTAAGCTCTTGCAGATTCTTGGACCTAACCTCCTCAGCTACACAGCTGCAAATAAAATGTTTTAGGTGTGTTTTAAGTGCAATATACAATGTGACACTAGATGGCGATGGTGAGCCTTGTGGAAAATTCAATGTATTTTTTAAAAAGCTTTTTTAAAAAGCATTTTCAGAACATTTTTTATATGTGTGTAGATTCCACCCTACAGTCAGTCCCTACTGAGTGATGACACAAGGGAAGGGACTACAGCTCAGTGGTAAGAACACAAGTTTTGCATGCAGATGGCCTCAGGCATCTCTGGGTAAGGCTGGAAGAGATTCCTGCCTGAAACCCTGAAGAATTGTTTCCAGTCACTATAAATAATTACTAAACCAGGAAGCCCAGATAGCTTTATACAGTTACATTTACCATTTTTCCACAACGAGGTACCTTCCAAATGTTTTGCATGCCTGTTTCCTTCAGCTCTAACCAAAGTCTCCAATGGTCAGGCATGATGGAAGTTGTAGTCCAAAACAGCAGGTTGGGGGAAAGCTGATTTAAAAACTATAGCTCCATGTCAGGATGATTGCAGCACTAGTCTCATGAATTATGTGACTTTCATATCTTTTTAAAACTTTTTAACAGACAGCATCTCTTGAGGACACCTTTCATGTTCCACAGGAGGCTGTTTGATATCCTGCTTCTACCTTTGACTTACGATAATGGACAGGAAAAATCAGAAGTGTCCACGACAAATTATGGAATCACATATAATTAATGTTCAAAATTGTTTATGACTCTCTGAAAGGGACTGGTCAGCCCAAGTATCACAGGCCAAGACTGGTGTGTAGTGGGAAGAAATGGGAACCTGCATATATTAGGGAAAGATTGGTTCAGGCTTGCCACTAGTACATAGCATCAGGATCTGAATTCAGTTTTTTTTACAATGAAAAATGGGTAATATGAGATCAGAACCTCGAATTATAACTTGCAACCAAGAACAGAACTAAGGTTGAATCATAAGATGTTAAGAACAAAGTTTAAGTGTTATACCTGGTTGAGGGTTTTGGGTTAAGGGGATAAGGTGTGGTGGAAGAGCTGTAGTAAGTTACCCTGATATATATCCATGAAGCCATATAAAACTATTGATTCAAGCAGCAGATTCCAAAATCAGACTATTCTGTTGCTTCCAGCCTCCATCTCACTGGAGGGAAGCCATTTTGGTATTACTAATCTAAACATATTTAAGACCAGCATTGAGTCTAGGTCACAACACGTATTTCAAGGAGGAATTAAACATATTTAACTCTGCCAGGCAAGGCATATTTAATTACTCATTAAATTGTTTTTATATATTTTACAACTCCTTTTATACCGCCATGTGAGGACACTTGTCCTGAAAGGCAGGATATAAATCTATTAATAAAACTCATACGCCATTATAATGCCCTGCTCCTTTCCCTCTCCTCCCACCCCATAAATCAGTGCACGCACACACAACCCTCCTCTCTGCGTGATCCAGCTCCTTCCACTCTACCAGCATATTAGACCATTCTCCCTCTCCACCAACATGTCCTTGGCTTTGCTACTCACCTTCTGAGGTGCTTCTCTAGGCCAATATGGGAAGCAATGGAAGCTGTGCCCTGCCAGGCCACCACATAGTGATATGACCTAGCACAGTTTTCAGTCCACACACACACATTCAGAACTGATGGATGGGTAGAGAGGGAGACCTTGCCCAGCAGATCATTGTTCAGATACCCATCTCACCTCTGCCTTCTGCCCAAACAGCCCCAATGGTCACCAGCCACTACTGTAGATGCCACAGGGCAGTCTAGGAAATAGTCGGGGCTGGGAAACTTTGATGTACTGGACCACACAACCTAGTGGAGCACGGCCTCCCCACCTCCCTTCCATTCCCAAGTCATGATGGACATTCATTGTGAGAAAGTTTCTTTAAAAATGCTACCAAATGGATACGAAGAACAATTTAATAAAATGGTAAAATGATACCTTATGCTTTGAAAGATATTTCCTTTAAGAAGCAATAAACTGAATTTCTGTGCATCTGAGGAAGGGTTCCACAAAAACATTTTGTGTATTTTGCTTTACATAGTACAAGTTTGACACGCGCGCACACAAACACACTCACTCACTCACATACGCTTTCTTTTGTTTGGCGCTGCCCCTTTTGAAACATACAATATAGTTGTTATTGGAATTTTAATTCCAAGTCTGTCCTACAAAGCATGCATTGCTTTATTCATACTAATCTGTTCTAACATGAATATGGTATTCTAAGGTTTTACCATTAATACTGGCATAAAGAAACATTCAGTTTTAGTAAGGCTGGTTAAAGTATTCAGCGTAGGTAGAAGCTCAGTTCCAGCACTCTGCACTGACCTCTAGTGGATTATTTGTTGTAAGTGACTGAATGCAAACTATTAACTTTACTGTCTTAACATATAGTAGAGTTATTCCCTCGTTGCATAATATCAATAAACTCCAACAAATTAATGCAACTTTTAATTAATGGGAAAACTCTAAGACAGAAAAAATACTTGCATGTGTTTGAAATACAAGTCCCCACAGAGGAGTTTCATATACAGTGGTGCCTTGCAAGACGAAATTAATTCGTTCCGCGAGTTTTTTCGTCTTGCGGTTTTTTTCGTCTTGCGAAGCACGGTGTCGGAAAAGTTTTGGAAAAGCTTCAAAAATCACCAAAGTCTTCAAAAACCTCAAAAAAGGCTACCACACCGCGTGCTGAGTTGCTCCTCGAAGTCAAGTCGCAACTGTATTAACGGTTTTAAGAAAAAGGAAACAAACTTGCAAGACGTTTCCGCCTTGCGAAGCAAGCCCATAGGGAAAATCGTCTTGCGAAGCAACTCAAAAAACCAAAAACCCTTTCGTTTTGCGAGTTTTCCGTCTTGCGAGGCATTCGTCTTGCGAGGTACCACTGTATATATATAATTATTTATCACAATATGGCACTAGACCTACAGTTACTGTATAATATATAGCCTACTATTTTTCATTGCTAAGTATCCACTTAATGTAACAACAATAATAAACACATTTTCTAGCAGAAAGCAAACATAATGGATTGGATCCAGAATTTGCTACCAGTTCCACTTGGGACATTCTCACCAATAAAAAGTCATTTTCACTAGTGGGCAAATGCCCATGCCTGATACCACATTGTTGCAGGGGGTTCCCAATCCCCAGATCAGACATTGAAGGACATAGGGTGCTGTAGGGAGATGGAAAGAAATTGATGCAAGTTATCTTGCACCTCCCTATTCTAAGAGTTCGGAAAGTTATGTCTTCCCCATTTTTCTACTGAGTCAGAAGCCTTCCACAGACAGAAGGAGCTTTTCTATTCTCAGGAGGCAAAGTCAGGATCCAATATTAATCAGTACTGGTTTTGCAACAACAAATGCGGTTCTATTGCTTATCGTAAGAAGCACGTCTCCTGAGTAAAAACCAGCAAAACTATTTCTATATTTTCTCCTGAATGGAACATAGTAAATAGCCATAATCAATCACATGATTTCTGGAGCAATTACACTGTATACAACAAGTCTCCTCCTGAGAAGTATTGTGGCTTAGCAATTTTTATGAGCTAAAGTAGTTGTGTGTTGTTTTTTAAAAAAACTTTCCTGAATTCATTTCTGTTCCATGATGCATTTCCTCCTATCTTCCTAAAGAGCCACATCACTGATTGCCATGGGGGTTGGGTAGTTTTAGAAGTATCTGCTTTACATAACACAAACAATGCAACTAAGCATGATTCTAAGCTCTATAGGTTGCAATTCTATAAACACTTACCTAGGAGTAAGTCCCACAGAACTTAGTGGGGCTTACTTCTGCATAGACATGGATAGGAGTGCAATATGAATGACCAGTTTCCTTTTTAAGTCAAATTAGTGTTTCTGGAAATGTGAGCAGAATTATGGGAACCTGTGGATAGATCACCTGGAGTCTGACCATGGTTTATGGGTAAAAACAAAGGGAGAATAAGGAGTGATAAGCTCATGATAAGAAAGAATGACAGAGATCTTCCACATAATTCAGGGATATATGATTTTATACCAGCTTACCTTTACCTGGCGATTCGGTACAGTTGCCCAAAAGGTCCCCGGCTCTGTCATTTACTAATTTGCGCACAGTTTTGCCTTCCGTTCCAGGGATTTTGAGATTGACGCAGGCAGATGGATCCCATTTCCTTACTATTTTCTAAATTAAAGACATAAGTATTTTCACTTTAGCCCTCATGTTTTGCACTGACAAAATAAAATTAAATCCAAAGCAGGCCCCTACTGGCACATTAGAGGTTTTCACACCAGATGCTGAGCAAACACATCAGAAGACACTGTAATGTACAGTAGAGTGGCTACATGAAGAGTCAAGTCACTCAGATCTTCTCACAAGATCTTCCGTCAGCAGTATGACAAAGTATTCCCTAGCTTACTACTCCAACATTTTCTCCTTACCTCCGGTTTTGCAGCAAGGTCACATTCCATGAAAAACATCCTGCCCAGCTTGGTACAAAAGGGCCCCAAAGAATCAGAATGCAGAAGGCTCTGTAACTTGCTGACTAACTTTGCCCTGTGTTATTTACTAACTACACAAAGAAAATGCTGTCTATTCAAAACACATTTCAGAACTCTTTTCACAGAAAGTGAGTGAACAAACGGTCCCATGTCCCAAGCTGTGGTCACATCTCCCATGAGGCCGGCTGATTGTTGCAGAGCATGGAACCGAGTGATACCAATGCCAGTCACCACAAGGCACTTCTGTAAACAACTTTGTGTGAGTGTGTGTGTTTGTCCTCTTGTGAAGAAAGTAATAGTATGATTCCTTTGCATTATTATATGACAGAATAAAGTTACAAACATGTTTTGTGCACGTGGCCATTACATCTCGCTTCTCTTTAAGAAAGAAAACAAGCGCACACACAAACTTCAATCTTTAAACAGAAGGCCCAGTGGGTCAAAGTTAGCGGGACATGAAATTATCAGAATACAGTGGTACCTCGGTTTTCGAATGTCTCAGAAGTCGAACATTTCGGCTTTTGAACACCGAAAACCCAGAAGTAACTGCTTCGGTTTTCAAATACTTTTCGGAAGCCGAACATGCCACGCGGCTTCTGTATTGAGTTTTCCAGACGTAAATGCTTCTGGAAATGCGTGCTTCGGTTTTCAAATGTTTCGGAAATTGAATGGTCTTCTGAAATGAATTACGTTCGAGGTACCACTTTACTGTATAAAGTTAGGGATATCCGAGTAAGATTGACCTACGTAACTCTATTGAGGAAATAGATTTCAGCTGTGCTATTTTTCTAGAAAAAAGATGATGGAACTGTTGTGGGGGGGGGGGAGCGATTAAAAAAATCAATCCTCCTGTCAGACTGGGAATATCCCCTCACTCACACAGTTTAGGATATTCTACCATTCTTCTGCAGAAGTTTTTTTTTTCTTTCAGCACACATATATGTCTTTCTTTCGACTCACATATATGTCAAACACAATAACATACTGTCTGAGAGAAACTAAAACAACATCCTGAGGCAAAAATGGCAGTTGGTCTCTCTAACTGAACTTAACTGAACACCCGAAGGGAAGGGCCAATTCCAGAACACAACACTTAAGCTCCGCCCAGCAGATGACATTCTACTAATCAAATTAGACCCCAGTGCCTTTCTTACAGGAACTCACCCTGAATGCCTCTCATGTTGTCTTATAATGGAAATGACGCCCACCTGAGAGGTGCTGGAACTGAGTTCCTGTGAGTTCCAACTGAAAAAAGCCCTGTATTTCAGCAAAGCAATTACTGCTGTATTTAGAATATCCATTTTTCAAAGTTTTATTATTATCAGTCAAATCTATATTTCTGCTTTCGTCTTCGCTTTCCTTGAAGGGTATTTTTGAGTTTCAATATAACAGAAAAACAAGAGCAACGATGAGGCACCCACTTCAGCATTATGCCGTAATTGTACATGTGTACATGGTGCTTTCTTTGAAATTAAAGGATCTGCTTTCTTAATTAGATGTACAGGAAATACATGAAGACTAGAATACTCACCCGCTCTCTGGATTGGGACAGCTATGTATATTGGGTGGGGTGTGTGCATGATTATTTCTCAAGTGGTGCTATATTTGCATAAAGGTTTTTCCCTATGGCATTTAAAATTACTATCTCACAATTTACCTTTCCACACATAGTACGTATAGGCTGGATATGCTGAAACATGGGGGGGGGGGGGGTGTTTCGTTTAAATATTCTCACAGGGAATAATTTTTCAAGCTGTAAGAGAATGTTTTGTCATTATTACATTTAATTTTAATTTTTACTTAAGGAATAGTATTTTGTAGTAATATCTTCTCACCCCACCTCCTATTACCACTATTCTACTTTTCTGAGAAGAAAGGTGGGACATAAACATGAATTTTAAAAATGTGAATAATGCAACATATAGTAACATCAAAATTCATAAAGACATGCTTAATACATAGTAAAGAAGCCACATGATTTGGACAGTATCTAAAATTTCAATACTGTATAACCAGACTTGAACAGAGAAGTTCCTGTTCTAAAAAACAACCTATTGATCCTAGACAAGTCTCAGTCACACTGCTACCGAAAGTGGCCACACTTTTTCCTTTCCAGAACTTAGTTATTCCAAAACTCACAGCTACATTCCCCTTCTATAATTACAAGGAGGGAAAGAATAAACCAATTATAAATCCCCAGAAACTATTTGGGGTGGGGCTTTTTAAATACATAATTTCCAATTAAAGTCTGTATCAATTCTGAATTTGTTAATATCTTCCCTCCCTGGCATAATGTGTCTTCAAAACAACAGCAACCCAGCAACAACATTGTAACATTTTTACCTTTTGGGGGGTTACTTTGACACTTGCTGCCTTCTGCAGCTACTTTTCCAAGATAAGCTAAAAGCACAGGACACAATATAGCAGCATATTACCTTCTAGCAATCCTCCCCAATGGTCAAAATCTTTCTCTAATGTTTATTCAGAAGTCACCAAAGGTTCCCTGCAACTTCTAATTCTATGCCATCTTCTCCTATTGCTTCCTATTCCGCAGTATTACCAATAGATAGCTTCTTAGTTGCTCGTTAATTAGCCACTTGCCATTTCCCATGGAGGTGCTTTAATTACTGGTTTCCTCTCATTATTTGAAATCCCCAAACGTAGAAAAGCTGTTCTGTCTAGTTCACATTTGACTAGGTCTCCATCGCCTAATGGCCAAGACCAATGGCATCCAAAAGAGACTGAATAGGAATAGGCAAATCTGTCCATTTTTGTTTCTCTCGGTTTCTCATTTTTCCATTCTTAAAATCCATTCTTAACCTTACTGCAGCAGCTTGTGGGTTTTTGTTTTTTTTAAAGTCCTCGTGAAAATTTAAGTACATGTTTGTGCAGATTTCTCCTAATACACACATTTTTTGCCTAATATGAACATTTTTGCAATAAAATCCCCATATAATGCATTTTTGTATGCTGTCTTGACTAATATATACATTGTAATGCACACTTTACCTTAGGATATGCATTGTTGTACACATTACTTGGCGGGAGAGCTACATTGCATAATTCGTAGAAGTGTGAATTTTCAGTTTGTGTGTTGCTTTGGAAACTGACTTTAAATGTGAATTGAATTTCTCCCCCATCCCTCCTTTTCCCCATTGGTGAAAGAAAATCCCCGAGAAGCAAGAAGGCTGTCCATTCACCCACGAGGCACTTGCTTTCTGAGCAGCAGAGAAGGAGATGATGGCAACTGTAGCAAGGAGACAAGTGGGCACATTTCCTGCAAGCAAGTGATGAGGCAAGGGGGAATGACTGAGATGGAGATTGACTGAGATGAAGAACCCATAGTTCTCCAGTTCACATCATTCCTAATGTAAATGCTCCCAAGCATCTGATGGCAGCTGATCCCAGTTTAGAATGCCCATCCCAGTTTACAAGCAGTTTACAGCTGCTGCCATGGGTGGATCTAGATACAGGAAAAGAAACACTAGAAATAAGTCAGAAATTAGATCATTATAACAAAGGAAATAAATCCTTATGGAAAACCACATTTTAAATTTTCCTGCTCTCTGGCGCCATCTGGTGTTGCATGTTTATAGTGCATTCAAATTGCTGTTTCTTTACTAATGTAGCTGAGTGATGTCTTCCCTAACAACAGCTAATAATGGAGTGGAGTAAAGCCAAGGAATGCACAAAGGTCTTGCTTTTTTCATACAGAGAAAAAGAGAGTCACACGAGAAGGTACAAAATAGGAGGACCCATTGGGTTTGGCAGGTGGTAAGTAGCCTCAAGAGAGAAGAGCCCCACTTCTCCTGTGGGTAATTTATTTTCTCCGAATGCTAAACCATGTGAGTGGCTTTCATGCTGGTAGAAAACATCACCACCACCAGTTCAGCCAGGACTTGGAACTGGAGTCTGATTCTCCTTAAGGTCAGATATATCTCATCCCTACTTCCCTGTAGACAGCTGCAGCAGGGTTTTCTTTTCTTTTCATTGTAGTGACTGTGGTCTAAACCACTGAGCCTTTTGGGCATGCCGATCGGAAGGTCGGCAGTTTGAATCCTTGCAATGGAGTGAGCTCCCATTGCTCTGTCTCAGCTCCTGCCAACCTAGCACTTTGAAAGCACACCAGTGCAATTAGACAAATAGGTACTGCTGTGGTGGGAAGGTAAACAGTGTTTCTGCATGCTCTGGTTTCCATCACGATGTTCCATTGTGCCAGAAGCAGTTTAGTCATGCTGGCCACATGACCTGGAAAGCTGTCTGTAAACAAACGCCAGCTCTCTCAGCCTGAAAGTGAGATGAGCACTGCAACCCCACAGCAGTCTTTGACTGGATTTAACCGCCCAGTGGTCCTTTACCTTTTTACCTTTATTCTATCCTTGTTTGCGCTGCTCATATGAAACCTCGAGTTCCTTGTTACTTTCTATCACATTAATGACAAGGTTGCCCAATCTCTCCATTGCTTTTTATATCGGTCCTGGAAGTTCTTTTAAATATGATTAGGAGGGACCAAACAGTTAAAGGTATACAAGTGGGAGCAAAACAGTACAAATTGAAAGCATTTGCTGATGATCTGGTATTGACATTACAGGAGCCAGAATCTAGTACCAAAAGAGTACTGGAACTGATCCAAGAATTTGGACAAGTAGCGGGATTTAAGTTGAATAAGATGAAAACTAAAGTTTTAGAGAAAAATTTAAAGTGACAGAGAGAGAAAGGTTTCAGAAGGAGACAGGATTAACATTGGTTAAGAAAGTGAAATACCTAGGGGTTAACATGACTGCTAAAAATGTGAATCTGTTTAAGGATAACTATGAAAAATGTTGGACGGAAGTGAAAAAGGATCTAGAAATATGGTCAAATTTGAAGTTATCATTGCTAGGCCGAATTGCTGTGATAAAGATGAATGTATTGCCAAGGATGTTGTTTTTGTTTCAAACATGGCAAATACTAGACAAAATGGAGTGTTTCAAGAAGTGGCAGAGAGATATCTCTAGATTTGTCTGGAGGGGGCGCCTTGGAAGATGGCGGATATTAACATCTATCCAGCTCGCACGAGGTAATTAGAGGCTGATTATGGGGAGTATATCAGTCTCCCTTCATCTCTCCAGGGGGGAGAGATGCCGTTTTCACCCGCTGTTGCCATAAATCACCCCCGAGTTCGGAAGAAGGAGGGGGTGAGGCACTGGGTGCACAACCCTCGGCAGGCCTCGGAACTCCTCCGAAGCTGCTTCCAGGAGCGAAACTAGTTGCGTTACTTAAAAGGAAAAAAAATTTGGGAAAGATAACGCACATGCTTCAAGAGAGGCAGGAGGTTTTTATCTGCTAACAATTTTACCACTGAAAGGAAGAAGACTGAGACGGACTGAGATGGAAGATTACATCAAAGTACTACAAATATGGTATGTGGATTGGAATGCCGGAACTAAGGGGGGTGGGGAACGACTTTTTATTTCTTTTGCTCTATGTGATTATTAATAACCCTCCCCCTGAAGATCTGTCTCAGAAATTAATTGCAAATGGGACTAAAAATGAATTGTGTGGGAATAATTATGAACTTAAAGGTTTTACTCTGTGAAGGATTTGGAAGAAGAAGGGCTCTCTCTTGTGACGCAGTAAGAATGGAAACTTGATAAGAGACCTGTGTTGCTGGAGTTGGTCTTGGGGAGAGCGAGCCGAAGATATATTATTTTCGAGGAGATTGTGAACTGGAAGAGGCAGCCCTCCTGCAAAAAGACTAATTTACGATGCAACAGGTCGGAAAAGCTAAAGAGCGAGTTTCTAGACTGTATTTCATCGGAACGACAAAAATGGCGATTACTCGCTCGAGCGGAAAGGACTGTTGGAGGAGAGTGATTTACGAAAGAGCAGCACAAAGCCCACACAGAAATACAAATAAGACTGTCTTTTTCAACCCACTTGCGGAGCATATCGGAGGAAAATGGAAAGGAAAATGAGTAATGACAAGTATTGAGAAGAGGAAACTGGAAACATCATTCTTAATATGGAAGCAGAACAAATATTCGAGGATTGGACTCCTGCCAATCAAGAAGCATGGGTACCCCCCACAAAAATTTATAATTTGGAAAATAATTGGATTATATGATATGTATTGTCATAATTTGGACTAATTGATTTGATGTGTTTAATTTGGAAATATGAAATTTAATAAAAATTATTTTAAAAAAAATAAAAAATAGATTTGTCTGGCAGGGCAAGAAACCCCGTATAAAATTTAAGATATTAACTGATGCTAAGGAAAGAGGTGGCTTTGCCCTGCCAGACTTAAAACTTTATTATGAATCAGCCGCTTTTTGCTGGCTGAGAGAATGGATGCTTCTTGAGAACACTGATGTTTTGGATTTAGAAGGTTTTAATAATATTTTTGGGTGGCATGCATATCTATGGTATGATAAGGTCAAAGCACATAAAGCGTTTAAAAACCATATTGTCAGAAAAGCACTGCTTAATGTTTGGATAAGATATAAGGATTTGCTTGAGAATAAAACCCCAAGATGGTTGTCACCAATGGAAGCGAAGGCTCAGAAAAAGCTCAGTATGGAGGCTAAATGGCCGAAATATTGGGAAATTTTGGAACAAGAGGGAGACAGAATAAAACTGCAGAGTTTTGAAAAATTAAAAAATAGAGTGTGAGATTGGCTTCATTATTATCAGATAATGGAGGCATATAATTTGGATAAAAAAATTGGCTTCCAGGTGGAAAAATCAAAATTGGAAACAGAACTGTTAGACCCCAAAACTAAGAATTTGTCAAGAATGTATAACTTGCTGTTGAAATGGAATACTCAGGATGAAACGGTGAAATCTGCTATGATTAAATGGGCACAAGATGTTGGACATAACATAATGATGGCTGACTGGGAACAGTTATGGACCACAGGTATGAAGTTTACGGCATGTAATGCCTTAAGAGAGAATATTATGAAAATGATATACAGGTGGTACATGACACCAGTCAAGCTTGCAAAAATCTATCATTTGCCCGATAATAAATGTTGGAAATGTAAAGAAACCGAAGGTACATTCTTTCACCTTTGGTGGACGTGCCCAAGGATTAAGGCTTTCTGGGAGATGATTTTTAATGAAATGAAAAGGGTATTTAAATATACCTTTCTGAAGAAACCAGAGGCCTTTCTCCTGGGCATGGTCGGCCAATTGGTGTTAAAGAAGGATAGAACTTTCTTTATGTATGCCACAACAGCAGCAAGAATACTTATTGCAAAGTATTGGAAGACACAAGACCTACCCACTCTGGAAGAATGGCAGATGAAGGTGATGGACTACATGGAACTGGCGGAAATGACTGGCAGAATCCGAGACCAGGGAGAAGTGTCGGTGGAAGAAGATTGGAAGAAATTTAAAGACTATTTACAGAAACATTGTAAAATTAATGAATGTTAGAATGGTGTTGGAATGAATCTATGTGATTTTAGCAAAAATATATCAAAGATTTAAGAAAAATAGACTGTTAATTGGTGAAAAGAGGGAAAGTAAACTTATAGTAAGATCAAGATAAATTTTCAGGATAAGAATTTTGAAGAGAGGGAAAGGATTTGCTGAAATGGATAATTGACTTAGAATACAAAAAAGGGAGGTGTGAGGAGGTCAGGGAAACAAGCATATGAAAGATAAGTTATGGGAAGGCTCGATTTGTCTTCTTCTTTTTTTCTTTCTTTTTTTTGTATGTTGTTTTTAAGTGTTCTTATTTCCTTGTTTTTTATTGTGATGTGTTGTTTTACTATTGTCTAATCTGGTGTGGTTTTTTTTTGTTTTCTGTTTTCTTTTGCCTTTTTGTAAACCTAAAATCTTAATAAATACTATTTAAAAAATAAAAATTAAAAGTAGATAGGCTCCTCTTCAGAGCAACACCCTGACCTCGCTTGGCTTTCCCAGTCTTAGATTAGCCATTAAAGATCCAGGGCCCAGGCCAATGTGGAAAATTTAAACTTAAAAGACTGGGGATGGAATAAGCGGGGGGGAGAGAGAGATAAGTTTACCCATCCTTAGCTATAACTATAACAAGGAGATTAAAATGAACTGTTTTTCTTGTCATTTCATTTCCAGGAAAGGGACTGTGTAGTTGAGAAAGACTGAATTCAAGTAGGATAAAAGGGCTGGGTAAACCACTCTTATAATGAACTTAGAAGTACTCCACCACCTGCCCACCCCCACTCAGCAAAAGCTCCCTGATGCTTTTGTCTTTCCCTACAGCCTGTTTGGCCCACAAAACACATCCCTTCCACAGCCTGCCCTGCCAGGCTACTGCAGATGCACTCACAGAAGCAACTGTTAGCCCAACACATGTATATTTATTTATTTAGCACATAAACTTTCAATTGTTCAAAATGGAACATTTGGAGGGGGGTGTTCTTTGTTACTCGGCAAATTTAAATAATAAAAAGCCTCTAGCACAAAGGGTAAAAAAAGAGAGAGAGAGAGAGGTGGAGATGGATTATTGCTCAAAGGCCTTTTAAAAACATGTTTTTAAAAAAAATCTTGTTGCTTTATTTCTTTATTGTTAACAGCACAATTTCAAAGCCTTTTAAAGATCAGACTCCTCCTCTCAGTGCTGCCTGCCAAGATAGTACTTAGAGGACAGGAGGGCGTGGTTGCCATTGAAAAGATTGTGTGGAAGCTATGGTGCTTAGAGAGATGGTCATATTGGAGGGGCTTTCCAAAAAGCAGAACCCTGCAAAGGAAAACATGAAAACCGTGTGTGTGTGTGTGTGTGTGTGTGTGTGTGTAGGAAAATGGATGCAGATTAAATGAAAAAATAAGCAAATCAAAACTAAGGAAAAGGCTAAGAGTGAAGCAACAAACTTCTGTTTTCAGACTTGATCAGTAATAGCACCTAATCACATTTAGAATTTATTTCCTTTTAATTTAATATATTGGGAAAAACCTGTTGACATTTGCAGAGGAACAGCTTTTTTGTTTTGTTTGAATAAGGGGACAGGGTCCCCCCTTTTTTATTTCTGGCAACTGAACTTCAATTGTTTCTCAAATGAAACTGCCCTCTTTTTGCAGTCAATATCATCCTGCTAACTACTGAAACTGACAGAGGTAATCTAACCCTAAATGTGTTGCTTCGTTTATGGGGTGGAATGGCAGTTGATTGGCAAGTTCTATTCTCTTTAAAGGATCTGATTAGGAAAAACACATTTTCTCTTAATTTACAGAGTGTGGTTGAGCCCCTCAGGCAGGTGGACTAACACTTGCACCTGCAAGATTCTCTCTCATTACACACACACACACACACACACATTGCACACACAACAGTTTTGATTGTCTTGTGCAGATAACTGTTGCAATCATGAAGTGAGATCAAAATTTTGGGTAGCTGCAGCCAGTGCCATTTGAAATATTTTTAAAGTGCAAGAGGGGGAGCTATAAACTGCATGTGTGTCCAGTTCAAAGCCAGTACAAACGGGATTAAATGTTCACAATGACCTTGGTTGCTAGGCAGATGGGAAGCCTTTTATTATTATTTTTGCACAAATTGGACCTTTTTCAAAGCATGTGGCTGCATTACTGGTGATGAGATAATTGATCTTGTGCTCGTCACAGAGAACTTAAAAATTATATTTTAACCTCTTCTTATGCCTTGGATTCCAGTGCATGTTAAAAAACATCATTAAAGTTCATCTAAATGGCCTCACCTGGCAGCTAATTTTCATCAGCACATTGGGACACCACCATCTTCATGTTCCAGGAATGATGAGAGGGAGGAACATGAGAGCGACTTAACTGGCTTGTGGATATGTGTGAAATATAAATTAGTATTGTGTGATCTTCACAGTCAAGATCAGAAGGACATAGCAGACCTCCTTTTGTAAATCTGAGGTTTACAAAGGGGTGGGGACAGCAATGGCTATACTCTAATTTTGTGTTATGCTACAGCCCTACAGCAGCCATGTTGTGTTATGCCATGCCATTTTGTTAGTAGCACCCACAGCACTTTCTCTAAATTCAGAATGGTGGTCCAAAATAGTGTATCCTGTGCTGTGGAGGACAGAGGGGAATTAAACTTGCTATCCTCACGTTCCGACCATAATGCAGTAAAGATGGATATGACACTATTACCAACTGGTTCCTTTAGATGGAAGATGAATGACAATTTGTTCAGAGATCAGGAAATTACCAAGAAGGCCCAAAAAGTTTTGAAGGACTACTTTGAGATAAATATGAACAATATGGTGGAAAAAAGAATAGTCTGGGACGCAAGTAAAGCTGTAATGAGGGGATTCTTGATACAACAGAATGCAGTAAAGAAAAGAACACAAAATGAGAAAAAAGATAAGATTTTGGATAAAATAAAAGAATTAGAGAAGAAATTAAGAGTGAATCCGAAGTCACAGCCAACTCTGAGAGAAATTAAACTTTATCAAACACAATATTCTAAATTGATAAATCAGGAAATTGAATGGAAGGTTAAATTAATGAAACAAAAAACGTTTGAGTCGGCGAATAAATGTGGAAAACTGCTAGCTTGGCAGTTGAAGAGAAGACAAAGACTAAATACTGTTACAAACTTAGAGGTTGATGGAAAAAACATTCAGAATCCAGTGGACATCAGAAAGTGTTTCCAGAGATATTTCAAAAAATTATACACCCAAGGGCCGCAAGACGATGTTGAGATTAAACAATTTTTGGCAAAAAACGGACTATCTAAATTGTCACAAGAAAATAGGACAATCCTGAATTCTAAAATAACACGACAGGAGATTGAACAAGCCATCCAGAACATGCAACTCGGCAAATCTCCAGGACCAGATGGGCTGACCTCCAAGTACTATAAGGTATTAAAAGACTATTTGATACAACCCTTGATGGAGGTCAGCAATGAAATTATGGAGGGGAAGAGGGCACCGGAGTCGTGGAAGGAAGCGTTCATCACATTAATACCAAAGTCGGAAGCTGAAAAGACACAACTTAAGAACTACCGTCCCATCTCTCTTTTAAATGTGGATTATAAAATATTTGCAGACATTTTGGCAAATAGATTTAAAAAAGTTTTAAATGAAGTAATTCATAAGGACCAGGCCGGCTTTCTCCCAGGTAGACATCTGTTTGCTAATACAAGGAACATTATTGACATTTTGGAACTTTTGCAAACAGATATAAATACAAAAGCAGTTTTAATTTTTATAGACGCGGAGAAGGCCTTTGACAATATTTCCTGGAAATTTATGATGGGAAATTTGAAAGAGATGGGAGTGGGACGGGGTTTTGAGAATGGGATTGAGGCGATATATTCAGAATAGAAAGCTAAATTGATAGTTAATAATGTGGTTACAGAAGAGTTCAAAATTGAAAAAGGGACACGACAAGGTTGCCCTATTTCCCCTTTGCTATTCATTTCGGTTCTGGAGGTGCTATTGAACATGATTAGAGGGGATCGGTTGGTGGAAGGAATTCAGGTCGGTCAGAAACAATATAAATTAAAAGCTTTCGCAGATGACCTGGTTTTGACCTTGCAGAAGCCAGAGCCCAGTACGAAAAGAGTATTACAACTGATTAATGACTTTGGTCGGGTGGCTGGATTTAAACTAAACAAACAGAAAACCAAGGTTTTGGGGAAAAATTTGACTGATACAGAGTCAGAACGGTTTCAGAATGAGACGGAACTTAATGTGGTTAAAAAAGTAAAATACCTAGGGGTAAACATAACAGCAAAAAATCTAAGTCTATTTAAGGACAATTATGAAAAATGCTGGACAGAAATCAAGAGAGACTTAGATAGTTGGTCAAAATTGAAACTTTCTTTGTTAGGCCGAATTGCTGCTATCAAAATGAATGTATTGCCAAGGATGTTGTTTTTATTTCAAACACTTCAGGTTTTGGACAAAACGGAGTGCTTTCAGAAGTGGCAGAGAGATATTTCTAAGTTTGTCTGGCAGGGCAAAAAGCCCAGAATTAAGTTTAAGATATTAACCGATGCAAAACAAAGAGGGGGCTTTGCCCTGCCAGACTTAAAGTTGTATTATGAAGCCGCAGCGTTCTGCTGGCTAAAAGACTGGCTACTTCTTGAAGACACTGACGTGTTAGATTTGGAAGGGTTTAACAACGCTTTTGGATGGCATGCATATTTATGGTATGACAAGGTTAAAGCAAATAAGGCCTTTAAGAACCATATTGTCAGAAAATCACTGTTTAATGTCTGGACAAAATATAAAGACTTGCTGGAAAATAAAACACCAAGGTGGCTTTCACCTCTGGAAGCTAAGGCCCGAAAAAGACCCAATATGGAGGCTAAATGGCCAAAATATTGGGAAATATTAGAAAAGGATGGAGACAATTGGAAATTGCAGAGTTTGGAGATAATGAAAGACAAAGTGCGAGATTGGTTACATTACGCTCAGATTAAGGAAGTTTTTAAAAATGATAAGAAACTAGGGTTCCAGGTGGAGAAATCGAAATTAGAAACAGAATTGTTAGAACCAAAGATTAAGGTACTTTCAAGGATGTATAACTTGCTGTTGAAATGGAATACACAAGATGAAACGGTTAAATCGGCTATGATAAGGTGGGCACAGGATATTGGGCATAATATCATGTTTGAGGACTGGGAGAGGTTGTGGAGTAATGGATTGAAATTTACTGCATGTAACGCTCTGAAAGAAAATGTAATGAAAATGATTTATAGATGGTATATGACCCCAGTCAAACTTGCCAAAATTTACCACCTGTCTGATAATAAGTGTTGGAAATGTAAAGAGTGTGAGGGAACGTTCTTCCACCTCTGGTGGACTTGCCCTAAAGTGAAAGCGTTCTGGGAAATGATTTATAATGAACTGAAAAAGGTATTTAAATATACCTTCACTAAGAAACCAGAGGCTTTCCTTTTGGGTATTGTCGGCCAAGGGGTGGCAAGGAAGGACCAGACATTTTTTATGTATGCAACAACAGCAGCAAGGATACTTCTCGCAAAACACTGGAAAACTCAAGATCTACCCACACTGGAAGAATGGCAGATGCAACTGATGGACTACATGGAACTGGCTGAAATGACCGGCAGAATTCGTGACCTGGGAGAAGAGAGGATTGAGGAGGATTGGAAGAAATTTAAGAACTATTTACAAAAGCATTGTAATTTGAGTGAATGCTAAATAAGATGCTAGACTAAAATAACTGAGCACCACTAAATTTAGAAGTTTTAAAGAAAATAAGTAAGACTGTGAAAACTTAGCTCCTTTCGAGAATTATAAGATTATGAAATAAAGAAGGGATATAAGAATTTAAATAAGATGATAAATTGCTGACAAAATGTTACAACGATGAAAGTGGGAGCGGGAGATGTGAGGAAGTCCAAAGAAAATGTGAAACTATGTCAAGACAAATGTTACATTGTTTATTATGCTTATTTTTTACTGTAAAACCCAATAAATTGCTTTAAAAAAAAAATAAACTTGCTATCCTCACTCCCAACATCAATGTTTTCAACATAACATGAACATGCATCCCATGCACTGTTAATTTACAGTCATAAGTTTGTTTCTGCATAATTGGGAACTAGAAATGAGCATGTGGAAATATCTTAAACACATACAGTTGTTGTTGTTGTATAGAATCAATGAACACCTACATTTGAATGTGAAGAAGCTGGGAGCAGAGATGGACTGGGCAATGCTGCTTCCCTTCTACATGTTCCAAGTTATCCTTCCTCAGCATGAGGTCCTCCAGATGTTTTCAACTACAACTCCCATTCACCCCAGCAGGCAAGAGTTATGGGAGTTGTAGTCCAAATCATTTGGAGGACCTCATGCTGGGGAAGTCAGTTCTACACAACATCTGAAAAGTGCTCTACTTTCCATATTCCTATCTGTTAAGCACATTTAAGGTGGTGGGAAATGAAAGAACCCATGGAAGCCAGCCAGTAGAATTAACAAAACATAGCATGCATACCTCCTTTGGTGACTGGAAATTCATATTGAGGAGTATGCATTTCCCAAGCAATCAAGAACCCTGTTTTTGAATGGTTCCCAGTCATTCAACAGTTGTAAAAATGCAGGATCGTTTGAAAGATTAGACTGGACATTCTTAGATGGCAGGCTGGGCTCCTTGCTCTATTCTTCCCCATAATGTATTCAGATACCCAGACAGGACTGATTTGGATGCTCAAAACATATAAAGGCTGCTTAGGGGTAAAGAAGCAGCAAAAGGCAAGGCAAGTTCATGGAAACAATCTGCAGCATGTTTAGTGCATCAAGAGAAACTTGGTGGGGGTAGCTATGTTAATTTATTTGGGAAATGAAAAATATGAGGAGTTGGGGTGGGGGTTAAGCAGATTTTGGATGGTCGTCTGTCATGGGTGCTTTAGCTGAGATTCCTGCACTGCAGAGGGTTGGACTAGATGACCCTTGGAGTCTTGATCTACAATTGCTTCATAGCATTCCCTGGTTTGGATGGTATGATAGAAGACAATAACTATACTGAAACAGGTTCTTGGATAAAGTATATAGACTTCTCATACTTTCAGAACACCTAAAAGGAAGAATCTAGCAAAGCCACAAATTATCCTCTCCAATGACTAAACAGCTCCAGGTTGAATTACTGTCTCTTAACAGAGAGGAACAAAAATCCTGTATTTTAAGAGCATTTAGATTTTGGTACACAAACAAGTAGTGGCAGAAACCACTTTGTGCCACAAGAGGGACACAGAGGCTCAGGAATTGCTAACACAGACATAATTGGTTTCGTAACTAAGCCTTTCGCAACACAGATCTATTTCATAATTTAATTTTTTTTTTTACTGATATTTAGGGGCACACTTCACTTGGCACTTAGTTGCAACAGTGATGCTTATTCTCAACCTGGAATCTGAAAGATAATTCACATTGGCAAGTGAGGATTCCCAAATTAAAATAAAATTACAATAGAAGGGCCATGACCCACTGACTTAACCTGTCATTGTGGAACAACATATTCCTTGTTCCCAGTGCTTTAATTACCCTATTTAAAAAAATAATAATTCAACATTTGTTTGTACTATTATAATGGAAAAGGAATGACTAAAGCATTTTTTAGAAAGAGGATTAGAGCCAACTGCAATAGACTTTCTCAAGAAACTACAGGACAGATGTGTGTTGTGGCTAACATCTTTATGTGGCTTCACAAACCAGTGGTGGCAGTGTGCTGGATGCACAGCAAATGGGAGTGTGTACATAGCCAGCACAGATATCTTTAATCCTGGAAGCTTCCACCAAATTGTCTTGTGCATTCTGGGATTTACTGGTACTTACTGATCGAGGCCAGTAAGTGACTTGTGTAAGTGTGGGGAGGGAATAACAAGGCCTCAAAGTTAAAAACAAAACAAAACAAATTTGACTTTTACTAAAAGGGTGTGCAAGGCAGCAAATGTGATATTATTCCGAATATTTTTTTTAAAGGAAAGCGAAATATTTTGGGGTCTGTTAAAGGGCAAGGCTCTCTCATATTGCATCCTTATATGGATTTCAGGGTGCCTATATGGATTTCAGTTCAGCAGTAGTGGCGCCCAGGTTGTTTAGGACTCTAAGGTTTTCAAAGACCTCAACATATAAATAGTTTTTTGGTAGCAAATTGACTAGTACAGAACTCTCTAGCCTAGCGTATTGTGTGTCCAGCAGAGAAACCTACCAGCAGCCTCAGTGCTGCATTCTGCTTTAGCTGTAGCTTCTGAACCATCTTCTAGGACAGCCACACAGCAGAGTGAATGGCAACAGCTTAAACAGGATTGTGTTGTTGCCCCAACTCTATTATTTTCATTGCCATGATCCTACACTTTGTCGAAGGGAAACTCCCCACCGGAGTAGAAATCATATATCAAACAGATGGAAAAGTCTTCAATCTGAGCAGGCTGAAAGCAAAGAGTAAGGTTATTGTAACTTCTGTCATAGAGATTCAGTATGCTGATGACAACGTAGTGTGTGCACACTCAGAGGATGACCTCCAAACCATCCTAAATATCTTTGCAGAAGTTTACGAAATGCTTGGCATATCACGCAACATCCAAAAAACCAAAGTGCTGCACCAACAAGTACAAAATAACCCTTCTGCAGCACCACAAATCCAACTCAATGGTGTAACGTTGGAAAATGACAATCACTTCTCCTACCTAGGCAGTTATCTTTCCACAAGGGCCAACACTGATGCCAAAATCCAGCATCGCCTGAGCTCTGTGAGTGCGGCTTTCTCCCGATTAAAGTGCAGTGTGTTTGAGGACCGGGACATTCGTAGGGAAACAAAAATGCTTGTTTACAAAGCTATTGTACTACCAACCTTACTGTATGCCTGTGAAACATGGGCCACTTATAAATGCCATCTCCAACTCCTCAAAAGATTCCATCAACAGTGTCTCCAAAAAAATTTACACATCACTTGGGAAGACAGGCGAACTAATATCAGTGTACTGGAAGAAGCAAAGATCACCATTGTTGAAGCAATGATTCTTCAACATCAACTTTGTTGGACTGGTCATGTTGTGTGGATGCCTGATTATCATCTTCCAAAGCAACTACTCTATTCTGAACTGTAAAATGGAAAGCGTAATGCTGGTGGTCAACAAAAGTGGTTTAAAGACTGTCTCAAGGCAAATCTAAAAAAATGTAGTATAAACACTAACAACTGGGAAACACTGGCCTGCGAGCGCTCCAGTTGGAGAACAGCCTTTACCAAAGGTGTCATGGGCTTTGAAGACACTCGAACTCAGGATGCAAGGGAGAAAGGTACTAAGAGGAAGGAGCACTTGGCAAATCCACACCGTGATCAACTCTCCCCCAGAAACCAATGTCCCACTGTGGAAGGACGTGTGGATCCAGAATTGGCCTCCACAGTCACTTACGGACTCATTGTTAAAACCATGTTTATGGAAGACAATCTTACTCGGCTAAAAGTGATCACCAAAGAAGAAGATCTTCTGTAAAGTGCGGCACATGGCTACCCAATTCTGTATGAACTGTCATTAACATGTAGTTTAATTCAGGATTTGTTTTTATGCCTCTGATGCGTGTTAGCTCTCGGGGGGGGGGGGAATAAAGAAAAAAGAAGAGAGGCAATTTAATCTTCAAAGCTGTTAATACAATCCATAAGACTCAGTGGGCTAATAAATATATTTGAAGAAAATGGCAAGCAGCATAGTAACCTAACGTGGGTTCCATCTGCTATAGTAAAGTGTGGGGTGGCTTGGGACAATGATCGTGCATTCCCAACATTTCCAACAATGTCATTAGCATCACTCACCAGAAAGCAAAGCCTGACTTGCAAAGTTTCAAGGAACAAGAAGAAGAACAGTAAAGTGACAACCATAAGCAGGAAGCGAGCAGAAAAATTCCTGTTGCAAATGTTTCTAAACACAGTGATTGAGGATGACTTCTCAGTTTCCTGTAATCCAATTAATAAAAGAAATATATATTGGAAAGCTTTCACAGAAATAGATTCGTAAGACAACAGAAATGTTCCAGTTCTTGAGCTGTTATAAAACGACTCGGTTCTTAAAGCACCGTTGCTGTGCTTATGAAAGCAGTTAAGACAGTTGACACTGAGTAACATTCAGCCTCAGGAACACATAATGTCAATGAACTCTTGTTTTAGAAAGTATGAATATTATCCCACTTATTCATTGCCCCCACCAACCACTAACAAGTAAAATACAATCTGCAATGAAAAAATATGTGTCATTAAAACTACTTTAAAAAAACAGTGAATCAGCAGCAGCATAAATTAACCACTTCCACTAGCTAGCCCAGTCAAATCCTGCTTGAAGCAGGAAGGACATCACAGCCCTTCTGAAGGCTGACAGCATGTAAGGTCAGACAAACTTGTGTGAACATAATTCACAAGAGAAAAAAATCAGCTCTGTTTTCCATTCATAATTTTAAAGAAGGGATGGGAAAACTCCAGCCAAATGAAGAACCAAATGATGGCCCGCCTCAGCCTCTATCTAGCCCACTGGACTCTCCCCATGTCGCACCCCTCCCCAGCTACACCCTTCCCCTCGGGTCACCTCACCAGTCCCTCTCTTTTGACTGGCTTTGTCTTGTTGGAAAGTTTCCTGCTTGCCTGGATGCAGCATTGTGTGAGTCTGTAGGAACCAGCCTACTGAGCAAAGGTAAAATTCACATTTATTGTTCTGTCCACTCTTGCCTCTGGCGAGTGGCTCCCACAAGGGAATATTTTCTTTGGGCTGAAAAAGATTCCCCTGTTCCTACTTTAAAGAGAGGAATTCTTTGCATTCCCCCCCTGCATAGGGTCTCATTTCGCATGTTAGATCTGTGAAGCCTTGAAATAATAAAGGCTTTCATATTGTGAATATGAGTCCAATTCTTTATAAAAATAATAGTAATAAAGAAATAATGCAAACTTGAAGCCATCAGTGTTTGGCACGTTGCTTAAGAAGCCTATGATATTCCTTAATAAAACTGCCTCAGGGTTTAAAATGTTTCTTAGCAATGGATAAATTATCATTTCAAGAAGTATACTTGAATATATTTTCAGAAGCTTCCCCACATCAAAGTTTGGAACATTATTAAACTGCAGCCCATACAGACAAATACAAGTAGAAAGTTGGAGCCAGGCTGTATTTTGAGAGTTCTCTCCCATTGTTCTTAATGGAAGCCATTTTATGTAAAGGAATCCCATTACAAAACAGTGGAGCACTAAAATTTAATTAACAACATTGTAACATCTGCAGGAAATGATCAAGTGTATGTGTTTGGGGGCGGGGGGGGGGGGAGAACAGTTTGATCCTAAACATCCTTCCTCTGAAGCAATCCCATTGTGCTTACTAGTGTTCTGACATCCTCTTTTCCAATAGTGTTCCAAATAGAGCTGGTTCCTCCCTACCCCAACACATAAATGCACTCTGTTAGAGTGATCAGATGCAAAGGCAGTGCTTTTTTTTTTCAGCTGGGGTGCACTACATCACAATTCCAGCACCTCTCAGGTGGGCGCAATTGCAGGCCAGGGCTCCCCCCCTCCATTCTTTCCTATACATACTTCTGAGAAGCCCAAATTAAACATTTCAAGTCAAAACAAAAGCAGGCCAGCATGTGCATGCATGTCTACACTTTTTCTTTTTCTTTTTAATCTATGACTCCACCTAGCTCCTGGCTGCTCCTAGCCATGATTTGTCTAATCCTCTCTTATTGTCATCCAGGTTTGTGGCCATCACTGCTATTCATGGAAGTGAGTTCTGTAGTTTATGTGCTGTGTGAATATGTACTTTCTTTTTCTGTCCAACTTCACTGGATTTTCACGTGTTCTGATGCTGATGAGATTCACAAACAGTGAATCTCCAGGCTCTCTGTCCAGACCCGGGGTGGGGGGTGGGATCTAGAGTGTGTGTTCCTGGCATTGGGCAATTCAGACAGATTAGTGATTGTGCTGGTTTGCCACCTGCCTGACCGATCTAGGCACCTTGCCCACACTCTCAAGCCTTACCAACTCAAATTTACCAACACAACAGGGCTAGACTGTGCTCTGGACATCCCATGAGATTCATCTGCTATAACAGCACAGTCTATCTCTTGGTGGATGCAAGTGATTTTATCCTCAAAATGCTTTGCAAACAAGTCACAGCGAGCTACCATTGGTTTCTACCACCTCCTTTGGGCCAGCCGGTAAAAGGCCCTGTATAACCAGGAAAAGCTCTGCCTAGTGACATAATGAGGATGCAATGGAGGCAGAAAAGAATGCCTTCTTTGCTGCCTTCACTGTCACTAGGTAGGCTTGATAATGAGCCCTTACCAGTGTTTGGTTGCAGCCATTCGAATCTTTCCTCCACTCGCATTCAAGCCGTCTCCCAGCTTGTTTCCTCGCCCTAAGCTCTGGAGTATTCCAGGGAGTCAAACAGGCTCCACGAAGTGGGGGAGGATGCTCAGGGGCCATCGTGTCAATAGCCTGAGCCATTCAGGTGTTCCAGAGACAGGGATGCCAGTCATATCAGCCAGAAACCTCCGCCCCCATCCATTTGGAATCCCACTGGATCCATCAGACTCTGAAGGCAGAGCTTCCTAATATGTTCCCCACCTCTGCAGAGGGGAAAAGGTGGTGACAGCCTCTCAAGGCAGTGATCTGACCATGACAAGGGACTGATGTCAATGTCCCCCACTTTCAAATCACCCTCTTCCTGCCTAGTCAAGAAAACAAGGTCCAGAGTGTGGACTGCCATGTCCATTGGGCCAGTAAGATGTTAGGACAGCTGTTAGGATGGTTGTAATAGCAGGCATGAAGTCCTGAGCCACCACAGAGCCAGCTGTCTCAGCATGGATCAATATCAAGTCTCCCAGTACCAGCAGTCTGGGAGTCCTCAACACCACCTCTGAGACCAGCTCTGTCAGCTCAGGGAGGGAGACTGTTGGGCAGCAAGGCAGGTGGTAAACCAGCACAATCACTAATCTGTCCCAATTGTCCAGTGCCAGGAACACACACTCTAGATTCCCCCCCCCCCCCGGGTCTGGACAGAGAGTCTGGAGATAGAGAATCTCTATAGGTAAAGGTAAAGGGACCCCTGACCATTAGGTCTAGTCATGACCGATTCTGGGGTTGCGGCGCTCATCTTGCTTTATTGACTGAGGGAGCCAGCGTACAGCTTCCGGGTCATGACTAAGCTGCTTTTGGCGAACCAGAGCACCACACGGAAACACCGTTTACCTTTCCGCCGGAGCGGTACCTATTTATCTACTTGCACTTTGATGTGCTTTTGAACTGCTAGGTTGGCAGGAGCAGGGACCGAGCAATGGGAGCTCACCCCGTCGCGGGGATTCGAACCACAACCTTCTGATTGGCAAGTCCTAGGCTCTGCGGTTTAACCCACAGCACCACCTGCATCCCTAGGGAATCTCTATAAACCACAGCAAATCCCCCTCTCTGACCCTCGAGTCTGGTCTGATGCTGCACTGAGTGGGCACAGCTGGGTGAGACCAACTCCACCCTGTTCACCCACGCAGGTTTTAGTGATACATGTCAGATCAGCCTCCTTATCCATAATCCGATCATGGATAAGGGAGATTTTGTTCTGGGCTGACCTGCCATTCAGCAGCAGCGGTCGCATACCTGAGGGCTGGTTGATATGATAACCACAATTCCCCAGGTTGGAGGAGGGACTGGCACACAGCACAGTCACTAACTGCCTGTGCTATGTGCCCCTTACCCAGCCTGCCCCTCCTCCCACACCATACCTCCCCCTACCCAGAACCACTGTAATTGGGCCTTCCCCTGCTCTCCCCTGCTCCTTTCCTCCCAGGCACATCCCACAAAATGCCCTTGCAACTCAGTTAAAAACAGTTAAAACACTAAAAAAGCCAACAAATTAAAAGAATATAAAAAGCAATTTAAAAGGAATTTAAAAGCAGAAGTCCTCTCAGCAGTCCTTATAAATCCTGTCAGGCCCTGCCCTGGGCCAGGTGGAGAGAGGCAGCAGCAGGGCCCTCAGACTCTCAGCAAGGTGGTCACTGCTGGGTAGCAGCAGCAGCAGTCATCCCAAAAAAGCCTGTCAGGCTTGAAAGGGGGAACTGCTATTCTTTCTGCTCCTTAAGAACATGAAGCTCTTCAGCTGAGTGCATAATGGATTGGGGCTAGCGCTTCATACCTCTTGTCTGCAATTTCACCCTTTCTCATTTATCACTCAAAAGACATTTACATTTCCAAATGTTGCCTTTATCCTGGGATACCAAAATTGAAGTCTTAGCTTCCCTTCTTTCATTTAATCCCCAGTCAGGAGCTGTATCTATTGCTATTACCAACATACCAGCAGGAAGAGATTCAATTCAAATCTCTTATTGCTCTCAATTACAAGCTTTATTCTGAATGAAGGGTTTGTTTGCTGCAACAGGGCAATTGAACCCTGTGATCTTTGAAAATATCTGCCATGACTTTTACAGAAAACAGCTTAGCTAGCATGCATTTTTAGACTATCACCCTCAAATAGTTATTAATTTTGAACAATCTGTGCCATTTTCTGTCATATATTGCTTCTTGCACACATAAAGCCAACGTTTTAAAAAGATAATAGAAATACTTTTTGTTTTTTGTGGATGGATGGATGAAAAAATCAGGCACATAACATAAGAAATGTGGAAACAGAAAGGCTAAGTCATACAATATTTTCATCTTTTGCAAAATAACTTTCCTTTAACACACAGTTTACAGTCCATGCTGTATAATAAAAGATGATCAAATGTTTTGAACAAAAGTTTTCCAAAAACAAATGCAACATTCTTTGCAGAGGGGGAGATGATCCACAATAAAGAAACATTAGAAAGAAATATTAAAATACTACTACAATGTCTGTCTATATTGACTTTTACACAGAAGTACTTTGACATGAAAAGAAGTAGTGTTTCCATCCTCCAAGAGAAAGATTATAGCTAATTTGCATATGCTAATTCAGCCCTGTAGCCAGCCTTCCTTTTTAGGTGGGACAGCCACTTTTCTAGGTGGGGAGACACCAACTATTCCCCTGCCCACAACTCACTAGTGGAGGGTATTTGTGGGCCAGGCCGGGGAGATGGAAAGGCAGTGACTTTCCCCTTCACCTCTCAGTGCAGAGAATGCACTTACTTACATGGTGGGCCATGTATATGTCAAGTTAACAGAAACTTTACTTTCTCAAAAATTCAGTTTTAATCTTGCATCACAACACCAAAAACAGATTTAGAAACCAGGTTCTGGTTTATGGATACATTAAAATGTATCCATAAGTAAGCACTTAGGGAAAGTGATGCTAATAATTATTTGCAAAACTTTCTTGTTGAAGTAAATGAGAGTGAGTCCTTAACTTTGTAAAATGTTCAATGCATAATAGACTCCCTTTTGTAAACTTATAAAAATGCTTGATAAACATGTCCCTGAATGGCCATATCACCTGTTTGGTGGAAAAAGATGCACCTACTCCTGTCCAGGTAAATGACATTGCCAGGCCATAAAGTTGTACTAAATCAAACTTTGACCAGACCCAGTAATGTGGTTCTCATTGTTTCCTAATGACTTTTTAAAAAATGTTATTCAACTTTATATTGCTTACATAATCAATAAGTTTGGTTTTATTGGTCTGTCTATTTCAGTACCCAAGTGTATGTCAGATGATCTCTTTTCCAAGAAACATTGATTAGGTTTTTTGATGCCATGACAGCATTTGAAGACTTAGTTGATGACTGGCAGCAGTTCAAGTAATGAACTACAGAAATCATGGGTGGTTCTTCTGCTTTGAGGGCCTCTGGAAAGAAAAGATCACTTAACCTGTGAAAAAAATGATTTTTTTCCAAGTGTAATATTGCAGATTTAATTAAGAAGGATTAAAAATGTGGCCAAGGCCATCTTACTCATAGGCACCCGGGGCACCCGGGCGCCAGGCTCTCAGGGGCGCCAGGCTGAGAGTCTGGGGTCTGAAAGTTGAGATCGGGGAAGAGCCTGCCCGTTGGTCAGAGTGCCGTAGTGGGCTCCTCTGCCATGAGTTCGGGGGCGACCGAGCCAGCGAGAAGCTGAGGCGGCTGGCCAGCTCCACCCTCCTGTGCGCCTGGGGCTGGGCAACCTGAGGGAGGGCACTGAGCAGATCTTTGCACCCCTGTGCCACATATGCTTAAGACAACCCTGAACATGGCCTATCCTGAAAAGCATGAACAGATGCAACAAAGCATATCTATTTGTTACCCAAGCGCACAATGAGAAGACACCAGGCAGGCCTTGTATCAAATCAGGCCACTGGCCCACCTTATTCTACCCCAGGTTTGGCCAACACTCTATTATTCAGATGCTGCTGGCCTCCAACTTAGTCCTGTCAGCATGTCCAATGGTCAGGGATGGTGGGAGCATCATCTAGAAAGCACCACACTGACTACCCTGGTCTACACTTACTAGCTCTCCAATATTTTATGCAGGAGTCATTCCCAACTTTACCTAGAGATACCAGGAAACAAAGATATAATCAGTGTAGCATTTGAGCAATTAGAAGGCTTCTTTTTTTAAAACACAAAACGTCAACAACTTTCATGTTGAGCCTCAAACACCTGTGGGCTAAGAACTCTGATTTGAATCTCAATTCAAATTTTGTGGGAACCTGACCATCCCAAACTCTCTATGAGCTGATTGCTAAAGGACTTGCCAAAGGTTGCAGTACCAGCAGTTTGCTAAATCAGATTTTTAATGGCAAGAGGATGTCTAACACAGGGTCACATTTATAGGTAAAGCCTAATGGCCTGAATTAGCCTATGGCAAAACTTGTTGAATGGCTATTGCAATGTTTTCAACAACATTTTTCTGCATTATGACATCCAAATAGGTGGTTTTGCCTTGATTATTATGGAGTGCACCATTCCAGAATTAATGGGTTTATTTAAAGTTATAATATCAGTAACAACTCTACATTAAAAACTAATTATTTTTCTAGGCAAACTGCATTTGCCTTGATATGATTAATTGGATGCTTACTTTCAAAAAAAGTTCAAAAGTTTAGTTTCATAACATTTATCAGCAACTTGCAGGCTGCCTCAACAAGAAACAGGAACAACCATTAGACATGCTCCACAAAATTAACAAAGGTCATTATTTTGTAAGGGTAATGATTTTAGGGGGAGATCAATCAGTGATTATGCCAACAAATAACTTCACACAGGCATTAAATGTCTTCAGAATATGACAAAATCCTTGAGTATATCAAATTTAGTTTGTTCTGCTCTTGCTTCAAAACAGTTACAGCCTGAATATTTTGTTGTAGCTCTGTAACATTCTATGAGGGAAATAGGGGCAAGGATTCTTTGGGGAAGCCATGACTATTTAAAGTGGTATGATGCTTTTTTAAATCCATAGTGTAGATGGGGCCTACATCCTCATTGCAGTGGGGCCCCTTTTGGGGTTGGGTTGTCAGCAAAAGCCCTATCATGTTGACCCTACCATGTCCTCCGCATATCCTACAATTGTAGAGTTGGAAGGGACCACAAGCATTAAAACTCTTTAATGTACTATAGGGTTATCGTTTAAAAAATCTGTTCTCATGCAGATGTCTTTTGGCCATGAGAATGAAAATGGCATAAGAGAATTACTACCTTATGAAAATTTTGGAGTGAGAAAAGGTACAGAATTCAATGGTTTGGCTTGAAAACTAGAAACAGGATGAGAAATGGAATATCTGCCCAATGCTTATTCATGTATTCAGAATCAGATTAATTTAAAGGATGGTGATGGGAAGTACACTATAAGATTTGGAGCAAGATTTGAAGGTGACCTTCAATATTCAACCTGAATTTGACTTTTTGTTTTGTTTTTTAAACTGGTAGCAAGCTTAGAAGCCTACATTTATTTGAGAGGAAGCAATAAAGTGTAGTTCCCATATGAATTCAGTAAAAGACCATGGTGTAAAAATGCTCATCAAAAACTCTGACTGTGGCTATAATGTATGTCCTTCTATTCATATGTATTAATCTGTTGAGACTATGATTGGTTCATACACATGACCCCATAATGAGATGAACAAGAAGTAGACAGACACAGTTGCATGGAGAATTGTTAGAATGAATCAGGAAAAATCACAAGATCAGGCAAACTGCTTGTGTGATGGCAGAAGCTGGGGAAATACAGCCATTTTTGTAGGAATGACTGCAGCTGTTTCTAGGTATGCCTTGCACTGTCCACATCAGAGTTTATCTATGCAGTTGAGCCTTCATGCAGAAGATCACAGGGGGAAATGTGTGGCTACTTGGCTGTGCAAACCACCCCATGATGTGTCCCTTGACTTGTTACTAGTTTCCCTGAAAGGGCTAATCATAAATGCTTGTAAACACAAGATGGCTAATCAGATTTGAATAGCCAGGAATGATGAAGCATCATACATTTTGTATATAATTTGCTAAGCAAATATTTACGCAAAAACAAATTATCCTTTTTATTGGGTTGCCCATACTGGGTGTTCCTGGAACAGCAACATATACTAACAGGCATTTCTCATGCAGTTTAAAGCCAGTTTCATGACACTTGGAGAGTTGTACTCACATAATGTGGACTGGAGTACTAAAACTTGGGTGAAAGCCTCCTTTCTAATTCCAAGCAGAGGAACCAATTATATAACTACTAGCAAAAGTGCAATAATTAGCCCTTAATGAATTACAGAGCTCCTACTAGTTTGTGGGTTTATTCTACATTTGTATCCCACAGTTCCTCCAAGTTGCTCAATGTGTGGTACATGGTTCTTCTCCTCCCCATTCTGTCCTCATGACAACCCTATGAGGTAGCTTTTCATTGAGGGCAGACCTTTGCAAAATGTCCCGGTCGCTGACAGAGGAAACACTTCTTGGTAGTTTTCCACTCCTTCCCCTCCCTTTTCCGACCTTCACCAGCATTTGAAACTTCGCGCGAGCGCGCGCTCCATCAATTTCCATCGGCTCCACTGCCTGGGAAGGCTCCCTCGGCATCTCCGGAATGCGGTTGTCATGGAAACATTCCGCCCTTATCTCCCGCTTCTCCTGAGCCCGCGCTTCCTGGCGTACACCGATCGCAAGCACAGCCTTTGTGAGTTCATCCATCGACCACGGGCGGGGCGCTCGGGACAACTCGTCTTTCACTTCGGGGGCCAAACCCACTTCAAACAACATTTGTACTGGTTCAGAGTCCAGATCCCACCCGAGCTTGTGGACTAACATCGCAAAACGCGACCAGTAGTTTCTGACGGACAGGCTCCCCTGCTTGCACCCCATCAGCTCCCTCCGTGTCACACTTTGCTCAATCTCGCTGGAGAACATCCATTGCCAGGTAGAATTTCTTAAGATCTTTCAAAGCGTCATTCCCCGTTGCCATCAAGGGCCTGGTCCATTCGCGCGCCCCATCCTGCAGATGTCCAATAATATAAGCCACCCTCTCCCCGTCATCCACAAAGTCATTTTTCTGCAATTCCAAAGCGTACTGAATTTCCGTTCGGAAGGCATTGTAGTCTTGGGGCTTTCCACCAAACTTGTGTACCAGCCCCGGGACCTTCCTCCCTATCGGGGTGGCTCTGACCTGTGCATCCTGAGCCCGTCTCTCCTCCAGCCGCGCAGACAGAGTAGCGACATGCGCCTCCAGGTCTCGGTTCCTCTCGACCAGACCTCGCACCATGGCTTCTTGCTCTGTCTCTCCAGCCGGCCCTGTTTAGCTCATCGTGCTGCCTCTCCGGTGCCGTGCACAAGCAACGTCAGGGACTGACGGATTGCTGTAGTGGTTCTAGGGGTTGCTCGTGCGTAAGCCGGTGCAAACACCTGGCTGGGTTGCCTGAGTGAACCTTTTCTGTCCGGACAGCCACTCACCCGTGGCTGTCTCAATTGCTGGCAGAATCCGTCAGTGGGCGTTTCTTAAACTTCTTCCAGCAAAGAAGCTCTTTGACGCCTAGTCTCCTCCTACTCTCTCTGCGCGAAAGCCTTCTGCGCAAGGAGGGCGTAGGCAGCGGAGGACCTCTACTCTCCCCGCTGGTCCCCGGCAAGGAATCATGGGACCGCCTCGCCGCTTCCCCCATCTGCCCCCCTTCTCCACTGGTGCTACGCTGATTCTCTTCCCCAGAAGATGGGCTGCCTCTCCCAATCCCGGGACGCTCTCCGGGATCCCTCTGGATTTTGCTCTCTCCCTCCGGCACTGATGGCAGTTCCCTGACACATGCTGCCAGTCAGTTTAGACCAGGGTTTCCCAAACTTGGGTTTCCAGCTGTTTTTGGACTTCAACTCCCATCATCCCTAGCTAGCAGGATCAGTGGTCAGGGATGATGGGAACTGTAGTCCAATAAAAACTGGAGGCCCAAGTGTGGGATCCCCTGGTTTAGGCAATAACAGACCTGGCTGGACCAATGAGTCTGACTCAGTAGAAGGCAGCTCCCCACATGGAGCATGTTCAGGCATAGCATGACTCTCTAGCTTGCCACCTGAAAAGGCACCAAGATGCTGCCTCTTACCCTGTTACAAATACTCCAACACTTGTCCTATGCTCCAGTCATGAATGAAAGCATCATATACAGCAGGCCGGGGGCAGACTTTTTAAAAAGCTGCCTAGCAATTGTGCATCAATTCAAGCAGAAACCTGAATGAAATATTATACTTCTACTAAGATATCAATACCCCGAGGGTCCTGTTAAAATGCAAAATAATTCACACGGCATTAATTTGAAACCTCTCAACAGACGACAATGTCTGTTTCTTTCCTAAATAGAAAAAGGAAGTGCCTTACTTGTTAGATGTTTGAAAAGCAGCTCCCATGCTATGGTGTTATACTGAGGGAAGTGTGCTGACAAACATCTAAAGAACTGTACTGCTACCAACTAGACCAGGGGATTTTTTTTTAATAAAAAAAAATTTCCACAAACTTTGAAACCGCATGACAAAGTACAGGCAGCAGTTTCTCCTTTTCCCCCTTTGTTTGTTCATATTCAAAACTCTTTTGACGCTACGGCACACAGATTTATTTGCTGTTTGCAAGTTACTTTGCATCTACTTCTTCTTTGTGCAAGATGTAGTTCATGGGACATAATAAATGCACTCTGCTATTTGTGAAACTATTTTACTTAATGCAAAGGTTAGCATATTGTGGAACTACAACTGGGCACCCTCCATCCTCATTCATTTCTCCATATTTCTTACTGTGTTTTAATTTGTTGAAAGCTGCCCAGAGTGGCTGGAGTAACCCAGTCAGATGGGCAGCATATTATTATTATTAGTAGTAGCAGTAGTAGTAGTAGTAGTAGTAGTAGTAGTAGTAGTAGTTGCTGTTGTTTTTCAGGGGTCAGCAAACTTTTCCAGCAAGGGGCCAGTCCAATGCCCCTCAGACCTTGTGGGGGGCCAGACTATTTTTTTTGGGGGGGGGATGAACGAATTCCTAAGCCCCACAAATAACCCAGAGATGCATTTTAAATAAAAGGACACATTCTACTCATGTAAAAACATGCTGATTCCCTGACCATCCACAGGCCGGATTTAGAAGGTGATTGGGCTAAAAAAAGAAGAAGATTGGGCTGGATCTGGCCCATGGGCCTTAGTTTGCCTACCCATGTTTTTGTTGACTCCTGCGTTTCTACATTGCTTAAAGCAGAAGATTTGAGAGCTTCAAATACGCATCAGCTAGGAGGCTGGTCTTTGGGGAGGTTGATGGGGAGAATCTATATATTATTTTATATCTGGAATAGGTAACATTTGTAATACCTCATTTGATCTGGTGAATATATGTTTCTTTCAGTGTATGGTTAGCCTAGCAGAAGGTTAGATGACTAAAATCTAAATACAAAATATAAAAACCAGCAATAGTGACCGCAAGTGTAAGGTCTTCTGTTCATGGATGGGACCCACTTTCCCCTGTAGCACTTCTCATGTTACTCTCCAGACAGCCCCTCAACATCCCAGAATATTATTTCAGAGGACAGAAGAGGTATAAGTGAGGATCAGTGAAAGTTGTCTTCCACTATGTCCGGTCAAGTCATTCTGGAAGTGGAACTGTGCTCAGAGGATGCTCTGCCTTGGATTCAAGCCAATGTATTTAGGGTACAGACAAGGTTTTGCCAATTTCTCATTTTCCTGCTCTTAAATTTGCTTGCACTAATATGTTCATTTTTATCCACACTTTCCCCTAATATATTCACTGCCACATCTGCATCCCTAGCTTTCTGCAAGCTACCCACATGATCACATGATCCACCCAGATGATCCCATCAGTCCAATCCACCACGACAGCATGGCAGAGTGTGCAGCCTGATGTCTCTCACACAAAAATTCTGTACAGCTGAAGGAAATGTGGTTTCCAAAAGTAGAATAAGAGGACCATCCACAGCCCAATCCTTGGCTGGTAGTTCCAATGGTTTGCTACCAAGTAAACATGATTGTGTGTGCAGCATTAATTCTTTCATGAGTCCCAATAAATTCCTAGCCGTAGGACAGCAAGTTTTAAAGTGCTTGTCCCTGACACATTGTGTATTGAGGACTAAAGAATGCTTATTATTTTAATGTTAGGTTTACTATTTTAAACCCGAGGTGGAAATAGAATCAGAGCAGGAGACACAGGATGTACTAAGTAGCCAAATTGCCTCCCTATCATACAGAGTATTTGCACAGCTTATAATGAACTCCCTATTTTTTGCTCCAGCAAAAGATAATTTTAGCTTTATGATTACAAGTCACAGCATAGACCCGTTTATGACTAAAGCATTACTAGCTTCTTTTCAGAGGAAACATCTTGAGGGTGGGGGATAATGTCTGAGTAAGATGGGAAGGAACAATTGTCTGTGAAATACTAAATATGGTAAAGTTATTGGTCAACATGGACAGACACAGCCATACCTCTAATGGGGAGCTTTTCATGTTTCAAAGTTCCGCATTAGCAACAGTCAGCTGGAGAATTATAGTGTGGCATCAAAGAGCACAGGGCCAGGAAGTACTGATGTATGCTAGTGCAGACCCTCCAAGTGTCTATATTGTCCAGGGACATCTGATTTAGAGAAGCCATCCTGGTTTCTGATTTGATCCCAGAATGTTCCTCTTTTCCTTAGGATGTCCCTATTTCATTGGAGAAATGTTGGAGGGTATGGAGTTATCCGACCCCCGAGCTGTCTGAAGGCTATCCTGTATTGCGAAGAGTTTTTTAATGTTTATTTTTTCTTATATATATTGGAAGCTGCCCAGAGTGGCTGAGACAACTCAGTAAGATGTGTGGGGTATAAATGGTAAAATTATCATTATGGAATGGGACGTCCCTATTTTCATTGGAGAAATGTTGGAAGGTATGCTAGTGCAATCCTAATTGTGGCTACTCCATAGTTAAGTCCTATTCAATTGAAGTTAGTGGATGTAGGATTGCAGCTGTAAGCAGAAAGAGTCTCAAAGTAAAGGGAAACAAGAAAAGCTAAGCAGAGCAAGGTTAAAACACGGAGCCAAGAAGAACATGTCACTTATCTGAATTCTCCAAGTTACCAATCTGAGCCTAAGAATAAACTCTACGGCTGCCCCAGGAACAAAGTAGAATTGCCTGATCGTTATATTATGAGCTGTTCTACATCTGTGGTACATCTGTGTGCCTTCTTGTATCCACAAGTGTGACTGTCAGCTTTCCCTATGCAGCTGAAGGAAAAGGAAGTTAAATACACGGAAAGAAAGTGACTCACTGCTGAGAGTACAAGAGCCAGATATGTTAACCATTTCTGTTCAGGTTGCTGAAGTTTCAATGCAAAACAGATTAATTTCACAATATAGGCTGAACAGTGTCACCTGGCCAAATTCTACCTACATAGGTCACCCAGTGCATTGTGTAGGAGGAACAGAATTTGTTTGAATTGGATTAGTTTGGATACTTGAGACACAACAATGACCAGCTTCATCATTGGGGGCTCTCCAATAGAGTGCATGGGGAACTACCCCAGGATCTGCCCTCAGGATCCCACCACCCATCTGCCTTCCTAATTACAACCAGCCTGGGGTGGGAGGTGGGACAGCCTGTTCGTTTCCTCCCCCTCAGTTTCAGTGTTGCCTTTGTAGACCTCATCAGGGAAGAGGATGTGGGAAAACACTAGAATTAGTTGACTCTTCCTGTCATTGGCATTTAACTGTTTTTGACATACAGATTTTTTTATGGAACTGTTCCTGTGCTTACACTTTTCATGTTTAAATGCTGTAACTGCTTTATAATTGTATACCGTACCATGGGACCTTATGGTAAAGTGTGGGTAAGAAATCAAATCAAACAATTTAATAAGATTCATACACCACTTGATTATAAATATCCTCCCATCCCCAAGTGGTTTACAAAAGATAAAACAAGTAAATCAAGAAAAATTGACAACCCAACAAGCTGAGGTACTAAAACAAATTAGATTTATGAAGCCAGAAACTAACAAAAAGGACAAGTGCTCCTCCCTTGTCCAGCCTCTTCCCTCTGTTACTAATTCAGAGTCCCTGACTATATCTGAATCAGGGAGCTGTAGCAGAATGTCAGGTAACAAACCAGGGAATCAATTCAAGATCATGACCCAGCATCATAATACAACCCGGGATCTTCATGCCAAGGGCAGCACATAAGGGGAAGAGGGGAGGGGAGGAAAGGAAAGGAAAGGAGGGCTTGGCCCCAACACTGCTTCACAACTGGCAGAGTGGGTCAATGAAAGTGAAATGTTGCAATAGAAGGGTGTCCATTTCAAAGAAAATGACAAGGTAGTTTTTTTAAGGTTTAAAAAGTAGTTTGCTTTGATTTCAGACTTCAAATATTAACATCTGCAGAAGAGGAAGTTACCGGTATATATTAGTACATAATAAATGCCCTAAAGGTATCCATGGTGCCACATGGAAAACAAATTAGCCCCCGGAGAATTGTTGCCACTGTTTTATTGTTCTGAACAAAGATACTTTATGCCAAATATCTATACATGCAGATATATAATTTATGTCCTGAAGCAATTACAAGTATCTGGGTATTTATTTTCTCCACAAAGCTCATACATGACAGCTAGATATGTAAAACTAGCTAATGATCATAACCCAGGGGTTTTGATTCAGGAATTATCAGACTTTTTTCTTCTTTTTTAAAAAAGTACTTCATATTAGCATATGATATCAAGCAGAAGAAAGCATTGTTTGTTTGTGTTTTTTTTTTAATGCTTCATCAAAAATCTTTCATTTCTCTACACAAAGAGAAAAGACAAATTCATACTATGTTGTTATTTCCTAGCATTCCCCAGATTGTCACCCCAGGGGGGAGGGATGGAAACCTATTATGCACCCTGAAGCAGTTAACAGATCAAATCATGTGTGAGTTCAAAAAGAGTAAAGATTCAAAGAGTTGATTGCCACAGATGTTGCCACAAAATTTATGTACTTATTATGGGCCTTTTAAGTCACCTCTCTCAAATACCAGTCTTGATAACACAGAGAACTTGCCTTCAGAGCTTGTAGGGGGGTCAGAGAGAAGTAATTAGCCCAGCAGAGGCAAGCAATTGCTTATGGTGGACCCAAAACAGGCCATTAGTAATTGGCCATTTGATGGATCTGAAGCTGTGTAATTGATGCCATTAAGATTTCTGACCACCTGTACCATTGTCACTAGTTGAAGCCAATCTTGTGAACTCACATGGTCATTTTCACTAATAGCTCTACTACTGGAAAACAGATTCCTGATGGTCAGTTTGTATTTACCAGATTGTTTTTTTCAGACAACTCCTGAACACCCAAATTCTTGGAAAAGTACAAAAACCCAATTTAATGTCCTGTAATGCACAACTTACCCACGGTCTTGCAGGACACCATTGGAAGAAGAAAAGGCTAAGGAGTAAACCCTACACAAATCCAGAGTGGGGTCCTTAAGATGGTTGTGTACCTCCTAGCAACTCCTGGAGCCAAGCTGGTGCCAAATATATTGTTGTGCTTTCCTTTGGACCACATCAGCAAAGTCGAGAGAAGGGTCTTCTGTGGGCAGCCCAGGACTTCCATATACACTGCCCAGGCTTGTGCCCTGGTGAGGTCACTTTGGTGCTTCTAACACATCAAAAATAACACCAAAGGCAGCAGTTATTAATTACTAGTGCCTGTAGCCACAGCAGGCACTGCGATTCTCCAGCAGCTTGCCTTCAGCCCCTGAGGCACACTCTGTTGTCTGTCCTGAACCCCTGATCTACCTGGCATCAAGTCAGTATGCCAAGTCCAAAGTCCTAGGGTCAATCCACTGAAGCAAAGGCCAAATGTGAGGAAATGCACTCCAGCGTCAGTCCAAGTTGCCAAGTGTGAAGCCCAGCACTCAGGATACAGTCCAGAGTCAAACCTGAAATAGTCCCATAGAGATCAAGGAGTATCCAAGTGGAGGTCCATCAACATGGGCAGCTAAGCATAAACAGCCTGTCAGCTCTGCTGCCCTTTTATACTTTGCATGCTGATTACAGCATCTGGGCTTCATGAGGCATATGGCCCTCACCTGTTCTAAGTCTACTCTAGCTGAGGAATCTCCCAGAGTTAGCGAGCCCTGTTAGGATATTTCCGTTCCACCTTAAAAGGGAGCAGGCTTTGTGAGTCACAGAATCTGCGTATTTCCTGTTCACAGGAAGTTTATGTTTTGTCTTTGCTTTCGTTTCTCTCTGTGTGTCCGAGACACTGAAGCAGGCAGTCATGTTTTCTTTGTTCTGACCAACGCTGAATAAACTTGTAAATAATGCTCTCCTGCGTGCGTCTTTCGCTGTGTGAATTCTGCTGATAGAGCATGCATGAGCTCTGGAATGTGGCAAGCTATTTCTGGACCTCGTGTCGCTAATTGCTGATACTGTATCTACGGGAGATCGATGGACGTCCGGAGGCGACGTGGAGTCATGATGGACTTTGTCTCCCTGGCAGTATCCCAACAACAGGTTATGGGCCCAGATTCACGGCACTTACAGGAGAGTAAGACTGCGAAAGAGACTGTGAAGGTATGTGTGGAAAAGTCAAGGCTTTTCATTGCCACGGCAAAGTCTCTTTGAACTCCAGCCGGCTAATTGGCCTAGAAGCTGCGCCAGAGGCTTCGTGATTTATGAGCTGCTGAGATAAGAAGTTTCTGAAGTGAAAAGGGCTCACGGCTCAAGTGAATAGCTGAGATGGAGTTTTTACAAGCTTCTGAAGCTGCTGAGTGCCCAAAGTTAAATCGGCACAATTATGAGACCTGGGCAAAATGGTGTGAAAGTCTACTACGACAGTTTGGAGTGTGGCATACTGTGTGTGAAGCCCCTCCAGTTCCTCTGACAGATAGATGGAGGGCCCAAGATTCAAAGGCCATAGAAGTAATTGTCTTATCGGTCTCTCTGGAGGAAATTGCCACGCTTGCTGGCAACACGACTGCACGTCAGATGTGGAATGCTTTGAAGATAGCCCATCTGTCAGTCATCCCAGCCCAGAGTTTGACTGCATCGGAGGTCCTGGCTGTTTCCCAGAATGTGAGTGAATGCAGGGATGTTGAGGGCACCGGTTGCAAGCTGCAGGGGGAGCTGACTGTGATGTCATCCCAGGCAGCATTCCAGCCTCCAGGGGGAGCCAAGGAGTCGGCAGCTGAGAGCTCTGTTTCTCATTGGGAGCCAAGGTCATCCTCACAGATACCGGAAGGCCAGAGGTAAACAGAGACAGATGCCTGCAGATGGCCCAAAGCAGAGGGGGGTTGGAAAGCCCACGCCAGGGAAAAACAAGGCTTTGTTTGCTGGCACTGCTTCTCCAAAAGCCGAAGGCAAGGTTGATGGCCAGGAGCAGGGGGGCAAGCAGCTAAAGCCCACACCGGTGGAAAACAAGGTTTTGCTTGCTGCAAAAGCTGCTCCAAAGGCCAAGGCCAGATTTATTGTAGATTCTGGATGCACCCGCCATTTGGCAAAAGACCGGCATCTCTTTATCTCCTTCAAACCTCAAGATGGTGAGATCCACCTGGCTGACGGAAAGATGTTACGAATTGCAGGAGAAGGGACTGTGAAACTGGCGAGTCTGCACACTACCATCAAAGATGTACCTGCAGACAATTTGCTCAGTGTCCCACAGCTGGCTGGGCGTGGCTTTGAGATTTCCTTCAAGAGGAGCGTCTGTGTCATCAGGAAAGGCAAAGAGGACATTTTGCATGCAAAGCTTATAGATGGTTTGTTCTGTATAACTTATGATGACAATGGTGTTGCTGTGTCTAATGTTGAGGTAGCTGAGGAAGCTGAGGATGATGATGATCAGAGTTCGGATTCCAGCTCAGTGGGCGGTGCTGCTGCTGATGTCAGCGACAGTGATGACACAGCAGACTACAAGAGCGCAAAGGCCTCAGTCAGACCATCTGATGCGTCTGACAATGGACTGGAAGAACCACTGTTCACCATTGGTCACTTTTCTCCTAAGAAAGAGGAGATGAGTCCAGAAGACTTGCGTCTAGTACGCAGATCTGAAAGGGCGACCAAGGGCAAACCTCCAAAGAAATTTGCTGATGAGTTTGCTAAGACAGCAACTGCTGTTCTTAGTAGCTCAGAGAAGGTGTGGGAACCTTCAAGATTCAAAGAGGTTCAGGAGTTAACCTCTAAAGATGCTGAGCCATGGCTTAATGCCATGAAGGCTGAAGTTGATTCCTTGAACAGGAACCAAACTTGGGAACTGGTACCAGTAGTCCCAGGAATGAGACTGGTTGTCAGCAAATGAGTCTTCAAGGCCAAGACAGACCAGAATGGCAAGGTAGTCAGACACAAAGCCAGATTAGTTGCCAGAGGTTTTTCACAGGTACCAGGACAGGATTACCACGAGACCTACTCACCCACCATCAAGTATGAGAGCATTCGGCTGATGCTCAAGATTGCTGCGGAAGAGAAACTGCATGTTTCCCATCATGACATTAATACAGTTTTTTTGTACGGAGTTTTGGGGGAGGAGCTGTTTATGCTTCCACCTGATTGAATGCAGATACAGAAGGGAATGGTCTGTAAACTGCGGAAATCCTTATATGGTCTCAAGCAGAGTGCCAGGTGTTGGAACACAAAACTCACTGAGACATTGCTTTCTCTAGGTTTTCACCAGGGCAAAGCTGATCCATGTGTGTTTGTCAAGGAGGAGGGGCAAAACAAACTGTATTGTTTATGTTTTGTTGATGATCTTCTGATGTTTTGGAAGAATCAGGCTTTGTACCAAAGCACCCTAGCTCAGCTGAAGAAGCACTTTGACATGAAGGATCTTGGTGAGGTATCCAACTATCTTTCTCTGCAGGTGGAGAGGGACCAAGGGACCGAGGGTCTGGTACACCAAACACAGAAAATTGCTGATGTATTAACCAGGTTGAATTTGGTTGATGCAAACCAAACCAGCAGACACACCGATGGTGACAGGTTACCAGGTAGATTGTACTGCTGAAGCGTTTTCTGACACTACGCTGTACAGATGCATTCTAGGCAAGTTGAATTTCATTGCTATATGCTCAAGACCTGACATAGCTGTAAGCACTAACCTGCTTAGCAGACATGCTAACAATCCTACTGTTCAGGATTGGAAAGCTCTGAAGCGCATAGCCCGCTATTTGAAAGGGACTTTGCACTACAGGCTGAGATGCACCAGTCAGAAGACTGGAGGTCTTGAAATCTTTGCAGATGCTAGTTTTGGAAGTGACACCACGGATGGTACAAGCACTTCTGGAGTATGCTACTTGTACAACCACTGTCTGTTTGACAGTGTTTGACATTTGCAAGAAGCAAATGACAGTAAGCCTAAGTTCCTGTGAAGCAGAACTCAATGCTCTGTCATTTTCACTCATGGATTGTGAATGGTTGATGCAACTGTTTAAGGACATCAGAGTTTCTGTGAAATGTCCTATACAAGTGTATCAAGACAATAGATCCTGTTTGGCTTTGCTGAACTCAGAGAGTTGCAAGCAAAGAACCAAGTACTTGCAGATTAAGTTACATCATGCAAGAGAGTGTATTCAGAAAGGACTCATTCAGGTGTCCTACATGGCAGGAAATTAAATTCCTGCTGATCTGTTGTCTAAGGTTGTTAACAGAGAACAACTTAAGGTTTATGTACCGAGGTTGCACTTGGGTTGAACCACAGGTACTACAGGTTACACGGAAAGGGGGAGGATGTTAGGATATTTCCGTTCCACCTTAAAAGGGAGCAGGCTTTGTGAGTCACAGAGTCTGCGTATTTCCTGTTCACAGGAAGTTTATGTTTTGTCTTTGCTTTCGTTTCTCTCTGTGTGTCCGAGACACTGAAGCAGGCAGTCATGTTTTCTTTGTTCTGACCAACGCTGAATAAACTTGTAAATAATGCTCTCCTGCGTGCATCTTTCGCTGTGTGAATTCTGCTGATAGAGCATGCATGAGCTCTGGAATGTGGCAAGCTATTTCTGGACCTCGTGTCGCTAATTGCTGATACTGTATTTACGGGAGATCGATGGACGTCCGGAGGTGACGTGGAGTCATGATGGACTTTGTCTCCCTGGCAGTATCCCAGGCAGTATCCCAACAAGCCCCACTTGGCCAGCTAGGGAGCTTGGCTGTGGGCCCTTGCCTGCCTCAGCCTGCTGGAGTGCCCTACCCACAGCTCCCTACACCTCAGAGCCTACCATGTTTGTGAGACAGGGGCCCCTCCGACTCTGGTGATGAGTCCTGTTGCTCTGCTTCCTGTGTATTGACCCCCATCCTTTCATCATCCTCTGTCACCTTGTGAGTACTTCATTCCTTAACCTCCGCTTGCCACACTGGGATCCTCTTCCTCTTCCCCATCGTCCTGCCAGTTCATGACATTATCTCTCCAGACAGACAGATCCCAGCTACAATACATAACTAACTGGGTCTCACAGATGCCCAATGGGTTTCTTCAGGAACTGACTAGAACCATGTTAGGGAAAACATGGGGCCCCCGATTGCTGCAGTCAGTAACTGGTAACCTCTAGTGAAGGCAGGTGGTGGTTTTTTGTGACACACACTTCATGGAGGAATCGGGTAACAAAGACAGAGCTACAGCAAAATCCACTGGCTAAGTACACATCATACATCTAAGGCACAAAGTATCATGGGGAATATAGTTTAAGGGTGCTGGGAACTCTAACCATGTGAGGGGCACAGTTGCTAGGATTAGAATTGCCAGGTCAGGAGCATCTGAGACCTTGAGACCCAGAGGCAGAACTTGGTGATGTCATGGCAAGTGACCCTCCCCTGGTGATGTCACAGGGAAGGAACTGCTGATGTCATTAAGCATGATACATTAACCACAGTCGCTGAGAACATATCGTCCAAATTAAAACGTGATGTCTAACAAATGAACAAATATGTCACTGGTTGGAAATTAAGACAGAAACCTTAGCTAAAGTAGGTGTTCCCTGGTCCAGCTGGAATGAGAGATGTGGTGCCCTTGCTTCTGCAACCCTACACTTCACACCAGGCACTCATATGCACTCATAACTCTCTCTTCCTCTTGAGTGCAGTCTAGGTTCCTCTCCCCTTCTGCTGCCCTGTCTCCTACCATTGAGCCCTGGAAATGAGGTTAATTGGAAGAGGGGAGAAGAGAAGAGCCCGCCACCAAGAGTCGATGCTATAATTCATAGTCTGCTCATGCTGGGCTGAAGCTTGCAAGCTGCCCATGTAGCACAGTGTGTGTGTGTGTGTGTGAGAGAGAGAGAGAGAGAGAGAGAGAGAGAGAGAGAGAGGCCCACTTGGAATTCAATTCAATCACTTGCCAACTGGAGGGGATCAAGAAAACCTGGACACTTCAGGTCAGCCCTGGAGGACTGGCAACTCTACCTAGAATTCTGTGGGGAAAGCCATGGGCTTTAAATGTTTGTGTTCATTCAATAAGAACGTCTATTGACTATATGGGAAATAATTGTGTCCAACTGAAAATGCTGGCAGCATTAAGATAAATTCAACAGTGTAAATAAGTTATGATGGATGTAATAATGGGATACTGAATGGTATAGTTTCTGTAAAATATGCAGGGATTTATGATATGTAAGATGAACCATGGAAAGAAGAAGGAAAGTCATTGATAACTTAAGGATGTAAAAATGAGTCTTTAAACTGTAAAACAGAACACACACACACACACACACACACACACACACACACAAAATAAATGTTCATGATTTGGGCTGCATACACACAATACAATGTCTAGGTGCATTGCTCCAATAAGTGGTATGGCACTTAGGTATTTCTAAAGCCCAAAGAATATTCTCAGCCCCGCTTTCTTTCAAGTGAAGAGTGGATGGGGCTTTAAGGAGATATTTTCTCATTTGGAGCCCTTTGGGGCAGATTGTTTAAAGTCCCAAGGAAGGATGTGGGAGCACAGGGTCTTGGACAATTAGTTGGTATTTCTCAGAGTTTTGGGCTGATGATTTCTGGGACTGGGTCTTGAAGCAGGTGTTCTTCTGGCCTGCTTCTCCTCAGACAGCCTTACCAGGGAATATGCAGGATTACTATCACAGCTTCTCCTTTATTGGCTCTTAGTTGAAGTCAGGGACATGAACATCATAAACAGGATGGAGTGTCTTCCAAATGAAGAAGAGATGAAAGGCTTAAGGCTTTTTCATTAATACACACACAACTGAATAAGAAAGGTTATCAAAAACACTTTAGATCCCACCTGTAGAAATCTTCACTATCCTAAATAAGGTGACTTATTTTTTACTTTAAAATTATCTGCATTTGTTTACTTCTGTGTGTATGAAATACTATTCAGACATTCCACAAGGAGGAGCCCTTGTCATATAACGGACCACTTAAAAGCTTCATTCAAGTTCAGCAGCAGCACAGAACTGAAAGTACAAAAGTGATTTAAATTCTGTTTGCAGAACATCTGCTCATTGTTCTGAATGAATACACAGGAAGGTGATGAAGAAATGCAAATGTGATTTTCCTTGACCAAAAAAAGTAGCTCCACATGCTCATGTATGGGCTGGCCCAAAGGAGTTATACAGAGTGACAGAAAGAGAAAATCTGCCCCAAAGTTTTCTCATCCTGTCAATGTACCTGGCATACATCCCACTTAACTCAGCAAGACTTATTTCTGAGTAGCTCTACCTACAATGGTGTCAGTTGCTGACATTTCACTATGGATTCATTATATTTGTGGTGGTAGAATAATAATTTCATCTTTATAGTAAAACAACAGCAACAGCAACACCAACCGCCTACTAGGCTCTCTTCTAGGTATTGGAGGTGATGATAGCGGCAACTTAGGAGGCATGAGACTTGAGGTGCCCAGGAGAAGCAGCGAATCCTTTGCACCTCACTGCCTCCACTGCCTTCCTAGACCAGCACCACCATTTAATATGCCCCCTTCTAATTATTATGTGGAGTACATTGCAAATCGTTGTGCAATACATGTGGCATCTGTAGAGATTTACTAAAGGCAGACAAAAAAGCTTAGATTGTATACCTTGTCTATGGCAATGTTCAAAATGCATGGCTTTTCAAAGTGCTGCATGATGTTCATTCGGCCCTACTGTGAGAAATGGCTCTTTAATGTGCAAGAACCTGTTCTATAGAATTCCCTGCCTATTGATATTAGGCATGCACCTTCATTGTACTGGTTTTTTTTTATATCTGTTAAAAACTTTTTTGAAGCAAACCTACCCCCACATGCAATTTTATTGTGTATATTTGTTCTTAAAACAGTTGGTTTAATCTATATTTTGGTAATTTTATGTCTGCCTTGGAGATTTTTTAAAAATTTAGCAGCATTTAAATCTTACTCAAATAAAGGACTTCTGAAAAAGAACAATCATGTGTCCACATAGTCCACCCCATGTAGTTTTCTGGATGAAGAAAATAACTACTATGAATGGAAAGTAAAAGTGATTTCTAGTTAAATGCAGACTTAAAAGCAACACAAATCAGAGGGAGGGCTTGTCAAGATTTTTTTGTGTGTGCCATGTTTCTAGACACAGGTCCGGGATTTCAAGGTTTGAGTGGTTTTCTTTTTCTTCCCCTTGCTACTTTCCCTGGGAAAACCCACATTTTACCACTGAATCAGTGCAAAGTGCAATCAGGTTTTCCTGGGGAAAGTGGGGGGGGGGGGGGAGAAAACTGCTTGGACACAGAGCTTTAAAGCTCTCTGTGTTTTGTAATCTTATACTGCAAAATACAAGGGGCTGTGGGATTTCATCCAGCATGCTCTTGGAATTTCAGTTTCAGATTACAATGATTATATACTGCATTGACCTGCTGCAACATTAGCGCGTGGGGAACGAAAAGCTTTCACTTGAAGAGATTCCAACATGTGTTGGAAGGTTGCTAGCAGGACCCACCAATATTTACTGAAATGTTGTCCTTACTACTCTTTCCTCATACTAGTCGAATCAGTGATGGATTTGGCTTCAGTGGGAGCAGGGATTTAATCTTCTAATTTAGAAAATGGCTAACCAGGGGCTCCTCAAAAGCTGTGCAAGAGTACAATGTCAAAATGTTTCCACCATCTCTTGGCACTAATTCTTCCTCTGCCAATATGTCAACTGAGGGCCAGTCAAGAATCAGAAAGGAACAGATGGAATAAACAGCAGCATGGCATTTAAAACACATAAAAATGTGATTTTACAAAAGTCAAGTATGCTGCCGAATAGTCTTAAGAGAATCAAGAAAAGGGGTGGCGGGGTATGTTAGCTAAACTAAGCAGATAAACTGGGTATTATGTTTATGAGGGGAAGAGATGTTAAAACCAAAGGAAGGATATATTGCCAAATGAGGGCTGCATCCGCACAGCAGCCTGTTCCTTTTCCCCTAACTGTTAATTTCCACGTTATATCTGAACTTTCACATGATGTAAAATTCACTTCTGGAAAAGTAATGGAATATTTAGCATTCATTTTCCTGTTGTTTGATTCCAGAAAAAAATAAATTGCAGACCCCTTGACCTGGAAAATTGCAGGAGTAAAATGACAAAATTTGGGACAATATACCAGCATACAGCATACAGGGATGCGGGTACTCCTTGGATATTTATTTTGTGTAAGGCTTTAGCATCACTTGCTAGGTGTAAATAGATACATTTCTTATATTTCTACATTTGTTAAGTTTCCACCAATGAGGAGGTTGCTTTTGGGGAGTTTCAGAATGTAGTATAGAGTGTTCCTTCGAAAGTATGGGTTTGTCTAATTCTGATTTTTTTTCCTCCCTTTTTTTTAATAACTGGGATGAATTTTGAATTCTGTAATGAGGAAAATCACAGAATCGTAGAATTGGAGAGTTGGAAGAGATCCCAAGGGTCATCTAGACCAACCCCCTGCAATGCAGGCATTTCAACTAAAGCATCCATGGCCAATGAGAGAACTGGGTTTTTCAAAATGCAGATAATGTTATGTAATATTACACAGAATACAAATTTGGAGATTGTAATTGTTTTACACTTGCGAACCAACAGAATTCATTGGATTGAAATGCATATAGTTCTCCAAAAAATGCTGGCTTGTGTTTCACTAGAATCCAGTAATAAACAACATTACATTCTCCCATCTTTCACTCCTGAGTCATGTTTCATGTGGAATTCATCCATATTATTTGTAAATGGAGTGTCAAGTTGTCTTGTTCATGGAAAGAGAAAGAAATTCAACATGGCTCATATATAATTTGCACCTCATGTGTATACAGAATAGAAACAGCCCTTTTTAACAATGTGTGACTGGTAACAATTAAAAATAATAATACTTACAAACAAATAAAAATCTGCATTTTTCCAGCTTTCTATCAGCACAGTGTGTTTGGCATAACTTTAACAATACGAGGATATAACTTGTACCTTATGTGAAGAGAAGAAGACATATTCTCTTGCTGGTAACAATTCAAGCTTAATGCCTAATAAATAAAAGCATTTTTCAGATCTCTTTTAGCACAGTGTGTTTGGTGTGTGTTTCTAAGAACTGATCAGAGAATTTCACCACTTCTTTAAACTGGAACACCAGGACAGCTAAAAAATCTGAGTCATTGCCTAAAATTGGTGCAATTTAAAATAAGGCTATCCATGTTAACTCACAGTGGAGTTCTCTCCATGGATGATTCCCATTAGGCAAGGATGGAATTGCTACTATGTGCTCTACAGAAGGCCTTATCGGTAGTTGCACCTGCCCTGTGGAACGCCATACTGTCAGATGTCAAAGAGATAAATAATCATTTGACATTTCATAGACATCTGAAGGCAGCCCTGTTTCAGAAAGCTTTTAATGTTTGGTATTTTGCTGTGTTCCTTTATATTATGTTAGAAACCACCCAGAGTGGCTGGGGTAACCCAGTTAGATAGGCAGTGTTCAAGAAATATTATTATTATTATTATTATTATTATTATTATTATTATTATTAATGCAGTACACAGCACTATGCTGGCAGGAAGAGAGAGAGAGAGAGAGAGAGAGAGAGAGAGAGAGAGAGAGAGAGGTGGGGGGAAAGGGAGGGAGGGAGAAGGAGCACAGCATTTCCTCAGTGCTGGCAGGACGTTAGCACAATTTAAACAGCAGCAGTACAAAGCTTTACAATTTGGTCAGTTAAAAATAACAGCAGCTAAACAACTGTACATCGTAAATCAGCTCTCTAATTTAAGATCATAAAATTAAGGAAATTAGGTGGAAATTAAGAAAAAGCAGCTGGAAGTAAATTTTCTTTAAATGTTGATAACAATTTGCAGACTTAAGCCCATCCACTCTTCCATGGAAAGGGAGCTGAGCCACTCCAGAATCTCTGTGGAGTTATTTTGGTTGTTAGAAAAAGTTTCCAATAGTTCAGCTGCTTTAGGCAAGTAGAATTTTTTTTTTGGGGGGGGGTGTTAATTTTCTCAACAGCTCAAAACGTCAGCCCCAATTTGGGGTGAGGTAGGGTGGAAGAAGGGGTGAGCTCCCGTTGCTCGGTCCCTGCTCCTGCCCACCTAGCAGTTTGAAAGCAAGCAAGTAGATAAATAGGTACCGCTCCAGCAGGAAGGTAAGCGGCATTTCCGTGCGCTGCTCCGGTTTCTCCAGAAGCGGCTTAGTCATGCTGGCCACATGACCCAGAAAAACTGCCTGCGGACAAACGTCAGCTCCCTCGGCCAGTAAAGCGATATGAGCACCACAACCGCAGAGTCGTTTGCGACTGGACTTAACTGTCAGGGGGCCTTTACCTTTACCTAGGGTGGAAGGATCACTCAATAATGGTCTGTATCAATTTCACATGTGTTAATTCATAAGTTCATTCCATTTAATTTCTATATTAAACTTCATTTTTAAAATAAAAAAACTCCATATGAATTTTTTTCATTTAAATATGTCTTTAAGTACATATTTTATAACAAAATACATATTTAAAGACACATGTTATCTCAATGTATGCTTTTCTAAACATATTTTATCCCAATATGCACATTTTTAATGTATCTTTGGTTTATGAACCAAGAACCGTACTGCAAAATTCAGAAATGTTATCCCTATATATTAGTCTGGGAGCTCCCAGTTAAAAATGCAAACCAAATGAAATGTTCTTCCATCCTTAGGGTTATATTTGGGGCAAAAGAGGGGATCAAACTGCCTCCCTTTCATGTTTCCGGGTAGGAACGTGATTTCTGGAGAGAAACAACTTACTTCATATTATATTATGCCAATTTAATATCCATGTAACTGTGATGTAGCAGCCACTATCATAGTGTAACTATAGGGCTGAGCCAGCAATAGGCATGCTAACAATGTCTATTCAGAGTAAGTCCCACTGCTTTCAACATCAGCCGTCTTTTTTCCTGCCCCTTAGCTTTATCAGCATCTCACATACTAAAGAGTTCTGGAGAACTTGGAAATCTTGCTTATTAGTTTGCAACTGGTTGGTTGCTCCTTTGTTACTGCCTCACTATGGATTCCCACCCCCACCCCCGCTTAAAACTGTGTTCTGCTATCACTAGGTGGCAGTGAATGAACACTTTCTATACAGAAACATACACTTAAATAAGGCAAAATATGGGACAGATTCAGAAATTACGCTTAAAACAACAACAACAACAACATGCAAGTTATCCTAGCTAGGCTTGGCTAGTTATGGGGTTGAGGGAACTAATTTGTGACAGGGTGCCAGTTCTTATTATTGATATACCCCTATATTTACAAAGGGAAAATGAGAGGAGCTAAATTTTAATGTACTATGAGAAATGGATGCATTATGGGAATAAGTTCCCTGTGATGTAGTCCACTCATTCTCTCAATTCTAGATCCAAAAGAGGGGTGTGGATGTAGAATCAAGGGGTGTGGATGATAAACATATGTGAGATTAGATTGAATAGCAAGGCCCTTTGGAGGACAAAAATTGAGCTCACACTTTTTATTGGGATGGCCCTCCAGAAAATAAATTGCAAATGATCATGTGAATTAGTGCAGGGGTTCCAAAATGTGGCCTACAGACCACCAGTGGTCCACAAGTTTCATTCCGGTGGTCCTTGGCATGTCTGTGGATTTGTGTGTGAAGATGGGAGGTGGTTCATTCATACTGAATATTCTTATTGATTTTTTAAAAATTGTATTTTAATTGCTTCTTTTATTTCTCATGTCACATATTATTATATTACAATTTCTATTATGTGGAACTCAGCTTGAAATGCAATATAATTCAACATATGAGAAATTAAAGAAACAATAAATATGCAATTGAAATCATGCAGAGTGCAGTGCAGCACATTGCAATTGCCACAACAGACAGAAAAACAATTAAGTGATCAGTAATAATTAATTAAATAAAATAGTTAAGACCCTCAGCAATTTTCAAAGGGTCTGGAGGTGGATAGTCTGGGAACCACTGAATTACTGCATGGTTGGTTCAGCAATTTATGTTAGATAACAACAACAACAAAAATCCCTCTTCAGAAATTGAGATTCAATTTTGTGTAAGCCAGTGAATCTCAGTTTTATTGAACTTGGAGCCATCTTCAGAACTTACCTAACTTTGGTTCTCCTACCCCTATATTAAGCACCTGTTGCACAGGAGCAGAGATTTCCATGTGCAGTTTGCAAAAGGCTCTTTTGATTGTGGTGTAATCCAACACTAGAAGAAGACATCTTTCTGAAGTTAGACACAATGACATTTCCATTAGAACAAAAACACCCGGAAGGGCACCAGGTTGATGAAGGTTGGACTAAGGAATCTAGAGGAATGGTGGCCCATTTTCATCTTTAGGGACATTACAAAATCAATAATATCCTTATCTAATTGTAAGAGATGTTGTGCACCCGAGTTCTCTGAGCTCACACACCCAAATGCTCTTGTGCAAAATCATCTAGAGGAGAATTTTTATTGTTTCCAGTGAGCTTCCTTCGGGTAAGCATGTATGCGATTGCAACCTTTAGCAGAGGTGGATTTAGGGAAGCGTGACCAGTTCCCCTGCACTGGACGCCAAGCATGCACATGCAGAATGGAAGGCAAGAGGAGCACCGGATTTTGGGCTTGCCCAGGGCACCGCTGCAATTGGAAAGACCAAAATCCCTGCCTTAAGCACCTTTCAGAATTCATTTGCATGCTACTTTACAGGTAAGCAGGCATATTATGGTGTTCTATCATTACACTGCCCCTTGAAATGCAGTCAGGAACACACAGCATATCAGAAACCTATAGCCAACATGCATGATAGGCAGAATCACATGGTTTGTGGATCTTGAAAAATTAAGAAGAGGGAAAGCTATCTTCTCTAACCATGTCATAGTCCTATAGCAGATGAAGTGGGATTAACATCCCTTTTAAAGGCATCCTTGATTTGAGCACAAATACTTAAACTTCAAAGCATTCTTGCTGAGGAAGGCTCATGTTTTAAAAATGTGTAAAGTAATCAATGCTCGCAAAGCTGTCTCCTTATATTTGGAATCATCACAAAGTATAAGCCCCTGGACTGGAAAGTTTGTTAAAGGGAAAGGAATTTTTGTTTCTCCTAAAATAGTAAGCCACCGGTGTCTGTGTCAGGACTGTTCCTAACATGTACAATGAATGTAGGGAGCAAATGGGTGCTCGTGACATCTTCATTTATGCAATAACACCATTAGCACTTTATTAGAAACTGACATCCATCACGTAATGGAATCAAGGATTAGGATGTTATGTATGCCCCCACTGCAGTTATTCTAGTGCTTTCTGGTTCCCTGAAAGTTGAAGGCATATTGTACTGGGAGGAACAGAGGAATGATATGAAATCAAGCAAACTTGGATTAATTTTGATATGAGTAGCCTGCATCTAATGAGTGAGAAGCCTCTCTGCCCTTACCCAAAGGCAGGCCAAATATATCCCATGCATTGTTCATGACTAAAAGTCTTCACCTCTCTAGCGTGTCTTTGTTCTTCAAACCTAATCTCTGACATCCTGTGCCCCATAGCTGCCAAACTGAGCAATCATGCCTTAAAGCTCCTCTTGAAGTAACCCTTAAGTATTACTTCAGTTGGATGTTTTGTTTTGTTTTGGTTTGGTTTTTTAAAAAACCCTCTTTGTTGTACCAAGAAGAGGCCTGCTTGCTGGGGTTTTTAAGGTGTGTTACTCTCAGATTCACACCTCTCTTAAGCCATTTATCCCATCAGTGTCATACCAGCCAGGAAGGCAAGATTTTTAGTATTTGTTAATGAACTTCAGAGCATACAAGGTGATGCTTTTCACAGTAGCTACTGGGACTTCGTTTCCCTGCACAGTTACGCTCCCATGGACCTCTGTCCAGAGGCAGAGCTAGCTGCTCTGGCACCTGGAGCGGCACACATGCAGTGCACTTGGGGGCGAGGCTAGCCACCCATGGCGAGTGGCCCGGGGGGTGGGGTGGCAATGTCACCCACCCTCAGGGATGACACCCGGGGTGGACCGCACCCACCGCACCCCCTTCCTCTGCCAGTGCCTCTGTCCACTCTTTTTCTTTCATTATTTATTCCTTTCTGTTACTGAAGAGATGCTGACACCTCCAGTGCAATGAATCCAGGTGCTAGAGGAGACTCTTGAGAGTCCCATGGACTGCAAGAAGATCAAACGCATCCATTCTTAAGGAAATCAGCCCTGAGTGGTCACTGGAAGGACAGATCATGAAGCTGAGGCTCCAATACTTTGGCCACCTCATGAGAAGAGAAGACTCCCTGGAAAAGACCCTGATGTTGGGAAAGATTGAGGGCACAAGGAGAAGGGGACGACAGAGTACGAGATGGTTGGACAGTGTTCTTGAAGCCACAAACATGAGTCTGACCAAACTGTGGGAGGCAGTGGAAGATAGGAGTGCCTGGCGTGCTCTGGTCCATGGGGTCACGAAGAGTTGGACACGACTAAATGACTAAACAACAACAACTACTACTAATCTACCACCACCCCTTCCTCCTGGGTATGGTCATTGGCTGCCCAAACACCACCATAAGACTTTGTGTCATCTTTTCTGCTGTGGTTTAATGTGCTCCAAATAGCTTTGTTGTCCTCAAGTTCCCACAGTCTTGATTTGCCATGTGAACCATGGACACACTGATATGTTGACACACTGATATGTCTGCAGGGCTGAAAAGCAAATTTGTTCCGGCCAATGGGGGAATCTGCAGAAGAACATCTTCTGTTAGATTGGCTTCTAATATGCTAACCAGATATGACTATCATCTCTTAACTGGGTCAAAGGCCTATATTTCTTACACTTAAAGGTTTCAAGCTATTTTAAAAATTAAGCCATTTAGTTTGTCCACTGAACCTTCTCAAATTCCAGCAGTGTATTTTTAATGCATTTCTTTGGATGATTCCTTACGAGTCCATTTTTGAATCTCCAGTGGAGTAATGTGCAGATCAAACATTCTGCATATGACTGCTGGCTGACCTGACCCAAATTATATTTCTCAGCCCTTAAGCCACATCTGTTCCCCTAAAACAGAGAGATAAAATAGATAGTATTCATCCTTTTATAGCAATTAATACTGGTAGATGTACCAAACTGAACTCTAAAGACAAGAAGACATTAGCTTATGGTACGAAGATGTCTCTCTTAATGTATCTTGTGTCATTTATTCTGCGATAATCCAAAAAACTTAGTAGGGCAATGCCTTTATTTGGCCAACAAAAGATCACTCAATAGTGTGCAGTCTCTTGAGTTCTCCTCTCTTTTGTCTGTAATGGTGGCAGGACTGAGAGATGCCCCCCCCCCCCAATTCTCAAAGCCCAGGCGGGCTCAAATAGGGAGATACGGTACTTCAGGAAGTCTGAACCCAAGCCATATAGGGTTTTTGAGGTTAAAACCAGCACTTTGAATTATACCCAGAAACAGACTGGTAGCCAGTGGAGCTGTTGTAACAAGGAGTTTCTATTCTCCTTAAAGATAGCTACCTCTGCTCAGCAATCTGCTATAACATCTTGTCCCATTGAAGTTCTTGAACACTTTCCAAAGAAAGTCCCATTTAGAGTATGTTGCAGGAATCCAAACAGGATATAACTAAGGCATGTATCGCTGTGGCCAGATCAGACATCTCCAGGAATGGGTGCAGCTGGCCCATTACTTTTAAATGTGCAAGCACACTCCTGGCCACTGCCAGAATCTCTGCATCTAGGCTCAGGGTTAAATTCAGGAATACACCCAACCTGACTTTTCAAGAGGAGTGTTCTTCTTACCTCAGAAGGCTGAGTTCTTCTTACCAGATCAACCTTTAACTGCCCAGGATCACACCTGTCTTTTCTGAATTAGATTTACTCACCTTCACCTTGTCCAAAACTGACACAAGACACTGGTTTGGCCCCAAACCAGCTTCCTCAAATTTAGACAGAAAAGATATATCTGAAGGGTTTATGTCAAGCACCTTGGCATGGAATGCTAAACGTATGGTTTACATTTGAGATGCTTTATGACAAAGCAGCTCATGGTAACAGCCATACAACAGACTTGTGTGAACATCCAATACACCTTGTCTACATCTGGATCCAACTCAAAATACCTTTTTGTTTGTTTGTTATTTGGATTTTATAAACAAGAAGTATACCAAGTTTTCTCGTGTCATTTGTATATCACAAAAATAGCATAATAAATGCGGGAAAATATTTTTTTTAATAAAATTTTTATTGGATTTTCACATTTTATAAAGACATCCCACACACAAAAAAGACACAGACAAAAACATGTATAATTTCAAAACCTTACTTTCTTAACCTTGTTCCTTGACTTCCCCCCACCCCCCCTTCCTACATCCCAATTCCCATAATTAAATCAGCAAGTTGTTATTTCTCCTCCTTACCATATTAATATTACATCTCTTATATAAAAAAAATTTAAATTCTTTCCTAAGGTGGACCCACGTTCCCTTCCATCGATTTCCCATTTTATATTAAATATGGATCATATTAGCTAAACCCAAAAATCATAAACGTTTTTAAAATTCTATTTTCCCCTCCCTCCCAACCCCGGTTTCCGTCCCTTCCCTGATACGTGTCCACAATAACAGTTCTTAGCCTGGATTCCTCACGTCCGAGGCCTTCAAGTCTCTTTCAGTCCCTCTCCGCCGGTTTTGTTGGTAGTCCTTTGTGTTGGTCGTCAAGTCTCGAAGGAGTTCTGTCCCAATCAAACCAGGTTTTCTTCCCACAAGAATACTTGGTAACAGCTGCTGCAAAAGTTCCATCAATCCTTCATATTCAGAGTGGAGGCCCCAATCATATTTCTTCTTTCTTTTAAGTTCCTGTATTTCAAATACTCCAGGGGCCTCCTCCTTCATCTTTCGCATCTTTCGCAGATTTGTAATCCATGTAATCCAAGGGTCTTCTTCCTTATAGTCCACTGGTGTAGGCTTCTGGTTGGTACTTTCCATCTGTGCTTTCTCCATTCCTTGCTTGCTCTCCTCCAATTCTTGAGATATCTCTTCTAATTCAGCTGCAGATTTTTTCTCATTCAAATCCTTAGTGCATTCAGCAGAGCTACTTGTTCCAGAAGTCAAGGTCGTGAGTTGTTTGTTCATAGCCAGACTCTGCTCCTGTAAAATTCCCACGGGGAAAAACATTCTTTCTATCTCAGCTAGTAATTTTCCATCTGCAGCCATTGTAATGTCTCAGAATTCCCTCTAGAGGGATTCTGGTTACTTAGTAGTCTTTTTCCAACAGTCCTTTACCTCGTTGTTTGTTTCTTTGTTTCCAACAACTTTAATTCAATTATAACACATTTAGTCCAGAGAGATCTTAAGTAACAAACTTTTTAACTTTAAACTGCCCGTTTGACAGCTTTGACAGCTGTCAAACTCCTTATTGCTCTTCAACAGACTCAGACACAGGACGCTCCCGGGTCCGGGAGGGGGGGTTGCACATAAAAAAAAAAACTTCTAACGTTCCGCTCTCACACTCCAGCTCAAAACTTCTTTTATCAAATCGTGGAAATTAATATCCTTTAGCTTGCGCCGAGAAGGGTAGACTCTCCACCTTAGTTCTCCTGTTCTTGCTTTAGATCGTTTGTAGGGGGGGGTGTGGACTTCCCTTTAACACATCCCCCGGTCGTACCGAATTCAAAGGTAAACATTTTAAAGTCCAAATTCCGTTCTACTCACGGGTTGTTTCTTTTCAGGTCCAAATTTAGGGAAAAAAGTCAGCGCTCTCCGACCATGGCACACGGCTTCGCTCCACTGAAGTAGCGGTCTACTCCCAGCACCACGCCACTCTCCGTACCCTCTCCGAAGCCTTTAAAAAGGCTCTTCGTGGGTCGGAGGGGGCGCTTAAGGTGCCCACCGAGTCACCAAGTCCGCAGGCTTCCGCGCCTGCGGTTTCTGAGGGTCTCCGCGTCGCCGTCGCGGTAAGACCCGTCTCCAGCAGAGCCGATTCCCTCCGGAGCTCGGAGGGAATCCGCCATTAGTCGATCGCGCTAACCCGGAAGTAAATGCGGGAAAATATCTGCAGCGATGTATGTTTCATTACTAGTGGTCAATGTATAAGACCTTGTAAAAAGCTCATCTGGATCAACGACATTTGCATTGTAATTTGGACTGCACATTAGGCTGATACACACCTGTAATATTTACTGAGAACTTTCATGGGTACCATAGGAGGCCTGGATCTCAGGGCTCTGTGTCAGTGATCCACAACATAGGGTGAGGAATTTTTTCATGTCATGGTATGCATCATTTCTAATCCATCCTCCAAGACACTGTTGGGGGGTTGAGTAGGTCAATTTTGTCCCTGCACCTTAGCTTGACACTCTTGACATTCTGTCGCTCCTGTAGGCCGATGAGCATGCTTAGTCTTTATCAAACTATTTGGGGTGGAGAATTTTAATTTATATTCAGATACTTTGGGTAGACCTGAGTACACAGAACCAGAAACAAATGTCTTATCGTTAATAATGGGTTTACTTCTCTGCCAACTGATAGGCACTGGACCACACAGGTTTGATATAGAACGGATGGTGATTGTGATAATTAAATTGACCTAACCACTGGGTATGTTTGCAAGCATGCCATTCACTTTGCTTTAAACAAGGAAGAGTGTCTGTGATAATTTCTGTCATGTTATGACACAGAAATAAAGAAAAAATAAGGAGCTCATGCTCTAAGAATACATTGTTTGTCTCAATTTAACCCTGAATATATAAAAGAAAAATAGACCTTGGGTTCTGAATGAATTCCACCCCCACTTCCACTCCTGAATAACCCTACCCCCTGCTGAAACCTGCTACCTCAAACATTCCTCTTGCTTTTGGTATTTCTCTTGTATGTGGTACATAATGGTACCCACGGGGGGGGGGGAATGATTCCATGTGGATTTCAACATTTAAAAAGTTCACGCTTCAGCAATGATGCCCTTTTGAAGCACAGCTAAACAAACTGATTAAAATAGCTTGAAGAAATATTATTTATTTTGAAGGATTCTATTTTTAGCATCATCCAATCCTTTTTGCAGGTTTAGCTGCCAGAGCAGCAAAATGCTCTGTTTTGCCACATTTGCCTGCAAATATGAATGGAAATAAGTAAGAAATCTCAATGCCTCTTCCCACTAGTGAAAATTTCAAGTACTACTGGAACAATCCTGAAGGTGCTTACAGAAGCACCTAGAAACAGACATCACTGTGCTCTGGAAACACCCTTCCTGTGTTATGGTTCTTGCCTTTCCTGACTCACCAAAGCAGTCAGGGAAAGTCTGTTTGGATGTGTAACAAGAGTAGTAAATGCCACCTTGAGGGAAGGTATGGTACCGGTAAGATCACTTAAGATGATTCTGTGATGCCAAAAGTTTTTATGCCCTCTCCCCCACCCAAAACACCCAAATTGTCTCTCTCTCTCTTTTTTTAAATCAAAGTTGGCACACCCAATTTTACACTTCAGTCAGGGCCTTCTCCATTGCAGCAGTCAAGTTGTGAAACATCTTTCCTCGTGAGGTTTGGTTGACCCCCTCTTGCACTTTTTTCTACTGGCTAGTGAAGGCCTTTCTATTCTAGATGAATTTTGTCTTATCAAGTAGATAGTTTTGATTCAAAGGCTATTTTTTGTTTCTCGTAACTGCCTCTATTGTATTTTATTGAAGTTGTAGTTTCATGGTAAGATTGTAATTTTAATTATAGGTGCCTGGGGTGGTGTATAGGGCATCAGAATGATGGGGTACAAAAATTCTCTTTAAGAAATATTAAATGGTCAGATGTCCCTATCCCTTTCCATTGCCCCAAACAGGGAAAACAAGTTCTGTAGTTTGGAAGCAAAAACCAGGTGTGCATAGTGCTGATTGGCTAGTGACCATGCCATCAAAATCCTACCCTTCTCCCTGAAGCAACTCTGCAACATTAAAACAACAATAACAAAAACAGATTGAGTGTACTCCTAATAATATAAATGCACTTGATAGTTTTTGTAAAAGACTGATAGAAAAGTAAACCTGACAACAAACTGAGCATTCAAAGTTGAGGCAAGCACAGCTGTCAATTTCAGTGCAAAGCTGCTGGTAGTGGAGTTCTCCCTACCAGAGGAAAAACAAAGAATTGCTTCTTCTTTATAAGTACATCTGTACAAATCTGGATTCCTCTACAGATAAGTGTAGTAGCTGATAGTAGTGAGATCAGTTCCCCCCAACCTGGGCCTTTTCTTTTCTTTTTCTTTTTGCCTTTTGAAAAAGTATAAGATACAGTAAACATTTGGCATATTTTATGGGAGCTGCAACTGACTTAACTGAGCTGTGACTAAACTGAACAAATGAAGCAGCTAGTTTGAACAGCTATTGTGGTTTCCCTTGTGATGAATAGCTTCTGTTTATATCAGAGGTTCAGATCTCCATGTGATACATTTTCTCTATGTTCTGGAACTTGTTTTTTTCCAGCGGCTGCTGGATTTTAGTGCTTTGAGCTGCCTAAAGTGCTCCACAGACTTGAAAGGAAAGATCGGGTGCAAAAAAAGGAACCAAGATCTTCTGATACAAAGAAAGAACATCAAGTCCATGGAGATTTTCCCTCAAGTTGAAATTTTACTAAGCATACATACTGGGGTTTAAAATAAATCACCATCACTAAGAGACTGACAGGGAAACCTTATGGTTCTATTATGCTGGTGGGTGCTACAGTTCATGAAGGGCATTCAGATCACACACACATATAGTGTTGAAAGAAGATGTGGTTTGCAAGAACTTGCAGACTAGCCTACCACCACCAATGTGCACAGCACAAGGACATGCACCCCATTGTTCATGTGCTCATCCGGCGCTGTGGACAAAATATGCACACAGAGCTTTTTCTTTTAAGGGGGGCTGTGATTGGGCCAGGTTCTAAGAGCACACATTAGTGTGTGCATGCAGAGTCAGTTTACACACCAGCAGAATGCACTGAAGGCAGAGATGAGTTCATGTCATGCTCCAGTGTATGAGCAGGGGGGAGCAAGGCTAGTCTGTGACCAGGGATGGACCAATCTGTCAATGCTGATGTCTCATTTTTCAACTCTTAAGTTCAGTTCTCTACATTTACACATCAGTTTGCATTTTAAAAACTCCTTATGAAAATTCATCAGCATTTTAGTTCACATGTTTCCTAATACACACATTTTTACAAAGCATTTTCCCTCCAATGTAATACATCTTTTTGTTACTTTCACTAATGTATGCAATTAGTGTGCATTAGTATTTGCTTTTATTCTAATGTACCTGGATGGAGAACTTCATTGCAAAATTCAGAGAGGTGTCAATTTTGAAGGGAGGCTGAGTTTTTGTAATGTCACAAAAAGTGCTCTCCTATCTCTGCCTTTGATTTCCTGCTCCCTATGCATTCTTGCAATGAGTTCTCAGGTTTGGGACTGGGGTGTGTATAACTTTTTTACTAGGAAAAATAGCACTGGCTTAAAACAAACAAAAGTACATGAAAGCAAAAAGTGCAAAAATTTTGGGGATTTGGTCACATAAAGCAGGGTTGAATTTTAGGGATCAGGTAAAATCTGGACAAAAATATGTCTTTACGAACATCAGAAGCAAGTGATGTTTGCAAGTGACTGTGTTGCACCATAATATTAACCCAGATGAAATAAATGATCTTGCAGGTTATGTGCAGAGCAGGGCAAACAAAATGATTGGGGTTCAGGCAATGAAAGCATTGGGGGAAGTATAGCAGGAAGAGAGGACAAAGAAGAGGGTTTTAGAATGGAAAGTTAAAAGAAACATCAATGAGGAGGACTGGCTGGCAGCCACCTGGAAGCGGAATTCATATATGACAGGTTGGAATTATTCACTAAAAAGAGCAACTTTCAGTTAAGCAGCTTTCACTAAAATCCACTTCATTTCCAACTGACTGGAAGGTGGCCAGAATAACAGTAATTACACTCATGGAAGGTGAACAAAAGTAGGTTGTGAGCAGGTGGATGGGCTGGCTGGCAACCTGGCCAGTGTCCAAGAAGCAAGTCATTCATACCCTCCAACGTTTCTCCAATGAAAATAGGGACGTCCCATTCTTTAATGATAATTTTATCATTTATACACCACACATCTTACTGGGTTGCCCCAGCACTCAGACAGCTTCCAACATATATAAAAACAATAAAACATTAAACATTTTTTTAAAAAACCCTTCCGTATATAGGATTACCTTCAGACAGCTCAGGGGTTGGATAACTCCATACCCTCCCAATATTTCTCCAATGAAAATAGGGACATCCTCAGGAAATCAGGACATTCTGGGATCAAATCAGAAACTGGGACGGCTTTTAATCAGGGACATCCCTGGAAAATAGGGACACTTAGAGGGTCTGAGTCATTTAGTCTGGGAGCATTTTGGTTTTCTATCTAGAGACAAGTTGTGCAGACAGAGAAGCCAGGCCAGGTTGTGAGGATTTAAACAGCCAGGGTCACACCCCATTGACCTGTGTGTCACCTGACAACCACTTTGTTAACCAGTTAAAGTACCTCCTTCAGGCCAGCTGCCCAGCTATTGCCAAGCGCAAAAACTCAATTTGGTGAACTGCTGTGGTGACCACAGATTGAGAAAGAAGCTGAATTCAAACCAAACTTTGACAGTATGAAATAAGAAAATTGTGCAAATTAAGACTGAGAAATAAATGTGTGTTTCATTTCATTAATTTACTATGCTGTGTTTTCCAGTTTTGAAATGTGGTATGCTGAACATACAGAATTCCAAGCTTCTGGAGTATAAACATTTTGGATCTAAGGATTAAGGTTTCTTGTAACTTTGCAGCTCAATTACTCTTTCTTCAAACAAAATGCAAATATTTTGGATCCAAGGGTTAAGGTTTCTTGTAACTTTGCTGCTAAATCACTCTTTCTTCAAACAAAATCTCTTTGAAACAAAAACAAAAAAGCTAAAGATGAATCATTTTTTCAGCTCAATGGGTGGTTCTGAACTATTGCCTTCTGTGATTTGAGGTCTCTTGTGATCACTTGTATATTACCCCAGCCTCAGATTACTACAATACATTAAAGCTCATCCAAAGTTCTTCTTCTGTTTTCTCTTGAAAGCATTTGGGTTCAGAAAAGAAAAGGCAATGTCTTGCATTTGTAAAAGAGCTGAAACGAAGTGTAGCCTGGATAGGATCACAAATCTGGGGAGAATATTTCAAGAATCAACTTGTAGGGTTAAAGCCAAATTAATTTGCCTGTTACACCATAAATATATATTGGGGAGCATTCCATGTTGTCTGTGGTCGATCTCATTATAAAGCCATAAATTGTGAATAGTGCCTTTTTATTTTAAAAGCCTCATGAAATTTATTGTCCACTCTATCACAAAGCTGATTATTGAAAGCATATGATACACAAGGCATCATGAGAATGCATGAAACTTTCTGCTTTCGTAGAAACAGCATTTTTCAGGTTAGAGTAAATGAGGTTACAGGCCAAAGATTCCTGCAGCAGATATCTGCAAGAAAAATGAGCAGTTACAAATAACCTAACCTTATTCTTTTTTCTTCAGAAAAGTTGATTGAAGCCACGAGATTGTTTTCGCCAGTGTGTGGATTGTGGACTCTCACTCTTATGTGTTTTTGGTTGATAGTTTATGATTTAAATATTTCAGACACCTTAATGACGACATTGTAGGATTAGCCTGTCAAATTATTTCATAAAGCCCATATGAAATTGAAGACATGAGCTTGGCAAGGTCTCAGACTGATGAAAACCTGATGCAGAGTATCTAAACATAATTGAGGTGGGAGACAAAAATACCTACAAGCCGGACATAAGCAGAATTCTTTCATAGAAAGAATTCATAGAAAGAATTACTTGGAGTACTTGTAATAATAATAGGCACAAGGACTTTATTGATGTTGTTTTTTTTCCAAACCAATCAAAAAGTTTGTTCCCACTGCACTAATATTCATGCATCATACCCTTTTTTTGAAAAAAGAACCCAGTTATTCCATCCAATAGCTAGTAATAATGGTGACAATATCAGTATGTCATCAAGGACAATTAACCTTTCTCCATTGTACTGTTATGACAATCAGACTTGATAGCTTTGAAAATCAACAAAACACAATTTTTAAAAAACCTATCCAGCTTGATTTATTCAGAAATGTGGTGTTAATGCTGAGGTTCATTTGCACAAAATAGCCCTCATCGAGCAATCCAATCTCCATCCCCAATCCACCATATCAGAGGTGCTTTGAATATAGTGGGGTCTCTGCCGCTCTGTTCAGCCCTGCCACTCCCAGACTGGAGTTAGGATTGCTCCCGTATTTATTCACCGGTTGTCAAGCCTACCACATATCTGCCTCGTCCTTTGAAGAGGCAATTCAGAATGTAAATGCACCTGCAATTCCCTGTGCCAGCTTTGTTGCATCTGCACTTGACAAGAGATGTAAAGCTGCAGACAGGGAAATGGAAGCAGATTTGTGGTTGTTTATGTAAGCAGTTTGACCCATTCATATTGTATATTATATGTAATATGAAAAGCCTCAATAAATGTTTTGACAGATATGATATAGTGGCAGAGAGCAATGATTGTAGGGTTTTAAGTCAGCCATTCTCTCAGTTCACACTGGCAGGCAATCAACTCTTGTCCACCCACTTCCTGTCTGGCATAGCTTATTAAACAAGATGGCTTGGTGGAACAGATCCCAAACAATAAGAATCCTGGGCACAGTTCAGAGAAATCTAGATAGGATGCATCCTTATTGTACAAAATCCAGTGCTTCTGATACCTGGTTACATTCCCAGTAATTTTTGCACAGTGGTTCCCTTTTAAGTGCTGTTCTCTAACTTTTGAGTTGAAATAAATAGCTGTAAAATAGTTGTATTAATCTTCATGTTCCCTTTTCAAGTACTGTTAAAAACTGGACACATGCTGACGGGCTGTTGGAAGTTGTAGTCCAAAACATCTGGATTTATGGTAGGCTGCAGCATTTGATACATTGTTGATGTTTGTACTGTGGAATTGCTTCAATATATTTTATGGGAAGCAATTCATAACTGGAATCAAATAAATGAATACAGATATTATTTTTTGCCGGATTTCATTTTGCACATCCTCCATGCTTTACTTTATGTTTCCCATTCATTTGAGTTCAGAGAGAGAGAGAGTTCACTAGAAGCTTTTAGGAACTGGCTTGGACTGACTAATTCTGCATCTGCCTAAATATTCAGCTGTGAAATGCCCAAGACTGATTTCTTTCTAGCCCTTCTGTAACTTGATTTCACAAGCTGCGTGGTGTAGCAAATCACTTTAAGAGCCGGACAAACAATATGAAGCCAGTAAATGTCAGAAAAACCAGTCTGCAACAGAGGGGCTGGATCAAGTTGAAAATTGCCTAGGAGGAAGATTTTACTATTTTGTCAAATTAAAACTGAAGGAAAATTCAAAACACACACACACACACAACCAAAAGCAAACCAGTTTAAAGCACTGCCTCTCCCCCTCAATTAAACAGTTCTTTGGAAGGGATACAATATGTTTTTGCAGATTTAGTACCGCTGTAGAATCAACATGATGATAATTGGAGAACCATAGCACTGGAAATGTTCATTCCCCAAATAGATCAACTGAAAATCAAAGCACAAAAACACCAGGTTTTTTTTTAACAGCTGTTTACCTTTTTAATTGATGTCCTTTTGGTTTCAGCTCCTAGCTACTGAAACCTTTTTCAATTATGGATCTTCTGTCACACATTGGCTCACCAAAAGGCTGGACAAAAGAACTGGCCAGATTTGTTGCAGAAACATGCATAGAAGAACACAGAAGACAGTGGAAAGGATCTGAAGAAACGGCACGCACAGGTTTGGGTTGGAGAAGACTTCATGCAGACTTCATGCAGAGCTGCTCCCTATCTCCCTCAGAGCTGCTTCCACTGGCAAGGAAACTGCCCCATATGTGCATCTCTTTCTTTGGAACCCTGCCAACAACAATAAGCCCAACAGAGAACAATGGTGGGGCTGAGGTCATCGTTATACCAAGGATAGGGAACCTGTGACCCTCCAAATAACCAATGGACTACAACCCCTATCATCCCTGACCATTGACCATGCTTGCCAGAGCTGATGGAAGCTGGAATCCAACAACATACGGAGGGCAACAGGTTCCCCATCCTTGCCAGGGAATAAGCTCCATTGTACTCAACTGGACTTTCTTCTGAGTAGTCATGCATAGAACTGTGCTATTTGAGTTTAGGGGGGAAAGATGTGGCGTAACTAACAATTCACAGCATCAAGTTAGCCTGGAGAGTATCTATGCTGAGTGAGAGTCATTAAGTACCCCATGCAACTCAAATAATATCTTGGAGACCTTGTTAACCCTTCATTTTCAGCAGGTGATAATGTAAGCTGATTTGAACTGGGCACACAGAGGAAGCAGTCACAAGCCAACTTCACATACATGCCAGTCTCATCCCAGATTCACTCAATTCACATGCTCCACATACTGATCTGGCACTGTGAGTTTTTCACCTCAACGAAGGACAGTATGCAACTGAGTGTCAGGGACTGGGCAGAGATGGAATGGCAGAGACCACCTCCGCATCCTGACCCTTCCAGGGAGGAGGAGGAGGAAGGCAGTATATATTTACAACAAGCTTTGAAGGAGGTTGTAGCTCAGAGGCAGATGAAGGGAAAAGTTGGGATATCATGGGAGAGCCAAAATACACCCGGCTGACATGTTGTCATTAAAAAGCATTCCAGACCCTCCATCTCCCAGAACCTGGCAAGCCTTAAAAGTAGGAGAGCAGAGAGCTCAAAGACAGAAGGCACATAGCATCACCCGTAGAGGAGATGATGATGATGACGAATCAGGAAGTGGGAGAGAAGGGAGAGGGATGGAGATTAACTCAGGACAACACCATTATTCGAGGGTGGGTTCTATAGCCTCTCTCTGTAAAGATTGAAATAAAAAAAGTACTGTAAGAAACTTTTCCTTGTCTTTATACTTTCCTGGGCAACCAGCCAGGAGCCGCTGACAGCATCCTGACCATATATCCAAGGTTGTAGTCCTGCTCATACCAGACCAGGAGAAAGCATGTGTGCTGCAGGGACTGCTGCAGCTTCAAGGTCCATAGATCTCCTCTCTGTACCTTTTCCTGCATGGAAATTAAAGGTGATATCCAATGTCAGTCATCCTATGAGAGTTACTTTGTTGGCTATCACTCCAATCTCTGTGTGGGAAATGTAATGTATGAAGTGACTCTTGGGAACATTTTGGATTCTAGCGCCTGATGCTTTCTCTCAAGAAAGATAAGTAAGTATGAATAAGTTCAGAGTAACTAAATTGTGGGGGAAGGAAGGGTAACTATGCAGCTTTGTATGTGTATATGTGACTACAGATTTATGCTAGCTGTCATTCCCAAAATGTAAAAGAATGACAACCAACATTATTGTGTGCTACAAGGCTGTGTAGCTTCCATAGTAAACAACAATAATAGCTTATTAATTAGTGTAAAATGTTCAGTCAAAAGAGCTGTGTAGCTTCCATAGTAAACAACAATAATAGCTTATTAATTAGTGTAAAATGTTCAGTCAAAAGAGCATTTTTTCACAGTAAAATCAGCCAGTGGCACACTTACAAGCAAGGCTAGCAATGCTACAGCAAACAACGTTCACTATTTTAAAAAGAGGTTTAGGAAAACAATGTATTCATGAGACAAATTAGATCTGTCTATATGCTGGTCAGTCACTGAGTGTTGCCTTTTTAAAAGTTTTAGCTCAAGAACCAGTTGTGCATTAAGTAAAGCCAAAATTCACACAGCTGGAGCGACATACTGATAACTAACCAAGACAAGATTCTTGATTTGATGGCCTTTGGCCTGTGACAGCATGGTGGCTCTTTTTATCTTCCACTTTCCCTGGGGTGCAGTAAAAGAAAGAGAAGGACTCGTAGAGAGGACCTCTCTACACAATCAGTCAAAGCATGCCTGGCCACATTTTAACCTTTGCGCAAGATGCCCATAAATTCCTTTTCAATGACAATGGCATGAGATCCCAGACATAAATAACCAGCAAGAGGAATGGCCTTACTGAGGATGATAAAACCTCACAATATAGACAAGCTGCCCTTCCTTCATTCTAAAAGGAAAAACAAGTATCTAGCAAAACTAGTACCTGAGCTTGTTATTTTCTTTCTCCCTCCACTTTCCTTTTTCTTTTCATGCTTTTTAGCTTTCAAGTCTGTGGGCAGAGGCCATCTTGTTGATCACAGGAAGCCTCTGAAGAAGCCTTTTTTTATGGAAGGATGGAGTAAAAACACTTTAAGTAAAATAAAAGTGAATGTGGATTTAGCAGCATCATTTGCCACAGCACTGCCAGACTCCTGACATCCACTTACAGAGAGATGCAAGTGGGACAAACCACATATTGGCAGCACAGGTAGAGCAGCCAAAAGTAATTTTTTAAGTGTATTAATATAATACCTGAAGATGGGTAAGGTTCTTTTTGTATGAGTTTTAAAACTATTCTTACTTGTTTTCATGATAGGTTTGCAAATCACCATGACAAACAGGGAAAAGGCAATTCATAAATCCCAAAATCACCACCATCCTTGCCATCATATGCTGTTCCTCCTTGTCACCACCACTGTTGTCGAGGGCAGAGCAAGAAGCATGTGAGCCAGCCAAGCAGGTGGTGATGGTGAAGAGGAGGACTGGATCTCCTTGATGACTCCCCTGTGGTGGTGGGGCCCCTCAGAAGAGGACCAACCGTGCTGGCCCAGGATGCTAACCCACTGGCAGTCGATTGTTTGAAAAAGGGACAGTACTTCAGAGGGCTGAGCATTCCCTAGCTGGACTTAGCCAGAAACTAGGGTGCAGCTGTTGGGAGAACTGTCCCGCTCACATCCATTCTAAACACATGGTTTCCCCCAAAGAATCCTGGGAGTTGCAGTTCACCCCTCACACAACTACAGTTCCCAACACCTTTAACAAACTACCATTCCTAGGATTCTTTTGGGGAAGCCATGCGTGTTAAATGTGCTTTAAATATGTAGTGCAAATGTGAGCTTCTGGGGATCTGCCACCTGCTCAAGGAGGTTCTGTGTCTTTCAGATTGAATTCTTGTAAACACATCAAATATTGCAAGGATGCTCTATGTCCACAATATTCACTCATCCAAAGGAAACTAATCTTGCTGGTGCTGCCCCTGGATTTTCAAGAGGGTTATCCCAGCTCTTCACAGCTCTTCTCTGTACCATCTGTCTGCATTTTGCAAACATTCTAAATGTTATTATTGCAACCCCTCTTCTCCTGGGCTCAGTCTTATCCGTGTTATCCCTGATTATATTCCTGATGTTCCATCGCCCGCCCACCGTCTGCTGAACAATCTGATTGCCAGTATTACTGTCTCAGTGAACACTGAGAATTGGCCCTGGAAAGTCTAATTAAAGGATCCTAAGAGTTTCTGGTGACAATCTGTCACGTGACATAAATCTGGCCAAAAGTTCTCAAGTCACTGACGAAGGTCTGACATTCTGAACAACTGTGGAGCAACCTGCAAAAGCTAAAATGCAAAACCAATTAAAGGTTGCATTCTATAATAAACTGTTATCCTTCTGTTTTTAAAGGAACTGGATCCCCATTCATTTTTCATAACGATTGCACCACTGATCTTATCTGTGAGGATAATCCCTCTCTCACCCAGACACATACTAACCAAACAATGAATTAAAACAGGTGTCACCAACTCAGCCCCAAGAAGCACCTTTTCCAAATGATTTTTGCTGGTTTAATATGTGTTCATATATCAACCTTTGATGTGTGTCGATAGTGATATATCGTGCTTCCAATGTTTATTTTTGTAAGGCACCTGAGGGGATGGTTGTTATGGCTGGGGACGATGGAAGTTGTAGTCTAAAACACCAGGTTGGTGAAGGCTGCTTTAGGATAACAGTTGCAGCTTAATGCATGTACCTTTAGATGATTTATTGGGTTGGATCCAGATTAAGGGCTCTTCCACACTTCTACTTGTGCTGTGCCTAAGAAAGCATGGGTCAGGGGGGAGTTCCATTTTACCTGTACTTTCTTCAAGCAGTTTTCTCCTGAGCCTGCTCCTTCCCAAGGGACAGTCTGCTCTTTAGCCAGTGGTGGACTTTGGGCTTTCACATTTCAGCGGCGCCCTGAGTGGTGCCAAAATTTGGTGCCTCCTACCTCTCACCCTCCATGTTATATCTTTGTTGTGGTGCCCCCTGCAGCACCCTCTTGGTTTGGCACCCAGTGTGGGTGAACTGGTCACACTCTCCTAAATCCGCCTCTGCTTTAGCAACAGATCAGAACAAATGGCAATCCAGGGAAAACCCAAATTGCCGGCTGCTCCAGTTGAGCGCTAAAGAGTGGCATTTCCTGGGGGAAAGCAGCAGGACAAGAGGCAGTGTGGATAAGCCCTTAGGCATGCATCAATTTGTTCAACCACTACGCATTACATTTATATGCCATCTTTCTTCCTTTGCATTTCAACTGAAACAAATGGCTGAATGCTATGAAAACTAATGCTGTGAAAGATCTGTGCCTATGATCCTGGATCGCTGCTGCCAGTCAGAGTAGACAATATTGAAACAAGTGGGTAGATAGTTTGAGTTCGTCTAAGGCAGCTTCTGATATGTGTGCACTCTGGCTCTTCAATGAATGCACAGAGCGGAACATGGGACCTTCATGGGACCGGTCAAGGCAAACTTCACAAAACCACCATAAATGATCCAGTGAGCCAGATGCTGCCTAATAAACAAGTTCACAAATTTTTGAAAACTGACCATGTCCAAGCGTTTGATAGGCTTGTCCACTGCGGTGTCATGGAGGGTTGTCTATTTTGGGGAAATGGAGCAACTCAGATAAAAAGCCATGAAATGAATTGTGGGCTTTCTGTAATTCTACAGCCACATAAAAAGGTACATCTATGGCTGTGAAGCATGGAATCTGAGCAATCTAAATTTAGTTTATTTGGGCCTCCCAAAAAAACAATGGGGGAATTGATAGGGGTGTTTGTCCATTAAATACAGCATCACAGCACAAATAATCCCAATATAGAGCTGTCCTGAGATGCTTTTGCATTCCTCTAACGAAAATATTATATCTGGCAGGCCGGCACAATTATGCATAACTTCAGAGTGACATCAACGAAGGATGCACTATTAAGTTTTTATAAGTGATGATCTATAAAAATGTCCTGCTGACCAAGGATGACATTGAATAAGTGTGCTTATCAAACTTTGTATGACTTCAACATTTAAATAAACACACCAGCAGGACAGTATGCATACTTACCAGATGTGATAAATACTTGAACTAATATAAACAATGCACATTGGTGCATATAATCTTTTTTTCTGAACTCAGTCTGTCCATGTGTGAAAAAGCAAGGATGTTAAGTGGCAGCAAGGGCAGAGGGCATTGGAAAGGGCAAGATTTCATTTTGACAACTAGAAGAGCCCCTGTGACTTTTGCAAAAAATGGAGGGTGGTCAAACCGAGCCCCATTCATTCACAAATTCATCCTCAAATTATTTGCCTCTGGGAAATTTGTGGACACTTCCTACAGACTGGGATAGATGGGGTGGAGGTCAGCACTTAAGTCATGCTTAGGTTGCTTCAAGGAAAGGTTGGGTTTGTTTTAGGAGAACCTTGCAGGTTGCTGTGCAGTTCCCCTGAAGTTGCAAACCCTTCACCCCCGTTGCTTTGGGTCTTCTGTCTCTGTCCACTCTCATCTAGCTGTGTGTGCAATCACATTGACATTGCGCATCAATGGAGGGGGGAAGACCTTGAATCGCCCTGACTTGCCTCATTGTGATCATCATAAAGCTGATGCACATTCCTAGAATTTACCGCAAGGGCTGCTACAGGAACAGAGGAAGCTGTGTTATACTAAGCCAGGCTATTTGCCCATCTAGCCCAGAGACGCCGACTCTGACTGGCAGCAGCTCTCCATGGTTTCCGGCAGAGGTCTGTCTTTCAAGTGACATCGTCCCTTGTGCATCAAGAGAATGAAGGTCTGAATCATCAGGTATCCTTCTGATTTCTATTGATGAAATAACTGGAAATATAGATGTGCTATTCTTGAAAGACTTAATGAATAGAAATGTCCCTATTGGGGGGAGGGGAACAAAACTGCATGAGCCATGATCCTTCCCTCTGAGGCCTTGGTGCCTACCTGTAGAGGGATTCCTAAACCCAGAGCTTTCCCTCCACTTAGAATGCACATATGGATGCATTCAGCACGATGGGCTATTAGAACACACATTCACACACAATATATACTGAACATTTAAAACTCTTTAATGTGACCCAAAATGATATGCTAACAAAAATAAAAGTATTTTACGAAATCACATCTCTCAGTTGCTTACATTTGCAGCTCTAAACTGAGTGTGTCCAAGAAGCACAACAACTAGTTGCAAAGCTTATTAAATGCCCCAAAATGAATAAGTGTCTAGATCCTAGGTCTCTTTTTATCTCAACCAAAGCCAAATGGCCCTTCCTGACCCACCAGGTTCGCTCTGCTCCTAAGTTCCTATCCTGTTCCTCTGGTCAAGTAAGTTATAAGCTTCAAAGCTTGTTGAGCCTGAAGGGAAAGCTTAGATGTGGAAGGGAATTTCACATAAACTTCGCACATTCTGTGTGAGTGCCCCAAGAGCTGAGGAGGAGACAAACGGGGATTTGCAATGATCTTCAGAGGCCTCTGTATTTGTAGGTGCTGAACCCAAAAGGTGAATCTTGAGATCCCTTGTTATTGAGCTGACATCTCATTTCAGTCTCTTATTCCTCCCTCTCAGTGGTGAAGCCATCAGGAGTTGCAGGGGGTTGAAGACTGACTACTATTTCTGCAGCAGGGTCCTTGTATCTAGTGTCCTAGAGCTGCCCAATCAGCATTAAATGAGATCTTTTCAGCCAGTGTATGCACCAAAGCTAAGCATTTAGGAACATTGGAAACACAGGGCGCTTTGGTTTCAAGAGAATGATGAGCAAGTTCTGTTACCTACAATGGCACTTCAAGGAAAACACTACTTCAGTCACTCCAAAAGAAGCTCTTGGGGCCCTGCAAATCATTTACCGGTGTATGTGCACAGAATATGGTAGATCTAGCTGATCGCTACAATATTACAATGCATTCCTAATCATTATTATTGTATAATGATAAGATTATTGTATAACCATAGAAAGTTGTATCATCTCAAAATGGGTGTGGCTGTGAGGGTGTATCATGAAGGATCCTGCCTTTCTGAATCTTCCACTTTCCCCCTCAGAAAAGCACTAGGTATCTCCACACAAGACAAATAATTACCAGCGAATTCAATACTCGATAGCTTAATATGAGATAAATATTTAGTTTGAAAAATCCTATCGGACTGGCTTCTACCATTCAGTTTCTTCCTAGCATTCTTCCACAAGACATTTATTCCATCACAGTCCTCCAGTCTTAAATCCTGAGATGATTGTACTTTTTTTGGTGGGGGATATATACTCAGTACCAATCAGCTGTAGTTTCCATGGTTTCCCTCTATTATACAAATTGCTGTATGAGTTCCAGACCCATTGTGTTGACCTTGATCCAAGGGTAAACACAGCTGGCAAAAAAAGTAACATTTATTCATTTGATTTAAAACAGAAACAGCTTGAAACAGGTACTTCTTAGGTGAAGAGAAATAGAATATGTTAAACTAATATTTGCACACTTGTAGGAAGTAGGAGGTCAATGCAATAACCACTTGTTCCTGTTACTATTTATAATGTAAATAGTCAATGACTTGTCCTCTCTGACTCCTGGGTTTGTTTGTTTTTACAGAGAGAGTATTTTGACTGAAATATTCAAGGATCCTTAAGGCAGGGCAATGATGTCCACATTCCCAAAAAGTAGAAATGTATTACCTAAAAAAAAGGAAGGACACATGAGGGCACACGTTTGCCTAGAAAATCAGTATGCTAATTTATATAGCAAGATGCACATGAGGAATAATTAGTCTAAATAGAAATGCAATACATCTCATATTCCCCATAGTAGGGAAGACTGATCAGGTGTGGTGGGTATCTGCTCATTCTGCTGCTCAGGTGGTAATTGTTGATGGGCAACATCACAGCCTTTGTTCTCCTTTCTTATGGTTCCTTATTGTTGAACCAGACTTGGACCAAACAGTTTTTCAAAGAGAGGATACCTTGAAATAGTGGATCGTCCAGGTAATGTGACCAGCCACATAGTAACACTTTGGCTATGTACTGCTTTACAGTGTTACTATGTGGCTGGTCACCATTACCTGCAAAGTCTCCTGGTGCCACCTGGTGGTACACAGATGATCTCACTGACTATTTTAGCCTCTTCTAAGTTATCTTACACAGTCTGTTGACCAGGCCTGTCCCAGTACCCACCCCTCCTCCTGCATGAGACAAATAAGTCTGAGAATCACTGCTTTAGAGAAAAACTCAAATGCTATTTTTTATGTTTGAAATATACTCAGAGTCGCAAAGTGATTTCATGCTCTTTATTCAGCTCATAGTGGTGAGGAGGAATGAATAATTGTCCCCTCACAGTATCTGCTTTATATACATTATTTACACAATGGGCTGCACATGATTGGCTAATTCTGGAATTCTACTGTAAGCCAATCAGGTTGTGGATTCACTTCTATCTGGAGCAGGATTGGGTGGTTCCTGCCAACCAATCATACTGCTGCATTGTTCTAGGACCAATCAGACTGCTGCATTCTGAATCCTATTGTTCTAGGACCAATCAGACTGCTGCCTTTTGGATCCTATTGTTCTAGGACCAATCAGACTGCTACAGTTTGGATCCTATTCAACTCAGTACATAACACCCCTCCCCTCTAAGTTCCAGTCCTGCCCGGGAGGTCGCATTCATAGTCCTCAAGGTATGCCGGCGGCCTACGTGTGCGTTGTGGCCTGGGGTGTTCCCTGGTCCGGGCTCCGGGTTCTGGCTCGTGTTCCAAGGATGCTGGCTGTGATGCGGCTGTTTGGTCTGGTGCAACCGGCTCGCTCAGTCGTGGTTCTGGTTCCGGTGTCCTTTCGGCCTCACGGGTCCTCTCTGTATTTACTGATTCTGCCTCTCCTGCTGGCCCCTCCTGCTCTATGGGCCTCACTGCCCCGCTGTTCCCTTGGGACTCCTCTGACCTGTCCTCCTCCTGGTTTTCTCCCGGGAATCGTCGCCGTATCTGGTCGCAGTGGCGGCGCCAGCATTGCCCCCCATCCGTTAGCACCTCGTACGACACGGGGCCAGTGACCCTGGTGATTGTGGCGGGTACCCATGCTGGGCCTGCCCCAAAATTCTTTGCGTACACTGGGTCCTGGGCCTCGAAGGTCCGGGGGTTCCTGCCTTCCCCCACCACTACCTCATCCTGAGCTCTATCGGGGTGAAGGCGGTCCAATCTGATTGCAAGGCGCCGACCCATTAGTAGTTCAGCGGGGCTCCGGCCAGTCGTTGAGCTGGGGGTGCTGTGCTGTGCTAGAAGGAATGTGGCAAGGCGGTACTCCCAGTCCCCTTGCGTCATGCGGCGAAGGGTGTCCTTGGTGGTCCGCACCATGCGTTCTGCTTGGCCATTGGTGGCAGGGTGGAACGGCGCCGAACGGATGTGGCGGATGGCGTTCTGCGCTGTGAAGGTTTGGAATTCTTCTGACGTAAATGCAGTCCCGTTGTCTGAGACGAGAGTGTCAGGGAGCCCGTGGGTTGCAAACAGCCTGCGTAGTACCCGGATGGCTGCGGACGTGGAAGTGGACGGTACCAGTGCGACTTCCAGCCATTTGGTGTAGGAGTCCACCACTATGAAGAATGTTTTCCCCTGAAAGGGGCCAGCGAAATCCACATGCAGGCGTGACCATGGTGCTCGGGCGGACTCCCAGGACTGGACTGGGGCCCTTGGGGGGTCTGGGCGGGATTCTTGGCAGGCCTGGCAGTGTTTGACCCAGGCCTCTATCTCTCCATCGATCCCCGGCCACCACACATAACTCCTGGCAAGGGCCTTCATTCTTACTACCCCTGGATGTGTCTCGTGTAGGGCTGTGAGGACCCTTTTGCAGAGGGGCTGGGGAACAACGACTCTGCTTCCCCATAACAGGCACCCCTTGTGGGCCGACAGTTCATGTTTGCGGGTTGTGTAGCCGGCGAATTCTGGCCCGGGGCTGCTGCTGGGCCATCCCCTCCACACCCAGTCCAGGACCCGGGAGATGACCCTATCTTTCTTGGAATGGTGTGCAACTTCTTGTGCCTGAATGGGGCGGTCGGGAAGCAGCTCCAGGCTCATAACCTCTTGTGCAGGTGCTGGGTCAGGGCCTGTTTCCGGTAGTGGTAGCCTGCTGAGGGCGTCCGCATGGCCCATCGCCTTCCCAGGTCGGTGAATCAGTGCATACTGGTAGCTGGCAAGGAAAATTGACCACCTGAGGACGCGAGGAAACAGCACTTGGGGGGTCTGCTTTTCGGGGGCAAACAAGCCAAGCAACGGCTTGTGGTCAGTCACCACGGTGAAGGGCCGCCCGTACAAGAAATCATGGAATTTTTTTACTCCCTTTACGATTGCCAGACCCTCCTTGTCGATTTGCGAGTAGTTCCGCTCGGTTGTGTTGAGTGTCTGGGAAAAGTACGCCACCGGTACCTCTCTTCCATCCGGGAGTTGGTGCCCCAGGACAGCTCCAATGCCATAGGGTGAGGCGTCGCATGCTAGCACCACCGGCAGCCTCTCGTCGAAGTGTGCCAAGACCGAGTTTGAGACAAGCAAGTCCTTGACTGCCTGGAATGCGGCCTCCTGGCGCTGGCCCCACACCCAAGGGGCCCGCTTGTCCAGGAGTCTGTGTAGGGGCTCCGCTACCGCCGCCTTGTGGGGAAGGAAGGAATGGTAAAAGTTCAATAGTCCCAAGAAGGCCTGAAGTTCAGTCTTGCTCTTGGGCGCTGGGGCATCACAAATGGCCCGTACCTTGTCCCCAGTCGGGTGGACCCCTTCTGCGTCCACCATAAATCCCAGAAAGTCCACCTGAGGCACTCCTAGTAGACATTTTTCCCGCTTCACCTTGAGACCCGCCGTCTGGAAACGGTGCAGAACGGTGCGGAGGCGGTCCTCAAACTCCTCTGGTGTGGGGCCGGCAATCAACACATCATCGAAGAAGGGGGTGACGCCAGGAATCCCTTTAAGGAGAGAGTCCATTATATTCTGGAATATGCCTGGTGCCACGCTGACACCGAATTGCAGCCGCTTTACCCTGAACGCTCCTCTGTGCGTCACAATCGTCTGTGCCTCTGCTGTGGCCTCATCTACTGGCAGCTGTTGATATGCTTGGGCCAAGTCCAGCTTGCCAAAAATTTTCGACCCAGCCAGGGTGGCAAGGACATGGCTGACCACTGGCACTGGGTATGCGTGGGCCGTGAGGGCCTTGTTTATGGTACATTTGTAGTCTGCGCAGATGCGGAACGAACCATTAGGCTTGACGGGTGTGACGATTGGGGTTTCCCAGGGAGCATTAGGCACCGGCTCCAGCACTCCTTGCTCTACGAGTCGGTCCAATTCCTCGTCTATACGGGGTTTCAAGGCGAACGGGACCCGGCGGGCCTTGAGCCTGACCGGTCGTACTGCGGGGTCAAGCTGTAGCGCAATGGGGGGGCCCGTATACTGTCCCAATTTCCCATCGAAAACCCCTGGAAATTCCTTGCATATGGCGTCCACGTCCACTTGTAAGCTAGTGTGGTTCACCCCGGTGACAGCTAGCCCCAGTGGTCCAAACCATGCCAATCCCAGTAAGCTAATGTAGGGGCCCTTGACCACAAGCAAGTCCAGTTGCCGCGTCCGCCCTCGGTATTGCACCCTGAAGGTCCCCACCCCCATTGTGGGGACCTTACGTTTCTGGAAGTCCCGGAGGGTGAATGGGGCCGGCCTGAGTTTGGGACCCCCAGTGGGACACAGTTTCCTTAAGGTCCTTGCCGAGATTATGGATAGAGTTGAACCCGTGTCAAGCTCCATGCGGCATGTGGCCCCCTCTATCTGTACCTCTACATAAATTTTCTCTACGTTGGGGTGGGGCAACTGGTATACCTGGAAGTCCGTGAGCTCCGTCGAGTTGCCTTGGTGCGTTGGGCCCCGGGACCTGGGGCTCTTGGATTGGTCATCTGATGCCTGGTGTCGGGTGGGCCGAGCCCGACACACCCGGGCGATGTGTCCCGATTTTCTGCACTGCCTGCACTCTGCGTTGCGGAAACGGCAGGTCCTCCTCTCGTGACTCTCCCCGCAGCTTGCGCAGTTCCCTCCTTCTCGTCGAGGCAGCTGTGGTCTGTGCGCTGCTTGAGTGCGCTGCTGTACTCGGTGCACCTCCTCCCTGTCGGATCCTGAGTCGTCAGTGAGGTCTTCATGGTGGACCCTCGGTTGGGATGGCAGGCTCGGCCGTGCCTCTTGGGTCGACCTCTCGGCAGCTTCTGTTGCCAGGGCCTCCTCCAGAGCGACCTGGAACGTTAGGTCCTTCTTAGCGTAGAGGCGTCGTTGCAGCTTCTCATCCTTCAGGCCACCGACGAGGCGGTCACGAAGCATGTTCTCCAGCTCTGAGAAGTTGCAGAACCGGGCGGCTTGGCGGAGAGAGGTCACAAACCCAGTTATGGTTTCCCCAGGGGCTTGCCGCTTTGCGTAGAAGGCATTTCGACGAGCCACCACTGAGGGCTGCGGCGAAAAGTGCCCCTTCAGCTGTTCCATTATTGTTTTGTATGGAACAGTAGCGACGTCTTCAGGCGCAAGGAGAGCCCGGGCGATTTCAAACGTCTCCTCTCCGCAGACGCTGAAGAATATCGCCCTCTTCTTGGCGTCTTCTTCGTCGGTGACCCCTTTGGCTTCTAGGAGGAAGGTGAAACGGGAGGCGTACGCTTCCCAGTCTCCAGATGCTGGGTTGAATGGCGAGAAGCTGCTGTTGGCTGCCATTCTGAGTTCTTTGTGCCCCGGAGCTGAAGCCTGGATACACGGTGCGAGGCAGCGGTGCGGCAGTTGGCGGTGCTGCGGTGCTGTGTGTGGCAGTCAGCTCAGCGGGATCCCACCTTCGTCGCCAGTGAAATATACTCAGAGTCGCAAAGTGATTTCATGCTCTTTATTCAGCTCATAGTGGTGAGGAGGAATGAATAATTGTCCCCTCACAGTATCTGCTTTATATACATTATTTACACAATGGGCTGCACATGATTGGCTAATTCTGGAATTCTACTGTAAGCCAATCAGGTTGTGGATTCACTTCTATCTGGAGCAGGATTGGGTGGTTCCTGCCAACCAATCATACTGCTGCATTGTTCTAGGACCAATCAGACTGCTGCATTCTGAATCCTATTGTTCTAGGACCAATCAGACTGCTGCCTTTTGGATCCTATTGTTCTAGGACCAATCAGACTGCTACAGTTTGGATCCTATTCAACTCAGTACATAACAATGTTGCTAGGTAAACCTTTCTGATAGGGTCTGTGTCATTCTCCTCAGGTGTTCTCAAAGACTCATAAGAGTCTCAGGCAATTGTTAACTCTTGGATCCACTTAAGTGAGTGGTGTTCCATATGTCTTGGAGCACTTTGGATCACTTCACATTTGAGAGTGTTCAAAGAATCATAGAATCTTAGAGTTGAGAGGGTACCCCAAGGGTCATCTAGCCCAACCCCCCACAATGCAGGAATTTCAGCTAAAGCATCCATGACAGATGGCCATCCAACCTCTGTTTAAAAACCTCCAAGGAAGGAGACTCCACCACCTCTCGTGGGAGTCTGTTCCACTGCCTTACACTCAGAAAGTGTTTTTGAATGTTCAGTCAGAATCTCCTTTCTTGTAACTTGAAGCCATTGCCTCGAGTCCTACCCTCTAGGGCAGGAGAAAACAAGCATGCTCCCTCTTCCATGTAACAGTCCTTAAGCTATTTGAAGATGCCTATCATATCTCCTCTCAGTCTCCTCTTTTTCAGGCTAAGCATACCCAGCTCCTTCAAGCGCTCCTCATAAGGCTTAGTTTCCAGGCCCTTGAACATCTTGGTTGCCCTCCTCTGCACACATTCCAGCATTGGACACAGTATTCCAAGTGTGGTCTGACTAAGGCATAATAGAGTAGTACTATTACTTCCCTTGACCTGGACACTAAACTGCTGTTGATGGAGTCTAAAATGGCATTAGCTTTCTTTCTTTCTTTCTTTCTTTCTTTCTTTCTTTCTTTCTTTCTTTCTTTCTTCCTTCCTTCCTTCCTTCCTTCCTTCCTTCCTTCCTTCCTTCCTTCCTTTTTTGCTGTTGCATCACACTGTTGACTCATGTTAAGCTTGTGGTCCACCAAGACCCCTAGATCCCTTTCACATGTACTGCTAGTAAGTCAGGTTTCCCCCATCCTATATTTGTGCATCTGGTTCTTCCTGCCTAAGTGCAGAACCTTACATGTGTCTCTATTGAAATTAATTTTGTTAGCTTGCACCCAGTTCTCCAATCTGTTAAGGTCATTTTGAATTCTGATTCTGCCTTCTGCGGCATTAGCTGCCCCTCCCAGTTTTGTGTCATCTGCAAATTTGATGAGCATCCCCTCAATTCCTTCATCCAAATCATGTATAAAGACATTGAACAACAACAGGCCCAGGACAAAAGAATCCTGCAGCACCCCACTTGTCACTTTTTTCCAGGATGACGATGAACCATCAATGAGTACTCTTTGGGTTCAGTCAGTCAACAAGCTACAAATCCACCTAACAGTTACCTCTCTCAACCCACATTTTACCAGCTTTCTCGTGAGTATATCATGGGGAACTTTGTCAAAAGCCTTATGGAAATCAAGGTACATTATGTTCACAGCATTTCCCTGATCCACCAAGTTTTTAATTCCATCAAAAAGGAAATCAGATTGGTCTGGCATGACTTATTTTTGAGAAACCCATGCTGGATCTTAGTAATCACAGCATCCTTTTCTAAATGCTCACAGACTGTTGTATTATCTGATACCTTCCCTGGTATTGATGCCAAGTTCAATTGTCGGTAGTTACTTGGGTCTTCCTATTTCCCCATTTTGAAGCTGGGGACAATATTTTCCCACCTGCAGCCTGTAGGGACCCCACAGGTTCTCCAAGAATTCTCAAAGACAACAGACAAAGGCTCTGAAATTACATCCACAAGCTCCTTTAGTACCCTTGGATGCAGCTCATCAGGCCCTGAAGATCTGAAATTATTTAAAATAGCTATGTGTTCCTTTACTACCTCTTTTCCTATCTTGGGCTGCAGCTCCCTCCTTACATCATTTATTCTATTATCACCAGGTTGGGCATCACTTTTCTTTTGAGTGAAGACAGAAGCAAAGTACTTGTTGAGTAGTTCCGCCTTTTCTCTGTCACCCAATAGCATTTCTCTGTGTTCCCCATGCAGATGGCCTACCACTTGCTTGTTCTTCCTCTTACTTTGCACATAGCTGAAGAAACCTTTCTTATTATTTTTAACCTCTCTTGCAAGCCTGAGCTCATTCTGAGCTTTAGCTAGCCCAATTTTCCCCCTACAACTGATGGTTACTTGTGTATACTCCTCCTTTGTGATTTCCCCTTTCTTCCATTTCTTTTACATGTCCTTCTTAACTCTCAGCTCATCTGTAAGCTTCTTATGCAGCCACACCAGTTCCCTTAGATACCTCCCACTTTTCTTTCTTGTTGGTATTGTCTACATTTGGTTCTTCAATATTTCTCCTTTTAGAAATTCCCATGCTTCTTGGACTCCCTTCTCATCGGTTATTTCTGACCATGAGATCACACCCAGTAGCTTTTTCAGCTTTTCGAAATTGGCCTTCTTAAAGTCCAGAGTGTTTGTGCGACTTCACTCAGTTTCCCCTCGCCTTTGTATCCTGAAACTTAGAAGAACATGATCAATTCCTCCCAAGTTTCCAAGCACTTCCACTTCATCAACCAGTTCCTCCCTATTGATGAGGACCAGGTCCAAGATAGATGATCCCTTTGTTGGTTCTTCCACCTTCTGGGAAATGAAATCATCAGCAAGGCAATGGAGGAATTTGTCAGACCTTGTACTCTTGGCAGAGTGTGAGTCCCAACAGATATCGGGGAAGTTGAAGTCCCCCATGATTACTACTGTATTTCTCTCCTTTTTAAATGTTTGGTGGAGGAGACTCTTGAGAGTCCCATGGACTGCAAGAAGATCAAACCTAGCCATTCTGAAGGAAATCAGCCCTGAATGCTCAGTGGAAGGACAGATCCTGAAGCTGAGACTCCTATACTTTGGTTGGACAATGTTCTTGAAGCTACCAGCATGAGTTTGACCAAACTGCGGGAGGCAGTGCCTGGCGTGCTCTGGTCCATGGGGTCACAAAGAGTCGGACACTACTAAACGACTAAACAACAACAATCTGCCCATAGCAATTGTCACAACTTTGGCAGTTTTAGGTCTTGGGTGGAATCCTTTAGTCTATCAAAAGAAGGGTGAGGTGGTGACGATACCAGTGTTCCCCACTGGGTATCTGGGTTTTTGAGGGAACTCTCTGGCCTCATGCACTCAGCAGGCAGCATTGAACTCCCCTCAACAGCGCAGAGGGGGGCTAGCTGTGTAAACACACGTTTTTGCAGTGTCCCCCCATATTCCAATTGACCCTGCTTTGCCTCAGACCCCCATCAGGGGGCTGAGAGGTATACACGCCCAATGCCTAAGCCAAGGTTTCCTACATCTGAAATTAAATAAAGTTGTGGCCATTTTAATTCCAAATTTGTTGTCATGCATATTCATTGATAGAGCTCAGGCTCCCGGGGGGGGGGGGGAGTGCGACTGGGCATGCAATAAAATATTTTGATCACATTCTCAGCTTGGACAATTGCCACATTTGAAAGAAACAGGATAACTTATCCCCAGTCACATGTGCACCCACATCATACATAAACCCCCGTATTCCATGGTACATCATCATTCCACAATAGTTTTCTTTCTCCAAAATACTACCGGTTCCACATGCAGGGCCAGCTAGACAGGCAGAGCTTTGTAGTTTGTCTTGGATGTGGCAATGGTGGCAGGAGAAGGAATTTGTATTTGTTAGGCAGTGGGCAACATTCTGGTACAAGCTGGGCCTGTACAAAACAGCCACTTTCATGTTTAACTGAGCCTCTTAGGCTTGTCAATCAGGTCAGCGGTTCAAATCCTTGTGAAGGGGTGAGCTCCTGTTGCTTTGTCCGAGCTCCTGCCAACCTAGCAGTTCAAAAGCACACCAATGCAAGTAGATAAATCGGTACTGCTGTGGTGGGAAAGTAAAAGGTGTTTCTGTGCACTCTGGTTTCCATTAAAAATTTACATGGTTTTTATTGTACTGTACACTGATACTTTTCTTGTAAACTTGCTTGATATTTTTGGGGCTATAGTGGTATATAAATGCTTTTTTTATAAATAAATAGAAAATATAAACTGTTCAAAGATCTTCATATATGCTTTTTTTATAAATAAATAGAAAATATAAACTGTTCAAAGATCTTCATATATTATTATTATTATTAAATTTGTTATTCACCTTATCTTGCCCAAGGCAACCCAAAGTGACTTCCAGCCAACCATATATACAATATATATTTCAGCTAGATTTATACAAATACTAAGTGTATAACACTGTGGAAATATAATGATGCTGCTTATTCAGAATAAATCACATGGCTTTCAAAGTTAGACCCATATTTCTATTTGTGCTCCTACACATCAGGGATCCATTTCGTTTGCTTCTATCTCTGAGGGCTCTGCATCTTTCGCACAGGTGGCCTTTGTACCAAATTATGGCACAAAAATAATCTAAAATGTATTTTAGTGCAATGTGATGACTCATTGCTACTTCTGTTTATTTTGCAATCGTGTCACAATTAATATATTAGCAGAAGCGGAAACACATGTGTAGTTTATAGAAATAATATGACATGGAAAGTTTTAAGAATAAAGTCACTTTAAGTGCAAGATCGAGTTAAAGATGCAGTTAATAATCCTTAGTTCTCACTTCAGGTATGGCTACGTGTGAATTCTCCTTCTCTCTCTCTCTCTCTCTCTCTCTCTCACACACACACACACACACACTACTTGAGTTTGGCATTACGTGAGACCCTACAATCCTAGATCAAAAAGCCTATGCAGATATTGCAATTGTGTATGTTAATTGTAAGAATGAGGATGTGAAATGCCACCACAGCTCACCAGAAAATCATGTATACTTTTGAGATCACTAAGAGAAGTTTGGTACAGAAACCAGGTTCTCAGAGTGATTTTAGGAGAGCAATTCAACTTCACTTCTACAGTTCACAGAATTTCTGGGTCCAGGTATAAAACTTTTTGAGGAAATATTGCTGGACAGTCATGCCATCAGCTTTGGGACTACATTGAGATGTAAAGGTATTGGATTGTTAGCTGACCTATTTGTAAGCCTTGCTCACTTTTTGGTGTATTTTAAACGAACTGGTAATTGTTGGATTCTTATTGTGTCAGTTTACAGTGATAACCTTTATTATGCTTATGTAATATTATAATAGGGTCATTTTATATTATAATATAAATTATAATAGGGCCATCGTTCTACCCAGACACTGAGGTCCAACACCGAGGGCCTTATGGTGGTTCCCTCACTGCGAGAAGCTAAGTTACAGGGAACCAGGCAGAGGACCTTTTCGGTAGCAGCGCCCGCCCTGTGGAACACCCTCCCACCAGATGTCAAAGAGAAAAATAACTACCAAACTTTTAGAAGACATCTGAAAGCAGCCCTGTTTAGTGAAGCTTTTAATGTTTAATAGGTTATTGTATTTTAGTGTTTTGTTGGAAGCCGCCCAGAGTGGCTGGGGAAACCCAGCCAGATGGGTGGGGTATAAATAATAAATTATTATTATTATTTGTGTGCCATTTTCAGCACAAACACGGTTGTGAATAGTTTGGTATATAAATAAATTGACTATGCCTAAAATTAACAAGCATGTCTACAGAATTAGCACTGCCTGTGCAAATATGCACAGTTGACTTCAGTTTCACACAATATACCCTTGTTTTTATACTTAATTTTAGAAGTAAAGCACTTAATCAAGAACAGAGGAGGCTGCTTTGTAGATTTGCTTGAAGAATTGACTTTCTACAGTTTGCATCTGAAACCCTGTCATCTGCACACTACAGATACTTTTCTCGTAGTCTTATCCTCATTTGCCTGTAGACCAAGACACAGATAGCATAAGACAGAACTTATACGTGTGGCTTTAACAGAGCAAATCAAATGGGGTGCAGGAAATGCCTTTCCTAACGCCCAGCTGAGCTTGCATAGGGGATAACTTTTTCCTGTTTCGACAGCTTCCTTTTTTAAAAAGGGGGGAGCAAAGCTTACCTCCTACTGATTTCAGTAGGAAGGAGATAAACTGTACCAGCTGCAAGACTGGCATAGTCTATTCGCTGTTCTGGGGGAGGGGGAATCAGAAGAATAGGAGGGCTTTGGATCCTGGACATCCATGAATAACCTGGTATGTTCCTTTTTTTGTCCTATCTAACATTAGAGGAGTCATGGCAGAGGACTTTTCCACAGCCTCACAGGGAAGGCTTGAAAGGCCGGGTCTCCTCTCCAAGGGTGAACATCTGTTTCTCGCTTTTTTTTCAGAAAGTAAAAACTAAAATGTCCTATGGCTCCTGGGATGCCCTCCTAGAGATCATAGGACTGCAGCATTAGAAAGTATGTAGAAAGCATATACCTTCAAGTATGGAATAATTACTTTAATAGTATCCAACTGCAATATAGAATATATTTAACAGGTGTTAGAGATAGTAATTAAAAGTCCCAAAATCACCCAAAGGGTCAAGAAAAACATGAAAATATGAGATCTATATTCTTTATTCCACCCAAACTGCATTGCAGTCTTCCAGTCTTTATATTTACATTATTTGCGACTCTTTCTATAAGTGCCAGTACAAACGTAACTGATGATAATCCAAAACAGCTTTACAAATGTTTCCCAAAGCAGTGTGCATTTTTTGAGCAGTTTGTTCTTATGTGCAATAATATATATACTATGTAGGCATATATATATTTTACCAAAAGCTTCATAATATGAAATATTTTCCACAGAAAGTAAAACATCCCACTTGCAGCTTATTCAGATTTCAGTTACAGAGACTTCTGCTTTTCAAGTTAGTGCAAATAATGAAAGTAAGAGCCTGAGCAAAATGATGTACAAACAATGAAACAAGAAAACAGCAAACACACCAGCCAACTCCCTGCATATAACATTTAATTAGTATATTATTAGTAGTCTTTATATACAACATATTTAAATAAATTGGCTTATTTGAGCTATAGGCAACATATTTACAAATACAAATAAAATACGTTCCTTTCACACGAATATGGAATGTCCGACATATATGAAAATAAAATGCATCTAGTAACAAAACAATGCTGTAAATAAAAAAAAGAGCAAGATGTCTTCTCTTTGTCTTGGGACAGATTTCAAGGCACTTTCTCGGCAAACCAGAGTTCAGGCTTAGCAGAAAAGTCTGAAACAAAAAACAGTTCACTTAGATTCCCAGCTATTGAATAATAATAGTTTCAGTAGAAACCAATGCATTTATAGGTTCTTGCTTACTAAAAAATGAAGAAAAAACAAACTTTAATGACTACAGGCTTTCCCAGTGCAAACATGAAATGCTCAGTGGGCAACATAACTGCTGGTACCACCCCACCATTGGCACATTCAACTGAAGATACATTTTGAGAGCCCTGACAAATCGGGGTTCCAGTTGTACAGAAAGTCTTTTGCACGCAGAGTGGATATGCACATAGATTCTGTTCCAAATAAATGCAGATTAGCAGCAAAGTGGTGATCCTGTTCCATTTTTGAAACAAGAAATGCTGCATTTTTAATGCTGGCTTATTTGCATACCTCAGAAATTAACAAATATTTCCTGCCATCTACAAAAAAAAGAAAGTTGTAACTATCTCCACCATGGAGTCATGGTCTGATATTGTTGATAACCTGTAGTGCAGCTTAAAAAGCTTGTTGTTTAGAAAACTGAAGCCATGCTTTACCTATTACCGTATTTTTCGCTCGATAACACGCACCTGACCATAACACACACATAGTTTTTAGAGGAGGAAAACAAGGAAAAAAAATTCTGAATGAAACAGTGGATGTATCATTTTTGTGCTTCGTGCTGTGGCCACAGACATGTGATTTGACCGTGAGTTTGGGGTAGCCCAATGCAAAAATCCTGAGAATCCATGTGGATCCATGCTTTGTAACCACGTTTTTGTACCATTGCAGCCCCAGGCAACAGTGGGTGCATGATTTTTTTGGTGCAGGCTGTAGCCATGGATATGCTATGTGATCTGATGGTGAATTTGGGGTGACCCAATGCAAAGATCCTGAGGATCCATGTGGATCCGTGCTTTGTAACCACGTTTTAAGTGGGGAGGGAAGGAAAAACATAGAAGGGACAAGGAGCACCGAGAGGGATGTGCGGAGAAGCAGCTGGCTAAGAATGCAGGAGAGGGGTTTTACCGGAGGGAGGAAAGGAAGGCAAAAGTTCCCCCAGCCACCCACCCAAGCCAGCCAGCCAGCTCTCTCTCTCTCTCTCTCTCCCCCCGCCCACCTGCATGTTGCCTGCGAGTCCCTAGACGCAGCAGCAGCAGCACCGGAGCACGGAGAGGAATTACGGTAGAAGGAAGGACGCTTTCCCCTCTGCTTGCCTGGAGGGGAGGGGTTTTCTCTGCTCTTTGTGGGCAGTAAGACCCTGAGGCAGAATGCAGGAAAGCAACAGCTTTCTCTCTCGGGAGGCTCGAACGCACGTGTGGCTGCCTGCAATCAGTTTACCACACCGAGAATGAAGATAAACTGGTAAAATAAGGGGGCTGGGTTAAAGCTAAAGGGAAAACCTCAAAGATCCCTCAAGAACAAGGCAGGGGTTCAGGGCTCCCAAAGCCGAGCTGCAGCCTTAGAAGGGAAAAATAGGGCTTTCAGAGGTGGTTTTTACTGCCCCGCTGCTTCCAATTTTTTTAAAGGCAAATTGCAGGAGAAGATGCAGCAGTCAGTCACTCTCTCACTCTCTCCAAGCACCCACGCTAGCGAACAAACACACAGGCAACCACACACTCACAAAGCACACACACTAGCAAACACACAGTCGCGCTGCAGAGTGGCCAAACCTCCTAGCAAGCACTTCCCTGGCTTCTGCTGACCGCAACGAAGACGACCCTCGAAGAAAATGTGTGATGCACTCGGGCCAGTCGGCTCCAGGGACCACACATTCGCTCAATAACACGCATAGACATTTCCCCTTACTTTTTAGGAGAAAAAATCTGTGTGTTATAGAGGGAAAAATATGGTATATCAGTAGACTTCTCCATGGTCCTGAAATGGTGCAGAAGTAGCCCACCAGGGCCACATCAACAAGCATTTGACAAAACTGGAAAACGACAGGTAAGTCATCTCTTTAAGTTACATAAATCTTTTTATAAATTCAAGTAGCCACAGGGGAGACTGATCAGGCTTAAAATGGTGGGAGTAGAAAAGGAGCTAGACTTTTTCCACTCTTGCCATGGCACTGATGAAAACCACATTTCCAAAGCAGGGAGTTCCAGTTCTAGTGCCAACAGAGGCTTCCTCTTGATGAAAAAAGTTGTATGTCTGATTTTCTGTGATTTTCATTGAAACCACAGTGGGGAGAAGGCAAAACTCTTGTTACTATTTGGCTTTTGATAAAAGAAACTAATAGGAACAAACTGGTCATTAGATTATAAAGGTGTTTTAATTAAAGAAAAATACTTACATAACAGGCCTCCTATGGCTGTGTACACAGTGGACTCATTGCTAATCTTGTCAGCAATCTTGCACACCTTTTATAATCTATTTAAAACCACAAAAATGAAGTTAACATTAATCATCATGTGTTTAATTTCCTAGAGTGTAAGTCCAGTTTCATTTGCCATCAGCTGCAAAATGTAGGTGTTTTAGGGAGTTTTTTATATAAGTAGTTTTCAACATACATTACATTCAGCGTGGCACTACATTCAGCTCTGGCACCAGGTGAAATATGCCACTGAAAGTTGACAGCGCTCAAGGTTGATTTAGCATAGCTCTGAACACCAGTTCCTGGGAATCTCAAGTGGAAGAGTGCCATCACACTCACTACCCTACTTGTGGTCTTCCCAAAGGCCTCAAGTTTGCCAATGGAGAACAGAATGCTGGACTAGTCTAACCCAGCAAGGCTCTTCTTATGTTCTTAGTGGCAGTGGACACATGTGTATTCTATTCTCAAGAAAGACTGGGGGAAATGACTTGGTGTTAAGAACCTGCTCAACCCTGGCCTAAGACCAGACAGACAGGACAATGAAACATGGAAGTAGTTTTTAGCTGGAACTTACAGGCTGGTGTTGAACAATCCCGTGTGTTGTGATAGAGCCGGTGGAAATGCTTACTACATTCAGCTGAAAATGTAACTGGACCTGTTTGAAGATTAATCAAACACAACATTTTGATTGCATTTATAATTCTATGGCAAACTAAATTGCACAAATAATTAATAAATAGTTCATATTTGCTTCATCTAATATGTTTCAAACCTTTCACCAGGTACTCTCCTTGTCAAATAAGGCAAGGTAGTGGTTAATAGAAAAGGGACCTTTTCAGTGATAGAACTAGGGGTGTAGAATGTCCTGCTCAGAGAAGCTAACTTGGCACCTACACTGTGGTCCTTTTGGCATCAAGTGAAGGCATTTCTCTTCCCCACTCCTGCCCCAGCCTTTCAATCTTTAAAAATGTTTAGTGTTTTTTAGATATTTTGGGCTACAGTTTTTCCTTAGCTTATTTTGTCTTTATTCTCCTACTATATTCAGCACTGTGGGTTAAACCACAGAGCCTAGGACTTGCCAATCAGAAGATCGGTGGTTCAAATCCCCGCGACAGGGTGAGCTCTCGTTGCTCGGTTCCTGCTCCTGCCAACCTAGCAGTTCGAAAGCGCGTCAAAGTGCAAGTAGATAAATAGGTACTGCTCCAGCCGGAAGGTAAATGGTGTTTCCATGCGCTGCTCTGGTTCACCAGAAGTGGCTTAGTCATGCTGGCCACATGACCCGGAAGCTGTCTGCGGACAAACGCCGGCTCCCTCGGCTTATAGAGCGAGATGAGTGCACAACCCGAGAGTCATCTGCGACTGGACCTAATGGTCAGGGGTCCCTTTACCTTTACCTTTATATTCAGCTTTTAGGTTTATTTATATGGTTTTAATTTCTATACTATAAACCATCCAGAGAACTTTATTTCATGGGTGTGGGGGTGTGTGATAAAGAGATACAAATATTGTGATAAATAAATAAATGTTCACAGTACAATTTTACTGGAGTTTCTGACAAAAATTACATATAACCATATTAATGTAATTAAAGCTACTGGAATAATGAAAAAGAAGGCCAGTGATGGGTGATGGGTTACAACTATAAAGGCTACAAAATTTTATCACCAAGACTTTTCACACTGGCTCCTCAACTCTCTTGAGCCTTTTCCAATCTATTGGGGAAAAGGCATCTGAAGATATTTAGGGAAGTTCAAAAGTTGGGAGTCACTTGCCAGTGGAACAGCTAGCCTTTTAATGGGCCTTAAGATTCCATGCCCTAACCTGTGGGTCCCACTACAACCTGTTGGGAAGCAAATAGGAAAACAGCAGCCCCAAAGGTTGGACCTAGTAATTTACAATATAGGCTTCCTTCATTGGGAGAGGAGATAAGACACTCCTTTATGTAGGCAACACCTGGCAAGAGATTAAACACAGAATTGCCTTCACACAAAAAGTGTTCTTACCTGTGAAATGTTTGATGAACTTGTCCTTTAAGTTGGAATCTCTTGGAAATACTTCTGGGGAGGAAAATATATTTCATTATCAATAATGTGTTAAAGAAAAGTCTACAAAATATGCGCATGCGCACACACACAGAGAGAGAGAGAGAGAGAGAGAGAGAGAGATACAGTAACTGTTTTTCAAAAGCTGTGTTGTTTTCCACCTTTAGGAGGTTGGATGAGATTAAAAAACAACAACTAATCATCATCTGAGTATGACTTAGATATCACCATATGGGTTTATTAAATATAAACTGTATTTGTCCATAAGCTGTTTCAAAACTAAAACTGATACAAAATAAAACCAAACAGCAGTATTTACATAGGCATACCATACAGAGAATATATATATTAGTTACCATTTAAATACCAGTCTCAATACAAAAACCTTTCTGCAGATGCAGGAGCTCTTCTGTATATACAGAGATCCACATATGTAAGGCATATTCTTTATGCCAGTGGAAGCATATATTCATTTGTGGGCATAAAGCTGACCCCTCCAATGAGTTTTTGCTGTAAACTGTCCATGAATCAGAAGACCTAAAGAGTCTGAAACAATGTGAGATGTGGGAAGTCCCCCTTTACTGTGAAGGTCCGTGAATGTTACAATACACTCAAAGCAATGGTACCCCCACATGGGGAGAAAACTGGCGAGGAGCAGGCATTACCTATGTGCTATGCAGCACCCCAACACTTAGCGTTGCAGGGGGAGCAGTATACAGCAAAAGTGGGGAGGCACCTGGTTGGGGGGGGAGAGCACTCTTCCTTCAAGATTACTTCATTGCCTCGCTCCCTTTCAAGAAGCTGCCAGCTGCCCAATACACAATTATTTTAGCATTACATTTCTGATAAATGATAAAAATAAAGAGCACCACTAAAAAAGAGAGGTAGATATGAAATGTGTTCTCATCAGTTCTGGTAAGTTATGTTCAATCAAACAATTAAGATGTAATTTGGTATTTATGGCGAATTTTGGGGGGGGGGCACAATATCCACACAGAGTGCCGTCAAAGTTGTTAGCATGGATCTTTGCTGTGCATAAATACCAACAAACTGAAACAACATTTAAGGAAACATTTTGAAGAGTAACTAACCATTATATTTTTATTATCAGCCCTACCCTCTCATACAGAAGAAAAGCAGCATGTCATTTTTATACAAAACAGAGTAGTTCTAAAACTTGGTGTTCCGCAAATAAAAGCATCTGCTCTTATTTGCACAGGCTTTATGGACTTGTATCCTCACAGTTATAGGCAAAGTTGCATTATATAAGCAAGAGTTTCATCCCTTGCATAATCCCAGTTAATAATAATAAGTAATCTTCTTTATCGGGGATTTCTTTTTTATTTCCAATGGGATCTTTCAACTTGTATGCCTAGTCTTCTTTAGATAATTAAGCATTATAGAATAAATCCTGCCCCTTAGTCCACGGCAGCAGTAGCTATGAAAAGCTGGAGGAGTGGCCATACTACTGATCTAATTCTCTGACGCTTTGGATATTGTTGTTCTTGTAGGCACCAGATGGGGCCCCAAGATTAGCTAGGTTCAGCGGCACAATGCCACACAAGACCTTCCGAGTGACCTTGCAGAAATGCAATTTGTTTTTCTGCTTTAATCCCAAAGCCACTGCCTTTGGAGTAAAACTTCCTGAGGAGAGATTATTTCATGGGAAATAGCTTGAGGATGGTCCCCTTTATAGTTTAATTTGTATCTTCAAAGGAAAGCTTCTTCTTTCTCTTAGTGCATGGTGAATACTTCTCTGAGAAGCAGTGGATCATCAAAGCAGACACATATCAGGTGATAAAGCCTAACTAGCTCTTTAAAATCTGCCCCCGTGGCCTGTTCACAAAGCGATGCTTACCACATAACTGAAGCTAATAAATCTAAGCATAATTATGACAAGATGCTACCACAATTAAATAATCATGGATTTAGCGGAAGCAGACTTACGAAATGGTCACACTTGTCACCACAGTTCTCATGATCAACTGTGAACCTTGCCAAAGTGAAACCAATAAATATGTTCGTAAGATAAGACCTTTGGGAAACGAAACCCATTTTAAATCACGATCTGTGATATACATGTTAAAGACTGATCTAATAGTGTTGAGTACAGAAAACATTGCTATGGCACCTTAGAGAGACTAAGGATGCAATCCTTACAGTCTTACTTTTGAGTAAACTGGAAGCTAACTGACTTACTGTTGAATTACTTTGCAAAGGTTTTAGGCTATAACTGATTTATTGAGCCAAGAGCTCTTATGAGCAAATTCAAATCTCTCTCTCTCTCTCTCTTTCTCTCTCTCTCTCTCTCTCTCTGTGTGTGTGTGTGTGTGTGTGTAACAAAGTGTAACAAGGTTGAGGTGATTTAATGGATATGGACAATATAGGAAAAAATATCAAGAAAACAGGATTGCAAACAATAACTCCAGTGCTAATATATTAAACATCAATACAATATATAAACTAAGTATTTGCTGAACATTAAGTAACGCAGGTAGCGCTGTGGGTTAAACCACAGAGCCTAGGACTTGCCGATCAGAAGGTCGGTGGTTCAAATCCCCGCAACGGGGTGAGCTCCCGTTGCTCAGTCCCTGCTCCTGCCAACCTAGCAGTTCGAAAGCGCGTCAAAGTGCAAGTAGATAAATAGGAACCGCTCCGGCGGGAAGGTAAACGGTGTTTCCGTGCGCTGCTCTGGTTCACCAGAAGCTGCTTAGTCATGCTGGCCACACGACCCAGAAGCTGTACGCCGGCTCCCTCGGCCAATAAAGCGAGATGAGCACCGCAACCCCAGAGTTGGCCACGACTGGACCTAATGGTCAGGGGTCCCTTTACCTTTACCTTTAAGTAACCACTGGAGCACTGGCAAGTTGGGACAGCCATCCCTTCCCACCCTGCAAAGCCTCATCATTTCCACTGGAAATTTCAGAGGACTGAAGAATGGGGTGAGCTGCTTGTTGCATCTCTGATGTTGCGTGAAGCAGCAGCAATGCTTGTTCCATAACTCTGCTGTTCTGCCTCATCTCAGTGGTAGCCCCCATCCATCCACCCTCACCCATTACTAGGATTCACCCTCACTCTGCAATCAGGGCAAGCCTTAGCTTACCGTTTTCGCTTCCCAACCTCCAGAACAAGCCCTACCATTAGGCAGAGCGGGGTTACCACCTCAGGTAGCTGATTTCAGGTTCTAAATAACAATAACTATATTACTAAAGCTAGGAAGTAGAAAAGCTTGTGGATTTTTTCTGCCATAGGTGGCAAAATAACTTAGCTGGTCTTGGCTAGCTAAGTTACACCTTGACCAAGATGGAGAGGGCAGAGTTCCATCTGCTTCTACACCTCAAACAGAACAATGTCTCTGATCAGTCCTGCCAACTTCACTGAAAGTGCTAAACAAGAAGAGGCTAGATAACTCGGCCTCTGATTCCTTCCGTAGAAGGAGATAATGATCTACATATGGCTTGAATTCCAGCAGCAGATTTTGACGCACAAATTATGCTAGGCTTGAAAGCCATGACTAACGTAACAAAATATTCCCCCCCCATAAAAATCCAGAACGGCTGCAGGATCTGGTTGCTCTAACAGCTGCCTTAGATCCCCATAGTGAGTGTTAGGAGGCTTGCATTAGTGGAAAGACAGGAGATGAGTAAGGAATAGCCAGAAAGTTGCCATGAGACCTTGAACCCCACTCCACCCTCCTTTGGCTTGTCCTGTTAATACATTGAGAGGGCAATCCTATGCACAATAAGCTAGTGTAAAGTCACACCAGATCCAAACCCCATTTATCAGTAGGGCTGCTGCTGCTGTTCTGGCTAAACCTGGCAGAGGAAAAACAAGTCATTTAAATAATGTTCTATGCTAGGATGCCAGGTCACATACAGTAAATGACCTGAATAGGCTTAGGCTAAAAGTCCTCCCTCAGTGGCCCCTTTTTGGAGGCCTACACTGGCCAAGGCGAGTGGGTTTTTGCCCTCCTGATCTTCTCTGAGCCAAAGAAGAATTCAGTAACATCAGGTACTCATCTCTCATTGAGGCAAGTGTTGTTTCTGAGCCTGAGGATGACGAACTTTACCACCATCATTGCTACTAACACTACCCACATATCATTAGTGGAACATAAGCAAATATCCACTGAGCCTTGTCTATGTTACATCCAGGGTATACATAATGGCATGGGGGAGCAAAGGGCTTCTGAGAGACCTGTTGCAAATTAGTGTTCTGAAAATCCTAAAAATAAATACTACTTTGCATATATGGTCATTCAAAAGAGTGAAATTCCATAAAACATTTGAATTTACTGGAATTGTGGTGAAGGAATTTGATAAACCTGGTGGACTCATTTTTAGTCAATCTTAACTATTTCTTCCCTCAGGTCTTATGGCACTATAATTTTGTCACTTTAAGAAAGAATCAGATTGTGTTGTTCGGTCTTCACTTTTAGTGCACATGCATAGATAATCAGTTTGTTGAGCACTGATTTTACACAAATGATTCTTCTACACAACTGAGTTGTCTGTAAATTGATCTATGGAAATTAGTACATGCGTATGATAGGACAATTGCTGCCCACACATACAAAACCTGAATAAGCTAATGTCATGCAGTGCACATGATGTAAAATCAACCCATATCATTTTAGCCTACACATGTTAGATTTTACACGCGTAGATGACATTCAAATGTTCCATCCTCGCATTGGTATGTGTGGCTGGTGTACACTAACTCCTTTCCATGCAACAAGCTGAATCAGAAGAGCAATACTGTGTGATCCAGAACCTTAATAGAAGAAAGAACTTGCTGAATTAAAAGAGAATGGCTATTTTCTTCTGCTTCATTGTTCAAAATATGTGGAAGTATGTTTGCTTGAGATCATCACAGGTCAATCAATAATCTATATGTTCAAGGCATGACATTTCAGAAGAGAATAACTATGTTCCTCTATTTTGCTCATGAGGCTCTTTAGGCTCATGTTTTTGACATTTCAAGGGGCGAAAATGTAAATAAAAGTTCATTTTTTATTCAAATAAACAAAATAACTAGCTAAAAGTAATAATAAAAACAGCTATAAAAGCAGGAAGAATAAAATTAAGAGATAATAAAATAATAATCATAGAAGCTTTAAAAAAGAAAAGAATTTGTGGTGTAAAATACATTCCATAGTGGAATACAAGGTTCACATTTGTACCAAACATAACCAAATAACCATGAATGTTGCCAAATAATGTGCTAACCATGAGATTTGGTTATATAAATCACAAACGGTCCCTATACAAGCAAAGTTGGAGGGGTCCACATTACCCCTGGTGACACATATTTTATGAATCAGTTTTTTAGAAATTTCAATGAACATGCCTTTTTTAAACTACAGATCCTTAGAATAACAAGATGCATCCTTGAGAGATCACCAGATGAGCAACAACTTTGCAATGGAGACTTGTCGGAAGCCATAAGGCCACACCTTCGTTGGTCTATACAGCTTGCTTGCTTGCTTGCTTGCTTGCTTACTTATTTGCATACTACTTAATCACAGTCATCTCTAACTGGTGTACAGAAGACTTAAATCAATGAAACTAAAAGTGAGTTAAAACAGCAAAATCAGAATTCAATTTTTAAAACCTGCTGGAATAAACAGGTCTTCAGTGCCTATGACCCCTCAGTGGGAGTTCCTTAAGACTGGGCCTACAATACTGAATACACAGGTACCGGTAGATACAAGCCATACATCTGAGCTGAGAGGGATCACTAACCATGATACCCTCAAAGACCTCAGTGATCAAGCAGAGAAATAAGGGCTCAAGGATCCCCTTTTCTCTCTTGAAAGATAGGAGAAATATTATGGAAAATTGACACCTATCTATTAGGGTCTTCCAGTTTCCACAAAGTTACGCTAACATCCACAACTAAGGTACTCTGGAAGGCCTGTACCTCCCTTGCGGCACTCAGTTTTTATCATCAGTGACACAGATAACAGGGGAACTGAGCTCACAATGGAAGTGCTGGTGTATGTGGGTGTCAGCATGGGACCAGGGAGAAGAAATTACATTTTGTAAGTAACAACATACTGCTGATTCTATGGAAATGTAATTTCTCTCCCTCAATGTACCTTGAAAACATAACTGGACCACTGAAAGCAGCAGAGCAACAAGTAGGGAGCCTTTAAGATAGATATCAGACATTAGAAATGGCAGTATCTATAAACCAGTGGGAGAACATTTCAACCTCCCAGGATATTCTGAAACTGACCATAAAGTGGTCATTCTAGAAAGAGAAACTTCAAAAGAAGAAAAGAACATGAAACAGCTGAATTATGGTTTATCAAGAAGTTCAATGCCATCTCTTGTGGGTTAAACAAAAACTAATAAGTTTTGTTACATCATGTGTCAATTAGCTTATCAGTGCCAGAATAGTAATTTTGCTAGCAGACTGGATTCAAGATGCTTCTGAAGGGTATAGGTATAATCCAAACCATCAATCAAACAAATTTAATACCAGTATGCAGACTCACATAGGCTTAAGGAGGGTTGAGGAATATCAAACAGAGGGCAATCCTCATGTTACAATCTTAATTTCAAAATACAGTGATCCTTATTATTTTCTGATACACCCAATAGTCAATACAAAAAACTTTGGAATTTCTACATATGCCACACACCGCCACATTTTCAACGCCTCAAATTTCATACCACTTGAACTAAAAGTTCCAAAGTTCATGCTTATTTTATAAGTAAAACTTCAAAACTCATCTGTTCTCCATGAAAAACAGCCATCCATTATTTAACACACTATGTGGTTAGTGTTCTATGACATGCACCATGGTTAAATTTCACAAACACTGAGGACCGGCAACCACACAATAAGCTGAATTTCTCACCAATACAGATGCACACCTGCTGTTCTTAAATTTAAGAAACCTGGAATGAACAGCACAAAGCTAATGAGCTGCATGTGCCTCCCTAAGGCAGTTGTGTATGTCTTGCACTATCCTTGAGTTTCAGATCTTTCCCCTTAAAGTCACTGTATAACATTTGAAGCTGTATTTAAAAAAGAAAGACGGGGAGGGGAAAAAGTGATGCCTGACTGTCTGGAAAGCCTGAAACCAGAAGCCATATAAGTCAGACTCAATGTTTATTTTCAAAGCTCAAAACTTCTCTAAACTATCATAACAATTTTGAATACCTCTCAAATGAGTTTGCACATCCTGAAAAAAGTAAAAGAGGAAACCCGTAGATGGGGAAAGGATAGAAAATGGGGAAAAATGTAGCTGGGGTAAAGCATTTCACAGGATTTACAGAGAGGAGTTAAGGAAAGAGGTAATATATGGGAATAGTAAGGATGGTTGAAAGCAGTGAGCTGTGCTTTTTCAGAACACAAAAATTTGACAAACAGGTTTTGAAGGATGGGATGCCAAAATAATGATGGGGACTAGACAGCATTTATATATTGATATAAACTAAGGTGACAAATCTTTGCTAGTCCTAGTAGAAATATTTCCCACTATTCTTAAGCACAGTAAAACAGTAATGGAGTACACATTTTTCAGCCTGCAAAAGTAAAAAAATGATTAAAATGCAGTATCCGTTTTCTTTGACACTTACTTTCAAAAATATTTCAATCAATTACCGTAATAAATCTTGTTCTGAAATGTTAGCCTTTTGTTGCTAAGCTTGAACAGCAGATGTGAATAAGACAGGGCTGGACCAAAATATTTGATTTCCTGAGAAAGAGCAGGAAACAGTGCCTCCCATTCTAGTCAAGGTGAGGTGGAAGCCAGAGCCAGCCAAGTTATTTTGGTGCTGGATAAAGAAAGCCCCTCCCCTCCAATCCCTGGCTCAGCAGTAAAAATGCAGTAACTGATGGTTTGCTGCCCTTTCATGACACCCTAAGTCAGCTGCCTGCTCCAGGGTCCCCAAGTGACAATGCCAGAGAGGGTGGCAAAAGAGACACAGTGTTTTCCTGGGTATGGGGGGGCCATTGGTGCCACTGTGTCAAGTTTCCATTAAACTTTGGCTCTTGTATTTATCTTGAACCCATTTAACAGAAACAAATCTGAAAAGCAATACAGTCATACCTCTTCTTGCAAATGCTTCATGTTGTGTTTCTTCGTGTTAAGAACGCGGCAAACCCGGAAGTGTTTACTTCCGGGTTTTACTGCACGCATACACACAGAAGCGTTCTGCGCGCTTCGCACATGCGCAGAAGCATCGCTCTGGTTACAGACTTTTTGGGGTGTGCATGGCACCCCGGAATGAGTTGTGTCCGCAACCAGAGGTACCACTGTAGTTACTGGTCACAAGTTAAAATCCAGAAAATTTAATGCTATGTTTACATGCAGAAATCCATTATTACGAAAAGCTCACTATTTATCAGGAGAAATATGATCCATCAATATAGGCAGCTGCCGGTTTAGTCCTTCAAGTACTTCTCTGTCATGAGTTCTTGTAATATGACTTACACTGGCAGGGTGTATTGTGGCCCAGATCCAACTAAGATTTACAAAGATCCCACAAAAATAGTCTGAGATCATTGCATTTCATAACAGTAAAATGTCATACAAGAGAACACCACCACTAAAGCAATTTATAGGGGGGGAAAGATAATTAAAAATTTGTGGCAATAAAAGAGTTAGTGGTTTAATTGTGGAACAAAAAAGATAGTTATTTTTTATTCATTGTAAAATTAAAAATGTTATTGTGCTTTGGCAGCAGTGCTGCACACGACACTTTCCAAAACGGCCAACATTGATGCCGAAATCCAGCATCGCCTGAGCTCTGCGAGTGCAGCTTTCTCCCGACTGAAGTGCAGAGTATTTGAGGACCAGGACATTGGCAGGGAAACCAAAATCCTTGTTTACAAAGCTGTTGTACTACCAACCTTACTGAATGCTTGTGAAATGTGGACCACTTATAAATGCCATCTCCAACTCCTCGAAAGATTCCATCCACGGTGTCTCCAAAAAAATTTACACATCACTTGGGAAGACAGACAAACTGATGCCAGTGTCGTGGAAGAAGCAAAGATCACCAGTGTCGAAGCAATCATTCTTCAACACCAGCTCTGTTGAACTGATCATGTTGTGTGGGTACCTGATTATCAGCTTCCAAAGCAACTACTCTATTACAAATTTTAAAATGGAAAGCGTAATGCTGGTGGTCAACAAAAGAGGTTCAAAGACTCTCTCAAGGCAAGTCTTAAAAAATGTAGTATAAACACCGACAACTGGGAAACACTGGCCTGCGAGCGCTCCAGTTGGAGAACAGCCCTTACCAAAAGTATACTGGGCTTTGAAACACTTAAACTCAGGACGAAAGGGAGAAACACGCTAAGAGGAAAGTACGCTTGGCAAACCCTCACCATGATCAACTCCCACCCGGAAACCAATGTCCCCACTGTGGAAGGACATGCAGATCCAGAATTGGCCTCCACAGTCACTTACGGACTCATTTTTAAAACCATGCTTATGGAAAACAATCTTACTCGGCTATGAGTGATCACCAAGGAAGAAAGCACACTACACACAAAACACACACAGTCTGCTATAATCCTGACTGAATGATTTCAAACAAACATGTGTAGGATTGCTAGAATCATGGAATTGTAGAGTTGGAAGTGACCCTGAGGATCATCTAGCCCAACCCCCTGCAATGCAGGAATATGCAGCTATCCCATAAAGGGATCAAACCTGCAACCTTGGTATTATCAGCATCACACTCTAACCAACTGAGCTATCCAGGTTAGGAGATGGTACTGTATCTTTCTACTGTATCTTGTAGAAATATTAGATAGAGATGAAGCCATAAAGATCGCAAACACTTTACTATCCGAACTGTACAATGTTCATGCAGAACCACCTACGAACATTTGTAAACTGTTTGAATTCTTTAAGCCAAACATTTCAGAGAATGTCCTTACAATAGGAAGGATCTACTTGAAAGCTCCCTTAAACGAAATTTAATGAAAGGATAGCGAGACATACTGTACTAAAAACAAGCCTGTTCCTTGATTGTGTTAATTATTTTGGGGGCCAGACCAGGTGGTGAAGGAAGCAGCTGGTGCCAGAATGTTTCAAGGATAAAAACAAAGATAGAGGTTTGCTGCCTGTTTCTGTCCACAGCAGAATCAGGTCCTCAAACTTTCATTTCAGGCTTTTGCCATATTTTTCAGGGGCATTTGGGGGCAAATACCAAACCTCAAGGGAGAAGAGGGGCCATGAAGAAAGAAAAAAAAAGAAAAAAAGGGGGGTGAATTCACGCTTTCACTGCTACGGTAAGCCCTTCCTCCAAAAAACTATTTTGGGTGCAAAACCACAGCCTCTGAAACGTCTACCTGGAATTCACTGCCTTCAGAATGGGGTGACAAATTTGGAATAAACACTTCAGTCCATTCCTAGACAGGAGGCAAATATGTAGCAGTGTGGAGGCAGAACAGAATTGGCTTCTGTTTGTAGTGTTATACTGCCTCTAATAAGTTAAAAAGCAAAACAAGAGAACATATGAACACCCATATCCAGCAGAATAAATTCTACCAGGTCATTTGACCCAGGTTTCAAAAACATTCAACAAAATAACCATTAGAGGTTATAGGATGGGTCAAATCATTCTGGTCCACCTACAGGTTTCTGCAAGTCAGGGCCAGCAGCTTCCATTCAGCAAGCAGCAGAAGCTAGCAGCAGTTCATTGTGTATAGATCACTTCCACAACATAAGAGACCCTAGGCATTTATCCAATCTTTCCTCATTTTTCTTGGAACTTGTGCGAGTGCAGAACTTGGAAGACTAAGCCTGAAATCTTTGCAGTACTCCTATTACAGTGGTACCTCGGGTTACAGACGCTTCAGGTTACAGGCTCCGCTAACCCAGAAATAGTACCATTGCTTCAGGATGAGAACAGAAATTGTGCAGTGGCAGCGCAGCGGCAGCAGGAGGCCCCATTAGCTAAAGTGGTATCTCAGGTTAAGAACAGTTTCAGGTTAAGAATGGACCTCCAGAACGAATTAAGTTCTTAACCTGAGGTACCAATGTAATTTCATTTGGACTTTCTCAGCAGCATTTCTCGGTCAATTGTACACCATGAGTTTTACCATATTCTACAAATGTGCTACTTAATATTAAATATATATTTTGAAGATGTTATATTCTGAAGCACATTGCTTGATTAAAAGAATGGAAAAAGCCATTTGTTTGATGGCTACAAACATTTGTTTAATGGCTATTTGGTCTTTTAAACAACATTATTCTAAAATAAATGCAACTGTTAGAGAAATATTTTATTGTTTTGTAAAACATTTGGGAATATAGAGACACCACTTAAGATGAGAACAAGATTGTGTAGGATTGCACAATGCTTTATATAGGTTCTCAGCAACTTAGTAGGATCAGCATAGTAAGGTATATTGGATTTGTAATGATTTAATTTGCTTGATTGTGGGACAAGCAGCTGGAGGCTCAAGCAGATAATTACAGCCCTAAGCCATGAAGTAATCCATATGTGGGGGGGGGGGGTTGTAGAACAGTCACACATGATAGGAAGCTTAAGTTAGAAATCAAGTTAAGCTGACATTCACAACACTTTTTAGTAGTACAAACTTCAGTGAATGATTAGCATTTAGGTATTCAGGGAGTTTGAAAATGCATAATACTATTGTTTCCTGAAAGGTGGAATAAAAGACCTTGCAGTAGGAGGGGAGGCACATGACTGATATTTCTTTGGCAGGAGGGATGAATGGTCACAGGGTCAAGTTTCTAAATGCTTTCCCCAATAGGCACATAAAAATAAAAAGTGCCTGCTATTTAAACAACCCCTCCCTCCAAAAAAGATCCCAGGATGCACTTATGGCAACCTAAGACAATTTCCCCTCACATTGTCTTTATTCTGAATGCCGGTCTCTCTAGGGTTGTTGCCTTGAAACCCTAAAAATAAGTAGTGTTTGCAAAAAGTACCACATATGCTTTCAGTTCAAGCCTAATGAACATATTTAGCATCCTACATATAATTATCCTGAAGCCTCTTGACTGAGTCCGTGTTGGATTGTGCCTACGTGAAAATATTTGACAGGCAGCAGTGGAAACTGTAGCCCTAAATATTATTAACAACACAGCAGAGATACTTTTCCTTTGGCAAGCAATTGTTACTCAAATTAGTAATGAATATTTCTAAGAATAAATGGTCCACATCAATCAGTGTACATTCATTCATTTGCCTGGCTACGTATCAAAAACATGCCTTTCAGCCAGACATTGTGCAGTCCAGTTCAACCAAATTCCTTTTCTGCCTCTGTAGGCTTCCTCCCTTGTCCCTATAGGTTAACATCTTTTTGTTTTGATGATCATGTTCTGTGCTGCCATTTATAAAAATTCTGTCTTTGCTTCCTCTTTTCCTTACTGCACCAATCCAGGACGAAAACATCCACACACATTTCTTGCAGCTGACTAGCTGAGTGCAAGTTTTCCATTCAGAAAGTCCAAGCTTCTAGAGTTATCCGTGATTTCAGACAGCAGGGCTGAGAAAGAGCTTTCAAAGCTCTCACCAGTCAATATAGATAGCACTTTGGGTACATCAGCCAATGATCCAAGTTTATATATGTTAACCTTAAGCTAATATCTCCAGCTTTCCATTCCCCTCTATATTATCCTACTGCGGTGGTGAAACAGTCCTCACCCATCACAATCCTATGCATCTTTACTGAGAAGTCACCTGAATTCTATGCAAGTGTGTATATGATTGCAGCTTTGCTCTATCCAATGTTTAAGGTAAAGGTAAAGGGACCCCTGACCATTAGGTCCAGTCATGGCCGACTCTGGGGTTGCGGCGCTCATCTCGCTTTTATTGGTCGAGGGAGCCGGTGTACAGCTTCCGGGTCATGTGGCCAGCATGACTAAGCCGTTTCTGGCGAACCAGAGCAGTGCACGGAAACGCCGTTTACCTTCCCGCCAGAGCGGTACCTATTTATCTACTTGCACTTTGACATGCTTTCGAACTGCTAGGTTGGCAGGAGCAGGGACCGAGCAATGGGAGCTCACCCTGTCACAGGGATTCGAACCGCTAACCTTCTGATTGGCAAGTCCTAGGCTCTGTGGTTTAACCCACAGCGCCACCCACGTCCCTTAATCCAATATTTAGCTGTTAATTTTAATGGACTATTCAAACTGATTTAAATGTTTCTTTTATCCCTCCATTACTTTATTTCCCCTGGTACAACAGACACATTGTCTGCTATTTAGTCTTCTTACTTTCTTTCTTTCCATCTTGCTGCTCTCTATGTGTAGAACACCCTCTGTGTTGTTTTCATACAGGTAAACAAGATACAGAACTGTGTTCTCACTCTAGGCATACTTGTTAGTGTCTAAAGTTATATTTTGAGGTCTCTTCAGAGTAGCCCATGCTGAGCTGTGCATGTCTTGAGGATGACCTACAAAGGCTTGCCATTTGGTACCTCCTTTCCCACCCCCCAATCATAGCTATAAGAACCTAAGAAATTCTGATTGACACACAGTTTGCAAGCACAGAAAGGTATACCGTGTCTTACATTCAGGGATTCATGATTCACTGTTCCAGACATACAGAACTGACTCCAGACTCTTGGGCACTGTGAAATGGAGGAAACTTATACTTCTCTCTTTTGAAGAGTTTTTCTACCTTTGAATCCAAATTGAGACTCAGTGGGTTTTTGCTAATTGTCCCTAGTAATAAAATTATAGCTCTGCTTCCCTGTGACATGCTCTAGTTAGCAGCCTAAAACCTTGAAATATCAACTCCACAGTGATATATGTGTATATGTGTAATATATGATCCGGAGGTCATGCAGGCTTGGTTGGTAACAGTGAATATGCTCAAACTATAAGCATCTATTATAATACCCACTGATATTATTATTAAAGCTGATTACTAATAATAATAATAACAATAATAATAATAATAATAATAATAATAATAATAATAATAATAATTGTTTGTAGCACTATAGAATGAATTAGGAGGGATTACAGCTGCACTTCTGTGGTTAAAAATATCAAAGAGTTCCTTGAAGCCTATCTGCATTAGAAAGCATTGATTTGCACTTATGAACCAGTTTGTGATACAATAGAGATGAAGGTGAGGGACTGAATGTCTGAACTCCCTGTATATACTATCATTTAGAAAGATAGGCTATGATAGAGCCTTTCCCCCCAGCATGCTATTTTGCATCTACCAGAAATTCTCCATGTGGATGTACATTTAAATTTATTTTTCCTTCCCTGTGGTTAGTGGTTTAGGAATAGATGTAAAACTTGAGCTGACTGTGTACTCCATCTCTAAGGATCACTGGGCAGGAATATGAAGGGAAGCAGCCAGAAAATGTATGCATCAGGAGTCACCAATCCAGTGACATTCACTGCACTCATGAAAACCATCACTGGCATCCCAGAAAGGCCTCCAAACTCTGAACTTTCATTTAAAAGAGAAAGCAAGTCTCTAGCCCTCCTTGAAGGAAAGTCATGGAGAACAATTTACAGGTACCCTTCTAAGCAATTTCTGTGAAATGAACTAGACTTGCTGCTTCTGCTTGTTAGTGTTCTTAGCCAGTAAGTCAGAGCCGTAAATGAAAAGTTAGTTGTTTGGACACCAGGCAATAGTAATCCCTAGGGTCCTATGCTTTCCCCTCCCTTTTAGTGCACTTTTCCTGAATCTGTCTTATTTTCTAGTGCTTAGAATCTCCACTTTGCCCTTCCTTTCCCCCTAGCAACTAGGATGCATCTTTCCTGTGATGGTTTTGTCTACGATTAGGTAGTCCCTTATAGGTGATTTTCTGCAAATACTACTACACAATAGGTGTAGGTGGGTGTTAAAGGCCTGCCTTCCCAATCCCCAAGAAGGCAAATGTAAAAACATTGTTAAGAGGTTCACGTATGTCTTCTATTATGCCAGAGCTAAAGACCAAGCATTCACTGGTCCAAAAAGGTTGGTGACCCCTGGTCTACAAATAAATGTTTCCAATTCAGAAATCTGATTTAGTAAAGTGATAAAAACCTTTTTCAAAGTTCCCAGGACGGCATCCACAGTTTACATATCCGTATTATAGCTGTTGCTTTTTTATTGTTATTTTTCCTTTTACTTTTTTGCTATGACATGACAAAAATATGCATTTTGTCACATTTCCAAACCACTAACTTTTATTCAGAATAGACCCACTGAAATTAATGGGCTTAGACATTTTCATTCATTCCAATGGGTCAACTCTGAGTTAAACTTAGTTGACTACTGCCCAAAATTATTAATTCAATTTACATCCCACCCTTCCTTCCAAAGGAGGGGGGGGAAACAGCTTTTTCATAGAAGGCCTTTGTTCTAGGAGCATCTTGATTAATAACCATCTAGTATGAACACTAAACAGTTTTTATTTGTTTTGCTTTTGCTCTAAATGCTTAGGACTCACCCGCTATTTAGGACTCCCCCTACTGGTGGTTAACCCTCACCAGTCTTCAAGCAAGCGGGCTGAAGCCAGTTAGTTGTTAGGACCAATGCCTAAGCCAATACCGCTCAATTCTTGTAATCAATAAAGTTGTGGCCTAATTTGACCCATTAACTCGAATTCTTGTGTCTCGTGTCTTTATTTCTGAGGGGGGAGGGGGGAACTCGCCACGCAACCATGGTTGCCAGGTTTAGATCAAACCAGTCTTTGAAAACATGAGCTGGTGTCAGTTTCTAGTTGGCCCAGTTTGGTCATAACAGAAGCCCATTACTTATTATCTGAACAAGTCTTAAATCATGGCATGGAGAGAAGGGTACAGGCAGTGCAGGAATGGATTGCACAGGCACATGTCTCATGTGTAGCTCAGTTTAATAACATGTTACTGTACATTTAAACCAGGTGTTTATCATCCTCTCAAAATAATTTAGTCCCTTAAGTCCATCCCTATATTATTCCTTTTCTGGAAAGTTTTCTAACACAATCATCTACATTGCTGCTTATTTCATTCCAAACTTAATTGAACGTGTTGCAAGAATGCCATCACTGATAAACATGCATCAGTAGATACAGTCACCAAAAACATAAGGGTGGCCTCGTGCTGATACAACCCTTATTCTATTTGATCATTTTCTATTCTTTGTTTATTGCCACTCTCTTAATTAGATTAAAATGCCTTAAGGCAGAGAGGCCTGTCACTCTTACACGTTTGTTCATATCTAAAGCACTGAGTAAAATCAATGTTTTGATTTTGCTCATTCAACAGTTTGTTCATAGGCCTTCTTCTAAGATAGATTTATTCAAACTGATGACCTGAAAGTAAATGTTCAATAGCAAGGGCCTCTGTTCAACCGCAAATCTGGTATGAAATTGTTCATCGGTCCATCACTTATTTCCCTACATATTGATTGGGTCTAATTAATTTCCATGTATTGTAAAAAGCATACCTTGCCCTTCAAAATTATTTGTCTATGGCCTACACACTGATCACAAAATTCAGATCTCACATTGGTGTGTTGGGAAACAGTCCACCTTGGCCTGTGGTGTTTTGTTAGCCACTTGATTTTGACTCAAGTTCAGTCTATGTCTACTTCATTTCTCTCCACACCCACCTCCATTCACTACTGGCAAATCCAAGAATATCTGTAACTTTTCCAGAATTCAATAGCAACGTCAAGCTATTATATTTTCACCCACCCAGATAAAGCTTACCAAATTACAGACAAATGAGTATAGGGATATCTGTGCTAGGCACATTTAATTTTTAAATTTTTTTTTAAAAAGAAAATTCCCATATGATATTTTTATTTTAGGACAGAATTGGATGAAATTTGCAGGCAAAGTCACATCTTCTGAGCACATGAATCCTGACAAATTTTAGATGGATAACTGTAGTAATTTTCCTGAAATTGCAGCCATTATAGTTTCTGGATTTATAAAGAGGAATATCTTAAACTTCCATAGTATTTTGTGGGCAATTGGTCTGAAAATTGAAGCGATAGGGAGAGATACCCTAGAGTAAGACATTTGCCAAACTGCAGACAGATAAGACCCAGGGCATTTGTGCTAGGCCGGCTGTATAGGTGATTCTGGAGTGGGCAAAATCATTCCCTCTGATTACAAGCTAATTCCACCTTCTTGAGCCTGTAATTTTTCTTAAGCTAGAGACAAGTCTTTTAATTTTGCAAAGCTGCTCCCTTTCCCTCCTCCTGCCATAGCTTGGTCTTTCCCTTATATGGTAAGCTTGGAGACATTTACTAATTGCTTTTTATGTATGGCTTGCTGAGGCACAACAGGGCATTTCAAGGGTCCCTGCTTTGACTTATGCAGCTTTGCACACATCCTGCTTCATCTCAGACAAACTCAAAATCTCTCAGAAGCACCCTGCCTTGGCTTGGAATTCATCCATATCCAAAGCACATCTCTATTTCCCACCAGGTTTTATTGTACTTTTTCCCAGGTTACTTACTCCCTGTATTAGGTAAAGGGACGCCTGACCATTAGGTCCAGTCGTGACCAACTCTGGGGTTGCGGCACTCATCTAACTTTATTGGCCGTGGGAGCCGGCATACAGCTTCTGGGTCATGTGGCCAGTATGACTAAGCCGCTTCTTGCGAACCAGAGCAGGGCACGGAAACGCCGTTTACCTTCCCGCCGGAGCGGTACCTATTTATCTACTTGTACTTTGATGTGCTTTCGAACTGCTAGGTTGACAGGACCTGGGACCGAACAACGGGAGCTCACCCCGTCGCAGGGATTCAAACCGCCGACCTTCTGATCGGCAAGTCCTAGGCTCTGTGGTTTAACCCACAGCACCACCCTTACTCCCTGTATTAGAAAGTTTGTAATGTTTGATGTCTCACTGTGCTTATGTTATGTTGGAAGCTGCCCAGAGCAGCTGGGGCATCCCAGTTGGGTGGGAGGGGTATAAGCAATTAATAGTAGTAGTAGCAGTGGTGATGGTGGTGGTGGTAATAATCAATTTTTTCATCCTTTCCATGAGAGTAGACTTTTTAGCTTCAATTTTGTCCCCCATGCCTTTTAACATGTACACTGAGGTTGAGAACCTCTAGCCCATGGGCCAGTCTTGGCTCACCAGGGGATCCAATTGGGCTTGTGAGACCTTTTTCCTGAACCCATGCTTCCCTGCCCATCAGATGATGGGCAGAAGGACAGGATTTAATCCTGCACAGGCTGTCATCCACTGAGCGAGGATAAAAGCCCTGTGCAAACGCACCCTTTGAAGCACCTTGCATGTGACAGATGCTTTAAAGAAGCTTCCACAAAGTAATGTAGCCCCTATACTCCCGTTTGAGCCTCTGGAGGCTCAAATGAGAGCATAGGGGCTATTTTTAAGTCTTCTACAAGTTTCTCCACTCCCTATGAGTTCCTGATTCTGGAGGCTTGAAATGGAAGCATGGGGAGACTTTGGTTCCCTCCACTTCCTTTCTAAGCCTTTGCAACTGAAAAATTTAAATGGCAGTGCAGGGAGGCTTGAAAACCACAGTGTATGACCACTGGGAAGAGTGCAGAGTGAAGAAATACCATGAGGCACAACCGGACGCCTTCATCTGCCCCACCAGCAACAAAACATGTCTTTTCCGTATCAGTCTCTACAGCCACAGCAGGGACTTCAACCTTCCAACAGTTTGTCTTCACCCCCAAAGGTACACTCCTCCCTTGTCCCCCCGATACAGATGCCAGAAAGACACTAAACACTTATCAAATTTGACCTAGGAGGCAGATCTTGAGAAGGATGTTGCTCATGTAGCCAAATGATTACCCACCTCTCATCTGCATGAAATCAATGGGGCAGAGGGAGAGTGAAGTATGGGATCATCAGAATTCTATGACTCCAATACTTGTCTTTCCTTTGCATCAAATCCAAGTGAGGGAGTGCAATCCATGAATGCATATCTGGCTGCTGCTCTGATTATATCTCCTGTTTCAAAGGCAAATATTACTGCCTGAATCTATTCCCCCCTCCCCTGTTATCACTGTATCTTTTGATGTAGTCACTGGCACCCAGTGTCCAAAATTGTATGTGACATTTAATAACACTTTGTTCTGCATCTGTTTCATTTTCTCTGCCTTGAGACTCTAGTATCCAGTGCAGGTGCATTTGCACTCAGTGGTTATTGCTTATTCCAATGTTAATCAAATCATCAAGCACCCACCCCATAAATAGTGAATGGTATCTAAGGAAGTCTCCACAAAAGTTAAGTGACCCAAGCTCCTTCTGGTTCCCTTGTAATTTGAGCAACGGACCTTATGGTCCAAATGTTTCATATTATTGTTAAGACTACTATTATTGGGTTGTATCCAGTGGTGGCTTTGAGTAAGCACTAAGCATTTCTGCTTCTGCAAGGTGGGGCTCCCAGTTTTTTGCTGTTTCCCCAACTCACTGCAGCTTCCCATGCCCCCCAAGCTACCCCTGAGGATATGAGACACAGAGGAGGCAAAAATAACAACAAACGAAGTTAGAGCAGAGTCAGAAAGGCAAGAGAAATAAAGGATGATTGATGCATTTATTTATGCAAACCACTGTCCAGCATATCAGATGATGAAAAATGTTATGTTTTCTCTCAATTTAAAACCTTCTATCAGCAAGAAACCTACACATATTGGGTCAGTTGCTTATTTAGGAACTGAACTGTGAGAGATTTAGTTTGAAGCCATTAGTCCAATTAGTATCTGCTATGCTTGCTTGTAGTATATTTTGCTGGACTGGGATGTTTGCCAGTGAAATGAGGGATAGCATGTCAGCCCCACAGTTCGAAACTGACATTATAAAAGTAGGGCAAATAAATTAGGTCTCAGTCATAGTAAGGGAAATCAAAGCAAGAAGCAACTCAATAACTATTTAATAAGACTCATACTATGGGAATTCAAGAAAAACAACAGGTGCTGTGATTCAAGCATCAAAAGAATATACATTTGTGCTCCTTTTTCTAAAACATGTGATTACCTTCTCACAGTTTCTATAAAGTAGAAACCACCTCTGTGGTTTTAGGGCTATTAATTTAAGAGAGTCATCAGGGAAAATAAAGAGTAACTAAGGAACCTAAGAAGTATAACTATACACTACCAACTGTATGTTTCACAGAACAGCAAACTTCAGAATACACCATGCTTTACAATTCTTAATCATTGGTGGGGCATCCGCATGCAATTAATCATTTCAATTCAGAATTGGTTTGGGTTTTCCCCAAGCCTTGAGAATGCTTAGAAAAGTATTCCGCTTATGATAAAAATTCTCCAATGCATGACAAGACCCACCAGCTCTTTCATCTGCCAATTTCTATCATCATCTCCTTTACTATATTTTTCCCAAACTTATGAGGGGCGATGGGATGGGAAGGATATGGCAGCCGAGCATTTCTGCAAAAGCAGAGGGCTTTCCCCAAGTGTTCAGCTCTGTGCAGTCGAGACCTCTGGTCATGCATGGGCCCACCATTTTTACAGGAAATGTGGCAAATGAGATAGCTTATCAGAGTGAACTGAAGGCAGTTCCATCCAGAGTCAGAAATATCAACCAAGCACACCAAGAAGGCTTTTTTGCTTTGGAATGGAAATGTCTTCAACTTACTGTGAGAAGAACTTTTTGTTTTTGTTTTTAAAAAACCTTCTGGTCAATGAATAAAGAGGATGAAAAATACTACGTGGACAAAATGGACTGTTTCAAGAGGTGGCAGAGAGATATTTCTAGATTTGTCTGGCAGGGCAAGAAGCCCAGAATAAAATTTAAAATACTAACATGTAAAGGATAGAGGTGGATTTGCCCTGCCAGACCTTAAACTTTACTATGAATCAGCAGCTTTTTGCTGGTTGAAAGAATGGTTGCTTCTTGAAAACTCTGACATTTTGGATTTAGAAGGCTTTAACAACGTATTTGGATGGCATGCATATCTGTGGTATGACAAGGTCAAAGCACATAAAGCATTTAAAAACCATATTGTCAGGAAAGCACTGTTTAATGTTTGGATAAGATACAAGGATTTATTGGAAAACAAAACTCCAAGGTGGCTGTCACCAATGGAAGCGAAAGCCTTGAAAAAGCTCAATATGGAGGTCAAATGGCCGAAATATTGGGAAATTTTGGAACAAGATGGAGACAGATTGAAATTGCAGAGTTTTGAAAAACTAAAAAACAAAGTGTGAGACTGGCTTCATTATTATCAGATAATGGAGGCATACAATTTGGATAAGAAAATTGGTTTCCAGGTGGAAAAATCAAAATTAGAAACAGAACTGTTAGAACCCAAAACTAAGAATTTGTCAAGAATGTATAACTTACTCAGGATGAAACGGTGAAATCTGCTATGATTAAATGGGCACAAGATGTTGGACATAACATCATGTTTGCTGACTGGGAACAGTTATGGACCACAGGTATGAAGTTTACGGCATGTAATGCCCTAAGAGAGAATATTATGAAAATGATATACAGGTGGTACATGACCCCAGTCAAGCTTGCAAAAATCTATCATTTGCCCGATAATAAATGCTGGAAATGTAAAGAAACTGAAGGTACATTCTTTCACCTTTGGTGGACGTGCCCAAAGATTAAGGCTTTCTGGGAAATGATATATAATGAATTGATAAAGGTATTTAAATATACCTTCCTGAAAAAACCAGAGGCCTTTCTTTTGGGCATTGTCGGCCAATTGGTGCCAAAGAAGGACAGAACTTTTTTTATGTATGCTACAACAGCAGCAAGAATACTCATTGCAAAGTATTGGAAGACACAAGATCTACCCACACTGGAGGAATGGCAGATGAAAATGATGGACTACATGGAATTGGCGGAAATGACTGGCAGAATCCGTGACCAGGGAGAAGAGTCGGTGGAAGAAGATTGGAAGAAATTCAAAGATTATTTACAGAAATATTGCAAAATTAATGAATGTTAGAGTGATGTTGGATTGAAGTTAAGTGGCCTCTAGCTGCACAGGCACACAAAAAAAAACATGGAAAAATTGGTTTTTAATATGTAAAAGGTAAAATTTAAAGTTATAATATATCAAGATTAAGGATTAGGATTAAAAAGGTTAAAAGAATGGAAAAATTGGTTTTTAATAGGTAAAAATTTAATGTTATAATATATTAAGATTAAAGATTGGGATTAAAAAGGAGGGAAAGAAATTGCTGGACTAACAAACTGAATTGGAATACAAAAGAGGGAGGTATGAGGAGGTCCGGGAAACAAGTAAATGTAAAAGAAGTGATGAAAAGACGGAATTGTTTTTAACTATTTTTTCTTTTTTCTTTTTGTATTTTGTATTGTGTATTTTTCTTTTTATTCTTAAATTCTTCTTTTTTATTAATGTGATTCTTTTCATGTGAAACTTTAATAAATATCATTTAAAAAAAAATACTACGCTTGCTAGAATTCATGTTGGCAGGAATGGGCAATGAAGTATGGCATAGTAAATCCACAAACTACATACAGTTAAAGACTAACAGATTTGTTGTAGCATTAGATTTCATAAACGAGAATCCACTTCATCAGATATGTGATGAAGTGTTGCATATGATGAATTGCACTCCCATCCATACCAGGTTATCTCATACCAGATGTGCTAGTCTTTAAAGTACCACAAAATTCTTCATTGTTTTTGAAAGCAAAGGATTTTGTTGCATATTGTCGATAAGGTATGTCATACAATTGGGTGGGGCAGATGGGCAAGGAATCATGCAAGCAAGATAAACTGCAGGAGAGGAAGCCCCCGATGAGAAAATGCCTCAAACCCACTGAGAAAAAGTATCAAAGAAAAACAAACAAGCAAATTGGGCACCTGTGTGAGTTTAGCAACAGGGTGAGGAGACTGGTACAGACAGCCCACTCTTTCCCATTTTAATATTACAATTAAAAATGTAATATTACAAATTACAAATTCCCAAGTGAACAACAAAAAGCCATTGTATCACGTGTGTTGCACAGAATGGCACATGTACCTGCTGGACAGAAGCCTTGAGAGTGTAATTAGTGCAATGAATTCTTGCCTCTCAGGGAACAAGTTTGATCCCTTAAGGCCAAAGTAGTCAACCTGGAGAAACAGAGAGGCAGAGAAGTTTGTGGATGAGGTCTTTAAAGACATGCCAAAAGCATTTCATTACCATGGACTCTATTGTCACAGAGAATGAGAATCAGAGAGGAACTATCCATGAGGGAACAAACAACTATCCTCTTGTGCCAGGAATCCACCACCAGGGACCCAGGTTCTACTGATAGTGAGTGATCTGATTATAATGGAAACAGACAGCTGGATTTGTCATGGCCATGGAGATGGCACAATGATGTTCCTGCATGCCTGGCATGAAGGTAACAGATATCATACTTCATCTAGATAGGTTGGCAGATAAAGCTAGGGAGGCATCAGCAGTCATTCCACATGTCAACATCAATGACAGGAACAAATAAAATGTGGTTCTAGAACCAAAATTTAGGTTGATATGTAGAAAACTGAAATCCAGGGCCTCTGCTGTAGCTTCCTCAGGTATGCTACCTATTTCATGCATAGGACCAGTTAGAAAGGTGGAGCTGAGAGGTCAATGAGCAAACAAAATTGTGGCTTTTTATTTTATTTATATTGCTCCTTTGAATTCTGTGGAATTCAAACTGCAATAAAAGAAAAGAAATAAAAGAAGCAATAAAAATACAATTAAAAATCAATACTGGACAGATATTTAATGCAATGGATGCACCACTTGTGGTCTTCAGCCATAAATCCAAAGACATGCCATGGACCACCTGAATGGGAGCCCCTGATGTACATGAAAAGGTCACATTACAGGAGTTCATTTAGCTGCTCCAATATAAACTTTGATTAAAGAATAAAATAGTGGTTTCAGATTTATGCCACTCACAATCTTTGACTGAAGACTTTTCTAGTACACACTATATATCCAAGTAGTCCTTTCTTTAAAACAAAAGAAAAAAAGGTTGAACGTGTGCTATTTGAAGATAAAAGCATGAGATCGGTAAACATTCCAGAACAATTCTAAAGTTAAATGGAATGAAATTAGAAACCCAGTGTAATACTGTACATATAGGTGGTGTCCAATGTTGTCTGTCTGAAAATGGAAGCTATTTGTCAGCAGAAAAAGCCAGAGTGGCAATTCTCAGCAGTTTCCCCTCCACTCTGCAGCCTCCAACGATCTAATGAATTGTTCTTCATCAATGGCCAATTGTTGTAATTTCTCATTGTAGCCTGAAATCTTCACATATAAAATAATGGAAGTTGTTTAAAAACAATGGCTTCTAATCTTAATTGTAATAACTCACAAATAATTGTCAAAATCCATAGTTTCTTCATGCCATGTTTATGCTAATTTAGCTCGATGAGCTGATTATGTCTCTTACTATCTTCCTGATATTATATCAGAAAAAGGACAAACTAAAAGGCATACAGAGTAGATAATATGTAATCAACTAAAAATGTGGAATAAGTAAAAAGAAAAAGCAATTTATTGGCAATTGAAACTGAGCATTCCTTCAATGATAGGTTGTTATATAAAATTTCATATTTGGACGTAACCATTTCTGTGATATTGATTGTGTGTGTGTTTGCAGAAAATATTCTACCAGATGATAGTGGTAATTTATGACTAAACTTACTTAACATTTGTCAAATTTTACTTGAATGCTGTGGCTCTTGAGTAGCAGCTTCATGCCAAGCATAATGGTAAAAGCAGTGTCAGAGGGCCTTGGACTTACTGGGAAAGGAAATGTGCTTTTGTGAGCATGGTATCTTAGAATATCATGAGATTTTTAATATTTCGCTGTATTAGCAAAATATACAAATTCAGCCATCTTTGTGTAAACTGCATAAGGCCATGAAAGTGTAAGTTGTATTAGCTTCTCTATAGTTTATCTCCAGAAAAGAAAAACTTTAATGAGTTTTATATTACTTAAAAACAAACTCTTCTGTACCTGTTGAACATATCTGGGAATTTAACAATAATTAAATTACTTTAGCAATGAAAAAAAAGGTGGAATAAGTATATGTAATTAAAATGTGCATCCATTTTTTAATTTACATCAGTGGCTGCACCTCTACTAACAGTGCTACCTCGGGTTAAGAACTTGATTTGTTCTGGAGGTCCATTCTTAACCTGAAACTGTTCTTAACCTGAAGCACCACTTTAGCTAATGGGGCCTCCCGCTGCTGCTGTGCCGCCGGAGCACGATTTCTGTTCTCATCCTGAAGCAAAGTTCTTAACCCGAGGTACTATTCTGGGTTAGCGGAGTCTGTAACCTGAAGCGTCTGTAACCCAAAGTACCACTGTACAGCCAAAGCACCTTGCCTACAGTGCAGATGGCTCACTTGCTTGCATCTGACAGAAAACTTCCCAAAGGCATTGTACAGACCAGATATATCAGTTATGCATTGACGACTATACAATGTACAACTGAACTCACACAGATTTGTCCTCATGTAGATGCAGCTCTTGGGAAAGAAAATGACTATTGTCTTCGGGTACAATCCAAAGACAGACTCATGTATCTTCCAATGAGTCAGAACTGAAGCAAAAAATCACATAAATCATTCTATGCTGGGTCCTATGAACTCCAGATGGAGTTTGTTGCCTCCATCTCATTGCAGCCTCCCGATCCTGACATCCAAAGACCCTTAGGAATGGTGTGATATGAGACATGGGGTGGTCACAGCTGGAGGAGGACCAGCCAAAATAAGGACAGCCTTGTCTGGTGAGCAGGAGCTCCTTCAGTTTACACAAGCCGTCCGTTGGATCAAATCCACTGCCTTCATGTGATGTATTTTAGTGGGACTTGGGTACACCTAGCATTCTGTGCATTGTGCCTCTTATTTGCAAACCATCACTCTCCACTTCCAGCCACTTAGGCACTAAAAGAGAAAAGAAATTATCAAGATGGAAAAGTTTGACAAAAGTCACCACTAAAACTAAGTACTTACTTAATCACTTCCTCTGTCTAAAAATCCAGGAATGTGGTGGGTTGGTGTCAACTGTGTTTTGCCCCTAAAAAATGTTAACTATAGTTGTTTAGGAAGGCTTTGCCTCTTTCTCAGTGTTAAAAAGAGTAACCAGAATAGTTGGGTGGAAACACACACTTTCTAAACAACAGATACATTTTTTATCTTAATCAACGTGGAGCCAGAAGCAAAATGGGAGTAATAAATGCCAGGGGCCAGGTTATGATCTGAGAACACATGAAAGAAACCTCCACCTTTTAAAAACTAAGCCAGTGCAGGAGATGGGTGCCTTCTGCCAGGGAACACAGAGAACATAAATGCCAAGAGCCAGTGTTGCTTCTCCCTTTATGATTGCAAAAAGGATTTCTTTGGGGTCTATTTGCCTCCACAACGAAAGACAACAGCAGACTCTCCTGGAACTCCGGCTGCTATGTACATAAAGCTGGAAGGCTGGTGCCTTGAGGTTTTAGCCTCAGAAGACCTGTACCAATTAACAGCTCAATAGGCACTTGGAGAGCCTGAAAGTGAATGAGCCTTGCATACCCTGGAACTTTTCAGGACAAGGCAGGGAAAGTTAGGGAGATCTGCTGAGGATCAAACACCACGCTCTGTACTAGACACAACAAAACCAGGGCTGTGAAGAGCCAGACAGAGAAATAAGGCTTGTCAGAACAGCCGGAGCAGCAAGGGAACACACAGAAACCATGAGCCACGGTAAGCAAAGCAACAGGTTAATTTGCATTTTAAAATGGCCTAAAACCCAGCTACCACTTGCAATATGTTTGGGAAGCATCAAGTCAGCCTGGCTGTTTACCAACCAGATCCTATTTCTAACAGTCATATGGAAGTAAAGTTAAAAGCAGCACTGATTTCAAAGTCATTTTGAAGTCATTAGGTCAAAGTAAACCAGAGGGTAAACCTTCTGTCCTGAGTTCAAACGATGACCGCTGCATCAATGTAAGAGCGGTAAGCAGGGATGGTCCTATTTTAAAGCCTTCTCCTTTACTATGCGAAACTACTAGGGATGAGGAAAGCAGAAGGTAGCACCATCGCGTTGAGGAGGCGCGCATCATCAAGGGAAGGCGGAGGCTCATTCAAGCTTACCTGGAATCCAAGCCTTGAGATCTCAGTCCCAGGTAGCAACTGGGTGGGGGGGGTGGCGCTTTGCACATGGACAGCGGCAGTCGTGTTCTTTCCCCTGCCCCCTGCAAAGGAGCTCTGACTCAAGCTGCGATGGGGCAGGAAGGGCGAGACCCGTTAGGGGTTAGGCTGTTCTCCGCTTACCTGAATGCCTGGAAGAAGTGAAGAACCGGGGTGCCTGCGCGCCCGCTCGCTCCCTGGAGGAGGAGGAGGACGACGAGATCACTCTGGCTTCTCGATCCACCGAGGCGGAGGAGTAAAGGGCGCCGCCGGTCGTGTAGCGCCGAGCGATGACCCGTTCCGCCCCCAAGGGGTGAAAAGGCGCCTGGTGCTGAGGGCGGCTGTGGCCGCTGCCCCTCTCGCGAAGGGCTTTGAGCAAGAGTTCCAGCAGCGCCTTCCTGTCCGCCGCCGCCGGGCTCTGGAGGTCCCGGGTCTTGTTCTTGGCGGCGGCGGCGGCGCCCTCGGCTCTGGGCGCCCGTCCTGAGGTGAAGAGCAGGAAGAAGAAGAGGGCAGGCAGCGCGTGGTAGCGGCGGCGGCATGGCTTGGCCCCTTGCATCTCTCGGCCTCCTGAGGGGAAAGAGAGCGAGGCGGCGGAGGCAGCGCTCGGCGGTTAGCTCCTGCTGCTGCTGCTGCCCCTTCCCGCCCTCAGCTCCCGCCTCATCGTGGGGCTGGCACTGGCCGCGCAGCCTGGAGCTCGAGCGGAGGGACAACACGCCGAGCCCCGCGAGCGCGAGGCCGCTCTGGTCGGCGGGTTGGTCGCCGCTGCTTGCGGGCGCGCCAAAGGCACGTGTCGCGGTTGCCGCGCCGGGGAGAGAAAGTAGGGCGTCCGCGCGGCGGCGGCGGCGGCGGAGGCTGCTTCCCAGAGGCTGGAGCCCTCGCTCCTCTCGGCTTGGCCGCTGCGAGGGTGTCAGGCCAGCTCCCCAGGCGCGCGCTCCCAGCGGGGGCCTCGCCAGTTGCCAGCCCGGACGCTCGCTTCGCGCTCGGGTCTGTGCCGGGGCGTGTGAAGGGAGGAGGAGAAGGAACACCAGGCGGAGCGGGAGGGAGGGGCTCTTGGGGCTGGTCCCGCCGCCGCCGCCGCGACCCCGCCCACCATCAGGCAGCCGCCGCCGCCGCCGCGGCTTCCCTTTTAGACCCCGGAGCCCTTTAGGGCACATTTATAGACACGGATTATGAGGAGGGCATTAAGCAGGCCACGCATTTCGCGATCCGCGGGGCTTTAGGCGGGATTTGCCTGGCTTTCTTTCCCAAGCGCTCCTGGGGCTTTAAAGCGCTCGACGGACGAGTTTTAACTCTGAGCAGGGGGGCGCCAAGTAGGGTGCGGGGGGCTCCCCCCGACTCCCCCCTCTCGAAGGAGAATTTGTGAATGAATTTGTAGGAGTGGCTGCTTATCTCTTACCCGGATCTTTAGGTCTGTGATCAAATAGGGGACTCCACACACACATTGCTCGGGTTAGCTATCTCCGGGGCGCGCCGTTGCACCAACGTTGCGCGCACCTCGAAAGTGATTCTATGGGGCGGGGTACAGTAGTTATTTGTTTTTTTTTCAACACTGCACAACGCCTGGATTTTCTACCCCAGTTTATTGATTTCCCCCACCCTGGAATATGGCAATTTTAAAGGATTTGTAATTTGACATCTTTTCTAGAATGGGCACCCAGGACATGGAGGATTCGTCCGAGGTGCGGTTCAAAATCGAACTCCAGGACTTGGAAGCAGCAACCTGATTTCGATTTTTAAGCATCTCTGTTTAAACCTATTAAGAAATAACACCCTTAACCCAAAATTATGTTCAGAAGCCAAAGTCTCTCTTTGTCTCTCCCTCAAACACAACTAAAATCTTTTGCATCGCGAAATACTATATTCTCATTTATTTCTTTTAAGCCTTCTGGAAAATTCCTCCTTCGTTCCTTTTTTTTTTTTTTTTTACAGCGCAATCCTATGCTTGTCTACTCGGAAATAAACCCTAGGGAATAAAATTGGGCTTGGTCGAAGTGTTCGCAAAATTGCAGGTTTAATATCCCTCCGCCTCTATCATCGACGGCAACTACGGTATTTGGATTCGTAACCTGTCTTTATAGGGTGGGGTTTTTCTTCAAGCTCTGATTTGGGTGGTCTTACGCCTACACCCACCCATACCTCTACCGCTTTAAATCCAGCCCTGCCCATTCTGCTGAGTGGGGCCCTGGGCTACCTTCCCGAGGACACCCATGTTTTAGACCCCCTCGAAAAAAGAGAGAAGCGATTGGAAACCCGACCACGAAGGGACTCGGGCTCCCAAGCTCGGTACTTTATCCCCCTACGTAAGCTCTCCAAATATAGCGAACAATGAGGATTAAGGGAGGGAGAATATTAATTCAGTTATTCACAAACCCACTTCTTTGGGTTCTGTCTCTTCCAACTCCCTTTCGCCCAGTGTTGTCTTTGAAAAAAAATATCTAACGGAGGGAAAAACACAGAAACACCCACCCACCCGGTGGTCGTAGCGTCTGCACAAATGCAAACTTCTTCCATTCACCTTCCTCCTTGGCAGGTGCATCGCCTGGAAAGCGATTTCACTGTTCCTTCATACCCCCCTCCCCCCAGGGCACCCTGATTCATTTCAAGCAGAAATATACTAGTAGACAGAAACCCTCAGTAATACCCAAGGGGCCCCCGTCCATTCACAACAACGTTGAGAGACCTGCCTAAAGCCTGTCATGAGTCTTTTCAGGGGCGAGGAAAGGACTTTACCGTGCCAAAGTTGCCTCTTCGGTCCTGCGGCTTCCCCGCTTGGAGGCTGGTCTGAGATCCGTAAAAACTGCGTCCTGGGCGTCGCGTCGCAGCCGTCGGAATTGGCTGCCATACACCTGGCTTATATAGTTCCGCCTCAGCTAGTCCGCTGGAGTGCTATCGACTTTAGGTGGGTGGAAGGCAACGAAGTCTTCTCTTAATCATTCTTCTTCGGCTCAACGAGGGTCTCCCCCCTCCTTTTCCTGACCAACTTCCTCCTCCCCACTTTTTTCCTTCCCCTGAGGACGCAGGTTCAAACTCATGGAGATGACTCCCCTCCGCTACTTGTGAAATGAGATTGTCGTCCAGATTAGAGGATGCTCCCAGCGCTTTGCTTTCTTAGGTTAGTGGGATTCCCTAGCATTGACGTATGGGGGGGGGGGGAATGACCGGAGTGGGTGGGTGAGACACGCAGCAGGAAAAGTATTTTTTTTCTCCTAGAAACTGAATTGAGGATGAAAGACCTTCATTTCAAAGGACAGGTTGTGTATAAATTGCTGAAAACTAACGGTGAGTTGATCTTGGAAGAAAGGGGGGCAGTAAAGTTAGCATCAAAAGGGAGAACAAAAAAAATCGAGCCCATTCAAAGTTTTATCTATGGCTGCAGAATGCAGACACACCATTTATTCAAAGTACACTCCCCAACACCATCCTGCACCCCCCCAAAAAAAAGAATAGTGGGAGATGTAGTTTATCCTTCACAGGACTACAACTTCCAGCACCCAAAACTACAGTTCCCATGATTCTTTGTAGGACAGGGATTTATTTGGAATGCACTTTAAATGTATAGTGTGAAGTGACAATAAAATATCTTATGACACCCACAACTATAATTCATTAAATCAACCATGCTGGTGTAGGGGAAACAGAACAGCCTCAGTCCAAGGAGAGCATTTTAAACCCACCAAAGTCAATGGGCTTTGAATAGAATTTATAATGTCTGCAAAATAAAAACAAAAAAATTTTTTTATGCACAGAATCAAATGTTTTGACACGGCCCTGCTTTGAAAATAAGAGAAAGAGTCACTTTCCCACCATAGTGTTTACTGCTGCAAGAGAGCACTGGGACAAAGATGTTAATGAGATCCAAAAACAAATGGGGTTGTGGTCCAAAAAGATCCAAGCATATGTGAGCCTACTCAGAAATAAGTCTCATTAAATGCAATGGGACCTATTCTTAGGGAGTGAGCTTTAAGATGTGCTCCTTTGTCCTCCCCTTCCCTCACTTTCCCCATCCCTCTTCCTCCTCATTTTGGCTCTTGCAGGTTCTGCCACATTTCCCCAGCAGCTTATTGGGTGTGTGGGAGAATGTTTTTTTAAAAAAAATGGAGCTACGGAAACATTGATCTGTATCCCTCTGAGACATGACATCTATCCGAGCAAACTCATTCGCTACTAGGGGTATCAACAATGTCATGATACTTTCTGACATTTTGTTAGAAGTGTTAGAAAGCTGACATTTAGTAGATACATAGTCCCAGTGCACCTCCATCTCACTTTGCTCCAACAGGAATTTAATGTGAATGATCCTGCATTTTAGAGGAAGGCCTCATCCAGACTGGAGTTTGATGTGACGTTGAAGCTGCTTAGGTCACTATTCTCTTTTGTGGCTTACACATGGTGTCCTCTTCCTCAGTGGCACCTCCCACTTACCTCTCACCCCCCTCACAGATAATCCAATAAGGGGAGGAAGTCTGATATAAAATTGCACATTACATGACAGTGGATGTACTGAAGCACATGGTGTGGTTCCCCCCCCCAAAAAAAAGCATAGTGCTGCTTTACTGACTGCACCACCTGCTAGATACGGCATTTCCGTGCACTGCATCCTTTCCCACCAGTTGCTGTATCTTTATAATTAAAACCACTTTTTGTGCAGAATGGCAGTTCCACAAAGCAACTGTATTAAAAGCAAAAAATAAAATTTGCCCATGCAAGTACAGGAGGCAGGAAAAGGAAAGCAGAAAGGAAATGAAGAAGCAGCCTCTCATGCCAATAATTTCAAATGATTGCCTGGATTTTTAACATTATTGCTCATTGGTGCAAATTTGCTATATTGAAAAACTTGTAGAGGAATAGTTGTTAAAATTATTGGACTTAGCTGAGATGGAAACGTTGATGTGGAGAACAGGCGAAGTCCCGGCAGACTGGAGGAGGGCAAATGTTGTCCCTATTTTCAAAAAGGGGAAAAGAGAGGACCCAACTAATTACCGCCCAGTCAGTCTGACATCAATACCAGGGAAGATTCTGGAGCAGATCATTAAGCAAACAGTCTGTGAGCACCTAGAAAGGAATGCTGTGATCACCAAAAGTCAGCATGGATTTCTGAAAAATAAGTCATGTCAGACTAACCTGATCTCATTTTTTGACAGAATTACAAGCCTGGTAGATGAAGGGAACGCAGTGGATGTAGCCTACCTTGATTTCAGCAAGGCATTTGACAAGGTGCCCCATGATATTCTTGTAAAGAAGCTGGTAAAATGTGGTCTTGACTATGCTACCACTCAGTGGATTTGTAACTGGCTGACTGACCGAACCCAAAGGGTGCTCATCAATGGTTCCTCTTCATCCTGGAGAAGAGTGACTAGTGGGATGCCACCGGGTTCTGTCTTGGGCCTGGTCTTATTCAACATCTTTATCAACGACTTGGATGATGGACTCAAGGGCATCCTGATCAAATTTGCAGATGACACCAAACTGGGAGGGGTGGCTAACACCCCAGAGGACAGGATCACACTTCAAAACGACCTTGACAGATTAGAGAACTGGGCAAAAACAAACAAGATGAATTTTAACAGGGAGAAATGTAAAGTATTGCACTTGGGCAAAAAAAATGAGAGGCACAAATACAAGATGGGTGACACCTGGCTTGAGAGCAGTACATGTGAAAAGGATCTAGGAGTCTTGGTTGACCACAAACTTGACATGAGCCAACAGTGTGACGCGGCAGCTAAAAAAGCCAATGCAATTCTGGGCTGCATCAATAGGAGTATAGCATCTAGATCAAGGGAAGTAATAGTGCCACTGTATTCTGCTCTGGTCAGACCTCACCTGGAGTACTGTGTCCAGTTCTGGGCACCACAGTTCAAGAAGGACACTGACAAACTGGAACGTGTCCAGAGGAGGGCAACCAAAATGGTCAAAGGCCTGGAAACGATGCCTTATGAGGAACGGCTAAGGGAGCTGGGCATGTTTAGCCTGGAGAAGAGGAGGTTAAGGGGTGATATGATAGCCATGTTCAAATATATAAAAGGATGTCACATAGAGGAGGGAGAAAGGTTGTTTTCTGCTGCTCCAGAGAAGCGGACATGGAGCAATGGATCCAAACTACAAGAAAGAAGATTCCACCTAAACATTAGGAAGAACTTCCTGACAGTAAGAGCTGTTCGACAGTGGAATTTGCTGCCAAGGAGTGTGGTGGAGTCTCCTTCTTTGGAGGTCTTTAAGCAGAGGCTTGACAACCATATGTCAGGAGTGCTCTGATGGTGTTTCCTGCTTGGCAGGGGGTTGGACTCGATGGCCCTTGTGGTCTCTTCCAACTCTATCATTCTATGATTCTATGATTCTATGATGTGTTTAATCAGTGATAAATTATTGTTAATATTTAGTAAAGATTGGAAACTCCTTATAGACTTTTTGCAAGAAAAAGCAAATGAACCTGTGATATCTGGGTTTGAGGATTGAATAAAATATTGGTTTATAGTAAGTGGAATGGTTGAGTGTTATCTTGGAGTGGATCTTTTGAATAATTTTCTATATGTAGCTGGCAGATGAAGAATCAGAAGTTCTCGTTTTCTTATTTTCTTCCTTTCCTTTTTCCCTCTTCGTTTTTCTTGCCTTTTCTTTTCTTTTTCTCCTTTTGGTTTGTGCTTTTATTTAGATCAGTTTCTTTTATCTTTGATAAAAAGATATTGGATAGTAACCTTTATATATTTTCTTTCAAACTTTAATAAAAAATTATTGGGGGGAAACCTTCACATATGAAAGGTGCATACTCACAAGTAAACAAATACCTGCATGCACACCCACAATTGACTTATAGGTGTCCTTGCTTGGAATAGCACCCACACACATATATTTTTACTGCTCTTTTGTGCAAATCTGAAAAATGTATCAGCTTGTACTACCAGCAGCTCCCAAAAGATTGCTTACAAGGGAACACAGCTGAGAAAGGTTCCCAACCCCTGCCTTAAAAACCTGAAGGACAAAAAGACAAGCCATGGAGTGAGGCTGAGTGAGGCCACCTTTTAGGATCAGACTCACTCAGTTTCACAACATACAGGGAGAGCTGTAGCTCTGTGGTAGAGCATCTACTTTGCATGCAGTATGTCTGCAGTTCAATCCCCAGCACCTCCAGGTAGGAGTGGGAGAGAGGGCTATCTGAAGTCCTGGGGAGCTGTTTCCACTCAGTGTAGACAATACTGAGCCAACCACTATACTGAACCACCACTTGTCTTATGCGGTATAAGGCAGCATCCTGTGTTCCTAGGACAACCATCCCTGATGCAGACCAATTTACATCAACCAGTGAAAGCTTCAGAAAGAAAGAAATGTGTATGTGTGTATCCTGTGTATTAGAATCATAGAATTGTAAGGGAACATGAGGGTCCAAACCCCTGTAATTCAGGATTTTTTTCTCCAATGTGGGGCTCAATGTGGGACCCTAAGATTAAGAACCTCATGCTTTCAGCAACTGAGCTATCCCACTGTCCTAAAGTATATTATGTATTTCTGCTGGCTACACCATTGCATATAATTATAAGAAAGAAAGAAAGAAAGAAAGAAAGAAAGAAAGAAAGATTCAATTAAAAGTATCAAGAAATCAAGCTAGCCCACTTTCCCGTTGAATTGAATTCTATAAATTCCATAAAAGTGAGTGCATAAATGTGATCTTTTAAATGCTGTCAGTCATGCAGTGTTATGCTCGTACCAAAGAAAATTGTGACACAGGCAAGAATGTTTCTGACCACATGTACAGGATGTCGCTGAAGGGTTGGCTAACTCAACCTACTTCTAGCTCCAATAAAACAACAGGAACACAGATTGTCTTGACTAAGCATATTGAGCAACTGAAAACCCATCTATCAGTCTTGGAAATGGAAGACTCAGTTTCAAATCCTGAGTCATCACGGTGATTTGCTGGATAACTATTGGCAAATGACTGCCTCCAACCTCAATTTCTTGTGTATAAAAAAGGGACAATGGTGCCTGCCTCAGTTGGCTATAGTGAAGATAAAATATAAAGCTGTTTCTGTGTTAATAGAAAATGTGATTTTGAAAATGAGAAATTAAATTGAGAAGACTGGTAATGCGGGATGATCTTCCAGTGGCAAAGTTCTGATATCTAATCAATTTTCAAAATGGCAGTGTGATAATCTAGATAGAGCTCATCTTTAATGTTACCAGGATCACATAAAAGGTGTTTTACTTGCAAATTCCTCTGTGTGAGAGAGAGGGGGGGGGGAGAGAGAGAGAGATAAATTCAAGATCTCGAAGCTGTAACTCACACTACAATAAGTGGAATATCATAGGACTGTTGATCAAATCTGGATCATTGCTTTTAAATGCATACCTTATCATATTGATTTAAAAGGTGGGGTATATATTTTAAAATCGTTGAAGTATGGGACTTCTTCAGCAAGTGACAAAAACTGCAAACAATAAACTAAGATGCAGAAAGAAAGAAAGAGGGTGGTGGAGGCCAAACCTAATAGAACCATCAAAAGTCATAGATGTGGCTGAACAGATAAAGCCTAATAAAGCTGCCAGAAAGGATTTAATAATTACAGGAATACTAAAGGCACTGAGCGATGCCTGGAAGGTATGGAAAGTGAAGGTATGAACTCATTCCTAATCAAAAGCTGATGCAACCTGGGTTAGGGAAATATGTCCCCATTGAAAAAATATCAAAGATAAATGCCGCAGACAATAATAATTTAGAGCTGAGTTTCCTGACCCACTTTTCAGTGTGCAAAACTATTTGCTGTGGCATATGGCCTGCGCAATCTAGAGGGATAAAAAAGCTAATTTGAAACTTGTCAAAGCACTGTGCAGCTTAATCCAATACATGTTCCTTCAAAACTCTCCACATAGCCCAATAGGAGCTTCTTCCATTTAAGTACATTGGTTTCGCAGTCTTTGAAGATTGCAAATTGAAGGCATATGCATCCATTTTATTATTAGGGATGTTAAAAAGGCATTGCAACATTCTGCAGATTCAACATTTGCATACTGTAGACATCACTTCCTCCTCAGTGCTGCTGTGTCATGATCTGTCAAGATTTTCCAAAAACGTCTTCTTACACAGTCCATCCATGTCCTGTATCTGGACCGACTTCACACAGGCTAAAGAATAATGCAAAGGGATGTTGAGGATAATCTCTGTAGCCTCCAATATTGTAATTATTATTGTTCACCCAGGGCAAGTTACAACAATTAAAACATTAACATTAGAACACAATATTACAAAATATTAAAAACAGTTTGAAACAACCTAAAATTACAAAGGTAAGGTAGGTACTAAAAACAGACATCTCAAGTGTCAAAAGCCAGGGTGAAAGATCCACACTGAAAGCCTTTTGTATCTGTGGAAGTCACCCAAACATTTAAGAACCCTGGAAAAGAAGGGGGTCTAAAACAAGCAGGGAACCTCGTGGATACACAAAACAAGGCCAGCCTAACATTAGGCAAAATATGAGGCAGCAGACAATTGCCTTCCGCAAATTCAATGGCAATGGGGTGGAGGAGAGAGCTTTCACTTGCCCCCACTGCCCCACACAAATCTGATGTGTGCCTGAGGATTTTGTTTTGTCATAATAAGAGGGCCAGACTCTACCATGCTAAAGGGAGCTTCTTATCTGACCCTTCCCAGCAGAGGCAAAGTGGAGAGGGTGCATTTCTACTGCAGCTGGGGAATAGGCTGTGGGTCTTCAGTCAGGAAACACACCTGGTTTCCATCAAAAGTGCTGGATGCTGGAGAAGAGGCTTTAAAACTTCGGTTAGAAAGATAAACACTGCTGTTTAAGAACACTGTTACCTATCATAGTTATGCACTGTTTCTAGAAGGTTGTTTTCCACTGCTTTGAGAAGTTTTAACTGTATCATTTTAGTATTGACAAGTTTGCTGCCCTTTGGTGAAAGATCACACTATAAATTTAATCATTAACAACAGCAGGCATTAGAAAGGCAGAATATAAATTGCTTGTCCATCTAAATAAGTAAAGTAAATAATTGGAGGTTGAACCTGCTTTCATACAGTATATTCAGGCAATGTACACATGAGCAGTCTCTGAAACTCAGGGAAATCACTTCTCCCTGTTGTGTTTCAAGTGGTATTCTTATGCTGCTGTGCAAACATCAGGAATGTCTTCACCTGATTTGTTTCTCCACACCAAACCCCAGTTCACTGAAGCTGTCATCTGAGCCTGTGCAATGGCTGTCTGAAATGTACACACCTCAGCTTAACCATGGCTTATGTGTTCAAGTTGGATGAAGCTGTTTGAGGGAAAGCACATCAGAAAGGAATATTTCTCAAGACACCACAGAATTGTGGCTAATGTCATGCATACTTGGCTTCAAACACCAGCTGTGGAAATGTACTGGTGCTGGAGTAAACAGTCTATCCAGAGGGAGTAGATACTTCCCTGACTGCCCTCTGGAAATTTTATATCGGCATGGTCGGCTATTATTCATGATACTGCTCAACTGGGAAAATGACACAATGTAAATATAATCACTCCCAGATTTTTTGCCACCACAAACTAGGGACTGTTTTCTTCCTAGAGAGTTTAGGGGCTACAAAGCTCTAGGTTTGCCATACAAGATGTTATTGAAGGAAGACTCAGTCTGAAGACTTGGTCTGACTCCAACTGCACACAGGTTACATCACACTTGAAGGCATACTTTCTCACTGTCACAGCCACACCATACCTTTTAAGTGCATGACTTCCCTCAAAGAATCCTCACAGAACTACAATTCCCTGCACCCTTAACAAACCATGGTTCCCAGGATTCTTTGGAGAAAGCCATGAGCTTGAACTGTGGTTGGTATGTATGGTGTGCATGGTGACAAAGACATCTATAGCTCTGTTCATGTGATCAAAGAGCAAGTGTGAGCATACCGTGTGGAGGAGGTATGAGAATGTGCTCACCAGCTGTGCCCCCAACATCACCATTCCCATCGCTCCAACCCGACTGCCTCATGGGAAGGTCAAATGTGTGGTTCTTCATGTATGAACTTACCTTCCTGCAGTCGAGAACCTTCCCAGTTGCATAGAGGATTCTAAGCACGTTATGCTGAAAGCGCTTAGACTCCCCTTTAAGAACTTCCCACTAAACACGAGAAATTGAGGGGCTCACAGGGACAGTGGAGGTGGTGCGTGCCCCCCCCCATAAGCACTTTCTGCCCACATGTCTTATTTGAGCACAACGCTATTGTGTCTGCTCAGTCTTTGCCTGCAGAGATTTCCTGGGTGATAAAGAGCTTATTATATGCTAAGCCCTGGGATGGTTTGCTGGAACATTCAGAGGCTTGCTGTGGCTTATTTGCAAGGCACTTTGTGGATAAAATCACTCACATCTGTTTCAGTGGATTCCGCTTTAGATGGAGTGGTTCATGCACATACACAGAAAGAGAGACAGACAGAGACACATCACTGTTCCTTGAATAAGGCTTTAAAGTTCAGCACCAGTACTTTGAATTGAGCTTGAAAGCAAATATGTGTCTATGAATATGGCTTCATACATGGATAATATTATCTAATCTGCATGTGCCAAGCAGCAGCGAAATTATGAACCAGATAAAGTTTCTGAATTGTCTTCAAAGGCAGTTGCAAAAGGAGTTCATTACAGAGATCAAATTTCAGTGCAACTAGGGCATGAATGACGGGTGTCATTTATGGATCACATGCATTCAGGTACACCGGGGATGTTACAGTATACAGAATCCAAAAAGAGATGTTTCCTGTATGTACCTCTCTGTTCCTTACCATTTGAAAGGATCCCCAACCACATTTTGGGTTGTGGGGAGGACACTTTTACCAAATAGTAAAATCAATGGAGTAAATGGCTTTCACCCCAGCCCACTACGAACTAAATCAACAGCTTATAATTTATGCTTCCTAATTTTTACTACCATGCACTTTAGTTAATGGATTTTTTATTTTTTTTTTGTGATTAGAAGCACATAATTATGTGTTCCAAAATATCGCCCCCCTCCCATGTCAAATTTAATACAATGACCTTTTTCTTATCAATTAGGCAGCAATTACATCTCTTATCTTGTTCCCATAATACTTCCATGCCAAGCCAATGTGATGAGGACAGTACACTAAGTGCTGGGTGCAAAAACAATTCTAGATGAGTCCAGAAACAACAAGCAAGGTTGCAGTTGCAGCCCGTCATATAATGCTAAGAACTGGCTAAGAACAGTATAAAATGTAAGCCTCCACTTTAAATACCTTTTCCTATTTTCTTAAAAAAAAAACAGGACCAAGGGCCTAAGAGGTTTTAGAGATTTATTTTCTGTTATTGTGCAAAGCCTTATCTCTGCTTAGAGTGTTTGGGCATGTGTTTTCGGCCTGTATTTCAAAAAATGACACACAGACAGCACCTGGGAGAAGGAGGCTGTTTTCCTAATCCCAGACAGTTTTGATGAGTTGAAATCCTATTCTCAGCCCCAGTCTGCAGGCCCTATCTGGCAGTAGCCACAAAGGGCTCCTCCATTAATCTGCTCAAAAAGAATCCCAGGGTGAGCTTCAGAGCAAAAGCCTCTGAAAGAGCAGAGAAGACACAGATGCCTAATCCCACCAATTGACACTGCAATTTAGTTAGGAAATAAGTAAAGCACATAGCCACAGTCATCGTAAATCACTTGCTGTAAATCAGACACTGTGGCAGAACTGGAGGGGGAAGACCAGAGAGAGAAGGAGAGCTCTCTTTTCTATTTGTCCATTAAAATTACAAGAGCAGTCAATATAAATTCCTTCCAAGTTATTACTCTCCCCCTCCAAAGTACAGAATCGTAGAATTTGAGTTGGGAGGAACCCAAAGGGTCATCTTGACTAACATCTTGCAATTCAGAGATGCAATCCTGGGAACCGCTAAGCTACTTTAAAGAAAAGCATTTCCAGTTTGAGCAGGGACCCTGGCATCCAAGGCCCTGGGGTCATTTTGGGCAGGGGCCTTGCCCCCATCTTAGGGATGCCTTATTGCAGCTCCCTTGACTTCCATGGGAGAATATCATAAAACCCGGCATTCACTTTAATAGGGGGAAATGAGGGAGCTGAGTTTAGGAACCCCAGAGACTCTGTTGTCAAGAGCAAGGTGAATTTTATACCCATCCCACCAGTTTGCATGCATTCGGGAAGTAATTGCACAAGGCATTTCGCTGCCTGATGTGGAACAAATGCCCAGTGTGGCCAATGGCCAACTATTAACTTTCCCCTCCCCAATGGTAGTACCCTTAATCAGGTTGCTACATTCTACTACTTAAAGACTGTCCTGACATTAAGCGAAATATAAATAGATGGTGATTGTTTTAAAAATCCTGCTGCATGGTAGGGCCAACCCTATTCTTCAGATAAGTAATTTTCAATGCCATCTTTTCAGTCAAATCCCATTCAACGCAGCTCCCATTGCATAGTAGTTGTATGTCTGCAGCTTTCTGTTTGCAGTTCTGACCACACTCCCTGATAATTCTCTTTTCCCACTGTTTTATGAGCAAAGCAAATACTCTCAAATCATATGTATTTAGTGTTTTATCAGGTGCAACACCATGATAGAATACAGGCTTTTCTAGATTAGAATATGGATAATTGCTTTGGATTTGGTCAGAATTTACCCTCAAAGCTTATCTCATAACAATATCCTTCAGGTGAGCCAGTGATGGCTTCAGAGCAAGAAATAAATGAAGGGTTGAAATTGGGAGAATAGAGTATAACCCCTCAGGCAAGTTATGTACCAAGAATGGGGCACTTGCTAAAATCTTTGCTTTCAGTAAACAGAATGCTGTTTGGATAAGTTCAGGGTGGTAAGCCTTTCTAAATTGCTGGAGATTTGCAATAATTGCAAAAAGGTTTACAGGCAATTACAGAAAATTGGATGCATTGAGTTAAGTAAGAGGACAATTTCTCTTGAAGTTGCAATATGATCTGGGGTGGGGGGGGGTAAAGGGAAAAAGGGGGGAAATCGTTCATCCAATTCACCACAAGCTCTCCGGCTTACAAAATTATAATGGTCACCTCTCCATCCATATGACTGACAGAGCAAACAGAAGCACCACTGTGAACTGTTCAGCTTATACAACTAGCAGCCTGTCTTGGCACAGGGATACCCCACCACTTATCTTTCTAGGGAAGCTTTCCATAGGTCCTTGTTGTGCATTAACATCACCAAACTGAGGGCCTGAGAAGCTATACAAAATGCATGATGAATTTGGTAGTGACAGTGCACTGGATGCAGAGTAAATAGGAGTGTATACACATCCCAAATCATCAAAACATGCCCTTCTGACTGTGCTGCAACCTGTAGAAATCCATTTGGCAGCAGCCAGGGGGAGAGCCTTTTGGGTAATGACCCCTTTTCCTTGGAATCACCTCCCATCTAAACTAAGACAGGCACTGATATGGTTGCCATTTTGACACCTGCTAAAAACTTATTTATTCTCCCAAGCCTTTGCTGGACGTCAATCCCAGTTGATTGTGAGAACTTGTTATGCCTATTCAGCCTGCTACACTATCTTCTGTTTTATTTATTCTGCAATAAAATGTAAATGCATCACACTGCCTTGTGGTGCTTAAGTGGAAAGTGGTATAGAAATCATGTTAATTGATGAAAATGATTTATAGGTGGTACATGACACCATTCAAGCTTGCAAAAATTTATCATTTGCCCGACAATAAATGTTGGAAATGTAACGAGACTGAAGGCACATTCTTTCACCTTTGGTGGACATGCCCAAGGATTAAGACATTCTGGGAGATGATTTATAATGAAATGAAAAAGGTATTTAAATATACCTTTCTGAAGAAACCAGAGGCCTTTCTCCTGGGCATGGTCAGCCAATTGGTGTCAAAGAAGGATAGAACTTTCTTTATGTATGCAACAACAGCAGCAAGGATACTCATCGCAAAATATTGGAAGACACAAGATTTACCCACCCGGGAAGAATGGCAGATGAAGCTGATGGACTATATGGAACTGGCGGAAATGACTGGCAGAATCCGAGACCAGGGAGAAGAGTCGGTGGAAGAAGATTGGAAAAAATTTAAAGACTATTTAAAGAAATACTGTAAAATTAATGAATGTTAGAAAAATGTTGGAATGAAGTTGTATGGCTTTAGTAGAAATGTTATAAGGAATTAAGTATAGATAGATTAATAGAGCATTAAAGGAAAAAATAAGGTTAGAATGAGTTAAGATAATTATAGGATAGAAAACAGAGGAAGATGGAAAGGAATTGCTGAAATAATTAACAGAAGTGGAATACAAAAAGGGAGGTGTGAGGAGGTCGTGGAAATAAGTGAATGAAAGATGGGATAATGAAATTGTTTGATTTATTTTATTGTTTTTGTTTTGTTTTGTTAGTTTAATGTATTGTATTGTATTGTCTTTTTAGTGTTTAAGTTTTTGGAAAAGTGATAAATATTTTTTTTTTAAAGAAATCATGTTAATTGATAAAGAATAGTAAATATATTTGGTTCACTAAAAAGTAAAAACTGTGTTTAGTAAATAAAATATTTAACTAGACTTTTTAAAGTTGGGTGCAATTAAGCTTAACAGTTCAATTGCATCCCATATGTTTTTCGTTTTGTACATTGTACATCCTGTACTGTTTTGGACAATGTTACAGTTCTGTTTCATATGAAATGTTTTTGTTCCTATGGAGGAAAAGAAAACCTCAGTTATATCTAATTGGCATTTTCAAAATTCTTTACATATTTTATTTTTACTGGATAGGAAGCAAAGTTTCCGGAAAATCCCTCCTGACACACGAGTCTCCTGGTTTCATGATGCCCTGTGTCCCTTAACCTTCCACTGTCAACTGAAATAACTTTATAAGGCACTTTGGAAACAACTACTAGAGTTTAACACTGCTGCTGCTATGTCACATATACCCAAATCACATTTAAATTCTACTACTGCTTACCAAAGCCTTATAGAGAAGGAGTGTGGAGGGGAGATTGCCTTAGTATTATTATTTTAGTGTTTTATTTATTTATCACATTTGTATATCACTGTTTCCCACCCAAAGTGGGAATACAAGTTTCTTCCCTTCCTCATTTCATCCCTACAAGAACCCTGTGAGGCAGGTCAGGCTCAGAGCAAGTGACTGGTCCAAGACCACCCAGTGAGCTTCATGGCCAAATGGGGATTTGAACCAAGGTATCCCAGGTCGTAGTCTGACACTCTAACCACTACACCAGAGTGGCTCTTTAATGTTCTACCTCACTGTCTGGGTAGTGTATGCTTCTGAATGCTGGGAGTTGTTAGTGGGGAGAGTTGCTGCTGCACTCAGGTCCTGCTTGTGGCTTCCCAGAGGCAACTAGTTGGCCACTATGTGTCCAAGGGACTAGATGGGTCTTTGGTGTGCTCTAGGAGGGCTCTCCTTATGTTTTGTTGTGTCCTCCTGGCTGTTTGTCTCCTCCTGCTAGTGTAGGCAGGAAACAAACAATAGTTCCTTGCTTAGCATTCCATCTGAATCAGGGATGAACCATGATCAGTAAACCAAGAACAACCATGGCAAAAGTTTGTGGCTTGTTAGGGAGTGAAACAAGCATAATATCTGATTGAGATGTGATGATAAGCAAGAGCAGACTTTGGTTTTTCAAATTCCAGTGTGTAAAGCCAAAATTCCCCCTGCCCATCTGCCACCTTCCATTCGGCTCAGTTCAATATGTCATAGTTGCAATGCCCTGCTGCGCAGTGCCTCGGTTTGGTGCCCAGTGTGGGGAAGCCAGTCGTGCTGCCCTAAATCTGCCTCTGAGCTAATCCAGAGACTGTGGTTTGTTTCCTCCTAATGCAAAGGAGGAACAGGCAAGTGGTCAATATTGGCATGTTCAAAATTAAATGCACAAATTGTCATCTCATCTGTCCTCCCAGTTGAACGACGTGGCCCAGGGAGAGAGGGGAAAATAGTGGAAGTGAACAGCTGGCTTCGCAAATGGTGTAAACAGGAACGGTTTGGATTCTTAGATCACGGACTGCAGTTTCTTGAAGATGGACTTCTGGCAAGCGATGGGCTGCACCTCACAACGGTTGGGAGAAATGTTTTTGCCAAAAATCTCAGAAACCTCATCAAGAGGGCTTTAAACTGACTAATGTGGGGGAGGGAGACAGTGCTCCTGAAGGTAGGAGTCTATCAATTGATGAAGATGATCATCCAAATGTCATAGACCAAATGGAGCAAACAGCACACAGACCTAGTGGTGGGAGGAAAAAATCCTTAAATAAGAGACACGGGGGAATGATTAATGGACTTCAATGTCTGTACACTAATGCACAAAGCATGGGAAATAAACAAGATGAGCTTGAGCTCTTGGTACAGCAAACTAAATATGACATAATAGGCATCACTGAAACCTGGTGGGATAAGTCCCACGATTGGAATGTAATAATGGAGGGATACAATCTATTTCAGAGAAACAGACCAGACAAGAAAGGAGGAGGAGTGGCGTTATATGTCAAGGATGTGTATACCTGTGAAGAGATCCAAGATTTAGAACCTCAAAGCCAAAGTGAGAGCATTTGGGTCAAAATTAAGGGAGAGAAGAATAACAGTGACCTCATTGTGGGAGTTTATTATAGATCCCCAAGCCAAACGGAGGACATAGATGATGCCTTCCTGGAACAGATGGCCAAGCATGCAAAAGGAACGGAGATAGTAGTAATGGGGGACTTCAACTACCCGGATATTTGTTGGATGTCAAACTCAGCCAAGAGCATAAGGTCAAACAGATTCCTCACTGGCCTTGCAGACAACTTCATTGTCCAGAAAGTGGGAGAAGCAACAAGAGGAACAGCCATTTTAGATCTGGTCCTAACCAATGTTGATGACCTGGTTAGTGGGGTAGAAGTGGAAGGATCATTAGGCGCGAGTGATCATGCTCTTCTGAAGTTTACTATACAGCGGAAAGGAGCAGCCGAGCATACTAGGACTCAATTTCTTGACTTTAAGAAAGCTGACTTCATAAAACTTAGGGAAGTGCTGGGTGAGATCCCATGGACAGTAATACTAAAAGGAAAGGGAGTTCATGATGGCTGGGAGTTTGTTAAGAGGGAGATAGTAAAAGCACAACGTAAGGCAATACCAATGAGACGGAAACATGGAAGGTGCCTAAAGAAGCCAGGGTGGCTATCTAAAGAACTTTTAACTGAGTTAAGATTAAAAAAGGATGTGTACAAAAAATGGAAAAGGGGGGAAACCACCAAAGAGGAATTCAAACAAATAGCCAGCACGTGTAGACACAAAGTCAGAAAAGCTAAAGCACAGAATGAACTCAGGCTTGCTAGAGAGGTTAAAAGCAACAAAAAAGGCTTTTATGGGTATGTTCGTAGCAAAAGGAAGAACAAAGAAACAGTGGGGTCACTCAGAGGAGAAGATGGTGAAATGCAAACAGGGGACACAGAAAGGGCTGAACTCCTCAATGCCTTCTTTGCCTCAGTCTTCTCCGATAAAGAAAACAATGCCAGACCTGAAGAATTTGGAGCAAATGATTCAGCAAAGGAAACACAGCCCAGAATAACTAAGGAGATAGTACGAGAATACTTGGCTAGTTTAGATGTATTCAAGTCTCCAGGGCCAGATGAACTGCATCCAAGAGTATTAAAAGAACTGGCAGATGTGATCTCAGAACCACTGGCAGTCATCTTTGAGAATTCCTGGAGAACAGGTGAAGTCCCGGCAGACTGGAGGAGGGCAAATGTTGTCCCTATTTTCAAAAAGGGGAAAAGAGAAGACCCAAATAATTACCGCCCAGTCAGTCTGACATCAATACCAGGGAAGATTCTGGAGCAGATCATTAAGCAAACAGTCTGTGAGCACCTAGAAAGGAATGCTGTGATCACCAATAGTCAGCATGGATTTCTGAAAAATAAGTCATGTCAGACTAACCTGATTTCGTTTTTTGACAGAATTACAAGCCTGGTAGATGAAGGGAACACAGTGGATGTAGCCTACCTTGATTTCAGCAAGGCATTTGACAAGGTGCCTCACGATATCCTTGTAAAGAAGCTGGTAAAATGTGGTCTTGACTATGCTACCACTCAGTGGATTTGTAACTGGCTGACTGACCGAACCCAAAGGGTGCTCATCAATGGTTCCTCTTCATCCTGGAGAAGAGTGACTAGTGGGGTGCCACAGGGTTCTGTCTTGGGCCCGGTCTTATTCAACATCTTTATCAACGACTTGGATGATGGACTCAAGGGCACCCTGATCAAATTTGCAGATGACACCAAATTGGGAGGGGTGGCTAACACCCCAGAGGACAGGATCACACTTCAAAACGACCTTGACAGATTAGAGAACTGGGCCAAAAGAAACAAGATGAATTTTAACAGGGAGAAATGTAAAGTATTGCACTTGGGCAAAAAAAATGAGAGGCACAAATACAAGATGGGTGACACCTGGCTTGAGAGCAGTACATGTGAAAAGGATCTAGGAGTCTTGGTTGACCACAAACTTGACATGAGCCAACAGTGTGACGCGGCAGCTAAAAAAGCCAATGCAATTCTGGGCTGCATCAATAGGAGTATAGCATCTAGATCAAGGGAAGTAATAGTGCCACTGTATTCTGCTCTGGTCAGACCTCACCTGGAGTACTGTGTCCAGTTCTGGGCACCACAGTTCAAGAAGGACACTGACAAACTGGAACGTGTCCAGAGGAGGGCAACCAAAATGGTCAAAGGCCTGGAAACGATGCCTTATGAGGAACGGCTAAGAGAGCTGGGCATGTTTAGTCTGGAGAAGAGGAGGTTAAGGGGTGATATGATAGCCATGTTCAAATATATAAAAGGATGTCACATAGAGGAGGGAGAAAGGTTGTTTTCTGCTGCACCAGAGAAGCGGACACGGAGCAATGGATCCAAACTACAAGAAAGAAGATTCCACCTAAACATTAGGAAGAACTTCCTGACAGTAAGAGCTGTTCGACAGTGGAATTTGCTGCCAAGGAGTGTGGTGGAGTCTCCTTCTTTGGAGGTCTTTAAGCAGAGGCTTGACAACCATATGTCAGGAGTGCTCTGATGGTGTTTCCTGCTTGGCAGGGGGTTGGACTCGATGGCCCTTGTGGTCTCTTCCAACTCTATGATTCTATGATTCTATGATTCTAAATGAACCATTAACTATAGTTACCTGCGATGTGTGAACAAGCCCATTGTCTATCACGTATGTGTGATATACGATTGCCATCATTTGTTACATGCCATGATGCTTTGCCCTCTTACAAGTAAGGTGCTACAGCCCAGATCCACTAATTGCTTCTGGGTGCTTCCTCTAACAGTTTAGCGGAAGAAAGTGGATCTATATAGTCAAGGACACTTTCAACCTGATCAGAACCAGGTTCATTTAGAAACATTTCAGTGGGACTTCCAAGTAACAAGGCTTGGGAACATGATGCAAGTGTGGTAGGAATACCCTGTTATGCAGACACATTATGCCTCTCAGATAAATGCCACAGTTTCTACAACTCTGCATTGATGAGAAGGTAATGCAATATTCCATTCATTATCTACCAACAGATGGCAGTGATCCCCTAGTTTCCTGCAAGCTTAATAAAACTCAGGTGTGTTCAAGTGGTCCACTGCATATGGGTCAACATTCTACCCAAATGATGTTTTCTTACCTGTGATTTAATGTATTTGTGTAATTGTGCAAACATTTTTTATATTTTTCTCATTTTCAGATATGAGAGACCAACTTAATGCTATGTCCTAAGTAGGTTGCCATCACTAGTTTCAAGTTTAGGATCTTTCCTACTTCAACTTTATATAGCCTGGGCTAGATCCAGTTTTGGTCATATTAATTTAAGTTAGTAGTTCCAGTGACTGTACCCTAAGCATGATTTAGCTTATGTTTGGGACTACAACTCCCCTCACCCATAAGTACTGGTCATGCTAGACTGAATGGAATTGTAGTCCTCATCATCTGGAAAGCCCCACATTGCACTGGGGTTTATATCCAACTTCCTATGAATTTTTCCATTGTTTTAGTTGGTCTTTAGAATTACTTTTCTTTAATGTACTCAGTAAACCGAACCTGTCAGGAAAACCTCTATTTTCCCCTCATGTTTGTTTTCCTCATCTTTCTATGGAATAAGGCTGCAAAGAACAATTAACCACTAATGACCAGACAATTTGGTTGGGAGGGATCCCACAGTAGAATGTCTGCATGTTCTTAGTTTTCCAGTGAAATGTTGCTGAGCCATGACTGATTTAATACTTGTTTCATTCTGTGTGCTTCCTTTTTTGTGGAGATGCTTAAACAGTCAAAAAGAAGCAAACAAATGCCAGTTCTGCTATGCAGCAACATCAAAAAGGGAATTTAGAGAGAGAGAGAGATCCTATTTAAATAATATCCATCAATTTGTCTGATGCTGAGAAAAGACTCAACTTTGTACTTGAAGCACTGATGAACTCATCACCTTGATTAAATAAACATTTCCCCCCGTAACATTGGTGAAAGAATGCAGCATAGATTTCTGCTCTCAATTCAAGAAGAAACTTTGGGGACTGTGTACAAGAAAATGTTCAGAAAATGATGCACAATTTGGGAAACTGGACACAGGTAAAATTTTGGGGTTTTCATTAATGCAGCTTACTGATAAATTTGGGAAGGGATCACTGTGTACATGCACACAGAGATGACACACCTATGCTATGACTCCCTTCCTTGACTGAATCTCATGAGCTGAATTCTTGTTACTCACCGCTTTTTTCAGAAATTGTTCACTCACAATCAACGCATTTGCATAAAACATTGGTAGCATATCAAGACATTCCTAGATAGGAACAAGGAAAGTGGAGAAACATTCTTGTAAATTAGTCAGTGTCTGGATATAATTTCCGATAACCAAAGGTTATTTTAGCACGTTTCGGGTATGAAAACAGGAATCTGTAGACATGCGGGAGTAAGTATCTGTCTGTGCAAATGTCAGTTTGGCCCAAAGGATTCTAAATTCTGATTGGTGACTAGACTACAGAAAATTCATGACCTTGACATGGCCCATAAAAGTGTACAAGAAGCGCACTTCTCATCTTAGTGTGATTTACAGTTGCTACGAATTATCTGGAATTCCTAAGCTAGTGCAATGTGTCAGTGAAAGGATTTGCCTCATCTGCCAGAACACTGGAAGATAAATGGAGATAATTATGAGGTTACTTTGCAGCAGCTTCAGCTAAAAGAAATTTTGAAGTGAAACACTTCAAACACAGAAGCAAATTGAATGGGACAGTTTCCAAGCAGTTTTGCTTCTTTCATAAGCTGAAACCTAAAGATGTAACAGGAGCGAGGGGTGGGATAGGCTTGTATCAGGTGGGATGCTGATTATTTTTTGTAGAATTTTCAATGGGCCAGATCAGGCAATACTTCTCCCCTGATCCCCACACAAATTACTTGCTTTGAGTTCTGCAACTCTAGGCTGACCATTGGCAGACTTTGGGCTCTAAACTTTCTGTGGCATCCTGTGTGGCACTAAAATTTGGCACCCCCTGCCTCTTACTCTCTGTTCTCTGTCATTGTTGCAGTGCCACCTGTAGCGCCAGCACCCAGTGTGGCCGAATTGGTCACGCCACCCTAAAACCTTCTCTTGATGTGCTGTGCGCCTGATTAAAGCATTGTCAGGCATCCATCATAGACCATTGTGAGGAATCCATCATACTGAATGGATTCCTGTTCATAGTACAGACAGAGCACATGGACCCACCCCAATTCCTTGCACTAGACCAGATCAGAGAGGAAGCATAATCTAAACTAGCCCTAATCTAAACTAGCTCTATGATAGTGATAACTGTTGTTTTAATGCTTATATATTGAAATGGTGTTATCAGTTTTAATGGCTTTAGCCACCCCAGGTTCCCTTCAGGTAAAAAACCTGTGATTCCCCTTATAGGGTCTGATATGACTTCTTGATTGATTTGAAACTATTATATCTTGTCATTTTACTAGGTCAGTGTTCTCCATCCTAGTGCCCTCCAGATCAGGGATAGCCAGCATGGTGCCTTCAAGAAGTTGCTGGACTGCAACTCAAAACTTCTCTAGCCATTGGCCATGCTGGCTGTGCTGATGGGAGTTGTAGTTCAGCAACATCTAGAGGCAACCAACTGGCTCCCCTTGCTCTGCCAGCAAAAGCTTAGTGACAGATAATTCAGGTTGTATAGGAGCATCCTGCATTATCTTATAGACCAGTGGTAGCCAACCTAGTTCTCTTCAGATGTTGTTGAACTGCAACTCATGTCAGTTCTGTGCATTGGTTGTGTTTGCTGGGGCTGATGGGAGTTGTAGTTCAACAATATCCGGAGGGCAGCATTGTTGGCTATTTTGATATAAACAAATTCTTGGAAGAAAAGGCTGCAAGGCTACATACTAGAGATGCGAAACTGGTCTGTTCTGGGGCCAAATAACAAAGTGAATCAGGATGATTTGGGGTGTATTTTGCCTCCTTCTGAATCAAACCACAGTGCCAATTATTCCCCTCACAAGTATAATCAGAGACTCAACAGTGTCTCATGTCACTCTGTTTTTCTGTACTCTCTAGTTTGCTGTACACATTATTTGTTTTTCTGTGTCTCTGTGTGTCTCTGCCAAAGGTTTTGCAATAAGTGATGTAGCACATGGCCTTTTAAAAAGTTATTTGTAAGCCATAAATACTACTAATAATATAAAATGCAACCTGAAATGCATTTCTCCCCCATCCCCATGACCGATCTCTCAAGCACAATTGCTCTTGCATTTTATGGTTATTTCAGAGTTGTCAATTTAAGTTACAGGATTTGCATCACAGTAATTCCTCTCAGTGCTCTCCCACCCCCTTTTACTACAAAACACCACATTCCACATGGGCAGAGCTGGCCCAAGACATCTGAGGCAAACCACAAAATGGTGCCCCCACCCCCACCCCACCAGGAAAGAAAGCATGAGTGAATATCTACATCAGGAACAAGTGAGAAATAAGGATCTTCATTGGGAAGAAGGAAGGTGGAATCAAATCAACCTTACCCAACAGCTGAAGCGGGAATCAAAGGCTGCCCCAGGGGGAAAGGGGGCCTGCTCTGAATCATGTCAATCAGATGAAGACCCCAGAGGACAGCCCCTGCCATTTCCTGCCTAGGATGGAAGGAGACCAGTTGTGCCTCCTATTCACTGAGGGACCACTGTAGGGGTGGCATGGAGGAGGGCTGCCGAGGAGGAAGCAGATCTGACCTCCAAGGACAGCACTGCAGCCTTTGCTGTCACTACAGTAATGCAGCAGCAGCAGCAGCAGCAGCAGCAGCAGCAGGTGAAGCCTTCCTTGGAGGATCTGCTGCCCCCGTTAATTCTGCCACCGGAGATGGTTGCCTCAACTCTCCTCATGGGTGGGCCGTCCCTGCATATGTCGAAGCTGGAAAGTGTCTAGGACGATCACAGCAATCATTCTTGACTACCAATTCAAGTTCCTAGCTGATTCAGAGCCAACAGTTTCATATAAAAGTTCCGCAAATAGGATTAATATTGGGAAACAGCCTTTAACTATGGCCAAACCACAGAACCACAGAATATTGGGCAATTTGCAAGCCTATTTTTCTGTTTGGTGCACTAGCATGGGAAAACACGGATAGTGGCCTCAATAATTTTGGTCATGTTCCCAGAAGAGAGCCACTAGTCCATTATCTTGGATTCAAAGAATGCCTTGACATGGTCTAGGACGGAGTGACTTTTTCCTTCTCCAAAAGCTATACTCTGGTTTTCATTGCACACAGTTTTGAAGCTGTTGCTGGGGTGGGGTTGAGAGGACAAGAAAGTGTGGCGCCTCTAAGTTGCATGGCTATTGCCAGGGACCGTACTGAGGAGGGCTGCATTGAGAAGGAATCTTCCCAGGAGCAGGAGGACAGTATAGATTTGGAACAGTGGTTTGCAGAGGGACATTCAGAAGGCAGAAGCTGGGAAGTACTGGGTGGGGAACAGCTAGGAGAAGAAGAACTGGGAGAGAGAGAGTTAACAAACTGGAATGCATGCATCTGCTCAGCCCAAGGTCAAGAAGAGCAGATAAGGTGGCAGCACAGAAAGCATAGTGGCTGCGAGATCAGTTTGCAAGATGTGAGAGTGACGTGGGTGGCTAGGGATGAAGTGGGTGGAACCCTGAATTGGGAGCACCTTCATTCCTAAGAATGTATTATTTGTTCTCTCGCTGTGATCATTAAAATTTCTAACTGGTAAGAGACTCCTTTCTCTTTGTTCTGGGTATCTAATGCCAAAGGGGTGGGATGAGGGGGGGGTAGAAAGCCAAGTCCCTGAAGCCTGAGAGCTACTTACACCATGGCCTGTGTATCAGATCAGCATCTTTACCATGTAGGGGGAAGGAAGAAGGATTGAAGCAGGGGATGGATGAAAAGCCCCATGAAAAAATAACCATCATTCTGTTTTCCTGTGGTGTAACTCATCTGCAGTAGTTGAATACATTCCTGTGCATGGTTACTCCCAGGTAAGTATGTACAGGACTGTATTCTCAACTACTGCAGATGAATTGAACCCAATGGGACTTACTTCTTTTGAGTAGACATGTAAACTGGGATTCACTGCTAGACTCTTACAGATTCTTTCTCCCTTTTTAACTACAGAACAAACAGGCCCATAGGAACCTCTGAACCACCAGCTTTTGAGGATTAGATTCCTTGGAGATGTTATTTGAGATATAACATGTTTTTTTTGAATTTTGACCGTCTTGATGTCTTCGTTGCTGATGAATGTTCCTTCAGTATGTATAAAGTGCATAATTATACGCAACCAACAGTGCTTGAAATGATCATGCATACAACAACACAAGCTGTAATGAAATCCTCAAAAATGGCAGGCAGGAGGGGTTAACTTGGTTATTTTCAATTCAATTGTGTTGCCCAAGGACAGGACTTAACTGCAAGTGACTCATTTTAATTATTCCATCACACGAGAAATCATCTGCTGCGGTCAGAAACATATGTCTTCCATGTCAGAGTTATATATAGATTCAAATAACAAGCTTATTAACAGAGAAAACAAGAAAGTAATTGTAATTGATGTCCATATTGCAAACACATCTTCTCATTTTAATTAATTAATTAATACATGCATCTCTCTGTGTGTGTATTCAAATCTTCATTTTATCCTACTCAGTATTCACTAGTGCTTTTCATAGGTTAAATGCCTTTGAAAATTATTGACAATATTTTATAGCACTTAACTTGGTGATTGAAGGATTGCTTGTTTAATTACTTATATCTCACTTAATGCCAAAATAGGATTCTAAGCAGTTTACCAGTATAAGAACCAATTACATAAACATCAGACTATAAACATCCAAATTAAAACACCTAAGAAAACTATCCCATTAAAACATCAAAATTTGTATTTAACTCAAGTGAAAAAAGCTGTATCATTAAAACTTGCAATTACAGATGGGTAGCCGTGTTGGTCTGCCATAGTCGAAATAAAAAAATTCCTTCCTGTAGCACCTTAAAGACCAACTAAGTTAGTTCTTGGTATAAGCTTTCGTGTGCATGCACACTTCTTCAGATACACTGTGTATCTGAAGAAGTGTGCATGCACACGAAAGCTTATACCAAGAACTAACTTAGTTGGTCTTTAAGGTGCTACAGGAAGGAATTTTTTTATTAAAACTTGCAAGTAATGGATAGGGATCATATTTTCCTGTTTCATGAAACAGCTTCTGCGATGTGTGCTAAACACATTGGGTAGGCAATATGTCTGACTCTGGCTATTCCCAAGTTATAAGATGCCTGATTTCAAGCATTTTATTTTTGCCTTCCCATAGAGCATCAGAATGTTGGCAGGAAGGCAACAGGGATGCAAGGTGTCCTTAAATGCCTTTGTCTGAAACATCTGAAATTGTTTTAAGGCACAATCTTATACATGTCTATTCAAAAGTAAATCTCACTGAGTTCAACAGAGCTTCCTCCAAGGTAAATGAGTACAGAATTATAGCCTTGGTGTCTTAATTTTTTTCCAAAGAAACAACAACAAACATGAAAGAAAATCTTAAATGGGGCCTTGATGAAATTATTGCTTTGGTCTGACATTTACAATTGCTTTCCTAGAACCTTCTACAGTTCAGCCAAAACAAGTGAAGGGGTTGCCACAGTTCTTTCCCTCTTGAGCTAATGTTGGCATCAGGTTCAGCAGAAATACTTGGGCAACATCATCAAATAGTTCTGGGGACCTTACAAAAATAAGCAGCTTTCACAGGCATAAGCAGCAGAAGGTGTGGATGATATCCAAGTAAGTCATATTCAGAAGAAGAAAAAACAGACCAATTGAAATCAATGGACTATTGGTTTATTGATTTCAGTGGGTCTACTCTGAGGATGACTCTGAGGATGATGTTTCCTGCTTGGCAGGGGGTTGGACTCGATGGCCCTTGTGGTCTCTTCCAACTCTATGATTCTATGATTCTATGACTTACATGGATACAACCCTATAACAATGGATGGTATCGAAATCAGGCAAGGTACAGTAAGCAGGTGTGAAGGTTGGCTGCCGTCATATTAGCCATGGCAGAAAAGACAAAAGAAAAATCTTACCCAGGCTGGTTTTTTGCAGAGTTATGATACTGCGCTTGGCCTCAACCCAATGCTGCCTTGATGCTGCTTGATTGGTATTAAGATTTAGAGAAAGCATTGCCAATTACCCTGATTACACTCTTCTCTTTCCTAATCTCATCTCTTTAATCCAGCTCCATTCTTAGTGGGCAAGTCTTGCCTCCAAAGCCCAATTACAAATTGTCAGGAAAAAAGAAAGCATCAGCCAGAAGCAAAGGAACTTCAGCATGGCTTTATTTTATTCATGACATTTATATCCCAGCTTTCTTTCATTATTATTTCCAGGAGGTTTCTCATCCAGGTGACCAGACCCAGACACTCTCTGCACCAGCAGGGGCGCTATATCATTTGCTTGGGCAGCTAGGAAAAAGTAGCAAGCCCGTATCTCCTTCCTTCCTTCCTTCCTTCCTTCCTTCCTTCCTTCCTTCCCCTCTCTCTCTTTTTCTTTCTCTTTCTTTCTTTCTTTCTTTCTTTCTTTCTTTCTTTCTCCAAACCTTTCTTAGGCATTACAGATATAGACCATCTTAAAACATCCATATACAAAAAATTAAAATATATACAAAGAAACAGCCATATAAGAAATATAGTAGCAGAAATTTTCATTAGAGTGTCTTCCTGCTAAACCATGCCATTCACCACTCTAAGAGATACTTTTGACAGAAACTCAGCTACCCTTGCAGTTATCTCCAGGTTAATATCAGACAGGTAGAATCTGAAATTTTCATTGTACCGTGATGTTAAACCAAAAGGGGATAACACTTGTTTGAGTAGCTGGTTATACAGTGGACAGTAGAAAAATAATATGTTCTACAGTGTCTGGCACATTCAAATAACATCCGGAATGTCTATCATTTAACTTTATCATAGTAAAGTTACCGTAATTCTGCAAATAGGGAATGGAAGCTGAGTTCTAGAAGTTTGCACACTATGACTTGATACAACACAATCATTTATAGCTTTCACAGACACAAAGGTGTTTAAAATGGGTGTGAAATAATTAAAGAAAGAAGGCTGCCATTTAGCTACCCTTCTAAAGAAAAGAATATTAATATGCAGTCGGTCTTGTTCTAAGCTGTAAATTGCTATAAGAGCTTGATTAAATTTAATGTAAAACTTTCATTTGGAAGAAAAAACTCTGAATGAAGTGGCTATCAGAACACACAGAGAAAATTGTCCTTAGTAATGAGTAACATTTGAAAAACCTGCTAAGCACTTGAACCCCAAAAGTCTTTCTGATATACCCTTACATAATTTATTCTAACACTGAGGAGACCGAGGCTCAGATCCCCATTCAATCAGGAATCTCACTGGGTGAATATGAGCCATTCACTATTCATCCAGGCTAACCCACCTCACAAGGTTGTTGTGAGGATAAAATGGGTGGATGGAAACCATGTAGACTGCTTTTGTGCAGACTTCTAAGTGCCCTCTGTTAGTATCATGGACACTGGTGGCACTGTTCCAGCTTTGCTTTCCGATGCTCCTGAATATAATTAAGTGAAAGGGCATTTTTGCAAACCATATTCTTCCAAGAAGTATTTTTATATGCAACAGATCATTTCTTTATGTTGTTAATGCAATACAGAAAGCCACTTTTAAATCAAATGTACATTGTTCTGATCGATGTAGCCCTTTTATGTGTTTACAACTGTGGGAAATTCAGATACTCCTATTAGCATCACTTGTCCACAGTGGTTAAGTGCTTTAAGACAGTGGCTTTCAAACTATGTTCCAGGGAACACTGAGGTTTCTTAAAAAATCTCTTCTCAATGAGAAGATCAGCCATTGAAGAGAAGCCCCACTTAACAATAGTTTCCCCATCGCTACCAATCTTCCTCTACAATGCACAATTCACAGGAGAGTTAGGTGTACTGGTCAAGGGCGACCTTGTTGTTGATGTGTTGTGACACAGTGAGGCACAACACGCTTGGCTAGTGGTACCAGGCAATGGTGGACAAGGGTTCGGTGGTAGATGCACAAGTGTTAGCAGACAAAGCAATGTGAAAAAGATTCATTGAATGTTATTAAAAGCTCTAATGAAACTTATGAAAGCTCTACATTTGTCTCACTTGGTCTGACACCAAACAGATGCCACCAGCCAAATCAGTCGCAAACCTAGACATTAGCTAATGGGTTTTTGGAAACCATTCTGTTCTGCCATGTTCTATAGGCCATGGAAATAACTGTGAACCATGGTAATTCAAAATGGCAGCACCTGACATTTCCACTTGGGTTAACGTAACAGTCGCAAAAGACAGAGTTGCAATAATTCTTCTCTTCATACCATTTTGACAAGTACACCATAAAAGAGGCTTGAAAATCACCATGCAATTATTAGTGAAGTGCCATAAGCATATAAGGAGGACTAGATGTGAAGAATGATAAAGCAGGAAGGCACATACTTTAACAATTACTCAAAGTCTTCCAGGAAGCAAGTGAATCACTGTGTGTGTGTGTGTGTGTGTGTGTGTGTGTATAATTGCCATTATGAAATCAGGTCACTGTAAGCTTTTTTGGGTCAGACATAAATTATCAGCTAATACAAGGTTTTGAAATTACCTGGATTGTTCTTCCATATCTGACCATGATGACTCTATCCTAAAACCCCACAACAGATTACATAAATTATCAACTGGTTGCTAAATTGTTGGCAGATTATGACCCCCCCTCCAAAAAATCCATAATTTCATCACTTAGGAAGTAGCCTACATCAGTAGTAAAGGCTCCCTGGTGCAGAACTTCCAGCTGCAATATGTGAAGGACTACAGGTTGCAGCAACAGTGGCATGATGGGACTACACAGACAGCACAGTGATGGCTGTTTTCTTCTAAATAAAACAGCAACTCAGGAAGGGCCCATTCTGAGTACAGAAGCCTGGTAGCAGAAGGTCAGTGTCTAACTTTCTCTATTGCCAGTTTTCCTGCTTCTATCTTCCCCATCCCAGGCAGTCTTCCAAAGGTAGATAGGCACACGCTAGAAACAATATAGGGAGAAAAGCTGCTGGCAGTAGGGTGGAGGCCACTTGGAGTGGGGAAAAGGCTGGTGGGAAAAAGGTTAATCCCCCTCTCCCCCATACAAGATCTATTTTCAAAATGGGCCCTTGTCAGGGACTGGCAGGGCTCTAAAGTGTGTGTGGTGGAGGCAAGGGGTCAGGGAACCAACCCAGGAGAGGAGGCCAGTGATTTATGGGGTTTGGTACTACCCGCAAGGCAGGAACCAAAGCAGGGGGAGGAGGAAGAGTCTGGGCAGTGTAAGATGGAGGGAGACACACAGGATGTGGCAGAGGAAGAAGGGACTGTGCAGGTGAGGGACGGACCAGTACACCTTTGGTAAAAAGGCTGTTCTCCAGTTGGAGTGCTCGCTGGCCAGTGTTTCCCAGTTATCAGTGCTTATACAGTCATACCTCAGAAGTCGAATGGAATCTGTTCCAGAAATCTGTTTGACTTCCAAAACATTTGGAAACCAAGGCATGGCTTCTGGTTGGCTGCAGGAAGGTCCTGCAGCCAATCAAAACCCACAGAACGCGTGTCGGACATTCGGGTTCCAAAGTACGTTTGCAAACCAGAACACTCACTTCCAGGTTTGTGGCATTCGGGAGCCAAAACATTCAAAATGCAAGGCATTTGACTTCTGAGGTATGACTGTACTACAGTTTTTAAAAGATTTGCTTAGAGAGCCTCTTTTGTTGCTCATCAGTATTTCACTTTCCATTCTTAAGATGGGAATAGAGTAGTTGCTTTGGAAGATGATATTCAGGCATCCGAACAACAACTCCCCACCATACCCCACCCCACTGTCTCATAAAAGCATGAGGGATATATATATATATATATATATATATATATATATTCAAAACACAATAAAAGTGGTAAGTGTAACCAATACAAATGCATGCAGAAATACAATGAGGAGGAAAACGTGAAAGCAATTGAGAATACAATACAGCATTCAACTATCACATTATTATTTTTTTTAAAAAGGGTGAGTCAATTCAGTTCTCAGTAAAGCCTTTCCACATGTTTATCTGTGGAACAGGGGATTAGTGGGCTGTTTGACTGAGTTAGCATAAGAGGAAAACTTATACCACTTATACCATGAGGATCTGTTTTTAATGAAGCATTAAGAACTCTCTGTTTATATGTCTGATGTTCTGACAGCGCAGTGTCCACAGCTTGTTTTCACCTGGAACTCACCGGAACTTGTTTCTGGCACTTCTCAAATGGGCCCCATTACTATTATAAGAGAACAAAGGAAGTGTTCATGGTGAGTTCCTGCATCTCTTTTTCTAGAAAAATAGCACTGGCAGTATCCCATACTTTTGCTAGACACTTCTCTCAGGAAGGAGTTGATTTGGATTTCCCGTGGGAGGCTTCCTCTTCTCCTTCTTCTTCTTCTTCTTCTTCTTCTTCTTCTTCTTCTTCTTCTTCTTCTTCTTCTTCTTCATGCTTTACTTGCGAGGGGCTTTAAGAGGGAAGAGTAGCAACGGTATCCGTTTCAGTGGAGCCTCAGGTTGTGTGCATGTGCCCCGTAAGATGAGGGCACATAAGCTCCTGGTGGGGGGCATGATTCCCCTGCTGCTACAACAGCTCTGCAAGGCACAGACCTACGGACAGCTGCCTAGAGGCTAGAAGTGTGTGTGTTTGTGTGTGTGTATCCACATCACCATGGAAGCCGCTACGTGTACTTTTGTCAATAAATAATTAGCTATCGGATGTATGCCTTCCGTGGCTGAGGGGTGCCCAGAACAGCCCCTCAAAAATATGCTTTTCATCAGAAAAAACTGTCATGAGGACCACATTCTTTTCTGGATAATGTGCAGTTTGCTCCCAGATAGAATCAGATAAACCATCTCCGAGACGAAACATTCCCTTTTCATCAGAAGTATAAACTAAGCCCATTCTTCAACAATCTGAGCTGCATGCTATTTGTTAGTCTCAATTTCATTTTAAAATAACTGGTGTGCTTTGAAGTATGAATAGTTCACAGTTTAAATAATCTCTCTCTCTATTAGATTAGGGGATTTATAGTGCAATCCTGCTATATGTGTCTTCTCAAAAGATAGTCTCTTTTAGTTCAACTGGGGTTACTCCCAGGTAACTGTTTATAGGATCGCTGCCTTATTTTCTTGATAAATGGATTCCATTGTTTCTAGATAACATGAAGATGGGTCACGTGCATTTCCAATCAACAGAAATATATTCCTTCTCAGTTACATGAATTTAGGAAGCAAATCCATTAAAAAATCCAGAGAACTGAGATCAGTTAATGTTTATCTGTTGCCAGGAGCAAACATATGTTAGGACACGATGTCACTGGGATGACCCAAATCTGTTGTTCACGAGACATATCACTAATTAAGGTGGTATCTGCAGGATTGAGAGTCATGTTGGGAGAGGTAAAACATAGCTAACTTTATTTTCCATGTTGTAACCTCTAACTTCTCTAGTGCCATCTACTGGCCCTTGTGTTTTTACATCTAAAGCCACAACATCAGTCAACCCTGCACAGTCCCAGGCAGGAGTGCCAACTTGAATAAAATATTGTGGGGGCCCAGGTAAGCCTCTCCCCACATAATCAATCATATGACACAATGCACACATACCATTTGAATGGGAATGCCCATCAACTTTGTGAAGGCTCGGCCCCCACAAATATTTTATTATGGGGGCCAAAGCCCCCATGGCACTCCTATGGCCCCAGGGAGGGAGGGGCAGAAACACAAACCTTCTCCCTTGTGTAGGGGACCAGTATGCAATGAATGCTTGTTTTACTTTGCTAAAAAATTCTCTAACCTCCCTCCTCTCATTTAGTGTGTATGTGTAATGTATCCCTTTCTTCAAAATTCAAACTATTTGGAGCAGATTCAGAGGCAACTAAACCAAACAAGCTCATTTACATTACACAAAATTCTACAATCTTACACCAACTTATCTGAAAGTAATCCCCTTTGCACTCAAGGACAGGTACCTCTAATAAGTTGTGTGCAGTGTCATGCTGTTTGGGGATTTTGCAGAAAGCTAATTGAACACAAGTTGATATGACTCTGGAGGCAAATTCACACAGGCAAGCAGTTTCCACACTATCCCTACCAACTGTCCCAAGTACAGTGATTTGTGGAGGCATGTTTTATATGAAATATTCCTTCACACAGACATCCCTGCTTTGATTTCTAGGACTGCTGTGATGAGGTTGCCCATTTGTGCATCACCAGAGGAAAAAATGGTTATTTTAATTTTTAGGTACAGGTGCAAATTTAAAAACAATTAGTAGGGTTTTCTATTTAAAAAATGCAATACAGCTGTGGGCACACTATACATTTAAAGCATTACCCCCAAAGAACCTTGGGAACTGTAGTTTGTAAGTACTGGCACATTTTTTTTCTAGAAAAAAAAGCACTGCATATAGTAATTGTCAATCTATATTACATCCCTTGGTGGCTAGATCTGTGAGGGCACCTCAAGACAGCAGGATGTAACTATAATAAATAGCTTAGGATATGTGTGTTTAATTGGGGCTAATTACAAATCAACAGTTAACCCCTAAGGTGTCCTAACAGTGTGTATCTTGTAATTAGCAGTTTTTTTTTTCTTATTTCATTGCAAATTAAAATAATATACCCATAAGACATTTGTGGATGCATGATAAAAAAATTTATGTTGTAGCTTTCAGAATGCTGTAATGTAAGCTAAATCACAGCATTAAAACAGATGTAGCTATTATTTTTAAGTAAAGTCATGTAAATGCCCATACATTTGCTCCCTATTTATGTGCAAGTAAAATAAGAAAGACCTACATTTCTATAAAGAGATCTGACTACTAGTATTGCTATGCAAAGAAATGTTAGGACTGATTCTTGCACCATAGTCTACACGGAGCAAGTTTGTGTGTATAATATGCAACCAATGAGACAAAGTTCTGGGCTCCTTATTCAGTCTTTTATGTAAGTGAAAAATAGAAGGAGGAGGAGGAGGAGGAGGAGGAGGAGGAGGAGAAGAAATTATGCAATTTGTACAGAGTTTGCCTTTGTGAACTACTAGACACACCCTTGTAACTTGTGATCATTATTTATAGCTAGCAGCAAACGTAGAAACATAGGTTCTGAGATTCTACATGCATGACCAGAAATCACTAGGTCGTGTTTTCCATAAAATACCAGAATGTTACTCTTGATTTTAGCCTAATATCACAATGCCAACTCTCTTTAATCAAGTTATATTACTTTCATGCTCAGATTTGTACTTTCTGTTCAGCAGTCAACTGCTCCTCATGTAGCAATGCCGCAGTATTATTGTCAGGGACTGGAAGGAAACTGATGAATGTGCAGCAAGAAAGGGGGCTGAAGTCTGACTCAAGAGAGGGGGAAATGGTTTGTGGGGACTTGTAGCAGCCAGGAGGCAAGAATCAGAGGCAGAAAAGCTTCAGAGCTGGAGGAAGAGGAGGAAGAGGCAGGCAGGCAAGTGAAGGGCCAGGTGCTTCCCCACCTTCTCCTGCTCCACTGTCTCCCAAACCCAGGAGAGAATTGAAGCAGGAAGAGCAGAAGAAGCAGCTTCCACACTATTTGAACATACCTGCTGTATGCATATATGCTGTATGAAGGTTGTCCAGTCCAAACCATAATTTGGAATCTAGACAAGTAGAAAAACTAATCCGGATTCCAATGTAGTCATACCATTTGTGCAAGGACTTCAGCACGCACAATATGGAACTTCCCTTCCCTCTGATTTGCCCAATCTTTCCCTAATCCATTCTGAGTATTCTCCTAACCTAGAGCATATTTGGGGAGGGGGCATGAGGAGTGGGAGGGCAAGTTCTGCCGCACAAACACAATGCCAGTGCTGAATACAACCCTTCAGCTACATATTCTGTAAAGCCTGACCAGTATGTGTGTGAAGGGAGGAGGGAATATAGGAACATTACACTTGGCTAAATATAGCCTCTATTTGCTAGATTAATGTTGCTTTTACTTTTGACATAGCATAGGTGTGTTTATTAGCTTTTATGCGTTCTGGGAAGTCCAGCAGCGGACTGTTCAGACAGGCTAATATGACAGGGCCCTCAGCAAAAAATATATCAGCGCAATGGAAGCTGTTCCACATCTGGCATTTGCTAGCTGAACTGAGACTAGGTGCACAAATGGAGAGATCCACACAGTAGAGGCCACTCAATTGCATCTCCCCAGTGGTTTAGTCTTTCATCCTGTTTCAAGCCAAAGTTCCCCTTTAGTGCTGGATTCCATTTGCACACAGTGGCAAAAAGTTGTTTGTATGACTTTGCGTTCTACCACCCCCTCTCACACCATGGGCAGCCTAATCCAACGAAACCCCACTCTGCCAAAAGAAGCTCTAGCTCCTTTTAATGCTTAGCATATGCATTGCTTCAGCCCGTGAGATGGTTCAGTTCAGGCTCTTAAACCTGTATGTTTGTTGATACGCTCTGTAACATAACAGAGCTGGAAAGTGGGGGATCTTGCAGTATTAAGCCATAAGAATAAAAGGTGAGTACCAGTACTGAAGAAATGAACCTATGCTGCCAATTCTTGTAGTAGACCAATATGAAGTAAGCAGCACATTCTAAATCTTATATTAATAATCCAAAAATTGAGAGAGCAAGGTACAAGATCTACTAAAGAAGCCACAAACAGAAAACCCTTGAGGGTAACATCGCCGACACTTCGTTTGATCAAACTTACCTTTGTTGATATCTACAGGAGCCTGGCTAAAGGAACTTTAAAGACTGAATCTTCCTTTTGGACCCAATTTGAATGAGTTTTCTGTTTGTGGCTTCTGTAGCAGATCTTGTACCTTGCTCTCTCAATTTTTGGATTATTAATAAAAGATTTAGAACGTAGAATGGTTTGGTAGTGTTTTGTGTGCTGCTTATGTGCTGCTTACTTCATACTGGTCTACTATAAGAAAAAAAGGAACAAATTTTCCCTGAGTTGGAGTGGGGGGTGCCACACAATTGATTCCCTCCCTCATAAAACATACAGTATTAATTTGGGGTAAAATGTGCATAAAAATGCATGTATTAGTGAAATCATCATACAGAAGTACATAATATGAGAGAAAAATGGTTTGAAAAAATGTGGATAATAGGCAAAATTCCATTAAAAATGTATATATATTGGGGGGCAGGGAATGCGCTAAGGTGCCAATGAATTTTCATGGACATGAATTTGCAAACTGATGTGAATATGTGGAGAACCAGACTTAAGACTGGACACATGAGTAAGTAAGAGAAACCAAAGTTGGCATGTTCTCCCATCGCTAGATGTAGATCACTTTACACTGAAATTTGCAATTGTCATTTCTCTAATTTCCACATCCTGCTGTTTCCTAGAATTCCCTACCACCCCATTGCTGCCTCATTACTACTTTTGCATAGTTCTCAGATGGACCTCTGGCTTTTATTAAGCCCTGTGCTAAGTGATAATAAACCGTCAAGCAGATGTGAAACTCCATCCAGTAGTTCAAGGTTCCCCAACAGCTACTTCAGCTTGCAGTGAATGAGTGTGCAATGCAATTTCATGGCAAATCAGACTTAGCCCATATGTATTCATTTACTTATATGAACATTCAGAGGCATAGCATGGGAGGGGGGGCTGGAGGGACAATTGCCCTGGGTGCAGTTTAAGGGGAGGGTGTGGGGCGTCATGAGCTATTGCGCCCTTCTTAGCTGCCCTCCAGCTGGAGGGTGCCTGAGAAGAACGCAACAGTTCGTGGTGCCCTGTGAGTCCAGCGCTGTTTTTGCAAGTCTTGCAAAGTGATACTGGGCTTGCAGGGCACTGTGAGCGCACCCCTCAAAGCTGGCTGGCCAGTGTGCAGGTGTTGCTCTGGCAGTGCACCCCAGCCCCATGGCGGGCTGAGTGCGCATACCCCAGTCAATGCCACTGTGAGCATCTTCAATCCCACTCTCCTAGTGTCCATGGCACTCAGTGCAGCTCTTGCCAGAAGGATGCAAATGAGGACAGGGCGGCACTCTTGTACCCTTCTGCCCTTTCCCCATTAAAAACAAAACAAAAACACTTTCCTCTCCCTTTGGAAACAACAGGAAGGAAATAAATGGGACCAATTTACGCCAGATCCCGGGCTGGTAAAAATTCCTCCTCAGGATTGCACAGGCATTGGCTCCTTCAGATCCAAGCCTTCTTGTGCTCCTTCTCTGAGCCCTGCCCCTTTTCATCCTGCCAGTGTCAGAGCTCTGTTTTCTGTAGAGTCAGGGCTGCAGAAATTGCCTCAAGGAGGTAAAACCTGACATGAGGTTCCTCTCTCCATGGTCAGAGCTTTTTTTCCAAGCTTGGAGAAGATCTGATGTATCATGACACCCTCCCATAAAATCATAGCCGAAAATACAAGAAATATCACAATAAAAATGCAAAGGGGGGGATTTGGTGTCCTGAGAGTGGCCCTCCCCCACTCCTCCCCAACCTGTCCTTTATCTTGCCCAGCCAAAGGTGTCAACCCTAGAGGAGGACATCTGCTTCTGATCTTAGGAAGTGGACAAGATGGTATGGGAGGAGAACTCTTGGGTCTAAACCATTAAACACAGATTCCTTTCTTGGATCTTCCTTCTACCTAGATCTCTTTCTTAGGGGTTCCTCTTGCATAGCTTTAAACCCTATATTTAGTTTTTTGTTTTTTTTACTGGTTTTAGCTGTTCTTATTGTATGTTTGTAAATGACCTTGTAAAAGAGAATTCATAAATCAAATGAAAAAGGAATTAAGGGCTAGAAGTTATATACAAAGCGCCTTTAACTTTTACAGTGTACAGTAATATTAGTCAAGCTGACAGTGTTCATTGGGCCTTGCACCCCAGTAAGTGTACATAGGAAAGCAACCTTAGCCTCAGATTTTGAGTTGTAGGGTTTTTTTTATAACCACCTGATAGACAACACTGCAGCTGAGCATATTTTGTATAAAAAGGCTCACTGGACCGTGGCATTTAGGGTCAAATATGTGGCATCTTGATCTATTTACTTTATGAGTTGCAGTGATGTGATCAGCACTTTCATTCCATGCATTCAAGGCAAACAAATACTGTGTGTAAAATTGTTTGCATCATACAGATGGCTTGCTGAGTTATCTAACACTTGCAATTTCAAATTTGGCACTCAGAATAAAACACCAGAAAACTTACAGAAGCGTGTCGGAATTATGACATTTCCACCTTTGAAGGACAATTGGGTTCTCACAGAGGAATCTATGGGGTAGCAGAAGAGTTGTTTCCAAGGAAATAATCTAATTTAGGTTATAACATGCATGTGGATCTTTTACAGCAGTTTACCTTCTTGCTTCAACCCCAGGGGATTCCTTGCTTAAAAGTCTTGTTTCCCTCATTTCTCACTTTTGTTGTTTGTACGGTACTGGAAAGGAAAGAGGCAGCGGGAAGGGGAAACAGCTTCTATGTTTTGATGTGCAGGAAGCGTGAAAAGACTGCACTGTCCACATTGGAAGGTTACAGCGGGGGCACTTTGACAGGAGGGGGCTTCCATTGTTACAGCCCCGCTTGCTCTATGAATTAACACCATCCTTGTGGCAAAATTAAACAGCGGCTTGGTTTACACCAGTTGACAGTGCAGCAAATATTCAGAGATTTCCATATTGCCATTTTACTGTTTCTAAGTTGAGGTTTTGGTTTTTTTAAATGCTTCAATGATATAATTTGTTTTAAATTCTAAATTACTTTGATACTTTTGAAATATTGAGTGGCATAAATGTGCTATAAAATGAAATAAAATAAAAATAATAAAAATAAATCATCCATTAGCAGATCACAGATTACAGGGGTCAGAAGAAACCCCTGCCCTAAGACCTTGTAGAGCTGCTATTTGTCAGAGAAAACTTACTGGGTAAGGTGGGCTTACTGCCTGCTTCAGTTAAGCAATCTCCTATGTTCACTGATAAAACAGATCCTGGTGAGGTCATACAAATCAAAGAGCTAGTAATAAAACAGAGCTCACACTAGCCACCTGCAACAAATCAAAGTCTTTCTTCCAGCTGTCTCAAGATTATCTTTGGCTGTCTTAAATGAAACTTGGAATGATACGTGTTCACATAAACAAACTCTTCTGTCATCAGCATCCTATGCAATGGTGACAGAACCTGTCCTGTTCTCTAATTATGTAAAGGCTAGACAAATTCTATGCAAATTTAAAAGTAAATCCACTGGGTTCAATAGTCCTGCAGCAAACCACAATGAAGTCAATGGGACTTACTTATGCGTAGTGATTGCTCAATTATGCTGTGGATTTTTTACAGCTCCATTTATAAATACAGTTACACAATTTTGAATAGAGGTGGTGGTATACCTCTGTTTAGATCTGAGTTGTTGTTGTTTTTAAGATTCAGCCATAATTAAGGGGCAGGAGGGAGCATTTGTCATTCATAAATGAAATTTTATTCAGGAAGACATCCCTGACATAAACTATCAATAGAAAACTGAAATACAAGCAATTCCTTTTTCCCCAGTGCATGCCACACATTAATGCCACAACACTTAAGGGCTAATTCCTACATTGTGTGAAATGGACCTCCAGATAAAATGCTATCTGCAGGAGGCGCTCATCTGTAGAGTGCACAGTTAAGTTGGGTATATAAGGCAATGACAGAGCAAGAAGGCGGAAGATGAAAACATGGATACCAGAAACTGGGGAGTAATGTTGCCAGGTCCAGGCCCTGAAAAGGTTCCTGTAAAATGAAAGTCAGACTGAATTCTCACGTGTGACTTCCCTGGTAATTTCAGCACTTTGAAAAGAAAATTGTACATGTTCACAGTCTCTTTATAGACATTGTAGAAGTCCCTTCAAGGTCTTGGCCTAGCAACCAAGCAATGGAGGCACAGAGACATTGAGTGGGCTCCACATCTCATCACTGAAAACTAGTCTACTCCACCTCTGCAATTGGACAGTAAACATAATTTTTTCTCAGCATTAATATAGAGTAGAAATATTTTGCAAAACAGTAACCGATTCTCAGGAATTGCATTGCATGTTAAGAACATAGGGAACTGCATCTCGCCATATCAGACTATTTGTCAGTCTAGATCAGCATTATCTTCTGTGACTAGAAACAGCTCTTCGGGGACATGGGCAAAGGTATTTTACATCATTTTCTACTTGATGCTTTTTACCTGGGATCAAACCTGGGAAGTTATGAATGGTCTATCTCTGAATCCTCCCTGGTTCATTGTGCAGAAGATATGCAGCTCTGTAATTTAAGTGTCAGGGCTATTTAGCTACACTTGACAGGCATATTAAGCGACAATCCTATTTAGGCTGTCAAATTAATGTAAACTAAGGCACACAATATCTTCTGTGATTTTGCTGGCTGCTGTTTCCAGATCTAGGTCTGCAGAAACTGGAAATGTCAGTGGCTCAGCTGTACAAGATTTAGATGGAAAACATACACTTGAGTACCGACTGAAAAGGTCAAAACCTTGAAACAATGTTTTCCCAAAGCCTAATTTTGATGCCATTGAATAATTGCAAGAGGAAAACCCTTGCTACCTAGAAATATATGCTACTATATGAACACAGGTCTAAACATATCTGATCATAGCACTACCAGTTGTGCTACTTACATCTAGCTTTTTACATTTGATTAATGTCACTACAAATAAATCTCTCCCAAAGAAGTACCTTGCAAAATGAAATAGGAATATGTCTTCTATTCAGAAAGAGCTCAGTGACATGGCATCTCTGCATTCTCTCTATTGTCCTGTTCATGTTCAAGTCTTTTCATTGCTCAGTACCTCTGGGAAGCAAATAGCAAGTTAGTTTTCTTAATTCATTGTTGAGATGCTGCTGAATAGAGTTAGAGCGAAAAGAAGCCAGTCATTGGGAAACCACAGCTAAAGAAAGGAGAAAGAGAAATGGGCAGCCATAGACTGGCAGCTGGGAAGAATGGGACAATTAAGTGGGGCTTATACTGGGCTGGCATGTGAGCAGATATGTGCAAATGCCATACCTGGAAGCGGCTACTTACGACAGAGCCTATTCGCATTGCATAGTCTTCATACAACAAAATGAATCCACTATATCAGCCTTCCCCAATCTGGATCCTTCCAGAAGCTGCTGGATCAAACAACTTGGGCCCAAAGTACCTTTAGGATGATCTGATCCCATGCTCCATCTTGATCATTGAGATCCTCTGATGGGGAATTAGGGTAGTTCAACACACTCCTGATTTTTGTTGGCCTTTGCAAGGGACCAAGTCTTTAGTACTAGGCAGGAAAACCTGGTTTGGATTCCCAGTGGATAAGTTAAGTCCTAGAAAGAGCTGAGTGGTTGTTCTTGGTTAGAACACTGACAGCCATTCTAGGTGGGAAAAATCTACCTCTGAGACTTGGTGTCATGAACTGGCAGGATTATGGTGAGAAGGAAGAAGGCTGGAGCCAGGACTGGGACACACTGGGGAAGCAGAGGATGGGGAACGAAGTACTCACAGGGTGACGGAGGTTGGTGAGGGATTGGAGGTCAGTGCACAGAAACCAGAGCGGCAGGACACATCACCAGAGAGGGCCCTGTCCCCACGAAAGCAGCAGACTCTGAGGCATTGGGAGCAGCAGACAGGGTGCTCCAGGAGGCTGAGGCAGGCAAAGGCCCACAGCCCAGTTCCCTAGCTGGCCAGGTGGGGCTTGCTAGCTCTGAGAGAACATGTGTTCTTCTTCAACTGGAGTAGGCTTGAAGCAAGTGAGGGTCACATGTCTCACCAAGCCCAGATGCTGCAATCAGCATGGAAGGTATAAAAGCTAAAGCAGAGCTGAGGGTCTGTGTCTGCTCAATGATCCATGTTCCTGGCCCTTAGGGTACTGTGCTTTGGGTGTGGCTCTGAACTGTATCCTGACTGCTTCAGACTTGGTCTACAACTCTACATGGATTGACCCTGGACTGTGTTTCTGGACCCTTGGACTTTGAATTTTAGACTTGGCATACTGACTTGCTGCAAGATAGGCCAGGGTTTCAGGACACTCGGTTTCAAACGAGTGCTGCTTAAAAGCTGCTCTGAAAAGAGTGTGTGTTTTAAATTAAGTTTTGTTAAAACCTCAAAGAGTGCAATTAAATAAATGTACAGTACAGGGGGTGACCATTTTGCACAGGCTTCCATTCTGGGCTCCTGCACACATTGGTGGAGTGTGCATAAGCCCGCCTCATTACGCCTGTCCCTGGTTTGCCCTTTTCCTGGTCCAAAAGGATCTGCATCAGCGGTCATGCACCAATTGGATGCATGCAAAATGGTTGCCCCCTGTAGTGCCTCCTCATACTTTGAACCTCTGGGTAGGGAGTGGGTCTTCACAGAAATATACCTTTGTGACTGCTAAACATAAAAGGTAGTACAAACAATTACTTATTGACCTCTGCTGTGTGAATATGATGGGGGGGTGTTAATTATTGCACCCATTATATTAGCAGTGTCACCCAGCACCCATCTTCAGTGAGGCTGTCTGTAACAACTATACAGTGGTACCTCGGGTTACATACGCTTCAGGTTACACACTCCGCTAACCCAGAAATAGTGCTTCAGGTTAAGAACTTTGCTTCAGGATGAGAACAGAAATTGTGCTCTTACAGAGCGGCAGCAGCAGGAGGCCCCATTAGCTAAAGTGGTGCTTCAGGTTAAGAACAGTTTCAGGTTAAGAACGGACCTCCAGAATGAATTAAGTACTTAACCCGAGGTATCACTGTGTTGTGAAAGTAACTGTTCAGGTTTGATTTACATTAACCAAAGGGAAGCAATGCTAGTTTTCATTCTCTGGTTGTATTTTGCTCCCGTTGTAAATGCATACCACCCTGGAATATTCTTTGGTTGGAAATCATTGTTGCTCAGTAATACGTCAGCACATTTCAATTTACCAAGACCATGATCAAGTGCAGCCAAACTCACCCGTCCCCCCCAACTGTGAAGCAATTTATTTAAGGCCTCTTGAAGGCTCTTTCAGTGGACCTCACACAAAGGCTTTCCAGCACATTTATTCTTGAGAGGTTGAGTCAGTCACAAGGAAGTTTCACAATCCAATTCCTCCTTCCTTAAAGTAACTCATTGAAAAGGGCAAAAGTTCACACAACCCGCTACTGTGACCTAGCACTTGAGGCAGGATGTGCAAACAGTCGCTGCAATGGTGACAGACTTGCTGCCTATGCTGCCCAATGTAGAAAAAAAGCTTATTTACAGCATTACCTTATTTACCTGTCATTTCAGAAGCAATCGGTGGGACTACGTGGAGGGGAGAAGAGCTTCAGAGCACAGTTTTATTTAGTATTGCCTCTCTGTTGGCAATGTTTAAAATTTAAAAAGTTGAATAAACATTTATACTTCCTCTTTAATGCAATATGCTGAAAGGACAAGTTGTCATCAGCTTTGACTATAACTATAAAACATAATTTGTTCATGGTTTTTATATTATTAAGGACAGATTTGCGTGCTCAAGTCTGGACTTTCACAATAAGAGGAAAGTGAGATAATGAATTTAAAAGAATGCATTAGGACTCTGTTAGATGCCAGACAGAATATGCTAATACACCCATTTCATCCTTTCCTTTAAATAAACAAAGGGATTCCTTTGTGATGTCATAAAATATTCCCTGTGGGATTTGCACAATGTTTGTAGATACTGTGCTACTGAAATAGAAGCTCATAAACAAGCATTTGATTTATGTCATTCCTTTGGAAATTTAATAATATTTTTTTCCTTGGAATGGAATTTTGGCATATTTTACATTATGTTTAGTATTATTAAACACATCCCACAGGAAAGCATTATTGGCCGTGAAAGCTTGCAATTCATCACAGATACTTTCTGCATGCAAGAGTGCCCTCTAGATATGGCACAATATTGCCATATGCAAAAACATGTCTAGAGCATGAGACTAAACTAAAAGGTATCAATTTCAAGAGTTATTGAAAACTGATATACATAATGGGTTGCATCCATTGGCAGTGGGTGGCCATTCAATCTGGTGAGTTGGAGGCAGGCCCTATCACACAATCTGTCTGTCTCTGTGTGTGTGTCTTTCTCTCCTGACACACACTTTTTCTATCCTCCCTAGTGCTAGCACACACTCATGCGCGTGCACACACACACACGGGAGGAGAGGTGACAGTGAGTTGGCAGTAAATCGCACTGTTCAAGTTGGAATTAACTCTTTATTAGCAAGAACACAAGCAATAGGAGAATGCGCCTGCACAAAGCCAATATTTTCATGCCTCTTCTGGTTCTGGGAGACAAGGGGAGGGGAGCCTGTCACAGTAGGAGGGAGAGATACCCAGGCTGGCTCATCTCTGCCTCTTGGCCTTCCTCATCTCACTCTCCTGCTTCAGCTTCTGCCTCTGATTCTAGACTACAGTGGTACCTTGGGTTAAGAACTTAATTCGTTCTGGAGGTCCGTTCTTAACCTGAAACTGCTCTTAACCTGAGGTACCACTTTAGCTAATGGGGCTTCCCACTGCCGCCACACGATTTCTGTTCTCATCCTGAAGCAAAGTTCTTAACCTGAGGTACTATTTCTGGGTTAGCAGAGTCTGTAACCTGAAGCGTCTGTAACCCGAGGTACCGCTGTACTCTCTGCCACAGCCTCTGCCTGCTTACTAAACCCTGCTACCTCTTCAGCTTCCAAACCTCCTTCTCCTAGTCATTGTTGGAGATTCATTCTCCGTGTCTGCAGTCATGGGATTGTTTTCATTCCACAGTGTGGGAAGTGACGGAGACAGGATGTTTGTGTTCCTGTGTTCCATGAAGTGGGACTATTGTCCTTTGTTCCTTTCTCTCTTTGCTGTCTGATGAGAAAGAGGGAGGAGCTAAGTCAGAAAGCGCTGAGTGTATTATATGTAAATAAACGTAGATTAGCCAAAATGCTGTGCTATTGGTTCTGTTACGCAAACTGTGGAGACTCTGCGTATCCCTAAGTGTGCCAATGTCTGTTGTCATCAGTAGCTGTGATGTTCAGGAAGAAAGCTTTTGAAGCTCCCGAACGAACGACCAGGAGGGAGAGAACATGCCAGTTGGGCATGTGTCTCTACCAGGGCCCTACACGACAGGAGGACGCTCCTAACAGTCGTCCCCCTCTTCTCCCTCTGACAGCTCATCATCAGCCTACAATCAATCCCCTGGCTCTGAGCCTTCTTCCCTCGGTAGTTTCCTAGCTGGTTCCACCCACCATCCCTCTGCATCCAACCGGTTCATGACCTGAAGCTAGAGTCTGCAAGGAGGAAAAGAATAAAGCTAAGGAAGGAGAGCATTTATATAGTTCCTGGTAACCAAATTGCACAGAAGCAAACCAGAGGAGCTGCTGGGGGAAGAAGAGGACAGCCTCCCCTTCTTCCCTGAGCAAATCGCATCCTTTGTTCTGTGGCAACAAATACAACATCTCTCGTTTAGACCAGTTTTCAAAAGAAAAGCTTTCCTCAAGGCTTGTTCTCTGCCAGAGTGAATTGCAGCTGACTTGGTCTTTTTTTACCTCATCAGTGCCATCTTTTATTTCAGTCAGATTCAGTATTCCATTTCCCTTCCTTCCACTGCTGTCTGCATTTATATCTTTTTCTACTAAAGTTGTGCTCAGGTTAATAAAAGTGAAGCTTGATTTGCAGGAAAGTGTAGATGGATAGATGTTTAGTTGATGTGTTAAGGCCAGACTAAATACCAAATATTCAAGTTCTTCTAGCTTTATGAAAGACTGGGTATATAAGAGTGTGGCAGAGGGGAAAGTAGCATTGTGACATTAAAGGAACATAGGTGCAGTAGAAAGTTGTGTAAGACAACTCCCTTACACAAACTGGTAGATAATAAAATGAATGAGGGTTAAAGGGTTGGCTGTGTGCTTTTAGCAGAGTCCTCTGAGAGATACAATGTACATGTGGTTTTCATTTGCCAAGAAAGAGCTAGGCTAGCACAGTTGCTAGAAGTGTCTATGTGCTTTTAATGCATTTTCTGTTATGTCAGTTGTCATTAGAGACCTTTTTTTCCCTTGTAAGGTACAGTAGGATCAAAAAAGGGCAGATATCTTTTAGTGGGCATTGCATTCAAACTCATTGGTCCTTAGTTGCTTTTTAGTGACATGTCAGAGGGTAACTTTTGATTGGTTAAAGAAAACAACATAGCAGCAACTCAAGGAAATAACTGGTATTTCAACATAATTAGAGAAGGACTGTTTCCTTTGCTATTTATAATTGACCCTATCCATGAGGACTCAAGACAAATAATTGAAAGAGCAGAACGCTGGCTGTATTAAGTGCCAGGCATGTGTTCATGGAATGCATACAAGGTGCCGCTGATGATGAAAAATTAAATACTCAATAAACCAGGCATGGAGTGGAAATAAAGCTTCTTTTATTATAACGCTCGGACAGCTGTTACAAACCAAATGCATTTTCCTGACATGTAAGTGGAACCTTGGTACAATCTAGTAGGGACATTCCTTTTAAGTATGCGCTGGCAAAATAAGAGGTAATTCCAAGAAGCCGTTTTGCAAAAACAGTGTGTACAGCTAACTAACGGAAGCTATACAAATATCCAACAGCAGCTGGCATGGTGGGTCAGAGATACCCAGAGCTCCCTCCTGACACCAGCATTGCTACAGCAACGGATGGAGCAGCTCTGCCCACTCCAGTATCATCCAGGTAAGGTGAAGCAGCACCAGTCTTGGGATGGTGGGTCTGCCCCATCACACTGGCTGCTACTGCAATATTAACATTGCCATCTTGGCAATGGCCCATCTCAGAAACCAAGGGTCACTTGGAGACTGCACTCCTACACATAGAAGCCTCATTGTGCACAATGTGGCAACCCCAGGAAAACAAGTGCACACAGGATTGCACCTATCCCCCCCCCCAGTAGTACAGTATTCTGAGGAACTCTGGGATTCCTCAGTTAAAAGCTCAATAGTGGAAGACAATCTGCCTTAAGGGCTTTCTGCAGGCATCTGGTTAGCCACTGTGAACAGAATGCTGGACTAAATGGGCCTTTTGAATGGCTCCAGCAGGGCTCTTTTTAGGTTCTGATAGTGGAATGAGATGTGTTTTCTTGAAGGACAACTTTCCTTCCGTCACTCATCTCTCCTTGCAGTGCACAGCTGCAGAGGATTGTTGGATATGTTCTGGAACATTCAGTTTCCACAAGCCAATAGGCCAAGCCAGTGAATCAATTACACATCCTAAAACATTCTCGAGACTTTTCTGCGGTTATGCAGCAGATGTGTAAGAATTTGTCAGCAGATCAAAAAATCTGGAAAAGTGGTTTTCTGTAGACCGAAAATGTGAAAACCACTTCTGTACAGTATTATGTTCCCTTCTATTACTATATAATCCCCTTGTAGGAAATATATAAATGTTTTAAGTATTTCTTTCTTTTTTACACTGGGCACAGCCAAGCCACAATGAAGCCCTCGGAAGTCCTGATTTCAAAGGGAAAGTTAACCCTCTCATGCATAAATGAATCTGATTTCGAAGCACTTTGCTTTAGCTGAATTATGTCCATGGTTTATTGTATTTTACAGTCTTGTTTTGGTGCTATTGGTAGGGAACTCTGTAAATAAGTCACTATTACTGCTACTCATTCAGAGATATACAAAAGTTCATACACATTACAAGTATCTTTTTATAATACCCTGAAATAAATCAGCTACTTAATCTAAAAAAGAACAAAGGCATAAATAAGAAAACAAAAAGAGAATGCAAAAGGAAAAAAAAGAATGATAAAGATAAAGACTTCAGATTCTTTGTCCTGCAGCTAAATATAGTATCCACTCATTAAGAGCCAACCATTCTATCCTCTGTAAACCAGTATTTTTTCAATCTTCAAATCACTGCGCTACAAGTTCATTTTCTCTTTCACACAAAAAGGAACAAGTTTCCAGTCCTGAATAAATGTCAACAATTATTTGCCATCTCAGCCAAGTTTAATAATTTTATCAGCCAGGGCTGCATTTTTTCATCTTTGTGCATATAATAATCCTGCCGCTGTAATCACACATTGGAGTAATCTTCTGTAATTCTTTTCTAGTTCTGTATCCATTAACCCTAAAAGAAAGCGTTCCAGCTTCAATTGAATATTAACCTTTAAAATCTGCTGTATCAATGTATGCATTTGTAGCCAATATATTTTAGCCTTTTTACATGTCCACCTTGGAAGTACCATTCCTTGTTGGCAAACACATTTCTTGCCACTGGTCAGTGTCTGAAATTATTCTTGCACAAAATCTTGATTGGGCAGCACAGGCTCTTGATGCACAACATTGATTTAGCTTGACTGCTTTCTTAGTGTTGACATATAGGTTCCCTGGTGAATTCCAAGTACCATTAGAAACAACTTTTCAGAGCATCAAATGAAAAGAGAGCTTCATTTACAAAAAACAGCTGTTGCCACGCAGGTTTAGGTTAGGGCCATGGTGCAGGAACGAAATCCAATCATTTGCTCCCATACTAGTTCCAGAAGCAGGCCCATAAGCCTTCTCTTCCATATGTTCCCCAATATGATTCAGGGTCCAGTCTGGCATTTTTGGAGTGGCCTGGGATGATCTAGGCTCCAAACTGGTTTGCGCCCCGAGGCCCCCAAGCCCTTCCCCTGAAATAACTTCACACTGACACATAATTTTAGTTTAAGCTATTGGTCAAAATTTAGGCCACAACTTTATTGATTACAGCAAAGTGAGCAGTGTTGGCTTAGGCATTGGCAACAGACTATAACTGACTCCTGCCTCTCTGTTTGGAAGTCTGGAAGGGTAAACACCAAACGAGGGAGCTACATTGATGCAAATTGGCAGAAACTCACCGCACTGTTCCTGTGGTCCTAGCATGGCCCTAGCCCCTCAAGCGGACTTCGGACAAGATCCAGGACCCCCAGATTCCTTTACCGGAATGCCCTTATTCATGGAGGGGCAGGTGATGGCCGCACCTCCCCTCCCACACACTTCAATAAACCAGTGCCTAACCGCCAAACCTTACAAAGTTGTGACGATTGCTAAGGGGGTAGGCGAAAACCAAGTGGCTACATCCAATCTGCCAAATGGAAAAATTCCTACCCAGCACCTGCTCCAAAGCAGGCGACCCAATCCAAAGCAAGGCCAAAGCAGCAGCACCTAAAATTAGGGAGGGAGGGCGGGTGTTCGGCAGCGTGATACAAGTTCCCCCAGTTACGCCGTGCTGCTGCTTTTATAGGCCCCAAGAATGGCGCCAACTGTCCCGATTGGCCCAAACAGCCCGGCACAATCCTGGGGCCCAACGGTTAAGGCTTGGGCCACGCCTGGCAACAACTCTCCCAGTGGGGGTGGCTTACGGGCCCACGCGCAACCAGGACCCTCATTAAGGAGGATCCCATTTGTGGGCCTTTCATAGCCATGCAATCAGGGGACATGGGAGGAATCTGGGACTGCTGAGAGTTCTTGTCCTATGTTATTTAACTAAAAGATGCTGAGGATTGGTACATAAATAGGGATGTTCCTGCTCGAAAGGGGGAAAGTAGCAGCATAGAGCAAAGCACCAGCAAGAAGAATGAAATCAACAATAATATAACTAATAAATAAATCAGAATTGATGTCATGTTTGTGAAACCAGTGGAATGTTTGTCACACATAATACAGTGGGTGTGAGCTCCTGCAACATTTTTTTCCTCACATTTGTGGATAAGTTATGGTAAACCATTCTTTTTTTGGGATTTTGTAGGATTGCAATGACCAAGCTACCCTTGGGACGAGAGCTCACTAGCTTGGTTATCTTTATAGGCTTTGAGTTCTCATATGTTCTTGCCTTAATTTCTATCCTTGGTGACTATTTTTGGCAGGGTGAATTAAATGTTAAGGTGGTTGGAGTGAGTGTCAAAAGTGTCCCACAATGGATCGAGATCATGAGCACACCAGATGTTTCACTAACATTATTTGCAGTGGTGTGCTAGAGTTTTATGCATTCTATAACACGTCTCTTATAGGTTTTGAGTACCTCGTTTTAATAAGGAAGACAGGTCATGCTATACTTTCCTGCTACAGAATGTAAAGGTGACTACTGTTCAGCTGAAGTTAAGTTCTATATACAAAAATATAACAAGGGAGAAGGATTGCAACGCCTAATAGAAGATATGAGGATGAGTTCTAAAGAGCTCTTATGACTAAACCTAATGTAATTTACAAGAAGGATTGCCTTCAGGGAATGAATGGTAGATGCTTGGGTATTAGAAGGGGGAGAGTAGCAACCGATATTTGGATTACTTGAACCTTCGTTTTACAAAATGTCTGGAGGAGTTTTAGAGAGCTCTCATGCCTATGCCTCTTACTTAGTGCCCCAAGACAGATTGTACTCATGGAATGAAATAAATGAGAATTCCATGTGGACATAAGTGACATCCTGCACTAGGTTCAATACAAAAGAAACAAGATCCTCTTTGAAATGGTGAGGTGACCATCCAGAAATGACAGCTGAGTAATTTGCCTTGTGATTACCTACTCATGTGAGTCATAGAGCATGATGCACACAAAACATTACTCATGTTTGAAAATCAATGGATACAAAAATAAAGAGATGAATTCTAAAGCCAGATAAGACCCAGCTTTGCCAAGGGAAATCATACCACGTCCTCCATTCTCCAATCTGCAAAGACTAGTAGTGTTATAACAATGAACATGAAAAGTTGATAGAGTACTGTAAGTGTAATAATAAAGCGGTTGCTGCTACTAATTATTTTTAATTAAATAATAATTTTACACCACAGTTCCATATTAACAAATCCTGGCTCACATTATCTCAAGTAAGCCTTTTAATACATCTCAACCATTTGTGGGTTTGCAAATTACAACAGCAATTTGGACACAGGACAGAATCTTCAGCACTTCCTCCTATGCCCTCTTGGCCAGAGGAAACGACCCTTTTGCCATCAGTATCTGAAGATGAGCAGTATCTCCAACATTCCCATCTTGTAAAAGGTTGTGATTACAGAACAAGGGATCCTGCCCCTTGTCCTGCCAGCTCCCACAGAAGGGCCGGTCTTTCCAGCTTTCACAAGGCTTCAAGCAGCATCTCTGCTATGGCAACATCCCTTTATTACCCACAATGAAGAGTGGGAGGAAGGGCTATAGGCAGCAAAACTCACTGGGAGCTATCCATGGTCCTGATAGGGCTGCCTGAATCTGGACATACCCTGCCATATATAAGTTTCTTTTATATACAGCCTTGTAAATATGTCTTGTATGTTACAAACTTTTTGTGGGGTTTTTTAGTCAGTGTTTCAGTTCAAAGAAGCACTGTGCCAAAAAAGTGCATGCCCGTGCACTTAGAAATTGCATGCCTATTTGTTTGCAAAGGAAGGCCTCCACAAGTCAGCCCACCTTTTCTACAAGATCCACCAAAACCGCTACCCAGTCTGCACCAAGTCCTACGCCATCAACCACTTCCCAAAAGGATGGCATTGAAGACAGACTTCTGTCTGAGCTGCTCCCTGACTTCTGTCTGTGACAATAAAGGGAATGTAACTCACTTGTTAAAACTCGTCTGCTTGTAACAAATTTAATAGCCATCAGTAAGCACAAACTGGTTGTGCCTACATGTGAGTGTGGAATAATGAGGTTAAGCTAATGGCAACTTCAATCAGAGCATTTCTCTTAAGTTCCCACCCTTTGCAGGAAGCTGCTGTCTCCTGGATGAATTTAGAGCTGATTTCGTTGTGCAGATTAAAGGTAAAGGGACCCCTGTCTGTTAGGTCCAGTCGCGGATGACTCTGGGGTTGCAGCATTCATCTCGCTTTACTGGCTGAGGGAGCCTTCCAGATATAGCTTCCGGGTCATGTGTACAACTTCTGGGTCATGTGGCAGCAGTGCACGGAAACACCATTTATTTTCCCGCCAGAGTGGTACCTATTTATCTACTTGCACTTTGACATGCTTTCGAACTGCTAGGTGGCAGGAGCATGGACCGAGCAATGGGAGCTCACTCCGTCATGGGGATTCGAACCACCGACCTTCTGATAGGCAAGCCCTAGGCTCTGTGGTTTAGACCACAGCGCCACCAGCGTTCCATGCATTGATTAGCATCTGAGTAACAGTACAATCAAATTCTCTCCTCCCCTGCCCCATTGCTCCAGTTCACGTACTCTCGGTATGAGACAGCAGACTCTTTCCTTGGAGGTTTATAAGCAGAGACTGGATGGCCATCTAGCATGTATGATCTGGTTGAGATTCTTGTATTGCTGGGGGTTAGACTAGATGGCCATTGGGATCCCTTCCAACTCTGCAATGGTATGACTGGCAAGTTATAGCCCTTCATATGTCACTATAGAAATGGCACACAGGCAGACCAGCACTTCTACTACCCCAAGCATTTAAAATAGTTTGTAGTTTACTGTGAGGCTATTAGTGTGACATGAGAATAGCTACTGTACCCTTACGGCTATGAATTTTTATTTCAGAGCTGAGGCTTTAAAGGTAGTGTATGCAAGGGAATGTATTCCTTGTGACACTTAACAATGCTATTTGCATTCTGTTGGTGAGAAAATTCTACAGGTTCAATAGCATAAGTTAATGATTTTCATTTGCTTTTATGCGATACATGGGCTGGATTTTGTTCATGGGTGCTGATAGTGTACTTTCTCCTGGAGCTTGAGACACAACATAGAACAGATTGTCTCCTTTTCAAAATGGCCTTGATTTTCTGTGGTGAGCCGTTACATGCCAATAGTTTACCACAGAGACAAATGCTACGTGATGTGAAGCAGCCTTTGTCTTGCAGCTGTGATGTGCGCAGCAATCTTAACTTCAGTCATTCTGGCTCCTCGCTCAACTTCATCGGCTCCCTTTCTTTACCTTGACACTATAATGATATGACTCCTGACTTGGCTACTAGGCTTGCTCATGAAACTGCCAAAATGTACTATATAGACTGCGAAGGAACAACACGGTTTCTCACTACAGCTTGCTTTCACATGTTACACCCTAAAGATGTCTTATACAGTGGTCCCTCAGGTTAAGAACTTAATTCGTCTGGAGGTCCGTTCTTAACCTGAAACTGTTCTTAACCTGAGATACCACTTTAGCTAATTGGGCCTCCTGCTTCTGTTCTCATCCTGAAGCAAAGTTCTTAACCCAAGGTACTATTTCTGGGTTAGCAGAGTCTGTAACCTGAACAGTCTGTAACCCAAGGTACCACTGTACAGACATTGGCCCAACTAGCTCAGTATTGTGCACAATGACAGTCAGTAGTTCTCCAGAATTTTAGACGGGATATTCCTAGCTCTTCCTGGAGATGCCAGAGACTGAACCAGAGACCTTTTGCTCTACCACTGAGCCAAGACCCCAAGTATATAAAATCATTTTCTGCTACGGCTGTTCTGCAATGAAAAGCATTAATGAAGGTTACATTAGCTACATTTTTTTCTATGATCAAGAGAGTGCATACTAGCACTTTCTCATCAGGAACTGATACAAGAAGCTAACGGAAATGAAAAACGTATATAAATGGCACATGAGAAATGGAAAGGAACCACTGAGTAATTTAGTACCACCTCCTCACTGTGCGTGTGCTGTTTATTCAAATTACGAAGATATAGATGACGTTTGTTGTTGTGGAGTTAGATGAAGCAAGGTGGCAGTGCATAGCACTCATACTTCCATAAGCTAGTCAGGCTGCGATATCCAACAAGTATGTAAACTGCATATTTTTCAGCTGACTGTTCAGAATCCTTACTGAATATGTTAGGGTTTTGTTTGACAGAATTTCCATTTTAGACACACATAAAGATTATAAAATGAAACAGATGACAAATATTCCTGAAAAGCCAAGGCCATCACTGGGTGTTTATATTCTAAATCTATGACTTAATATTCGTATAGCTCTTCTGAGAGCCTGGTGTAAGCAAGGAACAACTTCTTCCCAGGATGAGAATTTAAAGAACGTTCCGTTCTGAGTAATTTAAAAGAGGAGTGGCTTCAAATGTTATGAGAAGTGCCGATAGGTGGATGCACAAAGTGGCACCCGCTTCTTCCTTCTCACTTTCAGTGTCCTGAATTAACAGGGTTTTTTGCAAGGAGGAAGTCCAACTTTAGTTATAGTTTCCCTCTCCACACAAAATACCAGCCCACCCGCCACTTTGAGACCTTACAGTCCAGGGGTGCCCAAACTTTTTCAAAGAGGATCAAACTTTTTTCCAAAGAGGACCAAAGTGAACATGCGTGAGGGCCGACCACAGTTGTTGCGCTTTTAAAAAAATGTTTACCCCAAAATTGTTCAGCTTTTTTTTTTAGAATTTTACCCCAGGACATATACTGCCATGGGGGCCAGATTAGGCCCCCAAAACAGACTTTGGACATGCCTGCCTTACACAGAACATGCAAAAGGAAATATCTCCACAAACCAAGGTATGAAGATAGGATCTGACCCTGGCTTCATATCATAGCTCGGCAAGAGCTCTCAAGTCACAGTCACTCAGTTTGGGTGTCATCGGAAACTGGGGGCTTAAGAAACAACAAAAATCTTCACTGAAACCAGGGATGCAAGGAAACAGCTTGTTCCTGCCCACAGACCCACAGTTCATCAGACTGGAATGATAACATTTGAAATGGGCCACTGCTATTTTTGCTTATTTTACTTCTGCGTGGTGAAAAGAAAAAGTGCAGTAATGTGTATCTTTGTCAACAAGTGTCTATTTATAGTGCCCCTATATCCAGAGCAAAGAGCTCAGGGTTACATACAGTTCACAAGATTTCCAGAAGTTTTGAAACTCTTGGACATTAAATGTAGATTGAATTCTACAATTATTCTTCTATGGAATTACAAAGAAGAGTTAGGAAGATACTGTGCATGAAGAAAAATGGTTAGAACAAACACTATTTTGCCTTGTCCCAAGCAATTTATTTGAACCATTTTACTTAGATGTTTTGCTGTGCAAACATGAACTCTCATTAGAATTATGAGCTTTGCCATACACTGAAAGTTTCAGAATGCTGTTTCTTTTGAAATAATACAGGCATTTTATATTCATACAAATTATCTTATACATTTAAATTTAAAATTTACAAGAACAGTCTTGGATAGAACTGTCGTACCACACGGGCATTTAAAAAGCATGCAGACCATTTAGACATTTACAGGTTCAAATCTTTATTGTTTGAAAATTCTACGTGTCTTTTACAATACAATAATTTGTTACTTCAATGACCTTTTCATAGTTAATGTACAATGGATTCTTTTTTTCCTGAACCTCAGCCATGAAATATAATTTTATCAATATGATTTTTCTAAATAGATTAATACAAGACTTCTCTGTGGATTGGGAAGGTTCAGGTGCTTCTTTTAAATACAAGAGCACATCTGCTTCCCTTCAAAATTCTGTGATCAATCCTTTGAAAAAGCTTTACGTATTGCTGTTTCGTATCAGTCCAGCATTTTTCTTCTCTCTCTCTTCTATTAAAGGGCTTTGTAACACCAGTTGCAGTAGTTACCTTTTCATCTACTGAGGCAAACTCATGTTGAAGAAACTTATGATTATCTGCATGCAATGAACACTCCTCTTTAAATAACTGATGAATTTATACATATTATAAAGAATCTGTTAAAGAGTGCAAGTATTTTGATAATGATTTCACAAAAGGTCATATGCTGGTAATAATGGTAGCTAACATTTAACACCTAATAGGAACTAATGTATATTTAACAGGCTATTAGCATGGCTAGTAAATAAGCCATGATATGTAAGATTTGCCCTTTCAGAAAATGAACTCATTTGGTCCACACTTCTAAAGTTATCCAGGTAAAAAAATTGGAACAGTTAGGCCAGACGTTGTGATGAAATCCTTGTTTCTAAAATGTAACACATTAAAAAGGAAGAAGGGAGGGGGGGGGGACAGTATTACATTGTGGAGCATTGTCATGGGACCTCAGTATAAAAAGATGATGGCCTGCTACTTGGGAGTGGAGAATGAGCACTGAAGGCCAGGCCAGAAAAAAATGGTGATGAGGAGTTTCCATCATGTGTTATACTTTCTTGTTCCATGGCACTGCTTTTACTCTGTAGAATTTTGTACCCAAAGGAACTTTAAATCTGTTTTGTGCCTAAGCAAAAACAAAAACACACATATGCAAAGAATTATTTGAAATATACCAGAGCTAGTCAGAAAACAATACTTTTTCATCTCATTTCTTTGCAGACGTGGTTGAGCTGGCAGCTGCATGACATTTCTCCACACACAGCCCAGTCCATAATCACAGCTTGTTTTATTCACAATAATGGTTCACTAATTCATGCAAGCACAATAACACTAGCTAAATATAAATCAAGCATCCTTTGAGAAGCTCAGTATCTTTAAGGTGCAAATGGTCAAATATGCAGAAATTCTCTGTGAATGGGCAATGCAACTAAATCTACCCAATTTAACAGAATAAGATATTTAATGTACATTAAGTGAAACTGAATCTCCTTTTGAGGTAAATTACTATTTCACCATCTAGTGGGCTATGGGTAAAAAAATGTAATTTTGTGACACCTCAAAGCACTTGCTTCTTGATTAGCTATTGGCAGCAGCTCAGCAAATTACTGAAGTACTTGCCCCAAGATACTTTAAAGTATTTCATGGTTAGCCAAGCTTTTAGACTTAAGAAGTTGATCCAGAACACTTTCATAAAAAATAGTAGTGCTGATGGCTATGATATGTGAGGGATGAATTAAAAAGTTAACAATTACTTTATTTTTCCGTGTATAAGACTAGGATTTTTCCCTAAAAGATAATGTCAAAAATTAGGGGGCGTCTTATACATAGATACATCTCCCCCCATTTTCTCAAATCTGATTCCCCCAAAATATGGGGCATCTTACAGACTGAAAAATATGGTACTTTAAATATTATTTCTACAACTGAGTTTAAAACAGAGTTATGAGTAAGAATGAGGGTAAAGTTCCCTCTTAACTAAAAGGAACTCTTGCAACTATTTTCAATGAGCCATGCTGAAACTGAATATCTATCCTTACCTTTTTTGCCTGACAATATTCCTTTTCCATCACTTTTCCCAACACCCAGGGTCTTCGAGATGCTCCTGAAGCTGGAAGGAGAATATTTATTACTTGTGGCATGATAATATCCAAACTACTCTAGGCACAAAATTGTCCATGGCCATTTATCTAGCAGGCACATTATAATCTTAATTTTAACTATCTGAAGGAATAAAAAACTTCCATATACAAAATGTATATGGTACAATATTCTAAACTCATAATCTTGCATTTGAATTTGGAAAAGTGTATAATGGCAAAAATGTGTATAGTGGCATATTGTCATCTTTTTGTGACATACTGACAGAAGAAATTGGTTTATTGTATGGTGCGTTAAGAGGGATCTACTCTCACCAAGGAACAATAGAAGATAAAAGCAGGCAGACAGCTCACCTTCATCTCTGCTACACTTCAGTTGCCCAACCGAGCACCATAGGAAACTTCCTTAGACAACTTTAAAGCTACATGGACATTAATTAGTGGGGCATACTTTGATTCTTCATCATTTTCATGCCACCTTCCTAAAATCCACCCACCCATAGATATTGCTTCCCTACTACTCATTAGAGAAGCAAAGCATTAAACCTCCATCCTCAATGTTGCTCAACTAATCTGCACAGAACACTTAAGTAGCAGGAGAAAAAAGACTGCGGCTACACCCTCATTCTCCCACTGCTCAGTTCATCGGCAGGAGAGGACATCACAAGCTGCATAAAATTAAAACAGTGGGCTGCATGTAGTATGCAGCAACGGATTGCCTACCTCTGTACTACAGAGAGAAACAAAGGGTATGTTTCTTGGTACATATGCATAATGGCTGGCAAATGTGCACATTGCCCAGAAAATGTAAAAAATGCAGTTAGGTTGTATACAATGCCCCACTCAAATACCTTTGGAGATAATGCATGGAAAATATATGTACAAAATACTATCAACTTGTAAGCATTCAATAAGTCCTGCTGGAAAGTATCTATATTGACTGGAAAATGTGCACAATTCCCTCCTCATGTTCACATTATTCATAAGACATGATAATAATCATGCACTAGCCAGCTGTTATATATATACTGGCCCCAACATGTATATGTAATACATGCATTCACATGTTCAAACATAAATTTTAAGCAGATTATTGCAAGACTGAATATTTAAATGCTCCAGAAGAACATTCTCTCCAGAGTTATGACACTTACCACACTCACCTGGTTTGAGATCCAGTGCAGCAAGAGATTCCGAGTGTAAGAAATACAAAGTTGGGCTAACAGTAAATAATACATAGTTGTCATGACGTTCATCCAAAATAATGAGAACCAAATCGCCAACCTGAAAACTGCATAAAAAAAATACAAGCCTCAGAAAAAAAGCAGCACTATTGTATTTTTGTTTACTCAGAGGAAAGCCCTACTAAGTTCAGTGGGCTTCCTCCTAGGAAAGGGACCACAAGATTGCAGCCTGAGTCATTATGCCCTTTACACACTTTGGTGCCGTGATATGCTTTTAAGGCATTATGTAGTTTTTGCTTTCACCAGCTAGGTATGGACATGTTGCCAAAATCAAGGACTTTTGTGTTGAACCAAAGGTGAAATGTTCTGGAAGGCCTGCAGACACTGTCTTGGTAGTCAAGATAACCCCAAACTAATTGGCAGTTGTTGCACGAATGAGCTCATAGATGTTTATATTCATTTGCTTTGATATATGCTAACTGGCTTGCTTTGATGCTGTGCTTATCTGTGGGCTTTGGGGTGCTGGGCTCTAGGCCCAGAGAAGGGAGAAGCTTTGGACAGTTGCCACCTATGGCCTCATTGGTCAGGTGTGATGGGAGCTTCTGGGTAAACTCACATATGTTGCTTTGTGCATAAAGGATGTATACATGTCTCCTTGGGTGCGGACAAGCCACCTCCTTACTGCGATGTCCATCCCACTTTTGTAAAGGCTGGGAGACCTGGCAGGCTGGTTGGCTGCAAGTCCCCACCTTTTTTTAAATAAAGCACCAGAACTGGTCACTCTGGCGTTTTTGACATCCTTCTTTGGTATCCCTGCATCTGACCAGTTCCACAAGCCCTCCTTTGGGCCAGAGGATCAGGACAACTTTATAAAACAAATTGCATCCCATTATGCGTTTCTATATGACTTTGTAAAACAAAAGTACATATGTAGTGGGCTGTTGTTCTAAAAAATACAGCCAGTGCTGTGCAGTAGGTAGTATCGGAGTAGAAGTGGGAAGACAGGTTCAAATCCTCACTTTCAGTTGCACAGTTGTGTGTGGGGAACCTCTACTGGAGAGTACTCCCTTAAGGATGCAGACCAGTATCTCCTGAATGACATCAACCAGGTTTTCTGTATTTGGCAGTATAATTCTAGGATATTATCTATCCCAACACAAACAATTCATTTTTTCAAAAAGTCACCCAGGGTGGGCTGGGGCAATTAGATGCTTGCCTAAAACAATAGGAACAATTAAATAAACCAAGGCAGAGAATTGACTCACTCAATAGCTTTTCAGATATACTGTTTTCAGTCTGCACTCAATTAGAACTTTAAAAAGCATTTACCAGAGGAGGATTTTTTTAAAAAAAGAATTCAATAAAACAGAAACAAAAATCCTTGACCATTATCAACACCCATACTTACTCTCTGATTGCAATTTTCTCAGAATGTCTTAGAGACACCGAAGACATGCTTTGAGACATCTGCAAAAATGAGAAAGCATTATTATTATCCTTTTCTGAAGGGTTTGTGCAACATATTCTGGCTATAGGGTCAGTATTGTAACATAATTCTATTACCACTTATTAGACTGCCTAGGGACACACAAGACACCAGTGAAGGATTTCCTTCCAGTATGAATGAAAGCTTTAAAGGAATGCTCTTTATCAGGACCATAGCCGGAGAGCTCTTTAACCAATAGCCTGGATGCAAAACTGGTTCACTCTCCACAGGCTATTTTTGACAGATGAGTGGGGCCACAAAGATTCCTGCCAAAAGCACATCTTGCATTGGTGCTAGATTTTTTGCAGGGATCAGCTACACTCAGGAGTTCCAACTGGGAGTCTGCATATGGTGATGATCATGATCATTCACCTGTACTGAATTTAACTTTGAATGGCATTAACTGAATAGCTGGTACTGTACTGACCTGCCACTGTGAAACTCAATTTTAAAAAGGAAGGCAATGAGGACAGAGGCTCAGTAATGAAACAAAAATGTGTGAATGCACTGGGATGATGGTGGCGGCGGCAGCAAGTTCCTTTTTACTATTACTTGTATAAGAAAGTGTGTGATGGGAAGGTTGTGACAACGTTTCTGTGTGAGGATGTGTGTGGCAGTAGGGCATGTATGTGCACACACAAACATGAATGTAAGCACGCAGTCCTCAACTTACTACCAATCCTGCCTACAGCCCCTTGGGGTCAAAAAGGTTGCTCACCCCTATTGTTTGGGCTTGGAGTGAGTACTTCACTCTGAGTCAAATGGGCAAGAATATAACAAGAGTCCTGCTGTATCAAACCAAAGGTCCAACTAGCTCAGTATGCTGTTCTCACCAGATGCCTATGAAAAGATTGCAACAGGACTATTCCCCACACACCAAAAGGGAAAGAAAACCTTCAAAAGCTGACCAAATTATGCTCAGCATCCACATCGCTACCGAAAGAGCATGGACACTTACATCAAACACTGAAAGCCATATTCAGTGACGCATCAAAATCATTTAAGAGAAGTTTTATATTGTGTGGAAAAGTATAATTTTTCCAAGGACCATTCTGTGCACAACCATTTCAAAGAAACAAACAGAAAGTAATGGGGGGAAATCACTTTTTTAATACAGTGGTACCTCGGGTTACATACGCTTCAGGTTACAGACTCCTCTAACCCAGAAATAGTGCTTCAGGTTAAGAACTTTGCTTCAGGATGAGAACAGAAATCGTGCTCTGGCGGCGTGGCGGCAGCAGGAGGCCCCATTAGCTAAAGTGGTGCTTCAGGTTAAGAACAGTTTCAGGTTAAGTACGGACCCCCGGAATGAATTAAGTACTTAACCCGAGGTACCACTGTATTGTAAAAATCTTTCATGGCATTTTCAGGTCTAACCACCAACAATACGTTTATTAACATGCTTTCTTATTTCATCACAATTTTAAACAAGGCTGTTAAAAACTATGCCTCATCACCAGATCTGGTCTTAAGTCTCAATATATAAAATAATTACTTTTATCATCTGTTTTCTCTGTGAGGCTTTCTCTCCAACATATTGGCCTGGATCCAAAGATCTACATGCTCGATAGGGCTATTAAGAGGCAACCAATTTGTGTTTTGCTATGTTGACAGTGTAACTTTTTGTCCATATGGAACATAAAAGCTGAATATATGTGCTTTTGTCCGGTCACCCCACACCTTTTAGAATCTTTCCTTTATTTTATGACATTTAAACTCAGGGTTTTTCATAGTCTCAGTCACAAAAATGACATGCTCCAGTGACTCTAGATGAAAGAGGTCTGTTTCCTTACTGCAGCTCGTAGATACTAAGAGGGTCCTAAAATAACACTCAATCAATGGAAAACTGAACTTAAATCCTTGCTCTCACAGTACATCCGAGCTGAGAGAATGTACTTCACATCTCTTCTTTATGATGACGTAAATGAAAGGAAGCATTTGCTGATAAAATCTTGGGAGTATCAAGAAAAAATGCAGTCATGCTCTTGGCTGCTACATTAGTTGCTTCAAAACCAAGTAGCAGCTATAATTACCCATGGACTGGCAAAAACTAGCTTTAGATTATTCGTGCTTACTTGTGAAATAATTAAGTTACTGTTTTCCCCTTGTGAAACTTCTGTTACTGACAAAAAACGGTCTTTAAATCATACATCCAACTGCCAAATGCTCTCTTGTAGCTTTGTTAGTGTTCAGCTGAACACAATATAAGATATATTAGACTTCACATGAGGGGGAAAAGTAAAGTTTGCCATTAAATGAAAGTTTGGCTACAAACATTTAGAAGCAAGTTATTTAAATCAGTGAGACGTACTTTTCAAGTAAAAGTGGATAGGATTATGTAGGATGGTAGTCAACTCAATAAATGCACTCACACAAGGATTACCATTAACACAATGGGACTCACCCTGTCCCATGGCCTGCACCATCCTCAAATCTGCTCCAGAGGGTTATGAGAGCCTCAGATCAGATTTAGGGGGTATACAAGGGGAAGAGAAGGAGAGAACATTCTGTTGTGCTGTTGGGATGATTACTGTAGTACTAAGTTGGATCAACCAATAGTATTTTAGAATGCCAGTGACAAATACCTCCAGTGAAAACTGCATCATTATTATGCAAAACTATTACTATATCACTGATTCTTATTTTCAAAGTAATTAGAAACCTTCTATAATACTTCTATTCCTATGAAGTGGTTACAAAATCTCATTAAAGAAACCAGGCAAGACTCCAGCTTGCCTGCTGAATATTCTCTGTTTTGCAGAGCCTTTGGGGATGCATCAATAGCAGGGGTAGCCAATGTCGTTTCCTCCTGATTTTGCTGCACTATCATTTCCATCAGTCCCAGGCAACATGGCTGACTGACTACAACACCCATCATCCCTGACCGACTACATCTGGAGGGTGCTATGCAGGTTACCCGTTCTAAGGCATGTTCTCTATACTCCCAGCACTCCTTGATGGCTGTACACTGTGCGGAAGTTCAGCAATGAGGGACAAGCCTTCTTGAAATAATCTTTAATCAATCAAGTCTACTGCCAACCATCCCTAAATGAACACCACTGCATACCTAGTCAAAGTCCTTTACACAAATCACAAACAGAAACATAAATAAATCTAATAAACACTCGTAGTGCTGCAATACCAGCAGCTTTCATGAGTGCTATGAGTTCCAGAACCCCATGTAGCCGCATCTCTCCTGTTATGACATCATGCTTCTAGACTAATGCATCACAATTCTAGATCATACATCTTAGACTAGATCAGCTCCTTGCAACTCCCATGGAACTGCTTCTGGCAAGGTTGTTCCTCACTATATATTGCTAAGTTTATTTTCAAGCAATACACACACACAAAAGAACATACATATGAATAATTTCCCTTGTTTCTTTGAAAAACTACTCCATCCTCAAATTCTGAAATATCTTAGATTTTTTTAAAAAGAGAGAAATCAAATAAACAAAAAAGAGGAATATTTGCTCTCCACCACTTTGAAAGTATTGGTTTAATTATTATTTTTTACTCCTCAACAGTTTTCTTGGGCCTCTCAATTACAAGGATCATCACATCCAAATGTAGCCTGGCTTAACGCTGTATTATAAAGGCATACCCTCTTGAGTTCAGTCTCATTGCCACAAGCCAAGAGTGGCAAAAACCTACCTGTTTAACCACATTTGTTTTCTAAACACATAATTTTGTTATATGCTTACCAATCTTTGATTAAGCCTCTTATTTTCCTCCTCTTTCAACTGCAACGTCTATAAAACAGCATAACACAAACCTTTCAACATTTTGTTTAAATATAGTTTTACATATATTAGTTTTATAACTTCATATGCATGTTTTCAATATTTTAAGCCTGCAATTGTATACTTATGTGGGAGAGGATGGCTCATTTATCTCAGTACGACTTACAGTCTGAGTAAGCAGGTTTAGGATTGTGTTGCTAGAGGCTCAATTTTTTAAAAACACTATAGATGTAAGTGTGTGTGTGTGCAGCTAAGTGTATAACCCACACTTATTTATTGTGCCAAATACTTTAGTGGGTTTGAATATGTTTCAGATCAGATTTGGCCTACTGGAACAGAAATTCATACCAGCTGTGCCATCTATTAAGTATGAACTCAAATAATGGTGTTCATAGCTGAATCATTTTTCTTCTGAGTAGTTACATAACTTGGAAATTCAGCTTAGATTTCATGAAAATTAAAATTTCTCTCATTGGCTAGCAAAGAAGTTGCATGATAGAAGAAATTCTCAAAGCTTTGATGCTGTTAAATTAATTTGGCCCATGGTGTCCGAGCTTCCAAGACACGTCCCAACCGCAATTTATGACCTGCAGTCTGAGGGCAGGGGAGGAATTTGAAAACAGTCATCTCTATAGATGAGCTCCCCCACCATCACCACACCAGCTTTGACTGGAGGTGGGTGAGATCCAAGTATTCATCTTCCCTTTTTTACTGGCATATGGCTGGGTAGGCGAGATCTGTATTACAAGTTTAAAAACCAGTCAACACATCTATAACCAGTCATTGTTTGACATCTTTTTAACTACAGGTGTTAGGGATTAAACCTGGGGCTTTCTGGATACAAAGCATGTGTTACATCCCTGAGTTTTCTCAGTAAACGATGAAATGTGTATTAATAGGAAAGCCAAAGCAACCACAATAATTCCTATGTCTCTAGTTTAACAGGAATCAGTTTAAATGTCCTAATATAAAAGGGTAGTATTGACTCTGATCCAATAGTTCTAAGCACCTAAAATGAGGAAATGCTTTCAGTCATCCAGTTGCAGAATAGCAGCAGTAACAGTTGTGTTACTACTCAGTAATACTTAAAGAGACATTTGTCAAAGTAAAACTTTAGAACTCACTTGAGTTCTAAGAATGGGACAATTAATTTACATTAGTTAAAAATTAATAGGACAATTAACTTACAGATCTTACAGATTACACATAACGCAGTAACAGGTTTGCTCGATAAACAGCAAACATGGTAGCAAGGTAGGCTTGTGCAAAAAACAAAAACACAACAGGTTCCTGTGAGCAAAGGTTATGCTGCTGTGAGCATATCTCTGGCTGACCAGGATCCACGTGTGCAAACAAGTGCTGCACATGCAGTTCCTGGGCTGGATCTCTGCATCTTGCACTTCGAACTGCACACACAGTTTTTGTCAGTGCTTTGGGAACTGTTTGTGCTATGTCAAATAGCAACTCAGGCTCATCATGCATCCAAAATAGAATTCAGCGTCATTAAAGCTGCTGTGTACGACTCTGGATAGGACCAATGGATGAATCTGTCTTTCTTCCAAATAAGCATCTTCAAGTATCTTAAAATCAGAGGGTTCAAGGGTGGCATCCAATGCACTCACTCCATTAACACAAGGATATAAGCTTGCGCAATGGAACTGTCTCCTCTGCCTGAGCACAACCCACACCCTTCCCAAATCTGGGATAAACTCCCAGAACAGATTTAGGGTGGAGGGGAGTAGAGTTCCTTGCACTAAGGGAACAAGTCGCTTAGCACTACATTAGATATAGATAGCCCTTACAAACATTCTTACAACAACCTGAAATCACAGGCAAACGTTCCCTAAATAACCAGTTCCCTAAATAACCAGTAGCTGTATGCATAAGAAAAAAGGCAATCACAGTGGACGAGAAGAAGTTAGGACTTCTGCTTTTGTTAGCTCCCATGTGGTTCCAGCCCACCTTATTTCAGCAAATGTATGACAATACATTAATACATGAAGCTGAACACAGAGGTTCCTAATCTCTCTTGAAGGCAATAAATAGGTAACCAGAGCAAAAAACTACTCACTTTTTCTAACATCATTATCCTCTGTTTTTCCTCTGACAAAATCTGCACATTTTCACTAAAAATAAAAGAAGAAACGGTTAACAAGATGCACAGCTTCATTAATGAGAAAATATGTCAAATAGAGGGTTTTAGTAGATTAATATGTCACAAGAAAATGAAGATAAGCCATATTATATTCATCTTGACATGCTACATTGTGTCTCCAGTGTATCTGACATGCTGTATATTCCCCGCTCCTAAATAGCAGGTGACAAAAAGAGCGAAGAATCCAAGCAGATTAATTAATCACAATGCCTTGGAAAACATGCATGGTATTTCTATTGTGCTCTTTTGGATTTTCAAAGGCAGTTCAGCAACCATTTTTTGAGGTGGAAGAGTCTTTATACCATGTGAGTTCTTTTTATTTTTCACATGATAACAAAGTTCAGGGAAAACACTTCCATGTGCTAATATAGTAGGGCTGTGTCCAGAAGAAATATTCTGGACCTTCCTGGTTGGTTTGAAGAGGGGGTTGCTTTGGGTCAGTGGCTTGTACTGACATGATGTTTCACTCTGGATCCAAGACATAGGGTAAAAACCAACAATTCCTATGACATCTACAGTATAGTCTAAATTTTCAATTTTTAAGACAGAATTGTATGCTATTTATATATATATATGTATTTTTTTAAATAATATTTATTAGTAGTTTCAGAATTATAAGAAGAAAAAAACATTAAAAAACAACACTATAATACATAAAAAGAAAAGAAAAAACACAAAAACCAATACAACAATACAACAAAAAAATAAAAAGAAAAAAGAAAACAACACAAATCCCAAATTACATATCTAAAACTTCCATTTGCTTGTTTCATTGACTTCCTCACACCTCCCTTTTTGTATTCTAGATTAATTAGTTATTTCAGCAAATTCTTTCCATCTTTCTCAATTTTTGTTAAAAAATTTATCCTAACCTAATTTAATCTAATAATTAACTCAACAAATCCTTTCCATCTTTCCCCATATTCTATTATTCACATTACCTTAATTAATTTAACCTTATCTTACCCTAAAACACCTTAAAGCTTGAATCTTAGTTATCAGATATACATTACTCCTGATACCATTTCTGCTAAAGTCATATAGTTTCATTCCAACATTTTCCCTAATATTCATTAATTTTTCACCAAATCCCCAAATAGAAAATTTTCTTTATAGATTTTCTTCCAATCTTCATCCAATGTCCCTTCTTCCTGGTCTCGGATCGTGTCAGTCCTTACTGTCCATTCCATCTAGTCCATCAACCTGGAAGCCTTATGTCCGAGGCCCTTAAGTCTCTTCCATGTCCCTTCTGCAATTCTTCTTCTTCTTGTTTATACTTGCCCTTTTCCTTGTCTTTTGTTGGTCTCTTTCTTAGTTTCTTTCCTTTCTCATTGAGGGGTAGGCCTCTGGGGGATTCCAAGCCAAAGTTGTCTCCATCTCCCTTCATCAAACCTGCCCATTCCCCACAGTTCCACTCCCCACAATCCTCAATATAGTCCAAAAAATATTTAAAAGCATATTCCAAGGTCTCTCCAACGTTGGGAACCTCCTCAACTCCAGACTCCCCCTGGCCCACTCCAACTTCAATCTTCAATGACAGCGGCTCATACTCCTGTAGGGCCTCGGGACTCTCCATTTGTATTGCTTGGGGTGCAACCGCATCCTCCTCCATTATTTTCTGCACTTGCCCAGTCAGTACAGATTCATGAGTTGGTCCCTGGATAATTTCTGTATCAATATTCCCTGTTTGCCCACAGTTATCAACTGCAACAGTCAAATCCATTTTCTCATTCATCAAGTCCATCTTCTCATGCATCTGTTCCAGCAAGGCACTTGTCTTGCGTAAGGCAAGCACCCAGTCCTCTTTCCAGCTCATCTTTAGTCAAGGTCAGAAAAGCCTGTTCCCACGGTCTTAGTCTCACATCTGTTGAGCCCTCAAATGTACTGCAGCAACAATTTGACAAGCTCCCTCTAGAGGAGGCAATTTCTATTTGTATCCATTTTTTTTTAGGCAAGTCCAACAAAGGAAAATTACTTTCGTTTTTCAGATATTTTTCAGATATTTTGTTTCTTTAGGATGCAAAAGGCAACATTGGAATCAGCTTGTTTCTCTTCTTTAGCTATCTGTCAAAATATTCCCTTCACAGTCAATGAACCTCTCCAACAATTTCTGTCTCTGACACCCCGTTCCCAGGTTAGAGACGGTGGAAACTTATCCTTCACTCCCTCTCCTGCTAGGGTTGAACAAAGTTCCCCCCCTTTTCTCCTGCTTCCAAGGGGGTTTCAGTAATTCTGAATGAAGGAAATGTAGACTTTTTTGACAGCTTTCCAGGCTTTAGCTTACAAAGTTTTTGCTTTAGTCTATATACAAAAAGCGGAAGGCAGACTTCCTGTTTTGAACCTTCCCGCTTCGTTACCAAATTAAGAAACTTCTTGATGCGATTTTCCGTTTCTACTCACGGGTACTTGTTTTAAATCCAATTGTCCACAGGAAAAAGTCAGCGCTCTCCGGCAATGGCTGTGCGGCTTCACTCCGTGAAAGTAGCAGTCAGTTCGCAGCACCGCGCTTCTCACCCCACTTCGCTCTGGAGCCCCTAAAAGGGATTCCCTGTGAGTAGGGGGGCGCTCCTGGTGCCCTGCCGAACCCCACGTTCCCAGGCTTCCTCCACCTGGGATTTCTAGCAGGTCCCCACCTTTGCCGCGGCGGGAAGACCCAGTTTCCACGGAGCCCGTTCCTCCAGACGGAGGAACTCCGCCATTCACCAATGGCGCTGACCCGGAAGTCAGAATTGTATGATATTTATAGGCACAGTAGTCACTTCTGAGGGAATGAAGCTCTCAGATTTTGGACCCTTTAAAGTCTGAGGTGTTTTTGTTTTCTAAAAAGAGGTCCAATGATTTCCTATGTACTTTTGCAAACAACTTCCATGAATATGACAACAACAAAAAATGAAAAGGTGCCACTATATAAGGCCCCTGCAAAAATTATAGAAGGATGGTGCATGGGTTAGAGTTATGAATAAAGAAAATTATTTGAGGCATTTAAAAAAGAATATTGTTTTCTGTTCAACTTTGCACCAAAGTCACCTGCTGCCAAAGCCCAACAGGATGTAGATGGATGTGTTTTATCCCTCACAGCAAAATAAACACTGTAACTGGAAGTAAAAGGAGAATGTTGATAACCTAAGAAACCTGAGAAATAAAGATGTCATTCACAAAACTATATACTCCTCTCTCTGTCTGTCTCTGGAGGAGATGTAAAAATGTATCAAATCAGATCAAAATATAAATACAAATTCCCCCAAGAATTCCAGGTTGTCCGAAAGCCTTGCACCCACAGACTATTCACCTCAGATTTGAGTTGCTTCACATGACAGCGGAGTGGGGGGCATTTTCAAACATTTCAAATAAGAATAAAGAATTCCAAACAATGCCTACTGACATTCAGATACATATCTATTTCGATACTTGTGTACTAACTTTACAGCCATCATGCTTGTTTCCAGTGTGGAATCCATTTTTCCTTCTTCTGTGGTATCTGAAGTTAATCGCTCAGTTTCTGCTGTAAAATCAGCTGCACAAGCTCCGGGAGGTTCTGAAGGAGGCGGTAAACAGGCTGGTGGAACAAAATTGCTACTTCTCAGCTTATTAACCTCTTCTTCAAGTTTCTTCTTCTCTTCGAGTAAACAGGCTCGGTCTTCAGAAAGACTTTCAATCAGATCTGAGAAAAAGGCAGCCAACAAGTAATATTCAATATTCTGATATTTTGCAGAGCAATTAATTGGATTCAAACTACATGTACAAATCATTTTGTAGCACATGCTTACCCTTATCCCTTTCTTGCTGCTGTATTATTGCTTTTAATTTGTCACTAAGATCATTTATTATGTTCTCCTTTTTCATTTTTTCTCTTGTTAGAACAGTGTTAAACGTCGTCTGGAAATACAGAATCAGCATTATTTTAAGCAATACAATGTACATATACATGACATGAAAAAAATAAATAGGTACTGTAACTTTTCAATCTCTGAAGAGGCTACAACGTACCAGCTTTGGCCTCCTCCCTCAGCAGCCATCTATCAGAAGCCATTCCATCAGGTACAGGAGAGGGAGAGAGGTAAGACTGAAAGACTGGGAACTTTTGGCTCTGCTTCTTCGTATTTTTCAGTCCCAGCTTGCTTTCCCCACCTCCTTCCCCGTTCCTTTTCTTTTTTGTGCTATACCTCATTAAAACTGTGAGCTGCAGGGACCGTCTTATCATCATCAAAATTTGTAAGCTGCTTTTTGAGCCTTCTTTGACTAAGCAGGGTAAAAATGTTTTTTGGAAATAACAATTAATAGTGATTGACTGATTGATTGATTTTACTTTTTAGAAGCATAAGCCCAGAATGCATCCAATTTTGATGATCTCCAAGCTGCTCATTTGTCTCCTTGTGCCAGCATCTTTCAGATGTAGTGGCACAATTGCCAAACATGCAATGGAAGTTGTTTAGGACACCAGTCAAAACTCCACTCAAATGAACAGGGATTGTATAAGAACAAGCAGTGACTGTATGTGACACGTCAGAAAACCAGTACTAGCCTGAAATGCTAGGCAATAATCCATTTGCAAGCTAAAGACATAAGGAAACCATCAAAAGGTCCTGGAATTTTAAGGAATGAGAATTTCTAAGAAGGCTGTGAAAAACAAAGGAGCTCCCAGTTACTTTAAAGCATCCTCACAAGTGTATCTAATCTGAAATCTTGAAATCACCTGCTGTTCTGCAGTGAGTGATGTTCGAATGTTTTGCATTTCCTCATTTTTTCTTTTCTCATGTTCTTCAAGCTGCTCCAAAAACTTCACTTTTTCTTCCTGAAGTTTTTCTTGAAGTTCTGCAACTAAGCTTGATGCAGATGATTCAACCGAACTAGGAAAAGGAAAACGTTGAAAATTTAAATGACCAGCCCAGGATGGTACGAACAAACTACAAAGGGAAACCTTAAACCACAATATCACTTTATCTGGTGTTTCCCTAGTTAAGAAATTCAAAATTCTGACTAGTCAAGGGGAAACATTTCTGATAAATGTATGAAAAAGCCTTTCTTATTTTTTTTTTTAACAAACAGAGCAGCAAGATTCTTAGCGCACAGTGTGTTCGCCTTCTTCCGCTTGACTTTGCAGGAGAAAGTTCAGATGTTGTGCAAATAATTGGTGTGTTCATGGAAAGATAGGAGAGTAAAAAAATAACACCTAAAAATGAAACTAAATCTTGGTTATAGGAGGAACAATAAATTTAGTTTCGATCTAATCTTGCATTAATCCCTATATTACAGTATAATGGGATTGCAAAGATGGAATTCACTATCAAGCAATTTGCTGCTCTAAAGTCAGAGAAATTAATAGCTGTCTAAATATATCCTACGACAATAGCAGGCAGGGGAGCCTTTGTGAATCAGGTACACCACCAGCATTATTCAAATGCAAAATAATCCAGCTACAGACACGTTACATGATGGTCTTGACATGCCACATAGGGAGCACAATGTATATTCTTGTTTTAATAAAGAGATGGGGAAAACTCTGTAAGAAATGGATCTGCTTCCAATACTGTCTTTCTTGAATATTCTCCACGATTCATTTCTCATATGTTAAGACAGCTAAATTATTCTACTTGTAAAGTAACGTATTAAGCAAGTTATTTCAATTACACAGTAAAAACTCTCAGCTTACTGAGATGATAGTGTGGAAACACTTCAGTCCGGTATTACACAATTCCAATGCAATTCAACAAACTCAACTCATGAAAATTACATTTAGAATTTTAAATATGGTGAAACAACTTGGCACTAAGCACATTATGCCTTGATGTGGCCATGCCTCACAAACTGGCTTGATCCCCAACAACTGAAAATGTACTACTTTTGCTTTTAAAACTTTGGTACCAATAAATCCCTTCCACAATCCCCTGGGAATATAATAAAGCTCGATTTAAAAAAACAAGTTCTATAATCTACAAAATAAGGCTGCAACTCTGTGTTTATTTCCAGATAAGAAACAAAATCCATGTGCCTCCCCTTTCTCCTAATTCCAGGACTTCTGCCAAGGTTACTTTCAAAGAATCTCAGCCTAGCATTATGTTCAAACGAGGAATCCTGGTTAAAAATAAACCCTGCCCTTCCTCCAGCATGCATAGTTCCTTTCCATCCTCATAACAACTCTGTGAGGTATGTCAGATGGACTCAATATCTGCCAGTGATCTTGGAACCGGCCTCCTTTCAGTCCTAATATGACCCTCTAACCAAACAATGGCTCACCACTATTTGCTTCTAGTGCTTAGCACACCCAGTTGCAGACATGAGAGAAACTGGAAGCTGTATTGTCCCACCACATTCCCACCTGTCCCCCCTCCTCCAGGCATTCCTGCACCCAACTATATATACGTATGCCGATAGGTTAGCCTTTACCTGAACAGTTGCCTGAGCCTGGCTTCTTCTCTTCCTCCTCTATTTGTCCCCAACAATAGCCTTGGACTATCTCTACAGAGCACAGTGCTTTAACCTTCTAAGAAAAGTATTCCAAGGGCTTCCTGGTGATGTTAGTCCCTGATCTTGTTGGTGCACATCCTTGTGGATAGGGACAAATCATATTTTCCTCTGGCCAAGAGGAGTGGTGAGCAGACAGATACTCAAGGATCTTTGCCATGGGGGCACTGGCTCCACTCAACCATGCCCCAAAAGCTTTGGATTGCCTTTATCCCTAGCAAGCACCCCAGATTACTCCTGCATCAAGTGGTCTAAAGTTGTGTACTCTTGGAATGGAGCAAAAGAACAGAGAGTTACCCCCCCCCCCCGAGTAAAAGAGAGTATAGATAGATATATACAGATTTATATAAAATAAAATCTCCCTTGCATCTATCCTATCCCCCTGGACTCTGAACTCGCTCTTTGCTGATTAAAAGGCATGGGGTTGCCCATGTGCAGGGAGAACAAGACATTTTCATATCTCTCTCCCCCCCCCCCCCGCCAACCACCACTTTGTGTCTATACAGAGGATGACTGCATAAAATTTCACCCTAGATGGAAAAGCTTGCTCAACTACTAACAAGATCACTGAAGAAAGTTCCTGTGGCAGTCCATGGCCCAGACTGCACTATGTGAAAAGTTCCACACAAAGAGAAAAATGCAGGCTGCCTAAAGAAAATCATTATGTCTGACTTGACCTGCATGTAACAGTTTTGAGTAGATAATGTCTTGGATTGCTAGTTTGTTGTTGTTGCTGCTGCTGCTGTGGTTTTAAAAAACCTTTACTTCATTAACCCATAATACTTTAATTTACACGGTCAAAAAGACTTACACTGTCAACAGAAAAAACTTAAATCCATACTAAAACCAACATAAAGTACATATAAAGTATTAGCTAAAGAACCTTGAAAACAACTAAGTAGTTGATCATTAATAAAGCTATCTTAGACTTACTTTTCATTATTCATGTTGAACAAACTATTGACTCATGGAAAAAAATACTTTGAGTGGAGATGGAGGAAGTCAAAGTCTAGCTAGCTGAGTAGGTCAGAGTTGTTGGGCTAATAATGTCAAGGTTGTGAGTGCAGGGTCCATACGAGTTGGGTGGGGTGGATGGAAGCCTGTGAGATTTTCTTTGGAGTAGAATACATTGTCCACCTGTGCTGGACTGGGTTACACTTTTCCTTACGGCACATTTTGTAGCTTTGGAGTGCTGTAAGATCTGCCACTTACTTAACAGCCTGTAACATCTGTGGTACAAAGTACCTGAGGCTGCTGCACAGTTTTGTGGGTTGTCCAGATACCACTGAATTGTAAGATTTTCTATGAAAATTAGGGTAATCTGAAATTTTAAAAAACAAAGTATGCCCTAGGTGTATGATCTAATTTTGCATTGGTGGATGTGTGGTTTTTTTTTGGTATTTCATAAACAAAGCTAAAAAATGAAACTGCCAAGCTTGTCTAATATTTATTTTCAATTGGCATCAATTCATTGTTAATAAACTTACAAAACAGGCATTTTTTGCCATGGAAAAATACCCACCCCACATCACTAGTGTTGTGAGTGGCAGGACTCCTTGGTGGACAAAGACTGGGTAATTCAAGCTCTAATATCATCCAGTGTGTAAACTACAAGGTGTTGTACATGTGGCTGCCTCTGAAGACTACTTGGAGGATCTCAACTATTCCAAAATAGATCACCAAGACCATTGAGAAGAATAGATTTCTTTGGTTTAAACTAGTTTCCCTAGCTCAATTAAAAAAACAACAACAATGCTGACTTAACCTATAAAGCCACACACGGCTTGTAGTCTGAGGAATAGCCTGATCGCATGTGAACATGTTCACTCATTAATATTTTCCTCCAAAGCCCTTCTCTCTATTCCCCCATTAATAAAAAACTGAAAAGCAGTCGGTGGTATTGCATTCGGCTGTGTGGGTCATCTGTTTAAAGAAAAAAACAGTTGAGTTTTCCACTAAGCTAGTAGAAGCCCCTTGTATGAGCCAAAACAGCTTCTTGGATTTGTAGCCCATGTTTTTACTCATTGCAAGCAAATTCTTCTGTCCAGAGAAACTTGGCTGGAAAAAACACACACCTATGCATACACTTCTGTTTCTTCTTCTCCTTCTTCCACTGCCGCCGCCCCCCGCCCCCGGCCCACATAATAACCATGCTACTAGTGATCATGTGTTGGAAGATCAGCATGCCTGGATTTAGACCCTCAACATCCCCACACCCTAGGTAATCAACTTTAACAAGCCTGATTACTACTTAAAGACATATATGTAATTGCTCTTCTATATGCTATCTAATGAAGCGAACAACAGAAGAGCTCTTTCAGTTGCAAGTAAGCAATTGTACATAGTGCTTTCAAATTTCCTGAGGAATGCCCCTTCAGGCATGAGCACTGCATGTATTCAATGCATGAGCATAAATGTCTAATTTATATACATTGACTATCACAAATGGCGTAACAGCCATAACATAAATATAGGACATCATTAGACTGCATAATTTTTAACAACGTATCTTCACTACTGAAAATTAGTAATTATAACAAGCATAAATACTTAGCTCGATATCACATCACATTTGAAGATGGCCCATGGTATTTCATTTGAGGAAAAGAACATAGGTCATATGTACAAATCTGTTTAGAACATAATTTTACTTCAGGCTACTTCTGAACTGTAGAAGTGAATACATTTGCCAGATTTTCAGCATCTTAAGTTTTTCAAATATCTGGGTTTTGTTTTGGTTGTGACATTGTGGTGTCCAGTGATCTTCGTAAAGTCACTTCAGGCCTCCCAGAAATAAAATATCAGCTGCTCCACTAATCACTTTACTTATAGAAAAGCTGAAACAGTTACCACTATTATTTTGCTACTATATGCTTCAAAAGGTAGGAAATGAAGCCTGAAGTATTTTGGTAAACAGGTATCTAATTCTGGAAATGTCTGTTACTGGGTTCCTTGAATGCAAATTATGCACACTATTAACGTTCTTAGAATCTTATGTTCCAATTTTAACACTGTTCAGTACTTAGAACTGTGCTTAGGTAAACAAACGTATTTTTGTGCCACTTTAAAGACTATTAATATTGCTGCTGTATTCGTTTTCATGAACCAGAGTCCGCCATCTGACTAACATGGCAACCCTTCAGGAACAGTTCACTGTATGGCTCTGTTAGAAGTAACGAGAAACCACAGCTTGTTGCTGAAAAATGGACTGTATTGAGGCTTGGGCTTCTACACTCTCCTCTCCCTACAATTTTCCATTTTAAAATAACAGTGGTTCCCTGTGACATCCAAACTCAAATAAAGGTAGTTTGCTTAAATGACAGCTTGAGAAGCCACAGTTTAACCTTCGCTTATTTTCATTAACCAAAGTTTAAAACAAATTACAGTTCTTAAGAGTTCCGAAGATACTGTTTAAATTTAAACCAGAAGTTTTTGGTCTCCTTTTATGGGTAACAAGAGGGGTGGAGAGGGAGAACCAGGCCTATGTGGAGTGTTCAAATTCCATCCATCAATCAAAAGTTCAATTTCACTCTTGGATAGGGCAGCTTCAAAATCTTTTTTAAAAAACCTAATTCCTAAAAGATATCTGGGGAATAAATGAGTCCTGTGAATAGGAACAAAAACAAGTGCCACGGTTTTTAAGCAGCCCTATAGTTATTATTTTAAGAGCACTTTTGTGTAGTATTTTGTCCCTGATAAACTGCCAGACTGATTTTTAAAAACTCCCCCATGCTGCTTTCCCATTAAAATCAAATTTTAAAAAGCCAGAATCTCAATTGATAAAACTCAGTGACTCTTAAAGCTATTTGTGCGCAGCCAGAAACATTGTTATGAATATCAGTTTATGCTGTCAATGACTGATCTTAAAAAACAGAAATATTCTTCCATCATTCACTTAAGGAATTCAGTCTGCTCAGCTTGGACAGATGTATCACTTCCATCTGGCATTCAGTGCAAACTCCCCTTCATGATCAATAAACATTATGAGCTGGATCCAAAGGTTCCCTTTCACTATGGGGAGAATTCCTTTACTAGAAAAATGAGGGATTCTGCCCTATCAATCAAAAAGAATTTTGAATTTAGATGTGACAGTTTTAAAATAATGCACATTGTGCTTGATTAATGCTGCAAGATTGTGTGAAGGTGCTTCTCTTATCCAACAACTTTTTACCCTAGGGGAAAGGTAATTTTTAAATTCTTTCTTACACACAGCTTGTGTTTAACATAGGGACACCAATTTCATGGGGTGATTGATTGATTTAGGTCCACCTATCCATTGGAAGATGAAAAAGAAAAAGAAAAAATCTACACCCAACAGGAAGATGTGAAAAGGAGGTTTGAATGAAGTCCTCAACTCAGGAGCTTGAACTATCTAAAAAGAAGCAGAAAAGCTCAGCATTTTTGCAATCACAATGTATACTTACTAGCTTGAATACAGAAGTTCAATAGAAAAAGAACTACGTGCTCCTGAGCATAAGTCATGTAATGATGGAATTAGGGACTGGTTTGAACGAGGGGAAAGGATAAACATATCTAAGGAGACAAGATGCATCTGAGCAAGAGCAGGAACCATTAATCCAAGAATAGAGAAAACCTACAGTTTGAGACTGCACTTACTCAACTGACTACAAATTATATTAAGCACTGTTGGTTTATTTTATTTCAAGCGTTAGAGGGCAACTTAATTCATACAGTACCTCTGATTAACTTGCATCTCTAGTTGCTGGATTTTCCCCAAAAGTTCTTTTTCAACAGCTTCCCTTTGCAATTCAAATTCTTTAAGGGCATTTCGGACTGCATCTTCTTTTTCACAGTTGAGCTTTTGAACAAGCAGTTTCCTGTCCTGTTCATGATTAGTTAATAGTAGCTCTTTTTCTTCTGCAAACTTACTGATAGTGGCTTCATATTTCTTTTGCTGTTCACACAATACCAAATTTTCTTCTTTTTGCTTTTCTAGGGCACTGACTTCCAATTCTAGCTTACCTTGCAACTCTGTTATTTGTTCTTCCAATCTTTTTTCTGCTTCAAGAGCTTGTTGGTGCAAAGAAGTTACTTTACTTAATTCAGTTCTAAGCAAATTTGTTTCTTCTTCATGCCTATCAATTAATTCTGAAATGCACTGATCTTTCTCAATTGTCATTAAAGTTCTTAGCTCTGCTAGACCCACCTGATATTCATCATTATTAATTTGTATTACATGGTTCAAATTATCAATCTGTTTTCTTAACATTTCAGTTTCCTTGTCAATAAGACTTTTTAGATTATCTTGCTGTTGAGTTTTGTTTTCTTCTAAAAGTATTTTCATTTCATCTGTTTCTGCCTCTTTCAGTGCAAGTTCAACCTCTAATTTGCATCTTAAGTCAGACAGTTCAGAAACCTTGACCTTTAATTCCTCAATCTGTTGTTCTTTCTCATGGACATTTGCAGCATGAGTTTCTTGCATTTGTTCAAGTCGGAGTTTATTCTCCTTTTTCAACTCCTCTAAGCAATCATTGTGTTTAGCCATTAGTTCATCAAATTCTTGTGTATGTCTTTCCTGTAGATTGGATTCCAGTTCCTTTAAGTGATCTTGCTCCAAAGTCTGAAGTTCTGCTCTCAGAAGCTGCATTTTTTCATCGTTTTCAGTATGAAGTTTTTTCAAACTCTCCATCACCCTTTCACGTGACTCTCTTAGTTCTTTAATTTCACAACTCTGATTCTTCATTTGACTTTCCAATTCAAGCAATTTTTGCTCCTTTTCATTTTGTAAAAACACAACAGCTTCCTTTTCATTCTTTACTATTGCAAATTCATTATCTTTATCATGCAAAACATCTTCAAGACCTTTTAAGTCACCTTTTAATTTTGTGATCTTTTTTTTGTTCTCTTCACCATCTTCAACTAAAGTATTCATTTTGCTTTCATATTCAGTTTTTACCAATTGCAGCTCTTTCTGGTGTTTATCTTTTAGCGTTTTTTCAAGAGAAAATTTTACTTTTTCTATAATATTCTTTATTTCTATTGAAGTACATTTTAAAGAACTGGAAAGGTCACATTGTTCTTTTTCTACAAATGTTCTAAAATGACAAAGGTCTTCTTTTATGTTTATTAAATTTAACCGAGATTCCTCGGCAACATCTCTACATTTTTCCATATAAACATTTATAGCAGAATTTTCTAAAGCTTCTGCTTTTGCACATATATTTGTGTCTTGCATCCGCCTGCTGTCAATTGCATTGATGACTGAGGAATAGAGAGATTCCACCATCATTTCTGGACTTTGAGGATCACTTATCACATTCGGTGACGTTAGGTTTTCTTCTATTATGAACTCATTAACAGCTGACATAAAATCAGATTCTGGACTTTCTGCCAGTGAGTCCAAGTCTAATGACCCTTGCTTAAGGGCTTGTTCAATGCTTGGGTGGGCAATCGTTTCAAAATCAAATGTATGAGCATCAATACTGTCTGGAGACAATTCTTCTAAAGGACCTGGGGGGCACACAGGAGGGCACAAAGGACCGTGAAGACTGAGTGGTGGAGGAGTTCTAGGAGAGGTAGCAATTGTTGTACTTTCCATCCTTGGTGTAGTGACAGACTGTGGTGAGGCTTGACTGTTGGAAGCCTAAAAGTATAAAACACAGGCCAGAGTTAAAATACTATCATTCCATAAACATAAACAATTCCTAAGATAGGCCTCGAGTGGGCTCCATACATGTGGCAGGATTTCACATTAGAGAAGGGGGAATTCATAAAACCTTATAACATCGTACTGGCAGCTATAGGTAGCAGAAAGTAAAACCATGGTTAATCCAGGGCACACCAGCAAATCAGTACCCCAATCTCATTTGATGCACCTTCTGAAGCTGCCTCATTCTTGCATCCCATCAGAGTTCCTTTCATTCTGTTTCATTCATTTGTTCCTAGTTTAATTTCTTTCTCTCCCCCCCTCCACTTTTATATCATTTCAGAATATTTGAAACGGACAGTATTTTATCTGATAAAACATAAAGGAATTTTTAAACAACTTTTTTCCTGCTTGCATGCTTTGGAGAAAATAACCCCCCCTTCCAAGCTGTCCAAAAATAAATTGGTATGCTTATGCTCTAGTTCTGCGTGTAAGTGTGTGCATAGTATGCCGAAGTAAAATGGGAATTATTTTTACTTCCTTTCTAAAAAGGGCTTGGAAACTATATGCTTGTTGTACTAAAAACAAATGTTTTTATATGTATTGAGAACTAACATCAAAACCAGTGGGGTTTACTTCTGAGTAGACTTGTAGAAGACTAGGAATTCTAATCTGAGGTAGCCATAATGCTATTTGTGGCAGGGCGGCCTTTATTCTGAATCAGTTAATTTAGAACATTTTTGTCTCTGGCTCTATCGACCACCAGCATGCAACCCACAACAAAGGTTGCCTGCTCCTATGCTAGAACATTATGTAGCAAACTGGTTATAATTAGTGTATGATAGAGGTCCTGAAATACTTGTCAGATGGTAAATTACATTACTCTGAATTACTGGGATTTGCCCGTTTACATGCATTTATGGAAGTACAATTTTATTTAATAAGTGAATCACATAACACAAAGATATGAATGAAATCTAGCCATGATCACTCTCTGTAATTTCTACCTTAGTTTCTTTCAAGCTGTTTCTCCTTAAATTAATTGTTTATTCAGCTTTTATGCTGTGTTGACAAAACAAGGTGCAAAGACTGAGTTCAGAAAAAGCACACTATAACTAGTGGATTCTGCTTCAGTATCACATTTTCTTTCCATTCAATTAGTATTTTAAAGAAAAATATTTCCAGTATTAGCCATGCAAGCCTAATTTAGGCTTGTAGCAAAATGCTTTCCAATTAATATCAATAGTAAATTCCCAAGAAAAAAAATATTCTGAGAAGCAGAAATATGAACAGAAGCAGCCCCTATAACAATGCACTGAAAAAGAACACCAAGATAAATATTTTACAAATTTTCTCCTTGATTTAAGTCTCTCCATATGTTACTTTTCTAAGAAGGGTGGTGTAATAAACAATCAAAGGACGGACCCCTGATGAGGTGACAAGCTCACGGATTTGCAACAGATGCTTTCAGAAATACATAACTGACACTTAACTATGTTTAAACCTGAAACGTTTTGTGATTAAGTATGTTACTTCAAATAAATGTTGTGAATAAGAGGTCCTAGGTACTTCAGAAACCCAACATTTAAGCACTACAAAATATCTTTGGAGGTTAGGGAAAGCAACTTTTAGCTGACTGTTCCAGTATGTCCAATAAGTTGTGTTAACTTTACCAAAAAAATAGGAAAGCATTTAAAAAGGTCTGTTTGGCAAAATGCCAAGATTCAAAGGATCGAACCCTCCTAGTTTCTCAATCAAAAATTTTAGGGCAGTTGATTGCGATATTATATAAAGTATGGACAATAAGCTGCCAACTGCAGGCAGTTTGCCTTCTTGTAGAGAGAAGAGACACTCCACAAGAAACATCTACTGAAAGTTGAGTACTCTCAGGAAAGGCCGAGGAACTGAGAAGCAACTTTTTTTTTGCTCTTGTTCACAAAATACATTTCTCAGAAATATTCCTCACTGATTCACTTCACAACTTAGTTAATTTCTAAGTAATTGTGTTTAGGATTGGCATTCAACAATCTACCCATATATAAAGTCACACATATAATACAATGGTACCTTTTGTTCATTCAGCAGATCTGTAATGGTCTGTGACATTTCATCCAAACTTTGTGCTGCTTTGACCAGATTATGTAGAGCAAGTACATGCTGGTGGAGAGGTTCGAAATCACAAAGTATAGGAACCCTTAAAAATACAGAGTAATTAACACAGATTACATTAAACAGATATTAACAGATTACAAGTGTTAACTGCATTTAAGAATATTTATATATAAAAATATACCACTTAGCATATTCAAAATCTTTAAGTAGTTTAGCGGTTGTGGGTTTGAGTCCCACGTTGGGCAAACATTGCAAGGGGTTTGGACTAGATGACCCTCGTGATCCCTTCCAATTCTACAGTTCTATGATTCTATGATTTACATAAAACAACACAATATTCAACAAAATTTCCAAACTCTAAGTTAAAAATGACAAAACACAACTGTATTATCACAGATAAAAACCAAACCATGCACAAAACAAAAATATACATAAAAATCAAGAGCCAAGAGTCCCAAAAGCCTGGGCAGACATTTGAAAGATGTTTAAAAGTTCACAACTGTCTCTGTCTTACCAGTTACCGTATTTTGCGCCCCATAGGACGCACCAGCCCATAGGATGCACCTAGTTTTTTGGGGGGGAAATAAAGAAAAAAAAATTATTTCCCCCCCAGGTGCGGGGCTGGAAGAACCAGGTCGGGGAACAGCGGGAAGGCGCGCTCCGCCTCCCCGCTGTCCCCCGAGCTTGTGAGGCTGGCGATGGGGAGAAGTGCGCTGAGCCCGGGACTGCAGGCACCTCCGCGCGGCCATCGGGAGCCGGGCGGGAGTTTGCGCCCCGCTCCGGATGGCCGCACAGAGCTGCGCTGAGCCCGGGACTGCAGGCACCTCCGCGCAGCCATCGGGAGCTGGGCGGGACTTTGCGCCCCGCTCCGGATGGCCGCGCAGAGCTGCGCTGAGCCCGGGACTGCAGGCACCTCTGCGCGGCCATCGGGAGCCGTGCGGGACTTCACGCCCGGCTCCCGATGGCCGCGCAGAGCTGCGCTGAGCCCGGCACTGCAGGCACCTCTGCGTGGCCATCAGGAGCCGGTCTCCCGAGGGTTGCGCAGAGCTTTGCGCAGAGGTGCACCGACCCCTCTCGCTCTCCAGGCTTCAGTGAAAGCCTGCATTCGCCCCATAGGACGCACACACATTTCCCCTTCATTTTTGGAGGGGAAAAATTGCGTCCTATAGGGCGAAAAATACAGTATTCAAAGGAGGGCAATCCTGTGCTATCATGAAAAGTCCTGCTGCCACAAAAGTATTCAGTTTGAACCCTAACTGCTAAAGATCAGGGATTCTAACAGCCTCTAAAACTAGGTCACCTAACCATACAAATACCTGGCCAAAGGAAATAAATGAATACTATAAAGCAAGGCTAGCTATGGCAGATATTATTTTTTTCTCTGAGCCACCTTACTACAATTTTACTAGTTTATTGTTATGGGGAACCACTGCCAATCTACTACAAATTGCCCAGAGATCTAGCAGTAGATCCCAATCTATTTTCTGCTTGCCCACATGCTTAGGAACTCATTTTACCTGAGTAATGGTTGGACTTCTGAAGGACAAAAGGACTGCAAAAATTGCAGATCGGATAATGAGATATCAGGAAGTTCACCATCAAACCTGCGAGGTTTTCGGGTCTGTATGTAAAACAAATCAATGAGAACACGATAAATAGCAAAATAGATTGGACAACTGAGATATTTTTTTAAGCCTATAAATAAAGACCATTGAGATATATTTTAATTTCCATTTATCAGTTGAAAGACTGTGCAGGGAACTTGAATGTCTCCTGATCACTAAAACAGCTGCAGCTGAAAGTAGGAACATCTGAGGCTTGTAAACAAATCTACAAAAGTAGCTTGTCCACAAATAAATTTGTTAAACAAATGACCAGATATTTCTAAGAAAATAGTATTCAATGTTTGATAAGCTTCCCAACCTGGTTGTTTCTTTTGTGCCTCAGACAGCCAGGGTAGAGACTATTTATAAGCCTGAAGTATTTGTCTACACTTTTAAATGAAAATATACACATAAATGGTTACACTGGATGAAAGATCACTAATCTATGCTACCAGAGCAATTATTCTAGGGCAAGTATAGTATTAAATCAAGAGGCAGAGTAATCATTCTATGCCACCAAGAATCTAAATACCCCCTTCTTCACAAGCTAGTTAATACAAAAAGTAGCTACACACTTCCTTCTAAATTCAAATTATAGTAATTGCTCAAAGTGTTTGGGAAAAGCCAAAAGTCTACATTAAAAATAAAAAGCATGGTATACTCACACAGAAGGATGGGGGCCAGGCATCAAGTCCCCTGAACAAACGATTTCTTAGAAAAGATTTCCCTGTTCAGAGAAATAAATATTACTTGATTTATTCACATATGTGTATGTATGTGTATATGTATGTCTCTATGTGTGTGTGTGTGTGTACACACAACAAAACAAACAACAACAAAAATGGGGAGGATTTTTTTTTGGGGGGGGGGGATGAGCCCAATGCATTTCCTAACAGTTCTTTCTCAGGACTCTATTAAGAGGAACAATATAGAACTACATTGCAAGTTATTTGTGAAAATTTAACAGGGGCAATTTCATTTTATTTTTTCCATGTATACCTATAGATCTCCTTTTTTCAACTTTTACATAAAAGGTTATTTCATTGTATAATTCAGGTGAGGGGTGGGAGAGAAGGTCCAAGGGCAGCTGTGAAGAATCTTTGGCCCTCCAGATGTTGCTAAACTACAATTTCCATCTGTCCCAGCAAGCATGACCAAAAGTGATGCAAGCTGTAGTTCAGCCACAGATGGAGGACCACAGGTTCCTCACACCTGGCCTACAGCAATAAAGAAAAAGGGAAGAAAGGAAAGAGAAGGGATGGTGGTGGTTTTCAAAAGCTCCCCCCCCCCCAATGATCTAGTTTTTATCTGCACACAACTAGTTCAACATACGGAAACAGTCACAAAATGCTGCAATTTAAAATAGCCTTTACATGGTAGCCACAATGTATGACCTAATTATTACTCAGAGATAAAAGTGGTGTATATATCAATATTACAGGTTTAAGAATGAGAGTGAGAGAGAGAGAAAATACTTACTAAATAACTTTCCAAAAGATTCCCTTTTGGCCTTTTCTGCATCATAAAGATGTTTCCCATCTTTTATTAAAGCAGCAGCCCACTATAAGAAAAAATACATATTTATATTAAACATACATACACACACAGTCATGTTCCCTCCTCAAGTCTTCAATCTGAGATCTAGGTTTTGTACTCAAGTTGCTTACCTCCCTGTAGTGTTTTACAAACATCTTTCTCCTTACAACTTCAACAACAGCCAAGCAGTACATCTGAGGGACATTACTAAGCTTTTCTACAATCTTCACTCTTTCTAGCAGCTCTGTTACGAGACGAAGCAACGCTTGAAGTTTCTCTCCATCCTGGTCAGCATGAAGCATTACAAAGCAGCACCACCTATGGAATACAAAGTTTCACTGTAGCATACTGAATTGTTAACAGCAATAAAATTTCTCCACTGGATGCTTCTACCAGAACTTCTGTTTCCAGAATTGTATCAATTTGCTCATTTGAAAACAAAAGAGAAGTTCTCTGGTCATTTTCTGCCAAAACCCAGAATATAATACAGAATGCCAAAAACCAGCTCTACAAATCTATCTATATTTGCTTATGCGGCATATTGGTCAAGCTTCAATGGCATGGTAAAAATACAAAAACAAAACACTAGCTTCTCATACAGTTGATTTATGCATCGCGTACCAAGTTCAAGATCCCAGAACTGTCCCAATAAGTCACATTAACAAAATTAAATCTAAATTCAGGTTTGACTGTCGGATATGAACTAAATATCTTTCTTGCACAAGACTAAAAGCAAGCCCCCACCCCACCCAAAAAGAGATGAGCCAACTTTATCTCCAATCTTAGCACCTAGATATCTCCAATCTTAGCACCTAGTACTTAAGATTGGTGATAACAGATCTTTCTGCTTGACATAGCAGGCCATTTAGTTACTGACAATTATGAAGTGGAGGTTTCCCATCCCTGCATAAAAACATAATTTTAGTAGTGTTGCATGCATGACAATCTGGTGACAACAAAACAAAACATGGTTGAGGAGCATATAGCACTGCAGCAGCATCACTTACTTCAGCCGGACTTGTAGATTATTTGCAAGTTCTTGTTTGGCAGTAGTACATTTCTGTTTAATATCTAAAAGTTTCCGGTGGTTAGTTAACATAATCATCAATTGATTTGCATGACTCAAGCACAAATCGGGTAATACAGAAGGATCTTTCAAGTTCTCTGCTCTCTTCTGATTAGCCAAAAATCCCTGTAAGAAAACAGGTTTAAAATTCATTGTTGTGGCAAGATATGAAAACAAAAGCAGGACAAAAACACTGCCTTTTTAGAAGACACCTGAAGGCAGCCCTGTTTAGGGAAGCTTTTAATGTTTAATAGACTATTGTATTTTAATATTTTCTGGGAGGCCGCCCAAAGTGGCTGGGGAAACCCAGCCAGATGGGCGGGGTAAAAATAAATGATGATGGTGATGATTATGATGATGATGCCTGGTCTTCACAGCATATAATCACTTAATTATAATACATCTTAATGCTCCCTGATAGCCCAGATCCATGCATATCCCAAAACCAAGCTAAACAGTGTTAGTTATTTGAGCTGTCACATTTAAAACAAGACATTGTGCAGTTTTATAAAGAAACACAATTCCATAGACAAGGTAGGACTCGAACCAATGGCTTCAAGTTACAAGAAAGGAGATTCTGACTAAACTTTCTGCTGGTAAAAGCTGTTTGACAGTGGAACAGTTCCCCCGGAAAGTGGTGGACTCTCTTTCCTTGGAGGTTTTTAAGCAGAGGTTGGATGGCCATCAGTCATGGTTGCTTTTGTTGAGATTCCTGCATTGCAGGGGGTTGAACTAGATGACCCTTGGGATCCCTTCCAACTCTACAATTCTCCATTTCTGTGAGCTTGATGTTTCATTTGTAACCCATGCTGTGACACTGATATGATGGTGGGTGGTATAAAAATGGAAATTAATACATATTTATTTATTATCTTGTCAAATGTTCTGCGCCAGCTTCATATACACAAACCAAGGACAAGAACACTATTCAGATCATTTAGTACTCCATGCAAAATGGGCACATCTTCTGCAAACCATAACTTAATTACTGGCCTAGAGTAAAAAACCTCATTTGTTAAAACCTACTTATATAACTGCATGACATTAAAATAGAACATCTGTCAACAAGACTAACAAACCATACTGTTCTGTCACGCAAACTGCTAATTTTAAAACATATTTTTCCTACTGTTTCAAGGACCTTGCTCCATTTTAGTGAATTATTATTAAAAGAGTTTCAATTATGTTTTTACTTCTGCTACAGGGCAATCTTATGCCTACTCAGAAATAAGCCCCATTGAGTTCAATGGTAGTCCCAGGTGAGCATGTACAGGATTGTAGACACAGCTATATAATGAAATTGCAAACTACAAAAATTCTGCATCTTATTTACATGAAGTAGCTTTTAAAAAAATAATAATAATCCATGGTTAGCTTCCAAGGTAGCCAACAATAAAAATTTTAAACCACAAAACAATAAAAGCAACAAGAATAAGACTGTCCATTAAAAACTAAGGAAAATATGCTTGTCTTCTTTTAGTGCCAAAAGGTAGTGAAGCGGGCAGTAATGAAATGTTTAAGGAAAACATTGCACCATCAATTGGGAGTCGCCACTGAAAAAATACATTGGACAGCTAGTAAACATGTGGAACTACATATGAAATCATTTTATATTTATGAGGTGAAGCTGAATATTTGTCTTCAAGAATTATGTCCCACATAGTGATTTCAATTAACACAAATAGTGGCTGTTGAAAGCTACACACAGAGTGTGTCAGCTGTGGACACAGCTGTCAATGGCAGGATTGCTAGCACATAACCAGCTGATCGTTTGAATCCTTCAGAACTTCAGATGTCTCTACATAAATATGGGAAAAGGCATTGTATTCTACATATAGAAATGGCTGGATTTTGAATAAAATATAGCTTTTTATATTCATAATACAAAGATTTTAAAGAAAAGCAAACAATCAACACTGTATTCTTTCTAGCGACAGGCTTCAACCTTTTTATTTGCTTTTATTACCTTTTTATTTGCCCAGGGATTTTAAATTGCTGTACTTTTAATTGGCTGAATAGTTTATTCCTCTCAATTTTCCTATATTTTTGTTTCACGACTTTTAAGTTTATTTCAATATTGCATTTAATTTTTATGTATGCCACCTGAAAGGCATTTTCGGATAAAAGATGTGATATATGCATTATTGAAATAAACACAACCAAATGAAAGTCACAAATGAAAGTAAGTAGCACAAACATCTCTATAGCTTTACATTTGATTTAGGAGTTGAGCGGAAGTAGCCTTATTATACAATGCCACCTACTGACCATATTGATGAAAATCTAATGGATGAATTTATTTATAAAATCAAAAACTTATTTTTATTTTCACTCTATGTCATGCACAATTCACACAGCTATGTGGAAAATTAAAATAATATTGTCAGCATTATTAATGGATCCCAGTTCCACAAACAGGATCCAATCCAGTTCACAGCCAATCGTTCTCTCTGCTTTGAGGCAGCAGCTTCAACACACCCTCCTCTCACAATAAACCTATGTGGCTCAGGGTCACTGTGACAGAGAAATGTTTATCAAAGAGTAAAATCAGGTAGCTTAAAGCAAGCAATTAATTACAGTTGCTGCAGGAGCAAAAGAGGTGAGGGTTATGGGAGCGAGAAACTCGAATCCAAATTGTGCTGTAATATTGTAACCTGCCCTGGGACCTTAGGGTGAAGGGCACGCAACAAAAAAATAAATAATGGCAACAGGAGCCTGCTTCACTTCCAAGAAAGAGAAATGCAGAGAACTGGAGCCACAGCATGCTTTACAGCAGGGGCACATGGCACCATCAACAGATCTTTATTGACAAATCTCAGTGACTAGGAAACAGGAGGAAGAGGTGACTTCTCATATACCCTTGTCCAGAACTGTATAGGTGGTGTAAGAGGCGACTTCTCATATACCCTTGTCCAGAACTGTAAAGGCTTTTTACACCAGTAATAAGAACTTGAATGTAACTCAGTAGCAAATCAGCAGCCAGAGGAATACTTTCAACAGAAGCTTTATACGTTGCCTCAAAAAGCTACCATGCAACAGCCTTTTTGTAATAGCAGCAACTCTAGATGAAATTTAAGGACAGCCCCATTTAAAGTGGACTATAAATCTAATAGTACTATTGTGTGTACCACTGTCACCAAACTACCCTTGTCCAGAAATGGCTGCAGCTGGCGTTATTAGCTGAAACTGGTAAAAGGCATTTCTAGATGCTTGTGCTTCCACTGGCAATGCTGGATCAAGGATCAACCCCCCACGTTATGCACCTGTTCATTCAGAGGAAGTGCAACCCCATCCAGAAGAGGCAACAGACCAGTTTTCAGATCCAGTATCCACTCACACAGGGCCTCTATCTTTGCTGGTGTTTCATTTCAGTTTGCTGTCCCTCAATCCATGAACTATTTCAGGACTTCCACAGCACCTCTTGATTCAGATGTTACCAAGAAATAGAGATGCGCTTCAATACTTCCTAATGACATTTGATCCCACTGGCCCCTTATACTGAGTAGCACCATGGAACTCCCAGGGGACTGAAAGGCATCACCCAATGCTACCTTCTGCAAACAGCACTCCCTACTCCTAAACCCACAGTGGTGATCCAGTGGAATCAAAGGCCATCAAGAGATCTAACAAAATCAAGAGTGTAACCCATCCCCACCCCGGTTTCTCTCTCATGTGATTAGAGCTGGTTTGGTCCCCAAGCAGGCCTGAATAAAGACTGGAACTGGCCTACAAAATCTGTCTCATTCACGAGTGCCTGGAGTTGCTCTGCCTCCACATGAGCTGTCGAGACCCGTTTTGCTGCTTAAGGTGAAACCAGAAGTACCACCTTTACCTGCCTAGCTTCTCTCACTGCCGCTTCTCTGCCAGCCCTGACACTGACACATATTTTGGGGGAGATCTCACTGAATCACGTGAGATCTTGCACACTCACAAGATCTCATGTTATTTTAGCCAATACAGTGGTACCTCCGGTTGCGGACAGGATCCGTTCCAGAGCTCTGGTTGGATCCCAAGGTTTCCACAAGTGCGGCGAAACCCGGAAAAATACTTCTGGGTTTGCCATGTTCGCATCCTGAAGGATATGCAACCCGAGATGTGTGTATCCAGAGGTACCACTGCATCAGCACAGATGTGGCAGGGCAGCTATGGGGCTCTGGCTTGGGGGTTTCTGCCACCTGAGGCAGCCACCTCAGTTTGCCTAAAGGCACAGCCAGCTCTGCTCCACCCTCTTCATCACCTTTCAAAAGACAGCTGTCAAAAGGCTAGCTTCCAAATGCATGTTCTGATAAAATCACATTTCCTAGCCTGGGTTGCACTAATCTAGGGCTTAATACTAAATTATAAAATTGTGATTCTTTAAAAATAGTGACATTATTGGGGGGGGGGGGAATACAGTAGCCTTGGGAAACAGTATCATCCACCTGCCACTCACATAAAAACTGAAAGAGTCATTACCTGAGCAAGTTCTTTTTGTTCATTTACCAGTCTGCTACAGCTAGCTATCATCTGGTCCAATGCATAAAGCCTGTCCTCAAGTCCCTTAATGGCTTTCATGTTCTGATTATCTAATTTGGCAATTGTTTGTCGACAGTCTGCCAAAAAGGGCTGAATAATCCTTGGATCGAGCTGAAAAACAAAAAGGAAGTTGGCATGAATAACCACTTTTAGTGGTTTCAATGGATCATGGAAAGATAATTTCACATATGTAACTTTAGAAACCAAAAGCTTGAAAGATTTTAAACCGCAGATGAAAATGTCATCTCTAATTAGTTCCTTAAACCTTCTGATTAACAACACAATCCAAATGCATGTTTACTTGGAAGCAAGTCTCACTATGCTCAGTGGAGCTTACTCCCAAGAAAGTGTGCACAGGATTGCAGCTTGTTTCATTTGAACAAAAGAAGTCTCCAAAATATGCTTCTTTTGGTCTTTTTTCTTAAATCAGGCCTCTAAAGCTTTCAAGCCCATGTACCATGTATCCATCAGGTGTGTGCATTGTTCAAATGAATCTGAACTGAATTGGGAAGATTATGAGAGATTTGGGACTTGTCCAAGGGAAAGTGGGCTCCCTCTGAACAATTCAATTTCAATCTGGTTTCAGGAAGAAGACTACTCTGGTCACCTTGGTGGATGATCTTTGCTGGGAACTAAATAGAGAGCACCATCCCTGTTGGTTCTAGCAGACCTCTTAGAAGTTTCAGATAGCATCACCTACAAAGTGCTTATGGACTGCTAGATGGAGTGGGACCATTTTGCAGCGGCTCCAGTCCTTCCCAGATGGAAGGTTTCAGAAGGTAGTCCTGGGGACACTTGCTTAATGCCTAAGGTATCCCACAAGTTTCTATTCTGACCCCATGCTACTTTTTTAAAAAAGAAATGCTAACAATGGGAGAGCCTATTTTCCCATAAAAGAGTCTTAAAATATATTTCAGAGTTAACATCATGGGCATATTGTGACAACTTAGTCAATTCTGAAGCGGACCCAAGGCTCATTTCCATTTTCTAACAATGACAATAGCAGCAAGTGGCCACACCTAGCCTCTCAGAAGATGACTGGCTGCTGATACAAGAAAGGAAAAGGATATTTGTTCATCACAATTCCCACAGGGAGTGACCATGTGAAAACAATATTGTTCATGAACAGTGGGAACCTCGCTCAAACCACAACCACAAACCACAGCAAGATCATCATGCAATGTAGGAGTAAGAAAGAGGATTGTACAACTATTATTAAAATCTGATTCAGAACTCCTGGTAAGAACATCTCACCGTATTCCTATGAAGAATGCTTAAACTTGTAGCAAGCTGGAAAGCCAGAACGCAAAATATTAGAAGAGAACCCAATGGCATTATTTGAGGCATTAACTTACTCTGCTCATGGAATCAAAACATTTTCTGACCAAGGATTCAACATCATTAGGTCTATCTTGAACATTTATCCAGTCTAAAAGTGAGACATTGAAAGAAGGCAGATCAGTCTCCTTAAGTTCCACTGAAGCATCACTGTCCTGAACAGAAGGATTTTGACTGGCTTGGCTGTTCTCATCCACTTTTTCGGAGGGTGTGCCATCTGGGATTGCGTGCTCTACCGATTTGCAAAATGATGCTAACAGCGATTGTTTGTTCATTTTAAGCATTTCAGGAGAAAGTGCCACTTCAGCTGACTTCTCATTCTCAGTGTCTTCACTTTCTGTCCCACCACGTTCAGCAGAAGAATCTAGTCGTTCTAAGCATTCCCGGTAACTGTGTCTGGTTAAGCTTTCCAAGAGTGGGATCTTGGCCATTATCGAAACAGCAGCCCCTAAGCTTGAGAAAAGAACACACACAAAAATCTATTAAGTACAAAGAAACCGAGGTATAGTGGCAAACATAATTTAAAAATATGCTCTCAAAGGTGTCCTCAATACAATTTAATACTCAAGTCTTCAATTTTTTCCAATTAAGAAATGCTTCCTTATAAATTTAAATATTCAAACCTATTCTGAATTGGACTGTGACTTGAGCCTTATTCGGATGTTCATTAATTGTATCCATGGAAGTGTTTGCAGTGACCCTGCTCTCTCCACTCAACCATCCAACATTATGAAGGAACGTCTGACGGGGAACTGTAACTGCCTCCAGCTGAATGTGGGTACAGTCTCCCATGTGACTGAGAACCCTCTGTAACTGGGATCAGCTGATTGTGCTTACAAGCCCCTTTCAGAAAGGGCAGCAGGGAAGGCACATACAACCCTGTGGGTACTCCATGGATTCAATTCCTGAATTCCTGAATAGGATTATTTTTTACTAGAGCTAAAACCTTTACGTATGCATGTGCAGCACTATTTAGCAAACGGTTTCAGATGAGCCAGTGTAGTGTGATGGTTCGAGTGTTGGACTTCTCCTTAACTGTGAAGCTCCCTGGGTGTCCTTGAGCCAGTCACAGTCTTGCATTGGAGTGTTGAAGAAAAAAAGGTTAGGAAAACTTACTTTTTTTTTACAGTGCAATCCCAGTACATATCTACTCAAAAGTAAGAATTCGGTGAGATTTAAGTTTGGGTTTATAGCCTTAACTCCAAAATTAATCCTTTATAAATAATACCATTAGCACTGTTTATTATTTCAATTAGTGCAAAGACACTGGAACTGGATTAAATTTAATTTACTGTAAATGTAAAACCCCCCCATAAAACCTTAGTTTTCAGTAAAGCGACTATGCAGAGGTAGCTTTTTATTGAGGAGTCTAATGGCAAACCTACTGTGTAAGTTTCAGCTTAATATCATCTATGGACTGCAGGTAACTTGAATATGCATTTTCAAACTTGAAAAGCAGCTTTTGGTAAGAATATGTGCAATCTTCCAAATTTGCCATTATGGCAGCCCAGCCTTGGTGCTGAAGATGTTCGTCATGGACTAGGCCTTCACAGAAGGAACAAAGTTTCTTGGCAATCTCATACATTTCCTGTGCAAAAACAACATAAACATTAACGTGTTAGCGCTCTAGACATACATATCAACTTGTTGCAAAACATGATGCAAAAAATTCCGACATTTTCAAGTTAAGATATATGAAACACTAAAAGCATTTATTAGATATTCCTTAGGAGGAAAATGATTCACTGGTGCAAAGAGAAGATGTGCAGTAGAAGGCCCTGCAAAAGGAATCTGAGTGAGGGTAGTTGTCCTGGAAGGCTCAGAACAACACAGGCTCAAATGCCTCCCCCCCTGCAGATCACTTGTCTGCCTTTTTTAACTAACAAGGTGATATGCTGTGCAGTTTCCAAAGCCAGCCAACACATAGGCACTGTATGTTTTGTTAATATGCAAGAGCAAGAGAAAAATCTCCTCCAGCTTTTTTAGATATTCCCAAGTCCTAGCTAGGTGCCAATAAGCACTTCCTACCTACTTCCAGAATGTGTAAAACTCCAAGATTCTCTCTGATTGGCCCTCATCAGTACATCAACAACACCCAGTACTACTTTTCTATAGCATGTGAATCAGGTGTGGTGGTGCTGAAGTGAGGTGGATGAGGGTCAATAAATGAAGTTTGACTCCTGCTATGATGTTAGTTCTGGGTAAGCACCTGTCCCTTGGAATGCACTTCCAGCGAACATCAGATAGGCACCTATTACATTGGTATTTAGGCACCTGTCAAAATCTATTCACTTCTGTCCGAGGGGTGATCCACCGATGTTGATGTATTCATAAGTTGATGTATTAGTCAGATATACTGGCCTGTAATATATTTTCTATTTGTTTTACGAATGAAATTTTATTCACTTCATGCTGTTGATTGCTATATATTTTTCCTAATGTCGGTGGCATAAATTTTTTGTAAATAAAACCAACTAACTTCATTAAATATGATAAATTATTCTCTTTTCAAAGAGCTCAGGGTCACTGAATAAAGGTGACCAGCAGCAGGCTCAGGACAAACTAGCAAGAAGAAGTACATTTTCCTATAGTAAATGAAGTTTATGAAATTCCTTGTCACAGAATATCATGAATGCTAGGGTTAAATAAATGCAGGCAGGACAAATTGCTTTGTTCAGAGGTAGCATACCTTTGATTACTAGCTGTTAGGGAGAAACATGATATGGCTATGAAGGAGCATAAGAAGCTCCACCAGAATATTTGTCCATCTACCCCAGTAGTTACTTTGACTGGGAGAGGCTGCCCAGGATTTCAGAAAGAGTTTTCCCAACCTCCTGCTAGCTGATCTTTTAACAGAAGATGCCACACATTTAACCTGGAATCTTCTGCAGAAACTGAGCTATCAAATCACCCTTGTCCATCACATGCTACTTGTTAAGCTTCTTTGAAACATCTGGCTGACCACTTTTTGATGCACTTTGGAATGTACTGGATCCCACAGTATCAAAGGATTTATCCACCCAATCAAGGCAAAATGAAATCTGTTCTTAACAAACCATCTAAAATACCTAATTGTAATCATATTTATTCCATAAGATTTATATGCCAACTTTAAAAAAAGTCTCAAAGCATTTTACAGAAAGTTATGAAAACCCATGTAGTTTTCATGCAACACACATATCTATTTGCACTTCCATAAATAGCATAAAGTGTATTTGCATCAGAAATACCACTTTTATTGCAAACATGTTGGTGGTCTTCCATTCAAAGAAAATGTAATTTTGAAAAATACTCAAGAGAAAATGGTACTAACTGAAGGTAGGTGCAAATGCAATGTTTTCTGGGCATTTACCAAGATTAAAATTTCTAAAACAGTCTATGGAATCACACATTTCTGTTTCATGCCACAATCCCTTCCTTATTCCACACCAGTTCACCCTGCCATACCATACTCGCCCTCTTTATCATTACTTCTAACCTCCTACAAACAGAGGACATTTCAAAACTTGTTTAGAGACTCCTGGATTAATCCAGCATGTCAAAATCCAAAAGATACTATTCCATCCCCACAAAATGAAACAGAAGAGTACCAAAAGTAAAACTTCGTACCATGAAAGCAGCAACATGTCCAGCTAGCTTCAACTTGAGAGAGTTTACTGAGTGCTCAATGCTTTAACACAGCCCAATTGTTAAAGGGTCTGAAATTGCTTACCACAGCAAGCTGTGTCCGTGAAGCTACCGTGTGAAAAACTGCAGGCATCATAAGAGATTCTTCCACTTTTAATTCCATCTCATTTTCTGCTGAAAATGTTGTTTTTGGAATAGCTGGAGGACGTTCACACAAGATCATTTCTTTGTTGAAGAGAAAAATTGGGTTTGTATCCTGTGTTAAGATAAGAAGTATTACTTTCTTCTCCTTCCAGACTTTTTTAAAAAAAAATGAATTAATGGAAAGAGAAATGAATATTTACCGTTCCAGCACTATAACTACAGACTTTCCTGTCAGCTGCCATACACTCTCCTCCATTGACAACCAATACTTGATGTTGAATAGCGATCTTGTATTTAGTTTGGATAGCTTGTTTAAGGTCTGCCACACTGATTAAAATGACAAAAAAAAGTTTCAGTATCTTCCACAGATCCTTAAGAATTATACATTTACAGAGTACTCTAAATGTTAAAGACTTAATATAGATAATGCCAAAGTTCAGTTATTAAACTGTTACTTCCTACACTAGGACAATGATAGAGGCTAGGAGTAACTGCCCTTTGTCAATCCATCACTAATGGCATTTTATATGAGAAACCATCCCAACTGTTTAAGGACAGAACAGGCAACGTAAGTTGGCCCTGCTGCAGTGACCATGCCATATATCCAGCACAAGCTCTCTTAATTTAGAGTGAATGGCAAAGGAGGAAGGATCTCAAACAAGGACGAAGGGGGTGAGCTCCAGCAAGGTTTATGTAATGGCACAAAAACCACATTAATAAGAGAGTATTTCTTAAATTGTCTAAATGTCTCAGAAAAGCTGTAACACTACAGGTTCATTCTAATAGTAGTTTTGCTTTAACTCTCACTCCCAAACAAAACATATACTGTGAATCAAGAGATGGCTTTGCTAAGAACAGTCCAGCAACAGATTCCTCACAGAAGACCAGAAGGATTTACTTACTTCTGTACGGCAAGTTCTGTGTCAAAGGTAAGGGTGGTTCCAGTGTTGACCAGAAATACATATAACTTCATGGTGATTACTTTAGGATCCAGAAGTTTATAGCTTCAACTCTGTGATTATTATTTAAAAGCTGAAAAGAAACCGAAGTATCAGCTTAATAATAACACATAAAAATTATTTTCAATTTAAAGGTTTTCAGTGTCAACACTTGAGGCACATTCATAGTAGGAAATCCTAACATATAGCTATGAACTGATGCTGCAGCAGTTCAAGGACATAAGAGAATCATTCCATGACAGCATATGTATGTGTGGTAGCCTTTAGCAGGGGCTGATTTGCTTTGCGACATTTTGGGGGAGGTCAGAACCAACTGTGTCAGTGACCACCCCATGGCTATTAGTAACCAAGGTATTATGGTAACATGATACAGGGTATCACTGTATTAGTAGTCTATTCTGCCTCTTGCAACCATCTCTTGCATGCATGCCCTCCCCTGCAAAAAATCCTAAACACAAGAACTAACTCAGATCCCAATAATTTTAAGTCCTCCTGGGACATGCAGGTGACATTATTTCAGAGTAGACCCACTGAAATTAAAATATCCAAGCTGGTCTCATCCACCCATTTCAATGGGTCTTCTCTAGAGGAGGACTAACACTGGATACAACCCCATGTGTGTGGTACCCTAGGAGACTGACACTCCGTAACATCCTGAGAATTCCAAATTTTTCACGCATACTTTTTCATGAATTTTTGCAAAGGAACTAGGAAACAGGCTGCTTTATTAGCCTGCTGTATAAAGGTAATCTGTACATTTATTGCTTCACTCACTTTCGCCTCTAGCCCCAACCATCACTGGCAACAAAGGTTCTGTACGCAGATAGGCTATATTTTTAAGACTTTAGAGGAATTGTTTACATAACTGCTAGAATTACTTCAATGCCTGGATGGTCAGGAGGAATCATTATATTAATTAAAAGAGCAAAACCCAGCAACTTAAATTTGTTTACGATGACACCAATCACTTAGAACCAAATTCTCAAAAAACAAAAATAATAAAAAACTGTAGCAAATAATTTGTTATGAGTTTTTGAAATATTTGCTCTCCGGGATGAAACAGTTACCTTCAGGCACTGCATGGAGGTTCCACAGTCTTTAACAGCTGGGTTGCAAAACCACCTATTTTCCTCATTTGACTTTGGCAAGAGAATGAAGTTTCTATTAAACACAGAGAATCAAAGACCTAAAAAGTAATGGGGGGTAAGAGAGAATGAAGGGTAAATATTTGTGCAACAGGAAGCAAGTTAACAATGACTATTCAAATGTTCATGACAATGCTGCACTTCAAAAACTACTATTAAAGCACTTTTTTCATGCCAATTGTATACTTTGTACTACACAGAACAAAAAACAAAATTGCCATAGAAGGTTTACAATAAACATTAGGTGGGGAAAACTAAGTGATTGTAGAGAAAAGAAATGTGAAACTGATTAATACTGAAAAACCTCATTTAAATATTTCTGTACAGCATGAACACAACAATTTCATCTAAGCTGAAACAGAAAACTCAGACTCATGAATACCACCAGCTCACACATATCTATGATAGTAATTTGGTGTATGGTGGGATAGCTCAGTCAGTAGAGCATGCAACTCTTAATCTCAGCTCTATGGGTTTAAGCTCCACATTGGACAAAAGATTTCTGCAATGCAGGGGTTGGGCTAGATGGCCCTTGGGGTCCAACTCTACAGTTCTATGATTCTAAGAAGGAGAAGGACAAAAAGCAACTCTTCTGCAATTTACAAACGCTTCCCTGTCTAGTTGCCCAGAGGAAAGACTAAATTACCACCAGTGACCAAGCTTTGTTATTTACAACTGAACAAAGCATAGACCTTAGTTGTCATCCTATCCAGAACCACTGTGGGAAGAAAAACAAGTGCAATATACTTTGAGAGGCTTCGTTTGAAATGCAGTACAAATACTATATATTCTTGCCCTAACCTGGTCCATATCAAAGTTCTGATGATGATACTGAGATGAACAAAAAAATCAGGGCACATCTAAACATAATCAGATCACAGGTTTATTATTAACGTTGCTTGGAGACTTTGAGTTGCATCCAATCAAACAAGTTTCTCTCTCCTTCAACCTCATTCCACCCAACTCATTTCCATCGGTTCCCAGAGTTCCCTGGGAAGAAGCATCCAGCGTTAAACCACTGAAAGTGTAGCTTTGGGAACGAATGGGGTCTCCTAGCAACTCTCAGCACCCTTAACAAACTACTCTTCCCAGGATTCTTTGGGACTGTTTAAAGTAGTATGTTTTAAATGTATAGTGTAGATAGGGCCTGAATCCTGAGCAGTGCCCTGAATCAGATCAAGGATGTGTTGCCAAACCTCTTCTGAAGAGCAATTACAGTACAACTCTATCATATTCAACATGCACATGAACAGAAAACTGCCTAGCAAGTCCAGCACAGTTATACTTCATTTCAGAAGATGATTTGTTTAAAGTAACTTGGTTTGGAGACATAACGAAGGCCCAGATCGTCCCAGAAAGCTTGGAGGTTATTCAAACCACTTTAATAAAAATCCAATAAAAAAAGTACATAAAATAGAAAGTAACAAATCCAAGAGACTATGTGGTTAAATGTCAAGAACACCGTAAACTGCAACGAGTCTTTTTTAGAAAAATGGAAGCACTGTTCAAAAGAGGTAAATTAACCAGACTGCTTACTGTGGCAAATACAAGTTGAAGCAAGCAAAAAAGATGAACAAGGGTATTAAAAAAAAACCCACAAGCACTTAAGTTAAGATATTAAGTGCAGGGAACCAGTAAAGAGGCAGTAAGAACCTTGGATAGCAAATGGGTGAAAGAACTACTGTAAGAAGATTGGAGACTGCAGCGAAACAAAATGTGTTGTTTCCACTAGTTTTCACTGTAAAAAATGCAGATGAGAGTTCCACAGTCAAACCACTCCTTTCGAGGAAGAAAGAGCCATGCCAAATAAAGGTGCTAAGCAATCTCATTATAAAGCTAAATGTCACATTAGAAGTTTAACAGATCACTGGAGCAAGATAGCATTCATCCAAGACAGGCATAGGCAAACTTGGCCCTCCAGATGTTTTGGGACTACAACTCCCATCATCCCTAGCTAACAGGACCAGAGGTCAGGGATGATGGGAGTTGTAGTCCCAAAACATCTGGAGGGCCAAGTTTGTCTATGCCAGAGCCAAGACTTCTTTACAAACTCAAATGTGAAAAGTGCCAAAATTTCACAAAGAATGCAACTTATTAAAACCAGAATCAGAGGGTTAGAAGGCTATCAGTGTAATTAATGCCAGTATTTAAAGGGAATCTAGCAAATTACAGACCAGTAGGCCTAAGTGATGTTCTAAGTAATTAGAAGAAAGCATGATTAAAGCTAGGACATTAAAACACCTAATAGCATAAGGCTTGTTGTAGACAAGTCAGCATGGCTTCTTCAAAGAGCTTCAAACTTGCCACTTTTATTTCAGAGTGTCACAAGTATGTAGATTGGGGTGATCAGCTAAATTTTATGTACCTGGAACATCCACAGAGCTTTTTATACACTATTCAAGTGCTTCTGAGCAAACTTAGCAGCCAAGAAGCAAGATCAAGGGGTACTCTTACAGGCTGAAAACAGGTAAAAGGACAAAATGGCTGGAAGAGACATTTTTTTACAAGGAAGGAAAATAAGCAGCAAGGTCCTCCATGGATTCCTTATGGGAGTGATTCGTAAGTGAAATAAAAACAAAAAACAAAATATTGGTTACAGCTTGTGGTTAGCAAGGAGAGAGTGTAACTCACAAATCCTGGTTTGATGACAAACCATGGCTTAGCTCAACACAGGACAGCAGCAAAAAGGATCAGGAGAAGAAAAGCAGCTGCATACTTCTCTCTCGGAGCCCACATTTGGGCAGTTTCAGTAAGTAAGCTATCATTTCGCTTATTGTGTTGTGTGGTCCAGGACAGTGTCTGTACCATTCTTACCCAGGGCGTGTCTTAACAGAAGCAAGAAAAACTCAAAGAAAACTGGAAAAATCCTAGGTGCCAATGTATTTTTAAAAGCTGGAGGCCAGGAATTTCATTACCCCCAACAGTAAAATATGAAATGTGCTATGAATATTGCTTTGCTGTGTGGAACACAAAAAACTGCATAGTTTTCATAAACAGTTGTTAGACAGGGTGGACGTGGGTGAATGCATAAGACTGGAGCTGGGAAACTAAATTTAAAATTGTGACTAGGCTATGAATTTATTCACTGACCTCAAGCAAGTCACAACATTATCATCTGTGATCTTTGCCTGCATTTTGCACACAACAGCCTATATGCAAAACTGTTGTGAAGAGAGTTTGGAATGCTAATTCACAAAAGAAAGTAAGTAAAGTAAGTATCTAGCCCTCCTAGAAAGAAAGTTATGAGGCAAAATGTCCAGTATGGTGTGGCCACCTTGTATATTTTTCCTGGTACTGAGGAATGCTCCCATTTCTATTAGAAAACAACACTATCAGAGTGTGTGTGTGTAAAATTGATATTGTACAATCTCAACAATCAGGACCAGCAGGACATAGCTGACTTCCCATGGTAAACATAAGGTTGTTGGGGTCACTGTTTCTCTAATTTAGTGTTATGCCATGCAGCCATTTTGCATTACTAGCAGCTATTTGGTGACTAGTGTCCCCAGAACTCTTAAAATTCAAACGCACCTGGAAGTCAAAAAAAGTTGGCAAACTCACACTATACAAATTAGGCATTCTGTCAAGTAACAATTCACATTTGCATGGATTCTTAAGATTTATGGATACAATTTCTTCCCTCCCCCATGCCAACAGAGTTTAAATTCTTTAACAGTTCATTTACATGTAATCCCAAACTCTCCTACTGCAACCAGTAAACATATTTTAACTTTAAAATGTATGCATCATGAAATTTCATCGATAATAACCATTATTTTAAAAAATCACCAAAGCAGTTATGGATCAAGACAGATACATGTTGGATGAAAACATCTCTCCATCCATACTGAAATTAAACCAGTAGAGCAATCCTATACATCTACTTAGAAGTCAGTGTTGTGCTGGGATTTACTCTCAGGAAAGTATATACAGGGTTGCTCAATAAGACCCCCATAAAGGAGACCCACATAGTGTGTCCATGAAGATTCCTAATGAGAATCAAACCAGTAGAGAATACATAGGACAAAACACCTTACATGGAGCATTAGCTTCTCATAATGATATACTGGAGCTGTTCAAAAACAAGTACATCACAAATTAAGGTGAAATACTTCACAACTATGATACCTATCTCCTGCCAACCTAGCAGTTTGAAAACACGTCAAAGTGCCAGTAGGTACTGCTCCGGTGGGAAGGTAAACGGCATTTCCGTGTGCTGCTCTGGTTCACCAGAAGCGGCTTAATCATGCTGACCACATGACCCGGAAACTGTACGCCGGCTCCCTCGGCCAATAAAGCGAGATGAGCGCCGCAACCCCAGAGTTGGTCACGACTGGACCTAATGGTCAGGGGTCCCTTTACCTTTACCTATGATACCTATACCCCTCTATCAGTACAGTTAATGTAAACTATGAGGCCAATGGAGTCTATAGCATGGCACAACTGTGAAACCATAATTTCATGCAGGCTATATCATTGTCTGGTGTGTTCCTGTATCATGGGAATACTTTAATACCAACATATTAAATACTTTGCACCTCAGCGCTGGACTAAAATGTCTGATCAATAAACTATAAGCACACAGGTACAAACAAGTTCCTTCCCCTAAAAAATAAATAAATCCAAGAAATACTTGAATGCAGCCCTTGCCCTATTAATACACCTAAGATTCACTAACTGCTAGTACTACAGCAGTAGTTGGTTATGTAACTGCTATGTACTGTTCTATGTTACATTAAGACAATACTGTGACAAGGAACTTTTCTTATGACAGTTCACATTAAATTCTTGATTTCCCAAATACATTGTAGGACTATTTGCCTTTACATAGTTTCATCCTTATTTCAGACATCATGATATATCAATATATTGCTATGTTTAGCTGGTTGATGTATCATGGTGCTCAAAACCAGGTATTGCCCAGTCCTACTGTAGGTTTAAGCTTAGATAAATATCTAATACTATATACAGGAAGAAAGATGATTACTCTCTAAATAAAAAAAACATTAAGTCCACACTGCCAATGACTTAAATATTTTGTCAACTAAACACAGCTTTATAAAAAGAAACACCAATCATTGGAACTCATGTGAACACCACACTATGCTTCACAGGTTCATAAAACTAAATTTAAAGAGTGCAATCCAAACTCCCATCTCCTGCCAATAGGGTTTTGCAGAGCAGTGGAGCCACTGCCACAATGGAAGCCCTGCCAGTCTCAGTGGACACAGTGGAAAGTGGGGACACAACAACTGGGCCTGACACCACTGAGCAACAGCAGCCAGGCAGCTTGTCACCTGCTCAGCAAAAGGCCTAAGAGGTGGGCAGAGGAACACCTCCACCTAATGCAACCCCCACCCAACATAAAGAGGAGGGGGTGTTGGATTGCTCTGCTTGCTGTTAACGCTGATTGGGAAGGCTATTATTCTTCACATTCTTCATTTGGCAAAGACCTACAATGCACCTCAAAGCTTCAAAACTTAAGGACACAAAGAAATAGCAGCAAATTTTGCAAAGCCAGTGTCTGAAGTTAAAAATAAAAGCAGTTGCAATGCTACTCACACTGACAGATGTTCAAATAGTTTTCACTTCACAGTAGAAAAATTAAATACTTTTTGTAGTATTCATGGTAAAAAAAAGGATTACAGTGATTTACTACACACCTACTTTTCATAACATGTTCAGCATAACCTACATATCACTTAAACCTACTACTTTCACCTGACCCAGGGTCAATGAAATACATTATGGTGTCAATGAAATACAATGTTCTATTATGCTTATCTACCAAACAGCCATTTAATTGTCCCAAACAATTTCATCTTGTAACAGCATGCTTATGTGTATTTTGTCAACAAGCTCAAACCTACAACATAAGCGAAGCCTACAAAGAGGCAATCGCCTGGTTTGTGAGTATCACCCAGTCAGTGACACCCACCCACACAAACAGTCAATTTAGGCCAAGCCCACCTAACTTAGACGACCATTCCGACCCAATGTGACTTGGCATTCACACAGGGCCTTCAGCGCAAAAGGAAGGGGGGGAGGGAAAGTTGGGTGTGGAGATGGAGCAAGATAAAAACAACTAGAAATCCTTCGCTAGCATCCGTGCGAATGAAGGCTTTAGGTAATAAACCTGCTGTCCTGGGTGAGGAAAGAAGAAAACAAAACCACCCTGCCACCCCCTCGGAGCACGCTGCCTCCCTTTTCGCAACAAGGTGCTGTGGGCGGGGCTGCGAGAAGCGCAGATGGGCTGAGTCATCCCCCCTCGGAGTTAACTTCAGGACGAGCCGGTCCCCCTTCCGAGCTACGCGGGCCGGAGGCGGGGAGGGAGACGAGGAGAGCCCCAGCTCTCAGCCCCCAAACCTCGAGGTTCTTTGGCCCATGGACGGAGATAACCCCCCACCCCACCCCGACTGAGGGGGTGGCGGCGGCTCCGCCCTCGCAAGCGGGTGCGCCCACCCCCCGTCGCGAAAAGAGGGTCCTCGCCCCTCCCCAGCCGAAGGGAGGAGGAGGAAGGCGGGCCTTGGTCGCCCCGGCGACAGCAGCAACTGCCGCGGCCGCGGAAGCTCCTCCACCGCGCCCTTTTCCCGACGTACCCGAAGGAGAGCCAAGCAGCAGCGGCGGCGGCGCCAGCGGCAGCAACAGCTGGGCGGCCCCGCGCACCATCCCGCGCCGGTGACCGGCGGCCGCGGAAGCTCCTCCTCCTCCTCCCCTTCGCTGCGGCTCCACAGGGCAACCTCAGGCGGCGCCGCCTCAGAGCGGGAGGGGAGGCGGCGGCGGCGGGGCTCCCTGACAGGACAGGGAGGGAGAGAGACGCGGAGGTGGCGCGAGGGGAAGGGAAGCCACACAGCCGGGGATTCCGGGCGCTCCTTCGCAGGGCCCCCCGCTCGCTTTACGCGCAGCCCTCGCCGCCGCTGTTTGTTATTGTCGTCACTCTCTTCCGCCGCGGTGCACGCTGGGTAAGGCACAAGCCGGAGGACCGGGGGGGGAGGAGGAGGAACCATAGAGAGAGTCGGGGGATAGAGTGGCACGGAAACTTCCTCCTCCTCCTTGGCTAAGAAGGGGAGGTCCATATAGTTTCCCCTTCCAAATGCTGGAAGGGTCGGTTTTTGAAGAGGGAAATTGTCGCTCCTCACCTCCCCACCCCCGCACCCCCCCCCAAAAAAAAGAAGAAGGAAAGGAAAGGAAAGGAAATGGGGAATTTACCAGGAGCAGAAGCGTAGTTGGGAGGTGACTCGACGTAAACGTCATGTGTTGTTGTCCATCTGAGGTTGTATTTATCCAATTTTGAGTCCTGCTAAAGAACAGGAGATTGTTTTTATGTCTTCACAAAACCGCAGAATTCAAAGAAGATGCCCTTTCTTTTTCCCATGACTGTTAGCGCCAATGTAGAAACCAAGGGTATAAGAAAGAGGGAAAAGTTTTGTGGACAGGAAAAAATATGTTTACACTTCCCATTGCTACCATTCAGCATGTGAATACCTTCCTGTAAGATAAGACCAAGACTGCAATTCTAACCCCACTTAGCTGGGAGTAAGTTCCATTGAATTCAATGTTACAGTACTTGCTTCTAAATATATATGGTTAGCAGCCTCGAGCAACAAGGGTCCCTGACCAAAGGGTCCACAATCTACGGCTACCAATTTAGCTGAATAAATTAGTGCTGTGCATGAGGTTACCTAATCAGAAATTACGCCACTGTGAATAGTGGGTGTTGTTTTGTAGAGCTGAAGGTGCTATTATGTAACATTTGGTCTATATTTTATTTTCCCTCAGCTTTCATTTAAAGAGAATGTAAAAGGATACAGTCTCTTTTGGTTAAAAATGAAAACATTTGGGCCCCAAGATTCACAATTCTGGTCTGTTTCTGAGCCACTCTATGTTCTTTTTCCAATCTGAATTCAGCCCATGAGCTATTCTGTATAAAACAGACTCTGATTCCTCATGCACTATAACAGGGAATCTAAACACAGTAACTTTCCTTTGGTCCAAAATGGATGAAATTTGCTGGCACAAGAATCCCTATAGTGTGGATTAAGTCTCCCAAATAGTAGACAAATAGCTCCATGGGTGGTGGGAAAGTAAAAAAAGATTCACTTTCCTAAATAATAATCCCTTACGGGAAGAGTGGGTTTTCCCATCTTTCTAACTTTAAAGAAATTCAGAGGTGGCCAAGTGATGTGTATTCTTGCCTCTACATTTAAAAAAAAAAATTTAACTTGAATGCATCACACTAGCCTTTCTTTCTGGTCATTACTGGAGTCCTCCAGTAAGTTATATAGGTCTTCAATAGGGCTTGCAATGTGATGCTGTCTAGAATGCTATGTGCAGAGTTCTGAAGAGCTCTGGGTTTTGTTTTGTTAAAGCAGAGCAAAATAGGATTCTTAAAAAACTTAAATTTAGTTTTTTATTCTAACAGAACCCTTCATTTTAACAGTTCAGAACTCTGCAGTGCTCCATAGACAACATTTTAGACTAGGAGTGGGAACCTTTATGACTTCACAGGCCAGATCCTTCTCAGATCTAGCCTTGCAGGCCACATTTGATGTGCAGGCCACCCACCAGTCAGTAAACCTGACATCACAGGGGATTTAGCACTTTGAAGTCCTGAAGTTGGAACTTCAGAGAACCAGGGCTTGCAAGGAGCCTGTGGCTTTACCATGCCCAGGGAAAGGTGCCAGCTACCTAGCCACCAGAAGCATAGGTGTACATGTTGAGTGCACCTCAGGAGCTACTGTAAATTCCTGCTTATCAATAAAGAATGAAACTACCTGCCTGCCAGTTGTCCTCTTGGACTGAGTGTGCTCAGGGCAGATAGTAAGAGAGTGATGTGTCATCCTGCCCAAGCAAGGGAGGAGTGTATGCCCACATCAGGGAGGAAAGTTGTGTGTGACTGTGAGGCATGCTATGCCGTGTTTAAAAATGGGAGGATTCTGCTGTGTATTTATGAAAACACAGGTGTGTGTCAGTGTTTGTGTGCAGGAAGGGACCAATGAAGATATTTGTCCTTCCTCTGTCTTGCCTTATTTCCCCACTACACACATCTCACATTTGCTACTTCCATAAATGGTGTGTGTGTGTGTGTGTGTGTGTGTGTGTGTGTGTGTTCATGTGCATATCCAGATTCCCAACTCTATTACAGTTGTCTTGCATTTCCCCATGTGCGTGATTCTCCTATACAGACTGTCATCTACAGAGCTGTCATATTGCTGCATATGCAGAAAACTACCCTTGTGGGATCTATTCCGTCCCAGTCTTGTCTCGGTGTGTTTTTGCAAGGCAGCCTTTGTGTTACTCTTGTGCCTGCTGAAAGTGTTGCTTAAGGTGTAGTTTATGATCACATTGTGGAAACTGGCAACACTGAGTTAAATAACGTGGAATTTGAGGGCAAGGCAAGACAGCAAATAATAGATGGGTTTAAGCAAGTATATGAGCTGCTGCAAGAATTATTTTGGATAAGAAGCAAGGCATGTTAGGATGTAACCCTATTATTATATTAAGGGTCAGTCTAGACTAGGCTTCCCCAACTTGGTGCTCTCCATATGTTTTTGAATACAACTCACATCAACCCCAGATGACCCGAGCTGTGTGGAATTGTACTCTGAAACACCTGGAATGCATCTGATTGGGGAAAGCTGATTAAAAAACAGTCCTTCTATCCCATTGCCCCACTTTGACAAGTTCTTTCACTTTTTCTTACTAAAAAAAATATCATTAATTTTAAAGCACTGGAGTGTGCTGTAAGTTCCATGTCTTGATTTAGAGATAATCATTTGGCAACTTGGTGCCCTCCAGGTGTTTTGAACTACAATTCCCATCATCCCCAGTCAGTGTAGACATGCTTGACTGGGGCTGATGGGAGTTGTAGTCTAAAACCTCTGAAAGGAATGTGGTTGCTGAAGACTGGTTATTGTTCTGTGGTTGTTCATTATAGGTATATAATTATATGTAATTGTTCATAATTGGTTCTATTTTGTATTTGCTGCACAATTTAAAAAATGCTGTTTAACTTCTGCCATGATAGGACTATTAGGGTACTACCTGTGCCCAGATGGTCCCAGTTCCTGTCTTCAATTTGATCCATCCTATATTTAATTATAACAAGAGAAACTAATATGTTTGCAGACTTTAATTACACAAGCAAAAGCAGTAAAGTATACATGTAACTACAGAGCACCTAGTAGAGCTTGTCGATATAAGCAAGCAGGGATGTCAGTAGTCTATTCTAGACTATATGTCCAAGTGATACAGAGGTCATCATGTAAGCTTCAGTGTCACCTGCACATACATTTTTCACAAGCTTTCCATAAGCATTTGTTTTCTGCATGGCTATTGAGCAGTTGTCAAATACTCCTCCAGCCGATAAACAAACAAAGGCCCAAGAAGAATACCAAGGAGTTCTTGGTTGGATGTGCTTGTTTATTTGTTTTGCAGCTGCCAAATGAAGCCTGTTGGCCTGAGACAGAGAAGCAATCGTGGCTGGGATAATCATGGCCTTGCATGTTTTTATTTTTAAGCTGTCGCTTGCCAATTGTGTCTCAGTGCTGTCTGTCTCTATTCATTTTCTTTTCATTCTGTGTGAACAGAAAATATTAAGGGAAGAAAAATCACTCTCTTCCTTGATGGTAGCTGGCTTGCAAACAACTCATTTTCAGAAACACTCTTCTTTAACTAAAGTTCTTGGGACACACTGTTGCATTCTAACTTTAGCCTTTCCGGGAAAGGTAAGATCTGTTTATTTGCCTCCCTTTACTTAGGCCACTTGTTGGCCCATACTCTATACACCTTTGAGAGTAACACAAGTGTTTGTTTGTTTATTTATTTCTTGCATTTATATCCCACCTTTTCCCGAAGGAGGTCAAATTAAGGTGGTGTGCATGGTTCTTCCCCTCTTCATTTAATCCTGTGAGGTTAGGCTGAGAGGCAATGACTGGCCCCAGATCACCCAGTGAGCTTTCATGGCTGCATGGGAATTTAGTGTTTCGGGTTGTAGGCCAGCACTAACTACTACACCACGCTGGCTTCACTGGGGATTACTAGCAGGTTGCCCATGGGCACACATGTGCTCAGAGGCCTTTCCAGGGTCTTATTTCCCTCCACCACATTGAAATTAGACTTGAAAGAAGAATTCTTTCATGACCAATAGAAAAGGTTGTTGTATGTGCATGGTTGCAGACTCTGTGTAACCACTGCAATTTTTCTTGTTTGTAGATGTGTCAATAAACTCAGAAAGGTTAACAAGCCCTACTTTGAACCATGATGTAGGTGAGGGATGGGGACTCTTTTCTGTCAAAGGTCACATATTTTTGGGCAGGCTTCTTCAACCTTGTAGTTTTGAGACTACAATTCCCATAATCCCTGACCACTGGTCCTGCTAGCTAGGGATCATGGGAGTTGTAGGCCAAAGACATCTGGATGGCCGAGGTTGAGGAAGCCTGTTCTTGGACTTTACATTTACGGGAAAACAGATTGGAGCTAGGGGTATTGTTCGGTCTGCAAAACAAAAGAATAGCCTGCTGGATCAAGCCAGTGGCCCATCTAGTCCAGCATCCTGTTCTCTCAGTGGCCAGCCAGAAGCCTGTGGTGAAGAAGAAGAAGAGGAGGAGGAGGAGGAGTTTGGATTTGATATCCCGCTTTATCACTACCCTAAGGAGTCTCAAAGTGGCTAACAATCTCCTTCCCTTCCTTCCCCACAACGAACACCCTGTGAGGTGAGTGAGGCTGAGAGACTTCAGAGAAGTGTGACTAGCCCAAGCAGCAGCTGCATGTGGATGAGCGGGGAATTGAACCCAGTTCACAAGATTACGAGTCCACTGCTCTTAACCACTACACCACACTGGCTCTGTGAGACACCAGTAAGCAGAACATGAGCACAAGAGAACTGCCCCCCCCCTGTGGTTTCCAGCAACTGCTATTTGGAAGCATGCACTGCTTCCAGCTGTGGAGGCAGAGCATAACCATCATGGCTAGTAGCCATCAGTCACCCTCTCCTCCATGAATTTGTCCAATCCTATTTTAAAGCCATCCAGGTTTGTGGCCATCACTGCCTCCTTGGGAGTGAATTCCATAGTTTAACTATGTGCTGTGTACTCCCAGGCCACCCCCTAACAATGCCCCTAGACTTGTACATTGCAAGTCAGTTTCCCGAAGAGCACAGATTTCGTTGGAGGCTGTCTTACATCTGGAGGGATCAGCTGAGAGCAGGAATCATGAACCTGAGAAAGAACAACATAGTGCTCAAATTACAGGGAGAGGAGAAGAATCCTGGCACGTTCCATTTATGATGCCTCCCACCACCACACCCTTAGGTACTGCTTTTAAAAGCTGACCTATGATTTGCCTAAAACTGACAGTGGGTAGGGCTTGTGCATTTCATGACCTTTAGCCTCCTTCCACCACCACCCCAATAGTGTGAGTATGAGCAATCCAACGTGATTTTTGTGTTACTTTGGGTGGGATTCACCTAATATGCCCTGTCAGCGGAAGCCCTGTGCAAAGATTTCCACCCATGCAATGGGATTCTCACCCCCCTCCTGCCTCCACGTGCCCACGGAGGTTGGCCGGGCATTCAGAACAGTGTACTGTGGGGGTCACTCCATCTGGCAAACTGTAATGCTTGCACAGACAGAACACTAATACTAGCACAATGTTGGATTCTACCCTTTGATTCCAACTCTGCGCTGGTGGAGATGGAAGTATCTGTTTCTTTGCCTTGGAATGATCACACACTGCCTGCTATATTTGACTTGTGTCATATATCATATGTCATTACAAAGCATCTGCCATCACTGGAGTGTGTTTGATTGACTTGCCACTCTGTGAAAACCTTGCTTTCTTCTCTCTGTTCAATGACATGCATTTACGGTGGTGGTTCTATATCAGTCCTTGCAATGTGGACTATAGCTTGCTTAAGCCTCTTACCTTTCAGCACCAGAAGTGAGTTAGATGTATCCATGAAATATAGCATCCCGAATGGTGACTTCTCCTTTTCTGGGAAACGATGCCATGCCACAAGCAATGAAAGCGGACCTTATTAGTCAGCTTACAAACTGCAAGTGGCAATGCTACAAAAGCGCCACTAGAGGGAGCATCAAACCATTGTTTGTATTTCAAGCTTGTTACCATCTCTGGCAAGGACACAACAGACTGGGTAGTAACACTTTTCTGGTGATAAAATTTAAGCATCAAATTTTCTAGAAATTACTGCATGTGTGAATGGAAGGTTATAATACATCCCAGTATACTTGGGACTTTGAGCGAGTTCTGCTGAACGCAATGATGCTTGAAAATGATAAATCACATACTAATTTAGGAAAGAAGAACAAATGGTGCATTTTCCTTCACTGTGTAAGTATTCTCCATATCATTGTGTGTTCATCTTATTCGAAATAAAAGTGGCAGCAACAAATTGCGCAGTTTTAACTGAAACCTAGTGATGGAACATGTTGTTCCACACTTGTATCATCTTCACCGGCAGCTGGTTCATTTTGGCACAAAATGTGATGTCCTAGTTATCCATTTTAAAGCTCTAAAGCAGTTGGGGGCCAGGAAATCTTAAGTACCATATTAAAGACCAATAGCGCATAGGTCTGTACACAGGTCTCCCATTTTTCTTCCTCTTGTCTAGTGATAAACAAATACTTTAGCAAAACAGATGCAATGCTGCACTGTCACTGCATACGCTACCTTTTTAGGGCCACATAACACACTCTTTGAATTCCCAGTGAGCTCTACCAAACCTTTTCTGCAAAACTCTCAAAATAAGATTCCATCTACTTCATGCATTTTAATGGACATTTGCAGGGGCGGGGGGGGGGGAACTTTGCACCTGAAGAATGCAATGTGCATTGCTAACAAGCCTATGCTCTCAAGAATCAATGGTTTTCCCCTTTCCAAAGCTGTTCTTCCTAAATGACTTGAATTATGTTAGCTTGGTTGGTAGAGAATGAAAGGGTTGTGGGTTCAAGCCCCACGTTCGACAAGATTCCTGCATAGCAGGGAATTGGACTAGATGGCCCTCATGTTCCCTTCCAACTAAACAATTCTATGATTCTATGAATTCATATTCCATAGGAATATAGATTTGAACGCAGTGTAGCTCTGATAAGTATAAACAAAATAAAAAAAAATCCTTCCAGTAGCACCTTAGAGACCAACTAAGTTTGTTATTGGTATAAGCTTTCGTGTGCATGCACACGTGGTATCTGAAGAAGTGTGCATGCACACAAAAGCTCATACCAATAACAAACTTAGTTGGTCTCTAAGGTGCTACTGGAAGGATTTTTAAAAATTTTGTTTCAACTACGGCAGACCAACACGGCTACCTACCTTTATCTGAGAAGTATTTGAGATATGCAGCAGCCTCGGCATTAAGATATTGAGTTTTGCTCTGCTTTTCCATATTCCTCCCTGGGTGTTTATTTTAATAATTTCCGTGTTGATTTCATTTTTTAAAAAAGAATCGAAGTCCAATATAAAAGCAACAAAGAATTGCATAAAGTATCATTATAAAACAATAAAGCTGGTATCAAGCAAGTTCAAAATATTGAATGTCACCAGGCAAATTAAAATCCCGCAGAGCGTAAATTTTAAAGCCTTCCAAAGTAGTGAAACGATTTGTGTGTGTTTTCAACATCCCTGTGATGAAGTAGTGCTGTTACTGTTCTGTAATTGAGGAAAAGAAGGAAAGGAGCATTTAAATGTGTGCTAAAGGTATATATGCACAATGCAATCCTATACATGTCTACCCAGAAGTAAGCCCAACTGGGCTTAATGGGCTTTATTCCCACCTAAGTGCATATATGACTGGCCAAAATCTCCAGAAAATATGAAAATAAAACATGATACCCAGGGCCAAACTTCAGTCTGTGCTCTTTTGTTTGCTGTCTCAGGTCAGAATCTAATGATCTATGACGTGCCAACTTGCTCTGCTTTCTTTGTACCATGTTTATTTTGCTATCAAATACAGATATGGACCCAGAAACAGCTTCAGGCCGCAATGTCATGCCAGAAAGCTTGATTTGTATCGGGGAGTCAACATCTGGCCTTTACTGAGCACACTAATGCTGGTTAGCCAGAAGCAAAAAAAAAAAAACCCCACACCCTTCAAACCACAACCTAATGCACTCCATTATAAAGCAAAACATGAAGAATATTTGATTTATCCAGTGTTATTGTTCTATACTGACACTGCCTCTCCTACCTAATCAGGCTGAACTAGTCATCAATGCTGGGGGTTGGGGAACCATTTTTCTATAAAGGGACACATTTCCTGAAGGGAAATAGTTTGGAAGGTGCATACTGGCAGTAGGCAGGTCTGGAGCTGGGGTGTGTGGGGCTGGCAATAGTGGGCAGGGATAGAGCCCAAAGTATGTGAGGCTCCTCTCTTTCTGCCACCTCTACCCTGCCTCCACTTCCTTGCCAACCACCTGAAAGAAGGTCAAGGGCCACGTGCATTCATTCCTTGGGCTGCAGATTACTCACTGGTGCCCAGACACAACAGAGGGCAGGCTGCAGAGGGCCTTCTCGGTAGTGGCGCCCTCCCATCAGATGTAAGGAAATAAGCAGCTATCCTATTTTTAAAAGACCTCTGAAGGCAGCCCTGTCTAGGGAAGTTTTTTATATTTAATGCTTTGTTGTTTTTAACACTCGATTGGGAGCCGCCCAGAGTGGCTGGGGAAACTCAGCCAGATGGGCGGGGTATAAATATTAAATTATTATTATATTATTATAAACACGTCTACATCCCCAGGCTGCAAAACCTGAACTCATCTCTAGCAATAACTATAAGGCTGAGTTACGGCAGTGTGGCATCTAAGCCAGAGAAAATGCCAGCGCTTTTATCAGCAAAATGCAGAGCGATTGAGCCACAGCGGATTAACTGGGTTTTATCCCAGAGGAAAGCCAGCATTATGCCACTGCAGCAGCAAAAAAGAAGAAGAAGAAGTCTGTTGGACAGCAACAAGCAAACACAAGGGTGACAAAATTACCATATTTTTTGCTCTATAAGACTCACTTTTTCCCTCCTAAAAAGTAAGGGGAAATGTGTGTGCGTCTTATGGAGCAAATGCAGGCTGCGCAGCTATCCCAGAAGCCAGAACAGCAAGAGGGACTGCTGCTTTCACTGCACAGCGATCCCTCTTGCTGTTCTGGCTTCTGAGATTCAGAATATTTTTTTTCTTGTTTTCCTCCTCCAAAAACTAGGTGCGTCTTGTGGTCTGGTGCGTCTTATAGAGCGAAAAATACGGTAAGTTCCCTTCCGTGTCATCCCTGCTGTGGAATTTGCCACCAACTTGGATCGTTTTAAAAGGAGGTTAGGCAAATCCATGGAAAATATTCCAGTGTTGGAGGCAGGATGCTTCTCAATACTAGTGGGGAGAATGTTGTTGCCCTCAGCTCCTGCGTGTAGTTTTCTCATAGGCCTCTGGATGGCCACTGGGAGAACAGGATTCTGGATTAAGATGGTCCTTTGGTCTGTTCTGGCAGGGCTCTTTTTATATTTTTTGGCCACAGAATATTTGGCCTGTGCTTGGTCTGATTTGTCCAAGTTTTCCTCCAGCCATCCTCCCTTTTGTTTTGATTTTTTGTTTTGTTTTGATTGCTCAGAAATAAGACAGTCTTAACAGTAATCACCTGATCCTTTCAGAATAACGGCCTGTAAAGAAACAACAACAAGAAGAAGGCTTAGGTTCCCAAGTGAAATAGCGTCCATTACAGAGTTATGAGTCATTAATGGTGTGGTCATGAGAAGGGAGGGAAAGGAGCCAATCAAAGTTTGAGCAAATCCTCTTGTGCTGGGAATGTGGCTGACACACATGGCCCCAACTAGCCAAATACATGCATGATTCATTAACTCCTCTCCTTCCTCAGCCAGTGTCTGATCATCTTTCAGCATCCTGGGATGCTTCAAGAAGTACTCTAATGCATCTTCTGAGTGGATGGTAACTTACTCTTTTTAAAAACCCTCTGACCAAGGAGTTCATTGTATTCCATTGTGCTAGTAGGAGTGTAGGGAATAATGCCACCCAATGAACAACATCAGAGAGGCTGAGCTATAAGTGCATATTAGCGGAAGGTATCTGGGATTAATAACTTCCAATTAAATTTGCAGGTGAGGGATCATCTATGTCTGCCTTAAGAGCTGTCATGGCTGTCATTTGAAAAGGGCTGTCCCTGGACATCCTCATAGTATTAATTAAGTAAAGTTATCAATAAAAGCAAATGAATCTGTAATTACTTTACCGCTCTGCTCCCTTGCTGGAAACCTTCCTGAGGCAAACTGAGCCATGCAAGCCAAGCAACCAGACACATCCTCACCTAACTGAATCAGGCACGGTGTGAATAGTGACCACTCTTGTACCAAACAGGGTCAAACTAAAGCTGACCTTAGATACGCAAGTGAATTTTTTAGGAGCATGTACCTTCGCGGGTGGCGCTGTGGGTTAAACCACAGAGCCTAGGACTTGCCGATCAGGAGGTTGGTGGTTCAAATCCCCGCGACGGGGTGAGCTCCTGTCGCTCGATCCCTGCTCCTGCCAACCTAGTAGTTCGAAAACACATCAAAGTGCAAGTAGATAAATAGGTACCGCTCCGGCGGGAAGGTAAATGGCATTTCCGTGCGCTGCTCTGGTTCGCCAGAAGCGGGTTAGTCATGCTGGGCACATGACCCGGAAGCTGTACGCCGGCTTCCTTGGCCAATAAAGTGAGATGAGCGCCGCAACTCCAGAGTCGGTCACGACTGGACCTAACGGTCAGGGGTCCCTTTACCTTTTTACGTTTGCACAAAGTAGGGAGAGTTAGCAGGCTGCCTCATTTTTTCCAGGTAAATGGGAATGGTAAATTCTGTCTCATTCCCTTGCTCCCCATCCAGTACAGATACAGGCATTGATGCACCCCAATACACACACTCAAACACATGCACACATTAATGCAGCGGCAGGAGTAGCCTGGTTTGCTTGATGTCTTTTAATGAGAGCATTAAATCCTTGTTGCTGGCCATGTAAATCACAAGGTATGTGAACACACAGGGTGGGAATGGCTCTTCTGAGACAGGCAGTTGCCACCACCCCATGCAAAGCCAAGCCTCAAAAGGATGTTGTTTTTTTTTTTAATAATATTTATTAGTAGTTTTCAAAATTATAAGAAGAAAAACATTAAAAAATCAACACTATAATAGACAAAAAGAAAAGAAAAAACACAAAAACCAATACAACAATACAACAAAAAGATAAAAAGAAAAAAACAACAACACAAATCCCAACTTACATATCTAAAACTTCCATTTGCTTGTTTCATTGACTTCCTCACACCTCCCTTTTTGTATTCTAGTTTAATTATTTATTTCAGCAAATTCTTTCCATCTTTCTCAATTTTTGTTAAAAAATTCATCCTACCCTAATTTAATCTAATAATTAACTCAACAAATCCTTTCCATCTTTCCCCATATTCTATTATTCACATTACCTTAATTAATTTAACCTTATCTTACCCTCAAAAGGATGTTTTCAAGTAGAAAGATGCAAAATGCTCACAAACTTGGATGGCTTTTGAAGAGGATCAGACAAATTCAAGGAAGATAATGATCGGAGTCCATAATTGCTTCTGAATGCCAGTCCCAGCATAAAACTACCCCCCACGGCAACCTCCATCTTCCTCCTCCCACAGATTACTAAGCACCTTTTTCACCACCGGCCCAATTATGAAGTCACCATCCCCTCCTATTCCTCAGATCCTTTCATGCTCCTGCTTTCAACTTCACCCCATTCTCATGCTTGCTACTCCTCCCTGCACCCCCATTTTCACCTTTACTCCCCTTTCCCTCCACCCTCCTCACTTTCAGCTCTCCCTTGCACACAGATCAACCCATTTCTGTGCCTTAGGCTTTCTGACTCTGCAGCCCAACTCAGGACACACACATCATTATCATCCTCACCCCCCCTTTCCCCTCCCTCCTTTTTTCACCTTTCCTTTCCACAGAGACCACCCCCATCTTAATACTTCTCCCTTCTGTTCTGCACCCCCCCTTTGTACACACCCCATGCTGATATGTATCTTCAAGGTGAATAGAATCTTAAGAGCAAGCCTGTCAGTTTACATGTTTAGTTAGAAAAGGTTCAGTTCTCTTGATAGACGTTGCACCTCTATAGGTGTTTGCTTGTTTATAAAATACATCTTATAAATTACTACATGACAACTACTATGTTGAAGATAATATATGGTATCAGGAATAAAATACATTGTGGGGAGGTACTGTGAAATGTTTTGAGGACTCCACATCCTTTATCTCTCTCACATGACGTGCTGAGGAATGAGAGAGGGGCAAGTTTAAAATAGCCCATGCTCCTCCCTTCTTGCTAGGTTGAAAGAAGAACAAAAGTCTGAGCAAAGCAGGGATGGAGAGGTACTGAGGATTGCTTTCTAAGCCAGTTTTTACAAGGAAAAATGTATAACACAGAAGCGAACACCAAATAGCTGACACAACAGAGACTTTCCCAACTCCCTTCTTGCTCTGCTCAAACCTTGTTTTAAACTGTCACACACTTTCACACATGTCACACCTGATGAAACCTACGTGCTTAAAATGGCCACTTTCCCCCTCTCAGTTTCATCCAGTTAAATAGGCATACATTGCACACACATTATCTCAGAAAAGCTAGAGTTGTGGAGATGTGAAGGGCACATATTTCTGCCTCTGGTCACATGTCTGAAAGTGGCGGTTTTCTGGTGCTGTATATTCGAGTAAACAAAACAGAGTACGAATCAATACATGCTTCCAGTTTCCTCCCTGGCAATTTTAAATGTCTGGGATGAGCAAAAGATAGACCGTAAGAATAAAGAATAAATATGTTCTCTGTTGCTGATGGCCAGACTAACCACTGCACCATTTGGGAAATACATGAAGAAGGCCACATTGGAACAGTGGTATAGCAAAATATGCTTTCTGTCCGTGTGGGGAAAGGTAACTCGGAAAATCTGTTTTCATAAAGGGTTGTCAAAAACACACATTTATCCAGTCTGATTCAACTTTATTAAATATATAAAATTATTATTTGTTTCATAAAATGTATATACCGCTTAACTGTAAGAAAAATAAAATCCAAAACCCTCAAAGTGGTTCAGTGAAGAGGCAGCAGCCTCAGACACCACAGCAAGATAGGCAAGCTTGTGGAATGCTTAATAAGTGACTGGATATTTGAGACCAATGAAATGTTGTCTCTGGAACTCTCTGCTGCATTATTGAATCCCTGTGAAAAGAAGTGTAATGATTAGATCTGACAATGACTGTTTTGCTACATTTTTTGTCTATTATATTCCTTTGTTATAATTTTTCTTATCACTAAAAGCTGAATTAAAAAAAAAAACTAGTATGACAGCTGCTTTGCTCCACTGAGACTTCAGGAAACAGTTTAGCAGGCAAACAGCACAATCCTCAGCATGTTCACTCAGAAAAAAGTTCCATTGGGTTGTTTGGGAATTGCTCCCAGGTAAGTATCCATATAATTGCAGCTTTAGTTCTATTCACTTCAGTGCCCTATTTAAGAGGTTTTAAACCTAGCAAGGTGATTTTATATCCTGTTAAAAGAGCAAGAGGTTAGAGAGAACCTAGCAGAACTTTAATTTAAAGATGATGCCTTGTGGGAGCTTGGGGAAGGAATTATTTGAAAGGGCAATCTATGTCAGACTGACATTGCTGCCATTGCTTGCTCAAGGGAGTTGTGGTAAGGTGCATCTAACTCCTCAAATTTGCTGATACAAGTTTTGGTGCCTTACAGAGAAGTAAACTGAAGGGTAATCTTTTTATGAATCATAAGAAAATAGGGCTTTGTGTCATCATGCAATATCGTATTGTGATATTTGTGTGACATTATTTCACATGCCAAGTTGCCATGTTGAGCTGACTTTGTCATGTCAATATTATAGCTCACCATACCCTGTCTCAAGATCCTCTTGTTGTCAAGGAGATCTTCAGTTTCACAGATTTCCCCACAATTTTCTAAATCATCTATCCATATGGGTTTCTGATTCTCATTATGTGTGTCTGTTTTCTGAAGACCACTGTTCCACAAAACTAGGAACAATGCATTTTTCATTCAGAGCCAATGGCACAGTCCTGATGGCAAGAAGGTGGCAGAGGGGATGGTACAAATAACCTCTTTGAAAGGTTTAACAGGTTTAAACAGAGGTTGGATGGACATCTGTCAGGGATGTTTTTTAGCTGTGATTCCTTCATTGCAGGAGGTTAGACTAGATGGCTCTTTGGTTTCTGTCTACCTCTAGCTCTGTATGATTCTATAATACCAACAAAAGTATCCTTTGCAGCAGGGACTGGAAACCTGTGGCCCTCCAGATATTGCTAGACTACCACTTCCTTCATTTTTTACCATTGGCTATACTAACTGGGGCTGATGGGAGTCGGAGTCCAATATCACCCAAAGAGCCATGGGTTCCCCATCCCTGATTTCCAGCCAATGAAAGGCCTGTAAACAAGGTTGTAGTTCAACCTCAATTACTGTCACTATACTGGCAACACATCTGGCTACTGGTCATTCGGAAAGAGGAAAAGTCCTTTCCTTTAAAGGAATCACCTGCTGCGTGCTACATATATGGTGGAAAGATCAGAAATGCAGATTCACTCATGCACCCTTTCAAAAAAGCAATTATTGCAATATTTGAAGCCTCCTAAGAATGACCCATAGGGACGCGGGTGGCGCTGTGGATTAAACCACAGAGCCTAGGACTTGCCGATCAAAAGGTCGGCGGTTCGAATCCCCATGACGGGGTGAGCTCCCGTTGTTCGGTCCCAGCTTCTGCCAACCTAGCAGTTCAAAAGCACAAAGTGCAAGTAGATAAATACTTCCAGTGGGAAGGTAAACGGTGTTTCCGTGTGCTGCTCTGGTTTGCCAGAAGCAGCTTAGTCATGCTGGCCACATGACCCGGAAGCTGTCTGTGGACAAACGCCGGCTCCCTCGGCCAATAAAGCGAGATGAGCGCCGCAACCCCAGAGTCGGTCACGACTGGACCTAATGGTCAGGCGTCCCTTTGCCTTTACCTAAGAATGACCCACCACATCTGGATGTAAGATGAACTAGTGTAAAAATGCAGCTAAGCACAATCCTGTGCATGTATACTCAGAAGTAAATCCCGTGATTTAGTGGGACCTATACCCATATAGGCATGTAAAGAGTTTCAGCCATGGTTTATATTTAACACCGCTGAGGTATACCTAATTATGAGTCAACTCAGTACGCAATTTACATGTTATGGAAGAGGCCAGTAAATCCTTAAAACCACAAAGAATTTGTTTTGCTAACTATTATATATAGTTACATGTCTTCTTATGGCTCATTTATCTATGCTAATATTTTCTGAGTCTTGTGCTGCCCTTTCTTGTAGGACAGGCAGTGCGAGACCAGGAGAATTAAATACTGTATCTGATTGTTTTATGTTTGTTTCAGCAAAATGCTACTATATATTGAACTGGAAAAGTAATGATTTGTAGCCTTGGAAACAGCTAACAGAAGACAAAAAAAGAGACAATATATACATTAGTAATACTTATTTACAAACAATACATATGTTCAAGGGTCAAGATTAGCACATTTTGCTCCTACCTTTTTTTATTATATTGGAAATACCTTTTTTGTTTTTAACTGCAAATTAAATACAACAGTCTGTTTGGAATATTGATATTATCTTCAATTCATTGCTTACAGGAAGAATATTTTAAAGTACAGTATTTAAAAGTTTCTTTTTTGGTAGCATTTGTATATGATATATTATTTTAAAAATATCCGTTATACTGGCAAAGCAGTTACACACTTATTTCTACTTTCACTATTTATTTTTTCTTCAATCATTAATAGTTCCCTCCCCCCACTGTATTATTGAACAAACATTCTTGGATATAATGAGTTGTCTTAATAATGTGCCCTTATCTTATGGAAGTGCTTTTGTGAATTGAACTTTCTTGGCAAAACTTCTCCATTATTTTAATTTCGATCATCCTTCCCTTTGAAGTTCACAGCACTATCGGCTTCATTTCTTTATCTGCGGTTCCTTAGAAATGCAGCCATCTGTACTCCTGGGGTTGGCTGAGCAGATACCCCATTCCCCCATCTGTCCAGACATGGCACATATGAGCCCAGTGGACTCTGGAGAAAACAGGTCAGGTAGCAGTCTGGAACAAGAGCAGGGGATGGACAGGCAAAGGCAGTATCCACTCAAAGGAAGGAAACAGGATTAGAATGCAAGAGAAGTCAAAGTCAGGCAGGTCCCAGCAACACACACCCCTGGCAACACACAAACAAAACACACAGCAACCAACTGTCTGCAACCAACCACACCTTGGACCCTCAGGACTCTCACACTGCCAGCAAAAATAAAGTACCTGTTTACGTGATGCTGACACAAAAGCTTTGCTCATATATTACATAAAAGAGTGAAATGTTACTGTCTCCCCCTTTCCTCCCCCCTCCCACTTCTCTTTCCCCTCAACCCCATATTGCCTATAACAGTAATGTCTCAACTCTGAAAATGAGCATTTCTGAGCATTCATCTTGATTTGTTTTCAACAGCTGGCTACTTAATGAGCATTCATGCTGATTTGTTAGTGGGGAGTCTAAATGACATTTATTTTTCTCTTAAAATTTATACATCACTTGATTCCTCAAAACAACAAAACACCCAACCTCAAAGCGGTTTACAAAAAAATAAAACAATCAGTAAAAATCAAAATCAGCAATGAACTAAAAACAGATTAAAACCCACATCAATATTCAGTCTATATGGATAGACCTTTCATCAAAGCAAAGGTGTTTCTGCACTTTTCACTGCATTTTCCCATCTCTACTTCTTCTTTTTTTAACAAAGAAGTCTGGTCTTTTGGGGAAGTGGGTTTGTTGCACAAGAGCTCCAAATCACCTTTAATCGTGTAAACCTGAATGTGCTGGTATGTGATTCAAGGCCACCCAAATATAACAACAGTCTGAAAGCACCTGCAGTGACAAAATGAGATAATTCAGTTTATATCTGTTTATCTCAAAAACAAACAGCAGTACATTCGAGTTGCTGTTTATTTACCTTGTCTGAAGAAAAATAGGCCCCGACAGCTGAACTGCTGAGCTTCCAAACACTGAAAAGGCAATTTCAACACAACTTTCATTACATGCTACATCTTCTGCACCTCCCACACACTTTTCAGGTTTGTTCGTCTTAGTTGTGAATCTAAAATCCTAACACGCTGCCTTCAGTTTCACGTTCTGTTTCTTGTCAGCTTCTTCCTGTGTGGTAAATGTTTGATCACTCTCTCTCTCCTCTCCCCATCCCAGCCAACTGAAAATCCATTCTTTTCATGCAGAAAAGAGCTGAAAATTCAGGGTTTTCAAAAAAAAAAATGTGTAGCTGTGGGATTTCACAGGGTGTCATAAAGCCAACAGTAATGATAATCTTGGCTTCTTCTCACAATTAAATTACAGCAGAGTGCTGAATTATTCACCAGAATTGTGAGCAGACCTCTTCAAAGTCAAGGTGACAGGTCTGAAACTAAAGCACCAACTGACAATTTACTTACAGGATTTCTGTTCACGCCACCGCAAGCTGGAATGCACTTTGAGTTCAGTGATCATGTCCGTTTAATGTGATGCCACAATAGCAACCCAAGAATTTACAGAGCCTTTCCCAAAACAAAGACTTCGTAGAGCAAAGGGAGAGCAAGGGGTGGAAATAGATACCTTTTCAACAAAGCCTTTGGATCAATGTTCACCCAGCCAGAAATCAAGTCTAGGTGTAGGGGGGTTCACATGAAGTCTTATACCCATGAAGCCTTATACCCATGGAAAGCAGGTGGATGGGAAGTTGTTCCAGCTAGAACTGACCCAGCTAGAGGAGAGCCACCTAGAGTTGCTCCGCAACACTTGGTGCATTTTCAGAGCATCAGATGGACCGACATAATAACTCAATAGCCTAAAGTATTTTGCTCTTTTTTGGAATGTTTGTACACAGCAGCTATTTCCAATATAGAGGCATGGAGCTTTCCCCCCACCCGCACCCTGTGGGACAACTTTTACCCACCCACCTGTCAATCAGCTGAAGGGTGAGGTTCTGGAAATAGATGGATTGGGGCATATAAACAAACAAGGACGACTCATCCAGAAGGTTTACCTTGTGGATGGCCCTCCTCAATGGCTTTACCTATCAAGGACAATGACTATGCCAAGTGGCTTCATGGTGAGTCATGCTGTCTTGCCTGCAGGAAAGGAGCACCATCAAAGGATTATCTTTAGGTGGCATCCTGAATGTATTACCTGTCAGAGAACAATTGCTGTGGCGTGAGGCTGCCTGACTCATCCCTGAAACATTGTTGTTCTCTCTGGTCTGCACCTACATTTCTATGGAATTTCTATCTGATGGAGGGAGCCTGATGGTTTTAGATAGGAAAACCTGAATCTGCTGTTCACCAATCATTTTACTTTATTGCCATTATTTGCATCTTAGCTACCTGGCTGAGTAGGGATTTGAACCCTGGGCTCCGAGGTCCTAGTCTGACACTCTAACCACTACACCACACTGGCTCTCACTGAATCTATGGAAAGAAGTGATTATGTTTTCCTTAAACTTGTACTCCCAACCAAATATAAAAATTGTAACTCATTTCAAACAGGAAAGGGCTTGCAGAGATATAATCTTTGCTTTTCATTATTATCAAGACAGGATGCAGAACTGATTGCATCTATATTAAACATTTTGCAGCTCTTAAAACTTATGAGGCCTTATCTGGAGAAAGTTTAATTGTGCTAAGTCCCCATGGAAATGAACAAGGAAAGTTAGTAGTGAACAAAGTGAAAGCTTTGTTCTTTCTCAGGATCAAGACCATACAACGAATTTCCAGATTGATGCAGGTGAAGGCAAAAGCTCTCATTAGTCAATTAGCATATCCAACAATTTCCTAATTGGGGGGAAGAAATCTGAAATGGTATTTTATAAGGTAAGTGCTTCTTTCTGAAAATGTGTATCTACTTCCCACCAAGTAGTAAACAAAGGAATGGAAATCTTGTCTACAAAGAGATGCTTTCAAGATATTCACAGGAAAATAAGTGCAGCTATCTGCCAATTCATGCTGGTTTTGACAAACAATTTTTTTTTCTTACCGAACAACGGCTGATTTTTTTTAAAAAAAATGGCATCAGCACGACCAAGCTCACACAAATATTAGTAAGAGCTCTTGGTTTATTTTTGTGACACTTGAGAACAGACAAATATGTTAAGATAATGGTTGATTTTTGGTGAACGATATTTTGTGCTGCACAAGCTCCTCTTGAGATCATTTGTTTCATAACAGCAGTGCAAGCAAAACAGCAAATCTGTTGCTTAGGATGCCAGCTGCATTTAAATATACTTGGAAGAGGAAGGAGTAAGCAAAAGTCAATCTAAAGATTGACAGACTCCACTGGCAATTGCATTGGCATAGGAGCATTAAGTATTTCACAGACCAGTGCATTTCTAAATAGCATATATTCTAAAATGAAGTACAAGTGTCAATATATTGACTCTTTTAAAACTTCAAAAGAGCATGTACCCAAAAGATGTTTCTTCGTTAATTATTGGCTTGCTTCAGTTTTAATTCCCCTAACCCATGAGGCCCAATGACTCAAAGACAAGATTAATTAACTGTATCCTGCTTCTTATTATTTCTGTAATGAATTTGTCACCTTAATATGACTTCATATTTCAATCTGAAGAGTGTATATGAGGAGTGAGAGTCAAAAATACCAGCTGTTGTGCCCTTAAAGTCTCCTCCTCCTCCTCGTTCTGTTTTTTCTTCATTGTCACATCGGGAAATGACCATGAGTGAAATAGGCATAATTCAGGAAAACAGATCTTGAGGAAACAGACCCATGTCCTGTCTCCCCACCCAAGAGGGTCAGTCAAATAATCCAGAGAAAGAAGGCAAAATGAAATTCAAGAGGCAGCATTCCTAAGCAAACTTTGATTTTAATTTGAGAGTGCAGATTGTTGGGATCATGGGGCGTCAAGTGATGCAAAAAGCAAAGGTTTCTATGCACACATCTCTACATCCAGGAAAACAAGAGGCATGATCACAATTCAAGCAGACATTCCAGGCAGGGAAAAATAGTCAAGGAGTATACGAGGCAGGGCTGATATTTAGTGGGGACTAGGGAGACTCCCAAGGAACAGGTAAAGAGACACTGAGGGCTGCATTTGACCCCTAACCTGAAGTTCTCCACCTGGGATAAAGAAGCAATGGTTTCTCCCCATCTCTGATAAAGTGAAACACTTGCAGTCGCCATCTTGGAACTGAGTCTGCAAGCTGACCTCATGATTATAATGTGAGTCGTGTGTGTCTTTCCTCCTGCTTTGTGTAATACGTTGCCTGATGAAGACTTCTCCAGACCATTGTGGCATCTGGGTTGTTCCCCCAAATGGTATTGTTCAACTGTGGATTTTGGAACTGTGGTTGTATATGTGGTAACTTGTTGGACCTCCTCCTCTCCTCTGTGCCTGCCTCGGAATGGAGAAGGAGAAGCTCAGTCAGTTCCAAAGAGGAAGTGGGGGCAAAGTTATAGGAAAGAGCATACAAAAAGAAGAGAGTTTTCTTTGTTTTTTTTATCTGCCTTAAAGAAAATGAAATCTGGTTGTTAATCTACAACTAGAGGAAGATGGTTTTTCAGCACTTGAAGAGGGACTTTACATTTTGATTTTAAATCCTCTCTCATCATGAGGTGTACTATACAATTTGTCTTCAGATGACTCTTTTTGCCTGGTAAAAAGGTAAAGGGATCCCTGACAATTAAGTCCAGTCGCAAACGACTCTGGGGTTGCAGTGCTCATCTCGCTTTAAAGGCCGAGGGAGCTGGCATTTGTCTGCTTCCGCAGACAGTTTTTCTGGGCCACGTGGCCAGCATGACTAAGCCGCTTCTGGCGAAACCAGAGCAGCGCACGGAAATACCGTTTACTTTCCCGCTGGAGTGGTACCTATTTATTTATTTGCACTGCATGCTTTCAAACTGCTAGGTTGGCAGGAGCTGGAACCGAACAACAGGAGCTCACCCCGTCATGGGGATTCATTCCTAGCTTTCCTAATAATCCATGTCTCATGTTACTTCTATACTTTGCCTACTCCAGGAATCTATGTATTTCATTTAAATTTTGGGAGAGATCTGGGTTAAAAGCCCCCTCCCCCACAAATAAAATTTAGCATTTACCTTCTTCAGCTGGATGAATTTATTTTCATTATTATCTTATAAAGCTGCCTAAGCATTTTATATCAATCAATTCAATAAGCAGCAACCTAAAATCATTAACCGTAAATAGCCTCTCTACTCAGCAAGTCAACAGTAAACAACCATAGCTACCTTCTATTTATTTTGTAATATCATTCCTTAATGGGGACATGTATTCTAAAATAGAATAGACAGGCATCTTCCCTGAGTGACATGCACCTCTCAGACACTGGCAATGTTTTATTGCTATGCAGTTAACAAGATAAAATGTTGCTTATGTGCATAGGAAATACATTTCAAAAATCAATAATGGCCTTAGAAAAATGCATGTCAGAAAAGCTTGAAAGCATACAGTTTTGAAAAACACACTTTAACAGTGTAGCCCAATGCATACTTATACAGTCTCACTGTCAGGATAGGCCTTACCATTAGGTAAAGTAAGGTGGACACCTAAGGCAGCTGATTTGGATGTCTATTAGAGATAAAGGAGAAATTCAACACAACGTGTATTTAAAAGGTGGGCCTTTCCTGACAGGTGGACCTACCTAACTCACACTTTCAACTCTCCTCTTTCTCTCAAGACTGTGAGACTTCTGGGGGAAGGAAGTGGGGAAAGAAGGAGCCACCAGGCAGGCTACCTGATCCCATCATCTAGTAAATGGAGATGTTTGTATCTTCTTCCTTGTCCTGTCTTCCTTGGCTGGGAGTGGGAAGTAGAGATATTGTGAGCATTCAACCAGGGGTTCTTGTGTAAGGAGGACTGAAGAAAGGAAAGGAACAAAAGGGCAAATTTCAAGTCCTCCAAAACCTGTTTTCTTTGAAAACTTTTGAGCAAAAAAATTGTATTGCTCTAGATACAGTTTCACTGTGTTTCCTGAATAGCTAACGATCCCTGAAGTCAGTAAGTACTGACTCATACTGGCGAATATATCATGTGGAATATTAATGAACATATAAAATAGGAACATATCACATGGAATCTCAATGTGCTTTATGAAGTCCCCTGCTGGATCAAACCAAAGGCTCACCTTAGACCAGCAGCTGGTTTTCTAAGGTGACCAACCAGATCCATGGGAAGCCCTGTAAGCGGCACATGAGCACCATTACCCTATCCAACTGTTGATCTCAAGCAAATGGTATTCAGAGGCATGCTCCGTCTGATCCTGGAGGGAGCATATAGCTATGATGACTTGGCTATTAATAGCTGCACGTGTGAATTTGTTGGTGGCAACAAATTTAACGTTCTTTTAACTATTCAGGTAAAGTTTGGGCATACAAGAATCTCAGGAAACAGTGGACCACTTGAGGTAGAGGACTGGTTCCTGCATTAGCTTATCCTAGGACCTAAATCACAAGGCCCATGAAGGGATGTGAGGTGGTGACCTCAGGTGGCTGATCTGGGCCTGAGGAGTGTGCTGATTGCTCATGCCTCTACTGCAGTTGTGGGCACCCCTCTGCTGCTTCTGTGTGGGCCCCACCATCACCTCCTCTGTGAGTATACCATGCCACTATTACACACTGCAGCACAGGCACCTCACCCCCCCCCACCACTGAGGACATGCCCACAGCAATGGAGGAGGTGGCAGGGAGAAGGAAGAGGGGCATTTTGCCTCTGTGGCAAAATGTCCCTGGTCGGCCCTGCCAAATTGGGTTTTTCATTTTCAGATCTTCTATTTCAGATGAGACATAAATCTTTCACCAGAAAACACATTTCACCACCTGAGCCTACATTAATGATTACAGCCAGGATTTAAAGGTCTGAGTGATGGTTTATTGAAGCCACGAGGTTAGCTGCTTTGAAGAAGACAGTGTTCTTTGCCAGTTAAAAAAATGATTAACCAGAAACGACATTTTGTAGAGATGGAAGAGAATCTAAATGCCTCTTGATAAGCCCTCTTCAAAAGTGTTTCATATATAAAGTGCTGAGATTTTTCTTGACAAAATGATTGAAGGAACTTGTAGCCGAGCAGCTAAGTAAAAGTGGTATGGGAGAAGCCGATGGAAGGAAGGGGAAGGAGAAGGAGAAGGAGAAGGAGAAGGAGAAGGAGAAGGAGAAGGAGAAGGAGAAGGAGAAGGAGAAGGAATTCTTCTTCTTTTTTCCCTTGCCCTTTCGTTTACTTGTGCTTTAGATTTTACTATTTCTTTTTGCTGTTGATCTGTCTTGCAGTTCAACCTTATGCATACCTTCTCAGAGTTCAATAGGACTTACTTCCTGTTTATGGGCAGTGTTATGTACTGAAGTTCTCACCCTGGGCCAGCAGGGGGATACTGTAGATAGTTATGCAAATGAAGGATCGAAAAGTGACATTCAGTGATTGGATAGTTTTGTATGCAAATGAAGGATCGAAAAGTGACGTTCAGTGATTGGATAGTTTTAGAAAATGGCAACAGTTGCATTGTTCTGGAGCTCTATATAAGCAGGCTGACTGAGCTCCTCAGGCTAGTTCTGTTCTGGCATCTGAATAAAGAAGAGCTGTTTAAAGAATCACTGTGTTGTCTGACATGTTCGCCCACAACTTAACAGGCAGGGATAGCCATTGTGGTGCTGTCCATATAATAGATTCCCCTACTCCCATCAGCCCCAGGTAGCATGGCCAGTTGTCAGGGATGATGGGAGTTGTAGTCCAGTGACACTTGGAGGAGACACCACACTTGGTCAGCCCTGGGGTAGGAGATTACGCAAGAGTGTAACCCTATTGATGTCTACTGAGTTCATCTGAGCTTTCTCACAAGTAAGCAGGTATAGGATAATAGCTCTACAGAGCATTCATCACCCAAGTCAGGCAGCACTGGGGTGTGGTGATGGGGCAGCAAAGCCACCATCACTTCCAAAGCCCCACTGCTCATGCCAGCTGGGCTTGTTCTTCATCAGCCTGGATGGTAGTGAGTCTGACTCAAGATACACCCCCGGAAACTGCAACTAACCTGGAAACTGCAACTAATCCAGAATGCGGCAGCTAGACTGGTGACTGGGAGTGGCCACCGAGACCATATAACACTCAGCCAGATGGGCGGGATAGAAATAATAAATTACTGCTACTACTACTACTACTACTACTACTACTACTACTACCTGGGGGCTTTCCAAAGGCTGTCACTGGTAGGAATCTCACCAATGGCACCTGCCCATGTTGGGCAGAGTCCTATGCAACCCTCAACCCCCAGCACAGTGGATGGGGGGGTCTGTAGTGCAGCACTGATTATTTATTCTTGCTACCCAATATTTGTATAATAAGCAAGAAAAGGAAAATAGGATTGAGTAGAGATGTGGATGATACAGATTTTCAGAATATTTAAATAATTGATCTGAATACCATATGGTGGAAAGGTGGCATGCAAATTTAGCAAGCAAGTAGGAAGCAAAGAACTAACCAACACTGTATTGTGAGTAGAGTTCTGTCAATTTCAGTTCCTTTCAGTTTTCCCATCTTAAGTGCAGTTCTCCACGTTGCCACATCAGTAGGCGATTTTTCTTGTTAAAAGCCCTCTTAAAAGCACATCAGCATTTTAGTGCAAATAGCTTCCAATATACACATTTTTGTATGCAATTTTGCCTCTTATACACATTTTTGCAAAGCAATTTCCTGTAATATAATGCATTTTTGTATGTTATATTGCCTAATATATGTTTTCGTATGCATATTGTACCCTTGTATATGCATTTTTACGGACATTAGTTGGCTTACTAAATTGGAGAATTGCATTTCAAAACCAAAAGAGGTGCAAATTTCAAAGGATGGCTGTGTTTCAAAGGATGGCTTATTTTTAAAAGTGAAAAATAGGTTGGTTCACCTTCAAATGCAAACTGAATCATTTTCCCCCTCCATGATTAATTGTGAGAAAGTTATGATGCTTGCAAAATAGTTCTACATTTTTAAAACCTTCATCCCATTTCCTTTTCAGTTTGCTGTTTGCAATCCACCTCTATTTATTCCTGTTGTTTCCTACACTATGCATCAGTGAGGGACAGGGCTTCCTCATGCATTTTAATTTTTCACTCATAATGTTAATTTGATTTTGCTGTTGAAAAAAGATATTAAGCAGTCATTCTCCTTACTGCCCCTTTATCTATCATCTGAAGTAGACATAGGGGAACTGTGCAATCCTCCCAAGGGAGGCATATCAAGGTTTGCTGAATTGTTAGGCTTGGGCATAAAAATGTGCTGTTGTTTTCTGTCGTGCACACACCAGGGGCATTGTTAGAGACATAGTAAGGTAGTATTTATGTAATCCAAACAAGCTCCAAGAGAACAACCAAGGCACCAGTTCTCCTGGGATATATTTTTTTTAACCTCCATTCTGCAAGTTGTATAAAATGATCAAAATGCCTTCTACTACCATTGTCTGTGAATGTCATGAGATTGATCTGAAAAATAAGGGAGCACAAAGATGTATCCTTTCTATCTGTATCTCTAGATAAATCTTTACTGCTCCGAGCCATAGACCACCACAATTCAATACATATAGAAATGCAAAATACACACAGAAGTACACATTGTCTTGTCCTATTTCATCAAACAAGCACACACACAAAAGGAACTACAAAATAATAATACCTTCCCTCCAGAACACAAGGCACACTGACACACCACATAAATAATACACCGGTGCTACAAATACAATGGAACAAAAGCACATCCCACTCAGTCCGCTCACTAGGGGCTTTACTGATGCCTGGTTCTTATTTTTTCCAGCAGTCAGAGCAAATTGCACAGCCTGGATAGTGGTAAACGTGCTGTTGCCTGCAATCATTGTATGGATCTGATCCAAGCATGGTTTCTCAAAAAGCAGAGGAGGCTGGTGAGAAATGATGCCTTAGGGGTTTGAGAAAGGGGCAGCTTAGTTAATAGTGTGAGATACCCTCAACTTCACTGGACTAAAATGTATTTTATTAATTTATCAGATTGATCAGGGGGCTCCCAGTTTTTAAACAGAAAATGTAAGAAATGCATTTTGTCAGAGGCTCTGTTATTGTGACTTGAGTACATGGTGTTCATTACTTTTAGCCACTTGTATGCATACATATGTTAATGCCATCAAAATGTTGTTCAATATGTGATAATCTAGTTACAATAAAGCTGAATCAGTTTTGGTGGCACAAGTAATAGTTGCGTCTTATGCTTCTTAGCAAGTCAGGATAGAGCCACAGAATCAAGGAGAATAATAGAATTGGAGGGGGCCTTATAAGATATCTAGTCTAACCATATCTAGTAGTTGAAGCACCCATTGCTATTTAGAACTCCTTCCTAGCCCAGACAAGCAAACACTGTGTATCATCAAGTTTAGCACTGCAGCACAGATGCCATGAGCAAGTCCTGGCAGAAGGTAGTAGATCCAAAGAGCCAACAATGGCTTCTGTGATTATTGTATTCAAAATACAGTGAATTAACTGTGTACAACTACTTCCTGAAGTATAACCAATCCTTCCTTTGAAGCCTAATCTTCTACAGCAGTAAACTAGTTTGAACCTTAAGCTGTCTCTGTGTGGTGACTGGAACTGGGGATAACTTCTGCTACGTAGGTATCACACCTCAGATTCCCAACATAGTCCAGTACCATCTGAAGGGCAACAGGTTCTCCATCCCTGGACTAGAAAAATCACTGCTGCAGGAATGTTTTTTGTTCAATATCTGAGGCAAGATATCCATGAAGCAGAAGTTGCCCCCAGTTCCAGGCACCACTGTGAAAAACACCAGCTGTGTTTTTCATTGTATTTTTACATTTGTGTTTTATTTCATGGATGTAAATCATTCTGGGAGGACTATATGCAAATTCATTAAATCAGTCAATAAATGTGCAGCCAAGTTATCAAAATGTACAGGCAACCCTGCATGCAACTGGCCTTCACTTTTCAGTAAATGTATATGAGTACCATCATTGATAACTTGTCCATCCCTAGTTTCAACACTCTTGATAAGAAGTGTTCTCCTTGAGTGTAGGTGTCCACTGGGATAGACTCAAGGTTTGTTTGTTTCTTTGTACAACTGTACTATTCTATGATTCTATGAATGACATATCCTGCAATTCAATTGCAGGATATGAGGTGCTTTGAAAGGACTGGGTAAGCTCTAGATGTTCTGAAGCTGTACAAATAAGTACTATTAATCAGAACTGAGTTTATGCATGCTTTGATAGGGAAGTTGATCCAGCATGTTACATAAGCAAACTGGTGCAGAACACATTGGCCAGGTACATGACAGATGGAGTCAGTACATTTTATCCTTCCAAAGCTGTTAGTTAAGTATTGCATCTTTCCATGAGGCATTTCTCTTGTCAATTGAGCAGCCTTAAAATAGACTGTGTTTCTGCTTTCCACAGAGTGTAAGTGCATTGTATAGATATCAGGCTAGACAAGCATACTGATCCATAGTGAGGGAGGCTAACGTTGAGACAACTCAATCCCATTAACATCAATCCATGATTTGTGATATGTACGGTAGTTACCTTTTGGTGAAAGGTTCTCTGCCACTGATCAGAGGCTATTTGTATAGGAGTAATGGCACTGAAAGAAGTTTCTGGTGCTCGGTTGTGGCCAGCTTTCCCAAGCTTGATCAGACTCTCTGAAAGCCTGAGTTTGTGCTACAGGTGTATAACCCCATCTGGTGTTTTGTTTGCATAGCTTTGAGTTGGGCCCCATCTCACCTCACACCTTGACTATGAGGAATATTCAGAAATAAGAATATTCAGATCTGACTTGACTTGAAAACAAGAATGGCTATAATCTACATGCATAACATTTGGAGAAATTGTAGCCCCACAAAAGGGGATTATCCCTGCCACATATCAGACAGGAAGGCCCAGTGTTTTTTCTGCTAGCTAAATCCCCGCCCCGATTAAAATTTTGAATAATCATAACATTTTCATTTTTGCGCTTAGGTGCATGGAACTTTGTGAGATGGTATTCCTTCAAGAGTGAATTGACCTTGCCAAATTTCAGACAGGAAGATCAAGAGGTTTCTGTACTATTCACCTTTAAAGTTTACTTTTTTTCAAAATATTTTCTGAAGTAAAAAAAGGTAATGTTTTTGAATGACATACTTCTAAAATCTGCCTTGTGGGTGAAACCAGTCCAGAGACCACAGTTCAAAAGCACCTGAGTTAGAAGTTATTATTTCTAAAATGTATTTACCTGGTTTACCCCTTTGTGTCTAATAGAAAATCTGATTTCATCAAACGTTTCTAGAGCATCTACTTCCTTTCACATTTTGTAACACTATTTTTGCTACACATGTTCATTGGGTTTCTGAACACTAGAATTGCTGGTATTTTACTGATAAGATAATGCCAGCCTGGGTGCAAAAAAATAAACTGAAGTATTTATCTCTTTTTTATACAAGTATTAGGATAAAGAAGCAAGTCTCCTTCTGGAGGAGGAAAGCATGTAAACAACTTATCAAAAAACCCAGCACGAACCTCTGAGTGAGGAGAATAAATTAGCTTTAATTTCCAGCACTCTCAAGAAGGTACACATGGAAGCTACACAAAGGCCTTTCAGATGTCTTCCTTCCTTTATGGAAAGTGCTATAGTCTTGTCAAAGAAATATCTTATCTGTTGGCCTTTACAGTACTGGCTAAAGATGCTAGCATATCATGTTAAGTGGCATGCATAATGTTTTCCATGGTACCTTAAGATAAGAACATTGGAAGGTGCTGGTGTTATGGTTAGAGTGTTGTATTAAGACCTGGGAGACTATGGTTCAAATCCGCTCTTGTTCATGAAGCTCACTGGGTGACCTTGGGTCAGTCTAACCTACCTCACAAGGTTGTTTTAAGAATAAAATGGAAAGGTAAAGAACTATGGTATGTATGCCCCCTTCAGCCACCCACATCTCACCTTCCATTCTACATTATAGCTGTGCATATCTCTGACTGAGCTGGGATGAGGGACTTCAGCCAAAGATCTGCCTATTCCAAGCTCTGCTCATCCAGGTGCATCTTGGGCTTGGATTGGTCCTTTGGGATGCAAGCCTATATCAATTTGTTCGGGTGCAAGCCTCTACCAATTTTTTTAGGCAAGGGCAAGCCCCATTGAACTAAATGGGGCATGTAAAAATGATTGCACTGTAAATCTGTACTATAGATTGTAGTCATTTGTAGGAATGTTATTTTGTTGGTACACTTTGATGGTTCTTCACCTATGAGTAGCATCAAGATAGACTCTGAACATCCATTTTAATTCAAAATGCCCTGTTTCTGGTGATATTTTTTGGTGAGTTGGAAAAATAAAGATCAATTTAAAACTTTCTGGGAGGAGTCATTTACGAAAACCTAGTATTTGTTAGATTTTTATTCAGGTAGTTTTCAGATACTTACTGTAATCACCTGTGGGCTAAAAAGGGCCATCACTCAGAAGTGGAACACATGCTTGCATGAAGAGCAAATTTAATCTACTGCATCTCCAAGTAGCAGAGCTGGGGGCAGCAGAGAACCACTGCCAGAAAGAACAGACAATACTGGACTGGGTGGACCAATGACAGCTTAATATATTTGAAAGTTTTAGGAATCATTCTTTTACTAAATACAGTTACTAGAACCAACATACATAATCAGTAGGGGCAGCAGGGAAAGAATCGTATTGGCCAAACATTATCCTCCATGTATTCCAAGAATGTTTCCAGTAAAGATTTGAAACTCATCTCTTGTGGTGGAGAGAATTCATATCTACACAAGGTCCGGAGCAGGGATTTCATTGCCACAATTCTAACCAACCTGTCTGCAGACCCCCGAATGGAGTTCATGGACCACCAATGCCACACAGACTGCTTTAGGGCCTGTCTGGATAGCACTTATTTTGGGGGACAGGTGCAGCTTAATGAGTCCCTCATTTGCACTCAAACTGAGTTCATCCTGAGCTGTTCTTGGTTTATTTCTGTGGCTGAGAAGAGCAGCTGTGGAAATGACAAATGCCTTGTGGCCTGAATAGCTGTTATCCTGCTCTAAACAGAACTCCTCATTTTATGTGAACTCATTTTATGCGAACTGTGAAATCTCTCTCTCTCTCTCTCTCTCTCTCTCTCTCTCTCTCTCTCACACACACACACACACACACAAAATCTGGCAACCTACACTTGTCAATGAGGAATTTACATCATAAATCTGGAACTGACCCAGGATCCAAAGTGAAAAATTTTCCCCATGGTGCTTTTATTACTTTTAATTCTGAATGTACTGAGCAACAAACCTCCCCAATGTTTCTTGCCAACTGTAGTCTCCAATTTATCTCCTGAGTAGTTTTCTAGGTGCTGGTGATTATACTCTGCAGAGCAAACAAATCAATATGGCCTTCTGTGCAATAGTGGGTGGGGGAGCCAATTCCATGTCACTCTGGTACCTATTTGATGTCAAGGCCAGAAATCCATTCCACAGCACAACAACTTTATTTGACCAAGTATTAGGGGTGAATGAGTCATTATTAACAAATCTAAGCTTTAAGCCCAAATACAGTAGATGCAGCTAATAGGCTTCTATTCATTAACTTGTGCTAAAATCGCTGGATGGAAAAAAAAGATTTATAAGTCAATCTGAAAAGTGAAGGCCAGTTGCATGCAAGGTTGCCTGTACATTTCGATAACTTGGCTGCACACTGATTGACTGGTTTAATGAATTTGTATATAGTCCTTCAGTTATGCTCCCAGAATGATTTACATCCATGAAATAAAACACAAATGAAAAAATACAATGAAAAACACAGCTGGTGTTTTTCACAGTGGTGACTGGAACTACCGGTACTTCAGGGAGTAGTTGTACACAGTTAATTTACTGTATTTTGAATACAATAATCACAGAAGCCATTGTTGGCTCTTTGGATCTACTACCTTCTGCCAGGACTTGCTCGTGGCATCTGTGCTGCAGTGCTAAACTTGATGATACACAGTGTTTGCTTGTCTGGGCTAGGAAGGAGCTCCAAATAGCAACGGGTGCTTCAACTACTAGCTATGGTTAGACTAGAATCAAGTCCAACCCCCTCCAATGCAGGAATCTCAACTAACACATCCATGACAGATGGCCATCCAACCTCTGCTTAAAAATCAGCAAGGAAGGAGAATCCACCACCTTGCGATGGAATCTGTTCAACTGTTAAACAGCTGTTACCAACAGAAAACTCTTCCTTTATCATCTTGTTCACCCTCATCTGCACACGTTACAACTTGTCAATATCCTTCTTAAAATACGGTGCCCAGAACTGGACATAGTACTCCAGTGGTCTGACCAAGGCATAATACAGCAGGAATATGACTTCACTTGACTTAAGCACTATACTGCTGTTGATGTAGCCTAGAAGAGCATGAACTATAAAGCTCCAAAATGCAGGCCAAAAGAGAGCAGGTGTGGGAAGAGCAAGGCATACAATGGGCACCACCAGTGAAAAGGCCTTGCTCCGTGTAACTCCTGCCCTGTCATTTGATAGAGTGCCCACTTGCCCTCCTTCTTGACATGGAATGCTCTCTGTTGGAGTCTCCAGGTCCAGTCCATAAGAAGGGAGAGCAGAGACCTTGAAGTTCCCAACTGTTAATCAAGCAAGCAAGCACACAGGTCAACTTTGTCATAGACAGGATGCCTATGTCCTGGCCAAGCCTGTACCCAATCTTGTTTTTGTACAATCTTGTTTGTCCTCAGTAACCAAAATTATATTATCAACATATACAAGCAGAAAAGTTGTTTTCCTTCATTTGCAAGGAATTGTACAAAACAAAGTGGCACTAATAAAGAAAAGTTCCAGGGTGGCAACAGAAAGCAAACTAAAAATGCTTTTGCAGTTCATCAGAACTATCCAGCAATATCAAGTTATAGGAAAACTGGTGCTATGAACAGTAATCCTTCTAGTTGGTTAATTGGTTTGGCAACTTCCATGCATATGATGTGTGATGCTAGTTATTTTCCCCAAGAGTTAAATGATAACTAATCAGAGGCAGCTACAGGAGAGCTATGAGATTCAGGTGAGGATCAGATGCCTTGTCAATCCCAGCAGGTATATAAGAGGATGACCTGGCCAGCCCACCATTCTCCCAAAGAGTAGAAGCCTAGCATGGAAGACTTGTGTATAGTATGCAGATCTGAAAGGGCCACAAAGGGTAAACCACCCAAAAGGTATGCTGAAGAGTTTGCTAAAACAGTTGTAGCAGATACAGCTGTTTTTAGTAACTCAAGAGAAGTTTGGGGAACCTTCAAGCTTCCAAGAGGTCCAAAGTTTAACCTCAGAGGATGTTCCTTAGAGAGGAACAAGACATGGGAACTAGTTCCAGGCCTGGCCCTGCCACAAAAGGTTTACAAAGTTTAGTTATTGCAAAAGTTTTTCAGTGTTAATTTTATGCATTTTTTTAAATCACCATGCTATTTAACAATAATATCTTATGTCCTTTAGAGGAGAAATTGTGAATTGTAGAATTCTAAATACCCATCAACATCCTTGGCTTCACTCAATTTTGTTTATAACACTCTTCCATTTTCTTCTAGTTGTGAGGGTGGGGGATCGGGAGGGACTCACAAGTGGAGTAGCCTAGGGCCCCTCTTCATCTAAATTCAGCCTTGAAAGCCCTGAAAGGGAGATATGTTGGCTGAGAACAGCTGAGTGAGACTTGGGGCAGGCTAGAAGAAAGCAACTTGCTCCCCACCCTCCAGCATAACCTAGCTTGGGTGCTCAAAGTATAGTTTCTTAAGCTGCATTCTTGCTTTGTAATGAGCTTTCCAACCAATTTTAGAGGTCATCTAAGTGAACTTGCTCAGATTCTTACCTGAAGGGATATGCACTGCCCGTACCACACACAGTATGGATTCCTCCACATAGTTTACAAGTTTATATCTTCCCCCATTGCTATGTGGGGGTGGCACTTTCTCCATTTTCAACACTGTTTTGCAGAGTGATTCATGTTGGAGGTACCACTCACATCTCATTGTGCATCAGAATTGCTTGGCATATTGAAGCTATGAGAGCCAATGTGGTGCCGTAGTTAAAGTGTCAGATTTGCACCTGGGAGAGACCAGGGTTCAAATTCCCACTTGGCCATGACACACTGGGTGACCTTGGACCAGTCACTGCCTCTCAGCCTAACCAACCTCACAGGGTTGTTGTTGTTTAGTCGTTTAGTTGTGTCTGACTCTTCGTGACCCCATGGACCAGAGCATGCCAGGCACTCCTGTCTTCCACTGCTTCCCGCAGTTTGGTCAAACTCATGTTGGTAGCTTCAAGAACATTGTCCAACCATCTCGTCCTCTGTCGACCCCTTCTCCTTGTGCCCTCAATCTTTCCCAACATCAGGGTCTTTTCTAGGGAGTCTTCTCTTCTCATGAAGTGGCCAAAGTATTGGAGCCTCAGCTTCACGATCTGTCCTTCCAGTGAGCACTCAGGGCTCTTTCCTTAAGAATGGATAGGTTTGATATTCTTGCAGTCCATGGGACTCTCAGGAGTCTCCTCCAGCACCATAATTCAAAAGCATCAATTCTTCAGCAATCAGCCTTCTTTATGGGCCAGCTCTCACTTCCATACATCACTACTGGGAAAACCATAGCTTTAACTATACGGACCTTTGTCGGCAGGTGATGTCTCTGCTTTTTAAGATGCTGTCTAGGTTTGTCATTGCACAGGGTTGTTATGGGGGATTAAATGAGGACGGGCAGACCCATATACGCCATCCTAAATTCCCTGAAGGAAAAGTTGGGTATTAAATAAATAAATAAATAAAGTAACACAGAGCCAGCCATAGAGAGCCTGTCTCTAGTTCTTTGTTCAACACTCCTGCAGGACTTTCCTTTCTTCACAACCCCCTCTGTCCTATGGTGATGCTAGCACTTAATGGGGCTGGCGGATGCAGAGGTAGCTAGATGTAGTTGTGGTTTCTTAGCAGCACACTCTTCTGAATTTGTGTCATGGTTAAAAGGCTGCATCAGGATTGATAGCTGCTGCTATGGGCAGTAGCACACCCCAAAGTATGAACTACTAACTGTAATAAGAAGCAACAGTAACTAGGCTGCAAGATGGCTAGGCACACTGGCTCTAAGAGAACGTGAAGACATTAGAATGACTTCTATAAGCAGACTCCTTGTCTAAATGTGTCTAAGCAAGAGAGCCTGAAAGCCTTGTTTGGGTGCATAAGTGCTTTGACTGCCTACCTCCCAAACAACATCTCTGTAATTACAAAAAATCTTTTAAAAGCCTACAAAAATCAGTTCCTCGACTGCTGAGAAAATCAATAAGAGAACTTTAAATCCCGATTACAGCAGTGCTTGCTGAGAGCTTAAACCTAGCTTCCTTATACCTGAAACTAGGAGGTGATTGATCTTGAGTGCTCTGCCTGCTTATATAACTTGATTTGACCTTCACTGGCATTTGATGTGACCCTACTTGCACTTTTATGAATAGAGGTTACCAGCTGAAATCCCATAAAACAGATTTGGCGATTGTGTCCAAAAAAATTCCTTTTATCCTGTAGTTCCATGCACGCTCTTGGCAGTCTCAAAATATATTGGGGCTTTTGATAGCAAACAATCATTTTGCTTCTTCTGGTTATTTTGTAGCTTCCATCTTTATGTCCAATCTCAGCAAAATGCCGGTGTTCGTACAAGGTGGATCTATGTCTGCGCAAATGTGCTATTGAGGATAATTCAAGAGACCATATGGGAACATGTGAAAGTGAGACTACTGTTTTTTTAAAAAGTAATCTAGTAATAGGTTAAACTTATATGGTGCTTCTAGGGATCTCAGGAAGTTCCAAAGCTCAGTTGTAGAGCATTGCATGAGGAAGGTCCCAATCCCAATCCCTGGAAGCACTGGGTATATCCCCTGCTTAAAACTCTGGAGAGCTGTCAGTGTAAACAGTACAGAACTAGATGGACCAATGATCTGACTCAGTTTAAGGCAGCTTTCTATGTTTCCATTAAAATAACTGAACAGGGTCACAGTCACACCATACATTTAAAGCACATTATAAACACATGGTTTCCCCTCGTGAATCCTGGGAACTGTATTACCCCTCATATGACTACAATTCTCAGCACCCTGAGAAAACTACAGTTCCCTGGATTTTTTGGGGTGGGTAGCCATGTGTGGTGTAGATATGACGTATGCATTCATTCCAGTGCATCTGATGTTCTCCAACCATTCCCTAGACTCTGGCTTTCTTGAGCCAAATGTGGAGAACTGTGGTAGCAGGTGCTGCAAGCCTATACACGATTTCCTGGCAGTAAGTCCCAGTGAGCTCAATGAGTTGTATCCAAAAAGTTCTACTTGGACTAGACCTATTGAAATTAATGGACCTAAGTTAGCCATGTCCATTTATTTCAAGGTGTGTACTCTTGAGTTGAACTACCATTGGATACATTTCAATGAGATTTACTTTAGACCAGAGTTTCCCAAATTTGGGTCTCCAGCTGCTTTTGGACTACAGTTCTCATCATCCCTGACCACTGGTTGTGCTAGCTAGGGATGATGGGAGTTGTAGTCAAAAAGCATCTGGAGACCCAAGTTTGGGAAACCCTGTTTTAGACTACACACATTCATAGGACCACGAGTATGCTTAAGATATCTTCTGGTCAGACACTTGTAAGATATTCCAATATGCACTCAACTAAATGTTTAAACTCGAAACTTTGATGGAGATGCTATGTTGCTAGTTCATATAGAGACTGGAGCTTGCTCCTTATGATAATGTTTATTTCTTATTACTTTGATCACAATAATTTGCATTTTATTTAATAAATGTGCTGGTCTTTTTTGCGTCTTCTTTTTTTTCAAAGTGCTCCTATCAGATGAAACATATTGTTTGTCTGATAATAAGGTTTTTGGCAGATGGCTCAATTTTGCTACGCCACAGTTGATTTAATTATAGAAATTATCTGCAAACTACAACATATTTCAACAAAATTATGCAACTAATGGTCTTGCAAAACATTCTCCTTGCTAAAGATGGAGCGGATGTGTTTTTTGTCTCTCAAGAACCTATTACGTGGTTAAGATGGAACTGCTACTTGAATGGTATCTGCCATAGCATGGAGGGACTCAGCATCCCTGGTGGGTTCAGGACCTCAGAGTATCATTCAACAGAACAGACCTACTTAGTGGATCCTGCTAAGTAAGAGCTGCCTCACTCTGCCTCATCATGGGGCTGGACCTGTTGCCAGGTCACATGACTGAGTGAAAAGCAGTTTGTAATAAGTTTTTGCCCCACCCCTGGAACACTCCTCTTTAGGGATTTATGTCAGCATACATTGTCAGCTGATATTCCCCTGGCTGAACTAGCATAGCCCCACCTCAGCCGGATTGAAGGAGTCATAGAATCATAGAATTATAGAGTTGGAAGGGACGCCAAGGGTCATCTAGTCCAATGCCCTGCAATTCAGGAATCTCAACCAAAGCATCGATGACAGGATACACCCCAGCTGAGCTGGGGTGATGGAGTTATCCTGATGGAGCCTAGGGCTGAGACAGGACTAGATGACCCTGCTGGTTTCAAACACACTTATCTTGGTGAATCTTGGGTTTGGATTACACTGAGTCAAACTCATGGTAGACCCATTTAAATCAATTGACTTATGTTAGTCATGCTTCTGATTGTTTGTAGAGCTAATTATATAGAGAAGTCTCTCTATGTATGTTTTAGTAGTATTATTGCTGTCTTTTTTATTTTAACCGAGCACTTTTATATCTGATTTAATAAGAAACATAAATTCACTCTTTGCTTAACATTTCCTATTAGTGCTTGCTGAGCATGCAGCGAGAAACAATCAACCATTTCATGGATTTGTTTTCCTTCTCCCCTACATCCTCGGGGAAAACCAAAAGCCTTTTTTAGAATCGGTATTCTAGGATAGTCAGTAAAACATTTGCAAGAGAATGTTTTTCCACAAACAGATAAGTTTGTTTTATTTTCTGCAAGACTACAGACTGGTGCTGCTTCTATGGCTCTGACAACAGCCTTCTCAAACATAGTAAAACATTTCACAAAATGGAGCTTATTAGCAAGCCGTGTCCCACCCACTCATTCCCTGAAATGCGGACAAAATGCTGCCCATTCACCTGACCTTGGACAGCACAGGATTATCTGGTCACCCACCAGCAGGTTGGAGTAGAATTTTTATTATTATTATTATTGGTTTCCATTCCAAAATTGCTCTTAGCATGCAATTGGGAGTCTGCACTGATGTAGTGTTTAAATTCAAATTAAATTTGTTTGGCCTGAGGTCTTCCCCATATAAATGGCTCACAACCGGTGGGTGTGGTGGATTCAGAAATTGCAGCAACTATTTAACCCCAACTGTTGGAGGCAGGATGCTTCTGAATACCAACTGCTAGGAATCACCGGTGAGACAGTGCTGTTGTGCTCAGGCAGTGGTGGAGCTTCATGCTCCGGCACCGGGGGGGGGGGGGGTAGAGAGCAGGTGGGGGCAGGGATGGCGTACAGGAGCACAATTTCTGTTCTCATCCTGAAGCAAAGTTCTTAACCTGAAACACTATTTCTGGGTTAGCGGAGTCTGTAACCTGAAGCGTATGTAACCTGAGGCACCACTGTACTGCCTTATATTCACAGTTCAGTTCACAGGATAAAATCACAATATAAAAATACAAAATACATAATCCAAATAAAAATGAGAACAACCCAATTATGCCCCCCCAAATAATCAGAGAGCAAGAATAGAATTTAAAATATACAATATTTGTAATAAAACATATAAAAATAAGCACCCATCAGGTATCGCTAAGGAGTAGATTAAAGGGTCAATTTAACTGTCTTTCAAATCAAAACATTTTAGCCATTGGTGCCCCCCCCCCAGTTGTAACCATTCATAGAAGCTCTTTGATCCAGTGGAGTCTTCCATGAAGGGGCACTGGGAGGCAATTTTCTATTATTCCCCCTGCCTTCAGCAGCCCTTACCCCCATCCCCAAATCTGATCCAAGGGTTGGAGGAACCTTTAGGACAGCATTTGGTAGGAGCAGGGAAGGTGGCATTGAGGGCTGCAAGAGAAAGGTGGAAATTGCAAAAAACTGCCTCCTTCCATCCATGGAAGATATTAGGAGAAAATTGCCCTAAAATGCTGCTGAATGTCGATGAGGACTTGTTATTTTAAAATTCACAAACTAATGTGAAAATGTAGGAACTGAACTTAAGAGTTGAAAACTGGGAGAAACCAAAATTAACAGATTCACCCATCTCTAGATGATGCTGACATGGACTTTCTTGTGTGCCTTTCAAGTGTGTTTGTGTGGCTGGTGAAGAACAAAGGTCTATCCTAAGCATAGGCAAACTCTGGCCCTCCAGTTGTTTGGGACTATAATTCTCATCATCCCTGACCACTGGTCCTGTTGGCTAGGGATGATGGGAATTGTAGTCCCAAACATCTGGAGGGCCGGAGTTTGCCTATGCCTGGTCTATCCAGTGGAAGAGCAATGATTAGCCGTCATGAAGAATGCTGCAGATCAGACAAGTGCATGAATAAAGGTTGGCTTCCCATAAGTTGTTCATCGTTCAAAAATGCAAAGTATTGTTATAGATTTGATGGGGAACCCACTAAAGCCTGGAAATTAATAAATGGTAGAATTTTGATTAACTGGGATATGGATGAATGTATGAGCTGCAGAACTGTGCCAGCCCTGCAAATCAAGTTGGCTGGCCTAGTGAAGAGCAAATATGTTAACGTGGCAAAAGGTGTTCATGGGCCACCTGAGAGGAATCCTTTGGCCTGGGGAGACAGATGCTGCCAAGGTGATGGGGTGTGTGCTTGAAGTGACAGGCAAATGGAGGGTTGTGGGGTTTTTTAGCAAGGTGTTCTGAAATGAATAAGAGGGGAGAAAAAGAATTGGGATCCATCTTGGGCAGGCTGGCTGAAGGATGGCTGGTAGAAATGCCTTGGACTCCAGGGCTGCCCTACTGTGGGGGAATAAGCCACTCTTGAAATGACTGTGCTGTAAGATTGGATTCTCTTCATGCAGACTGAAGGTGTAAATAGGTGAATAAACCATTTTCCTTAAAGCTACGACAGTCTCCGCCGTGTCTCAATTTTCCAAAGGAACACAGACCCTGAGTGAGTGGCTGGGACCCCCTGTAATCTTGCTACTGCTCAGCAGAGAGAGGTGGAGGCACCCTACTTTTGTAACAGGATCAAGTAAGTACAGCGCTCAAATTGCTTTTGCAATGATGTATGATCAAAGTGATAGTATGATATCTTCTCTCTGTAATGTTAAACTGGTTTCTGAACTCAACATTAGTGAAGATTTGCTGAACAGTTTGCCTTCCCCAGAGGGTCTTTCAGTAAAGACATTAGTAGCATTGCTTATAGGCAGACAAGCATGCATCTCACATATTCATGAGGCCTGGAGGCCATGCATGCAGATGACTGATTCCATAGTCAGCTTACAGCCTTTCTTTCTATCCCCCCCCCAAAAGTGTTTCTTCTTTTGATATTCAGAGTAACACTGAGAGAACAGAACAACTTTCCTTGCACAATAGGATAAATTACTACTACTATTCATTTCATTTCATTTTGCTGACTTGAGAGTGTGAGAGCACTGGAAGGAATGCAGGACATTCTGAAAGGCCATGTGCTGCCTTCAGCACATTTTAATATAGGAAGGTGGAATACAAACTTTATAAACAAAACAAGTGATTTTGAGATATATTTTGTTCATGCAAAGGCCTTTTGTTTATGCAAAAAGGAACTGAGTGGTCTCAAGGTTTCTGTATTAAGCACATTTTCAGTCTTTACAGAGGCAGACGGCTTAAACAGGAGCAGCAGTTGTAGTAATAATAAATGAATAAATAACATTTCGGGAACATGTCAGGATAAAGATTGCCTTGTCTTTTCTTGAAATAAGCCATTTACTGCCACGTGGGAGCAGCTATGCATGTTGCGGGGAAACAACTGGGGCCTGAAAAGTTTCTCCTTTTAACGCAGTAACAATGCAGCATTTTGTACACGGAAAGTGAAACATATAACATTAATAGAAAGCCAATACAATTAGAGTTTGTTTTAGAAACATCAGATTGACACACACTCTACACAAGTACAAGCTATCTCTACACATGTACAAGTGTTTGTGTGAAAGAGTGTACACTTGTTGATTTGTGCAGTTCAGCTCTTTGTTTATAAAGGTACATAGATTGTATTCTTATTTAATATTACTAGTGAATGAAATGAGTATACTGCTCAACTGTTGTGCACACGGGAACACATATTTTTCACTTGTTGAATGAAATGTGCAAACATCCCTGCAACACAGAGAAACGGAGAAAGACAGACACACACACAATAGATAGATGGTGATGATGATAGATGATAGAGAGATAGATAGATATATAGATAGATGATAGATAGATATAGATAGACAGATGATAGGTAGGTAGGTAAATAGATATAGATAGACAGACAGAAATGTGACAGATTTAACATGCTATGAACAGTTATTTGTGAAACAAAGAATCCCAAACATAAAATGATCCAAGTCTCTTGTTTCATTTGGGTATTGTAACAAGTCAATTTAATAACTTCATGCAGTAATCCATTCAATATGTGCTTAAAGTCTCAAAATATTGTGTTCAGGAATTGCTAAGCATCAGGAAGAACTTTCTGAGAGTAAAAGCTGCTCAACAATGGAGCAGACTCCCACAAGAGGTAGTGGACTCTCCTTGCTTTGAGGTTTTCAAGCAAAGGTTGGATGGCCACCTGTCATGCATGATCTAGCTGAGAGTCCTGCATTGCAGAGAGTTTGACTAGATGACCCCCTGGGTCCCTTCCAATTCTACAATTCTATGATTCAACTACTCTTATGGAGTAGTGGGCATCAGTTACTTAACATGCTAGAAAATCATGATCAGATCAAATCCCAGTGGCAAGCTGCATTTGGAGTTCTAGACCACCCACCCAAACACTCACATATAAACATTTAGAGGTGGTGTTCAAGGATATTGATGAAATGATGCAGAATTGATTTGAGAGGGTTATAATTACAAGTGTTTATACAACTATGAAAGAGCTGAAGTTGATAAATTAGTAATTTGGAGGCAGTAAAATTAAATCAGCCAAATGTGTTCTAAAAATGCCACATTGAATGAATATAAGCAAAAATTGCAGCTCCCACTTTTATTGCAGAAATGCCAGGCACATAAAATGTGCCTGCAGTTCCTTTTGTAGAGATATGCACTCATCTTCCTTATTATTTGCAAATATTTAATTTTTCTTAAAATATTCCCTGGCCCACTTGATATCCCAAAGTTAATTTCACTGTAGTGCGTCTTTGCCAAGTTAAATGGATAGAGCTGAGCTTTGTCCATGAAAATTTATTTACTTTAAATTGGTACCCTTCAAGCTCGTAAATGAAAAAAAAAAAATGTTACTCGGTGGCTGGAAAGACTAATCACTTCACTACTATTTCTGTACTCTTGGTTTCTCATTATTTTTAAAGTTTGAACTCCAACTTTTACCAGACTGTCAATCATTGATTGCATCAACTTGACAGATTGTCAGCTACAAGTGGATGAAATATGTGGATAATAAATAAAGGAGCTCTTGAATCTAATCAGATATTGTTTCTTTTATGAGGATAATTTAAAACAAACAAACAGAAATTGGACTTAAAGGATGATCTGCCCTACTGTGAACATGTGAATAGATGATACTATAGATCATTTTATTACTATAGATCAGTTAAATCACATTGCAAGACTGTGAAATTACTCATTTTGGTTCATTCCTAAAATATTAGGCTCATTCATTTTACACTTTTATATGCAGATGCATGCCAGAACTCAAACATAATTCTACATGCATTGCTTCAGGGGTGCCAACTTGAATAAAATATTGTAGGGGGCCAGGTAAGCCCCACCTCACATAATTGATCACATGATACAGTGCATACACATCATTTGAATAGGAATGCACATCAACCTTGTGGGGGCCTGGCCCCCTCAAATATTTTATTGTGGGGTACTAAGCCCCCACGGCCCTATGCATTGCTTTATATCTGAGTATGAATGAACTGACATATAGTTAAATGAACATATTCTTTGTTCTCAACAGTTTACCTAACTAATTCCACTATGCAATTCCGCTACCTAATCATAAACCCATCTAATCTAGCATCTTGTTCTCACAGCTAATCAGATGCCCATGGGAAGCCCATAAGCAAGTCATGAGCCCTATCACTATATGACTTAAAATTTCTATTCTATTCTATTCTATTCTATTCTATTCTATTCTATTCTATTCTATTCTATTCTAATAGGGTAGTGATTTCAGGAGCACTCCTCCCTCCCCAGACTGTAGCTTTTACTGTCAGGCATACTCTGTCACACATGCACTCTCAATCTAGACTCTGTGCCTTTAAAATTTGTGTTAAAGGGGAATTTCCCAGGTGTATGTACAGGACAGAAAATTCAGCTTATATCTGTACTTTTGGGAAGCAGTCTGATTTATTCTGAAGCCACTCTGTGCTCCATTCAGTATAACAGGGAACCTAAAATGGCTTCGCAGTCATACCTTGGTTTTCAGACAGCTTAGTTCTCAAACATTTTGGCTCCTGAACGTCACAAACCCGGAAGCGACTGTTCCGGTTCGCGAACAATTTTTGGAAGCAAAATGTCCGACAGGGCTTCTGCAGCTTCTGATTGGCTGCAGGAGCTTCCTGCAGTTAATCAGAACCCACACTTTGGTATTTGAATGTTTTGGAAGTCAAAGAGACTTCTGGAATGGATTCTGTTCGACATCCAAGGTACAACTGTATATATTTTTTCCTTTTCAAAAAAGTGGATAAAATTTGTAGGCACAGTGTTAATTAAGCCTGGCTATTTGTAGACAGATACTTTGAGGTGGTGATGCAATTTTATTCTTTTAAAGAAAGGAAATGTCTATAATTATAAGACCAAGAGGAGAAGAAAGACTGGTTATGGCAAGGAGGAGAGAAAGGATGGAGCGGGGAACATTCTGAGAGGCAGAGAGTAGATTCCTGTAGAAAGTTGGGGTGGCCTAAGAAATCTTGCCAATGTGTCCCCAAAGCAAGAGCCTAGTGAAACACATTACCCCAAAGAAAATAAAATAAACCTGGACCTTAGCTGAGGGATGAATCCAACACCTGGAGGACAAAGACTCAGAGAGATTTATAGGAAGGGAGAGTTATACTATGTTTTAAAAAAAACAGCAGCATGGTGAGCATATTAATCCCTGCCTTTCCATGTCTTCTCCTAAGTGATACAGACTGAGGAGGATTTGACGTTCCACTGGCCCTGCAACTAATGTCAATGACTCATTCCATTTTGAATCAACCTGTGAGTGATCTGTCGTTGGACGAATTCATATATTCATATAGCTTGCACTTTGTGTTATGGATGCAAAACCATTTCAAATATTCAAGTTTTCACATTATAAATACAACTAGTGTGTAAATTACATGGTTTTGAGAATGGTAAGAGACATTACACTTCCTTCAGATTAGCTCCAGAAGTTCCTAATGCTTAATGACAGATGATTTATGTTCTTCAGCTAGCTAATGGCTTTGAAGAAGTAGATTGCTGAAAGCAGAATTCAGCACCACTGTGCCCCCCAAATGTGACAGTCTTGATGGAGAGCTAGTCAGGTCTAGCACAAGAATTAATAGTCTTAGACCTGTAAGACATGCACTCAGATCCTAGCAGAAGTCCTAAACCTATTAGGCTGCCTTGGGCAAATCACCTCTCCCACTTCAGTTCCCTGTCTGTGAAATAAGAACGTTAAGGTTAATGATGGGGAGAATTCCTCCAGCCAGGCTCAGAATGGTCTTGGAAAAAATACAAACCATTTCCCATGAACTTGGAAAATAGCTGTGTTTTAGCACCTAAAATATATATTTCAGGTGTCAAAGGCCAGGGTAAAGTGGTGCATCATCAGGAGTATGAAAAGGTCCATTACCTTCCCAACTCTCCCCCAGTGAGACTCTTGAATAGCTCATTTTGACTCTTTACTGGCACAAATAGCAAGAAAAAAAGTTAAAGGTTTAAGTCAAAGAATGAGAAAAGTACTATATTTCCCCAATAATAAAAAGTATTCAGTTAAAATTCATTCCTTTTTAGCAGTGGAGACCAGTCTGTTAGGGCCAATCTGAGTCAGCCCTCAGCCAGCCCCTGCATGCCTGTCTTCTTACTTACAACCAATGAGGAGTGGTTCCTTCTTTTACTGACTCAGGCTCCACCTATTATTGGTCACCCTAGCTTCCACCCTACCAATCCCATCGGGCACCAGCCACTACTGTGAAATATACTGATTTAAGATATGAGTTTCATTAAAGGCCTCATAAATCTTGGGTTACTGAAAATATACCGTATTTTTCCGTCTATAAGATGCCCCCATGTATAAGACACCACCTATTTTGGGAGACTCAGATTTAAGAAAATGAGGGGAGATGGCCCAGAGTATAAGACATCCCATATTTTTTGACATTACAGTGGAACCTTGGGTTGCGAATGTGATCCGTGTGGGAGGCACGTTCGCAACCCTCTGCGCTGTGTCTGTGCATGTGCGGGTTGCGATTCAGCACTTGCGTGCATGTGCAAAGCATGATTTAGTGCTTCTGCGCATGTGCGAGTGCCAAAACCTGGAGGTAACCCATTCCGGTACTTCCGGGTTTGGCGTGGTGCGCAACCCGAAATCTCATAACCTAAAGCGTCTGTAACCCGAGGTACCACTGCATTTTTTAGGGGAGAAACTTAGTCTTATACATGGAAAAATACAGTATATATAATTTTCATATTTCATAATTGTATAAACATATAATTTAAAATCTCTAATATTGACTACATCATGTTGCATTGTTAGATGTATGGCTTATGAGGCTGCCATCTAGTTTTAAAGCTGGCTTTATTCATAGGTGTAAACCAAAAGAAACTAAGGAACTTTAGAAGTATTAATATGCATGCAATGCAGCCCAAGCTAAGCACCTTGAAGGCCCATTGAGTTCAGTGGGATAATTAGGAATGTGTTTTAACTCACTACAGTTAATGCCTATGAGACTTAATAAAGCATTTAACTTTGTTGGCTAGATCCCAATTTGCATAGTTCTTGGAATGTGTTAGATGCTCCAGAATCATTAACTCTTTCTTCAGACAGTTCAACAACTCTCTGAAGTAAATCAGTATCTCCATTTAACAGATAAGCCTTGAGGATAACATGGTTGTCAATTTCCATGGGCTACTTACATGTGTAAAACCATTAAGTTGGAATTTTACATAATACTATCCAGGTCAAAATCCAGTACCATATGCCGGGATGGATCTACTATGAAACTAATGAAGCTTCAGCTTCAGAAGCCCTAATCCTGGAGGGGCCCAAAAATAATTTTAGTTCACATTGCTTAAAAACTTTGGGTGTAGTTGACACAATTTGAGTTGCATGACTCAAATTGATTTTGTTGTTGTTGATGTATATATTTCAACAATACCACAGATGCTGTAAAGGTTTGGGGCTCTGTCATGGAACAACCCCATAGAAGAAGCTCACAGTGGTCACCCATTACAGTTGTTTAGTTGCAAAGGGCCCCCCATAACAGTTCACGTTTCGGGACCCCCAAAATGTAGGTCCTCCATTCACCATATCTAGTGAATGACACAGCCCCCCTCTATTGATAGCTTTGCCACACTACCAACAAAACCCTTTCTAACCTCTCCTCCTAGGATGAGCTGTTTTGAATTCTCTATACAATTGGGGCTATGTAAAACTTTGAAAGGCAAATGTAATTGTCATACTAGCAATTAAAGCTGGCTTCAGCCATTCGGGAATCCCCATGGTCTATTTGAATAGAAGGACATTGTCTCTTTCCCCAGAACAGCATTTACAAGTAAATCCCTTTCTTTTCTCTAGTTGCTTTCTGCTGCAGGCTTGGTTATCTGAAATGATTAGTTGGAAAGTTCAGCTGTGTTTCAGCCTACAGCACAACAAAGAAGCTGCATCCATTAAATGTGCTAATGGTGTTTGTAAGGTCTGGCTTAGGCAATTTGTCTGTACTTGTCCTATTTGGCAGTAGTGTCAGGTCTGATAATATTGGAAGGTATATTCTGGGCTATCTTCTAAGTAATTTCAACCTTCAGGCTTAATGTTTATATCTTTCAAATACTAGTGTCCCAGATACATCAGGGCATTTTTTTATCGCACAGAACTACTTTATCATACAGTCACACTATCATTCATCACAATGTCCTTCTGTGGTCTGCTTTCGTTTGGGTCTGCAACAGTTAGCTGAAATATAACTTTTATATTTCTATCCAAACATCATAAGAATATGCTCTACAAGTTAATCCAGCTCATAGTTCCCATTTATTTTGCTTATGACTAAGCAATCAATCATAGCTGAGGGCTGAAATATCTACATAGTGAATTGGTCGATACATGAAGCTGAATTACAGATGTATAGCATTTTGTATCACAGGCATTAAGTAAAACAAGTGCCTCATTTTATAGCTTCAATTTAGATTTCAAATTCTTGCCCTCTGCATTGGAGATAATTGATGCCCAAGATCAGAATGGTTGACACAACTATGAAAAATCTTATAACAACATAGAGAAGGGCCATAGCTCAGGTGGATCACCAGGTAGAGCTGGGAGAGACCCCTGCCTGAAATCCTGGAGAGCCACTGCCAATCAGTGTAGACAATACTGAGCTAGATGGTCCAATGGTCCATCTTCGGGAGAGTTACTTCCTCCCTCCCTTTGGCAGTGGATAAATAGATCAAAGCAAAAATTGTCTCTTCCCATATAAAGAGATTTTAATGATCACAGCTCAAGAACAAAGAGTCCATCTCGGAGGAAGGGTGCTCCCAATTATGGCTCCCACCCACTTCCCCCCTACTCACTTCCGCTGCTTGTAATCTGCTCTCACAAGCACCGTGCTTTTTGTATCACCACATTATCTGCTCTACATGAGCCAGTGTGGTGTAGTGGTTAAGAGCGGTGGACTCATAATCTGGTGAACTGGGTTTGATTCCCCGCACCTCCACATGCAGCTGCTGGGTAACCTTGGGCTAGTCATACTTCTCTGAAGTCTCTCAGTCTCACTCACCTCACAGAGTGTTTGTTGTGGGGGAGGAAGGGAAAAGGAGCTTGTTAGCCGGTTTGAGACTCCTTAGGGTAGTGATAAAGCGGGATATCAAATCCAAACTACTCCTCCTCCTCTTCTTCTTCTTCTTCTTCTTCGACTGATAGGCTCGACACTTTCAATCGAGAGAGAGAGTCTGTTAGCTTTCTCTCTTCCAGTTCTTCTTCACCTTGCTGTTCACTTCCCAGTTCTTCCCAACTCTTGTCTTCAGAACTATGCCCCTCTGGAAACCACTGTTCCAAATCTATACTGCTCCACTGCTCCTGGGCAGCTTCAGGATCCTGGTCAGGAGCAGGGGGAGGGGGAGATTCCCATTATTCCTCATCAGAGCTGTACTGGTTTCTGACAAATGGTCTGACTCAGTATAAGGTGACTTCCTGTGTTGTTTGTCTGTCAGTGGTTATGGAACTTGGGATACTGTGGACAGATTGTTGAAGAGGGACACAGGGGACAACATATTGTATTTCTTTCCTCGTTAGGAAGGTATAGGACTGTATAACTTTTTAACAGTTCATAGTGTTAAGCATTTAGCAATATTATTAATGTGTACTGTATGTATTAGTTTCTATATTTTAAATAATGAGAAAGAAATACTAGTGAGACATTGAAGGCAAAACAACAAGTTATGCCTTATTTGAAAACAATGCTGTTAAGCACAAAAACTCTATTTAAATGACTTTTAAGTGTTCAGAAGAACAATACACTTCAGTCATTAAAAAAATAAAAATCCAAAATGTCATCACCCTCACTATGTTGGTACAAATGTTAGTTTATATTCACCATATTAAAGTCTTTTAAAAAAATGTTTATAAAGCACAAGTTAATAATTCTGTTTTAGGTCACAGCTGCTAAAACATAAATTAAAAATTGATTGCCGCTTCACCAAAAGCTCATATACACAGAACCGCTGTTTTCTAGCTCTATACAAAAACTGCAAGACCTTCCAGGCAACCCTGGAAAATGAAATATTAATCTGGAATGCTAATTCAATAAGGCTATTGAATACTGGAAAATGCTAATAAATCACATTCTTTATGTATGCAATGTAACTAAATTTAAATGAAGAGTATCTGTGACATAACCCAGAACTTTCCCATGTGGAAGTGCACTAAGTTTACTGCATTTCCTGTGTCCTTGTATACTCAAGTCTACAAGCAGTCATAGAATATAGGAAGAGATCCAATTACTAAGAAGCACATTCTTACATTGGATCTATACAGGGAAAATGACTGTTGTAGTTATCTGGGCTATTGTTCCAGCACAGTCACTTTAAACAATTCAGCTTTGGTGTTCCCAGTTCCACCTCACTCTGAAGAAACAGCTGGGGTTTAACCTTGTTAGGCTATTTCCCAATGCTGGCTCCTGTAGGAATGCAAAGTCCTCAGATCTGCTGAGGACTGAGAAACAGAGTCACTGGAGTCCAAAGGATAGGACAAAGTGATTTCCCCAGGCCAGACTGGCTGCTGGGATTCTTCTTGCACAGACATTTCTAGCACTATAGTGTCTTCTGAGGCCAAATCCAGCACCTATCCTTCCTCACCTGCATTTTCATACCCTTTAACTGATTTTAGAGTGTCCAACTCCGCAGATTATTACTCTCTTGTGAATAGGATTCTCAAGAAGAGCAGTATAGCTGCTAAAGTTGGGAAGTGTTCCATGCCTGCAAATTTCACCCAATTCTGTCAAAAAGACATTTTTTTCGATTTACTCACGTTAGTGAATGAAGGAAGCACAAAGTTTCAGTTTTCTTAAATGAGGATTTGAATTCAGACCCAAATTGGACAGCCTCTGAATTGAATTTATCCAAACTGAATTTTATGTTTTGTTCACCCCATTATGCATTTCCAAGTGAATGCACATGGAATTGCACAGCAAGTCACTGAAGGGTGCTAATTTCATAATTGCCATAGACAGGCTTATATGATACATCTTTTGAACTCTGATCATCACACTATGGGACCATACACAGAGTGTGATTTTATCCCATTGTAATCCGGATTAGATCTCACTTGTGGTTGCAAGTTAATTTCATTTGTTCCTTCTCTAATTGTATTTTTATTCTGATGGTGATAAAATACAACAGAATTGGGGAACCATGGTCCTCTTGATGTTTTTGAACTCCAACTTCCATCCGTCTCAGTCAGCAGGGCTAATTGTCAGGAATGATGGGAATTGTATCCCAGCAATTTCTGGAGAGCTGCAGGTTCCTCATCTCTGCAATACAACATATTGTGTAATATTTGGAGAGCTTTCCTTATGTGATACATGAGTGATAACATAAGCAGTCCCCTCTGCTTTAAAGTTACATTGCTAACACAATGACATGTTTCACAAACATGGATCTTATATACAAACTAGGAGAAATGATACTCAAAGAGTAAACTCACCATTTTTTCTACCTAGTCCATTTTAAGAGTTTGTGTCGATTCCTACCTGACAAATTGGAGCAGGAAAGACATGTTGTACTATGAATAAGAAATAATTTGCTGTAAGCAAATAGGATTTGCTGGTATTGATTAAACCACAAAGTCATCAAGAGTTTCTGGAAACAAATTGATTCAAATGAAAACATTTATCATTCTTTTGACAGAAGTGATAGCTTAGTTATTCACGAAGATTAGCAGGCCTGGTGTCTGCTGGAAATTAAAATACATAGATAATTAATATTTTCAATAACTCCAAGAGCACCATATGTTCTTTTTAAAAAAGTGCTTTTGTGTTATCCTTTAAAAAATGGATTTCAGAATGGATATAAACATCCATTTGTTAGCAGGATGTGGTAAGGAACCTATGACACAGATGATGATTTTGCCAAATGATATGCCAAGATTTAAACCAGGGGTAGGGGTAGGCAACCTAAGGCACGGGGGCTGGATGTGGCCCATTCGCCTTCTCAATCCAGCCCATGGACGGTCTGGGAATCAGCATGTTTTTTACATGAGTAGAATGTGCGCTTTTATTTAAAATGCATCTCAGGGTTATTTGTGGGGCATAGGAATTGGTTCATTATTACTTTTTCAAAATATAGTCTAGCCCACCATATGGTTTGAGGGACGGTGGACTGGCCCATGGCTGAAAAAGGTTGCTGACCCCTGATTTAGACCATACATTAATACCCTTGATAGGGACAGGATTCGTGCACAAATCAAACATTACTTTAACGTCATCTGGTTATTATTTTGAAAAAGCAATTAACTACTGGTGTGTGGTGGGTTATTATTGGTATCATATTGCACCACAATCCTGGTGAAAATTGCCCCCCCCCCCTTGCACCACTTAGCCTTTGAAGAAAGGCTCCCATTGGCAATAAGAAAAGAGAAATATTATAAAAGAAAAATATAATAACTGAAGCATGGTTGAAGAGATAAGAATTCCTTTATCATTACATTGGTACTTAGTTTAATTATGCTGTGAATGTATGTCACCAGAAGGGCTCTTGTCTCTCAGGAAGATATTTAACCAATGGCTCATTATTTACAGAAGAGATTAATGGGTACCAGTTATATATGAAAGTACAGATCATCTCAATTACTTTGTTTTGTTAGCTTTTCCATGTGGCCAAGGACTATATTTATCTGTAAATTCAAGAAGTGTAGCAAACGCACCTGCAGAACAATGACATCCTGTTCATTCCCCATAAGGTGTACTAAGTGGAGTTCGGCAATTTCCCATGCTGTGTTCCGCAGCAACTTGGATTCCTCATATGCATAGTTAAAAGGCTCCTGTGGTGCTATTGAAAACTGTTTGAGTCTGTCTTTTGTTGGATTGTTTCACAGCTTTAACTACAAAGGAATGGAGGCTGCAGCTGCACCACTTTGATGGTGAACAATTTTGTAAAAGATACTAGACACATTCACACATTCTCATCATTCATTTCTCAGATACTTATCTACTGGAGCTTTACAGATACCCATTCAACATCAAAGGAACAGAAATAGCCTATAATCTATAACTAGCATCATCATCATCAACATCATTGTAGATCTGTTTCCTATGGTACATTTGTTATTTTCTCTAATAACACTGGTAAGGGCTCATCATCAAGCCTACCTAGCGGAAGTGAAAGCATCAAAGAAAGCATACTTTGCTGCCTCCATCACAACCTCACCATGCCGTCCAGCAGAATTCTTCTGGGTGGAATTACAGTCTGCCCCAAAGGAGGTGGTGGAACCAATGGTAGCTTGCTGTGACTTCTTTGCCGTGATTCTGCAGTTGTAGCAGATGAATCTTGTGGAGTGTCCATAGCAATGTCTAGGCCTGCTGGGTTGGATGAATCACAGTTAATAAGGCTTGAGGAGGTGGACAAGCAGCGTATACTTAAATTATGGAACCCAATCCCATGGGAGGCAGTGATGGCCAACCACGTAGATGGCTTTAAAAGAGAATTAGACAAATTCACAGAAATAAAGCTTGTCAGGACCTAGTGGGCATAATGACCAAATGCAGGAAGGGAGAATGGTCTTGTGCTTGTAGGTTTCCCAGATGCATCCGGCTGGCCACCATGAGAACAGGGTGCTGGGCTAATGGGGCATGGGCTTGATCCAGCAGGTTCTTCATATGTTCTTATGTTCATATTAAACTAAGTTCAACTCTTGGAATTCAGCAACAGCCATAAATAAAAAGAAATTATTTAAATAGCATATTCAGTTTTTGAAAAGTGATTTTAGAATGCTTTTAGGTTGGGCTAGCCAGCACAGAGCACTTCACATGTCAGCTACACTGCATTGGCCATGCTTGCTAGGGTGGGAGGGAGCTGTAGTCCAGCATCACATTAGCTACGCTTGTTTTAGGCTGTTACCCAATAAATAAAACTCCTCTTTCCATCTAAGTTTTTGCTAACATGTTATTTTATATGGGCATCTCCCCCCCCCCAATTCATCAAATAATTTGAACCCACACATGCTCACATATGATCCTGTAACAAGCTGATATACATTGTCATCTGACCTACTTCCACAATAAAGTTCTGAACATGAAATAGCTGCCACTACAGCAAGCATCCTAAAGATGCATAACATCCTTCCTGACCATCCAGCCGTCTAATTACATTGGAAAAGGGCGTAGCTATCTGTGCTAGATAAACCTGATTGCATGGCAGCTGATCCTGATTGATCACAGCATGGAAGCATGTCTGATGCAAACTATAAAGAACATCTTAGACTCACAGGGTGATATCCCATTGAGTCATACTCAGAGAAGATCCATGATAAGCAAAGGACTTGTCCATTGATTTCAGCTGGTCAACTCTGTGTCTGACTAATGTTGGATATTAGAGATGGTGTCTATATTTCACAGTGTTTATCTTTAAAGAAAAAAGTTGTGAAATGAAATCATGCCTTTAGCATATCATTGAGTTTGTTCCTGAGTCCAGGTGTTGAGTGGGAAATCCAAGTTAAATATATGTTTTCATGAAATGGTATTTGAATAGGTATAGTATTTAATGTAAAACAAGAGATGTTATATGTTAAGAGAACTGGATATATTTAGCCTGGTGAAGAATAGACCGGGAGGAGATATGATAGCCATCTTCAAACATCTAAAGAGCTGCCACATGGAAGATGGAGCAGGCTTGTTTCCTCCTGCTTTGGAGGGTGGGGCCTGAACCAATAAATTCAACTTACAAGAAAGGAGATTCCAACTAAACATCAGGAAGAACAGTAAGAACTGTTGGACAGTGGAACAGACTCCCAGAAGAGGCTTTAAGCAGAGTTTGGATGGTCATCTGTTATGTATGATCTAGTTGACATTCCTGTATTGCAGGGGGTGGGACAAGGTGTCCCTCAGGGTCTCTTCCATCTTTCCAATTCGATTATTCTATGCATGCAAACATTTATGGAAAAATACTTTAATTTTAAGTATAGATATCCTATTACAAATGATATTTGGCATGAATGATATAATAAATGATCTTCTATAAAGGATCAAATGTTATTTTAAGGACTCAGAAACCTATGTTTTGTTTTTTAATTTATGCCAGCCTTCTTCTTCTTCTCCTCCTCCTCCTCCTCCTCCTCCTCCTCCTCCTCCTCCTTCTTCTTCTTCTTCTTCTTCTCCTTCTTCTTCTTCTTCTCCTCTCTCTCTCTCTTTTAATTTTTATTGCCCATCTTTTTCTCTATCTGTCTGGCTATCCCACTTGCCCCTGGCTTCGTTCAATTCATATGCTCCTTTCTCAAAAGGAGGCACTGCTAGAATGATGAGATTTCTTTGATATTGACTGAAGATACAGTTTAATACACAATTTCCTAAATGTCAGGAACTCAGCCTGAAAGAATATATGGATGTCATGTGTAGACACAATAATAAAAAGGGTTTCCCACAATCTTTCTCGGATTATCTCACACAATGCAAGGAATGTAATTGACAAGCTGTGAACTTTTCTTTCTTTCTTTCTTTCTTTCTTTCTTTCTTTCTTTCTTTCTTTTTTGAACACTGAAGCATTCTGGTCTGGGTGGATTCTAGGAATAATAGTTTATGTTGGTTAAGGTAGGGATAGGGAAGAAATTTGGTTCACCTTGCATTTTAACAAATCTCATTCATACTTCCTGAACCAATATGTGAACTGAAACACAGCTGTTCTTCCATATGCAATATGGAACTAACAAAAACAAATGTGTACAAAAGTGCATATATTAGTGAAAAATAGCATACAGAAATGCAGTATCTTCAGGGAAATAGCTTGTAAAATGTGCATATAGGAGAAAGCTCCCTATTAAAAATGTGCATATTCGGGGAAGTATGCATTTAAATGCTGTCAAATTTTAAAGTTGCAGACTGATGCAGAAATGTGGAAGACTGTCCACACTGGTGTTTATACAGGATTCACAGCTGATTGTCAATTTGGGGGTTCCATCCATATGATTTCACCCTCAATCAGTGCCCAATACACATCTCTCTTTTTTTGCAGTGAATTTGAATTTCCTCATTCCAGGGATAATCTAGGCAGGGATAGGATCCAACTCCAGGCTGTAGTTACCAGGTAACCCGATGCATCACTGTGGTGTCTTCTCCCTTTCCTTATTGGATACTCATATCTCCCTCCCCCTGCCTCCACATCACCAGCTTCTAATGTGGTTCTCTTTCTCATTCACCTGTCATGGTGATTTCCATGGCAGTGAAGTGGTCGTGGTTTTTACTTCTTCTTCTTCTAATCACATACTTTGCACACAAATGAAAAAGGGCATATTTTCACTTTACAATTGCTTCCTTGGCCCCATCACCTCCTTCTCCCCTCCCACGTCACAGCCAATAGCAGAAGCGGATAGGTTTTACCCACTTGTTCCATACATTATTCAGAAAATAATGTTTCCCCAAAGTGTGGTCCAATTTCCTGCTGAACCCCAGGATGTTCAGCTTTCAAATGCTCATTACTTCCCTATACTCATTCATCTTTGTCAGCCTACCTTATTCCTGGGGAAGGTTGATTAAGATAAAACAACATGCATAATACTTTTAGCTCATTTCCACTTTGTTTAGAGTGCATGAATTGCTCCTTGATTCTGGTTTCTCAAGAGGCACAGTCTTTCTACGAAAGAAGAGGGTGACTCATTGCCTTGACTGAAAGAAACTGGAAAATGCATTATTCATCTGCCACATGTGTTTATATTGTTTTCACCATATCCACCTGGGCAGCTTGTTTTTTATTGTTTTGTAACATAAATGCTAATGTATGTATCACCCAGCAGACCAAAGCAAATGCAACTTAACACCTGTCACTGGACATACAGTGTTTCCTTATGAGGTTTGCTGGAAAATCAGTGGCAACGTTGTTTGACTATATACAACTAGATGCCAAAAATATAGAGATAATGTGTGTTGCACCAAATCCGTACTTCTCAGAATTTGGATATTTTTAGGACAACTGGGGAAGGGCCATAGCTCAGTGGCAGAGCATCTGCTCTGCATGCAGAAGTTTCTCAAGTTCAAACACCAGCATCTCCAGGTAAGGTTAGGAGACACCTATCTGAAATCCTGGCAAGTCACTGCCAATTAATGCAGACAACATTGAGCTGAACAGGCCAACAGTTTGGCTCAATATAAGAAAACGTTCTGTGTTTCTAACTCTGTTAAAGCTAGTTTTTTCCAACATGGAGGCAATTTTGCTGGAGACTTGGCTATTCCCTCATAAAGCATGCCATCCTTCACACACTCACAGAGTTATAATTCCTGTAAAGTTAAACCATTAACAAACTACGGTGCCCAGGAAATCATTACGGGGCGAAATGTGCTTCAAATGTACTTCAAAGGTATAGCGTATACACAGCCTGTGTTTGATCAATAAAGAGAGAGAGAGAGAGAGAGAGAGAGAGAGAGAGAGAGAGAGAAATGTCATTAAAAAAATACAATCAGCAATAAAACTTTCCTTTTCTAAAACAAAATGGCCAAAATTACTAAGAAATGATTTTGGAATGATTTGTTAGGTGCCTCCTTACATGCAAGCTTTTCTAGTGACTGTGTTAAAGGGGAAATTAGAAATGTCATGTAAGAGCCCCATATCAGTTTGTTGGTTTGAAAATTAGAATAATTCAACATTTAAAGATATGTTCTATGATCCACACAATCATAGAACATATCTTTAAATGACCAGGCCAGAGGCCTAGGCAGGCCGGGTCGTCCTCTTATATACCTGCTTGACAAGGCATCTGACCCTCACCTGAATCTCATAGCAGCCTCTGATTAGTTATCATTTAACTCTTGGGGGAAATAATTAGCATCACACATCATGTGCATGGAAGTTGCTGAACCAATTAGCCAACTGGAAAGATTACTGTTAACAGCACCAGTTTTCCTATAACTTGATATTGCTGGATAGTTTTGATGAACTGCAAAAGCAGTTTTAGTTTGCTTTCTGTTGCCACCCTGGAACTTTTCTTTATTAGTGCCACTTTGTTTTGTACAATTCCTTGCAAATGAAGTAAAACAACTTTTCTGCTTGTATATGTTGATAATATAATTTTGGTTACTGAAGACAAACAAGATTGTACAAAAACAAGATTGGGTACAGGCCTGGCCAGGACATACGTGTCTTGACTGTGACAAAGGTGACCTGTGTGCTTGCTTGCTTGCTTGCTTGCTTGCTTGCTTAACAGCTGTTGGGAACTTCAAGGTCCCTGCTCTCCCTTCTTATGGACTTTGTACTGGACATGGAGACTCCAATAGAGAGCGTTCCATGTCAAGAAGGAGGGCAAGTGGGCACTCTATCAAATGACAGTGCAGAAGTTACATGGAGCAGGGCCTTTTCACTGGTGGTGCCCATTGTATGCCTCGCTCTTCCCAGACCTGCTCTCTTTTGGCCTGTATTTTGGAGCTTTATAATTTAGGAAGACTTTGGAAGAACTGGTTGACAATCTTATCAGTTGCTGACATATGAGTGGCTTTTATTTGCTGCTATTCTGTGCTTCTGGTGCACCAGGGTTTACACCAGCGTAATAGTGTTGGCCAGGATGCCAGAAGAGATGCAATTTATGAGCTTTCTCCATTATCTGCACAGCAGCGGGTGTTCAGTCAACAGTGCAAAGGCTGAGCTGAAGCATTCCCTGCTGGTTACCTGCTATCAGCAATAGGGGTCGCTGTTTGGTAGTACCCAATTGGTTAGCTGTCAGATTCTAGAGTTCCCTATTGGTGGGTCTTAGGTAATTCACAAAACACAGAGTCCACAGTGTTCATTCATAAAGCAGTAACATATATCTCCATTGCTACATATTGGGTGTATATTTAAGCAGTTGAACATACAAGTTTATGGCCATGCTGTAGTGTAGTGCTTATGCGACTGTGAATTAAAGGTGGCTGGGCTCATTGTCTTGGGTTTGAGGGGGAAGAGGTGACAAAACTGATTTCCAATAAGTGCCCCCCTTTATTTCCATAGCAAGTCCTTGAGTATGTACTATGAATGGTAGCACCAGGGACCTAGAAGGTACAGGGCTTGCCAGTCCAACCCCTGCACAGTCTCATCAGGGCTGACCTTAAGGCAATTGGAGCCAAATTGGGCCCCACGGGCCGCTCCTAAGGGGGCCCCTGCACCACAGCAGTCTAGATGGATTTTATTTATATCTATAAGATTTTGCAGACTTAGGCTGTTATCTGGGGCCCTACCCCCCCCAAAAAAAAATCAAGTTGTGCCCCACTGCTTCAAATTGGGCCCCACTGGCTAGCTCTGAGTCTAATACTTGCTGGGCCTGAGTTTCCCTTCCCTTGCATGAAGTCTTGGGAGAGGGGAGAGGGGAGACAGCGGCACTGGGGAGAGGGCAGGCTGCTGAGGCCCCCTAGACTTTGAGGCCCAAGTTGCCCTGCCCTCGCATGAAGTCTTGGGTTTGCAATTTTGGGAGTGGGGAGACTGCCCACTGGGGAGCGGGAGGGCTGGCAAGGCCCCCTAGATTTAGAGGCCCTAGGCTTCAGCCTACTTAAAGGTAAAGGTAAAGGGACCCCTAACCATTAGGTCCAGTCATGGCCGACTCTGGGGTTGCGGCGCTCATCTCGCTTTATTGGCCAAGGGAGCCAGCGTACAGCTTCCAGGTCATGTGGCCGGCATGACTAAGCCACTTCTGGCGAACCAAAGTAGCACATGGAAACACCGTTTACCTTCCAGCTGGAGCAGTACCTATTTATCTACTTGCACTTTGGCATGCTTTTGAACTGCTAGGCTGGCAGAGCAGGGACCGAGCAACGGGAGCTCACCCCGTTGTGGGGATTCGAACCGCCGACCTTCTGATTGGCAAGTCCTAGGCTCTGTGGTTTAACCCACAGCGCCTATACATAAATCCAGCACTGCTCCCTTTTGTTCATTTTTTGCTTTTCTTTCAGTCATTTGTTACTGCCTGAGGCTGGGGATCTCATGTTCACTTGTGAACCTCACATCTACTTCTTCTCCAGGACAGAAAATCTATTAGAGGCAAGTACTGCAAATGTTTGTTCAGACTCAAGAGCATCACCACCAGGGAGGAGAAAATTTTAGATTGTGTGGCCTTAGTTTTAAAAAGTGATTCTAAACTGAGCAAAACATCAGTCAACAGCCAAACCTCATTGCAACCTCAACCCCTGAAGAAAATTCAGATATGGGTTAGACAATCTCCATACATGCAAACGCAATAGCAAAAATCCAAAGTCACATTATTCCAATAAGTTCACTTCCTTGTTCTTCTGAAAAAGTTTTATTTGGAAAAACTAAAGCGGGTGGATGAGCTATGGCAGCTAAAACAACAGCAGGAAAATTATTATCAGATGCACGTAGCTGAAACCTGTCCCCTGCTCCTCAATGTATAACTGTAGCTTATGGCATCAATTCCCCCCCTCCCTCAGCTCGCTGGTAGTTAGAAAGCCAGAGCTGAGAGAGTTGAGTTGTGTGAGCTAGAAGCTAGAGATAGGCTGCTGGTAGGCATCTGGGAGAGAGAGAACCATGCCTGATTTCTGCTGGAATCCAAGACTATTGGAGAAGCAAGACTGTCTTGGGGTGTTAATGATATGAACCACTCCATCATAGGCTCACATTGTATATATGTGTAAATAAACCATATATAGTGAAGACACCACAGTTTCCACTGTGCCTCATTCTAAAGGAAACACAAACCCTGGGTAAGTGCTTGGAACCCCTGGAATCTTGCACCGCTCAGAGACTGCATGAGACAACAACTGTTCAGTTGGTTGGTTGTAAGTTGCTTTGGGTTGCCCTGGGCAAGAAAAAGTGACTTTTTAAAAAAATGAAATAGCCCACTGATGTGGAAATAGTGGACAGCAGAGACAGCAAGGAAGGGAATTGGAGAAAAATACAAGTTTCAATAAACTTTTACTATGATTACTCCCATCCCAATTTTAGGAGTATTGATAGAAAGAGGACATGACTCAGCAAAACCTGAGCCCCACACTCATCTGTTGCAGGCTGAAACCTCTGTGGGATTTGATGATTCGATAGTATTCCAAAGAGCCCAGAAAGTAGCTTATTCAGAGCTTATCTTTGTAGACTTAAGACACATATCAATATTGCACAGTAGACAAATTCTTGCCTCTGAAGTTACACAGGATCAGTGAAGGATTCTGGCAGTTTACACACTTTTCCTCCTTTTGCTTTGATAGACTCTTAAAAAAATAGCTGGTTTTCCAAATGTCTGCAATTTCAAAAACTGTACAATAGTAAATAGCTACACATTGTTTGCTTTGCTGCTTTCCTCACTTTTGTAATCGAAGTGGTGTGTAGGCTTCAAGCTATTCATTTCCTGATCAATAAAGCAAGTAACTGAAAAACACCTTTTTAATAAAGAAGGCCTGTCTTCTTTTATTCTCTGTCTCCCTTATTCCTTTCTTCTTCCTTGTCAAATACAATCCCCTTGCTTCCACATGATTAGACAGTCTTTCATATTGTGTGGTGCTTTCATTTTTATTTTATTTTATTTTGCAGCAGGTCAAGATAAGCCATATTTTTTTTTATAGCACATCATGACTTCAGAATCACTGTTCCATTGCACTGTTAAAGTGGTAGTTCTGAAAATCACTCCAATACAGATTGGACAATGTATTCATGCATTATTTTAGATACCAGGGAAAACAAATTGGATACAATCAGGCACAGCTTTGCACAAATGTACAACCTTGAGCTAAAATATCCCATAATAAGCCAGACACCAGAAACCAGCTATTTATTTATTTATTATTAAAAAGATATTCCTCCTAATAAAATTTTCCAGAGACGTTCAGGAATGTTCTCAACATTTAAAATGACAATGTCCTTTGACTAGCTTTTTTTCCCCCATAGGAGAGCTGCTTCTGAGTAAGTGGAAAGAGTATTCTGTCAGAAAAAGTCATCCCCTCCTGTGGTTTCCAGCAAATGATATTCAGAAGCATTATTGCCTCCAACTTTGGAGGCACAGCATAGCCATCATGGTTAGTAGCCTTTCACAGTCTTTTCCTCCATGTGTCTAATGCTCTATGAAAGCCTTTTAGGTTTTTGACTACCACTGCTTCCTGTGGGAGCAAATCCTTTTGTTTATGTGCTGAATGAAGAAGTACTTTATTTTATCTGTCCTGAAAACAAAGCTTCTCAATATTTGTGCAAATGACTTAACTTCCATGACCAAAGTCCAGTATATAGGGATTAATATAAACAGGACAAGTGAATAAATTGCACTGGAAAACATACTGTTGGGGGGGGGGGAATGCATCAATCAGAAGTAAAAAGAAACTCATTAGAGTTTGAAGTAACTAATAGCTTATTTCCAGAAAAAGCTATAATTAAAATGTTTAGTAATTACTGCTTCTTCCATAAGCGTTAGGGATCTCATCTACCTCAGAACCTTTTCTGATTACCAAACAAAAAAACACCCCTTGGTTCACAACACAACACAAATTGCTATTTTTTTTAGGGTGATGGGTAACGAAATATTTACTCTGCATTTTCCCAAGAATTAAAACAGACACTGTTAATTTTAGCCTTCAATTTCCCTGCCTTCAGTGCAAAGAATATTGCTTTCTGTGATCTTGAGACCAGCTTCCTGCTGGGAGGCAGTACCATTTGCCCACCAAGACAATACAGGTCGACCAATGGTCCCAAATAACAAACCAACTTGGAAAGACACAGAGCAGCTCAGACACAGCTTGGTCTGCTTCAGAGAACTACAGGTGCAAGTCAAATTTTGGTGCCAGTGCATGCCTCTAGTATCTACTTACTTGCATGAGTTGTCTTCCCTATTTTCTTAAGCTTATTCTCTGCAGTTAATACATAATCTTTATGAAGGACTGAACCCAAAACTTTGTCTCTGATCAGGGACTCACTGCTTCTTGTGAAACAATCTCATCTCCGTTATTCTGTAGCATTGTTTCCTTTCCTCTCTCTATAAGACCTAAGGGGTTTACAATTCCAGATTCTAAGGCTTGTATTCCTATCGACACTTTACCTGGGTCCCATTTAACTCAGTAAGACTTACCTCTAAGTAGGCACACGTAATGCACAGCATGCTTGCAGTGGTGGACACATTTGCTGCCCTGACTTCTGAAGGATATGGCAGCACATTAATTGATATAACTGAAAGCTCAAGATAATGCACGCTATAAAAAAAAGTATTGGTTATGCTATGTTTAGCATCTAAATGAAACCACTGAGTGGGGTCATCTGGAGTTTGGGGGCTGGCTTGCCTCCCTTTTGTTCACCCCCTTGCCACAAACAGTATCCTTTTGGTTGCTTGACCAAGCTTGGCCAGTAACCTCACTATCTTTTTATTTGTTTTATTTTTAAACTGTCCATTAATTCAGATCCCATGGCAGTTTGCAATATATCCACTTCCAGAGTGCCAAGAAGCATTTGGATTTATCTGGGAGACATTGGTTATTTGAACTTTCCCGCAGCCCAAGTCCTTACTGAAGTTTTGTGAGCAAACTTAGCCATGTTGAAAGAGGACAGGTCTTCTAATGGTTGGATAACAGGAACAGGAAGCTGAGATTAGAAATAAATGCTGAATTGATATCGGTGCTTTTTAACTCATTCGTAAGTGCCTACTGTAAAAACTCACTTTAAAAACTTCCCTGGGAGGTAAAACAATGGACAGAATTGGTACAGAGAATTGTAGGGATTGGTAGCTGAGCATAAGTAGTTTTGAATTTTAAATGTGAAATTGTGTCTTAAACCTGTTGATGAAATTTCATTCTGATATCTCAGAGGGGTTATCACACTATCAACAAACTTACTCCCCTCAAAAATGAAATGCCTGACAGTCAAGTTAAACCACAAGCCATATCAGCCAAGATACACTTATTTTTTTGCCAGTAATAGTAGAGTACTTTAGATAATAACATCATGAAACTCACACCGTATCTTGTTTAATGATAGCTCTGATTTTTAGCTGCTGTAACTCACAGGAATCTCTAGCCCAGTCACTGTGGGTAGACTAACTTAAGTACTATTTATTTCAATGGGTCTACTCTATGACTAAATCTGGATCCAACCTGGGGTTTGGGAGGCCCCACTCCTTTCTGGCAGACTTGAAAATGCATATGGAAATGAAATATATAATGTATACTTCAGTCTCCAAAGCACAATTCTCCAACTCTCAAATTATGTCATGTCATCTTACAACATGTTTCCCTTCTGGCCCTTGAAAATGGAGAAATTTGGGGTGCCAGAAGTGTAGCATATTACCTACACTGATAACTTGAATGGTGCTTTATAGCTTGGATTCATCTTGTTCCATTATAATCTCAGCTATTTTGCTAAATAATAAAATACATTACACAATCTATCTCTGCTTTTAGCTTCTGCCTTTACTTTGGATACATCACTGTTTGTTGTCATGGTAACTTGCTCTATTCCACCCGGCAGCTTATATGTGAAATTTAGAATTGAAAGCCTGAAATATATTTGCACATTTTGGGGGACTAGAAAAAGTATAGATTAGGCTGTTACCATTCCCTGGTAGTTTAAAACTGATTCTGGTAGTGTAGTCAGTGAGTGAACAGACCAAGGTAATTGGTTATAATTCATTCCTACACATTATTTGCTTATGAATCTTAGTTATATTAATATACAACATGATAGGATTATGGAAGCACCCCCATCATCAATACATATAGATGGGTTATTTATTATTTAGTATTATTTATTATTTATTGATTTATTAATTATTTATTAAATTTCTATACCACCCTTCAGCCAAAGATCACAGAACAGTTTACAATATAAGATATATGAAATGGTAGAGCACCTGGAGAATATTTCTCTACATATAAGAAACTGTTTAGGAACGCTAATAACAGATTTCCTTTTACTGGTTAAAATCATGGACGATCAATTACATCATGAATTTCACATTGAAAGAGCCTCAAATATGAAGCTCTGAACATAGCCCGATTTTATGGTGGTTTATGGGATCATAACACGTTTCTGTTTGCATCTCAGAACTAAAAGTGCTGTTCAGTGATTTACAACAGAATCCACACTGGAAGGTTTGGCTAATTCTGGAATGGCAGAACCAGCTTGGCAAAAATAAATCCCGAGTGAAACCAAGCAGTTCCATTCATCTTTAAACTTGGCCATTCACAGCCAGCACAAGTGAAAATCACTCAACCCAAATGTAGGGACGCTGGCCTTTTCCTACCTGGCAGCTTGCCTTTATATGTGTCATCTTAGTGATTTAGAAAACACTTGCTGGGGGAAGATATCACTGAAGAATGATGGTCCCATGCCATTTAGGGCTTTAAAGGATCAAGACTGAAATAAGTAAAACAGTTTTAGAAAAGGGAGTGTGAACACAAGAAAGAGCAAATGCAATCTATCTGACAAATTGCAGTAATACCAAAAGGTTTCTCAGCCTACACTAAGCGTTACTGGATGATTTGCTTCCAGTAGAGATTAATGTATCTTTTAGAAAGTGACAGTCCTGCTGGCAATGTTTTCAGTAAAGAGAGTTGTTTTTACCTCAACTTTAAATCAGCTGTTTGAAGAAGGAGATTACCACGAGTTAAGCTGTGCAGTAACTGATAATGGCAAGAAGCTTAAAGGTAAAGGGACCCCTGACCATTAGGTCCAGTCGTGGACGACTCTGGGGTTGCGGCGCTCATCTTGCTTTATTGGACAAGGGAGCCAGCGTACAGCTTCCGGGTCATGTGGCCAGCATGGCTAAGCTGCTTCTGGCGAACCAGAGCAGCGCACGGAAACGCCGTTTACCTTCCCGCTGGAGCAGTACCTATTTATCTACTTGCACCTTGACATGCTTCAGGAGCAGGGACCGAACCATGGGAGCTCACCCCTCACAGGGATTCGAACTGCCGACCTTCTGATAGGCAAGCCCTAGGTCTATGGTTTAACCCACAGCACCACCTGCGTCCCGGCAAGAAGCTTAGCAGGGATAATACTAGTAATTCATCTATACCGTACAATTTTCACCTAGTTCACATGTTAAGTTAAATCACAGGTTATGTAAACCTAAGTTTAAAAGCCGTGGTTTGTTGTTACAGACAATCCCAGTCCAGCACCTTAACATTGGCTTATGAACTATGGTTTGTTTGCAACAAAAAACCATGGCTTACTCACCTTAATGATGGTTCCTTAACTCCAGTGCTTTTTTTCTGGGGTGATACAGGGGGATGCATACCCCTAAACATTTTGTGAATCTTTGTACTTTTGTCCATTTACTGTATTTATTTTTCCCAAACTGATCTATAAAATGTTGGTTTTCTTGAGTCAAAAGGAGAGTATCCCTAAACATTTTTTAAAGAAAAAAGCACTATTTAACTCTATGTGGGGTTTCCATTGAACGCGGTCCAAGAAATGGAGTAACTGATGAATGCTATAGTATGATCGCTGACAGTAGAGTAGGTCAGCACCTGCCAGCTTCACTGACTGCCAATTTGTTATGGAGTCAAGCTCAGTGTATTACTATTAGGTATCCATTTTAGAAATGATAGATAGATAATAGATAGATAGATAGATAGATAGATAATAGATAGATAGATTAGACTACCTACCTACCTACCTACCTATCATCTATCTATCTACCATCTATGTACTGCTCATCTGACTGGGTTGCCCCAGCCACTCTGGGTGGCTCGCAACAAAATACCGTATTTTTCGCTCTATAGGACGCACTTTTTCCCCTCCAAAAATGAAGGGGAAATGTGTGTGCGTCCTATGGAGCGAATGCAGGCTTTCCCGGGCTTCCTGCAGCTCCGCGCCACCCTCCGGATCCCGGCGCGAAGCCGCGCGGGGCTCCGGACGGTGGCGCGGAGCTGCCTGAGCTCCAGGGCTTCTTGCAGCTCCACGCCACCCTCCGGATCCCGGCGCGAAGCCGCGCGGGGCTCCGGAGGGTAGCGCAGAGCTGCTTGCACTCCAGGGCTTCTTGCAGCTCCGCACCACCCTCCGGATCCTGGCGCGAAGCCGCGCGGGGCTCCGGAGGGTAGCGCGGAGCTGCCTGCGCTCCAGGGCTTCTTGCAGCTCCGCACCACCCTCTGGATCCCGGCGCGAAGCCGCGCGGGGCTCCGGAGGGTAGCGCGGAGCTGCCTGAGCTCCAGGGCTTCTTGCAGCTCCGCGCCACCCTCCGGATCCCGGCGCGAAGCCCCGGAGGGTAGCGCGGAGCTGCCTGCGCTCCAGGGCTTCTTGCAGCTCCGCGCCACCCTCCGGATCCTGGCACGAAGCCGCGCGGGGCTCCGGAGGGTAGCGCGGAGCTGCCTGAGCTCCAGGGCTTCTTGCAGCTCCGCGCCACCCTCCGGATCCCGGCGCGAAGCCCCAGAGGGTAGTGCGGCGCTGCCTGCGCTCCAGGGCTTCTTGCAGCTCCGCGCCACCCTCCGGATCCTGGCGCAAAGCCGCGCGGGGCTCTGGAGGGTAGCGCGGAGCTGCCTGAGCTCCAGGGCTTCTTGCAGCTCCGCGCCACCCTCCGGATCCCGCGCGAAGCCGTGCGGGGCTCCGGAGGGTAGCGCGGAGCTGCCTGCGCTCCAGGGCTTCTTGCAGCTCCGCGCCACCCTCCGGATCCCGGCGCGAAACCGCGCGGGGCTCCGGAGGGTGGCGCGGAGCTGCCTGCGCTCCAGGGCTTCCTGCAGCTCCGCGCCACCCTCCCGATCCCGGCGCGAAGCCACGCGGGGCTCCGGAGAGTAGCGCAGAGCTGCCTGCATTCCGAAGCCTGGTGCGCACTGAAGAGCGCGCCCGGGCTTCGCGCACCTCTCCACAAGCCTGGGGAGACCAGCTCGGTTCCCTAGGCTTGCGGATAGCAGGCTGTTTTGGGGGCTGGGGTCGGGGGAAGCTCGGGCTTCCCCCGCGCCTGCCCCGTGCCTGGGGAGGGAATTTTATATTTCTTTATTTCCCCCCCCCCCCAAAAAAAATTAGGTACCTTGAACGCACCTTGTTTTAGAGGGAGAGAACAAGAAAAAAAATTTTTTCCCTGTTCTCCCCCTCCTATGATCCGGTGCGTCCTATGGTCCGGTGCGTCCAATGGAGCGAAAAATACGGTAATAAAAACACAATAAAGCATCAATTATTAAAAACTTCCCTGTAATGGTTGAGGCAGGCATCTTCACTATACTGTTTTAGATGCCCACTGAAAAATTTTCTTTTTCAGCAAGCCTGTCCAGAGAGATTATGAAGTTACATTTGTATTAAATCTTTTATCAATTTTATCTTTTTTAAATTATGGTATTTATATATATATATATATATATGTATGTTTGTAACTGTCTTGTGTATTTTAGTCATTGTTTGATATATAATTGAATTGGTTTGTCACTTTGAGAGTCGGGGGCAGGAGCAAGCAGTTTATGCATTTGTGAAATAAAATATTGAAATCCTAATGCATGGTTTAAGATTGGTTTGTTTGTTTGCTCCACTCAAATCACCCTCCAAGCTAGGCAAGAGTGGCTTTAAAAATGAAAGTGCTCTCCGTGCTCAGCAGCTCTCACTGGCTGTGTTGGCAAAGATGAGGTTGCTGCCTAGAGTCTACCTGGTAACATGACCCTTTTCCCACCCATCTTGTCCATCTCTACCCTTCACTTCACAGCTGTAGTGCATAGCAGAGAAAGCTTGAAGTGACCTCTGTTCTGCTCCCTCTTCAGAGATTACTGTACATCTGTCTTCCCTGGCCCACCTTCACTGCACAACTAGGACACACAGAGGAGATGAAAGTTAAAGGGACTATTTTCCATTAAGTTAAGCTGTAAGAAAATTAACTGCTTACAAAGTTTAACAGCCCCTTGCTAGCGTTTTACAAGTTATGCCTGCACGTCAGCATGAAAAAATGTTTTAAAAGCAAAAAAACCCAACTCAACTGAGACAACCACCTCGTTGAGTTAAATAGGGCATGTTAGAAATCATGGTATAAATTAACGCTTCGCTTATTTTGTTCTAATATTCGTTACCCTTCCTTGTCACCATCTTCAAAAGGTTAGAGGAAATATGTTTGCATTGTATCCTGGACCAGTTGGAGAAACTGGATAAATGGTAGAATTAAGCAGCTTTAAAACTGCTTTGAGTCATGGATCTCAATGGAATTGAGTGCATCAAAGATACAACAACAACAACAACAACAACAACAACAACAACAACAATCCTGGACTGTGTCCATTGGAATGATTTCTTTTTCAAATACAGTGAATATCTAATAAGTTTAGCTTGCAGATTTGAAATATGTGTTCTTTATTTTTTGTTTACTGCTGCCAAGTTTCCCCAAGAGACTGAAGCACACTTCAAACACCTTCTTTTCTTGGTTTTTTAAAGACAACACAAGCATGGGTGGTTTTTTCTTTTCTATTTTAGAACGCTATTTGCAAAATGAAAATATATGGAAAGCTTGCTCAGCAGTGCTCGTCAGAACCTTCAGTGGAGTTAATATAATATTAGCCATAGCTGCAATGAAATGAGCCACACTTTATTCCATTTTGTTATGCTGTATATTTCGTAATTGACTATTTCACTCTCCCCCTCTGGAGACTTTATTTCATTATTGTATATATGTTGGGCTAAAATGTATATGATGTGTTGCAAACTCTAATTCCAGAGTAGCAGCATCTTTTACAGATCTTATATCTTCTAATGGCTCACATTACTACTAGCTTTTAGATATTCTCAGGGTTGCCACAGGCACTTCAACAATGAGAGAGAAGGGGAATTAAAATGTTTGTGCTCTGCACTGGATTCCATAGCTCCTGAAGGAAATAGCTTAGCTTTTTTTCGGTGCTCAGCTGGGTATTATGAATGCAAATTAGGGGAAGCAGAATTGTGGCAACTATCTCTGTACTAGATCCAGTGCTTTTTTTCTGGGGGGATGTAGGGGGATGCATACCCCTAAACATTTTTTATTTAAGAAAAAAAGTATTGACCAGATCTAGTTATGCTAAAGATAATATGAGTACAGAATCTGTGTGTGCATAAGGCTCTCCACACATGTTATAATGAACACTTACTTCTGGAAGATAGTACTGAATATGAATCCATTTCCGTTCAGCTTCAGATCAGGTTTCGATATGGAAACAGCCTTGATCAAACTGGTGAAATATGTACACTAGGAATTAGACATGCATCACTGTTTGTCCTGCTGAACTTTTCAGTGACTTTCAATACTATCAGCCCATGGTAAACATCTGGACTACCTTTCTAGTATGGGATGAGTGTATCAGTAATTCCAATCCTTTTTAGACAGGCAGTTGAATGAAGTGGGGTTGAGGGGACTCATTTTTGTTGCCTTGGCCATTAGCTTACCACATACAATCATACCTCGGGTTGAATATGCTTCATGCTGAGCGCGTTCAAGTTGTGCTCCGCAGCAACCCGGAAGTAACGGAGTGTGTTACTTCCAGGTTTCGCCACTCGCACATGTGCAGACGCTCAAAATGGCGTCACGCGCATGCACAGAAGCGGCAAAAAGCAACGTGCTCGTGCGCAGACGTGCCGTTGCTAGTTACATTTGCTTTTGGATGCGAACGGGGCTCTGGAACGGATCCCATTCGCAGCCCGAGGTACCACTGTACTTCAATGTTCTATTTTTCTGTCTCTTTATTCTCAGCAACTCTTAACAAACTACAGTGCTCAGAATTCTTTGAGGGGGAATTGTGCTTCAAATGTGCTTTAAAGATATAGTGTGCATGCAGCCTTAAAAGTCTTATTAGTTATTATGCTGGTACTTATAATCTTGTATTAAAAATCAATTAAACTTTGCTCCACATCCCATACTCCATTCTTTTGATGTATATATGTTTCTTCCTTCAAACTACTTCCATCAAAATGATTCATGTAAATGATATTAAAAGCAAAATGAACTCACCTCTTTTTGGCCTTGACTCACTACCAGCATCAATCCTTCCACAATGAATGAAATGTAAGCTGCTCCATCCCATAATTCACTCAGGAACATTAGTCTGACCTCTTATGTCACAGGCCTGCTGTTTTATTAACAGCCCTCATATTGCTAACTCATCTCTGTACCCTAATCATTTGAATATACTGAAGAGAAGATTTGATGTTATGGTTTTTCACTGCACTAAATAGAAATTTACTGGCCAATTAAGTGTTGTTTAGATTTGGAAAGGGTGGGGCAGAGCAAACATTAGAAAGCCCAGATTGCTTCCAGTTATCGTTTGGTTAAAAATATAATGGATCTAACACTCCAGCTGTTATGAACTACTTTTCCTCTGGCTAAGACAGATGGGTAATATTTTTGGCATAAAGAGAAGTCAGAACAGCACAGTCTTTCTGGGAAGGAGCCAGAATGGTGAGCAAAGCAGTTGTTGTCTATTTCCCTGGATGGCAGAACTTTACTTCCCTGAGGAGTGGTCATTACTTTTACTACATTGTAGCACATGGGCCAACAATTTGGAAGTCGGGGGGTTGCGTATGTGCTATGGCTTTATATTGTGTAGTTTTGGGAACACGGGCAATTGTACAATCATCATTCTTCCCAAGGTGAATGTAGGTGGTTGTGTGCTATCAGTCTGAAAGAGAAACAAGCCTTCTTCCTTAGGGCTTGTCCACCCTTCTGCTTGCCCATTGCCTAGAAAACAGAGGTCCAAGTGGTCTTCCCCTTATCTCATGCTGTCTTGGCATGGGTCTGAGAATTTTGCCTTTGCCCTGCCACTTTCCCCTGGAAATCCAGTTCTTTAGCGCTAAATTGGAACAAACGACAATCCTCAGAAAACCTGATTGCTATTTGTTCCAATTCAGTGCTAAACTGGGGTTTTCCTGGGGGGAAGCAGTGGGATAAAGAGAGGTGTGGATGCACCCCAGATCAGAAAGTGGTGTCTACATAGATACGCAAACTATATAGTTTTTCAGAATTTCCAAGGTGCTGAGGTGTCTGTGGAGGGGGGGTGGGGTAAGACACTAGAAGTGGAAGTAGAGAGGGAAGAGAAGAGGGTATTGCTCTTCTCTCAAGTCTCTAACCACCTGTGTCACGCTAAGCACCCTTGAGGGGAAGGTTTAGGGCTGGCTGGCAAGGGTACACTGCAAGTTTCCCCCCACCTACATAGGATTCTGAAATTACAGCCACACAGCATGGACTTTATGTGAAGTGCCATGCATGAACTGAATAGTAACAATAGCAAAAACAACAGCAACAGCAACCCGCCTTCACCCTAGGTCTCAGGATGGGTTACAATATTAAATCACAGCATTACAGCAGAATATTTAAAACTGTTTATAGCAATTTACAGTTGCAGAGATAAGGTAGGTCCTACGCTAGATCTGGGATATGGGTGGCACTGTGGTCTAAACCACAGAGCCTAGGACTTGCCGATCAGAAGGTCAGCAGTTCGAATCCCCGCAACGGGGTGAGCTCCTGTTGTTCAGTCCCTGCTCTTGCCAACCTAGCAGTTTGAAAGCACGTCAAAGTGCAAGTAGATAAATACATACTGCTCCAGAGGGAAGGTAAATGGCATTTCTGTGTGCTGCTCTGGTTCACCAGAAGCAGCTTAGTCATGATGGCCACATGACCCAGAAGTTGTCTGTGGACAAACGCTGGCTCTCTCGGCCAGTAAAGCAAGATGAGTGCTGCAACTCCAGAGTCGTTCGCGACTGGACTTAACGGTCACGGGTCCCTTTACCTTTACTTTATGCTAGATCTGCATAACTTCTACCTTATCAATGGTCTAGTGCACGGCAATTGCACAAAGAGCACTATACATGACAGAACTTTCAGTGGTACAGGGAGGTATCAGTGCCATGGTAAATGCCCCTATGCAGCATTTCTCTTACAGAAGAAAGCAGATATTCCTTGGTCGTATGATTACAGACTCAAATTACAAAGTGGACTCTCCTGATACAAACCAATCTGCTCATGGATCATGAACCGTCTTCAAAATATGAAGTGCTGCACATCCCTTTATGAGGAAGAAACCAATCAGCACTGCAGCCCTTGAACTACCTCATGTGTATTTTCATCTTCATATGTATTTATATTTATTTTTAAACATGTTTTGCCTTTGAGATTCCCTGTGGATTCCCCCTTCAGAATCCACATGGAAATGAGGTCGGATGGACTTAGTTTTGTCCCCTTGCAGAACTGGTATGGACCACACTCAAATGGGTCTTTCCATTCCTATGGATACTACAGTTTCCACTGAGTAAAAGTTGGGAAGAGAATTAGGTTTGCATGAAGTAACTTTAGCTAAGTAGTAGAGAGGAGTAGCTGCAATTCAGAAATATGCTGAGCTGACAGTTTACCTCACCTTGCCAAAGAGAAGATGCACAGAACAGAGAAGTTTACAAAATGCTTTGCCTAAGCATAAAAGTCACTTACTTCAAAACTGGAGTGTGGATTCTAAAACGCAGTTATGTGAGATACCTGAAATAGCACAAAAGGAGTTATAAATAATGACATAGATTTTAAAATTGCAAGTAGCTGAATGAATTCTCACACAAAATGCCTATTGGCAGATTTGTCAATTACTGGGTCATAATCCCATGAGCTAAATGGCTGAAGGCAATATAATTGCTGTTGTCAGTAGAAGCTTTTCTTACATATTTTATACAGACCTCAGAACACTAGCTTTAGAAATCTGACAATTGAGAACATTAGGTGCCCTCTAAGTGTTGCTGAATGTTGAAAAGGAGAAGATACAGATAACATTACTTTAATTAGGCAAGATAATATTGAGGGTAAAAATAAGTGTGGGGAAAATTCAGCATTGATTTTGGATTTAGGCTGGAATTATGAGGTATTACATGCGTTTGCTGCTTGCATGCATAAATACTACAAATCAAAGGTTGCAAAAAGCCACTTTGCACTGGACCACAGCAGTCAGCTACCATCAAACTGGTTCATTATAGTTGCTACCTATGCAGATGTTTGGGATGTGTGGACTTCAGTTCTCCACAAATTTGGTGTAAACCACAGAGCCTTGGGCTTGCCGATCGGAAGGTCAGCTGTTCGAATCCCCGCGATGGGGTGAACTCCCGTTGTTCGGTCCCAGCTCCTGCCAACCTAGCAGTTCGAAAGTGCGTCAAAGTGCAAGTAGATAAATAGGTACTGCTCTGGCGGGAAGGTAAACAGCATTTCTGTGCGCTGCTCTGGTTCACCAGAAGTGGCTTAGTCATGCTGGCCACATGACCTGGAAAAACTGTCTGTGGACAAACATTGGCTCCCTCAGCCAGTAAAGTGAGATGAGTGCCACAACCCCAGTGTCATTCGTGACTGGACTTAACTGTCAAGGGTCCTCTACCTTTACCTTTAGTTATGCCAATGACAGTAACACAACTCTCAGTGAGCTAGTGATCACTAGTAGACATGTAAAAACAAGTTTGTTTGAGGGATTTTGGGGAGGGGGAGGGATCTACATTAGGGAGCCAGCAAGATTTTCTAGGGCTCAGATAAGAGGGGAAACCTTCATGGTCTCTAAAGCAACTCAGGTGCTGGTCATGAGAACCAATGTTGTAGGTACCACTTTTGGTTACCAGCACTTTTGTACCTGAGGTGCCTATCAAAACACTTTAAAGAAATAACATATTCTGCTTTTTAGTACTAGGTAAAGAGACCCCTGACCATGAGGTCCAGTCGCGGACGACTCTGGGGTTGCGCCACTCATCTTGCTTTATTGGCCAAGGGAGCCGGCATACAGCTTCCGGGTCATGTGGCCAGCAGGACTAAGCCGCTTCTGGCGAACCAGAGCAGCACACGGAAATGCTGTTTACCTTCCTGCTGGAGAGGTACCTATTTATCTACTTGCACTTTGACGTGCTTTCGAACTGCTACGTTGGCAGGAGGAGGGACCGAGCAACGGGAGCTCACCCCGTCGCGGGGATTCGAACAGCCGACCTTCTGATCGGCAAGTCCTAGGCTCTGTGGTTTAACCCACAGCGCCACCCGCTTACTAGAGTATGCAGCAAATGTTTCTCATTCATTGAGCAAACTTTGAGGTGCACGCTACAATGCAGCCCTTCTTTATAACAACAGCTTAAAAAAGTATCCATCTGAACAGTTTTTGGAAAAGTTGTTCTTGTTAATGCTACTGAAGGAAATTCATCATTCGTTGTTGCTTACCAGCTTACTTTAACATTCTTCTTGGTTATATTTTAAGGGCATGACACCCACAAGAGATTCTTAAATGCTGTATGGTCCTCAGTACAAGGAAGGAATTCTTACTGCAATTTAAACAATTTAGATGATGGGGCTGTGAAATTGGAAGGCTCTCTTTTAATCGCTTTTAAATTGCATATATTTTCTTCCTGCTGTGAATATAAACTGCTGCAGCTTTTTTAAAATTCTAAACCCTGGATGTGAATATATAATTGCTAGGACCTGATGTTGTACTGTTCTTTGTGATCATTTCAGTCAGGGACTGACTGAGTTTTATTTATTTTAATGAAAGCACTTACACAACACTTTCTTTAAGTAAAACCAAGCTAGTCCACAACTCTAGAGCAACAGCAGGGGACACTTGCTTGTGGGTCTCCCAGAAGCATGTGGCTGGTCATTTTGGGACAAAACATGCTAGACTAGGTGGACCATTGGTTGGATCCATTCTTTCTGATGGGCCTTAGTGTTTCGGGCAATTGAATTAATGAACTCAGCCTCTAATAACCAAAGCAAGACAAGTTGAGCTGAGCTGGCCCTTGGGCAGTTCCCATGATGGCTGAACTATGGGAAGATATTGTCTTAGTAAAGGATCAGAGCCATTGAAAGGCTCTTTAAAAATCATTTTCATTATTTAGGGGTTGTCCAAACTTTTGCTTGTCCCACTGCTTTCCCCTGGGGAAACCCGATCTTTACCACTGAATCAGAGCAAATGACAGCCCAGACACTGAGGTCCGCCTCCAAGGGTCTTCTGCTGGTTCCCTCACTGTGAGAAGTGAAGTTACAGGGAACCAGGCAGAGGACCTTCTCGGTAGTGGCACCCTCCCTGTGGAACGCCTTCCCATCAGATGTCAAGGAGATAAAGAATTCCACAACTTTTAGAAGACATCTGAAGTCAGCCCTGTATTGGAAGATTTTTAACGTCTGATGTTTTTAATTATGTTTTTAGATATGCTGTAATCTGCCCAGAGTGGCTAGGGAAACCCAACCAGATAGGCGGGGTATAAATAATAAAAGTGTTGGTGTTGTTGTTGTTGTTGTTGTTGTTGTTGTTGTTGTTACTAGTCAAGATCAGAACCAATGGCCAAATCCTAATTTAATGCACATTGTTTGTTTGAAATACATAATTTCAGTTCTCTTTTTGTAATTAAATTGCATGTTGATAGAATAGAATAGAACAGAACAGAACAGAATAGAATAGAATAGAATAGAATAGAATAGAATAGAATAGAGGGCAAGTATTTCCTGTGGTCTCTGGAAAAGTAATAAAATAATTCAAATAATGGATATATTTTAAAGAAGTGTTTTGAATGAAAAAGCAAATCTCCAGCATACAGAAGATGAGATCAGAAAAGTGCATTTGGGATAATGCCAGAGAAGTAAGTCAATAGACTCATCTGAATCCTTTAGAAAATGAAAAAAACAAAAAACTAGCTGTCAGTTATTTCCCTGCTGATGCAGAAAAAACTTAGGTTGAAAAACTTCAAGGACAGACTAGAAGGCTTTTGGCAGCTCTGTCAATAAGGAGATCCCTCTTGTGGCAACAAATAGAGTTGTTCCTGTCTTGCCCTCACCCTGATAAATGGTTCATCATCTGATGTAGGTTGTCCTGTACAATATTATATCTGTCTACGTCTCAAGATTGCCTTCAAAAAGTTAAATAAAGGAAAACATCCATAGGAGCTCTTCCATAAATGCAATGGTCACAAACCAGCAAAAGTGTAGGATGGAAATTTTGTTCGTTTCTCCTCTCCTATAATCCATGCGCCATCTTGTATTTAGTAAGTGGGTCTTCCAATAGTCCAGTGCATATTTTCAGCATGTTCAAGGACAACTGAGGGAAGTGAGAATTGATAAAACCTTTTCTCTCCTTCCACTAGTGAGGCTTGGAGTGCCCCTTCTGTGAGTGGAACGCCACTCATGGCATTAAAAAAAATATCAAGTTGATCTGTGGCCTCAGTCCCACTTCTGACTCAGAAAGAGATTCAGAAGGGGATGAGGAATCCCATGGGGAGCCATTGTTCCCTGATCCAGGACTGTCTAGGCCAGTCCAGGCCAGAATAAATAGCTTTACCTGACTGTTTACACTCAGAGGACACCATCCCCAATGCAGCCTTCACCAATCTCATGCTGTAGGAGCCAGTGGCTGCAGAATCAGGCACTGTCCCTTTGAAAAACAGACAGCTCCTCAGCAGGGCCAGGGTTAATACCAGAGCAGCCAGCATTCAGAAGGTTTCAGCCTGCTGCTTAGACACAACATTTGTTAGATGAATTCCAGCTAGCCCTTGCCATGGGGATCTGCCCAGGACCTGAAAGACTATGCTGTGCCTAATATGATCCAGCCTGGTCTAGCCTACATTGACTTGACTATTGGACTTGATTCTGTTTTTCCACTTACTCCTTCCAGTAAGTGCCATTGTTTCAACCAGCCTCTCCTAGGAGCCTTGGACCAAGCTAGGACAGGACGCAACCCAATGGATATATTTTGTATTATTTCTTTTTTAAATGAATCAGCCAAATACAACATGCAGTTCAATTAATCCTAATGTGCATGGCACCTCTCATGGGTCAAGTATAATATTCAACATGATATAAACCTCACTCAGTATAAATAGAGCTTGATTATGACAATATCTTTACAAGATTTCTTAATGTTTCTGAAGTCTCCCAGGCTATAGGATACTAGAAAATTGATGAGCCATAAAAGCCATTATTTTTCTATGAAAGTAACACACATGCAAATGGATAGAAGTACTATAATTTCCACCCCTGTTTTACATTTATTAAGGACTACCAACCAGTCTGTTTCCCAATTGCTATGTTCTGGTCTCCCAGACTCTGCCTAGGTACCCAATAAGTTATACGCTGAATCCTCAAAAGTTGTTGCATATGTTTTGTGCTTTAGAAAGAAATTCACAGATTTGCTAAAAGAAATATATATTAAAAATGGGGGTGGGTGGGTAGGCTGTAAGAGCAGAATAATTTCATGGCTGTGAAAAATTGTCACTTGTGGGGTTTTTTCTCCTCGCACAGCACATGCTAGTATATGGGCACTACTCATTTACAAATGATACATTCAGTAAGTTATCTGATTGAGAAGTGATGGCCTTCCTATTAATTATACCATTCAAGTGTATGAAAGGTAATGAGTGATGTCCTTTACTTCCCCCACTGTGTTCATTAGCAATCATCCAATTTAAATGACTGAATGAGTTCATGATGAAGATCAAACTGTAAATGAGCTTGAGCAGGATTTTCCAGTGATTCTAAGTGCCTTATCTTCAAATGATAAGTGCCTTATCTTCAAATGTGTATTAGAGACACATTGCTTTAGAAAAAATAACTGAATGGAGAATAATTAGTAATAGGGATCTTTGATCTGGAATAAACAGAATCACAGATTATTACAGCCAATGTATGCCAAGCAGCTTCAAAATTGAATTAAATGCTGTAAATTCTTTGCTGGGAATTTACAATGAGAAATATCCCTTGATAGCAGTTTCATTATGGATCTTGGTTTTGGGAGTGAGATGGGTGGAGAACAAATAATAGAGTCTTAAAGGACTTCACATCTTTAATGTCTCATCATAACCCTTCTCACTGAATAGTTTACTTATTCATTACTATCCATAGCAAGTGCCACCACTGGCTCATCATGTCAATTTCTTCAATCCACTGGGATGGAGTAAGGAAAGCAAGGCAACAATAGAGGCTTTGCCACATCATATGAGGCTACTCAGAACTTACACAATCATTTGATTCCTTGCAAAGCAGCAACCATTCCTTCTGATGCCAATTCATGTTTCTCCATGCTCATGCCTATGTAAACTAAACCTTAACTACATGTGCACAAGAGAGAAAGCACCAGAACATTTTAGGGTTCTCCTGATGGCTTGAAGATGCTCAGACAATCTTCAGAGGGGAAGGGAACTTAGGGAGGAAGAACCTTCTAGTACGGCCCAATAAGAATTCAGTGCCACAGAACATCGAAAATTGATAATGCTGAAAGATTGAAGTCTCATCCACAGCATATGTTCAAAGCACTCTAAAGCATTCATGGCCTTCCCCCCAAAATCCTGGAAACTGCAGTATGCTAAGGATGCTGGGAAGTGTAGCTCTGCAAGGGATCTCATAGTAACTCTCAGCACCCTTAACAAACTATAGTTCCTAGGATTCTTTGGGAGAAAGCCATGACTGTTAAACTGGTACGAGGGTGCTTTGAATGTATGCTGTGGTTTGAATCCAGCGAAGTCCTGCCCAGAGTCCTACCCAGAGTAGAACCATTTAAATGACTGGACTTAAGTTAGCCACATCTATTGTTTTCAATTTTCAACTCTACGTGTGCAAGGGTGCATAATGCTATGGATATGCACACACATACATGCAAAGGGAGGTGTGGGGAGAAGAGTATCAGGAGGGTGTGTATGAAGATCAGCAGAAGAAAAAGGAAAGAAAGAAAATGCAAACCAAAAGTACAGAGGGGCACTGGAACAAGCAGACCTTTATGTAATTTAAACAAATTTTTATTTCTCAAGTATATAAAATATACCAGTTAATCCGAAGAACTCATTTTTCATTCTAAGAGAGTAATAGCAGTGGAGTTGAATGGTGGCTTAATTTAAAAAATCCATATGGATACATTTCCCCCTTCCTTATGTCTAATAGACAACTGTGCAATTAGAAGCCACACATTGTGACTTTTCCAGAGTTTAGGTACTGTCAGTGCTTTCGGTGTCAGCAAGTCATTTTTATAATAATGTGGTTGGTGTACTCAGAGCCCCAGCCTGTGCATTCATCAGAATTATTTCCTTTCAAAGGAAAGTGGAATTGTTTACTTTGAAGTCACATTTCTGTAATTGCAGGTAGGCTGTTCAGACTGACACTAACTCCAACCCCTGAAAATTGTCATAGAGAGGTGTGCCATTAACAGTGTGATAGACGCTATAGAGACAGAGGGCGCAATCCCTCCAAAGAGGAGGCGTGACCCACATAAAATGGCTATGGCCTGGATAAGGGGAAGTTAACAAATGACTTCATGCCAGTTTTACTTACTTACTACATTTATAGCTTACCTTTCCCTAACAAGGAGCTCCAGGTGTGGTGTACATGGTTACCCCTCTCCTCATTTAATCTCCACAACAACCCTGTGAGGTAGGTTAGGCTGAGAGACAGTGAACCACCCAAGATCACCCAATGACTTCATGGTGGAGTGGGGATTCAAACTCTGGTCTTCTAGGTCTTACACTCTAACCACTGCACCATGCTGCCTCTCACTGTTCACATTTCCTGCACCACCACTGAGAATCACAGATGCTCACAGACTTGTGTGTTTCCATGCTTATATGGAGAACTGAACTTAAGATTGGAAGAAATGGGAAACTGGGTGAAACCAAATTTGGCAAAGCCATCCCTAGCTGCAATGCTACAAATGAACATATAAGTATACACTTTTATAGTGAGATGTTTACAGGACCAATGCATTTATCTTGAACACGGAACAGGAACTATAGATAAATAATAACAAAGAAAACAAACCTTTGATGCTTACAGGAGGATCCTGATATGGGATTAATAAAATGTAATTGTAATAAAAATGCTTATTTGCTATTTGTGGTGGCTTCAATTTAAATGTCATGAATGATCAACAGAAAGTACTTGATTTACTGCATACAGTATAGAGCAACTAAGCAAGACTGGGTGGGAAAAGAGAAATGTTTTAAAATAATTTATGTCTAAATAGCACAAGTTCTTAATTGTAAAGAAAAGTAGTAAAGTAGCAATTTTCAAAGGACAAAAAAGCTTTGGGCCAGATTGAACTAAGCCCAGTGCCGGGTTTATGTATAAGCTAAACAAGCTATAGCTTAGGGCCCCACTCTCTTGGGGGCCCCCAAAAAAATTAAAGGAAAAAAACCCTGGATGTACATTTCCAAAATATAAGATAAAAAACAAATAAAATAAAACCTACATAGAGCAACAGTGTTTTGTGTTGTGTATGGACCTATTAGGTCCATAAATTACCATATAGCAAATATTCAACACAAAAAACAGTGACAATTTGTTGTTGACAAAGGACAGCTGGACATATAAAGGGCCCCATTACCTTCAGTAGCTTAGGGCTTCATCAAACCTAAATCTGGCCCTGACTAAGCCAGTACATAACAAAGCTCTTCCTCCTGCTGCTCCCTCACCACACACCTCCTTCAAATGTGCTCTGCAGAATCAAGAGAAAGCTCAAAACAGTGAGGGGGGGGGGAGTGAAATGACAGAAGAGGAGGTTCCATTTGGCAAGTAGAAATCCTTGCACTGATGCAACTACCACCTTATTGCTGCAATGAATTCCTTCCTTCTTCATTAAAAATAATAATTGTACTTAGGCAAAATTCCTTTCCTGGAGAGACCACCAAGAATCCAGATGGGAGAACTTAAACTGTAATAACATGACTAATATTTTCATTGTCACAGTAACAAAATGCTGCATCACCCTGAAATTAATGAGATGTGAAGGATTAAGCATTGTTTTCGATACCTAACAACAGAAGGCATCTTAAGTATATTAGTTGGAGTCCCTTTTGTCTTCTTTCTGATAGTTTAGGTATAATTATGCCTTCTATTTTCAACGTTATTGTGAGAGTGGTGTTGCAAGCAACATTACCCCCACACAAGAAGGAGGTATCAGCAGATTTGGGGGCACCTGAAGGGTTTCAGAAGAAAAAGAAGATTTTTAAACCCTAAAGGAAGGAGGAAACTCTAAAAAAACAACCCAATGACATGTGTACATCTCCAGGGACCACAAGTGTTGGCATATAGGAATCATAAAGGAAGGGGAAGGGGATAAAATGAAGGGGCTGAGCTCCTGAACAGCAGCATCCCACAGTGTAACGTTTTGTTGCAGTTGTGTTCACTATTGCCATCACCCCCTGGAGATCATTCCATTCAGCCTGCAGTATGATGAAAAGGGGCTACAGATTTTGCCATTCTTGGTTTAATGTCATTTGATTTTAACAAAGCAACTTTAAGGGGGTTAGAAATGAGCATATTTCTGTGGGCCAGTATCCAACCTATGGCTCCACCTGCACTACCCATTAGAAGCAGTATCAGACCACTTTAAACAGTCACAGCTTCCCCAAAGAATCCTGGGAACTGTGTTTTGTTAAGGGTACTCAGCATTTCAGAAGACTCCTATTGTCCTCACAGAGTTCCAGTTCTCAACATCTTTAACAAACCACAGTTCCCAGGATTCTTTGGGGAAATCCATGAAGGTTAAATGCATAGGTGCAGATGGGGAAGATTGGTGGTGGGTGGTGGTGAGGAGATCTGCTGTTCTTTGCAACCTCACAGAGTGCACATTGTAGTGCTCATAATGTGGCATTTCCTAAATAACCCGTCAAGTTGGCTTTTTGACACAGGTCTTATTCGTGGTCTAAATCTTTCTGCTCCTATAATAAATGTCATCCCGACTTTTAAAATGAGTGCAAGATACTTTTCAGAGTAATAGATGTTTGTGAAACATGGGGCAATTTATTTTCTTGAAGATGATGGGTACCCAGGGAAACTCGGTATCAGCTTGTAAGTTACTTTTTTTATTTGCTTCTAATTAACGAGAACTTAAACTGTTCTGATTCTGAGGACATGAGCTAAATAGATTGGCATGGGCATTTTTCACTTTTGCGGTCAGAGTGCTCTCTTATAATTGCTCAGACATCATCAGTCTCAAAATGGCCTGGCTTCTTCTACAGACAAGTGTGTTTCTTCTCATCCATGCTGGCGTTTTCCTCAGATATTCACAGGACCCATGTGGCCCATTATTTAGGTCTGAATCTAAGTAATTAATTCCTTTCATAACCTTGAGCTGCTCCCTTTTTCTCTCTTCAGTATTCTTGTCTGCCCCAAAGGGAAGGTTCCTGACCTTTGTCACAAATGTACTGGGTTGTGAATTGAATCATGACTACAGGATGTGGGTCTTTATTATGTACAGAGCTAGTTCTTAATCTTACATATTTGATTACAGTGGTATCTCGGGTTAAGAACTTAATTAGTTCTGGAGGTCTGTTCTTAACCTGAAGCACCACTTTAGCTAATGGGGCCTCCTGCTGCCGCCACACGATTTCTGTTCTCATCCTGAAGCAAAGTTCTTAACCCGAGGTACTATTTCTGTGTTAGCGGAGTCTGTAACCTGAAGCGTCTGTAACCCAAGGTACCACTGTACATATAATGATTAATGAACTGCCCCACTATAATTCATAGTTTCTTGTTGAGTGCAAGTCCAATTCAGTCAAATGTTTTGTTATTACAAGATTTGGAAGCATTTTAAATTGAACTTCTTTGAGTTGATCCAGCATCTTTTAAATAAATATTTTTAAAAAAATCTGAGACAGACTAGGAAGCACGAGCCCTGCTCTACCGTAATTCAGAATGGGATCAGAAATGGTCTTGGAAGTGGTGCTCTGTGATCACATGATGTTGTTTATAATATTTGTATAGGGAAAATATGGCTGCCCCGACATGATTGCATGTATGCAGCCATCTTTTTCTCATACATACCTGATCCTACTAATTTTAGTGGTGAATACAAAATACCTATGTCAAAAACTTGTGTTGGAATTATTCATACTGAGTTGGTTTGTAGGAAAATAGGATACTAATTCCTGCTCAGAAACATCACTGTAATTCACTGGGCAGCCTGCTCAGTCCTACACAAATTTTCTCGGAAGTAAAAAGTGTATAGGATTGTGGTTTTAGTGTCATTTCCATTTATTGGCTTTATTTTGTTTTCTTTTGTTTATTATCAAATTTCTTTCCCATCCTCCCAAAGGAGCCCAGGGTAGTAAACACCAAAATGTTAAAACTATACGATTAAAAATAGCATAAAAACATTTTAAAGCAATTAAAAAGTTCCAAAACATTTTAAAACATTAAGATAATCTAAAAACAGCTAATAATTTCAAGGTTGCTAGGAACAGTATAATTCAGTAATCAAATGCTTGGGTAAACACAATTGTGTGTTTTCTTCTAATTTCTTCTAATATTTAATAATAGCATAGTCAAAGAGAGAGAAAATGTCATTGTGTTGCAGCAAGTCCACTAATAAAGGACATTCAAAGAACATTATATCCCTAGTAGCCATAATTTATCTGGTATTGACCACAGCCCATAAGAAAACAAAAGGTATATTATACAAATATACCACTTTTCACAACAGAACATTAGGTTTTAGAGCAGCTAAGCTTTTAATCACATTTACAATAATTACAAGCTCTAAATGCTAATTACACACTTCATAATGCACCTTATATAGAGCCCAAGGCTAAAGACTGAATTCTGTTCTATTTACATTGCATAGCATATAGCTGATAACTTGGAGACTTTTGGCTGAAATCCCAAACACATTTACTGGGGAATAAATCCCACAGAATTCAGAATTTTGAGTAAACATGTTCTGTAAATCAATGAATCACTAATGGTTGCTTTACAGTTCTTTAATTCATTGTGGCTGCAGGGCAAGTAATAATGTGTGTGTGCATATATACATATTTAAAACATGCATTTTAAAAAAAACAATAATACCAAGAGCTGGTAGGATATAGCAGATAGTGGGTTGACTGGGGAAATCTGGTTTCAAATTTCCATTTAGCCATGATCCTTCCTTGAACCAGCTTTCCAGTTTAGCCTGCCTGACAGGGTTGCAGAGAACATAAAATGGGGATAGTTCCATATACGCCTGCAGGAAACATATGTGATAAAATTGAATTTGAATATTTATTCTTTAACTGAAACCCCAACACTTTATCAGTTTAACTCACATTCTGATTGTTTGTTTGTTTACTATTGTAAGAAGTGGGAGTGCCCCATGCAGCATGGAGTGCCTCCATCCAGAGCTCTACCCACTGAGCATGCTCAGTTGTCATTGGGTTTCTTAAGAGGTCTCTTTCCTTTGGTTCCCCCCACCCACCCTTAAAGTTTCTTTTGCACATGTATAAACTTCCCCCAAGCCTATTGATATCTCCCTCTCATGTCTGGATAGTGAAGTGGCAGATGAGAACTGAGAGACCTAAGTTCACCATCAGTATGTATTTATCGCATGTTGGGCAGCCACCAAGAACACTTCCATATGCCCTCAATTTTAAAACAGCAAAATCGACTCATTGTTTTTTTAATGGGATTTAAGACTTTTAAACTTTTGGTACTAGGAGGTGGATATGGACCCCAGTGAATATGGACCCCAGTGGCATCAAGGCAACAAGCAAATAAGGCAGTGATCCAAAGACCTGGGGTGGGTCTTATAGCTCAGGAACTACATCCTAGGGCTGTTAAGTCTGAGATACACACACACACTATGTCATGTGCAAATGTATATCCTATTGTGCAGGTGGGGTGGATGGCCCCAAAATAAATTGAGGGCTGCACACAAGTAGTAAGATGCATGAGAAAATGCCAACAGGTGAAGATTTCCATTTTAGGAAAGGCTTGACCTGTTGAATTCCTGCCTGAAAAACAGCTGCAAGAAGCACAATAGCCTCACTCTCACCCAGTTGTAAACTATTTATGTGACCATAGATCTTTCAACTAATTGATCTTAGGCTGTCAATACCGCATTCAGCACAAAGCATGGCAGTTGCAAAGGCTAATGTGGGGTCAACAGAGATTTAATATTTACATCATTCAAGGTGCTGATGTCTGTTCTTGGACAAATCTAGGAGTAAGTTACTGAAAAGCAAGCAGTGTGCTCGAAGAGCATTTGCTGTGGTTATTTATTTTTAATATAGCATACCTCATAAAAACTACAGTAATGTTAGCAGCCTGGGTTAAACAGATACATTTTCTTTTGTTTTCTTTGCTCAAAAAGAACAGGAGGTTTTGGGGTTTTTTACATCACTATGCATGTTTTATCCCAGCAGCAGCCACCCAGCCACCCCAAGAATCCCCCTATGAGTGCAAAAGCAATTAATCACACTCTCTCCCCTGCTGTTGCTATTATATTCAACAGCTGCCTCCCAACTGCATTTCCCTAAAGAAATTAAAAACACCAAGAGACTGGATAACTCTGGGCTACACTGCAGGACTGTCATTCACTATTCTCTCTCAGCAATTCCCCTCTCCCCACCCCACAAACATAAGTGTACCAGCTCTGGGCTGCTTTGTAGGATCAATAACACCATGCAAATTATTTTATAAGAAGTGAAATAGGGAGGATCTGGGAGGAAAGTTGAGTAAGGGAGGACATATGTTTAAAATTATGTATGGTGCGAAAAAGGTGGAGAGGCGTTTTTCTCCCTTTCACCCAGTAGCAGTCTGCAGGACAGAGTGATGGTGCTTACCTGACTGCCTGTCACTGGCCTTGCTGTAGATTACTGAGAAGGGAAAGGGAGAGACCATGGCGAGGGGAGCATGGTGTCAACACACTGGGGGAGGCAATCCAGCACTCTTGCTAGCTGCCTGCTCCTGCTCTCACATAAGACTAGGGAATCTCCATTCATCTGATGGAGCTGAATGCTGGAAGATTCAGGATAGATAAATGGAAGTATTTCTTTACTCAGTGCATAGTTAAGCTATGGAATGCTCCATCACAAATTGTAGTGATGGTTGCCGACTTAGCTTTAAAAGGGGATTATGCACACTCATGAAGGACAAGGCTATCAAAGGCTGTGTACTACCTTCAGGATTGGAGCAGTATAATAATAATAAAATTTTATTTATATCCTGCTGAAGCCGGGCTCAGAGTAGCTAACAACAATAAAAGTAACACAGCTTACATAAAATCACAATCAATTAATTGAAATGCATTCTAAAATCAATTCATTCTAAAATCAATTCAAAATCAAATTATTGGCAAACACTGGGCTAGAGTTCTATGAGGATTACGGAAGGAGGGGGTCAGACTGTGCCTTGGCCAAAGGCCTGGTGGAACAGCTCTGTCTTGTAGGCCCTGCGGAAAGATGTCAAGTCCTGCAGGGCCCTAGTCTCTTGTGACAGAGAGTTCCACCAGATCGGGGCCATGGCCAAAAAAGCCATGGCTCTGGTTGAGGCCAGCCTAACCTCCCTGTGGCCCTTAGTATGCCTTTGACTACCAGGTGCTGGGGAACACAAGTAGGAGAGTGCTGTTGTGCTCATGTTCTGAATGTGGGCTTCCCATGAGCCTGTGGTTGGCCACTGTAAGAAGAGGATGCTAGACTTAGTTTCTCTGAGTGAGCAGGACCTTCATGTCTTTCTGAATATCCACTCCTATTTCATTGTTAGCCGCTCAGTAAGGGACTGCTGAGAGTCAGATAAGCTACTCTGAATTTCCCAAAGGAAAAATAGGAGATAAGTATAACGGCAACGCACATCGGTAATTTGTTGTTTAATGGGTTTCTTCATGTAGGCAGTTGAAGGCTCCTTCATCAGTATTCTTGACTATGCTGAAGTATGTGGTGAAATTCTGAATGATTTCAGCTGACATGAATGGCAGTACTTAAATCACTTCTTGTACTAGCTCAGAGGTTTATGGTTGCACAATGAAGCTTTCTCCCCTCTCCTCTCCCAGCCCTCCCCAAATCATAATCCATTAAATAATGTACAGTTTGGTGCCTTTCATGACACCCAAGATTAGCTGCCTAAGGCAAATGTCTCACTCTGCCTATTGGGAGGGCAAGGAGGGTTGGCCATGGAAAAATATTGGTCCCTGGGGTACTCTTATAATCACCCACATATAATTTGGTACATGGTTTTAAATAGTATGGCTCCAACAGGGGAACCCACAAACCACCATCTAGCTCAGCATATTTTATTTTAAATGTTGTAAATTGCATTGTTAGGTTAGGAATCTACTTTATACTGAATCAAATCAGCATCCATCTCAGTCCTGTCCATGCTGACTGACTGGCAGGAGCTCTCCAGGATTTCAGACGGGTAACATTCCCACCTCTGGAGATACTGGGGATTGAACCTGGAACCATCTCTGAAGACAAAGTGGATGAACTACCACTGAGCTTCAGCCCTCCTTCCAACAATATCAAGTTGCTTTAGTATTGTTGATGCAGCAGCTAACAGAACTGACTATCCCCCTTGTGTTTCTTCCCTTATATAGGAAAACTGGGATGCAGAAAGTCCTTTTAGATGAGGATGAAGCCTGGGCTGGGATGCCAACAGATCTCAAGCAGCATCCCACCACCTCTTCATCACCTGTAGAGACTGAAGAGGTACAGTGTCCTTGGTGTTGATGTGATTTTCAGTTAAGTAGGGCAGAATTGGCTTATCTGCCCTTCTTGCACAGTAATGGCACTCCGGCAGCTGGCAAAAAGTGCTTTAGGACAAGTAACACATAACTGAACTCTATCATAACACAATAGAGTTTCAAATGAAGTTTTTGCCATGGTACAGGCTAGAGAGGTATAGGAAATGCCAAAGCAAATTGCTGCTGGATTAAAACATCTTCCCTATAAGGAGTGGTCAAATAAGTTGGTGTTTTTAAATTTCAAAATACAGATAATTGAGAGGAGGGGGCATGACAGAGATTTATAAAATTTATGAATGATATGTAGAAACTAGGTACAAATTATCCTCTCTCAAACAAAATAAACTCTAAGTAATCTAATGAAACTGATTGATAGTAAGTTAATAACAAGAGGAAGTTTTATATAACTGTATATCTAAAGATGAACAATTGCATTAGTAAAGCAAACTGATCTCACTTTGCAATTAGATATAGAATGAACAAACAGGAGAAGAGATGGAACCTCTGCAAGCTATTGTCACGTGAAGGGGTCTGTAACTTCAGAGGAAGCAGATCTCTCATAAGGAGGAGAATATAAATTTGTGGCTGTGTTGATTGACCTGTGAGCTGAAACGGTAGGGCTTCCGTGCTGAGGTAGTACCTGCCCTCCATTTCCTAGCCAAGGGAGTGGGGTTCAGAAGGAGCTATCCAGACCTGCAGGGACTGCTCAGAGATGCAGCTGCTGAGGAGCTGTCCAGCATTTCAGCATCACAGCACTTCACTCCTGTTTCTCAGCTTGCTGTTGAGCCTCCAGAGCACAGTGACTGCAAAAGGATGCGCAAAAGCAGGACACAGTCTTGGTTAGAAAGGTAAGGGGAAACAGAACATCCTAAGCATTAACTAATAATTCAGGCTATAATGAGTGTAATAAAATAGTGTGTGAAGAATGTCTGTGGGTGAAAAAGGAAGACGGAGAGATAATCTGTTAGTGTAGATGGGGAAGAGTCTCATTTAGGATTCTTCAGTCACAGAGGCATGGTTTTTATATGTGTTTATTATTTCCCATGAACAAGAAATTTCGTAGCATATTCCTCCTAGGCAATGCACGGAAAGAGAATTAATGAAAACTATAACAAGAGAGGTAATTTTGTGCTTAATTATATAGAGACATTAAATGTCATTTCCATACAATGTTGAGCTGCATGTAAAATAGCCAGGGGCATGTTGAAACTTAATTTATTTGTTTTAAAATTTTATTTTCCTTAGGAGATCTGTACAGTCAGAGTGCTCCAAAGTGGAAAGATAAAAAGGAAGCAGGATGCAAAAACTATTTAACTGAAAGACTGCTTTACTGGTTTCAGTAAATAGAAAAGAAAGTGCTAGGAGAGGCAATTTACCTGAAAATTATCTTGAATCAAGCAGCTTCAAGAAATAAGAACCTGAAGGAAATCTCTGATGCAATGTATTTCAAATAGACTGATCTCACTCATAAGGTTTTGTAAAAGGACCGCATCTAGTAATCTCATCTAAACTAAACAATACTTAACAGAGGAGACTGATATTTGTCACTGCAGTCAATGGATAATTTTTCCTCCCAGCCCAACTTCAATGCTTCCTGTACTGATGTGGATTTTGGTTGCTATGGGTCAGGACAACATGGGCACAACATGACAGCTCCACAGCTGATTCCTAAGTTCTACATTGCCGTACCCATCATCTACTCTGTGATCTGTGCTGTTGGGCTTACTGGAAACTCTGCAGTCATTTATGTCATCCTAAAAGCTCCCAAAATGAAGACCGTCACCAACATTTTCATTCTGAACCTGGCCATTGCTGATGAGCTCTTCACTTTGGTACTTCCTATCAACATAGCAGACTACCTGCTGCTTCAGTGGCCCTTTGGCGAATTCATGTGCAAGCTGATCATCTCCATCGACCAGTACAACACTTTCTCAAGCATTTATTTTCTAACCGTCATGAGCATCGACCGATACCTGGTGGTGGTTGCCACCATCAAATCCAAGAAAATGTGCTATCGCACCTACAGGGCTGCCAAGACAGTGAGTCTCTGTGTCTGGGTTTTTGTCACCATCATCATATTGCCGTTCAGTATCTTTGCCAAGATACACACTGAAGAGGGACGATCCCAGTGTGTCTTTGTCTTTCCCAGCCCAGAGGGCTTCTGGTGGAAAGTGAGCCGCCTCTACACCCTTATCTTGGGTTTTGCCATCCCGGTGTCCACCATCTGCATCCTGTACAGCACCATGCTCTTCAAGCTGAGGCGTATGCGGCTCCACAGCAATGCTAAAGCTTTGGACAAAGCAAAAAAGAAAGTGACAATCATGGTGCTGATCATACTGGGCGTTTGCCTGTTCTGTTGGACCCCTTATCACCTGAGCACTGTGGTCGCCCTCACCACAGACATCCCACAAACCCCTCTGATAATTGGAATCTCCTATTTCATCACCACCCTGAGCTATGCTAACAGTTGCCTCAACCCGTTCCTTTACGCCTTTTTAGATGATACTTTCCGGAAGAGTTTCCGAAAGTTGGTTGAATGTGGAACTCCCTCATAAGATTCCAGATCTTTTTCTAGCCCCTTTTAAAATAAGCTTAATGCATTTTGAAGAACCTTCACAAAGCATGATTGGAAGGGACTAGTTCTGGCCATAGAACCATATCCAAAATGTTGTAAAACTGAAAATTCAGGAATTGGCTCGTCCGCTTCTTCAAGCAGTGTCCCCATATCCCTGCCAGGATGAAGAAGCTTGCTGCATCACCACATTACATCCTCCGGGGCATTTTTTTTCTTGTTCTTTCTTTTTTTGGCACTACATCTATTCATTGTGGATTCTCCTCCTATTGGTATGGAATGCAACATAATTCCTTGGAATGTAAAAAAAAGAAAGAAGAAGATTTAATATTCAGCAGACCCAATATACAGAACAGTACTAATTGAAACATGGAGTTTTTTCATGCCAAATAAAGGTGTGCAGAGTGCCTTTGCTTAATGAATCTGAATCCTACTAGTTTGATACCTGTATTATATTTATCTTGCTGTATTACCTTCCTCCATCATATTTTATTACATATTAATTCTGCATTTGACAAGGTAAGCTTTTATGACAAGGTAATGTGTTCTTCTACAGCTCCCACACATTTAATTGGGGGGATGTGGGCCTAGTTGATTCATTCTTCCTTTCCTCCATATTCAATCACATTGTGTATTTTAAGTTCTGACACATCTTGTAGTTGTGATTATTATTATTCTGTAAAAATACTGTAATTAAGGCTTAAACTGCTGCACAAATCTTCTGTGTACAGACTTTCTTAGATATAAGTATTTTGCAAAGGAAAGTGCCCTCTAGCATAAAATGTCATAGCTTGATCTTTGTCACATTTTTTTAAAAAAACATCCCAATCTTTTCTTCTTCTTCTTTTTTAAATACTGGAGATAAGAACATAGAAAGCCCCCCAAAGTCCCAACAAATATAAGGAAATAACAGCAATTTTACAAATGGTATATATATCCTAATAAGATTTAAATATTCACAGCCTGTTGCTTTGTAAGTGCCAAGTGGAGATGGGGAAATAAATTGCTTTTTTGTAGCAACGTGTGTCGAGAGCCACCTTCAGTAAGAAGCAGAAATTTCAGTCCAAGTACACTTCTCTAAACACCAGGAAAAGTTCTCATTGGAAGAAAGCAGCTCCCTGCTTATAATAAGACTTCTAAACCTGGAGTATTCCCGAGATTCTCAAATCTTTTCTTGAATAGTAGAAGTTCTTATCTGGCAAGCCTACATCAACTTTGGAAGGCATCTTGTGAAAAATTCAATCTGAAGCTTCTCAAAATGAGTGCTTTCCCCAAAGATGATGGAGAGGCTTGCCTGATACAAACTACTATTCAAGAAACAATTTGAATTCTTGGGGAATTCAATTCTTGGGGAATACTCCAGGTTTAGATGTCTTGTTTTCCCAGGGTTTGGCCACTGTCACATGCTGAGACAGATGGATGTCAACAACAACAACAACAACAACAACAACAACAACAACAACAACAGGCATCTTGTTTTAGGCACGGGCCTGCTTCCTTCCAATGACCATGTCACAATGCTAGGATTACCTGAATCAATCCATTTGGGTGATATATATTTATTTATTTAATTTTTTATTTCAAACATACAAATAAATACATAGATAACAAATACATACTTTGGTACCTTCTATATAAATCAAATAATGTCAGTCTTAAAAACCTTACTTCTCAACATATATAAAAAGAAAAGGGAAAGAATCATATCAAATAGGATCTAACAAAAAAATACATATTGAATTTGTTTTTGTTTTTACCGGTAGATCACGATATACCTGTTGGACGTGCCTCTTGTATATGATACCTTTCGTTATGGATTGAATCTGTTTACATACTTTAATTGTAGTGGACCTTGTAATGGTTCATTTTACTTTACTACATCCCCCGCCCCCCCGTATTTAATGTTTTCTCCTCAACTTGGTATGAGGAAGCGATGTATCTCTGTTTACAGAATTAATCCAAACACAACCAAATTTTAGATGTGGGAGGTATATCTTAGTACTACTTAAAGACCTTAGTCTGCAGTTTCTCACATGCAGTAATGGGCTACCCATGCAGGAACATAGGAAACTGCTGTATACTGGGTCAGACTACTGGTCCATCTTCGTTCAGTAGTGCCTTTGCTGACTGGCAACAGTTTTCCAGGGTTCCTGGGCCCTATTTTCCAGCCTTACCTGGAGATGCCAGGGACTGAACTTCAAACCTTCTTCATGCAAGGCAGATGCTCTAGCCCTGAACTCTGGCCCTTCTTCCTCCATCCCATTTTTGAGTGTCAGTCCCTTAAAGGAAGCTAGCTGCCTCCCAGACATTTTGTGCACTTCAGCTTTAAGAAGCACATTTTCACAGGGAAAGCTGTGGGGCCAAAAGAAGAGTGCTCAGACAAGGAGCTTGGAAGTGTGGACCTGTGCCTGGAAAGAGGGGGGGGGGAAAGGTAAGTATGGGTAAGCCCTAATTAAGCAGCAAGTAGCTAAACATACGCCGGTTAATCCCAGAATTCCACAGCAATCCAGTGAAAGAGCAGGTTGACACTTTGCCTCACAAATGGGCTCGAAGGCAGGATGAACACTCAAATATCCCCTCTTCCCATGCCTCCTTACAGGCTGGTGGTCTTTGGTACTGCATTCCCCAAAGGGTGAGAGCAAAGTCATCTCCCACATGCAGCCAAGGAGGGGAGCAATAATCTTATCAATGGGCCCTCCCCATTTGTTTTAATATTAATTTGGTATATTACGGCTGGAGTATATTGAACTCTAAGTAAAGGTAAAGGGACCCCTGACCGTTAGGTCCAGTTGTGACCGACTTTGGGGTTGCAGCGCTCATCTCACTTTATTGGCCAAGGGAGCCAGCGTACAGCTTCTGGGTCATGTGGCGAACCAGAGTAGCGCACGGAAACGCCGTTTACCTTCCCTCTGGAGCAGTACCTATTTATCTACTTGCACTTTGATGTGGTTTCGAACTCCTAGGTTGGCAGGAGCTGGGACCGAGCAACGGGAGCTCACCCCATCGCAGGGATTCGAACCGCCGACCTTCTGTTCGGCAAGTCCTAGGCTCTGTGGTTTAACCCACAGCACCACCCGCGTCCCATATTGAACTTTACATCATAGTCAATTAATTACATTAAAATAACTGCATCACCCCTCCCCCAAAAAACCCAGCCACACAAACTCAGTTTCTAAGAAATAGTGAATTGATATTTTGAGGGGTCAGGGGAGCTGATGTCCCTTGAGTATTTATACCTTCCATTGCTTGTTGGAATTGTATGTGCATGTAATCCATCACACTGTTTGAGTCATTATGACACAATATTCCTGTCTTACAGCCATCTCTGAATTTGGAGCAGAAGAATTAATCTGGGGATACAGAAATTGCACCCCCTGGTTGCCTGGACTACTATTCCCATCTTCCTTGACCATTGGCCTGATTGGAGCTGGAATCCAAAACTATCTGAAAGGGCAAAAGTTCCCTATCCCTGAGTTAATCCTTACATATCACAATTTGTGTACGCACATTTTAAACCGTTGTGATTCTCAAAAGTTATTGGGAGCCCATGGTGTTGATGGGGGGAATGAGTACATAGGGTTGAAACAGGTGACAACTTTATTAGGTATTATAGCAAGCCAGTGGTGTTGGCCTTTCAGAAGGGCAGCACAGCACAGTCCCTTGCTGTTAGAATGTTATTTCTGCTAAACTGTTGAGAAACACTCAAACCATTCTTAGGGCTTGTCCACTATTAGACCCCAACGTGGGGCAAGCCAGACAGCTGGGATCACACTGGCCAACACAAGTCTGGACCCCTTTCGAGCTGGGGTGTGACTTGTGCCTCTCTCTCCCAAGCCCCCTAACTGGATTCCCCCCCCCCTTATTTTTTGCCCCTGCTCAATGCCATTTCTGCTCAAAGTTGTGACAGATTATAGAGCAACATAGAGCAAAGCACTAGTACCATGGATAAGCTTGTGGGGCAAAATGACCCTCTCTGTTGGGTAGGTAAGGCTTTTAAGCTATTGATTCCCATCCAACATCCTCTCACAGGATCTCTTGGAAGCTGGCCAAGAAGACCAAGCCTCCTCTTGGGAGCCACTGTGCAAATTGCAGTCTGCACTTAGGGGTACACAGAATGGTACCTTATAGTACAATCTTTCTATTGCTAAAACACTGTGGTTATATCCAAAGCTAGTTCTACTCTGAGTAGGCCCACTGAAATCAATGAACATGTCTAACTGAGGTCCATTAATTTCAATGGGTCTACTGTGAGTAAAACTTAGTTGGATGCAACCTACGACTGCTGTCACTGATCTGATAGAGAGATTTTGGATCCTTCTTTACTAGAAGAGTGAAATCAGATGATGAAGAATGGCCGTTTCTGCTAACCCAGTGGTTATTTCTATATACAGCATTGCACTGCTGAAAATATTCAAGTCTTTTTCGCAAAAAGATACATTCCAAAATATTTGCTGGAGGGGAAAGTTTTCATGGTGGACATGAGTGTGTGTATTTGACATTTTATGGAATTCATGTCTATAGTGAGCTCTGTGATTACTTTTCAAACAGAGAATGACAGTTCTTTTTGGCCACAAGAGGGAACTCACTGGATTTAATCAGCTTTTTCTCACTCATAATATATCATAATATTGGAGCCCTTACTTTTATTTCAGTCATGAGACAGCATTAAAGATGAAAAGATAATTTTAAGATGGAATTAAATTTATACATGCTTTCACATTGCAGAAAAAAATCCTAACTTCATATCTACACTGATGGAGTCTGAGATGATGGTGACTGGCTAGAAAGGGGATTTGGGAGTTGTAGGTTAATGAAAATGTTGACCCAGTATGCAGCTGCTGTGAAAAGCATGGATTCCATGTTGAAGATCATTAGGAAAGGATTTGAAAATTAAACTAACACTATCATAATGCTTTTGTACAAAACTATGATGCAACCTCACTCAAAATAGGATATTGTGATGCTGCAAAGGGGCCTGGACGCTGGAGCAACTCTCACATGAAGAAGAGTGATCACGTTTGGGGCTTTTTAGCTGGGGAGAATTGTGAGTGGAGGGACTCAGTTCTGTGTTGATGTTATTTGTAGAGACATTGCCTTTCTTGCATAGAGAAAGGGATCCAAAAGGTCATGAAATCACTACTAATGAATTTACTGATTTTTCCTGAGCTTATGTGGAAAAATCTGCAACACTCAACTGTTAAGAGGGTGGCTACTGAAGTGCTTCAATCTTGCAGGCGAGCAAATTCACAGAAGTGATCCATAGAAAGCACAGGAGTAACCAGGTACTTGACAGTGGTTTCATAGAATCATAGAACTGTTGAGTTGGAAGGGACCATGAGGGTCATCTAGTCCAACCCCTGCAATACAGGAATCTTTTGCCTAACGTGGGGCTGAAACCCACAACATGAAGATTACATGCTCTACCAACTGAGTTATCCCAGGGATTGGGTTTGTTCCCTTACAAATCAAAAACTCTGTTTGAGGAACATTTCTCTTTTTAAAGTACACCTACTGTATATACATACACACAAATAATAATAATAATAATAATAATAATAATAATAATAATAATAATAAATTTTATTTATATCCCGCCCTCCCCAGCCGAAGCCGGGCTCAGGGCGGCTAACAACAATAAAACAGTACAAAAGTACAGCACAAACAACACTCTAAAATCATTCATTATAAAATTAATTAATTCAAGCCACTGGCAACCATTGGGCCAGAGCTCCGCGAAGATTGCCGAGGGAGGGAGTCAGGCTGTGCCCTGGCCAAAGGCCTGGTGGAACAGCTCTGTCTTGCAGGCCCTGCGGAAAGATGTCAAGTCCCGCAGGGCCCTGGTCTCTTGTGACAGAGTGTTCCACCAGATCGGAGCCACGGCCGAAAAAGCCCTGGCTCTAGTTGAGGCCAGCCTAACTTCTCTGTGGCCTGGGACCTTCAAGATGTTTTTATTTGAAGACCGTAAGTTTCTCTGTGGGGCATACCAGGAGAGGCGGTCCCATAGGTACGAGGGTCCTAGGCCGTATAGGGCTTTAAAGGTTAAAACCAGCACCTTAAACCTGATCCTGTACTCTACCAGGAGCCAGTGCAGCTGGTATAGCACCAGGTGAATGTGGTCTCGCAGCGAAGACCCCGTAAGGAGTCTCGCTGCAGCATTCTGCACCCGCTGGAGTTTCTGGGTCAGTCTCAAGGGCAGCCCCACGTAGAGCGAGTTACAGTAATCCAGTCTGGAGGTGACTGTCGCGTGGATCACAGTGGCTAGGTCAGGGCGAGAAAGGTAAGGAGCCAACTGCTTAGCTTGGCGGAGATGGAAAAATGCCACCTTTGTTGTAGCTGCAATCTGCGCCTCCATGGAAAGGGAGGTGTCAAAGATTACACTCAAACTCTTAACGGATGGTGCTGGCACTAATTGCGCCCCCGCAAGAGATGGGAGTTGCCCCCCCAATCACATATCGTCCCGTCCCAGCCACAGGACCTCTGTCTTCGAAGGATTTAGCTTCAACCGGCTCCCACGTAACCATCCAGCCACAGCTTCCAAACATCTGGTCAGTGTGTCTGGGGCCGAGTCAGGATGGCCACCCATCAACAGATAGAGTGGGTGTCATCGGCATACTGATGGCAACCCAGCCCAAAACTCCGAACAAGCTGGGCGAGGGGGCGCATAAAGATGTTGAAAAGCATCGGGGAGAGTATCGCACCCTGAGGTACTCCACACACCAAGGAGTGGCGCGATGACAATTCCCCCCCAAGCGCCACCCTCTGTCTCCGACCAGAGAGAAACGAGCGCAGCCATTGAAGGACTGTGCCCTGGATCCCCACGTCGGCAAGGCGGTGGTCCAGAAGTTCGTGATCGACAATGTTGAAAGCTGCTGACAGATCTAGAAGAATCAGCAGCCCCGACCCGCCTCGATCCAGCTGTCTACGAAGACCAGAGTTGTCTCGGTCCCATGACAAAAACAAACACACACACTTTTTTTGTGCATGGAGCTCAAACAGGACGCAAACTCCTGTAGCAAATGAGATTATAATCTCTCTATATAATAAAATTACTTTCTGTAACAACGTATGCAGTTTTGCTCTTAAATGCTTCCTACAAGTTCACTGTTAATGGGTTTTCTTCCAAGTGCCTTGATCTCCTTAATATACCATTTTAATTCCACAGTGACGTACTTGCTTTCTCACAGAAGAGTCTCAAGAAGAAAGTGCAGTGAAGATGAAGAGAATGGTCTGATTAACATATAATGACAAATCATAGTTCGCTATCATTTGTAAGAATGAGTTTGATCTCAGATTCACATGCTTTCCCCTCGTATGTACAGCATGCTTAGTTAATAAGCCAGGATATCAAACCATGGTTTGGTTGTGGCCAGATATCACCATTTGTTCACTATGATTTTTTATTTTTTTAAAAAAACACCCATCAATTTCCAGTATTCAGATGAAACAGGAAACTACTGTTTGTTAGAAACTGGAAGAAACTTTCAGCTTTCTCCCTTTAGTCATAAAGGAAGGGGGAAAGGGAGAATGCATGTGTCAGGGGTTCAGGAGCAGAGGCAAGGGCAAGGGAGGAAACAGAGAGCGAGGGAGAGGAGGCAGAAGAAAAGATGAGTGATGACGACGACCCGAGATCTCCGAGTCTTTTCAGTGAATCAGAAGATTCACAGAAAGGAGCACCAGTGGCCAGGGCAAGGGGGGAGCCTAGGGGGACACCCCAGGAAGATAGAGCCAGAGGGGACTCAGAGGGGAGCAGTTGGAAATCAGGACCAGCGTCACCGCCAGAGAGCAGGGAAGAGGAAGGGCGCCAGGGATCAAGCGCTGGCAGCTCACAACAGGGGGGAGGGCACGAGTCAGGAGTGGCCACACCTCCATCGGGGAGCGAAGAAACGGTCAGACGGAAGGTGGAAGGTTGGGCGCGCGTGCCAAGTTCAAATGCACAGGAAGGTGGCGCAGTAGGCAGCCCGGAAAGGGAGCCAGGTCCTAAAGCCCGCCGAAAGGAGGGAGAAGAGTCAGGGGGGTCAGCGTCAGAGGAATCCCGGAAGGAAGAGACCCCGGGGGGCAGAGGGACCCAGAGAAGAACAGTCAGGCGGAAAAGGTGGAGCAAGGCTAGGATATTAAGTTGGTGTACAAGGGGCGGAGACTCAGATGGAGCTTCGCCGATCTAACCATTAGACGTAGGGTTGCACGCAGCAGCTTGAGAATGGAAACTGTAACTCAATAAAGACTTTTATTTAATGATCGCTGGCTAGCGTGATCCTCTGTGAGCTAGGATCTGGAAGCAGCTCTGACAGTAAGCTCCATCTCCAGATTGTGGGCATCTACGTCCTCGCGGAGAGGAGAGAAAGCGGGTGCCTACTAGCGAGCTCACGAACGGCAGACAACATGACGGCCGAACAGCAGATAGTGGAACTCAGAGAAGCAGTGACACGACTGAATGCCGAGGCTCTTGCATCCAGGAAGAGAGAGGAGGACGCAGCTGCCGCCTACAGGGATCTCCAGGTCAGGTTGGAAGTGCTTACGAAGCAAGGGCAACTGACACCCAAACCGGAGGGGATTGGGTTGGGGAGACGAACAGGCGGTCTGGTCTCTCACTTCGATGGGAATTTGCAACAGTACCCCAACTTTAGAGCAGATGTAATGTGTGCACTGCAACTGCTGAACAAAGACTTTAGAGATGAGCAAGAGAAGGTGGGATTCATCATGTCCCATTTGCATGGAGATGCTAAAGCATGGCTGCGCAATTTGTGGAGAGATAAGGATCCGGCGCTCCAAAATGCGGATGCCTTTATTAAAGCGATGGATGGGTGCTTTTTATCAAGCATTGACGTGGATCTTGCTCGGCAGGAGATACATGGACTGAAGCAAGGGAGGGCCAGCGTAAGGCAGTACCATGCCCGCTTTTTCGCTTTGGTCAGTGCCCTGGAATGGGACAGAGATTCGGCTCCTGTAAGAGACCTGTTTTGGGAGGGATTGCACGGCTCGGTTAAAGATGAAATTGCGAGGGGGGAGAGACCCCGGACCACGCAGGAGATCGTTCAGAGGGCGCTGGCGGTGGGGGTGCGGCTGGAAGGACGTCCGTGGAGCAGGGACGAAGGGCGTGGAGGGCGCGAACCAGCCAGGGGCTCCTCCTTCCTTCCCAGAGAAGCAGCGCGTGCGCAATCCACGCCTCCGCCAGGAGGAGGAGCGGAACCTATGGAGGTTGGAGGTGCAAGGGCTCAGTCAGCAGCCAGAGCCCTAGCACCGGCAGCAGTGAAAGCGAAGCCTCCTAGAGGGAACAGGAAGTGTTACATCTGCGATGATCCACAGCATATGGCGAAAGAGTGTCCCCAGAGGCTCCACAAGCACACTGCAGCCTCAGCAATGGTAACTGCAGCAACGCAGCAAGGACAACCACAGCAGGGAAACGAAGGAGTCTGGTTGGAGGAAGAGGCACTGGGGCCCAGCCAGACGTGTCAGTGAAGCAGTCCCCAGAGATTTTACAGCCCATGGACCCCCTCCCGCCCAAACCGGTAGTGAGGCTCACCGCGTCGCTCCAGCTGCCCAATGGAATCACCATGGACGTGCCAATCACCATTGACTCCGGAAGCAATGCGGACTTTATAGGGCAGGACTTTGTCGACCGGCACGCTATACAGTTGCTGCCTGCCACGCTGCCCCTGCAGGTTGTCACGGTGGATGGCAGGGAGCTGCTAGGGGGGCAAGTGGTGAAGCAGACGCCACCAATGGTGATGCGACTTGGGAATCACAGGGAAATCATCAGCTTCAATGTCACTCAACTATCGGACACGCCCATTGTATTGGGCATGAGTTGGCTGGACAAGCACAGCCCGACGCTGGCTTGGTACCAGAGGCAGCTGACCTTCGGCTCTTCCTTTTGCGCTGAACACTGCATCGTGCCCAGGCAGGAAGGAGGGGAAGAGGAGTCACAGCTGCAGCTAGGCACGCTGCAAGCGGTTCCCCACAAGTACGCAGAATTTTTGGAGGTTTTCTGCGAGAAAGAGGCAGACAGGCTACCCCCCCACAGACCATATGACTGCAAAATTGACCTGCTGCCGGGGGCAGGTTTGCCCAAAGGGAAGCTGTATTCCATGTCTGAGGACGAACTGCAGGAACTCAAAGAGTTCATAGATCATAATTTGGAGCGCGGTTTCATCCGAGAGTCCAAGGCAGCGGGGGGCAGTCCGGTATTCTTTGTTAAGAAGCGGGACACGCCCCAAAAAAGACTTGTAGTGGACTTTCGCATCTTGAACAGTGTGACCAAGCCATCGGACTTCCCCATGCCCCGAATCGACGACCTCCTCGCAAAGGTACGGAAGGGCAGAGTGTTCACCAAGTTGGACCTGCGAGGGGCATACAACCTCATTCGCATGCGGGAGGGAGATGAGTGGAAGACAGCCATGTTCACGCCCCTGGGCACCTACGAATATAGAGTTATGCCTTTTGGATTGCAAAATGGCTCCCACGTTTTTCAAGCTTTCATGCATCACGTGTTGGCGGGGCTCCTCTACAAGACGTGCGTCTGTTTCTTGGATGACATCCTGATCTTTTCGGAATCGCAGCAGGAGCATGACAGACACGTCAAGGAAGTGCTGAGCAGGCTACAGCAACATAGGCTTTACGCCAAGCTGGAGAAGTGCCAATTCGACGTGACCGAGGTGGATTTCCTGGGCTACAAGTTGTCTGATAAAGGGCTCGCCATGGACAGCGCCAAGGTCCGAGCAGTGTTGGATTGGAAAAGCCCACGCAACCGGAAGGAGGTCCAACGGTTTGTCGGCTTCGCGAACTTCTATCGCAAGTTTATCAAAGGCTTTGCGATGCAGACAGCGGCCATCACGGACACGCTCAGCTCCAAGAAAAAGAAGTTCATCTGGACAGAGCAGGCGGAGCAGTCCTTTCAGGCACTCAAGCGTCTCTTCGCGTCGGAAGAGCAGCTGCTTCATGTCAACCCCAGCAGGCCGATGAGGGTGGAGACAGACGCTTCGGACAGAGCCGTGGGAGCAGTCCTGCTGCAGAAAGACCCGCAGGGGGTTTGGAGGCCGGGAGCGTTTTACTCAAGGAAGCTCAGCAAGTCCGAACAGAACTACACCATCTGGGACAGGGAGTTGCTGGCCATTCATGCAGCGTTCAAAGCGTGGAGGCACTTCCTGATCGGCGCCAAGCACACGGTGCAGGTCTGCACGGACCACAAGAATCTAGAGCACTGGCGCACGGCACAGTTCCTGAACCAGAGGCAGATACGTTGGGCTGAGTTCTTTGCGAATTTCGACTTCCGAATAGAGTATGTCCCGGGGGACACCAACATCATGGCGGATGCTCTCTCCCGTAAGCCACAGTATCTGGAGGAGGCAACGCCAGCGGCCGCCATGCACATCTTCGCACCGACAGTGTGGGCGTGCGCGGCGGCGACAGTTGACCTGGATGCGGTGCGACGAGCGTTGCAGGATGACTCCTTCGCGCAAGCAAAGATGGCAGAGGTGCACAGGGGCACGGCAGCGACCGACGAGTTCCAGCTGCGAGATGGTTTGCTCATCCGTAAAGGGGCCATCTACGTGCCGGGAGACGAACTTCGCGCCAAGGTACTGCAGCAGCTGCACGACGCGCCCACTGCCGGGCACTTTGGCAAGGAGAAGACGGTGGAATTAGTAGCCAGAGACTTCTGGTGGCCCGGAATGAGAGGGGAAGTCGCGGACTACGTGGCGAGGTGTGACACCTGCCAGAGGTCCAAACCAGTGCACAGACCGCCGGCCGGACTGCTGGAACCGCTGCAAACTCCGTTCGAGCCATGGGAGAGAGTGGCCCTGGACTTTGTCACGGATCTGCCCAGCTCGAGGGGCAAGACGGCTGTGCTGGTGGTGGTGGATTTGTTCTCCAAGATGGCACATTTCATTCCGTGTGCGAAGGTGGCCACGGCGGAACAAACCGCCAAACTGTTCATAGACCACGTGTTCAAGGTTCACGGTCTGCCGCGGTCTATTCTGTCCGACCGAGGGCGACAGTTCATCTCAAACTTCTGGCAGAGGCTGATGGGCTTCCTGAACGTCAAGATCAACCTGGCGTCGGCTAGACACCCGCAGACCAACGGGCAAGCGGAGCGGGTCAATGCCATCATGCAGCAGTACCTGAGATGTTATGCGAATCAACAGCCTGCGACGTGGGTGGATTACCTGCCTCTCGCCGAGTTCGCCTACAACAACACGAAGCACGTGTCCACGGGGGTCACGCCGTTCTTCGCCAACAACGGGAGGCACCCTAGAACCTTCCCGGGACTGGAAAGAATGGGGGAAGGGGAGCCGCAGACAGCAGATGCGTTCGCGTCGGAGTTGCAGGAGGTCCACGATCAGCTGCGGCGGCACCTGGAGCTGGCTAAACACGCATACAAGGTACAAGCGGACAAACACAGAAGGGTTGGCGAAGAGATCCATGTGGGAGACTGGGTCTGGTTAGCAGCCCACGCAGTGCCGGCCAGGTCGTTGGCGAAGAAGAAACTAGGGCATAAACAACTGGGGCCCTACCAAGTCGACGAACAGGTCAACCCGGTGGCTTTCAGGCTGGCTCTTCCGGAGGGTTCCAGAATGCATCCGGTGTTCCACAGATCGGTGCTCACTCCCTACAAGGCACCTCACAGGTTTCAGGAACCAGGAACGGCACCGGGTCCGCTCCGAGAGAGAACCGGGCAAGGGGGAGTGGCACAGGAGGAGCGCATCAACGAAGTCACGGAGATTTTGGACTCCAGATGGGGGGAAGAGGGGGTAGAATACCTTCTCGCCAAGGAGGGCACCCCGGCCAGTGCCAACAGCTGGGTGCCGGGCTACGCTTTAGACGAACCTCTGCTCAAAGAAGAGTTTCATGCCCTCTTCCCACATAGGCCAATGCCAGCAGACTTTTTCGATGACTGGCTTTTCACGCCCACGCTTTCAGCCAGCACGTTCCGGGGGTTCGACTCGGACGAGGAACCGACACGAGACGCCCGTTCCCCAGAGGGGTCACCCTCGGGATCTGCTTCAGAACCCTCGTATTGGTGGGATGATCGACCAGAGGAGCAGTTCCGCAGAAGGTGGCTGGAGGGTCCAGGACGAGCAACGTCTCCAGAAGGCAACGAGGGAGAGACGGACATGGACGTTTTCGGGGACGACCCGGGTTTCGAGCACGGCGGCACAGAGATGGAAGCGGAGGTGACCGTCGTCAACGAGAGCAGGGAGGAAGAACCGGAAGACTTCGGATGGCGGCCCGCCACGGGAAGCGAACTGTATCCGACATTCGTCCCCCTGACACGGCAGCACCCGGATCCCGCACCGGAAGGAGGGGAGGGGGGAAGAGGGGGCTTCGAGGGGGGGATGGATGTCAGGGGTTCAGGAGCAGAGGCAAGGGCAAGGGAGGAAACAGAGAGCGAGGGAGAGGAGGCAGAAGAAAAGATGAGTGATGACGACGACCTGAGATCTCCGAGTCTTTCCAGTGAATCAGAAGATTCACAGAAAGGAGCACCAGTGGCCAGGGCAAGGGGGGAGCCTAGGGGGACACCCCAGGAAGATAGAGCCAGAGGGGACTCAGAGGGGAGCAGTTGGAAATCAGGACCAGCGTCACCGCCAGAGAGCAGGGAAGAGGAAGGGCGCCAGGGATCAAGCGCTGGCAGCTCACAACAGGGGGGAGGGCACGAGTCAGGAGTGGCCACACCTCCATCGGGGAGCGAAGAAACGGTCAGACGGAAGGTGGAAGGTTGGGCGCGCATGCCAAGTTCAGATGCACAGGAAGGTGGCGCAGTAGGCAGCCCGGAAAGGGAGCCAGGTCCTAAAGCCCGCCGAAAGGAGGGAGAAGAGTCAGGGGGGTCAGCGTCAGCGTCAGAGGAATCCCGGAAGGAAGAGACCCCGGGGGGCAGAGGGACCCAGAGAAGAACAGTCAGGCGGAAAAGGTGGAGCAAGGCTAGGATATTAAGTTGGTGTACAAGGGGCGGAGACTCAGATGGAGCTTCGCCGATCTAACCATTAGACGTAGGGTTGCACGCAGCAGCTTGAGAATGGAAACTGTAACTCAATAAAGACTTTTATTTAATGATCGCTGGCTAGCGTGATCCTCTGTGAGCTAGGATCTGGAAGCAGCTCTGACAGCATGTAACAAGAAACTGTGGTCTGAATTGGATCACTGTCTTTCAACAGATTGGGTAGCAACAGTGCCCTGTTCCTCATATCCACAGGCTTGTGGCTCAACAAAATGCTACTGAATTACAAAACTATGCTGCTGCTATGGCTAAAAAAATATTAGCTGCCTGCACCAGCCTGTTGATTTCTTTTTTGGAAAATCTCCAATAGTACAAGGTCCTTTTCCCCACCCAGACTAGGCACTTTGCTAAGCCCAAGACAGAAAAGACACAAAATCTAGAATTAAGTTCAAACTTTAATGGACCCAAGTTCCATCAGCCCTAGCCAGCAAAGCCAAAGGTCAGTGACAATGGAAGTTGGAGTCCAACAACTGGCACACTCCTGTGAGTGGCCTTGGCAGGATCTGGTCCCAGGAGGTACAAGCAAAGCTCTCATCAAAGGGAGCAGGGTTGAAGGTGCAGCGCAGTCAAACAAACCAGGTCTGAAGAGGAAGACCGTGTATACTCTGGCCTCCTACACCACGCCCCAACTGTAGCCAATGGTAGTGAAAGTTTTCAGGGATTGCTTCCTCACAAGGAGACCCCTTACTCACAAGCTGTGCAAGGAATCTGACACCGACATATGTATCCTATGGTGTCACTCTTTGGTCCAGACATGGACCTCCTTGCACCAGCATTTTGCAGACCTGTGGAATGGCCCCACCGCCACCTTCTCTGACAATCTCAAGGGTTTTCCAGCAGGCCTTGCCTCAGAGGTCCCCTTAAGAGGATTCTGAGGACAGGTTTCAGGCACCTCAAGGCACGTAACCTTTGGGGTCCTCCTCTGAGGACTCTGTGGCTACATTGACACCACACATTTGAAACTGTAGTTTGTTAAGGTTGTGAGAGTTTCTATAAGACCTCTATTTCCCTCACATAGCTACAGTTCCCAGGGTTCTCTGGGAAGAAGGGTTGATGGTTAAATTGGCCACTTAGTCTTTGAAGAAAAAGCAGCAAAATGTATGCAGGAAAGAAAAGGAGAGAAAATAATAATAATAATAATAATAATAATAATAATAATAATAATAATTTATTATTTGTACCCCACCCATCTGGCTGGGTTTTACACTAAAATGCCACACATTAAAAACTTCCCTAAACTAAGAGGTCTTCTGAAAAGCAGCGATCAGGAGTGAAACATGCTCCCATAATCAGTTTCCCACTTAAAGTCACTCCATCTTGACTACTATTTGTGCTTAAAGGTGCTTTATGCAATTAACTGCGTCTTCACAGGGTCAGTAGTGCCCTCCTAGTGCCCTAGTCCACTTTGGGAGTGTATTCCAGACTGGATCCTCCCAGCTGATTTATCTGCAAAAGTGGCCAATTTAATCAGCCTTTTAAAAAAATGCATGAATAACATCCAGTGGCTCCTTTAGAAAGCAGAAACAGGGCTGAGAGCCTAGCTGAAAGTAGCCCAGAAAAGACAGTAGGGAAATGACAAAATTAGTATCAGTGCCATAGAAACATGAATTGGTATTGTTGTGACAACTGGACGTTCTCACTTCCTTGGCCTTGAACGATCCTTTCCCTTCCTTGGCCTTGAACTATCCTCGTATCTGAAGAAGTGTGCATGCACACGAAAGCTTATACCAAGAACTAACTTAGATGGTCTTTAAGGTGCTACAGGAAGGAATTTTTTTATTTCGACTATGGCAGACCAACACGGCTACCCATCTGTAACTGGAACCATGGAAGGCACCACATTGAGCCGCATGAAATGGAAGTCCATCAACCTCGTATCTGAAGAAGTGTGCATGCACACGAAAGCTTATACCAAGAACTAACTTAGTTGGTCTTTAAGGTGCTACAGGAAGGAATTTTTTTATTTCGACTATGGCAGACCAACACGGCTACCCATCTGTAACTGGATCCTTTCCCTGGTTAGCATCCAAGAATAGCTCAGTCAGTGTGAAATTTGGATTAGCTACCATGCCTTGCTTCAAAAACTGATTGTTGCCACTGTGTTTATTTATCTTTAGTTTGACAATTTGTATACTGCTTAATCACAGTCATCTCCAAGTGGTGTACAGGAGCCCCAATACGATAAGACTAAAAGTGAACTAAAACTATAAAATCAGAATTCAGTTCAATAGCCTACTGGAGTAAAAAGGAGGAGGAGGAGGACTCTTTGGTGAGTTTCAGAAGTTCAACAGGTAGGTGCCCTGTATGTGGAGGTACAAGTCTTAATGCTACACCATCATTAATACTAAGGAAGAGGGAATTCTGTCATTCAGGAAGGAGAAAGGGAGACAACGGTGTTTTCAGCTGCCCAGCTATGGTGTCTGAAACAGGGCTTGTGCAATTCCCAAATGCTTGCTCCAAACTGGAAAACTATCTATTCCACTAGGGGGTGCTATAAGATAGCCTTTTCAAATTAGAAGCTCTATTTGCATCGTTTCATGTTCTCATTTAGTTAGAAGAGAGGGGATCCCAGATCTCTCCAGTTTAGAGTTTAGATGCCAAGGGGTTAAGGGAGTCAACGGGATAGATTGCACGAAGGATTTAAAAGCTGGCCAGTGTTTCTCTGGAGGACAGGAAACTAACAAAAAGAAATGTGGAAATGCTCCAGAGATAGGAGAATTACTGAGGCTAGCTCCAGAAATAATTGCTGGTGTTGGGTTTATTCATTTTTCCTCTGAGGGTCTGCTGAATAACATCTGAAATCTAAAATGGTTTTAAGATCTTGCCGCATTCTGATCTGTTCTGGCAGTCTCATTAGCCTGAGTATGCTTCCCACTGAAACACAAACACAAGCTGTAAAAAGAGAAAGAAAAATCTGGGAAAAGGGCAATTCTAAAAAAAAAACCAGGAAGATAAGCAGATATACTAAATCAGGTATGGGGAGGGTCAGAATCAAGGACCAAATGTGGCCCTCCATGTCTCTCCATCTGGCCCTCAAAACTCTTACCAGGCCACACCTCTCACTGACCGTGTTTAACATTCTACTCAAATGTTTCTGCCTGACTGGAACACATCCTTGAACTCTGACAATGCTCAGAGGTGGTTTTAGGGTGGCGTAACTGGGTGCAGCTCTGCAAGGGGCCACAACACAATGCTGGAGAATGGAGGGCAAGGTGGGGGCGCTCACAGGGCACAGCTGAAATTTGAAAACTCAAAGTCTGCCGCTGTAATGCCTCTTGGTTGCCTACATGTTGGACAGAGAAGGGTGTGTGTTTGTGTAACCTACTGTACAAAGGTCAAATTGACATTTGTTGCTCCATCCACTTTTGCCCTGGGCTCCACCCACCATTGACATGTGGCTCCCAGGAGGCTGCCCAGAAGGGGATGTGGCCCTTGGGCCAAAGATAGGTTCCCCACTTGTGCCCTAAAGTTTAGAGCCTTGATGTTGTACAAAAGAAGACAGAAAATTAACTACAGTGGTACCTCGGGTTAAGAACTTAATTCGTTCTGGAGGTCCGTTCTTAACCTGAAACTGTTCTCAACCTGAAGCACCACTTTAGCTAATGGGGCCTCCTGCTGCTGCTGCTGCACCACCGTGCCGCAATTTCTGTTCTCATCCTGAATCAAAGTTCTTAACCCGAGGTACTATTTCTGGGTTAGTGGTGTCTATAACCTGAAGCGTCTGTAACCTGAAGCGTCTGTAACCCGAGGTACCACTGTATAGGGAATACATTAGCAGCAAGCCTTACGGCGAGTTAAGCCAAGCAAATTTACCACAAGATCATGGAAACATATTTCACACGATTATTTATTTGTTTATTTATCTATTTCTTTATAAATAAAAGCATTTATATACCGCTAAATCACAAAACATTTTAAAAGATTAAAACTGTGCAATAAAAGCATACACGGCTGTGCAATGCAAGGGCGCTGGCCTCCTGCAACTGATGTGATGGATGTCAAGAAGACCATGTCTAGGGCAGAGATCTCTTGCATTTCAATGCTGCTTCATGTTTGTAAGTTTACGTAGCAGTTGTGGTATGATGAATCGGCGGCTTGTCCCCAAGGAATCACATTAACTCTGTCTTATAGTACTCTGAAATGATGTCCAGCAAGAGCTGCTTCCTCCATTACATTTTCTTCTACTTCATGCCAAAAGTATTAATATTATGTATTTAATTTCTATGTCGCCCTTCATGAGAGGATCACAGGGCAGTTTTCAATATAAAAACACAAAAATACTGTACATAATAACAAACAAAACAATGCCACTGCCACCCGCCACCCCCAGTCTAAGAGACCATGTTGTTGTTGTTGCTGCTGTTGTTGTTGTTTAGTCGTTTAGTCATGTCTGACTCTTCGTGACCCCATGGACCAGAGCACGCCAGGCACTCCTGTCTTCCACTGCCTCCTGCAGTTTGGTCAGACTCATGTTTGTAGCTTCGAGAACACTGTCCAACCATCTCGTCCTCTGTCGTCCCCTTCTTGTGCCCTCCATCTTTCCCAACATCAGGGTCTTTTCCAGGGAGTCTTCTCTTCTCATGAGGTGGCCAAAGTATTGGAGTCTCAGCTTCAGGATCTGTCCTTCCAGTGAGCACTCAGGGCTGATTTCCTCATAGACTGCTTAATTAGCCAAAGACCTGGGAAAAGAGGAATGTTCTAAGATAGGTAACAATGGAGCCAGGCGAGTCTCCCTGGGGACAGCATTCTGCAAATGGCGAGCCACTGCAGAAAAGGCCTCATGGAAGAGGCACACAAAGAAGGGCTTCAGGTGATCTTCATAGCGTCCAGATTGGTTCATAGGGGGGGAAGTGGTCTTTAAGGTATTATGGTCCAGAACTGTTTAAGGCTTTATAGGTCAGCAGTGCCTAGCAGAGACTAATTCAGTCTGAAATCTTTGTGGTGCAGGTGAGAAGGATACATGGCCAGCCTGTTCAGAATGTTTCTTATACTGCATCTCCTAAATGTCACCAGCAGATGGCAGCAGAGTTCAAAGCACTACCTGTATACTGTAGTTTGATGATATTTAATCTGAAATAGAAGTTGCACAAAAACAGTCTAAAGGAAATATTTGAATAACCTGAAACAGACAGAATTAACATCACTGAGCATTTTACACTGAATGACACAATTGAAATAAAAACATAGTGGTGCATTTAAATATGGTATTGCATTAAAAATAATTTTGGTACTTGGGAAGCACTGACAAAGAGCGATAATGGAGAAGGAGATTCAAACTTTATCACTGTCTTTTTCCTAAGGACTTTTAAAATTTAAATCTCCTTGCTTCTTTTTCTTCAAGACAGCTGGGGAGAACAGACTATTCCTTGGCACTAAATAAGAAAACAATTGTTTTCATATATGCATATTCCGTGCAAATTTTGTTTTCCTTCTTTGTGGTATCACAATCACACTCAGAGCAGAGGCAGAGAAATCAGTGTTATTTTGGTTACTGTGCATTGATTTAACTGAGTCTGCTCTGAATATGACTAACATTGGATATCACCCTTTTCATTCAAGGAGAGGGGTTGTTTTTAATGTTTTCTTCCCCCTGGTTTTACTGAATGTATGTTATTTGGTTTTGTTTTATTTTGTTTTTGTAAAGACACATTGAGTTGCTTGTGGCTAGAAAAGGCATCTAATAAATGTAATAATAAAATTATGTTATAGTTGGCGGAATTTTGTACACAAAATTTCATATTACAAGGCATACATCTGAAGACATGTTCACATAAATGTATATAACTTGTGTGGGGGTTTTTAAAATTCTAAACTAATGTGGAAGAAGAGTTGGTGGAAATCAAGTGGGGGAAACTGAGAAACTGAAGGAAACCGGCTTCACTGATTTCCGTGGGAAGTGCAGGAATTCTCACTTAAGAGTCCAGCTACCCAAGAAACCTGGTTGGCATAGTGATTGGACAGCACAGTACTATATAAAGCTTTAGAGGTGAATTCATTGCATTTTTACAGTTGCTGTTGAGCTGCCTAGGCTTACTTAAAGCCAGCTACAAATGAGGTGTGATCCAAAAGGTGATCACCAGCTTGATAAGAGTTTTATATTCATCATTTGCTGAGATTTAAAGACACATCAAGGGAAATGTAGAAAGAAAAGAAAAGAGACACTCGGGGTTCCAGAAACAAGATATGGCCAGATTTTTCTAATGAACAGGCATGCCAATAGCAAAGGATAGAACTGCAGAGATATTGTTCTGAATGATGTCAAACAGATCTAACACGCAAAACTGTTTGGGTTTTTTTACCCATTAACACAAAGCCAAAAATGCAGGAAGAAAACCATGATGCACCATGGTGAGGATGATTCACTCTACAGATATCCCTGCAGTCAGTTGGAAGGTGGAAGAAGGCTGCTTAAGGGACCAGGTCGCCACAATGCTCAAGTTTAGCATTAGCTTCACGATGATGAATTATTGTTCCTCCGGCATCTCCACAGAAACAGTTGGCCAAGATTTGCAGTTTACAACACTGAGTAAGAAGGCAGCCCTGTTTAGGGAAGCTTTTAATGTCTGATGTTTTATCACTTTTTTATTACGATTATCATTAATTTTGTTGGGAGCCACCCAGAGTGGCTGGGGAAACCCATCCAGATGGGTGGAATATAAATAAATTGTTATGATTATGATTATGATTTGATCAAATTATTATTCAACCAGAGAGTTTGGCCCAGGATGACACCATATTTTGTTAATATGTTTGCTCACATTGCGCTAGGAGTAAACAGTGGAATGCCCCCCCCCCCAGCTTCTAGTCATTGGGGACAAGTTGAGAATGGTATACAGAGAAGAAGAAGAAGAAGAAGAAGAAGAAGAAGAAGAAGAAGAAGAAGAAGAAGAGAGGAGGAGGAGGAGTTTGGATTTGATACCCGCTTTATCACTACCTGAAGGAGTTTCAAAGCGGCTAACATTCTCCTTTCCCTTCCTCCCCCACAACAAACACCCTGTGAGGTGAGTGGGGCTGAGATACTTCAGAGAAGTGTGACTGGCCCAAGGTCACCCAGCAGATGCATGTGGAGGAGCGGAGACACGAACCCGGTTCCCCAGATTACGAGTCTACCGCTCTTAACCACTACACCACACTGTGAATCAGAAAATCACAGAATCATAGAAATGTAAAGTCTATGATTCGCTAAGTCGCTGACCCTGAGGATCACCTAGTCCAGCCCAATGCAGGAATATGCAGCTGTCCCATATGGGGACCAAACCTGCAACCATGGTGTTATCAGCACCATGCTCCAACTAACTGAGCTATCCAGGCTGACATAACACATTAGTATTGTGTAGATACTATAGCATTGTTTTTGGTTTGGTTTGTTTTTCTATTTTGTAAATGGCTTGTATGAGGCTTGGGATTGCTACCGTGGAGGGGCGAGGGAGGTATGGTGGTGGGGGCAGATGTTATAGGCGAAGGGGATCGAGATACGGATATGCTCGTACCCCTTCCAATCTGCGCCCCATCCTGAGGGACGAGGGAGGGTGAGCAAGGATTACTCACCTCCGTCACTGGTGCTGTGCAATGCCAGGTCTATAGGCAACAAAACCGCCACTCTGCGAGATTTCTTTACCTCGCAAGGGGTCGACCTGGCTTGTGTGACGGAGACCTGGGTGCGCGAAGGGGCAACAGTTACCTTACGAGAGATGGCGCCCCCGGGTTTCTCTGTCCTCCACCAGTCACGGACTGTGGGCCGGGGGGGGGGAGGGGTGGCATTATTAATCCAGGAAGATTGTTCTTTCAGGGCTCTACCATCGCCATCGATCCCCGGCATTGAATGTGTTGGCCTAGTGTGGGGCTCTGAGGTGAGCTTGGCTGTCTGGCTGGTGTACCGGCCACCTAGCGCACCACCAGCCACCCTGTCAGGCCTGCTGGAGGCAGTGGCTGGCTCGGCCTTGGCGTTCCCTAACCTATTGGTATTGGGGGACTTCAACATCCATGCTGATGCCGCTCCCTCCTCACAGGCTCTGGACCTGGTGTCTTCCATGGTGACACTAGGGCTCTCCCAGTTTGTTTCAGGCCCCACACATCAAGCAGGCCACACACTGGATTTGATCTTTGGCGTAGGTATAGATGTGATCATGTCTCCTTCGATGAAGGTGCCATGGTCTGACCACTACGCTCTGAAAGCCAGGATTGACTTTCCACCCCCACCCTGCTTAGGTGGCGAGCCAATTTGGGCTCGCCCACAGAGGCTGATGGACCCTGATAGATTCTGTCAAGCCTTGCGGGACCTTGCTCCCCCTGGCGACTCATTGACTGAGCTTGTGGAGGGCTGGAATATCCAGCTCCTGGCAGCCATCGATGAGATCGCACCTAAGCGCCCTCTGTGACTCCGCAGAAACCGGGCTCCCTGGTTTACCGAGGAGCTTCGGAAAATGAAGCGGGACCTCAGACGACTAGAGTGAGTATGGCGGGGTGCCCGTGACGGAGCCTCAAGAACATCTTATAGGGTTTTATGAAAACCTATGAGATGGCGGTGAAGGCCGCTAAGAAGTCTTACTTCTCGGCCTCCATTGCATCCGCTAGCTCTCACCCGGCGCAATTATTTAGTATAATTAGGTCTTTAACGTCCCTTGAAGGACAGCCAAATTTAAATAACAATCTGACACACAGCTGTGAGGCATTTGCGAGCTTTTTTGCGGAGAAGGTCCTATTGCTCCGCCATGACCTCCCTTTATTGGATACAATAAAGGAACTGGAGGCCCCTCGACTGTCCTCGGGTCCAGTATTGGACCACTTTGAACGGATATCCCCAGCCGATGTGGACAGACTCCTCCGAGCTGGAAAGCCCACCACCTGTCCTCTTGACCCGTGCCTGTCTTGGCTGATTAGAGCGTGTCCAGACGAGGTGCGGGCCCCCCGGGGGATATCATCAATTTGTCCCTTGGCACCGGGATATTCCCAGGGGAACTGAAGGAGGCAGTGGTGCGCCCGCTCTTAAAGAAAACATCATTAGATCCCTTAGATCTATCCAATTACCGCCCAGTTTCGAATCTTTCATTCCTGGGTAAGGTGATTGAGAGAGCAGTTGCTGAACAGCTTGGTAGGTTTCTGGATGAAACATCGGCTCTGGATCCATTCCAGTCCGGCTTCCGTGCTGGTCATGGGACCGAGACGGCTCTGGTCGCCCTAACAGATGATCTCCGCAGGCAGCTGGATCGAGGCGGGTCGGGGCTGCTGATTCTTCTAGACCTGTCAGCAGCCTTCGACATAGTCGATCACGAACTCCTGGACCACCGCCTTGCCGACGTGGGGATCCAGGGCACAGTCCTTCAATGGCTGCACACATTTCTCTCTGGTCGGGGACAGAGGGTGGCGCTTGGGGGGGAATTGTCATTGCGCCACTCCTTGGTGTGTGGAGTGCCTCAGGGTGCGATACTCTCCCTGATGCTTTTTAACATTTTTATGCGCCCCCTCGCCGAGCTTGTCTGGAGTTTTGGGCTGGGTTGCCATCAGTCTGCCGATGACACCCAACTCTATCTGTTGATGGATGGCCATCCTGACTCGGCCCCAGACACACTGACCAGATGTTTGGAAGCTGTGGCTGGATGGTTACGTGGAAGCCGGTTGAAGTTAAATCCTTCGAAGACAGAGGTCCTGTGGCTGGGACGGGACGATATGGGATTGGGGGGGCAACTCCCATCTCTTGCGGGGGTGCAATTAGTGCCAGCACCGTTAAGAGTTTGGGTGTAATCTTCGATACCTCCCTCTCTATGGAGGCGCAGATTACAGCTATAACAAAGGCGGCATTTTTTCATCTCCGCCAAGCTAAGCATGGTGCCCCTTGTGCTAAGCTCGATGGCCCTTGTGGTCTCTTCCAACTCTATGATTCTATGATTCTATGATTCTAAGCAGTTGGCCCCTTATCTCTCTCGCCCTGACCTAGCCACTGTGATCCACGCGACGGTCACCTCCAGACTGGATTATTGTAACTCGCTCTACGTGGGGCTGCCCTTGAGACTGACCCAGAAACTCCAGCGGGTGCAGAATGCCGCGGCGAGACTCCTTATGGGGTCTTCGCTGCAAGATCACATTCATCCGATACTATACCAGCTGCACTGGCTCCCGATGGAGTACAGGATCAGGTTTAAGGTGCTGCTTTTAACCTTTAAAGCCCTATACGGCCTAGGAGCCTCGTACCTACGGGACCGCCTCTCCTGGTATGCCCCACAGAGGAACCTACGGTCTGCAAATAAAAACATCCTGAAGGTCCCAGGCCTCAGAGAGGTTAGGCTGGCCTCAACTAGAGCCAAGGCTTTCTCGGCTGCGGCTCCAATCTGGTGGAACGCTCTGTCACAAGAGACTAGGGCCCTGCGGGACCTGACATCTTTCCGCAAGGCCTGCAAGACAGAGTTGTTCCACCAGGCCTTTGGTCAGGGCCCAGCCTGACTCCCTCCTCTGGCAACCTGCACAGAATTTTGCTTAACGGTTGCCATTAATTTGATTTTAATTAATTTTTATAATGAAATGTTTTTAGAATGTTGTATTATTTGATTGTTTGATTATTTGATTGTTGTTAGCCGCCCTGAGCCCGGCTTCGGCTGGGGAGGGCGGGATATAAATAAAATTTATTATTATTATTATTATTATTATTATCTCACAGAAAGAAACCCATTGTCACCTTTGGTCCAACTAGCCAAGGTCCATTGGCAACAGTAGGCAGGACTTTAAAATATGAATATCAGTCCAGTGCCCCACTTCAAGTTCCGTCCACCCCTTCAGGTTTTCGTTCTTCGAAAGGCTCTCATCCTAAGGTCTCTAAGCTGATTCTGATATTTTGGTACTGGAGAAAGGAATTCAAGGAGTCAAGAAGAGGAGGGGAATAGTTTGATTCCCATCTTCTTGACTCCTTGACACTATCTTATATCAGAACTGCCGGGCAGCTTAATCTATAGCCCCAAGAGTTTCATCTATAACCTTGAGTGCTTGCATTAAAGGTAATGTTGGCTCTGAGTCACATAACTTAGTTAAATTAAAGTGCTCCCATATACTTTGCTGTGCTGTAAATCTAATTCATTGCTGGTGCTCGAATCCAGAATGGGCTTGTCATCCACAGGAGCTGTACTCGTACCTTTTTCTCTCATGTTCTTTAAGAGCTAAAAGTTGTATTTTATGTAAATGTTTTGTCAAAATGCATTCAGAGAGACCCAAAGCATGTGGAGGATAATGAGGCATGTTTCAAAGTGGTGGTGCTTGGTATTTATGGTCCTCACTGACTGGCGCTACTCAGGAAATAAATAAAACTAACACCTATATGCCCCAAATGGAAACAAATGCTTTGCCCTTTCTTTGTGGCTAGATAGAAGACACAGAAAAGAAATTATCAATATCTCTTTCCCCCTTGCCCCCAAATGACATGACTAAATACATGGTCAGAGGTTCTCTATTAAATATTAATTTTTAAAGATGTATTGAATAATAGACTTAATTTTCTTTGTGGAGACTTTTAATAAATAAATAAGAAGCACAAGCAATCCAAGCATGATGAGGGTTCTATGAGTTTGGGGGTGGGTCGTCAAGCTAGACATGCTGCTAATTGCCTCATTATTTACATGCATCCTAAGGGTGAAGATTTCCTGTAGAAAAGAAAAAACAGAAGATAATGCAACAGGAAAAGACTCCCAGGGTGACCAAGTATAGATCGCTATATGCTGCACTGACAAATGGGAAGCAGAGGTTTAGGATAAGAAGCTCATCTGCTAAGCACAATAGGCAAAGGCAGACATTGGGCTTTAAAATTTCAGTGATGCTCTGTGTGCCATAAAAATTCACACACACTCACCTCTCATCTTCCATTGTTCATCACTGTTGCAGCGCCCCCTCTCGGCTTGTGGGTGGACCAGTCACTCTCACCTAAATCTGCCTCTGCAAAAGGAAAAGGAAAAGATGATATTCAGGTTTTCCCCTTCTGTTAGTGTTAATGTCAACTAGCCAAGAAGGGGGTAGATGGAGGTGTTGCTTAATTACCAAGTATAGTGGCATGACCTTCATGTAGGCAACATGTCCTCTGATTAGCTGTGTTGTTTTGGGAGAGTTTTCTTCTGTATGTTTAGTTTTATTTCTTCCTGCTGGGAACAACACCTGTTCCTTTCGCCCCAAATTATACACAGTTTTTGTTCAGATTATTCAGTAAGGTGTTCTCAAGACTTGTCTCTCTGGACTTGGCTTGTGCTATTTATGTAACTTCATTAACAGGCCCTGAACCCTCCCCCACCCCACGCGCAGCTACTTTTTTTAAAAACTGTGACGTTAATTGCCTACATGAAATTAACATCACACCTAAATTGATACGATGACACTGCTGTCAGGATTTATGTTAATGGAAATGTGTGCTTCAAAGATAAGCACATATACACAGCAAATAAATATCTGGAGACTTTGGCACCATTTCTTTAATTGCATTGTGGTAGCGGCACCAAATTGTATCTTTGGCTTGTGGAAACAATAATTGAAGTAATGGATTGAGCTTTGGAGAAACTTCCTGGGGGACTGCCCGTATCAGAAGAATGCAATATTTCTTATTTATTACTATAATTCATCACTATCTACACAGTAGACCATGCCAAAGGAAACATGGATAAAACAGAATTTTTAAAATGCAGATAGAATGCAAAGACTAGTTCAGGATGTGGGCTGTCTATGTAGGAGTAGGGGCATGTATTGCTGTTGTGGGGAGTTTTGCTTCTCTTTTAAACTTTCATACTTGAGGAAGCTACATCTGGGGGGATGACCACCTGAAAGCCTACTGGTCATGTTCCTTCATCCTGGAAGCTTCTCATCCTGGGAGAAGCTCAGAGAAAGAGAGTGCACATCGATGACAGGTTGAGGACAAAATATGTCCACTCTGGCCCTCCCACTTCCCGGTTCCTATAGCATCCTATATAAATGCATGCTGTAGAACCAAACTGGGGAACTGCCTGGGATGTTGGACTCAAAGTCCCATCAGCCACTGCCAGCCTGGCCAATATTCAGGTCTGGTGCATGTTGTGGTCCACCAACATCTGGAGGTCTGCAAGTTCTCTGCCCTTGATCTAGGATGCATGGCAGTGACTTTGAAAGAAAGGGGCCCCCAGAGAAAGCAAAGACCAGTGAAGTCTGATAGCTAAAGTATGGGAGTGTGCAGTTGAACTGTGTCAAACTTCACGTTTTCAGTAGCTAATAGTGTCTACAAAACTATCGTCATAGTGGAGGACTGTGGGGATAAATTGACCAATAGACTTAGAGGCAATAGCAGTGTTTAGCAGCTCATAAAATGGACTCAAAGGGTCATCTAAGCCAACTCCTTACAATGCAGGGATCCTAGCTAAATATTCCCTTACAGATGGCCATACAACCTCTGTTAAAAACCTCTAATCAAGGAATGTTTTTCACCTTTTGAGGTAGCCTGTTCCACTGTCAAATAGCTCATACTGTTGGAAAGTTCTTCCTGATGTTTAGTCAGAATCTCCTTTCTTGCAACTTGAAGCCATTGGTTTGAGTTCTACCCTCCAGAGCAGGAGAAAACTTGCTCCATCTTCCACAAGACAGCCCTTAAGATACCTGTAGATGGCTATCATATGACTTCTCAGTCTGCTCTTCACCCGGCTAAACATACCTAGCTCCCTCAACCATTTGTTTTTGACATTTATACCCATCTTTCCTCCAAGGAGCTCAAGCCAATGTACATGGATCTCCTCTCCAGTTTTATCCTCTCAACAAGTCTGTAAGGTAGGTTCAACAAAGAAATGGTTTTTGGCCCAAGACCACACAGTGAAATACATCTGAAGACTTTGTAACTATGAGTGAATGTTGTATGCTTCTGCTTTAAAAAAATATTATTTCAGCTGGAAGGAAATTAATTCCATATTGTGTTAAGCAGGTGCTTCTCAGGCTTTTGTTAAGAGTTTGAGTAATGCAAACCCATTGATTAAATTCAAGATCCAGTGTAGATTGTGTCACCCATGCACATTTGTTTGTTTTCTTTCCAGATATACTGTGTAGATTTTATTTGCAGCCCCAAAGATCAAAATGCCACAAAATGCAAACATTCTGATCTGCGGTCTGTTAATGTCACTCTCTAAACCTACTGCAAATAGTGGCTTTAAAGTTCAGTTTATAAAGAGTTTATAAAGATGGTCAACAGGCAGGCTGGGATTAGCAGTGCTTTTGTAGAATATCTTTGGCTCCAGAGAGATTAAAGTTCACTGAACACCATCAACAAAACTTATAGCAAAGAGATCCCCATCTTTTCTGGGGGGCTACTTTGATGTGTGTGTGTGTGAGAGAGAGAGAGAGGCACCTAACATCCTTTCTCCCTCGTCACAAGCTTGCCAAAAAATTTTTTTTAAGCAAACACACACACACCCCACCATACAAAGCATAGTCAGACACCAATACGCAGTGGGTCAATATAACACTCCCCACAAGATGTAGCAGTTATGGCCACCAACTCGGGTATCTTTAAAAGAGGGTGGGGGAAAGTATGAAGGACAGGGCTATCTGTGACATCCAGAGCAAAACTCTTTTTGAGTTTTGAATTGGGTTTATCCCCTCTATGATTGTTGTTGTTGTTGTTGTTTAGTCGTTTAGTCGTGTCCGACTTTTCGTGACCCCATGGACCAGAGCACACCAAGCTCTATGGTTAGTTAGGAGCTAATCCAAATTCTTTCAGCACAAGTTAAAATCATACAGGTTAATCAATTGCTTCTGTTTCTGATCATACGAGTAGTCTTGTTAACAAAAGGAGATGCCAGCGGTGTCATATACACAATTAGGCTCCAACGAGAACAATTCTATCCATGGTTTCATGCCAAAAAATTTTCTTCCCTGAAAAGCTTGAATTAACAAGCCAGCACTTTATTACTTTTTGTATTTGCTTTCTGAGCTTTGTGTTTGTCTTTCAAGAAAATAATCCTGCAGATATGAACTTCTTAGAGCTAGTCATAGAAAGTTGAACTTCATTTTATTGTGTGGGACAGGAAGACTGGCAAAAACTTTGAGAGGAGTAGAAATGAAACTCACTCATCTTTATTATTGCCTGGTCCAAGTTTCCTGTCAAAATGAGAAAGAAATTTACCTTGGAGAAATCAAATATCATTTGCCATGGTTCCCTGTAAGAAAGAAAAATTATTGTTCATGCCATACAATTCCTGAAAAGTACATCAACATAATTAATATTTAATTTAGCTTCACAGCTATCCTTTAATTATACTTTTGAAAGGAATATTGGTTTGGACACTTGGTGGCTTTTGAGATCTCATATGATTCTGCACAGTGCTATTTCATACTTTGACAAGACACTATGTAATGTATTCTAAACTTACATTGTCCCCAAAATGCAAGCAATACTATTCATAAGGAAAATCAAAGTATGCACCTCTTTCAATGGGGGCAGGGATTGTACTGGGTTGATATACACCTTCCAGGATTATTAAATGAGCATCTAAAAGGAGAGATGGACGGATCTATTAATTTTGGTTCTATCAGTTTCTCTTTCCCCCCTCAAAGTTAAATATAGTTTTCCACATTTCTGCAACAATTTGTGTGTGAGTGGGTGCTTTAAAAAAAAATCATGAAAATTCGCCAGCATCTTATTACTTATAAATACATTTTGGTATAGCTTTGACTAATTTACACATTCTTGAAAAAAAGTAACCTAATATAATGCATTTTGGTATGTTATTTTCACTAATATATTCATTTTTATGCACACTTTCCTCTAATATATGTCTTTTTGCAAACACTATTTGGTTGGAGAATTGTATTGCAAAAGTTGGATAAGTATGAATTTCAAAGGATAGCTGTGTTTTATTTATCTATAGAAACATTTATAGAAATGTTTTATTTATTTATAGCAATATATAACCCTATGTCATTTACAGTATATTCAGTTTACAGCAATAAAAACATAAAACCGTTAAAAACAGTTAAAACTGTTTTAGTTTTCACATTGTTTTTGGAAAGTGAAAATCTGACAGATTCAACTGAATTGGATTTCTCTTCCATCCCTATCTAAAAGAAGAAGAAGGCATATGTGAAGTGCAAAAGAGCAGCAGTTTGATAATGGCATCATGTAGCTGTCCCATAAAAAGGAAATGACCAAAGGATGGAGATTCCAGAGTAAACACCTAGAGCTGAATTCTTCTGGTGCCCCTCTGTGTAGATGGAAAGGTCTACAATCCAGCAGAGCCTTCTATTGCTGGACCATGGATCTAGCAACCTTAGGCAATTCCTCTTCACCCAGGCACACTCTGAAACCACTTGCCATGTTGTTCCAAAGGATCCCTCACCTCACCAGAACAGCTCTGGGATTGAAGGCGAGAGAAGGAATTGCTGGAGATCATCTCAGGCCACTGACAGAAGGCCCTGCTGGATCAGAGGCCCTCCATCTGCCAAGGCACACCCATCGGGTACCAACACTTAGTGTTGAACCTAGCTTAACTAGGTTACGGATCAGGATATAAGCAGCAAAAGAGCATGTCTATGGATCATTATCATAATATGGTTGACTTACGACAAGGGTTGTGTACTACAACCTCCACCATTCCTGACCGCTGCATATGCTGTCAGGTGCTGACGGCAGCTGTAGTTTGCAATATCTATAGGACACATGTTGACTACCCTGCCTTTTGAACCCCGTTTTGGTTTGATAACATGTTTTAATTAAGTATCCTATACCTTTCCAGCTACCTCAAAAAGCAGCCTGGAGGTTTCATTGATCTTCTTTCAGCAGTACATAAATGTCAGATGAAGGTTTGCTGAGACTGAATCATCTCTCTTTTTAGCTTTTAGCTATCAAATTTGGTGTTAAAAGCAATTAGCTGAAGGCAAAAAACGAAATGAAAAAGGGAGCTGAGGGCTGGATTTTTAGCGGTGCTTCACAGGAGAAGGAACGCCATTATCTAATAGGTTGAGATTGCTTAGGTTTCCAGACTAACACACATATAATTAAACAAGGAAAATAAATGTCGTGTAAGTTGTAAAGTAACAAGTCACAAATTAGAGATCTAATCTACAGGAACGAAACTCCCACTGATTTTAATGTGGCTGGATTGCCAGGAATTCAAAAATGAGCAAAAGCTCTTTTAGAACTATTCCCAGCAAACTGGGAGAGGGCAAGTCATAGGAAAAAGAGGCTGCTATGGCAGGGTGGATGGGCAGCAGAACAGTCTAGTGTTTGTAGATGAAGGCTGTTTCTCAGGGTCTCTTATTGTATATGATATGGCAATATCCCAGCAAAGAAGAGGACGTCATATATGGCCATTGTGGTGTGATGGGTTCATACAGGCCACTTGATATCCAATGTGTTACAGATGTTGGAGACTGGCTAGAATGGAATGGATGGAGCTCCCAACCTTAAAGGACACCCGAAATAGGACTGAGTTGAAGTTTTATGGGCAGATGCTTTTGGTGCGATAGGCTGGAAAGGAAGGGGCAAGATCTTTTCCAAAGGACACCCCCCACCTTCCATTTTTTCTCATTGGTTTGCTGCATTTATCACCAGCTGTTTACTGCCCTTATCACCAGCTGCTTCTGTGCATTTTTTCTTTTTCCTTTTTCCAATAAGGGACTATATAGCCAGTATGAGGTTGTTGCAACAACATGTAGCCAAGCAGATTTGACTATCACAGAAAACACATCTGAGTGAAAGCAATTCTTTCACTCATGATTCTGGGAGAACATTTCCACCTTATTTGGAAGGCCATCATTGTTTTCTGCTTTTGAGTTCTACATTGTGTTAATCTAAGAGAGGACTATCTACATGGCAAAAGGGGATTTGTAAAGTACAGTGGTACCTTGGTTTGCAACCGGTTTGGATTACAACCGTTTTGGATTACAACCTCGTCAAACCCGGAAGTGTGTGTCCCCCTTTTTTTGGATTACAACCCATTTTTTTGGATTACAACCCATTATTTTTTTGGGAGGCCCCATTGGCGAAAGCGCGCCTTGGGTTACAACCTGTTTTGGTTTACAACCAGACCTTTGGAATGGATTATGGTTGAAAAGCAAGGTACCACTGTATATGCAATATACTTTATGGCTATGTAACACCTTAAGCCATAAGCAAGGAGCTCTCTCTCACACACACATGAACCAAGCAGGATCAATCTTCCTTCACAGGAGCCAGTGGTGGTGTGGCAGAGTATTGGGCTCACACACTTCTGCAAGCAAGTGGGCAGAAGCAGGAGGCATTCTTCTTCCCCACCCAACTGCTGCCACTGCTCTTTCCCTACCCACCAGAAGCACGCAAACTGCTTCAAGCAGCCCTTTTGAGCAGGATTTAAATGCTGCTCATCAGATGGTGAGTAGAGATTAAATTCTGCTCCCTTGGCAACACAATCCTGCTCCCTGCTAAGAATGGTGTGGGCTGCCAAGGCAAGATTAAATTAAGCCCTGTCCTTCCACCCAGCAGCTGACATTACCAGTGATGTCAGCTGATGGGCATGTGGGCCTGCTTTGGAAGAAAGGCATGGTTGGCCAGATTGTACCCCACCAGTGGACCAAGATTGGTCCATGGCTTGAAGGTCCCACCCCCCTGTGTTAGATGAGCAGAGCCAGTGTGGTGTAGTGGTTAAGAGCGGTAGTCTCGTAATCTGGGGAACCGGGTTCGCGTCTCCGCTCCTCCACATGCAGCTGCTGGGTGACCTTGGGCCAGTCATACTTCTTTGAAGTCTCTCAGCCCCACTCACCTCACAGAGTGTTTGTTGTGGGGGAGGAAGGGAAAGGAGAATGTTAGCCGCTTTGAGACTCCTTAAAGGGAGTGAAAGGCGGGATATCAAATCCAAACTCTTCTTCTTCTCTATGGCTCCGCACCTGGTTCTTAACCAGGTGCTGGGATTTTTTTCTTCAAGCATTTGAAACTTACTCCAGCTGCTATATCAGTGAAATTCAAAGCACTGCTCCACACGCATTTCTGCTTTGCTCCTCCGCCCACAAACAGAGCCTCATCTGCCTTCTTGTATTTCAGCAATTATGATTAATGCATCGAAATTGTTGGTCAGGAAAATGTCACATACCTCCAATTAACCTGAGGATTCGTCTCCAGGTTCAGCTAGAACAGCAGCCTCCATCTTTCCTAAAATAGATATGCTAAGATTAAACACTACAAGATTTTATTTTATTTTATTTTTAAAGAAATCTGAATTAAAATGACATTTTGAAGAAGGGGAGAGGTTGCCGGTTTTAATCTGTCTCAGGTTTGAAAAGAATATCCATGTAACTGGGTGGTAAAAATACCAGAAAATGTCACTTCCATAAATTACAGGTTGTATTGAGGAAATGGTTGATAGAGATATTCTTACATTTTTGTGTGGGTGCTAAGGAGGATGGTTTTAATGTGCCGTGTCCCTTCCCTCAGCAAATTCATTTTTTAACAGCTTGAAGTGTCACAAATGTTTCTTATGTAGATATGACGAATGTAAGGGGGGGGATCTATACATTCAAAAACATGGGTAAGGTTGAAACATATAAGGGACATAAGAAACTGCCTTACAAGAGTCAGGGATGGATGGCCTATGGGAATCCAACCTCCACCACCCTGCAAGCAAATTGTTCTGGTCCCCAAAGATGCCAGTCACTGTATCTTGTCAAAAATATAACAAAACAGACACACTGCTGAGGTTGGCAATGGATGTCCTGTGTGGTGCATGAAATGGGTGGGGGTCCTTCGGCCAATAAGGTGAGCAATTCCTGATCTGCAGTGACTGGCATCAATTCTCCAATGTTTCAGAAGGAGCCTTTCTTGGATACGCCAGGGATTTAAGCTGCAGCCTATGTCACTAAGCTATGGCCCACTGGCCCATTATTCTCAGTTTATGTGTGGCAGCTGCCACTGAATCTGCAATGTATACTTCAAGAAGTGTATCCCAGAATCAATTGCACCAGAATCTCTTGGAGCTAGAATCTCTGGAAACCAAATCTTAGGAGGAATTGTGTTATGGCTTGGTCTCTCCCACAAACGCGAGACGACTCTGGCTGTTAATTATTTCAGATTTATTGCTAAAACAACAAACTAGGATGGAGCTCCTCTACTCATCATCTTTCCCAGAAGATGGAGTTGCCTGGACTGAGCTCCTCCCCCTTCCCCAGCAAGGAAGCCCACCTTCTCTTCCGGTATCTTTCATGTGTCTCGGCCACTTTTGAGATCCTATGAGATTTGGGAGAGAATGCTTCCTACATTCCAACATCTGACTTACTATTGGAGCTCTCACCCAGCTGCCTGTCATTCTGGCCCTGTCTTTCTTCTCCCCTTTGTTCAGAGCTCAGATTACAGCTGCTCTCCCCCTCCTCTCTGCCTTCCACTGCTAACTGTCCTCTCCCTATGCCTGCTTCTTCTCCTCCTGTCAGCATCTGAGCTTCACTGACAAATGGTATGTGTAGCCTGGAAAAGAGAAGCCTATGGGGCTACACCACAGTGGCCTTCAGTTATCCGAAAATGGAAGATGGTAAAGATTTGTTCTCTGTTGCTGCAGAGGGCAGGGCTACACAAACAGGTGGCTCCAGACAGTGAGGAGGCAGCTTTCAGGTGAACATTCTGCTAAACTTTAGGAGAAACATCCTGATGGCAAGAGCTGTGGGATCTCCTTTGCTGGAGATATTTAAGCAGATCATGGAGGACCACCTGTGAACAATGCCATAGCTGCATCTTGCATTGCAGTTCTTGCACTGAGCAGATGGATAGACTAGATGACTTCCAAGTCCTCTTCCAACTCAATGATTCTATGTGACTCGTGACAACGTACATGCTCTTTTCGTTTATTCGCCGCCTTAAAATCCCACCTTTACTCCAAGGAGATGAAGGTGGCATGCTGTATATAGTTCACCACACACACACTTTTTTGATTCTCAACCCTATGACGTAGGTTAGGCTGTGAATGAGTGATTGGCCCAATATCATTCAGTGGGCTTCATGGCTGAGCAATGATCTAAACCTGGGTCTCCCCAGTTCTTGGCAGGCACTCTGACCACTATGCATAGAACCTCATAGGTAAATAGTGTTCACTGACTCTGGAAGTAAGGTACTTTCCTTTAAAACGTGGAGCATTCACCTTGGGTTTTTTGTCCAGCTCATGACAAGAAGTGCTATAATTTCTAGCATGACACACAGCATTGTAAATCCAGAATTATTGGTTCTGCTGCAGATTGAAAGATTCATAGATGGAGAGTTAATCCCCTGTCAATATACTTGAAATGGATATTTTTCTTCTTCTGATTTATCTAACTACAGTATTATTGGGTTCACGGTGAGCCCCATAATTTATTCGTACGAAGATACAGAAAATCTGTTTGACACAGGAGGTAATCCATCAATCACTGAACCATCCATCTATAGGCACACTTTGTAGGTTAACATTCTGGCAGGAGACCTGAACCCCAAGAAATGTCAAATCAATGACAGATGGCCTGAACTTTACAGTGTCCTGATGGTGCATACCCCCTTAAAGTGAAAAGTTCTCATACTATCACAGGGTTTCAGGATCACTGCCAAAACAGAGTTCCATATTACCATTTCTGAGGTGCTCCAATGATCAAAGGCATCTCTGCACTGCAAAATGCCCTAACTAGAATTTGTGTAGTCTTACAGCACAATACAAACCCTAGATCTGCCAGGATGAGCAAGTTATAGGTGGTCTCCAGCTAAACTGGCTGAAGTCCCCCCCCCCCCCCATGCTCAGCTGAACCAAGGCTTGAGTAAGTCCTGAAAAGGGCATGTACCAGGGGCAAGACAGGTTAGCAGCAGACTTACAGCTTTTTCAAACTCATTTCAGCTTGGTAAAATGGCCTTAGCAATCCAGCAAAACGTATACTGCCTAAAGTATGTAAATCAGACTCTGATTTAATGGCGTGCTTTCCCTGTGCCAGATTGGGCCAACTCAGCCGACAATAGTCCTAAAGAGAAAGGCTTAATTTGCTATAATTAACCATAATTAGCTCTGCTACCCTCTAACACACACACTGCAGGGTACCCTCTCAACAAGATTAGTAATAATATATATATATATATATATATTATTCATGAATTCAATTTGGAATAGGGACAAATTGGAATAGGTTCTGCTGGCTTCCTACAGTTGGGGTTGGTCTGCCTATCTCCAGTGCCCTTACTATTAAGTGAGGTAGTTCACACTGATACTCTTTGGACCTATTACTATCCTGTAGCTGCCAAAGGGCTGGTGGATGAAGTTTTCCTCCATGGAGTAATTCTCTTTATTGAGAATCAAGGGCAAACATGTACTGGTAGTTCCTTCCTCTCTGCAATCAGCCCCTTTGCTCTTCATAAGTTGGCAGGCTGGGTGTCTGCAGCAGGGAGGTTTCTATATACTTGGAGAGGCTTCCTTCATTAATTAGAACCATGATCTTCCAGGGTTTGAAGTTCTAAAGAAGCAGAGCATTTGCTTTTCATGCAAGAGGTCTCCAGTTCCATCCCCAGCATCTCCAGAAAGGACAGGGAATGTCCCCTGCCTGAAATTCCAGATAGACAATGTTGAGCTAGATGGATCAGTGGTTTGACTCAGTAGAAAGCAGCTTCTACGTGCCTAAAAGGCTCCCCAGTGCAGATGGCTACCTTCCAAAGATGTGGTAGGCATAGGTAAGTTCCCTCCACCACCTCTACTGTAAATTCCGGGACACAATCTTCCTGATTTTTCTTGAGAGAGAATGGTGGCCAGTTTAGACACCATCATCTTGTATGATCTCACACTGCCATTCCCCCCTGAAAAAGTGCTTTTTGGGGCAAAGCGCCCCAAAACCCATGTTTTGGGGTGCCACGTGAGATTGTGGCCCCCTAAAAAGCACTTTTTTCAGGGGGGAATCACAGCGAGATGACAGCATCCAAAACAACTGCTGTACTCTTGTGAGATAAAAAGGGATGTTCAGATTTTTTCAGGATACCTGCGGGGTATGAGATTGATGACATAGTGACATAGTGCTATGGAATAGATGAGGCCAATGTCTCAGCCCCCACTATCTCATCTTCCTCTTCACCAATATCACCCAGCCCAGCTGACAAGACAGATGTGGTGATTATTAATCAGCTATCAGAAATAATGTCATTTGACCCATTTGCACTTGAATCCGTGTGAGGAGCATTGTGTATTAAAAAGGAGGCTTTGCTAAGAGACTCTGTAAATTAACTTCTCTGTTAGGTTACCTTGTAGACCCAGAGTCAACAAAGCGACTATGATACAAAAATGTCTTTCTTTATATGAGTCCCTGTTAGCTGCAAAAACACCTGCCACTGGTTTCCAACCCTGGATTTTTGAACACAAAAGGTATAAGAGAATTTCAGATTGCAGATGCTGGCATTTATTTCAGCCTTGAGTAAGGCAGACAGTGCCATGATCAGAAGACAAAAATCGTAATTCTCACCGCTGTCACATCAATTTGATTTTAGTCCTTCATTGCATTTTCAGCAATGTGCTTCCATACCCCTCTAGCTGTCAAGAATTTAGTTTAGATGAGGTTCAGATGATACGTGATTGGTTATGAAACAATACATGAGTGGGGAATATGTCACCAACAGAAATGAAATGTCATTCTCTAATACTGCAGACTATGATATCTGCATTTCATTTCCACATATGCAAAATTTTCACTGTTACTTTTTGATGCTTTGGTTCTCAAATTCTGGTTATCCCCACTCGCATCTTTCTTGCACAATAAGAAATTGTATATTTTTAAATGCTATTTTACCCCAAATATTCATTCTCACCAGAGGGGGCTAAATGCACAGATACAGAAGAGGAAGAGGGTTTTTTCATCCATATTGCTTCCAAATGTACAATATTAATAACCTCAATAGGATGTGAGTCCCTTTCATTGGTACAGGCCCCAGCAACAGAAAGAGATTTAGCAAGAGTAAAAGTGAGGAGCCTTGAACTTACGGCACCCAGTCCTGGTGAAGCCAGTTCCCTGCTCAGTCTGCTCTTTTTTGGGTCCTGAATTGAATTCCTTTTTTAAAAAATAAAATAAAATAGTTTTTGAGATTTTTATGTTGCACTTCTGCTTTTCTGATCCTGATTTGCAGGAACCTGGGGCTCTCCAGATGATGTTGCACTGTATTTCCTTTTATCTGTGTTCACTGGTCACGTTGTCTGGGGCCGATAGGAGTTGGAGGCAAACAACACTGGGAGGACCACAGGCTCCTCAACCCTAGCATACATGAAGGTCCCCATTGAAGTAAAAGGAGAAGCCATTTTGAGTATGGGTTCTGCATCAGACTCAAGATAGGCACGTGGCTTGTAATCAAAGACAATGGGAGAAGAATGTGCACTGCATTTTTTAATTATTTCTTTGGTTTGGCTTCCAACATCTCTTATTTATTTTACTTTATTACTGATACTCATAGCAAATGGTCCCAAGGCAGGTCACAAAAATATAACAATTAAAAAAGCATAAAGTACAATTAAAGTAATAAAATGGAATAAACCACAAAAACCACCCATATCAGTATAACAAAGGCAAGTATTCAACACTGCAGTCTTCTGATTGTTCCATCAGCTTGCCAACAATCCACCCTCTCTTCCACCTGCACATTGTTGGGAGGGGGGATGTCTCCTGACCCTGAAGAGCAGATTTGAGGGACTTGCAGGGAGTGTGCAGGGGGTGGGGAGAGTCCCATTGTGCTTTCAGAAGTTTCTGTGCTGGCTTCCACTAGCATGCTGGGTTAGTTGAATCCAGGTGTTCTTTCAAATAAAAATATGAACACTGATAACTGTGGGCTAAATAAGAATAACACTCAAACACAATCTAATAAAAAAGAGCAGCTAATTTTGTTTCCAGAGAACAGGTCTTCAAATTAGGAAATGATATATTTGTAATTGACATTTTTTTAAAAATTGCTTTCTGCCTTTTTATCCCTCTTTTGTATCTCCAAATTGTGTTGAACATTTTAATTATATCCTACTACGCTTCTAGATGTAACAGTTACATTTCCCTTCCTCAGATGGGTAATTGAATCAGCGTTGTTTGTAAGGTAGCAGCAAACTGCTATTGAAGAGCCTGGCTGGACCTTCACTTCCCATCATCGCTGACCACTGGCTATGGGACTGGTGGGCATTCCAACATCACCTGGAGGACCGCAGGTTCACCATCACTGCTGAATTCCAGCTGCTGTTTCTTCACACACATTTTATCAGCTTTGTTACCTGGGAACAGAGGGGGGAAATGCATTGAATGACAGTCTTCTTTTTTTAATTCCAAGGTTTTCGTGTTTTCTTCACCAAATCAATGACATCCATGTCACCAAAGTATCTCAGAACACTTAATTACTATAACAGAGAAACAATGTGGTATCATGTATAGTCTTGAGAAGTTACAAGTTGGAAAGGCATTATTTAAAAATACTGAAAGTGTTTACAAAATGTAATGCATAAAGCACGAAATCATAAAGCTTGTTTTGTTTTGTCTTGTCTTGGCTTATTATGGACATGTTTAGAACTGCATTTAGAGAAACTCATGTATAGATACCAACATTTGGACTAGAGATCAATGTTACCCTTTTAGGAGAAGACAACCAGTCAAATTAATTAAGCAAGCTCTAAAGGATGAATCAACCCAGTTAGACTTTCCAGGGTATAACAGAGAGAAGAGCCTTACAAATATGTCCGCAAGAAAGAGCTGCCTGCAATATTGTTGCCCAGCATGCCTGCCAATGCATGCCTACAGTAGTAGTAGTGCCTAATATGACTAAGTAGGGTGGAAGGGAGGGAGCCCAAACAGTAGGTGAAGCCAGAGCCAATGGCAGGCAGGACCACTAATTCCAGCCATGCCCCCTTTCCTACTGAGTTCTGCAAGAGAAGCACCAAGGAGGAGAAAGTTGGTAGATGGTTCCCCACCCCCTCAACTGGTTGTAAGTAAGAAGACAGGCAGGGGCTGGCTGAGGTCAGAAAAGTTGGTGCAGCAACACTCTATTTGCTCCAATAGGCCAGCCTCCACTGTGTGCCAATTAAAAGGCAGGCATTTCTGTCCCTCCCTGGGTTTGCCACAATCAGTATTGTTTCTGTTCCACTGCAGTTAAGCTTACACTAAAACTTACGTTATTAGCCTCACTATCTGCTACAGATAATTAATTAATTCCAGTGGAAAGGAAACATCAAAAACAATGCAGTAAACAATGTAATTATTGATGTAACATTTGTGAACTAAAAGCATAGTGAATGCCAGTCATTGGTCCACTTAGGCCAGTGCTGTGGACAGTGAGTGTTGTGGACTGCAACACTTGAGGGTTTCAGACTGGAGTCTTTTCCAGCCCTGAAAGGAGATGCTGGGGATTGAACCTGGAACATTTTGCATGCAAAGCAGATGCGCTATCCCTGAGCTATGGCCCCTCCAGGGCATTCTTCAGAGCCCTACATAGCTTTGGCCCTGTATAGCTGAAGGAGCATCTCCAACCCCATCGTTCTGCCCAGCTCTGAGGGCCTTCTGGTGGTTCCCTCACTGCGAGAAGTGAAATTACAGGGGGCTAGGCAGAAGGCCTTTTTGGTAGTCGCACCTTCCCTGTGGAATGCCGTCCTGGCAGATGTCAAAGAGTTAACAACTATATAATTTTTCTCAGACATCTGAAGGCATCTGAAACAACAAGACCAGTGACAATCAGTTCTTCTCCAGGGAGGTTCATGAAACCAACATAGTGCTATCTCTTCATCTGTTTGCTGAGATTCATCACAAATAGCAGCATCTGTTTCATGCTAGCTTTTGCTCTGGACTGTAAGATATTGTGGAAAATTCATCACTTTTGTATATCTGCAAAGACTTCGGCCCATATAAGACAACCCATGAAAATGGCTGCTACAATCATGCAAATCACAGCACTAAGAAAAACTGCACTTGTCGTTCTCACAAGTGGTGCCACTGCATGAGCACTTCTGGACCATAAAACCAATGGTGGTCCTTCTGTAGCAAGGAAGTGATTACAGTGGTACGTCTGCTTAAGAACTTAATTCATTCTGGAGGTCCGTTCTTAACCTGCAACTGTTCTTAACCTGAGGTACCATTTTAGCTAACGGGGCCTCCTGCTGCCGCCACACGATTTCTGTTCTCATCCTGAAGCAAAGTTCTTAACCCGAGGTACTATTTCTGGGTTAGCGGAGTCTGTAACCTGAAGTGTCTGTAACCTGAGGTGTCTGTAACCCAAAATACCACCGTATGTCCCCCAATTCAGGCATCGGTTTAGGCAGCAATTGCCATAATTTCATATGTATATGTGTCTGCATTATCTATCCTGTGATTGTCTAGGTAAAACACTAGCAAATATTGTAAGTGCAACTTGATTCACAGTCCTTTAAATAATACTTGGATGCAAGATGATAACACATTTTGTTGGCAGTGCTCTATCTGTAAGTTGTATTTTTTAAAAAACACTATTCGAGCCAACATTTCATTAGCTGAAACAAAAAACAAACAGGTCCAGAGTGAAGATATTTATATATTTGCAAATGCACTTTTTAGAATTTTTGCCATAGGCTAAGCTGCAGATTGAAGATGTTCAAACTATTCAGGAAATTTATTCCCGAAGGACAATTTCTAGCACATGCTAAAACCAGTCAAGCTGAGAAATAAGAAAACTGTGAACGAAATGCCAAATGATATGTCATTTTTCAATAGAAGGAAAATACTTTCATATGCCTTCAAAAAATCACATACCATGAAGAAGACATAAACTATAAGACAGCTATAAGGAACTTGTGGCCCTCCAGATGTTGTTGAACTCCACTCCCCATCACCCCCAGCCAGCATGGTCAATGGGCAGAGATGCTGGGAATTGTAGTCCAGAAACATCTCAAGGGCCACAGGTTCTCTTCCCTGCTGTAGGAATTGTCTAAGGAATGAAGAGCTGAGGCATAATATTTTGTGGGTGTTAAGTGTAAAGGGGGGGGGGGGAATATTAATTATTAAAAGGATCAGCAATGATCCAAAGTTCTGGTTGGATTGTCTTTAAGCCAGGCCTATGTACACAGCACCAGTGCAGATATTTCAAAGGTTTGGAATTTGCTCAGACCTCAGGAACAGCTGCAAACACCTATTTGCATTATGGCACAGTCACATACCTGCATAAATATATACATAGATATGTACTTCTATTTCTTTCTCCAGTATTGTTTAATTTGATAATTTGAGCTACCGGTAGTTTTTCAAGAGTATTCCAGAAGTCAGTGAAATTACTCCTAAATATATTTTGGTTTTTACACTGATATTCAGCGCTAGTAAATCCTTGGAACTGATATTGGAAGTAAAATTATGGCTATAATAAAAGTAGATGGCTACAGAATTGTTTAGCTATATGTGGAATATATGTAATATGAATTATAAATAGTAATTGTTAAACCCTCTGGGTATACATTAACATGAATGATATATTTGTATAAAAGTTAGTATTATTTTACAATGTTGGGAACTTTCTAAAATATCCCTTTTTAATTAACTTGAATTTGAATTATGTACCATGGTCTATTTAATTTTAGCCAACAAAATCTATTTTTAAGAAAGAGCTCGTAAACTCTTTATTTCTTTTAAAGTTTAGCTGTTCTAGTCAAATTGTAGCATCAAATGCTACAATTTAGACCCAGAATATAGATCTCACTTTGGGTAATCTAGACAATAGCTAAATGGCGCAGGGCATGCTTCTATCTCCCCATTTTTGAAATTATAATGATTGTACTGAGACTATTTTAAAAAATGTATTTGTGATATTGCCTCCTCATGGTATTGCATTATTGGGCATTCAGAAAACAGAATTAAGACCACGTCATTGCTGATGTCAGTCCAGAAAATTGTTTGGGATAAGGAACAAAGCTGTTGAATACAGATTGTGCCTGCATGCTACTCTCAAAACATGGAAACCCCCTGAGGAAAAGATTATGAGAAAACACAATGTTCTAAGAAAAGCCTTCTTAAAATGCTCATTTTAAATACCCGAGATTGCAGAAGAGGATGAGGGAAGGGTAGTCAGAGGTGGTTTACATTGCAAGCTAAATTAAGAGAAGGAAGAGAAGGGGGAAACTAACAGAGCCAGAAGAGGAGGGTGCAAATAAAGGGTGTGATTTTCATAGAGAGCAGACCTTCCAAGTGTCCCTATATTACAGGGATGCTCTGATTTTGAGAAGCCGTCCCAGTTTCTGATTTGATCCCGGAATGTCCCACTTTTCCTATTTCCATTAGAGAAATGTTGGAGGGTATGGAGTTATCCGACCCCTGAGTTATCTGAAGGCAATCCTGTATAGGGAAGTTTTTTTAATGCTTAATTATGTTTTATATATGTTGGAAGCTGGCAAGAGTGGCTGAGGCAACCCAGTAAGATGTGTGGGGTATAAATACTAAAATTATCATTATGGAATGGGACGTCTCTGTTTTCAATGGAGAAATGTTGGAGGGTACAAGAAAGGCAGAGATAATTGCCCATTACATCATGAGCCTCTGAAAAGGAGCAGGAAGGAGTTTAAAATGAACAGGATCATTCAGACAGGAAAAGAAATGGACGTGCCGAGTTGGGATGGAAGGATCTGTTCATTTCAGTTCTCCTTTTTTCCAATCTAAAATTCATTTATGCACCAATTTGCCCTTTTAAAAAATCCTCATGAAAATTCACCAACATTTTTGTAAGAATTTCTCCTAATAACCCCTCCCCCTAGTTTTGATTCATCTATACATTTTTGTAAGCATTTCCTTAATATAATGCAGGAACCAAGGGACTGTTCTTTGTGACAAGGAGGCGAACAGGAGAGAAAGAAGGTAAGAGGAGGGACTTCATTCCTGTCACCATCTCCAGCTGCCCCCTCCCTCTGGCTAGCCTTGCACCTGCTGAGACTCTCACCATGGGGCAAGCCAGCCCCAGCAGCCGAGAGCAGCAGTAATCTTGTGGCCTCCACACTGCACTCAATTTACATCTCCAGGCAGCTGCAGCAGCTACAAAGCAGAGACAGAACCAATGCTGCTACAATTGTTTTAACTGTTTTTAACTTATGTGGTGTTTTTGTTGTTTGTTTGTTTGTTTGTTTGCTTGTTTGTTTGTTTTAACTGAGGGAGGGAGATGTGTCTGGGAGGAGAGAAGCTGGGGAGAGCAGCAGGGCCCCAGTTACAGTGGTTCAGGGTAGGGGCCATATGGTGTGGCAGGTGAAACAGGCCGGGTAGGCCGGGTAAGGGGCACACAGCACAGGCAACCTGGGGAACTGTGGTTGTCCTATCAGTTAACCCTCATGTCTGTGGCTGCTGTTGCTGAATGCTGGGTTGGCTCTGAGTAAGACCTCTCTCATTCATGATCTGATTATGGATGAGGAGGTTGATCTGATCTGTATCACTGAGACGGGTGGGTGAGCAGGGTGGAGTTGGTCTCAGCCAGCTGTGCCTACATGGGTATTCAGCAGGGGTCAGCAAGCATTTTCAGCAGGGGGCTGGTCCACTGTCCCTCAGACCTTGTGGGGGGCCAGACTATAAAAAATAAATGAACTAATTCCTATGCCCCACAAATAACCCAGAGATGCATTTTAATTAAAAGGACACATTCTACTCATGCAAAAACACACTGATTCCCAGACCATCCATGGGCCAGATTGAGAAGGCGATTGGGCCGGATCTGGCCCCCGGGCCTTAGTTTGCCTACCCATGCAGTACAGCATTAGGGCAGACCTGAGGGCCAGGGAGGGGAAGTTGCTGTGGTCTATAGATATTCTCTCTCTCTCTCTCTCTCTCTCTCTCTCTCCCCATAGGCTCTCTGTCCAGTTTTGGGTGGATCTAGAGTGTGGGTTCCTGGCACTCAGGATAGATTAGGGATTTTGCCTGCCTCACTGCCTGGCAGTCTCCCTGCCTAAGCTGACAGAGCTGGTACGGAGGCAGTGTTGAGGACTCCCAGATTGCTGGTTTTAGGGGACTTCAACATCCATGCCAAGGCCATTGGTTCTGGGGCAGCTCAGGACTTCATGGCTGCCATGACATCTATGGGGATGTCCCAGCATGTCATCAGCCCAGCGCGTATGGTAGACCACACTCTGGACCTTGTTTTCTCAACTGAACAGGAAGGTGGGGATCTGAAAGTGGGGTTATTGTCATCATTTCCAGACTTCACCTCTGGAGGTGCACTCCATTGTCTCTTGAGACAGATGGATCCCAACAACAGCTTGGAAGGTGAACTACACTACAAACTTCAGGTACATGCAAATTTTGAAGGATGGCTGTGTTTAAGTTCTATTGTTTTAGAATGTGCAAATTTAATAGATTTGCCTTTGAATGCCAACTGAATCATATTTCTCCCCCAGCCCTAGTGCCAAGTAACTGTTCAAATCACCAATGCCAACCCAGTACTCAAGCCTGGCTCACACTGCACCAGGCTGTTATTTTTATTCATTTCTTTTTAATTGCATCATCATTCTATGAAACTCAATGAAACAAGCCTGGTTGCATGTTGAGGGCTTTTTTACAGAGGAAACTCACAGGAACTCAGTTTTAGCACTTTTCAGGTATGCACTATTGCCATTCTAGAGAACAAGGGAGTTGTTCATGGTGAGTTCTGGCACCTCCTTTTCTAGAAAAAAATAGCACTGAAATAGCCCTGTGAGGTAGTCAGGCTGAGAAATTGTAGCTGCCACAAGATCACTCAGTGAGCCCCATGGCTGGGTAGGAGTTTGAATGTGGTTTTACCTGGCCCCAGCCTGACACTGTAATGAACAACTGCAGTGACTGGGAACTCTCAGGAAGAGGTTTTTATCAGCCCTACAATCTGAAGTTCTTGATCTGGAAATGACAAAAATGCACATGGTGGGTCATTGCCTTCTCTACTATGAAAACAGGAGTGGCCAGCCTGTAGCTTTCCAGATGTTCCTGGACTACACCTCCCATCATCCCTGACCATAAACTAAGAGAGATTATTTTAGTTCTCTCTCCTTCTCCCCAGTATTATTTTTTCCTAACTGACATGACCAGAATCTTTCCCTTTTACTATATCTTTTTGCACAGGGAAGCTTAACTCATTTCAAAGTCCTGCATGCCACTGGCAGAATAAAGAACTATATTTTAGTTTGCAAAACAGTTGAAAGTCTTTCTTCATTGGGAAAGAAGGACAGTTTTTGATTTAGAATGTGATGAACAACACTGATTCCAGTAGAACTTTATTGTTGGAATATAAATAATACAAATGCAAAATGCAAAACTGTCCCCTTTATCAGCTGTGCTTGTCCAGGCAGCAATGGAAAATTGCCTAGGCAACATGTACAACTGTTGAAAGTTAAACGCAGCAGGGTATAAAATAAAATAAACTTTAACAAAGCTCAATTGCAGAAGAACAAGTCAACCCCTTCTTCATTAAACTGACCACAGTGTCAAAATATCTTAAAAACACAATTAAAGCACTTCTCATATGTTCAGTGGTGTGTGCATATGCAAAAGGTTGCAGATGCAGTCAGTCTTCTCAGCTTCCTTTTGTGGATGTGATCAGAAATTTTATTTCTATGGGAAGAGTTGTACACAATTTGTTTATGTATTTCTATGCTGCTTAATGCCAGAATAAGTTTGCAAAATATAAGAACCAGTTACACAAACAGTAAAATATAAATGTTCATAATTAAAACACACAATAAAACAACCCCATTAAAACAACAGAGCAATTACAATTGGAGACTCAGGTGGAGAGATCAAGGAAATGCCTGTGGAAGCAGATGCATCTTCAGGATCTTGACGTATATTCACCTGAATTCATGGAAGTTAGGGATATTATTATTATTATTATTATTATTATTATTATTAATTAGATTTATATACCACCTTTCATTGAAAGATCTCAGAGTGGTTCACAAGTTAAAAAATACAAGATAAAAACACAAATGGTTAAAGCAAAAACAACAAAACAATATCCCCCCCTCCCACAAACACATTTATAAGGCTGTAGAATATTAATTAGCCAAAGGCCTGGTTGAAGAGGAACATTTTCGCCTGGTGCCTAAAGATACATACTGAAGGGGCAGCATATGTGGTTGACTCTTCCTCACCCTGTGAAAAGTGCTCAAATCAGCGTAAATCATATGGTTGTGAGAATACCAATAATCACATCAGAGAAGTAAAACATTTCAATTGAAGGCGCTGACTGATTGGTAATTGTAAAAAAGGTAAAGGTAAAGGACCCCTGACAGTTAAGTTCAGTCACAGACGACTCTGGGGTTGCAGCGCTGATCTCATTTTACAGGCTGAGGGAGCTGGCATTTGTCCACGGACAGTTTTTCCAGGTCATGTGGCCAGCATGACTAAGCCGCTTCCGGCGAAACCAGAGCAGTGCACGGAAACAGCGTTTACCTTCCCACCAGAGCAGTACCTATTTATCTACTTCCACCTCTTCTTCTTCTTCTTCTTCTTCTTCTTCTTCTTCTTCTTCTTCTTCTTCTTCTTCTTCTGTGTGCTTTCAAACTGCTAGGTTGGCAGGAGCTGGGACCAAGCAACGGGACCTCACCTTGTCGCAGGGATTTGAACCGCCAATCTTCAGATCAGCAAGCCCAAGAGGCTCAGTGGTCTTCCAAAGTTGAAAAGCATGAATAAATTGAACAGAATGACTCATGCCCACAGAAATAAAAAGGTAAAGGGACCCCTGACCATTAGGTCCAGTCGTGGCCGACTCTGGGGTTGCAGCCCTCATCTCGCTTTATTGGCTGAGGGAGCCAGCGTACAGCTTCCGGGTCATGTGGCCAGCATGACTATGCTGCTTCTGGCGAACCAGAGCAGCGCACGGAAACACCGTTTACCTTCTTGCCAGAGCGGTACCTATTTATCTACTTGCACTTTGACGTGCTTTCGAACTGCTAGGTTGGCAGGAGCAGGGACCAAGCAACAGGAGCTCACCCCCTCACGGGGATTCAAACGGCCAACCTTCTGATCGGCAAGTCCTAGGCTCTGTGGTTTAACCCACAGTGCCACCCGCGTCCCAGCCCACAGAAATACTCACATAAAAAAGGGTATGAGGTTTTCTGTCTGTCTGTCTGTCTTTTCGCAAGAAACCAAGCCCAGAGCAAATGCCAAAGCCTCTCTCTGAAAGCCTGGAGAACTGTTGCCCATTAATGTCAACAATACTGAGTTAGATGGACCTGTGGGGTTGACTCAGTATAAGGCAGCTTCTTATCTTCCTGATAAAAATTGCGGTTTTACCTCCTAAAAAGACACTGATCCATCTGAGAATATCTTCCATGCATGCCGCTTGTTTCTGAACTAGGCATTTGACTTTACAAACAACATCAGGAATTGAAAAGGAACGAAAACCGCACGGCAACAACTACAAGCTATAACTTTTCTGTCTCATGAGTGTTGCATGTTTGCTTCTCCATTTTCATCTGATGCTGCATCATGAACATCTTCTTTTCAGAGCTTCTGAATGGACTTGCCGCCACTTTATCATCCATATTATCTGCTGCCCTTTGTACTTTTGTACAACTCTTTTCTTCGTAAAGATGATATTTATTTATTTCCTTTACCAATGAAAGGTTGAGAATGGAAATCAGGATGAATATCATTTGGTGTTTTTTCTCCCCTCTCTCTATTGTATTTCCTTCAAAAGATGATGGATATCTTCTGTTTACCATGGAAACATCTCTTTCAACACTGGAACCAGATTGTGAGTGACATGAAGGGCTTTGTTCCTTGTTCAATGAATTTCAGGATATTTCAACAACCTTGCCATTGGACAGGTGGGTGGGTGAGTGTGGGTTTAATCATGGTTTCTCCCATTAATTTTTTTAAGGCATTGTTTGTTTAGAATTCTCAGTTCTCAGACCAGCCTACTAGTCTGGTTTGCATGATTATTTCCCCCCCCCCCCCAGCTATTTGCTTCCCTCACTAAGAGTTTTGGTGCCCTGCAAGGGTGCTCTTGGAAAATTCTCTCCTTCCAAGTGTCCCTTGGACCATTGGTATACTGTGCTGATAATGCATAACATAATGACTGCAACAAAACTGAGCAGAATAGAAGGGTTCTATTCTACTGTTACCTCTTCCAGGTTATTCCATTCCATTCCCACTCCCCCAGATTTTTTCCATTCTACACCATGTAAGCATTTAGTATTTTGATTTCTTTTCCCCTGTATTAGGAGCCTACGTTATATATCTAATGTGTTAGTCCTGCAGGGCTCTCAGGCTGCTTAACTTTTATTTTTGCTGAAGAATGGCCTTGGAGTCTGAAGCTTTAGCTCACTGGTTCTTCTGCATTCCAAAGAAAATGCATTGCAAAAGTATGGCAGAGGAAAAGGTGAAATGAGTTTAGCACCTGGCAAAGTTGCTGAATACTATTAGTGTCATTCCAGTAGTAAAAAAGAAAGAAAAAGAAACCCACAACTTATTTGAAAAACTGCATATGAGGAAAAACAGCTACCCAAACAGCATGTGAAAAAATATATAATGAAATGTTCACTTTCCCAATGTCTTCACAAGTGTCATATAAAAAAACAGAGGCAATGCATCATCAGTGATTTGTTTGTTCTATCCCTGTAGGGGAAAAATCTGTTCCCACAACCATCTACTTTATCCTTTGGTGAGTTTTTAATTGTCAAAAGCAAAACAAAAAATCTTATTTGTGCTTAGCACTAAAGAAATAGGAAAGGAAACATAAAATGCCACCAGATTCATTTCTGAAATTTACGATATATGTTTTGAAAATCTTGGCTCCTAATTAAGTCTAGCAGTCAGTGCAGTCATTTGGAACAGTGGTCCTGGATTTTTATTCCCAGCGCTGACGATGACACTGTCTGGGGTTGTATTAATTTATTACCATCTGTCTTCTAGCTTGGAGTGCCAGTATTCTTATCTTATCTGTACTGATAGTTGGGAGTTTTACAGACTGGTGAATTGTCTGAATTATCAAGAGGCTGTGGAAAGTGTGGAGGGAGAAAGAAATAGAAAGCGTTTATTTTGATTGTTGATGTGATCACGTTTCCCTTCTTCTTTATATGAATGTGAAAATGGGATGCTTGACTAGATGGACCTTTGGTATGTTCCAAAAGAACTATTATATGCTTCTTGTCTGAGATTGAAACTAGGTTAGTACATAAATTGGTTTTTCTTTTGGCTTCCTCTCACGTGGGAAGTATCCTCTCTGACCTCATCAGCTTCTGAGGATGTCACTACTTAATGTATGCCCACAGTTCCTTAAAATCCACTCCTTTGTGATGAGAGGAAAGGCAAAAAGTGCCTCTGTTTACTTGAAAGCCTTGGTAAGTAGCCAACTCGGAAACTGATATTCAGAAACATTAGCAAAGAATTGAAATTAATACTGCCGCAAAGCCATACTTTGATTTGATTCCAGAGCGCACAGCTGCTACATCCACAGATCAAACCAATGCAAAATTAAACTGTGCACAAAAAGAGAATAAATTAGTTCGAAACAGTGTGCAGTGACTGTGACTTCCAAGGAGAAGATAGTAATTCCTAATTACAAGAAATAGCATTGTAGTATCATTCATAGCAAACAACATAATTAGTTGAGCATGGGGGCGATCGAGTTCCATTCTTTGCAGGCTCCTCCTGACCTGTGATTTTCTCCTCCATCTTGCAGTTTGTCAAATTCCTTTGGGATCTGGGGTGGGTCTCCTCCCAAGCCAGGAGATCTCCAGAGTGCTCCCCATTTTATGCTATTTTGTGTATATGGGTGTGTGTGTAAATGGGGAGTTACCTGATTTTTCCAGAAATATCTCCTACTATATCGTTTCTATGTTACCACATCACTTCTGCTTGGCCATCTCTGTCAGGTTAAACCTGTCCACTACATTTGACTTCTTTGACAGTCTCTTTTTACAGAGTCAGAGATTGGTGAAAGGAACCCCAAAAAACCATTTAACCCAAGCCCAATCTCAATGGGGAAACAAATTCCAACAGTAAAAGCAAGAACAAAAACAAAACAAAACACTCTTTTAGTTCGTAGATGTAGCTTGCAAAAACTTCAGAATTCAGCAGCCAACTCACAAAAATGCTGCCAAGTGGTGCTAATGATTTAACTTTAGAATGGACTTGCAGAAACCACAAAAATGTATTTAAAAGTGCCAGTGACCTTCCTCATAAAAGCATTTGCAGCTAATGAGCCACATCCTAAAGGATTCTCTCGATTGCTTTGCTGATTGCATTTTGACCTTGCTTTTCATATGTTCCTGCTCGGGGAATGGTAGTACGCAATAAACCCATTTCTCCCTCTCTCTTTCCTTCAAAAAATTGCACTTAGCTGTGAAGGGGAATTGTCATTACATATAAAAAGCACACCACACTTTCTTTTTTTCTTTTTTACGAATACTCCCTACATTACCAAAGACATTGTGGTGTTCATCCACAATAACAGTATCAAGCCTATATAAAGAGCACTACTGTCTTATGGTGAACCATATTTTGTGGGTGAGGATCTTGCTTCCACCTTCAGAACACAAAAGGCTTAGTCATTTCTTCAACAAGTTAAATGAGCATCTGAGAAGGCAGCATATAAATGGATGGATTTCCAAAGCCTTTTTGTTTACCATATTAAAGATGTCAAGTCAGAGCTGGACTTAGGGTTCATCCACACTTCCATGACCATCCAACCGCCAATGAAGGAGAGTCCACAACCTTCCAAGGGAGCCCATTTGTTCCACTGTCAAACAGCTCTTACTGTCAAAAAGATCTTCCAGATGTTTAGTCAGAATTTTCTTTCTTGTAACTTGAATCCATTGGTTTGAGTCCTATCCTCTGGAGCAGGAGAAAAATAGCTGGCTCCATCTTCCATGTGACAGCCCTTCAGATATTTGAAGATGGCTATCATATCTCCTCTCAATCTCCTTTTTTCCCAGGCTAAATATATCTAGTCCCTTCAGCCATTCCTCATCAAGCTTGGTTTCTAGACCCTTGATCATCTTACTCACTCTCCTCTGCACACATTCCAGCTTGTCAATATCCCTCTAAAATTGTGGTGCCCAGAACTGGACACAGTATTCCAAGTGTGGTCTGACCAAGGCATAATAGAATGGCACTATTAGTTCGCTTGATCTGGCCTGTGGCCTAGGTCCAGGTCACAACTCCATTTCTCCCTGTCCATGATTTCATATTAGAGATAAGTCATGTGAAAACGGCTGTTCTATGTCAGATTGCATTATCACCAGAAACATTACATTTATCACTAGAAATTCAGAAGTAGTGGCAATTCCAATTCCTTCAAAATCCTTAAGTTTCTCAGACTTAAGGAACTGTAACTGAAAGTTTTCTAGGGCTTAGCCTGCCAGTAAAATATATGGCAATTGATGTTTTCTATGTGCAGCATTGGTTAAGGGTTATGGCACATAAATAGTTCCTTTATTGCTTCCAGGGATGGCAATTCCACAGCTGCTGCATGCCAGGGCTTTTGTAAATCTAAAGGGAGCAGTTCAAGCTCTGTAGGTTTTAGAGTCACCAATAAATTTTGGATAATACTAGTCCACTTGTGTTCTTATGATTCAGAGTGGCCCTCCTTACTTAGGAAGACCTGAGGCCATGGCTTTACGAATTTTACCCTGTTAAATTCTACCAAGATTTCAGTGACAAAGACCTAATCAGCACGTTTTGGATTAAATAAAAATGACATGGAGAAATCTAATATAAACACAGTAAGTTAATATTATTTTCCCTGTAGTGTACCTTGGGGAAAGGGGTTTAACCTAAGAAATAGTGATTTGTTTGGAGCCAATGTGGGGCTCAAATTCACAGTCACAGAAACAAGAGCCTTCCTTTGAACCAGAAGTTCTGATAGCTATCAGATACAGATGGTTGAATACTGACAAGCACATGATAAATGGTAAAGATGGAATTGCAAATTCTTCCTGGGTAGCTAAAGTTGAAACCAAAAGCAAGTTTCTTAGGTGAGTGTCTTCTGTCAGAACATTCAAAAATGCACACACATAAATATCTTTTCATAATATGAGGAGGGGTCGGCAGGCCTTTTCAGCCATTCATTTTCCATATTATCTGTTTACAAAATGCATGTGTACTACTTTTCAGTGTTCCAAGGCAATTTACAGTAGAAAATGAAAAACACTGCAATCCTAAAGCTACCTAATTTTAATACTTTTTTAAAAGAAACAACAAGAGAAAGAAGATTGTAGCTCTAGGGCCTCTGTGGGGACATTGCAAGGACCATAGGATACGACAGGTCTCTCACTTTTACAGAGAGGGAGATTCAACATCAGATCCCACCTCTCCACCACTCATGGAAACATTGGTGGGTCTATCCCTACTGAAGTCAGAGTGCTAATGTCAGTAAACCCCGAAAAAGGTGTGGATCTGGGCAGTACTTTTTTCCATTAAAAAATGTTTAGGGGTACCCTCATTTTCCTGCTCATATTGAAGTACTGCCCCTCAATGAGGCCAAACTTAGATTCACAAAATGTTTAGGGCTATGTGTTCCCCTGTGTCCCCCCAGAAAAAAAGCACTGGATCTGGGAAAAGGTGTGGAACCGTTAGACCCATAGCTTTCTCAATATCACTTCCCTCCTCAGACCCCTCCCAAAACCTGCAATAAATATCCCCTGGGAAACAAAGTGAGGAAAGTAAAGGGTTTAAAAAAGAAAAGAAAGCAAACTGAGCAGGAGAGTGCAAGACCACTGTTTTAAAATTATTTTCACCTTGCAGATGAGAGCCTGGCAGGACTTTGCATGAGGCAGTTAAACTGCTTTTGGTTCTGTCCCCCCTCCCCAAGACATTGGGGTTGCAGTCTAAGTGGATGATCCCTTACTCTAGCATGGCTTGCTATAGGATCTGCTTCCATTCAGCCACCTTGGATGTTCATTAGTTATAAGCCCTGTCTAGCAACAAAATCTGTTGTTAGTAATGCTATTCTCTAGTGTGAGATAACACACATTGCCCTTCTGCTAGTATGAATAACAGATGCAAAAGTGGCTTCTTCACAAAGCGTATGGTTTTCTAGTCCCCCAGAGCAGCTGAGGCACGTAGCTTCATTTTGCAACCTTCTATTTTTCAGTCTGCTTATATTTACAGGGTTGTTTTCTCTGCCTTTTCTCTCTAGGCTAAAGCTGTGGCACAGTTGTTCCATTTTGCAAGTCATTGGTTTGTGTAAGTCGGGGAAGGAGCCATCACTGCCCTGAAACATTTCTTTTGCAAGGAGATGTGGTAGATAGCAGGTGTCTTCAGGGGTGTCTTCAGCCTCCTCAATATCTGTTTGTGGGGGGTGGGGCCCCTCAGTGTTGAGGGGGCGGAGGAGGTCAAGCATGGAGCCGAGTGTGGCATGTTTCCTTCTGAGTGTGAGAGAGGAGGAGCCACCGTATGCAGTGCTACTGCACTGACTGTATAAAATCTGTTAACAGACTGGCATTTTGCCAAGAAAAAGAATAATCCTAAACTCAGTTGAACAGAAATGCAATGGCAGAGTCTGACTCAAGAGTGAGGCATTCTTAAGTCCACTGATTTCAAGGATGTTGGGGTTCTCCTAAGTTCTGTTTTTCAGGCACCTCCACTGGGTCACTCTGAGCAGAACTTGCTTCAAGGAAGAGCAACTGCTGCTGATGGTGGCCCAGAGGAGAACTTCTGTGGTGACAAGCCAAAAGATGGAACTTTGGGAGCCCAGGACTCTGTTTTCATTGCTTTGCAGTATTTCTGTGCATCATGCCATGTATGTAGAACCACTATACACATGATTAAGATAGAATATTGTGTTGTTTGATGTCTTAGAGTTCTGTGCTATTTGTCTCTGGATGCCCTTTGCTGTGTAAGTCCCTTCTAAGACCCTGAATAAAAAGTTTGGAATGCACATAAAATTAATAGTTTAAATCTTGTAAAAGAGTTACACAAGCTTTGCACATGGTCATTCACCACCCAAAAATATGATAATAAAAAAATGTGGTACATAATTATTTTCTAATAGAAGTTACTATTGATGCCGGGACCATTGCAAATGATGGTTCTATGCTCATGGAATGTGCTTCCATCCTGCAGGGTAGACAATCTGATATTTGTGTTTCTGTTTGTCATTGACAAGATGAAGGCTGCAACTGAATGCTAGGATTTGAGCAACCATGAAGCCTAAGCAGCACAAAGCAATGTGTCCCATGTGAGGTGGCAAAAATGTGGGATGTTCCTATACTTTATTATGTGTGTAATAAAGAATTATAAATAACGACAACAGATAATCACTAGCATCTATCTTTATGCCATTTCATTATCACATGAATGGGGGAGAGTGGGCGTTGAGAGTTTTGTTTTTTTCAAATGAAAGTGCTTGTCCGCTTTAGAGCTTGCTAGCTTGTGTACAGTCACAGGCTACAACTTATTATTACAATCACCTACAATATAGATAAATATAGCAGTGGGATGCAAATGGAGACAGGTAGGAGGAGAGGTGAATGGTTTCAAACACAGACCCTTGCTCTCCTTTTGATGGATCATCTTTTGACCATTCATCTCCTCTTTATATAACCCACCTCATATCCTCCCAAAATGAGGAAGGAATAAAAATCATACCTTCTATTCCCATTCCATCTGTACAGCTCTGTGGAACATATTAAATAAGGAACCCATGGCTTTCCAGGTATTGTTGAACCACAACTCCATCAGCCCCAGGGCAGCAAAGCAAGTGGTCAGGGATGATGAGAACTGTATTTCAGTAACATCTCACATGTAAGCCACCCGTACATTAAGGTATGGCAATCAGCAAAGTAATCATTGTAAAAGCTTTGTGAAAGGGGCAGATGATGCTTCTAGCCAGAATGCAGTGTGTCTAATTCAATGCTCACAAAGTTACTGAAAGATATTTGTACAAGGGCATATCCAGCTGTAAAAACCCTTCAAAAACAAGCTACAGTCTTAGTTGCCTAACCTTCCTTAATTTAGTCAGACTTCGCAAGCTCTTGTTTTGCTTAGTACATAGGCATGTTTTTACTAGAAATAGGCAGAACTCTCCGGGTCTATAACAGAAAAGGTCTGTAATGGAAAAGCAAACCCACCCCCACCAAGCAAATTTCTGCCAAATGTTCTGGCATCCATTATTTTGGATTCTACAGTCAAATATGCTGTTGACCTCTGAAGGGAACGGATGAGAACCAGCATTTCTGAAGTATCTGTGATGTCATAGACCTTGTTCCATGTCTACAGATCCAAAATGGTGAGGTGATATACCTGTAGTAGGGGATTCACATGCAGAAGGCTCCAATTTCAAGTCTTGTTGTCTTCAGGGCCTAAAACCCCGGAGAACAGTTGTCAATGTTGAGAATTGTTAGGAGTTATTAGGAGACCCTATTCCCTCACAGAATTACAATTCCCTGAGTTCCCTATGAAGAGGGATTGACTGCTAAACAATTCTGGAAATTGTAGCTCTGGGGAATAGGAGTCTCCTAACAAATCTCAGCACTCTTAACACACTACAGCTCCCAGAAACCTTTGGAAGAAGCCATTACTGTTTGAAGTGATGGCATAGCACTTTAAATGTTTTGTGTGAATGTGGCCTTAGAAACCTCCCCTTCCCACACACTCCAATAATCCCTCATTACTCACCTACCCCTGATATCCATGACAGTAATTAGTTTAAGGAAGAGAAGAGGCATAGCTGCATGCTATGCAATATGCGTAACTTGTTATTTGATCATGATTTATAGTGTTTAAATTTTATGCAATTTCTCCCATAATCTAAGAACTAAACTTAGGAAAAGTGAAAATTTTTGGATGATAAATGCTTAAACAAAAATTAAATGTGCCTCTGTCATCAAACCTTTATGCAAGAAGTTATTTTTACTAGATTTTGCTCTAGATGATTGATAGTCTTTCTCAAGAATTCCATATTAGTGAAAAGCATACTGTGTCACTCTCACAATCAGTAGGCAGATATATTTGGGGGGTTTTGAACAAAAAAAGGACTAATCATCATGATGCAGAATATATATGTTACTATATTTGTAATTTTAAAAAAAGAAAGTAAAAGAAAACCACACTGAAGCACTTTTTGTGGTAGACAGACACAAATACAAGAGTCAGGGACCATGCAGTGATCTTGCAGATCAAGAAAGCTTGCATTGCAGACAGACATATGCAAACAGTCCACAATTATGTTACTGGCAAAAAGCCTAGCTAGAATAAATTATACACATTTATACAGTATATTTTGGTTGAAACATTTTTTGTGGCATTGCTGCATGTCAATTTAGAAATTTAATGGTGAAATAGAACAAGTAGGGTGGGATGACGATGACACTGGGAAGGCTCCTAGAGCAGCCTTCTCCAACCTGATACCTTCCTGTTTTGGACTATAACTCTCATTAGCTGTAGCCAGCAGGGCAGAGTGGAGAAGGCGATTTTAGAATAATTAGAGTGCACTGCAATGAGAAGCAGTCTCATTGGTTCCTGTAATCAATACCCAGGTGTCCTCTGGTATCAGAGCCTGTAGCTGAAGGACACAATAAATCTGAGTACTGTATATAATAAAATTGTAAGAATATCATCACACTGCAGTTCATGTGGCCATCAACAGGGGGCCAAAGGAACTACAGCATGATGACAAAACAGCAGGTGGGTGGCCCAGGCAGACAGGCGCAGCAAACAAGCAAGTAGGTGGAGCAGAGCCCATGCGAGCTGCAGAGGGACAGGCAGGACAGGCGTCAGCTCCCCAGCAACTGTCCGGCCCTGCTGCCATTGTGTACCTCACAATGCTGCTGCCTCAGCACTGTCAAAGGCCATGGAATGAAGCAGCAGCAGACTGTCCTGCCTGTTCCTCTAAAGCTCACCTGGGCTGTTGTTTGGGCGATCTGTAAGGGGAGGGGGTGCACAGTTTGGGCAATCTGTGAAGTAAGAAGGCAAATGGTTTGGCCAAGCTGTGAGGGGAGGAGTTGGTGAGCAAAGTGAGCAGGCATGACAGCTCATTGTATGCTAAGATGAAGCCGGTGTCTTACTTTTTAAACATATGATTCACACCAGAGGACAGCAACCTTTGAGGGGCCATGGGCATGTTTGTGAACCAGGCACACTGTTGTGGGTACCACACACACCACAAAAAGCACACAACCTATTCAGTTGGCTACAACAGAATGCTGATTTCAAGCTTAGTTTCACTGTGGGGAAGGCTGGGTACTCTGTGGACACCAGGAAAGGCTTCTGTGTGTCTATGGGTGCCATGCTGGCAACCTCTAATTTACACATTCATGTTTGGGCACAATGCTTCAGTTCTGGAACTCCGAAAAGGCCACCAGAACCCAATATTACCATCTTTAAAATAATGGTTGTGATGATGATGATGATGATTTATTTATTTATTTTTAAACACCTTTATTTTGGCAGACTTTAGTAGTATCATGGACTGATTTATTTACAGCCTTGTTTTGAATTTTGACATAGTTTTCATGGTTATTTAAGCTAATTAATTAATTACCTCAATTAATTAATTAGTTAATTACATCAAGCTAATTACCTTGATGGTATAATTATTAAAGTAAGTGCCTGAAATACCAGGTCAGCCTATTTATGTATTTAGTGCAGTGCTGTCTACTCTGCCTGGCATCAGCTTTCCAGAAGCTCCAGCAAGGGATCCTTAAAACCACATGCTGCCTGCAGCCTGATCCTTTTAACTGGAGATACCAGGGATTGAACTGCGGGTCTTCTATTTGCAAAGCTTGTGCACCACCTCCAAGCTATGGCTCCTCCCTGTTAACACCTTGGGTTTCTTAGAAGATAGGGGTATAAGTTGTATAAAGAAATAAAATTTACACAGTCTCCCATTTGCAGTAATTATATGACAAGCTCATCCTATAGTGTTCCCTCAGGATTAAAAACTATAAATTACATATAGTAGAAGTGCTGGAAGTTTCAGTTGATCAGCTTATCAAGCACTAGATGTAATCATCATATAAAGCAGAGATGGGGGACATGTAGTCCCCCCAGATGTTGTTGGACCAACTCCCATCAATCCCCAGCCAGCCTGGCCAATAGTCAAGGATTGTATGAGTTGGATCTGGAGAATCACAGGTTTCTCACTCCTAATATAAAACACGATTTTGTAAATTAACCCAAAGCACCTCCCAGATGTTTGCAGTAGAATGCTGGATTCCTTAATTTCCTACATGGTTCACACACTTATCAGAAAATGCTTCTTACTCAAAGAATATAAGGAAATTTTGGCTTAGAATTGAGACTGTTCATTGTAACACAGTACAGTAAAACAAGATTTTTGCACAAGATCTTTGAACGGTAAAAATCCTTACTCCCCCCTTATTTTTTTACAGCAATCTCCGAAAACCACATGCTAGCATCCATATGGATTCTAAGTAAGAGCATCAAGGAGTCATAAGTGGAAAATATCACCCTTCCCTTCCTATAAAGAGATCAGCATTGTGAAGAAGTTTTCTGTCTTTTGCCAAAAATGGATATTGTGCTATGTACAAAAATCTGTTCTTAATATGATCCAAAAACTAATCATCAGTAAACATGGCTGATGAAACCCTCATTATCAGCAATTGCCCGTTCAGACTATGAGAAAGCTTACACAATATCAAATAGGTCTATTATTGTCCATTTCACACTGCTGTGGTTATTTGAGTTAGTCCAAGATCATTGGATTCCTCTCTTCCAGGAGGACAGTAAGATGACATTTCCACGACTAGTCATACTGGCTTGTTTGTACCATCAGCCTCCCTGGAATAAGCAGGATCTTGAACGGTGTTTCTGACTCTGCTGGTGCTTTGTCTGTCTGTCTTCATCTTAAAAGGAAAGCAGAAATCTTTGAAACACCGTTTGAAGTTTTCATCCAGGAAAGCATACAGGATGGGATTTAGACTGCTATTGGTGTAGCCCAAAGCTATGCAGAAATAATAGCTGGAAATGGCCGCAGTGCTGTGTGACACGTCTCCAAGGGCCTCGACCAAGACAAAAATGTGGATTGGGGTCCAGCAGATAATGAAAACTGCAACCACGACAAGAACAAGTCGAGTGATGCGACGGAGGTTTCGGTCTTTCTCTCGAGATCCAGAGAGGAGCCGCACACTCTTCAAGCGCAGAATCATCAGAGTATAGCAGATGACTATGATTAGCACTGGGATAACAAACGCAAAGACAAAGACACAGATTTTCATAAAAGTGTCCCACCAGGCATAATCTTCATCTGGGAACTGCAAAGAGCACTCTGTACTGCCTGTGTCTGTAAATGAAAAAGCCAACAAGAAGGAAACACAGGAACAGATTAAACTAACAGTTTAACAGTGGGTTGTTGTTGTTTTTTTAAGTATGCATGTAATGAGAATTCCAAAATAATGTTAAAAAAAACTGAAGGAGGGTCTCCACCCCCATCATTTAGCCTGGAGACTGAGATCTAGCACCAATGACCTTCTGGCAGTTCCCTCACTGAGAGAAGTGAGGTTGCAGGGAACCAGGCAGAGGGCCTTTTCAGTAGTGGTGCCCACCCTGTGGAACACCCTTTCCTCAGATGTCAAAATTTTGACTTTTAGAAGACCAGATGTCTTTTAGAAAGCAGCACTATTCAATGAAGTTTTTAAAGGCTGGTGTTTTAATCTGTTTTTAATATTTTGTTGGGAGCTGCCCAGGGTGACTGGTGCAACCCAGTCAGATGGGTGACATATAAATACTGTAATAAAGTTGTTGTTGTTGTTGTGGTGGTGGTTGTTGTTGTTGTTACTAATGTGATTTCAAGACTTTCCACTTTGCACTGTTAGGGTCAGGTGTTCCTAACTGGGTCTTCACTTTCTAATTGCAGTCCCTTATCCTCTGTGCATTCCATAGTTTGCTCAACTTTGCTTTGTGATGTTAGTGCTGATCTGAGAGGGTGAACTTTCATGTGCCCTTACGAATGTATTTCAAACAGAGAGTTTATTGTCTCTACCTGAAGGCGATTCTGTATCTCTCTAATGAACTGGAGCTCTTTCAATTATGGTGGTTAGAAAGAGATGTAGCTTTTAGAAGGGTTGTTCTGTAAGTAATGAGGAAGAACAGCTGAGAGTGGGAATGCATGATTTACAGAGATGAGAAATTCATGATGCCGAAGAACAAATATTCTACAGAGTAATATCATGCTTCAACCCACTCAACTGAACCGATGGTCTTAACAGGCTTTGCTCCTCCACACAAATTGTGCTTTTTGCATTCCTGATATTAAATTGACAAGAAAAACACTGAAAGCATGGAAGCTGCTGAAAAATTATACATGGAGTAGTTAGCCCTGTGTGAGGGGGGGGGGTGGAGAAAAAGAGAGAGAGAGAGAGAGAGAGTCTATCACAGAAACAAGCCACAACCCTCACTGCCCCTGTTCCATGAGTGCTCTTGACTGGACTGGAATGTATCTGTGAAGTGGGACAGTGTCGCTTGCTTACCTGAATAAAGAGATGGGTGTGGGTGTAGAAATCTCAGGCTTTTGTATTGGCTGGAATGTAGCCTACTGTGCAAAAGAAAGAGTCACATCCATTTATCCACCCACTTCTGCCTCTGACCATGCTCACCACAATCAGCCTGCAGCCCTTGAAAGCTTAGCAATAAGGGAACATGGCCATTGGGCTAAGAAAGGTTCTGCACCTTGGATCTAGTGTAAATCACACAGTGTAAAGTGTACACGGAGGACAAGTTCAGGCTGTGCACACACCATGCATTTAAAGCACCCCCCCCCAAAAAAAAAGAATCCTGGAAACCATAGTTTACCACTCAGAGAGCTACAATTCTCAACACCTTTAACAAACTACAGTTCCCAGGATTTTTTTAGGTGCGTGTGCCTTAATTGTATAGTGTGTATGTGACCTTAGTTTGGATCCCTCTTTGGGCCTCTGGAAAGTGGATTGCTTTTCCTCAGACCACTTTGGGCCAGACCTACTTAGACTCAGGTCCAAAGTGGAGGCCTGCTTCAGAAATTCAGGGCTTCCTCTGTCTTCCCACAGTCTACCATGAACATGGGGAATTGAACCAATAGTGGGTTGTTGTTTTTTGCAGAATTTGTTGAGATTAGAAACTATGAGTCTTCTTGTTTGCTGTTGCTTGTTTATATTGTTTTACTGTTTTTAGTGTACTCTTCTCTGATCTCCTTAGGGAGGGACAGTGGGATATAAATTCTTGGAAATAATGATCACACTTTCTGGCATAGTAACCCCTTCTAATTGGATTAACCCTGCCAGTGGCATTGTGTAAGGGGAGTTTTTTAAATCTGGGAAGGAGCAATTCACTTTCCCCCTGCACTTTTGGGGACTGTATGAATATAGCACAGGTTACAAAAGCACCCAAGGTAAGTAGCATGCAATTTTTTAGAAGGATAGGTGCAATGGTTAGGTGTTACGATGAATGGGCTATAAAACATCAAATCCTGAAACCATACATGTCAACATAGTTTGACTGACTTCAGGCAACCACTGCAGAGTGACTCACCTGATAAGAGTACCAATGGGTTAATAGTGATTATATTTCGTAGCATAATATCATGTACTTTTCATTCTAAGTGCTTCTGAATTATAATCTAATGGGTATCGCATAATTATTCACTGCATATTAACAAGGCTCAATCGTGGCTGTGCTTTTCACACACAAAGTTCCAGCTACATAATTTAACAGATGTGAACCAATGCATTTGGATCCTTTTCAGGATCTGGTCTCATTCAGCTCATTCATCACTGCAGGGCCCATGAAAGATACACCACCAGCTTGAGGGGTTCAACCAGTTTGCAGATTTCTGTTGCATGCAATTGATTCATATGGATGACGTTTTGGTGAGAATGTGTGGTTGCCAGACTGCTACATATGTTACAATTTTGCATATGAATCAGGGTGGGCTATTTTTTCTTTCACACAGGAAAGTAAAAACTATGAATAATTTTTTGCATTTATGTAGTACAGTTTTGTAAAAATACTGCATAGATGTGTGTGTGTGTGTGTGTGTGTGTGTGTGTGTGATCTCAGCAATCATTAATAGCAATTGTAGTATTATTCTCATATTGTTAAAGGGGTAGGAGCTGAGATTTTCCTAATAAGTGAAACTTGTCAAAGTCCATCTACTGTCAAAGTCCAGCTCCTGAAGGCAAGATTTAAACCAGTGAATTCCTAATGGGAAAGGGCCATAACAGAACATCTGCTTTGCTTACAGAAAGCCCCAGTTCCAATCCCTGGCATTTCCAGGTGGGACTGGGAATGTCCTTTGAGATGCTGGAAAGTCACTGCCAGTCAGTGCAGAGTCTACAATGACTGGCGGCAGCACTCCATAATTTCAGTCAATATGTAGCTAGATGGACTAATGGGACAAAGCAGCTACCTTTGTCCCTACAATCAGCATCACACCTTAATCTCTTAGGCACTGACCTATACTAGCTTTCAAGTAAGAGTACTGTATTGGAGGCTAGATTATTTTGCAGTTGCAACCATGTTCACTAGAAATCCATCTTTTGAAAAAGGAAAAGGAGCAGTTTTGAGGATTCTAGTAAGAACAAGCCAAGTGCATAAAAGCAGCTGGTATTCAAAAGTTAATTGTGTTAGTCTCCTCTATGCAGTGGCGTAGCGTGGGGGGTGCCAGGGGTGCCAGCCGCACCGGGCGCAACACCTGGGGGGGCGCGAGTCCAGAGGGAAGGGACAAGCAATCGAGGCTTGGTTGGGGTGGGGGGTCGTCGTCTCCGCCACTGCTTCTGTTTTCCGCTGCGCTGAGGCGAGCTGGGCGCGGCCAGGCATGCAAGCACAGCGCCTGGCCAAGCGCTGCAGCCTGGGGAGCCGGCGCCTTAGCGCCTTGCCGTCGGCCGCGCAGCCGTTGCCCAAGCTCGACAACTCGTGGAGGGCGCCTCTCTCTCTCTCTCTCTCTCTCTCTCTGTCTCTCTCTCTCTCTCTCTCTCTCTGCCTGGAGGGGAGGGGCTTTCCCTGCTCTTTGTTCCGTTTGAGCAAACACAGCAACGAAACAGAGCAGGGTGGGCAGTAAGACCCTGAGGCAGAATGCAGGAAAGCAGCCACTTCCTCTTTTCAGGTTTCCCTTCTCCGGTACCCACGTTTATTGCGAGGGAAATCTAGCTGACTGCAGGGAAGGGGTTGGGTGCATGTAATGTGTGACAAAGGCATCAGGTGTACGTCTTGGGTGGAAAGGGTATAAGGGTGGGGAGGTAGAGTGCATTTAAAAAAACCAAAACATTGTGGATTTAAACAAGGAAAATGTAGCATAATCTACTGTTTGTAAGGGCCCTTTGGGATTGGTTTTACCCATCTCAGACAGTTAGCTCATAGTGTAAATAAAGATGGCTGTTGTTTACATTTTTTAAATAAAAGCATCAACAACGATCCTTTTGCACGGTCTGTTGTGCTGTGTTGCAGAACTTTTTGCAGTTGCAGGATTAGGGATGGTGTTCTGTGCTACAGTGGCGTAGCGTGGGGGGTGCAGGCTGGGCCGGCCACACCGGGCGCAACATCTGGGGGGCCACGCTCCACGGGTTAGTGGGCGCAAAATCCACGGGTTAGTGGGCGCAAAATCCACGGGTTAGGGGGCGCAAATTACTTGCCTTGCCCCGGGTGCTGACAACCCACGCTACGCCACTGCCTCTATGCTTTTTTAAAAAGTTTATTATTGAGCAGGAACAAATCACCGGCAAAGAACAGAGCCCACACTCACCTTCCCTGACTTTGGTACCTCCGAGGACGATGGCTGATATGCCAACTGATGAAGATAAGAGCCAGATACATATGTTGATGATCTTTGCCTTCAGGGGAGTACGGAAGTCTAGAGCCTTCACCGGGTGACACACAGCAATGTATCGATCAACACTCATCATGGTCAGCGTGAATATGCTGGTAAACATGTTATAGTAGTCAATGGAAATGACTATTTTACACAGCACATCCCCAAATGGCCACGAGTTCATTAAGTACTCAGTACTTTGGAAAGGCATTGTGGTGGTTACTAGGGCATCTGCTAGGGCCAGATTAAAAATGTAGATATTGGTTGCTGTCTTCATCTTTGTGTACCTGCAAAACAAGAAGAATTTTCATTATGTCATCCTATAAGTCAGTTTAGTTTTGAGAATGCTCTGAAAGAAACATTTAACTTTGACGTGAATTTAAATCGGGGGGCACTTTTCACTGAAGGTTTCCCAGACACCCAAAGTACTCCCCCCCTTTAAGTTACTTTTGTGTATGTGATGATGGTGCACTAACAGGGGTGAAAATGTTTCCCTATTAGGATTAGACCCTTTGGTTCTCCAGATGTTGGACTTCACTCCCACTCTGGGCTAGGCCAAGACATTTTGCTGCTTGAGGCAAAGGACAAAATTGCAGCTTCGAATACCACAATTCCATCTACAAAAGCAGGCTGGATTGGCAGTTGAACACTATGGTGTCAGTAAAATAGTGGGATGTAAGCAATGTACTTCTCGGCTAACTTTGTTGCCCATGTTTTATAATTAAACTGCTGGAATTCCCTTACAAGGACTTAGTTATATTTTCAATGGTGGTGGCTTGTCACTGAGAAACTGAGAAACCACTCTAGGATTAACATTATCCAAGTGATGCACAACCATTTGGCAAATTGCTTTAGCTGAAAAGTTAACAGGAAAACTGAAGGCTATGAAGGTTAAAAATATATAACCCTTTGTTTTGTTTGGTTTCATATGTTAACAGTTTACTTATATAGCTCAGTTGGTAGAGCATGAGACTCCTAATCTCAAGGTCGTGGGTTCAAGCCCCACACTGGGCAAAAGATCCTATGATTCCTCCATCAACTCATGGCAACCTATAGGAAGACTATAAGTTAATATACTGGATTTCATAATGAACACTATTGCAGCCAATGTACTGTGAGTCTGTTTTGTTTTGATATTTGTTATTTGTATGTTCAGAAACCTTTCAATTAAAACATTTATTTATTTATTTATTTATTTATTTATTTATTTATTTATTCATACACTTATGGGGTACTTTACCACAATGGAAGAAAGCAAGATAGTGTGTGAAGGGCAGGCACACACACAGTTCTATCTTCTGATTATTCATCCCCATCCCCAACCCACCAAGTATCTGCTGCCTGAGGCAACTGCCTCATTTTACCTAATGGTAGGTCTGGCCCTGTTCCCATTGTAACCCAATGGCCATGCTAGCTGGGGTTGATGGGAGCTAGAGTCCAACAACATCTAGTGGGCCACAGTTTTCCCATCACTGATCTCTGAGAAAGAAACAGAGCACTGCATTTCCAATGCAACTGGGCAATGTTCCCAGAAGCAGTTTCATTGTTTGGTTCAGCACTGCATAAGAAATACATGTTCCTGTTTTCCCTTTCCTACTTACCCCCCTGAATAAGGACAATGCTTCTTTATTTTCCCTCAGAGATGATGCTATATAGTCATATGTGAGTGCCTACATTGCCATATTTTAGCCTTGAGACAAAGGCATTAAGTCAATTGTTTAGTTAGAATCTGGGAGTGGGTGGAGAATGAACCCTTCTAAGAAAAGCAAGGGTGTTGTATTGCTTAATTACAGTTTTGCATTCTTCTGTGTGTGTTTCTTCCAATGTGTAAATTGTTGTATTGATTGTTGGCTTTATGCTAATTTCTCCTTTGGGTGTAAGTATCATGCAGCAAGAGAGAATAAAATAGTACTGGAGAAAAATTCAAGGGAAGAAAATAGTAGCTGTGGGAGCAATTGCAGGAGGGCAAAGACAGATTTATCTGGATTTTTCAGGCGACATTTCACATCTTCTGCAAGCCCACTTTTTACATTTTTCCTTTTTTTTTTTTCCAAAAGAAAACTTGGAGCAGTTTTCAGTAGGCTACTGTTTACAGACAGAAATACTAGCATTTGCCAAGGCTTGTAGTCTATATATTTTATTTCACCCTTTAACTGATTTATTGCTGCAATGCTGTGTTAGCAATTAAATTTTACTTGCCAGCAGCAGAACTAAATTCATGAGCAATTTTAATTAGATTATGCAAATTAGTCAAGCCATCATAAAGTTGCTAGATTTATTTTCATGAAATAAGATCCAACAACAACTAAATGAGGATATAATTTTTTCAGCGGATAACAAGTAACACCCCTAGTGTTTCCATTCTTTTCAGGAACCTTAGTTGTGTCTTTTGCCAAGTGAGTGGTTGCCATTGATCTGTCAGCCTTTAGCAACATTCAGCACTACTGTACTGCCGTAAGACAAAATACTTAATGGACTGAATAGCTGAATATTGCCAGCTGGTTATATTACAAAATGTCACACATGCAAACAGTAGCATGATAATCACTGTGAATGTATACAAATGTAGGGCTTTTCCTAGTACTGGTCAAGTGGTGAATTATGAAATTCAGGCACTCTTCAGGACAATCCCCAAGCCATGCCCTCATAGCCATGTCCCTTCTAAGACTCTAGAACAAAAATGAATTTTTGACCAATTCAGACGTTATAACTTCAGTACCAACCCAGGTTACAGATTGCCTCCACTGGTGAATTTGCAGTAACTTCAAAGCCCCACTTGGCTCTTACATTGCAGCACAGCTTGAACTCAAGCCATGCTACAAAGGAGAAATGGTTCTCCTAACATCGTGGTGACATCAAGTGAATGGCACCTGGCCAGCCCTGTCCACAAATCAAAGTTGCCCACCGGTGAGGGAGAGGGGAGAGCCCAGGAATTTGCCTGTTAGCTGCAAAGAGTCCCCACACTCTTGCTTCTGATCTTCTATATTTTAGACAATTTATCTACAGAGTTCAAAATATTTTGGGCCCTGAGGCACAGACATGTTTACATATGGACACACACACCATTGTAGTTACTAGTTATACATTAACATAGCAGAAACAGTGACTTAAGGTTGTGATGGTGTAACAAAATTGCTACGCTGTTGTAACTTTACTACCCTATTGTTATTTGAAGTCATAGTTGGGTCGAGGATTTAGTTGCAAGCTTATCCTGTGTCATTTGGCAAGCATAATTTAGAGTAGCATTTCAGTGTTAAACTCTTTCATTCCACTTGTACTAGTTGAAACATGTGCAATTACACTGTCACCACCTCTATGAAAAATGGCTACATTTGAATTTTGTTAAAGTAGCAATACTTGAATAAGTCACAACTTACTTCCCCCATTGATTTCCATTAGGCTTCTATGATCTCTTTGCAGCTGTATTCTTAAAATTTGTATTGCTAGTCTGCAGATGGTATTATGCAGTAGCTGGCAACAACAATCTGCACGAAATCTGCAGTCATATATATGCAGTTTTCACAGATAATCAGGGTTGCAAATTGCAGCTGTTTGCCTTGATTAAAACTACTGTATATATTAAATGTTGCTATGATTAACACTAATGTTTAAGGACTGCAATTGCTCACTCAAATTAGCCTTTAAGTCAACATCTGGAAAACATACTACTAAATGACTGTTCATAAAAGAACATCTTTAAAAGAGGCAGCCAAGCATTTGCCCAAGAAACCCAAAGGACTTGCAAACTGGAAAATTAAAGGATTTCATTCACTTGCGACTGAAGCTTATGACCAGTAGTGGGTACTGTGGCTGCAACACCTACCTGACCTTCAGCCAGCTGCACCACTGCTGCTTACTGGGCAATAGAGGGAAGAGGGGAGGCAAGGTTGGCATAGTGCAAACTCACCAGGAAGAACACTGGATTAACTGTGTAAGTATGTTTGCACTGTGCCAACCTCACCACTGCCTCACTACTACTACTCTACCTCCCAATAAGCAGAAATGACATAACTAGCTGGAGGTCAGTTGAGCGGCACTGTCCAATCATGTCACCTGCTGCTACCAATGACAAGAAATGGTTAAGCAGGAAAAGTTTATTACCTGTTTTAAACCAGTTTCTAATCCAGAGGTGATCTCCCATCTATCCCACCACAAAGCTTTCTTAGGAGCTTTTGATGACAGACAAATTACTGAATGCAGCATCTCACTTTTTTTTTGTTTTTTGTTTTTGTTTTTTTGGTCATAGGGAGGGATGGGAGAGAAATTTGATTCAGTTCACATTTAAGAGCATCCTTACTTAATTCTCACTTTCCAAAACAATATGCAAACCAAAACACAAACAGATTTCCCAAGTCTCACCCATTCAAATTTTGCAATGAAAGGACTTCCGGGTTAGCGCCATCAGCTAATGGCAGACTCCTTCCGATCTGGAGGGACTAGCTCCGCGGAAATTGGGTCTATACCGCTACGGCGAAGCGGGGACCCTACAGAACTCATAGGCGGGTGAAGCCTATGAACGTGGGACTCGGCGGGCACCCTTTGCACCCCCCCAACTCGCAAGGAGACCCGTTTACGGGCTTCAGAGTGGAGCGGGGTGAGTGGCGCGGTGCTGTGAGTCAACTGCTTTTTTCGCGGAGCGAAGCCGCATAGCCGTTGCTGGAGAGCGCTGACTTTTTCTTGTGGACAATTGGATTTTAAACAACAACCCGTGAGTAGAACGGAAATTGGGCTTTTAAAGTATTTTTAAATTGGCACCGATCGGGGAAGGTCTAAACAGGAAGTCCACCTCCCCTTTCTGTAAATAAACTGAAGCAAAGAACTTGTTAACTAAGGTCGTGGAAAGTCTTACGTAAAGGATCTAAACTCCACTGATTGAAACTACTATCAATATCTTCTTAGAAGCAGGGAAGCCTGCAGGTGAGGGTTAAAATTTGGGAACTGAAGCGCCATTTCCCTAAAACCGGGAGTGGTCTGTGAGAGCCCGTTGACGGATAAATCTGACAGCTGTCAAGTTAGCTGTCAAGATACAAGCTAGCTATTAAGATATAAAAGAAGGACTTTGTTTCTACTGTCCGTTTCAGTATTCAAAAAGAAGGAAGGAATTGTTACAACCTTACGTTTGGGACCTTTGGGACTGTGCTGGAAGTGATAAAAGGAACTTGTATCCCTCTAGAGGGAGCTCTGTGATATTGTTGTAAGGATGCAGCTGGGAAATTGCTTAAGATAAAAGTTTTGAGAAACTAGTTTTGACCTTGGACTTCTTAAGGATGGCGGTCGGGAAGGAAGTCGAGTGTCAATTGAATAGAACATTTTATTTGTTGGGAAAGCTGCAAGACCAGATAAATGTTATGGCTACCAATGTTGTAACCTTGGGAACAAAAGTGGGCATTAGTAAAGAAGTTGACAAGAATCCGGCACAAGAATTTTTTCTAACTGAACAAATTGAAGAATCTGAGAAGGAGGAATCTGTTGTGATTAAAGTGATGCAAGGGGGAGCCATAACCCTACAGAGACAAATGGTGGACTATAACTTGAGGCCTTACATGATGGCAACTAGGAGGAGCCAGTTTTTGGAGATGGAAGCCCGGCTTGGTTTGGAAAATGAAAGATGGAGAGATCACCCTATGTGGAGATCAAATGACTTTTGGGACACAAAAGTCAGGCGGAGGTTGGAGTTTTTAGGGCCTTTGGATTTGAAAGGAGTGTGAAACAAGATTTGGAATATCCTATAGGCCCTACTTTTAACTACGGAAGTCTGGCATACCTGCTAAGAAGGAATATGACTACCGACGGGTTGGAGCTTCACCGAGATCTGTTCTTTAACACCAAAGAATACCAAAAAGACTGGCAGAGGGGACATGAAAGAGATTTAAGAGCCTCGGACTTAAGATCTCCGGGTTGATGGTTTTCCAAGATTGATGGAACTATCGCTAGGGGCCGAAACCGGGGAGGGGAGTTGGTGAAAGAAAATTGGGAATTTAAAATGTATATATTATAATTTGTTTTGTTTTTTTATCTTTTAATGAGAGATGGGAAAATCATGGAATGGAATTTTTTCTGACCCTAGGGGAAACGTTTTAAGAATAAGCTTAGATATATAAGTTTTAAGAGAGATAAGATTAAATAAAGTAAAAGTGGATGATTAATTGGTGAAAGAAAGAATGGGAAAAGACTATTTACAGAAATACTGCAAAATTAATGAATGTTAGAATGATGTTGGATAGAAATTAACTGGTTTTTAGCTGTAATATTATAAGGGAATATGAAAAATGGATTATTAATAGGTAAAAATTTAATGTTACAATATTTTAAGATTAAAGACTAGGATAAACAAAGAGGGGAAGGATTTGCTGAACTAACAAATTGAATTGGAATACAAAAAAGGGAGGTGCGAGGAGGTCCGGGAAACAAGCAAATGAAAGATAAGTAACGGAAAGATTGAATTGTTTTTAACTACTTTTATTTTGTATTTTTCTTTTTTCTTTTTTCATTTTGTAATATTTTGAAAATCTTAATAAATATCTTTAAAAAAAACAAACAAATTTTGCAATGAAAGTTCTCAAGTGAACAAATGTGTACAAAACTCAAAGAAGCGTGCATATAAATATGCATGTGTTGGTGAAAATAACATACCATATGCCTTATATTAGGGAAATTTCTTTACAAACGTGTATATTTTGGGAAACTGTGTGTGTGTGTGTGTGTGTGTGTGTGTGTGTGTACTAGGAGAAATGTGCAGGAAAATGCTGATAAATTTACATGGGAACCTTTAAAAAAAATTGCAATCTGATGTGGAAATGTGGGGAACTGACCTTAAGACTGGACAAATGAGGAACCAAAATGGACATATTGTCCCATTCCTACAATACAATACAATACAACAGTTCAAAAGAAATGTACTTTTGCATTCCAGTCATGCCGTTTCTTCTTCTGTTTGGTTGCTTCAGGCAATAGGAGCTGATGTGATAGGTTATGGTTTGTTTTTTTCATTAACACCAGCCCCAACATCTAATCCAACACAAAGCGCTATGGATAAGTATTGACTTAATAAGTGAGCTCTAATTCTTGCATTGCCAAATTAAGGCTCAAAGATGCAGCAAGGGAAAAAAATGGATATTGACTCTACTCTTTAATCTCAGGTACAAGGAACTTCTTTCTTAATGAGAACTCCAGAAAGAATATTGATCTTTGAATGGTCTCTTCTGAGGACCTAACTAGATGTTATGAGGAGGAAAGCTGGCAGCCATTATCTTATGTTTCCTGGGAACAACTAACTAGAGAAACATATGATGGGACAGCAGCATGTTCCCCACCCATGCTTCACTTTAACTCCTGCTGCCGGGAGAGTGCTGGTAAATGTTGGATGTGATGATGTCTTGTCAGGTACTGTATTTCATTTCCTAGATGTTAATTAGGAGACTTGTTAGGAGAGAGGGGCCAGTGGCAGCCAGAGTTCTGCCGATATCTACACATAGGAAAGCCCAAAGATGTGAGACAGTATGTCCCCTGCTGTCCACCAAGTAGGGCTTGGGTATGAATCCCAAAGATAGGGACCCTAGAGAGAATGGGAGAAGGGGAGGTGCATCCTTCCCACTGTCCAGAGCCAAGTCACCCAACTAAGCACCCAAAATTTGGTGCCCCTACTTCTATAGGCTCCTTTAGTCATTAGCCTCTATGCAGTTAACATCACATGGACAGAAGAAGGAATGTCTGTGTGGAGGAACCCTGGTGAACACACGTAACCTCTCCCCATGAATCACGCTGGGTTCCAGCTCACAAACTGCATACATTTAGCCGGTTTGTGCCCAAAACATAGATAGAATGGGGATGAGGGACCTTTGTTTGACAGCAGGTGTATGTGAGGATGTAATAGCCTACATCCATGCCATACCATTAAACCACTCTTATACCCCTCTGGCAGTCATGGCTTCTCAAGAATCCTGCCATCATCTTAAAACTGTTGTGGCAGGCTTTTAACCTGACATTCAGCCTTTCTACACTCCCTCTTGTCCCGCTGCTTTCTCCTAGGGGAAAGAGCTCTTTAGTATTCCACTAGAACAAACAGCAATTCATATTTTCTCCATATTGACATTTGCTCTGATTTATTGCCAAAGAGTGGGTTTCCCCAGGGAAAGTGGTGTGGCAAGGGCAAAATCTCTCGGATCCATGCATAGAAAGAACAAGAGAAGTGGACAACCCACTCCGATCCATGCTTTCTAGGCAAGGGACAAGCGAGTGTGGACAAGCCCCCATACACTGAGGACTATCTGCCTAGTTTTCCTGTTCCTTGAAATCGAACAGAAATACATATCTGCGAAACTTCCTTGCATTGAATCGTTTTATTATTTTAAGGCTAGTTTTGTTTTTTTTAAAAAATGCTTTTGTTAGCTGCCTTAGTGCCACTAGTGATGTAGAAAGATGGGATATAAATTTCTTTTTAAAAAGTACTGAGGCATTCCATATTACCTTTTATATGCACTAGAACATATGAATTAGACTATATGGATTTGACCAGTCAGGCTGGATTAGACCAATCCAAGTGTTGCCTGTGGTGGGTATTGTTGTGTATCATTTCAGACATACTTTGTATTAGTGCTTCTGTTTGAAAAACATAGCTCTTCTACATATCCATATGTAAATGTTAATAGGCAGGGTTATATTACTCTTTTGAGTTAATAAAAAGTTAGAACCCTGTGCAGATTGTTATACCATGAGGCATGGATAACCAAGCAGTGTCCTCTTGATATTTTGAACTAAAATTCTACTCAGCCCCACTCAACATGGCCAGAGGTCAGGGATGCTGGAGTTGTAGTCTAAAACTTCTGGAGGACACCTGCAATAAGGAATCGTATGGAAGATCTCTTAATCCTCGTTAGTTTCTTTAACGGTTGTTTAACACTACTACACACACAGTGTGGTAGAAGTGTATTTTCCCTATATATTTAATACATTCTTCTAGATGAAATGGGCATTCTAATAGCCCAATCCCATGCAAACTCCGCTGGTGATTGCGAGTGTGGAACCCTGTATTGATATTTTTCCAGCAGAAATTTAGGCAGAAGCGGCAGAGAAACAGAAGTATATTTTTCCTCCCCTCTCATTGGGATTGTATCCATACTGCAAGATCTTCAAAAATGTTTCTTGTAAAGACCATTTTTTAACGCAGAAAATTACTCAAATCACTGGAGGCTTGTTAGATAATTAGGGAAAGTGGCTAATTTGGAGTCTGATGACAGTCATCTGCTCTTCCATTTAACTGGCATCCTGGGGCAATGGGCATCAGTACATTGAGGGAGTGACTCCAGAATTACTGCTGGAGTCACATCATTCTTATGGGAGCCATTACTAGTTGACAATGGCATCACAGTGGCAAATCCAAAAGGCTGAAGTTCTGTTTCCATTAGATGATGAAATTAGTGCCCATTCCCTCTCCTTACAAAAAAAAAAAAAAAAAGGCCTGCAACATTTCCAGTGAACATCCTACTGTGACAAAAATATGTTAAAATAACACTTTTCTTGCACGTATGATTTCCAGAGTTAGAAAATGCATTGTATTTCTAAAGTTAGAAAAGGCATTAGAAAAGTGCCATTTTATTTTAAACCCAGACTTGTTTCCTATAGAAATTGAGTCTCTAGCCCCGCAGAGATCCAGTTGGGTTCAGTTACCGAAAATAGTACAGTAAGACCTATATACAAACTCCCGAAATTTATGACAGGAGGAGGGAAGCGACATTAAGAGACAGCTGTTTAGAAAAGAGGAAATGCTCAAGAAATAGAATCCAGTTAGGAACAAGGCTTAGGAACCTAGAGAAAAGGAGCTGAGCCCACAGAAACTGTATGTTCACCTAAGGTGTACAGTTGTTACCCTAGGTGCTCTTAGGTCTCCTGACATTATACTAGGCGGACAGAGATTACACACTCCGGACCCTGACTGCATCACAAGCACAAAACAAGGACTCAATGAGGTAAATCCAGGCTACATGTCAAGGTGCATGCCTAACACATATATCTGCAGCATATTATTAAGATGCTACATGTTTAGAAGAATTTTCAGAAAGCATTTGCCCATTTTTCAGATGGGGAACTCTGAAAAGCCGTTAGTGAAGACATGACACAAAACCCATTCAAAGAAAGAAAAAGGAAAGGAAAGAAACACTGAAGGAAGTGAACTAACTTAGCCATCATGCTAAGCACCATTTCAAGGACTTCAGTAATTAGAAGTGAGATCCTACACAAGTTACTCCAGAGAAGGAAGCCCCATTGCGCTCAGTAGGATCTGTTCCCATGTCAGTGTATATAGAGTTGTAGCCAGTCAAAGTAATTAGGCACCTGGAAAATCATTTTTCTGTTGCACACAATCATTCTTTCCGCAAACAAACAGAAATGTATACCTTTTCATAGAGACACCTGCTCCCATATGAATACAGAGAAACTCAGTTTATAATGCCCCCTTCCACACAGGCACAAAGAAAGCTTCTCTATCTCACACTCCTCATTTAAAACGCATTAGAAATTGTTTGTATAATTTAGAAGTTTATAAGATCCAGTGTTTCCCCTCACATAAATTTTGTGAAATACACATTTTCCCACTAAAACATCCATTTATTGTGCTGATTTGGAAGCACTTCCTCTGGAGGACGGCAATGAATTGTTAATGTTGTGCAGGTGTCTGCTTAAATTTATTATTCAGTATTGTTCACTGTTTATATTTTTTGCTTTGTTTTCTCCACCCCCTTTTTACCTGTCTGGCTTGCTGAGCACTGATTAGCCCCCCCCCCCCCCCAAAAAAAAAACCCAACATGATTTAGCACCAAACATTCCAAACTGTGGGATTTGAGCAGCTGGAAAGGATGCTGCCAATGATTTTGATCACAGTATGAAGCACACCAGAAATTTAGTACAGAAAACTGACGGCTTCCAAAACTGGTAAAATATTTTTTGAAAAAAGATAGTGAAAAAGCAGATGGCCCAAAGATAAATGACTGGGAGATCTGCTACCAACTCTCTCTGGATGGTAAATTTAAGAAAGCTATTGAAAACTCTAGTTTTGATTTGAGAAGCAGTGCTGGGAGAAAAGATATTTAAGATATTCCACTCCTAACATCATTGTCTCCATCTCAATTTTCCCCATCCTGAAGCTCCTTTTAGCTCTGCTGGGGGGCAATTCAGTTAATTGTATGCTGCCTGCATTTTTCTTTTCATATTACAGCTACCATTAGCTTTGGGGGAGGGCATTTTCGATCAGGGAAGTGGCATGTGTTGCAAGATTAATCCCACTTCTACAGCACCAGGGCTTCAATCACAATCAAGGCTCACAGCAGATGTTTGAAAGAAAAAAAAGAGCAGTGAAGAAAATTGATCCAAGATTACCTGTAGTGTATCTATCCCCCCCACCAAAAAACATCCATCAAGTATCCTGTAAAAAAAAGATCTGCAATTTTATGTGCACTTATATGATAGTTCATGCTATTCATTTTCAGAGTATTGAAATCAGTTGCATCTCTCTCTCTCTCTCTCTCTCTCTCTCTCTCTCTCTCTCATACACACACAAGAGAGAGAGAGAGAGTGAGAGAGAGTCTGTGTGTGCATTTCCCCACCCTCCACAACCCCATCCTCTGAGTGCAGTGTTCATATATGAATGATTCCCACAAGCTCAACAGAATACCTATCCCCTCACCAGGCATGGGCCAGTAGCGTGAATGGGACATCATTCACCACACATGTTCTCTTCTACTCCTTCCCTCCACTCAGCACAAGCTACTCATGCCTTGGTGCATAAGCAATTTGTATCGAACCTAGAGAGAGGACTGGGTGGGAAACTCAGAAACCCCAGTCAGGTGTCCTCCCTCAAACATTTCCCATCATAGGAGGCAGAGCCCTTGCCTGTTGAGTGGCCTCCCTGCTGTAGAAGTTCAGAACCCAACCTTTGGAGTCAGACCATTAGGAAGGTTATGTAGCTAGCACACCCTTGCTCTCCCTTCTTCACGGGATGAGAAAGGATGCTTGGATAGAGCTACAGTGACCTCACATTTACCTCAATGGCATTTTGTGCTGCCTGCACATCTACTCACGTGCAGAGAGTGGGGGTAAAAAAGGGCTCTGTTAGGCCTGGTGGGGGAATCTTTTCTTCCAAATATACCCATGTTATACTGTTGAGACATCTGATGGGGGGTCGGAGGGAGAGTAACAAAACTTCTATATAGATTAAAAAATAATAATAAATAATGACACTGTTTCATTTGAAAAACAAAAAAGGAAAATATTATAAATACTAGATCTACTAGCAGTTGAAGTGTATGTGTATTATATAATGTTAGCAATAATATAGACCACATTAACTGTGTCTTATCCCTGGAGGGAGCTCTGCTCACATATTTCCACAGTGCTTTCCAGCACTGACTCTCTCAGACTTTTAATTTTCAAGCCCATGTTCTGCTTCAGTTTTCACTTTTATTCTTACAACCAAATGAAGACAGTCTCTGACTCAAACTTAAAACAGTCACATCAGTGTCCACAAAGCAGTTTCCCCCTTTGTTGGGTTAGCACAGTAAACTGTGAGGGAAACTATCTCGAATTAGTAATGCCACATAAATGAGGGGTTTCTGCCATCCCACCCACCCTGCCATTTGCAAGCACTGATCCAGCATTTGTAGTTTGGTCCTGGCTCTCAAATAGCCCTCAGTAAGGAAGCATCCTAGAACTCAAGCAGCCCAAGGGACACAAACCATCAAGAAACAGAGAGCTTTCCCCCTTACATGAAACATTATAACATGGCAGACCATTGATCCACCTAGCGCAGTATTGTCTATGCTAACTGACAGCTGCTCTCAATGGATCCAGTGTGAAGTCTCCCCGGTCCTATCTGGAGTTGCTGGGAACTGAACCTGGGGTCTTCTGCATGCAAAGTAGATGCTCTACCTACCACTAAGCTATTTTCCCTTAGTTCCCTTTAGCTTTCCCCCAACAATGACAGTTAAAAGACCCACCAAAATCCTCCTTCATACCTCTTACCTTATGATGACAAACATGACCAAAGAGTTGCCAACCAAGCCCACCACAAAGACCATGGAGTAGACTGCAGTGATGATTATGGGAATAGCCGGGGAGATGTTGGTGTCATTCTGCTGTAAGTCCTCATAAGCGCCACTACTATTGTTGCCATATTCTGCCCAGTCCACAAGCCAGCTGCTGCTACTGCTGCTAGGTAGTGGGCAAGGTCCTGGGGAGCAGGTAGGGCCCAGCTCATCACGAAAAATATACACTGGGGATTCCATGGAGGGTTTCACCTCCAGCCCAGGTAGAGAAGAGGAGACAGGAGCAGATGAATACACTGGAAAGAGAAGAGTGAAATTAAAAGAGTGCAATTAATAGAGACATCACTAAAGATGATAAAGGTGTCATTGGAACAGTCCTGAACTCCTTCTTAAACATTGTTTTTAACATAAAAGGAAAGAACAGTATTGGGAAAAGGAAAGCATGAAGTGGCAGAGGACGTTCATAAAAACCTGGACTCAAGAACACCACTACCTAGCAAAGTAATAAACTAATCCAGGTTCCCTACTGCACCAAAGTGCTTTTGAATTGAACTCATTTAGTCCTCTAGAAAGCAACGAGAGAAAACTTGATAGACCCCACATACTTCAGATACTAGGTTAGAGAAGAGATTCAAAATCATTGAAGTGTTTGAAACTCCTTTGGACTTTTAAAATACTAGGTAGCACCAAAAACTTGATGAGTTTTCCAGATAAGTTTTAACCCCTCTTAGATTGAGGTACACTGCATCGTTGGCTCAGGACCCGAGATACATTTCAGTTTGCTCTCATTTCATCAGTAATTTTTTGCATATCCAGACAAGGGATTCTTTCCTCTTAGGTAAAATTAAAAGGGGATCTATTTCCTTTTAAAGTACAGCCAGTTTTCTCAAAACAGGTAGAGGGTACAGAATGCATTTCAATAAAATAAAAATCATAAATAAAATGAGAGAAACAGAACAAAAAGTACATTACCTTTTTGTAAAATTCAATGAAAGCAGTGGGATCTCCCAGGAGATATTTTCAGAATTTGAAAAGCATCCTCTCCTTTTCTCTCTCGGTGACTGTTATCTTGGGAATCTGGAGAGTTCACACGCCCTGGGAATGAAGGATAGCCAGGATGCCAAGACAGATCACAAGTATTAGCTCCAAGACTGCAGAAGCTGTAACTGCAGCCTGCACTTTACCTTTGTACAAGCAGTCTCTCACTCACACTCTGTCTCCCACTACACAGCTCAGTATATGCCGGCAGTCCTTGCACACATTCTCCTCCAAGCTCACATGACTTTTCTCTAAACACCACTTGGGAAGAATAAGGCAGCCAGTCCTGCAGCACCTAGGAGATTTTTTAAATACCACCTTACAAGTTGCTGTCCCACCCTATCCCAGCCTTTCCCCAGGTTTTAAAATGCTTAAGCAATCATATTTCCTCTGTGTTAATTATATAAAAGACAGCAGAAATAACATTTGTGATAAAGCAGATCTGACTGCCCACTTGATACATGTTGAATGCATTCAGGATTGTTCTCACATTGTGTCCCCTGTTTCATTAAATCCATACAAAGAAGGGGGCAGAGAATGCTCTCTCCTATGATGCTGCAGAAAGGATAAAACAGAAGCGCATTAGAATATGTTAGATACATTGCATATCATTTAGATGCATTATGGATCTACAGCCGACAACTCCATTTATATTGGATAATGATTTTGTCATTTATTCACATTGTATTGCAAGTAGATTTGTAAAAAGAAGAAGAAGAAGAAGAAGAAGAAGAAGAAGAAGAAGAAGAAGAAGAAGAAGAAGAAGATAATTTGGCACCCTTTATCTGCTTGCTTTATTTATATAACAGCTCAGTGAAGAAAATGTCTGTCCCAACAACAGTGGAGAAGGTGTGACTCTGCAAGTGTTGATGGGTTCCAATATCCATCAACTGCAGGCAGCCCAGCCAATGGTCAAGGACAATGCAGGTTGGAGTCCAGCCACAACGGGATGGCCACCGGTGCCCCATCTCTACTTTTGAGCATTCCTATGGTGCATGAAAGAATACCCTTGTAAGTCAACAATTGTCAAGCTTTGTTGTCATGAAGGTCAATAAGTCAAGATGGGCAGGGGGAAAGATTGGCTTAAGCCTATCAAGAAGATTGATCCATATCTGTGACCTTAAGGAGAACAGTAAGAAGAGCAGAAGCACAACATTACTGTGGGACTCAGTTCAGACTGGGGCCATGGGAATCTAATGCTATCTCAGGGACAGCCTAAGGCCATCACACTGGATGGCACTAAACCACCAAAGGCTGTGAAACTGAGGGAGCCATTGCCTCCTGAAGGGACTTTTCCAGGATTCCAAAAGGAGAGGCATTGATAGATGCATGTTAAAACCATCCATTTGACAGCCTGACACATCCTCTCCCCCAGCCTGGTTTATGAGCATCAGGGCCCCCTGAGCTCCAGGAATGTGTGGTCTCCTATAAAAACACAAGGCACAATCTCCATTGCACCAGACAGTGCCACTCTGCTTGTGTGAAGCTCCCAGTTATCCCTTTGATTGATAGGATACTCATGTAATGTACCCAACACCACACAAAAGCTAGGAACAGAGATGAGAAGTTTTAAGTTAAGCCTCCTGATACTCCAGTTTTCTTGTTTTATAGAAAGTATAAAAACTGACTTAAGAGGAAGGAAAATGTGCAGGCAATCTTCTACCCAAAGTGTAATGCAGCCTAAGGTGCTCAACTATTAGTATCACCAAATCCTGACCACAGAAAACACTCTGAGGTTCCTATCACGTTCCCCACCACTAATCTACATCATCCATTAATATTTCACCTGGAGTACTGGATGCCTGGGTTAGCAGGAAAGGGGTAAGTCAATATAAAACTTCTGTTTCAGCCATACAAACATGAAAGTTGTAGTAAGGCAGTGTGAGAGCAGAGAGGCAATTACCATACTTATTTTGTAGCAACTGCCCTTTCTTTTATATAGAACATGGACAGATAGACCAAGGACTAGGTGCATGCTGCTATGCTGCTACTGCTCCATGCTTTCAGGGGAGCGCAATTCAGCTTGTGCTAGTCCTCTGCTAGAGAAAATATCTGACAAGTTGTGGACCTACCAAGGGCGAGGTGCCTTCCTTGCCTTGCGAGACTTCAAGAAATTGCAGTTTCCACTTCATCAACCAGGGGCCCAACTCACAGTCAAGATGGCCAATTAAGGCCCTAGATCCCTAGAGGCCTTTTCATCAATATTCACTGGCAGGATCCCAAAGAAGAAAAGCATCCATCATCACAGGAGCAAATATTTGGCTTATACTCCTAGGCAATGGTGATGTTTTCCAATGTGATTTCCCTCTAATTGGGAACATGGGAAAACCTCAGTAAGAAAAGAAAAGAAAACCCAAGTACTTTGGTTTCTTTTTATTGTAGGGATGTGAAAGCTGTAGCTCTCCATATGATGTTAGACTCCAGTTCCCATGAGCCTTAGTCAGCTTGGCCAATGGTCAAAGTGGATGGGAGCTGCAGTCACAGAGCAGTCAGACTATGGGGAGTTGGAAGGGATCCCCCAAAGAGATCTCTGATTTAATCCCTTTCACATTGTCTCCATCACACAGAATCCACTTAAACAAGCAAGATGAGCATAGATCTTCTCCACACCAGGAGACCCAGTACCAAGCACCAGCAGCAGTGATGAGGGAAATCTTCATGGCAGGAGGCAGTACACACACACAAACAGGAAGGAATTGTATTTATTTAAACCAATGCTTATCACCACGGTGAGCAGAACATTAATAGAGTTAGGGCTAATCCACCCTTCCAATTGCCCCATGCCTAGAAAGCATGGCTCCAAGTGGTTTTCCCCTTGTCCCGCTTCTTTCCCAGGGAAAACCTGCTCCTCTAAATCGTATGTGGACCGAGAACTCCCAGAAGTGCAAACTGGATTTAGAAGAGGCAGAGGAACCAGAGACCAAATTGCAAACATGCGCTGGATTATGGAGAAAGCTAGAGAGTTCCAGAAAGACATCTACTTCTGCTTCATTAACTATGCAAAAGCTTTTGACTGTGTCGACCACAGCAAACTATGGCAAGTTCTTAAAGAAATGGGAGTGCCTGATCACCTCATCTGTCTCCTGAGAAATCTCTATGTGGGACAAGAAGCTACAGTTAGAACGGGATATGGAACAACTGATTGGTTCAAAATTGGGAAAGGAGCACGACAAGGCTGTATTTTGTCTCCCTGCTTATTTAACTTATATGCAGAATTCATCATGCGAAAGGCTGGGCTGGATGAATCCCTAGCCGGAATTAAGATTGCTGGAAGAAATATCAACAACCTCAGATATGCAGATGACACAACCTTGATGGCAGAAAGTGAGGAGGAATTAAAAAACCTGTTATTGAGGGTGAAAGAGGAGAGCGCAAAATATGGTCTGAAGCTCAACATCAAAAAAACGAAGATCATGGCCACTGGTCCCATCACCTCCTGGCAAATAGAAGGGGAAGAAATGGAGGCAGTGAGAGATTTTACTTTCTTGGGCTCCCTGATCACTGCAGATGGTGACAGCAGCCACGAAATTAAGAGACGCCTGCTTCTTGGGAGGAAAGCAATGACAAACCTAGACAGCATCTTAAAAAGTAGAGACATCACCTTGCCAACAAAGATCCGTATTGTAAAAGCTATGGTTTTCCCAGTAGTGATGTATGGAGTGAGAGCTGGACCATAAAGAAGGCTGATCGCCGAAGAATTGATGCTTTTGAATTATGGTGCTGGAGGAGACTCTTGAGAGTCCCATGGACTGCAAGAAGATCAAACGTATCCATTCTTAAGGAAATCAGCCCTGAGTGCTCACTGGAAGGACAGATTGTGAAGCTGAGGGTCCAATACTTTGGCCACCTCATGAGAAGAGAAGACTCCCTGGAAAAGACCATGATGTTGGGAAAGATGGAGGGCACAAGGAGAAGGGGACGACAGAGGACGAGATGGTTGGATAGTGTCTTCGAAGCTACAAACATGAGTCTGACCAAACTGCGGGAGGCAGTGGAAGATAGAAGTGCCTGGCGTGCTCTGGTCCATGGGGTCACGAAGAGTCGGACACGACTAAACGACTAAACAACAACAACAATGCCAAGAAAGTGCACAGAAGTCGAAAGGACTGCACAAAGTACGGAAAGCTCAATTATGCAAATATGACTCCAGGGTATGGTTAAATTTAATGATCCTGTACCACAGAGAAACTTACAATTTAGACACATTAACCATGTCAGGCTGTATATCAAACTCTTTGATCCAGCTCTTAATCCTACCCACAGCTGAAGTCACTGAGACGGCTCTTAATTAATGACGGGTCAGCAGGTAATTAAGGACAACATCTTCACATTTCTTCCAGCCATGCATGCTATCCTTAGTGATATATAACATTTTGGGGAGTAGTCTGTCACTTTTTATATGCAGTAACTTCTTATAGGAAAAATACCCTTTCATATACAAAACTTAGTTGAACTCATCAGGTGTATCTCTGATCTTTTGAAGATCAATATGCACTATCATATAGTTAAATATTGTATTATTATTATTATTATTAATAATAATAATAATAATACATTTTTATTTATAACTTGACCATCTGGCTGAGTTGCCCCAGTCATTCTGGGCAGCTTCCATCACATATAAAAACATAATATTAAAAAGTCACAATAACTTTAAAATAAGCAACTTATATCAAATAAAGAAATATTCAACTATCCATTAGAACCTAATAGTAAACAGTAAAATTAAACATCAGCAAATAATAATTAAACATTATGATAAAGAATTACTAATCTATGATCAATAAAAACAGCAAATTACAATGCATAAAATACCACAAAACATACAAAACCATGTATGAAATGAATTTCATTGTTTTGGGTACACTTGAAAAGCATTGGCAGAATCTGTTTTTATGCAGGCCATGGTCTACTTAGACCCACATCTTAGCTGAATTCTTATTATGAGAAGCAACCCTCTAGGCCAGTGAAAGCTGTATGGTTTTAGCACTTTGGCATCTGCCACCCGGAGCTCCTTTGGGAGGAAAGGTAGGATAGAAATATCCGTTGTCATCATCTTTAGACCAGTTAGGACTGTTAGCGATTACATCTCCCGAATGAATGCCCAAGCTTCACAAAGAACATTGGCCTGAATGTGAGCATGCAGAATCTGAAAAGGGAGCTCACAGCCATTTTGCTCCTCTGTTGCTTTTTGTTGCCATGCTGCACTGACGAAGCCAAGGCGTCACATGTCTCCTGAACCCAAGTTCATGGTTAAACTCTTTATCATCATCATCATCATCTTTTGAATTTATATACCGCCCTATACCCAGAGGCTTTTCAGACAAAATACAAGTTGTAACCAAGAACAAGCCATGGCTGTAACTCATGATTAGTCTAGAGAGAGCAAAAGGGACCAGGGAGAAAGAAAGTGGTGAATTCAAGCTTTGGCACAGTGTGACATGCAAATCAGGTCAAAGCCTAGGACTAAAAGTGTCTTCCAACAAAATGAGATGCAGAATCATTCAAGAAGGCTGATATTCCTACTATTTAATTCTTCCCATTAGCAGTGTTGCATGAAAATATAACTATTTAGAGCAAACTATTTTATTCTGCTTGATCAATTTAGCTGTACAATCACAGGGCAGGAGTTGTTATAGCATTTTCACAGTAGACCAATTTATTACTAGTTCATCATGCAATATACCAGGACAGTGTGTTAATTGGTAATGTAGCTGTTTTCTCAGGGGACTCTTGTAGTTAGGTGTGTGATATCCTCTGCCAATAGGTGCAGTACATTAGCCTACAGTCAATCTTGCAAGAAAGTGAAGAGGCCTGAATGCAGAGTACAAAATGGTACTTGTGAACCTAGTTTACATTTCAAAACTTAATTTATTACAGTTCCTTGGAACTTTATTATTTAGATAAAATCTGAACCTAGCAGAACTGCACTTATTTGAAAGAGGATTCTTACTAACTTTGAATGCTTTTTTGGGGAAATTAAGCCATATTCTTACTGTACCAAGTAGAGACTTAGTATTACTCTATCATTCAGCAGGGATAGTCTGAATGTCCAGGAAAAAATAACGGATTTCTGCAGACCTGATCTGTGCTGCATCCCTTTCTCAGTGAAGAGGGGGGTGAGGGATCCAATATGTGAAATCTTTCTAAGTGAAAGCAGACAGACAGTAGCATTTGAGGTAAAAGGCATTTATGTCTTGAGGATGTTGTACAAAACCATCCTTTGTTCTGACAACAATATTACAACAAGGACCATCCATCCTCTATAACCAGTGGGTATGTCTCAGGTTTCTGAAGAAGCATCTTTCTATGATACTTAGAAATTACAAGGGTTTGTGAATTATACCCTCTAGTCTGACCAAACTAGAGATTTCCACCTAGAGATTTTCTTTATTGTTCCCAAGTGCACAATGAACGAGACAGAGAATTTTGATCTCTCTTAGATTTTTATTCACGTCCTCTCCCATGTCCACCTGGGAAGCACAGAATCAACGGACAATTGTTTCCTGTTGTTTCCAGCCTGTGTGTGTTGTTTCCTTCATTGTGTGTGTTTGTTTATATTGCATCCTTCAAAGAGAATTTATCTGGAAGCTTACACAACCATGAATGGGGGTAGGGGGTTCTTTTGAGTTAGAATGTTTATCTATGGAAAATGCATAAAGAAATCATTTTATTTTGGGGGCAAAATGCCTCTAACTACCAGTTGCTGAGAATCACAAGTGTGAGAGGCTCAGTGTTGTACTCAGGTCTTGCTTGTATGCTTCTCATCTGGTTGGACACTGAGAACAGGATGCGGGACTAAATGGGTCTTTGACCTGTTGCAGCCTGGCTTTTCCTATGCTCTAATCATGAAGTACAAATACTGCAATAAAAATAATAATAACACCAGAGAATGCAGAAGAAAACCAAGTTAGAGTCCATGGTGTGGTTTTGTTTTAAGTTCTCTAAAACATAGGGGGAATTAAAAAACAAATCTTTGCCTGGAGCTGGGGGGGGGGGAGACAACTTACAGTGCAATCCTAATCATGTCTCCTCAGAAGTTGGTCCTATTGGATTAAATGGCAACAGGGGTTATTATTGCAGACTTAAGCACCAGGAAAGCCTCCCTTAGGAAAGCACTGCATAAGCAGAATGCCATTACCTTTTTGCCAGTTGCCACCCACTGCACTTCATTCGCTGGGGACACCTGGAGAAGACATTCTGATTAGGATCTAACCTACCCAGGGGCTACTTACAAGACTTATGTGCTATGAAGGGTGACTAAAGAGGAGAAGTGCACACCACAAAGCATACTAGTAAGCCACCACCAGCCTAATAAAAGTCTGTTTTATTTTTTAAAATTAAATTAGACTAAATAAATAAGTAAATGTTGTATATTTTAAACTGCCATGAAAGCCTTGGCAGTCACACTCATGTAGTCTGAGAGAGAAGGTGCCGACTGCTCACAGCTATTATTGGACCAAGTTACTCAGAGCTGTCCATGGTCCTGCAACCTCTAGCCAGACTCACTGTGCTCTTTCTCCGTGGGCTCCAATATCAGCCCGGAACACGTCCCACATTCATTTCTGTGTTTCATCACAAACTACTGCTGTTGTTTTCACATGCTACACCTTAGGAAAGTGCAGCCATCTTTCTACTCTGAGTGGAATACAGAAGCCATCAACACAGTAAGTATTTGTATATTCTTTAAAAGTCATATTATCATTTATAATTTACATAGTGCCAGCAGGGGCTTAGAATCAAGATACAGGATGCGGGTGGTGCTGTGGTCTAAACCACTGAGCCTCTTGGGCTTGCCGATCAGAAGGTCAGCAGTTTGAATCCCCATGATGGAGTGAGCTCCTGTTGCTCTGTCCCAGCTCCTACCAACCTAGCAGTTCAAAAGCACACCAGTGCAAGTAGATACAGTGGTACCTCAGGTTACATATGCTTCAGGTTACATACGCTCCATGTTATAGACTCCGCTAACCCAGAAATAGTACCTCGGGTTAAGAACTGCTTCAGGATGAAAACAGAAATTGCGTGGTGGCGTGGCAGTAGCGGGAGGCCCCATTAGCTAAAGTGGTGCTTCAGGTTAAGAGCAGTTTCAGGTTAAGAACAGACCTCCAGAACGAATTAAGTACATAACCAGAGGTACCACTGTAAATAGGTACTGCTGTGGCGGAAAGGTAAATGGCGTTTCCGTGTGCTCTGTTTTCCATCACGGTGTTCCGTTGCGCCAGAAGCGGTTTAGTCATGCTGGCCACATGACCTGGAAAGCTGTCTATGGACAAATGTCAGTTCCCTCAACCTGAAAGCCAGATGAGCGCTGCAACCCCATAGTTGCCTTCGACTGGACTTAACCATCCAGGGGTCCTTTACTTTTATATTCTTCTTTTTTTTAGACTCGAGATACTGGCACAAAGGACATGATACTTTGTCAAATAAATATATGCATACATCTTTGCATACATGCATAGCCTGCTTTCATTTTTTATGCACCTGGGCACTTCTAGAGTGTCTGTTAATATCTCATGATCCAACAAAGAAAGAAAGATAGATCCAATAATGGAAGGATCTGTTTAAAACCTTTCATGCAGCCCTTGTTGCTAAGGGAACCTAGTTTTCCTGCCTATACAGATTCACAAATGCTGCTTGCCTGTGGGGAATCTGGCTCAGGCAATTCATTGCAACTAGGGCATGCAAAAACAGGTTGGAGGGGTGCTATGTAAAATCTGTAGGGGTGACATTCATATAATTAGATCTGGGCACTGCATACATCAGGCATTGAAAATGCAACATCCAGGGTTTAAAGTTCAGTTCCAAAGGGCCTCGTCATGGTGATTATAAATTAAAACAATACAATGATCTGTAACGCCTCTTTCCTGGCTGCTTTCCCTTTTATAATCAACCACAGCCTTTTCTACTCTTTTCTGATACAATTATCCTTTCCTACAGCAGAAATATAATGCCCTAGAGCTTTTCAGGACACTGATGACTTGAACCTACAGTATATTTTTGGGACCTGGCACAGCAAGTTCCTCATGATGTAGAGGAGTTCAAATGAAGCGCCTCACACTTCAGTGAATACTTGAGAGGAAAATGAGATCATGCATGCTAGCTGCACATCCTGAACATCATTCATGAGTCACGCACTCCAAAGAAGCACAAAAGGGCCCTGTGAGCACCAATGTATATGCATAAGGCTAAGGCTCCTTCACTCAAGTGGGACCTCTGATTGGTCTACGTGTATATACATCTGCCAAATGAAAATTACTTCATCACTTAGAAAAGAAAAGAAGAACTGTGCAGGATCAGGCCAAAGACTCATCTAGTCCAGCATCCTCTTCTCATAGTGGCCAACCAGTTGCCTTTGGGAAGACCAAAAGCAGGAACTGCAACTGATGGTGGGCTCTGCTTTATGAAAGTTCATGCCATAACAACTTCATGAGGCTTGCATCTTAAGTAATTCAACTATCTACCCCATCAGAGCAAGGATTCATAATTTCGGGGAATGGGTTCCTTAGGAATTCAGCACTCAAAAGATTGTTATAAAGGAGGAAACCAAAATCATTTTGTCAGCACTAAGAACAGGAGTCACAGGAGAGCACTTTTTTCATTTTAGTATTTTTCCTGCTGGTGGTAGAAAAGATTCCTTTCCTTCCTTCTATCATTATGATTTCTGTCTGCTAAAGGTGCACTCTACTGAATTATTGAAGATGCTGCAGATATATAGGAGGCATCAATCTGTCATCTTCTGATGGGCTCTTCTTTCCACATTTCAGCAACAACACCTGCCTTTTTCAACAAAGTTTGCGTCGATTACTAACTTTTCAGCGTAACTTTTATAATCGTCAAAGATTATCTCTGTTTTATCAGAGACACTCCAGGAAGCCAGTAGCAGGTCAGACTGAGTAAAGTTTAAGCTTCTTCCCCCATGCCCCACCCATTATACAAAATATTTTCAACAACTGTGTCCTCTGATAAGCTGCATGCCCTGCAGTGAACCAGATGAAAAAGCATGCTGCATTGCCCTGAAAATTTCATATTGGAGATTAATATGAAAGCTTGCTATCTTAGCCTTTCACTCAGCACAGTCTGATTGATGCTATTATTATTCATGCAAGGTTTTCTTATATTTGTTAGATGTTGCTTTGAAAGAATATTCTGCCTACTGGTTCTGCTATTTCTGACCTGGTATTATCCATCTTTGCTTGAGTTGTTTTAAGGGCACATCAATCAGAACATCTTTTTCAATGGCAACTGAGGAAATTATTCAAGCATGCAAGGGCTAATCACTCATTTCCTCAAAAATTTATACCAAATACATCGAGGTGGGACAGGAAGTTTCCTGCTGGCTCCATTTCCAACACTGGCACACACACGCATTTATGCACGCACACACACGTGCACACACACACACTCCCCAACCCTAACCTCTATGCATCTGGGGTTTTCAATCACACAGAGAACCTATATACCCACAGCTGTACATATGTAGGCACCCTTTTCAGAGGCTGTCAGGGTCATGAAATGGAGCCGGATGCAGAACCAGTGGACTCAGTCCCACTTCCCCCTTTCCAGCGTATGGTCTGAAAGCACCTCAGATCATCAACTTGCTGAAGCTAAGTATGTTTGAGTCTGGTCAGTGCCTGGAGGGGAGAAAGGCAGGATATAAATAAGCTCTCTCTCTTACACACGCACGCACACACACACACACACACACACACACACACACTTAGTGACAGGAAGAAAGCTCCCCACTAAACCTCTCATCCAAGCAAAGACACTGTGCCTATCTAGAGAGGAAGTGTGTCATAGTGGTTAGAGTGTTGTGCTAGGACCTGGGACACCAGGTTTCAAATTATGGCCACTCAGTCATAATGTTGGGCCAGTCACATTCCCAGCTTAACCTACCTCACAGGGTTGTTTTGAGGATAAAAATATGGAGGAAGAGGAAAACCATGCACACCATTCTTGGAGGAAAAGTGGGATATAAACATAAATAAATAAGGGGGATCTCTCCCCATCCTGGCAAAAGCCATGTGAGCATACTACAGGGGTGTTCCAGATTAGGGAGAGATTTATTTAAGGAACAGCAAACATTTTGTTATTAGAGGTTTGGTATGCATCTTGACATTTTGATTGTAATACCATCTCAGACTGTACAACTTTTACTTGTGGAAAGCAGTTATTGTGAAAAGTTTTTAAAATGTGGTTTTTATAAATTTTTAATGTGCACTTTTTATTTTTAGTTTTTTGCAATGGCTGTAAAAATAAGAATGGGTCCAGCTATCTTCTAAAAATCTGCCAATTGCTAGCAGTATATTTATGAAAAAGTAAGTTATTGATTAAATAGTTTTATATCAACTTAGACACTACTGCTGACAGCTAGCATCTCATCCAGTTTAAGGCATGACCCAAACATTCATTTTAGCAATGTTAGAAATCACTGTAGGTTTTTCTCTCCCCATCTAAAAACTCAATGCACATTACCTTTCACTCCAAGGGGGGAAACAGTGATATTTGTTTTGCTGTATGTCAATTTATATCTATGATTAGGCATTATTACCATTCCTGTAGGATTCCTTCAAGCAGAAGGATTGAGATCTGCTAACGTGAAGAGGGTCCCAAGCAGAAGGTTTGAGATCTACTAATGTGAAGAGGGTCGAAAATAATTTTTGACCCAACTGTTTAACCATGGCAGCAACAAACTGGCCCTCTTTCTCCCCTTCTCCCCCCAAAATTGCAGTGCTAAAATGAAGAAAGCTTTTGGGAGTGGTAACCAGGAGTAGATTTTTATGTACTCACCATCAGTTCAGTTATATTTATTATATTTATTTATTTATTTGTTATATTTTATTATTTATTTTATTTATTTATCATATTTATTTATTTATTCATTTATCATATATTTAAAGCGCTATGATACCACGGTGCTCTGTGTCCATTACCCACCACCTGCCATGCATCTTCTCAAACTCATGGTCTTGGGTCACATGCACAGAGCTGTTGCCACACCTCAAGTGGTGTCAGGGACAGGCAGGAGACAGAAGGGTGGGCAGAGGAAGCGGGGGGACGGGGACAGGAGGATGATCTAGGGCAAGGGCCAGTGATTTGTGTGGTTCCATAGACGCCAACTCCTAGGGACTGAGGTCCTAGGGGTTGAACCCCCCCCAATAAAATAGTTGAGCCCCTCCCCCAGTTGATGAGCATTGCCATTCAAACAGTGTGTGACGACTGCATCTTTTGATTGATTATGTGAGGTGGGGCTTACCTGCCCCCCATATTTTACTCAAGTTGGCACCTCTGTGTGGAGAGCCTGTGTGGTGTAGTGGTTAAGAGCGGTAGACTCGTAATCTGGTGAACCGGGTTCGTGTCTCCGCTCCTCCACATGCAGCTGCAGGGTGACCTTGGGCTTGTCACACTTCTCTGAAGTCTCTCAGCCCCACTCACCTCACACAGTGTTTGTTGTGGGGGAGGAAGGGAAAGGAGAATGTTAGCCGCTTTGAGACTCCTTAAAGGGAGTGAAAGGCGGGATATCAAATCCAAACTCCTCCTCCTCCTCCTCCTCCTCCTCCTCCTCCTCTTCATCTTCCCTTCTTCTTCTTCTTCTTCTTCTTCTTCTTCTTCTTCTTCTTCTTCTTCTTCTTCTTCTTCTTCTTCTTCCGTGCCACCCATGAGGCAAGAGAAAGAGAAAGAGTCCACACAGTTAGAGATGGGAGAAGAAGAGGCAGGAAAAGAGATGCAGGAAGGCACAGACTTGCAAGAGACAGTTCAAGAGAGAGTTGGGCTATTAGAATCTCCTCTGCCTTTCTCCCCTGCTATCTCCAAGAACAAGGAGGGGCTTTAAGCAACAGAAGCAGCTGAAGTTGCCCCACAGGAGGGCTTGTCCACACTTCCACTTGTGCCGTGCCTAAAAAGCCCAGGTCTGAGCAGTTTTCCCCTTGCACTGCTCTTTTCCAAGAGACCTGCTCTGCAGTGATAGATCGGAACAAAGCAGCAATCCAGGCGAAACCCAAACTGCTGTTTGCTCTGACTGAGTGCTAAATAGAGGTCTTTCCCAGGGGGAAGCAGCAGGACAAAAGGAAGTGTGGCTAAGCCCAAGAAGTCACTGGTTGCTTGTGCGCACAACTTCAGAAGAGGGGGTTTAAATGTGCTGATGGCAGGGTGGCCGTGCTGTTGCTCCAACTATCCAGGTCAAAACACAAGTCTGAAGAAGGTGATGCCTAGCAAGCTATTTATCAGGAGTGGCATATGTAATTCTCACACCTTAGGCACCGATGTAATCAATAGGTAAAAGGTAAGTTGGACAGTTAACTCCAGTCAAAGACGACTATGGGGTTGTGGCGCTCATCTCACTTTCAGGCCAAGGAAGACGGCTTTAGTCCACAGACAGCTTTCTGGGTCATGTGGCCAGCAGGACTAAACCGCTTCTGGTGCAGCAGAACACTGTGACAGAAACCAGAGTGCATGGAAACACCGTTTACCTTCCCGCCATAGCAGTACCTATTTATCTACTTGCTTTCGAACTGCTAGGTTGGCAGGAGCTGGGGCAGAGCAACGGGAGCTCACCTAGTCATGGGGATTTGAACTGCTGTCCTTCTGATCAGCAAGCCCAAGAGGCTCAGTGGTTTAGACCACAGCACCACCCGCATCCCTTTGCCAATAAAGAGCTCATCATCCAATTATGTGTCCTCATTGGGGGCTGGGTGTGCTCAGAACAAGTGGCATGAATTCCCTCCTTCCCTGAAGTGCTTATGAAGAGTGGGCAGTATGATGGGCCACTGCAGTGCCATCACCCTCTGCTGCCTACCAAGAAGGTACTGAAGGCCTGCAGAGTCAGCCCTGAACTTGCCACTGCCCTGCCCTGTTCATTTAAGCACCAGCTATGCCACTGTCAGGGGGGAGTTGCACAGCCCCCCCCATGACATCAGCCACTAATGGTGCTGAAGTGTCTCCATTTAATCAGCTCTTAATCTGCTCCAGCCTACTCGTTATAGTTTAAAGTTCTGCAGAGCCAGATAAAGGCAAAGTAGAAAGATCAATATCAGAATATGCCATCTGGTTTTTATGTGTCTCATAGTAGTGCCATCTTCCTTATCACTAAGAAGAATGAAAAATGGCATATTGTGCTTAGAGTTAATCAGTGTTATGAAAAGAGGTACAATGTGTGACTTTTTCTTTTTTTTACAAAGCATTGTTTGGGAAGATAAATGCTATCTGAGCAGTGCAGTCGCCCTATCCTTAAAAAAAAAAAAAGCATAATGTGCTTTATTGAGCAGTTTATCATGCAGCAGTTACATCTGAATAGCATAACCATATGTCTGATGCATCCAGTTTTGGCTGCCTTTTTATAAACAATAAAATGGATCATTAAGTATTTATTCTGAATTAAGTTGGGTGCACCTTACTGCTTGGCGTCCCTAGATGAATAACGTAACTGTGGCCCAGATAATTTAATAGTGATGGTGGCCGAGCATGGAAACATTTATTTTGTAGCTTACTGTGCATGTGACAAATTCTAAGCAACTTGCATAAATCTTAAAGTTATTGAATGGGATATTTGCAAAAGGTCAAAAGACATTGCAGGGTGGGAAATGAAGGTGGGTGAGGGGGGAATGTTCTGCAGATTATAAGGTACTCTCACTGACATCATTAGTAATACTGCACAAGCACTGCACATCATAAAACTAGATGTTGATTAAATACAGATTATAACTTCCTGGTAATAATGAGAATAATGAGCCTTCAACCAGTCTACCTTGCATGGTTAACATCCTGCCTTTGAATCATGGAATTATGGAGGATTTGTTTAGAAAGGAACTATCAGACATGAATTCTTGCAGATTTGCAAAGAGGGAACTTGCTGGCCCTGTGCCCAATAACTGCACCAATTTTCTTTATGAAGTGGATAGCTCTGATGTTGCAATAATCTCTTAGGAAGCTGCTACACATCAGGTAAGATTGTTTGCCCATCTATCCCAGGATTTTCTTCTCTGATAGATAGCATCACTCCAAGGTCTTAGATAGAGGTCTTTCCCCATCACTTGTTACCATACGCTTTTAACTTGAGAGAACAGGGATTGAAACTGGACCCCTCTACTGAAGATCATGTGGACTCTTTCCAACAGATCTTAAAGACAAGAGCACAAAGTTCCCATTGGGAAACACAGCTGGCATGCTATATATGGACTGGTGCTATGCGGTTCTTATTGTAATTATTTGTATGTTTTAAACAGTTTTTATATATTACGTAGTTTTAATTCTCCAATGTTTAATAGTTTTTTCTATGTTTTCCATCTTGATTTTATCTGTAAGTTACCTTAAGTCCTGTCAGGGGGGAAAGTCGGGTATAAATAAATAGTGTGTGTGTGTGTGTGTGTGTGTGTGTGTGTGTGTGGCAAAATGTAATTAAATGTTACATGAGAATCTCTGGAAGGTTAGCATTTATGAGATATGGTGTAGTAGCTGAAACTATCTGCCTGCTGAATGTATGCTGAATTTGCAAAGCTCTTCAGAAAAAATAGTTGATAAATAAATCATTCTATCCATGACCAAGAAAAATCAATAAATAAATTGAAAAGGATGTAAAAAATCATGATTTCCAGGAGATATAGAGACCCAGAAGTTCAGTTCCAACGAGTTAACACTATATATTATCAGAAGAGAGGGAAACCAATCTCTCTTAAGGCAAGAGGTGGAGCTTTTCCCTACCTAGTTTTGCTGTTGTTTGCAAAGAAGGCAGTGCAAAGTCCAGAGCTGGCTAAATTGAGAGCTCCTTTTGGTGGGGTGTCAGGGGGATGAGGGTACTTAGCGTCATAGCTGACTAAATTAGAATGCAATTAATAGTTTTAACTAACTTATGTCCATTAATTTCAGTGGGTCCACTCTGAGTATTACTGGGTTAGCTACAACTCATAGGCTCCTGCAGAGCGCGCGCGCACACACACACACACACACACACACACACACAGAGCATGTTTTCCATCAGCAGGATATCTATAACCACAGAGCTTCTTTGTGTAAGGGTACCCTCTTTTCACTGGCAAAGCAGCACTTTTCTGCATCAAACAGCTCTGAATTCTCAATCTTTATTCATTTTTCAGTTATCTACTCCAGGGAACAGTAAAGCAATGGCGGGCAACATAAATCATGGGGTTATTATCCTTCTGCCCAAAACAGATATGAAATCAATAGGACACCTGCTCAATGTCGCTTATGTAATAGTTACCACTTATTGAACTTTCCTTGATATTGAAAACTTGTTAATGTTGATGTTTTTGCATTGCAGAGCGGCTCAGTGGTGCATTGCCCCGAGGCCACAGAACTTCTAGATTTCAATTTTCCATTAAGTTAGATTTAGCAGTCTCTAAAGATCTTTGCATATCCCCTTCTCCTACACAGAAAGAAATCAAATGATCTCACCACAGCAAATGTTGTTTGTGTTGACGTCTCATCACTGTACCCTTACTGCAGATCAGAAGAAGAAAAACAGAATCAGAATGAATGAAGGCTGTAATCTTATGCACACATACTTGGGAATAAGTGCCATGGAAAATACTGAATATATTGTTATGGCTTCTGCTTTAAAAGACCTGTGCTACCCCTCCACGAATATGGTAATGAAAATGCCTTAAACCCTGGAAATAATTTTGTTAGAAGTTATAAACTGCAACCATGCATATGCTGCTACTTTTAATAAGCATTTTTAAATAGGCTGGAAGAGAAACTTTGCTGCACCTTGGTGAGAATGTTTGGTGAGACCTCTTATAACTAACCCCAGTTGGACACAGTGGTTTCTCCCCACCCAATCTGGAGATGCCAGAGTTGGAACATGGGACCTTCTGCACACAAGGAACATGCTTTATCACTGACCTACGTCCCAAAGAGTAACATGAGAAATTTTCCAGCTAATTAGAAATGCATATTAAAAGGCTTTTCTTGTAAACATCACACTGAATTTGCCACTACTTTGGGGGCAGAAATACAAATCCATGGAGATTGTCCCTAAAACGGGTCTAGTGAAGAATTATAACTTTTGAATTATTCTTTCTTCCCCACACCCACCATGCCTGCTTGGTTTTTATCCTGTTTCTAAGGTTTTCAGTATCCCAAAGCATTGCACATCTGGTTCATTCTTATATTATGATTATCCCAGAACCATCCTTTTTATGCGCTCTTCTTTCAGTTATATTCTCTTTTCCTATTATCTTATTTGACAGTTATGGACACTGGAGGGCAATATTCAGTTTCATCTTCAGTTTCATCTTCAGTCCATTTGGTCACCAAAGGCTTTTAAAATGCAAGCCAAAAGGGGGTTTTTTTGGGGGGGGGGCCTCACAGGCAGCAAACAATTAAATTGCAGTTCTCAAAAGGTGAGAAATTAGCTGGCACATTGGTAATAGTCCACTATCAGTTTGTTGACTCATTTTGCAGATTCAATGGAAGTGAAAACTTAAATGAAACAGTATGCTGTTGTTCAGATTTATTTTAGCTCCTGTTCACATTATATCACAGCATATTAATGTTCCTTTTCACATTTCTGCATACTTGGGCAGGATATTTTTATTATTAATAATAAATGGAAAAAGTAGCCACCAGGTAAGAAATATAAATATACTACCATATTTAACTTGTTGGCCTGAATAGATCTTCCAAAACTATACTATTACTTCTTTCTTGTCCTTCCTAAAATATTATCCTGTTTTTAAAAACATTGAATATTTCTGAAACATTCCACACTATGCACTGTAAGGGCTCCACATCATCTTCCTTTTAAAATTAATTTCCAACAAATTTCTTCTACATGCACAATGCAGGCAACTCGCAATGTACGTGCATTTAATTTGTGCGCCTTCAGTTTTAGATGCTTGGCAAATAAAAATAAAAAGGGTGAACATCCAGGAGGAAAAGTTTGGCATCCCACCCATCATTGCACCCATGGTATTTTGATTATATATTATTTTGACTTTACGCAAAATTCCCAGAATGTAACCCCTATGTAAGTTGAGAGTCATCTGAATCAAGAAATTAAAATATCTGTCCTATACAGTCATTCCCCTGACTTCATTCATACACCTCTCTATTTCTTGTTATTAATTAATTGGTCACTTTCCACAAAAGTCTGAAAACAACTTCAAAAACAAAATAACTAATTTGCTTGCTAAATAAGTAGTTACAACTTAAATAACTACACACAGTACAAAGGTGTTTAAAACCAGTGATAACAATGCCAAAAAAATGACTGAGCACCCCCCCCCACAAAAACAAATTCACCCTCCCAATGTACTATTGGTCACCAAAGAATTAAGTATATAATTTCTGCAGCTGCTGGTGGTATTTTAACACTGAAGTGTCTGAAATAAGAAAAAGTGTCTTTGACACCGAAAAGATGTCACTGCCCCTAGTTTCCCTGCCAAGACCAGCGAATGAAGAGGCAAGTCACCACTATTGAGTTAAACAAGGTCTGTACATTTATTAACTGCTTAAATGCAGGGAGATACTATTTAACTTCTATCTCCCAGGCATACTCCTTATTCTGAAACTGTGGGTGCCAAGTCTCCACTTGAATCCACTGAATACCACATAGAATAGTCATGCGCCCTGCTTTAGGATGGCCAGTCCTCTACTTGAAGTGCTGTCAGGAGAGAGTTCTCTACTTGAAGACATCCTCTGTTAGAGAAAAGCTGTCTGGTCCAAGTCTGGTTTAAAGATTCACAAGGAGCGGGGAGCAAGGGTCCTGAAGCTGCCCCTCTTGACAGCAGACAGAGGAGTATTGTGTTTATATCTAAATTATAAAATCATAACAATTATTTCTAAATTTGTATCTATACAGAAAAATCAGCATATGCAATTTTATGCAAATCTCCAAAACATTAAACTTAGAGCTGTCCCCGCACATTTGCAAGTTTGAAAATGCTGCCATATCCTGAGTCGGACCTTTGGCCCATCTAGCACAATACTGCCTACCTTGACAAGCCTATGGGCATGTCTTTCTCCACTCTAGCTGAAGACTGAGTTTGTGGAACTCCCTGCTCCAGGATTTCTGTCTGGCCCCGTACTTTCTGCTCCCCCCCCCCCGAAACTGAAAATCTTTTTTCTATTTTATCTTTGCTTTGATCGTTGTTCCTTCTTAATTTGCTTTCGGCTCTCTCTTTTGATTTTTTAAATGCTATTCCTTGTATGTTTAATCTTAGCATTTTATTTTTATGTGTTGATACATTATGTTTATAGGTGCTAGCTACCTTCGACACCTTTGCAATTCAGGACTGGCAAAATGAGATAATGGCCTTGGACAGCAGGTGCTTAGGAGCTGTTCCTCCTAAGTTCCCCCTTGCTTGGAGGACAGACTTTGTATCCTACATGATCTGTCCTGACCCTCTTCCTGCTATACTAGCCTGCTGCTTCAGGGGCTATGGAGGATGCTATCCCATTGCCAGTGTTCAAGTGGTAACTGTCTAATCCAAGGATAGGCAACCTAAGACGCTGGGGTCAGATGCAGCCCAATCGCCTTCTCAATCCGGCCCGCGGACAGTATGGGAATCAGTGTGTTTTTACATGAGTAGAATGTGTCCTTTTATTTAAAATGCATCTCTGGGTTATTTGTGGGGCCTGCCTGGTATTTTTACATGAGTAGAATGTGTGCTTTTATTTAAAATGCATTTCTGGGTTATTTGTGGGGCATAGGAATTCGTTCATTTCCCCCCCAAAAAATACAGTCCGGCCCACCGCATGGTCTGAGGGATGGTGGACCAGCCCATGGCTGAAAAAAGTTGCTGACCCCTGGTCTAATAAGCTTTTGTACATGACATGAGGAGCAGAAAGCTATTTTGTCCTTTGTTTTGGGTAGTAAATTGTTCTGGCATGTCCCTGGTGCGGTTGAAAGGTTGGATAAATGCCTCCCATATCAATGAATGCTTTGATCCATTGATTAAACAAGTATCCTGCCTCTGAGCTCTCTGCATTTATTGAGCCTATAAATCTAAGGGCTAGTATTCATTTCACTTTATTACTTTTACCCCATTTTCTACAAAAGATATCCAAAGCAGCTCACCAATAGAAGATCAAACATATCACCAGGTGAAAACAATGTTAAAAACAAGCAATAAAAAGGTAAAGGGGCGTTTGTCTGCAGACACCACCCGCCTCCCTTAAAACAAGCAATAGTTACCAATAAATAATAAAAAAATATTCCAACCATATATTAATCAAAGCAATTAAAACAAGCACACACCTTTAAACCCCAGTAGTGAATGAAAACCTACATCATACTCTTAAGGGCAACCAGAAGAAAGGGTTTTTCACTACTCATCTAATGGTTCCATACTGCTGGCGACATCAAGGTGGTTCAGTAGGTGACATAGAGCCTTAGAATAAGAAACTAAAGTTCAGATCCTAACTCAGCCATGGTTTGGCTAGCTCAGCCTTAGTTCAGTCCTGCAGGGTGGGGTGAGGAGACCAAGTTTTCTATAGAGTTGCTTTGAAGATGAATAATCTGAATAATAAAGCACTTTGCACACTCATCGTGCTATTGAAAGTATAACTAATGAGCTTCCCCATAAATATGTCATACAGGGCCTAATGTCTTGACCTGAGTGCTATATATGTGAAGTAAAAAAACTCAAGTAAAAATTTCGGTACTTGGCAGATCACTCCATTATTGTTAATTATTAGCTCTGTTCATATAAATGTCTTCAGACTAACATTAGCCAAAATTCATTTTGTCTATTTTATGAGCTTTTAAGTAATAGTGAAGTGACGTTCTCAAGTGATAAATGAAGCATTATAATGCAACAATAAATAATGCTGAGAAAGGAGAAAGCTAATTAATAATGCAACTGGCTTGCTGTTCTGGTTAGTAACAAAATCCAAGGCTGTGCAAGTTGTTTCCTTGCGTTCAGATTGAGTTCACCCTTTTCTGCCCTTTTCTGTGCAATGCCTCCACTTCTGAGAGGGAAGGTATATGGCTGGTATACAGACTCCTTTTTCAAAAGGGGTAAAATCATGTTGGTGGCAATTATTTTAGTTTAGAGACAATGGTTGCTTCTGATGTAGAAATTCTGTAAAAAAAAAAAAAATCATTATCAGTGGAACCAGTATCATGTAAGCAAGGGTATGGCCTGACCACAAAAGTATTAAGAACCCATTTGGAAGGAACCTAACTGAATGTTAGAGTGAAAAACAACTCCAGATAACATTCAAGGAGGGCTCTGCAAAGACAGATGGAAAAAATGGGTTGGGTGCCTTTCCAAGTACTGTGGTTAGAAGAGAAATGGTGGAATAATGGGGTGGCCGAAGATGGCTGGGGAGAAGATGGAACAGTTTAGGTGACACATTCCCCCTATAAAGCATGTATGAAAAGCTCTTACAGCCTCTCTGGACTCTGATAAACAGACTTAGGGAATGTTCACATTGTATACTTAAAAAGCATTGAAATCATCCCCACATCTGCTGCATTTCAAGCTATAATAATAATAATAATAATAATAATAATACAGTAATAATAAATTTATTTATTTATTTCCCACCCATCTGGCCCAGCCACTCTGGGCGACTCCCAACAGAATATTAAAAGCACAATAAAACACCAGACATTAAAAACTTCCCTAAACAGGGCTGCCTTCAGATGTCTTTTTAAAGTAAGATAGTTGCTTATTTCCTTGACATCTGATGGGAGGGCATTCCACAGGGTGGATGCCACTACCAAGAAGGCCCAGTGTTGTGAACATCAGGGAGCAGTCAGGGAATGTCTTCACCAGATGGACATGACCTTAGTAGTTCTCCACTACCCCAGCAACCCCAGAACCATAAAGCTGTCATCTGCACAAGTGTCTCGGTTACCTCAAATGCCATTCTTAAGTATGAAGGGAATGTGGCTTAAGTTTTCTAGTGCAACTACTGGATCGATATGGATTGTGGTGAGTGTTGTGTGAACTGGCTTCAAAACCTAGCAGTGGGAGCACACCAGATGAGGAGGAAGCAGTAATGTGAACATATCTTTCTTCTCAAGGCTGTACCCCACTAGCTGTAGTGCTGAAATCCAAAAAGTGGCTGTTTCAGTATCCTCTCCCCATGCTCCTCCAAAATGGATGGCGTGTCTGCCAGTTGGCTCCTTCTGTAGTAATAAGCAGTAAATTTAGATGGTGTAATAACTCATGCTGGCCAAAAATCTATAATTCCAGCTAGCTGCCTTTGCCTGCAATCCTAGCAGAGATGAGGGAGCTGATACAGTAATAAGGCTTGCTCATATTTGTTTCATACCAAATCCATATGTTACACACACAAAAATTGTCCTTTATGGCTCTAATCCTATGCACACTTATCTGGAGTAAATCCCATTGAACTCAGTGTGGCTTACTTCAGAGTAGACATACATGAGATTGTACTGCCTATGCTTGTCCATTTTAAAATGCAAATCACTTGAAAATCAATATCTAGATTTATAGCATCTTCAGTCTTGCCACTAACAACAGGACTATAATTATGCTAGCAACTGTTTCATATGAAACATATCCAGTAAACGAAGCCACTTTGCTTTGGTAGATATAAATATATATTCAGAAGTGACATTTGGTATACTGTAGAGATCATTAAATTTGGATCCACAGGCAGATTTGTTTCCTTCCAGATTTATTGTAAACTGTAATGCCAAAAGACTCCATTACATTGTGCACTATGTCATACAACAGTGGAAATGGATTCTATCTGGGTGCTGGTAGCTCAGTTTTTCACAACCACTGTGTATTATTATTGTTTAGAAAAGCACTAAATGTTCACCTGTTGTGGACCAATACATGGCAATCATTTTTTTATATAGAGTCACATGAGACTACACATCTGTGCTTAAGTACAGTTGCTTGAGCATGGTTGCCCTGATGTGCTATGCACATGAAAAGCAGTGTGGAAGTTCTGGGTCAGTGTGTAGATATCCTTCAGTGTTAAGGTAAAAATAACCCTCTAGACAACCGTCAAGAATCGTTAGAAAGTCATTCAAAAATGTTTCATTTGGTATTGGATAATTGGCTCTTTTAATTGTATTATGATTTGGTATTGTATTAATGTGGCTTACACTGGATTGTTATTAATTAAAAATTAATAAAAAATGTTTTTTTAAAAAAGCATTCCCCTGTAACTAAAGGAAATTCTAAAGCCTAAGAATTAGCCCATTAGGCTCAAGTTTCTCTTGAAGCAAAATCGTATTCAGAATTTACAGGCTTTTGAAGAGTAGGATGGAGAAAATGGGTCTTAAAATAATTTTGCCTAAGATCACTTCTGTTTTCAATATACACAGAAGTATAGCCTCGTGGTAATTTAACTATTATGTCCTGTAATTTCCTGTGCTGTACAAGATACCCTAGACCAAACCTTTTAAATGTATAGAGTTAGTTCTCTACAGGGAAGCACAAATATGAAGGCACCTCTGAGCCTAGCCTTAATCCTGGTTTCCAAAGTGACGGCTGTCATCAGAAGAACTTGGGACCACTTCAGGCTTGATCACTGACTACACACCTTTCCAAAGAACAAGAACCAACATGACTTTGTGTGTGTTACTTCTCCCACACAATTTCTCTGTTTTGGAAAGTCTATAAATCACCCTGCAGCAGCCTAGTGCCCTCCACATGTTTTGAACTACAATTCCTATCAGCCCCAGCTGGCAGGGCTGCATGACGCTGGACCCTGGAGAGCACCAGGCTGGCAAAGACTGCCATAAATGGTGCCATTTGCTGGATCCCACATCTGTCACAAATGAGATCTACCACAATTAGTCATTGGGCTACTTCCTGCTACTTCCTGTAATGCTGCTTCAGTTACTGAACTTCATCTCCCATTGGAGAAACCATACAACATCTCTCTTTTTTGCTATTAGTTTCTATCTGCTTTTAAATTCAACTTTTTATGAAAACTGCATTTCATTTATGTCAATTTCTTAAATGTAATAAAGTCTAAAAGCAGGCTCCACCAGGGGCTAAGAACAACTATTTGCAGCATTGGCACAATATCTTCAAGCAGATGTGTTTGTACTTTACTGACATTAAACAAAAGTGTTGTTTTTCTTGTTGCTTGAAGCACGCCATATTGACAGGAATCAGAATTCGGCGTGGTATTAAACGTTTGCAGCTTTCAAGGAGATCCATCGAATACCTGTTAAAAACATATGGTTATAACTGGTAGGACGTAGTGAGGAATAAACAGCACAATTACACCACAAGGGAGATAGGGAGGAAAAAATACAGAAAACATCCCAGAAAGGCTTCATGGAGCTTATTGTCTTGCTCAGGACTAAATGAATACAGCAGAGAATTTCTATAAAGCAATAAAGTGCCCATGAAACATTGCATTGTGGAATTCTTATTACATTTCTAAGATTAAAGAGTGCAAATAAAAACAAACCTGAAATTTTCGCAGCTAGCCAAAACACAGTACGGTGGCTTTTATTTGTTCATTACAGCTGAATCTACAATATGAATCCCATGAAACAAAGAACCCATCAGTAATAAATGGTGTGTTTTTCCCAACAGCTTTGTACCTTTCTTTTTCCTCTTTTTTTTGTTTTGAATAGTGTTTTGAAACCAGCAGAGCAGACAGAAAAGTGAACAAGAGATCTCCCCCCAAAAAAACTAGACTCTTCAGATCCTCAAATTTATATCTATTAAAACATTTGGCATTCATTCCTGCTTAAACTTTTGTCCTTCATGTTGATGATGTTATTTATCCTTAACATTTCAGTGTTCATGTGGGTGATCTGGCTTCTAAATTCAGTCAGAGAGGACTGCCAATATTTTTAAAAGTCACAGTTCATAGAATAATTTGAGGTGGGATCTTGAAGTTTCTTTCACTCAGCTGTCCTCTCTCTCTGTTACAGTGCATGCAGAACAAAACTAAAAAGAAAGGTAAAGCTGTCCTACTAATACAGCAGTCCTATGTGTTTTAGATTTAGACATCCCTGTGGAGTCCATGGGAAAATCCTACAGGTGACATTGCGCAAGCAGATTTCTGCTAGTACAAAGGGACTTTCCCTTTCTCTCCTCCCCAAAGCCCCTATGTTCCTCCCCATAGAATCATAGAATCATAGAGTTGGAAGAGACCACAAGGGCCATCGAGTCCAACCCCCTGCCAAGCAGGAAACACCATCAGAGCACTCCTGACATATGGTTGTCAAGCCTCTGCTTAAAGACCTCCAAAGAAGGAGACTCCACCACACTCCTTGGCAGCAAATTCCACTGTCGAACAGCTCTTACTGTCAGGAAGTTCTTCCTAATGTCTAGGTGGAATCTTCTTTCTTGTAGTTTAGATCCATTGCTCCGTGTCCGCTTCTCTGGAGCAGCAGAAAACAACCTTTCTCCTTCCTCTATGTGACATCCTTTTATATATTTGAACATGGCTATCATATCACCCCTTAACCTCCTCTTCTCCAGGCTAAACATGCCCAGCTCCCTTAGCCGTTCCTCATAAGGCATCGTTTCCAGGCCTTTGACCATTTTGGTTGCCCTCCTCTGGACACATTCCAGTTTGTCAGTGTCCTTCTTGAACTGTGGTGCCCAGAACTGGACACAGTACTCCAGGTGAAGTCTGACCAGAGCAGAATACAGTGGCACTATTACTTCCCTTGATCTAGATGCTATACTCCTATTGATGCAGCCCAGAATTGCATTGGCTTTTTTAGCTGCCGCGTCACACTGTTGGCTCATGTCAAGTTTGTGGTCAACCAAGACTCCTAGATCCTTTTCACATGTACTGCTCTCAAGCCAGGTGTCCCCCATCTTGTATTTGTGCCTCTCATTTTTTTTGCCCAAGTGCAATACTTTACATTTCTCCCTGTTCAAATTCATCTTGTTTGTTTTGGCCCAGTTCTCTAATCTGTCAAGGTCATTTTGAAGTGTGATTCTGTCCTCTGGGGTGTTAGCCACTCCTCCCAGTTTGGTGTCATCTGCAAATTTGATCAGGATGCCCTTGAGTCCATCATCCAAGTTGTTGATAAAGATGTTGAATAAGACCGGGCCCAAGACAGAACCCTGTGGCACCCCACTAGTCACTCTTCTCCAGGATGAAGAGGAACCATTGATGAGCACCCTTTGGGTTCGGTCAGTCAGCCAGTTACAAATCCACTGAGTGGTAGCATAGTCAAGACCGCATTTTACCAGCTTCTTTACAAGAATATCATGGGGCACCTTGTCAAATGCCTTGCTGAAATCAAGGTAGGCTACATCCACTGTGTTCCCTTCATCTACCAGGCTTGTAATTCTGTCAAAAAACGAGATCAGGTTAGTCTGACATGACTTATTTTTCAGAAATCCATGCTGACTATTGGTGATCACAGCATTCCTTTCTAGGTGCTCACAGACTGTTTGTTTAATGATCTGCTCCAGAATCTTCCCTGGTATTGATGTCAGACTGACTGGGCGGTAATTATTTGGGTCCTCTCTTTTCCCCTTTTTGAAAATAGGGACAACATTTGCCCTCCTCCAGTCTGCCGGGACTTCTTCGCCTGTTCTCCAGGAATTCTCAAAGATGACTGCCAGTGGTTCTGAGATCACATCTGCCAGTTCTTTTAATACTCTTGGATGCAGTTCATCTGGCCCTGGAGACTTGAATACATCTAAACTAGCCAAGTATTCTTGTACTATCTCCTTAGTTATTCTGGGCTGTGTTTCCTCTGCTGAATCATTTGCTCCAAATTCTTCAGGTCGGGCATTGTTTTCTTTATCGGAGAAAACTGAGGCAAAGAAGGCATTGAGGAGTTCAGCCCTTTCTGTGTCCCCTGTTTGCATTTCACCATCTTCTCCTCTGAGTGACCCCACTGTTTCTTTGTTCTTCCTTTTGCTACGAACATACCCATAAAAGCCTTTTTTGTTGCTTTTAACCTCTCTAGCAAGCCTGAGTTCATTCTGTGCTTTAGCTTTTCTGACTTTGTGTCTACACATGCTGGCTATTTGTTTGAATTCCTCTTTGGTGGTTTCCCCCCTTTTCCATTTTTTGTACACATCCTTTTTTAATCTTAACTCAGTTAAAAGTTCTTTAGATAGCCACCCTGGCTTCTTTAGGCACCTTCCATGTTTCCGTCTCATTGGTATTGCCTGACGTTGTGCTTTTAGTATCTCCCTCTTAACAAACTCCCAGCCATCATGAACTCCCTTTCCTTTTAGTATTACTGTCCATGGGATCTCACCCAGCACTTCCCTAAGTTTTATGAAGTCGGCTTTCTTAAAGTCAAGAAATTGAGTCCTAGTATGCTTGGCTGCTCCTTTCCGCTGAATGGTAAACTTCAGAAGAGCATGATCACTCGCGCCTAATGATCCTTCCACTTCTACCCCACTAACCAGGTCATCAACATTGGTTAGGACCAGATCTAAAATGGCTGTTCCTCTTGTTGCTTCTCCCACTTTCTGGACAATGAAGTTGTCTGCAAGGCCAGTGAGGAATCTGTTTGACCTTATGCTCTTGGCTGAGTTTGACATCCAACAAATATCCGGGTAATTGAAGTCCCCCATTACTACTATCTCCCTTCCTTTTGCATGCTTGGCCATCTGTTCCAGGAAGGCATCATCTATGTCCTCCGTTTGGCTTGGGGATCTATAGTAAACTCCCACAATGAGGTCACTGTTATTCTTCTCTCCCTTAATTTTGACCCAAATGCTCTCACTTTGGCTTTGAGGTTCTAAATCTTGGATCTCTTCACAGGTATACACATCCCTGACATATAACGCCACTCCTCCTCCTTTCTTGTCTGGTCTGTTTCTCTGAAATAGATTGTATCCCCCCATTATTACATTCCAATCATGGGACTTATCCCACCAGGTTTCAGTGATGCCTATTATGTCATATTTAGTTTGCTGTACCAAGAGCTCAAGCTCATCTTGTTTATTTTCCATGCTTTGCGCATTAGTGTACAGACACTGAAGTCCATTAATCATTCCCCTGTGTCTCTTATTTAAGGATTTTTTCCTCCCACCACTAGGTCTGCGTGCTGTTTGCTCCATTTGGTCTATGACATTTGGATGATCATCTTCATCAATTGATAGACTCCTACCTTCAGGAGCACTGTCTCCCTCCCCCACATTAGTCAGTTTAAAGCCCTCCTGATGAGGTTTCTGAGATTTTTGGCAAAAACATTTCTCCCAACCGTTGTGAGGTGCAGCCCATCGCTTGCCAGAAGTCCATCTTCAAGAAACTGCAGTCCGTGATCTAAGAATCCAAACCGTTCCTGTTTACACCATTTGCGAAGCCAGCTGTTCACTTCCACTATTTTTCCCTCTCTCCCTGGGCCACGTCGTTCAACTGGGAGGACAGATGAGATGACAATTTGTGCATTTAATTGCTTCAAATTCCTGCCCAGAGCCTCGTAGTCTCTTTTGATCTTCTGGAGGCTATTGCTTGCAGTGTCATTGGTTCCCACATGAACCAAGAGGAAGGGGTATTTGTCAGTGGGTTTTATGATTCCTTGCAGTCATTCAGTTACATCTTGGATCTTAGCCCCAGGGAGACAGCACACTTCCCGAGACATCTTGTCAGGCCCACAGATCACTGCTTCTGTTCCCCTCAGTAGGGAATCCCCTATCACCACTACACGCCTCCTCTTAGGCTTGGTCGGGGTTCTTCCGTGAGCTGTCCGTTCCAAGGTCGCCTGCACATTCCCTGAGGACTGACTTTGCTGCTCGTCTTCATATACCTGATCGACTGTAATGAGGGAGAGATCCTCAAATGGAGTCTGCTCTTCGTCTTCCATGCTAGGGGAGAGGACCTCAAAGTGATTGTGTATTTCTAAACAATCAGAGCGAACCCTGGGCCTCCTACTTCTTTGAGTCACGTTTCTCCATATATCTGGCTCCTGTGTTGGTGAACTAGCCTCCTTCTCAGGGGAGTCCCCTGTCTCCTCCTTGGTGGAGACAGTGTGCTCTGTTGCTTCCAAGAAGAGCTCCAGCTCTCTAATTCTTTGGAGCGTAGCTACACGTTCCTCCAGTTGCTGGACTTTGTCTTTTAAGAGGGCAATCAACATGCAATTGCTGCAGGTAAAGCTGCCTGCAACCTTTGGCAAGATGGCAAACATTGCGCAGGAACTGCAGGCGACTGCAGCTGTTCCCTCCCCCTCCATCTTGAGAACGTGTCGTTGGGGGTGGCTACAGCTGTCCTCCATCATAAAAAGCGTGAAGACAGGACAAATAACTCCCCCCCCCAAAAAAACCTAGGTCTGCCCCAACAAAAGTTTGAGACTAGCTCCCCTAAATCTAAAAGATGGATCCTGCGCGGAGTGGGGGGTGTCCCTTAACTCTTCAGAGAAAATTTGAGAACTAAGCAATGGGCTATTTCAGGAGCAGAGGAAAGGGAAAATTCCAGCATGCAAGCAAAATCCATTCCACTGGTGGATGCTGGTCATCATTACATTTGATCCTAGGTAAATATCTAAGAACTGGGTATAACTTTTATTATAAATATATAAGAAGTTCAGTTAGTTACTTGGAAGGTGTATAGATATGTAGATCATTTTGCAAACTCCTTTGCCACTATTGGTCCTGGCAGTTGCTGTTAACCTTTCCCCCCAGTATGATATGCACTATCTCCTTCATACATAGCACTTCTACACAATGTGTTCAGATTCTTCACGTAGCTTGTGATTTTTGTCTCACCATTCCTTCATCAACAACAAACAGCTGGGTTATTTGCTAAATCCAGCTGGAGCAGCCTTTGAGGTTGTCTTCACCTGTATCCTTCTGTCCTACAATTCTTCCCATAGGACAGTTGGTGGTAGATGGCCACCAGAGATAAACAATTATACGACTTCATGTTGACCCCCCAAAATGTAGTGAGTAGCCTTGGTTACATATCTTAATTTTGAACCAAAATCTATTCTTTGTACAGGTTTTATATGCTAGGAATCCTTCCCAAGCCCATTTTTAGCAGCTTGGGGGGCTGGAGTGGCCTGTTCAGTTGAGAGGTACAGAAGTTTTTGACTCAGTTGCAGAGCTGTGCCTCTGAGCTGTCCATTTCCATAAGCAATGATAGCCAATTTCCCTGTCATAGGAGCTGCAGAATTCCCACCAGCTATCATGTAATTGCTTGATCTAGTGGTATGAAGATTCACTCATCAGGGGACACTGAGTACAGGAGACAAAAGGAGAAGGAAAGCCTAGTAACCCTAGTAACTAGACTGGCTTTAAGCATGCTGCTGCTCAAAGAATCTTTAACTTACCTTCTTGCTTACCTGAGAAGTGAGTTATGATGCTGTCATGGTGGAAGCGAGCTGGGTGGAACAGGCCAAATGGAAACAATGAGCCCAGGCCCAATGACACAAGAGGAAAAAATTCTGTATAGCTGAAGCTGTCTGTGGACCACCACAGATTGGATTTTCCTGGCCTAGGACATACATCCAAACATAAGCATTTGGAAGGGGCCAGTTACCTATATAGTTGCTCTTAACCTTTTCCAGAGCAGCCACAAAACAGAATCATCAACTATATCAACAGGGAAGTAGTAGTGCAAAAACACAACCTTTAGTCCCCATGCACAATCCAGGCATCCACAATCCAAGAAGAAAGTGAACCCAAAGAAAACCCAATGAATGGTCTGGTATCACCTGCTGCTGCTCAAACTAAGTGGGTTACACACTTGATCAGCAACATGGGCAGATAGCCCACTGGAAGCCTCACTTAAGAGTGTGATATGGTGAATATGGTTTTCTTTTTTTACCAGCATATCCAAGCTGAAAGGCAGAACACTCTTTCAAATAATGTGAATCTGCCAGATAGGAAAGAGGGCAGTTAGGCCTCCTGTTTCTCATAAAATTAGTAACTTATCCATTCTTTCTCCATGCTCTCCATCTATTTCACACCTGGAATCCTAAGTAACTAATACTGATTGATGCCTTTGAATGTTCAGTCCATTCCTGACTGCATTCAAACTCCCTAATGCACACTTTCTGCAGTAGAAGAGTTCAGCCTATTGTATTGCACCAGAGTAATTTTCAAAAACTCTGTAGCAAGGTCCATCTGATAGATAATCCTACCCCCTAATGTGGGTATTTGGGCAAGAAAATGGCTGAGTATGGTAACTACTGTTCTTCATGCTGTGATCATTAAAGCAATTTTCACTTCAGAAAGTTCCAAGTGATGCAGAATTTAATAAAAACTTAGCTTTGTATCCCAAAACTCTACCTGCACAAAAAATAGCCTAAGGACTCCATCAGTTTTTGCATGCAGTAAAGCACATTTGAACAGCTCTAATTTGTCATCAAAATGCAATATGCTAGCACTTGTATAAAAAATTACCTTAATCTCCCAGGAACAGGACAATAGTGTTAACAGTAGGACTATATTCTTGGCTCTATGCTTTCAGCCCTCCTGTGAGAGATTTTGTAAAATCTTTTTTAAACCAACACTTTATAACACACCCAGAAACCAACCTGATTTTACACATTATGCGCATTATCAATGCACATGTTTGTGAGGTAATTGCTCTACTACCAAGCCAGGTTCAAGGCCCATGTATTAATTTACAAAGTCCTAAACAGCTTAGGGCCAGGGTACCTCAAGGGCTTTCTGAACCCTTATATCCCAGCTTGATGATTGACACCATCTGCAGGAACACCAATGGTTGTTCCTCAAGTTGGCAAAGCTCATTTGACAACAAGAAACCGAACCTTTAGTGTCTTCATCCCAGTCTCAACACCATGGGTCACTCAGCACCATAGCAACCCACATGTAATTGCTTCGGGACCCTGTGGTGTTCTTGGAGCACACACTTTATTTGTGCAGGTGGCCACTCTGATTTCTAGAATAGCAATATCTCTAGAAATAAGTGCCCTGGCTTTCTGGAAATCATGTCCACTCCATCTACTGGAGAAGCCAGTAAACATAAATGACCTAAAATTCACTGCAAAGTTCAAGTTCCATCACCTGCCTATCTTTAACATGACTGAATGGCCGATAACTTAAAAATTCTCTTTCCTGATGGTTGTTCTCACTAAAATAAGAAAATAATATACAAAGATCCCTGCCCCCCCCCTGCGGTTGATTTTTTCTGTACACTGCAAACAGCCTACATGTTTGTTAGACCTGGTCCTGCCAAACCTTTTTTTGTTTGTTTGTAAAAATGCCATTTACAGTAAAGTCCAGAGCTCTCTTGACTGATAACTGGCATTAGCATAGATGTAACTCTTCTGCTTTTGCCAGCTTCTCTACTGCCCTTTCTGTAGAAATGAAAAAGGTCAAGGTTTGAAACATGCTTGTCACTTAAAACTTTTCACTGCCACATCTGCTTCCATGGAAACCGTGAAAGGCTACTGTTAGCAATAGCAGAAAAGCTAGAACTTTCATCAGTGCCTCCTATGACAATCAGCCAAGAGAGAAGCTTTTTATGGTTCACAGCGGTCCATAGCTTTAGATAATCATGCATGGCCTTGTTGGTGCACATAATTAGAGGTCACAGACAGGGATTTGGGATGCATGTGACCCAGAGAATGTGGGCTCAGTGTCCACTAGCATCAGTGGAGAAAACCAGGGTTTCAAAAAACCTAGATTTTTGTAGCAAATTTTGGCACCTGGGCAGAGTCTGCCACAGAACAAATTCCAGGAAATGGGGCTACCCAGCAGCAATTGCGAGCAGAGCTCCTAGTCTGCACACTAAATAAATAAAAATTATTATTATTATCACACACGTACCGGCCAACAATGCAGTTCTAAGGACTCCGGCCCAATACCCAAGCTTTGAAACATTGGGGTGAGGCTAGAATCAGTAGTATTTAAGAAGTAGAATCATTAACATGGTAGTGCCAGTCTACACATGTGCCATAGTAGCCCAGAACTTTTCTCAGCATAACCACAACCCGGCTGAGAAATTCAGCTGTGATCGTAGGGCAGGTAGCTCAGTGGCAGTGATAGGATGTCCTGGCTCCCACCCTCAGACTCTCAGCTTGAGGAAACCTGGAAGCTTTATTCAAGAAATGAGTGCACACTGTCTCAGCATACACACACACACACACACAATGACCTTTGCTAACAACCCAAAAGTGCGGTAAGATCGTGTTACATCATTCCATATACAAAGGAAGCAAACAAAACATAACAGAAGAAAGAAATGGTAACATACCAATAAAAATGAAGGCATTGATGGTGAACGTTGAGCATCTAACTCTGAAGCTGAGGAAATAAAATCCCACCAAATGCACTCTGGATCCTCTATCCCTGTAGAGACACACAATTCATGTGTTATTTTTTCCCCCTCAGCATAAGTTCAAAGTACAGGACACATGATTCATCAGTCTATAAGCAGAGCTCTAAGATTCATGGCTAAGCCCTAAGATTCATTTGACTTTTGAAGAGTGTGGCAGGGCCAGTCATTTGCACAGTTAACCCAAGCCTAAAGACTGTACTTGCAAGCACACAGTCCTGCAGGTGGGCCAGGTCTGTTGGCAACAGGACCTGACTCACTCAGTTCAACTGTCTTTCCGCCTCTGACTCAACTGGCGCTGTCAATTGGGCAGTTGTGTCCTTGGCTACCATAGGAACTTCATTCTCAAAAGATGGAGTGAAGGCTGTCTCTAACTGCTCCCCTATCCCTTCTGAAAAGAGGCAGAAACCTCTGCCAACTCACCACTTGGCCTCTCCCCACCTCCAAACTCGTCCTCCAGATCTTGCTCTCACTGCCCTGCCCCACTTGGCTCCGCAGCACTCCTGACATTGTGAATGCTCAGGTGGCAAGTGCTGAGGGAAAGCTGGGAAAGGCCCCTCCCTTGGCTGGCACTCCTGAGCTTCCTTCTTGGAGGATCCTAACCCTGTCTTGCACCCTTGTAAGTAGCCTGCTGCCCTTGGGAGCAGTGGAAGACACTGTCTCACATTGAAGAATGATCAACTGCTAGTCCAGTAAGCTTCTAGATGTGAAATTGCGTATGGAGGTTACTATCTTGTCCTTAAACACAGGGCAACAAAATGTCTTGGGCCAGTCTTGCTGAGGACTCTTGAGAGTCTCGTGTTGGTTCCTCCAGGCTATATGCTGGGCCCGCAAACCACATTCAGATGAAAAAGCCATCTCCAGATTCACATTATTTTTACTTTCTTCTTTGTTTTCACATTGTTATACTTTGGGGCTAAGTCCCAGAAACCCCAGCTCAAATGAAATCCTCTATGTGGGCTTTCAAATGTAAGTGCCTGAAGGAAGAGCCCTAATTGTGAAGTTACTGATGGCCGTTGTGGTGATAACTAAATTACCAGTAGAGAAATAACAGAGATGGGGGTTTGTGGGCAAAGAAAATGATGTTATTATCTGTTCTCACCACAAAGAGAAAATTTGACTTCTGCTGTTTGTTAGGACTTTCTTCCACTGAAAGGGCAATGGTTTCCTGATTAAAAGCTCATTTATCCAGTCGTCCTTGCTACTTTTCTAGAGTGATTTAATCAGGCTTGCTGAACTCCTGCTTCCAGTCCAGCTATTGATTCAGAAACACTGGTATCCAAGAGATAATTCTTTATGCTTGTTGCCTAGGGATCAAGCTTACACTACTAGGCAGGAATAGTTTTTTCTTTTTCTTACTTGGCAACCATGTTTAAAATGATGCGTTTCAGAGAAGCTTCTTCATGAAAGAATTCCAGTGAGATGCTTTGGTGCAGGAACTGAAGAAACTTCACATAGATTTACAGTGTTAATGGGGGGAAAGTTGTGCTCCTTAGTTCCACTACCATTCTTGACCAGGAGGAACCAAGGTCACCAAGCTAGGAAATCATGTGTATACATCCAGAAATGGTTCTGTGGGCACTTACCTTCCTGCTTTGTGTACCTGATCTATGGTGCAAAGTAGGTTAAAGGAAAGTGTCAGAGAGAGTTGTGCACCAAGGAGCATCAAGAAAAAACATGTTCATGATGTACATGGTCAACATTTTCTTCTACATCCCATTAAATGTGCCTGTTCTGTTCCTTTCTACCTTTTACCACATGCTTTGGGAAAGAATATGAAAGTCTTCTCAGAGTGGTTTCTAACCTCTTCAAAAATGGAAGAACTGTTTTTGGTTGGTTCATCCTTGGCACCAGTTGGATCAAAATAGTTTTTGAAAGGCTTTTGGGGATTTTTTTTGTTTCTGCTGGCATTTTTCTGCCATTTTCTGGTCTGTTGTTTTACAGTTCTTACATGGATGGGGGTGTTCAACAAAATTGCATTGCACTTTAAATTAAATTGCTACCAAAGAAAATACAGTCAGGAGCTAAGCAGATCCTACTTATTCTGCTTCTTTGAAAAGGATTGTTGTTGTTTAGTCGTTTAGTCGTGTCCGACTCTTCATGACCCCATGGACCAGAGCATGCCAGGCACTCCTGTCTTCCACCGCCTCCCGCAGTTTGGTCAGGCTCATGTTTGTAGCTTCGAGAAAAGGATAGGTCTTATATTGTTGCTGCAAGGGGCGGGGCAGAGCGGTGAACAGTTCCTTTGGGCATTGCTGAGTTATCTTCATTAGCTGAGGGGATGTCATGGCAACTATTAGCTTAAATTGATAATTTCAATTTATGAAGGCTTGCTTCCTTTCAACTCTCTTGTGGTGAGGTTTTGCTAAAATTAAGGTCAGAGATTGTTGTGTTATCTAGAAATGCAACAATTAGTGTTGTTGATGGCTCTTCACCTTCACTGAGAAAACATAATGCTCTTTCATTGAGAAGAGCACTGGGGTCCAACAACATTTTTTCTTAAATTCCCTTTATGCACAGTTAAATAAAAGAAATAAACTGCTCAAGTACTGGGATTTTGAATTTCTATTGCTGCAACTGGTTTTATTTGTAACCTAAAGTCTGTGGATTGTATCTAAGCTAAAAGATGACCTCCATACACACTCTGCAGTGGCTGTCAATTTGCTACCAAACTAAGCTCGAGGTGGCACCAAGATAACTGAAAAAGTTGTCTCACCCCCTATATGCTGATCAGTCACTGAAAGTGAAGGCTTCCTGCAAACACCGTCTTATCTGGAAGTCCATTCCACACAAAATAGGAATCAGCCTTTACTGTTGGAAAGACTCCACTTAGCTATAAAATAAAGGATTGATTGATTAATTACCTAGTATTTTCCAGGCAGAATCAGTGCAGCCCCACCCCTCAACCTTATTATGTATACAGCTATCAAATCTTTACTCCGAATGGCTATTATTCCCAAAGCTTTATTGTCAACATACTGCTGTTATATTTCTTCTCTGCAGCACATTGGCTCTCACTCCTTTGCATTTTTATATGCAAAGATAAGGTTTCTAAGCTTTTGTTAAGTGAGTGAGTCAGTCATAGACATACGATTATTGCATATTACAAGGGCACAGGTCTAAACATGATTTGAAAGCCTGTTATATTCCAAAGCTAAAAGTTCACATGCTCCTGAAACACCAAAACAAAATCTCAGTTATGTTCCATCAGAAAGTCTGTCTACTGTTATCTGATGTGGTAATCCTTTTTCCTGATGAATACCACAGAATGTCACTGCTTTCATGCAGATTACATTTTCTTTAACTGCTAATCATCTGTTAGTACTTTAAGCTCAGAGTTGCAAAGAATAGATTGTGGCACTGCAGCCACAGTGCTTTTCTATGATTGAGAGGGTGTTCTTAATATTTATTTTTATTTGTGCTTCTGATACATTTCCATGTCAAAGAAATGAATGGAAATAATGCAAAGGGGACAAAAAACCCTCTGAAATAGAAAAGAAATAAGTTTTAGAATATTGAAAAAGAAAAAGAAAACCAGAAAGCATTCCTCCACCAACTTCCCATCTTCTCCTTCCATGGTTCCTTTTGTCTCCTCTTTTTCTCGCGGTTTCTTGGTTCACCCCATTATATACACTTTAGTTTTTTCTTACACTGCTGAAAATCTTACCATCCTGACTGGGAGGGTATTCTGTGAACCAGAGGGTTTTTGTGGTTCTCCCTCTCTATGGATGGAGAGAATATTCCACTCCTGGGGAAGGAGGTCCACCTTTGGAAGATCCTTCCTAGCTGTGGCAGAAAGGACTGCTATCATTGCCCCTGAAGTTGGTACTCCAGCAGTGGAGAGGGCAAAAGAGAGCATTCTGGGAAAGGGAAGATTCCACAACATGTCCCTGGATAAGAGGAAAAACACCAACTCTTGTACTGGCATATTATTTTCTCCCCAATCATGAGGGTGTTAAGGGTAGCTGGATGGTGAAGAGATGAAGGGTTGGCTGTGCATAGTATACACCATTGTATCCTTCTTCATTGTCTCATTGGCACTCTTCACCCACAAATATCTGACACTGGAAATAGCCAGCTCTCTTTACCTAATGGTAGAGCCTGTTGGAAGAACTGGAGATGGAGGAAAGGGTTAACTTCTTTCATGGGGACAAATCACCCATGTATGAGATAAGTCAATAGGCAGGGGCGGAGGAAGGGGGGTGTGGTGGGGGCAGTTCACCCCAGGTGTCATCACTGAGGGGGGTGACATTTGGTGCACCACTCACCCACGACTCCCAAGCCTACCCCGAGCCGTCGAGGGAAGGGACGGAGCTGTGTCGCCTTGCCGATGGCCTTCCCCCCTTCCTCCTTTGTTTTGACAGCTCGGGGGAGGTTTGGGAGTTGAGGGTGGGCAGCACACTGTTGCCCCCTGCTCCTGGGCTGTTTCGGGGGGGGCAAGCCTCTTCCGAACTGTCCAAAGGAAGAGGGAAGAGAAGAAGGCTGCTGGCAAATCAGCCCGTCCCCCCCCCCCGCCACCCAGGAAGCAGCCCGCCATGGGCGGCTCACTCCATCCACATGGGCATCTTGCCCCCTGGAACACTCACTGTGGCGCCCCCGGGACACTTGCCATGTGCAGCGCCCCCCCCAGACGCTCGCCCCACCCCCTGGGATGCTCACCCTGCCCACATGGCCCCGCCCCCGGGTGCACACCATGTGCATCACTCCTGGTGCTAGAGCAGCTAGCTCCGCCTCTGTCAACAGGTGCCAGGTAAGCAAGTTGCTGTGGCAATGTCCCAGCGTTGTCTATATAAGTGATTAAGGCGTGTCAGTCATAGGTGCCAATCCCCTCGGACCCTGGGTGCCTGAGCACCCACAAATTTCAGAGCCAGGGCTATGCACGCTGCATGGCACCTACGGTTGCGGGGCCAACCTGGCACTCCCGATGTCAGCTCATTAGTCAGTCAGTGTGTGCTGTCCATGAGTTGGAGTCTGTGTTACATCTTGAACTGCTGGAGCAACATAAATGTTTTATAATTGGATGCATATATCTGCAAAGCCTACAAGCTGTATGTATATATCAGCATCTGAAACTGTATTACTGAAGCCTTATCTTCTGCTGCAGTAAGCTATTTTGGATTTTAGCTGCCTTTGTGTTGTGACTGGAACTGGGGACAACATCCACTATGTGGGTATGTCACCTCAGATTCCCAACAGAGCCAGCCCTGGACATTTGAATGGGCTCATAAATCCTTTTTGTTTGTTTGGTCATCCAATTAGCTCTTCCCTTTCTGTTCTTTTAGGTCTCTGCTATATTTTGTAAAGCTTTTATTCTATTGTTTTTGTTGTTAGCATCCTGTATATGGTTTTGCTTTACATTGTTAACAACCTTGGGAGTCTTGGACTGAAATAATCTGTGTGATGCTGACTGATCCCAAAGCATCTTTCCACACGCAGCCATTTTCTCCATCTTTGGGTGGTGTTGAAGATCCGCAATTTCTTCAGTGAGGTTTTTACATAGATAACAAAAACCTTTGAAAGCTTCCTATTCAGTTTATTGTTTATTAGTCTTGGTTTTTAAAAGATTTTTATCACTAATTGTTTGCAAACCTTTCAAGGACTTGTTTTTTAACTATTTGGATCAAGTCAGCATGAATAATTGCCATTTAAACACATTCTCCTTGCATATTGCTTCATTTTAATTAATTAGACATATGCTTGTTTGCTGTTATTTCCGATATGAATCTGCAACCCAGTTGAGCTCAGCCATTTGGAAAAGACCCCATTTGGGACTCACTAAAGTCAATAAAGCTGAAGCATAACCCTTGCATCCTAATACTCTATCTTAATAAGGTTGTGGAATGAAATGTTGATTTGCAGGTGTGCTTGGTGTTTTTTTGCTTGGTTTTAGGTGTTAATCTTCCTCTCATTAAAGTACCCCCAAATGAAAATGTCTGTCATAGCGCATGACAGATTAGGAAAAGACATGATGCTGTGCAACTAAGAAATAGCAAGCTAAGAGCCACAAACTATAAGCTCTATCAGTTTATTCAAACTACAGATGAAGTACCAGGCAAGGATATTAATCAGTTTAAAGCAATTTTCAATTCTGCTTCAAAGAGCATTCTCCAGAAATTTTCTAAGATTCATTGACATGCTTGGGGGAAAAAATTAATATGGAGCATTCTACAGAGGGGTGGGGAGATGTCAGGGAAAAGCTGAAGGATGCTTCAGGCAGAGGAGACATGTCCTACAGAATGAAAACTGTGTTAGTTTATGGAATCAGGGGCCTCCTGAAACTTTCTGATGACAAAACAGCCCATTGACATGGCTTCAGCTTCTATAAAACCACATGAATTCATTCCTGCGTGCATGCATATGTATATTGCTTAATCATTAGCACACCTGAGTGATATATCCCCCAGAGATCTCAGTGGTTGGGCTTGAATATGAGGGGCCACATGGTTCTTAAGTTATCCTGGACCCAAGCTGTTAAGAGCCTTGGAAATTAATCCAGTCTTGAACCTCACTGAGTAACACATGGGCAGCCAGTGCAAGGTTTTAAGCACTGGGGCTATGTGCTGGCAATAGTCTGTGTCCATCAACAGTCCAGCTTTAGCATTTTGTAACAGCTGGAAGTTGTGGACCAAGTGCATGAGTAGACCACTTGCCATGATTCTATGTCTGAAACAGCACAAGATCAAGGTAGCCCACTGAAACAGACCAGCACCTCAAAGGGCAAAAGAGACTTGCGACTGGAATGCTCATCTTGTTAGCAAAAAAGTAGGCATAGCAGGCGGGTAAGGCAAATCAGGACCCCAGCACTGTAAGAGCCATTTTCCCAATGAAAATTTTCACACCAAAACTGCTGTTTGCCTCACTGTATGTGTTAGGTTTCCCCAAAAGTCAATAGGTGCTTCTGAGCAACAGCTTTGATTGGAAGAATAACACAGCGGTAGGGGGCTGATAAACCCCAAAACCCTTCCCACAGCAAATAGCTACAGGATCAGATCTTCTCCTCTAGTGGCTAGTTATTTTTATTTTGCTCATTTGCTGTTCCATGAGGCTACCTTGAAGGCCAGGATGTAGTACTTGGAATGGAATTTTAAACTCCTTCCTCCCATGCTTTTTCTCCAAAGTAACTCCCCATCCTAAGCTACATTTAGCTCCATCGTAGCAGGTGGAGGAGAGACAGATGCAGATACTCCTCATGTTCCTCTCTGCCAGCCTCCTTGAAGAGCTTGTTGCAGCTTTGTGGAGATGGTTTTACATTAGAGAAGAGGCATGGAAGGGAGAATTAAACACCTTCTTCCAGAGGACTTCCCTTGTCTGCAGCCTGCTCTGCTTCAGCTAATATAATTAGCAAAACCAAATACACGATGAACATCCAACTGTGGACATATCCAGTGCCACCAACTTCATCACTAGTAGCCACACGCCACACCTGATTTGGCCCCTCACTGAAGGGGGTGGGGTGATTTACATTGATAACAATGTTGCTGTTGAAAAGCAAAGTGAAAGGAAGGAGTTGCAAACTGGGTACTATAAAAAAGTGAACTGACAAGGTGGCTAGTCCACATTATGGAGACAAGGAAGCACCCGACTGAAAGAAAATTGATTTATCTCTTTCCTAAACCCAAGAAAGAAATTAGTGCTCTAGAAAGTCCCAGACGCAGCAAATATGAACTATAACGTCTTGCCACGGAGGGGATTTGAACTACTACTACGTAAACCTTCTCAGCACAGCTTTGGTAATAAGATCATTCATCACAATGTTCTTTCCACATCTCCCAAAGTGTGGTCTTCTGAAACAATAAGATAAGCCCTCTCCAAATATGCTGACGTATAATTTCTAGAAACTGCCTAGGCAAAGAAAACATCACTTACTAAAAGATGATTAACATTACCCATTTTCCCATTCAGTGACCCACATGAACATCAGGTTCTCTTTTGTGATTATTATCTTCCTCCGCCACCAAAGGAACTTGAGGCAGCTAGCAGATTAAATAATAATAGATTATAAAACAAGCAACATTTTAAACGAAACTCAACACACGCACACACAAAAACAAATTAGAAAATCCAGCAGTCATTAAAATAAACACAACCTACACCAGCGCAAGCTTTTATTTAATCAGCCAAAGGCCTGGTTAAAAGCCATGTCTGCACACAGTACATGGAAGAATAGAATGAAGGAGCCTCACTGGCAGGGCATTGCATAGGGTGGGAGACCATGACAGAAATAGCCCTAAACCTGCTTGACACCTGCATCAACCCATAAGGTTGCAGGCAAGGGTGGCATGTCCTGTTTTGCCGCTTGAGGTGTAACAGGAAGTGCTGGCCTGTGGTGCTGCTGCTGCTGCCACCTACCTGCACCTGCTGTGTCCTCCTGAGAGAGCTATTCAGTTACAAATTGCCATCTTGGGGAGTTGGTCTTTTCTCTACCCTGGAGAGAAAACAGCTCCAGGTTAAAGGAGTCTGTGTGGAGAGAGACAGACGTCTGATTTTAGGTCTGTTTGGAGTAATTTCCTTTTTATAAGAAGTTGAATCTTTGCTGGACATGCACATTATATTATACAGCCATTTGGTTGTATCATTATTTGTTTTCTGTAACTGTTTTTGGAACAAGTTCTGTTAGGAAAGCTTTTAAACCATATTTTGGGTCTGGACAATTTTTATTCCAAGAGGAGTCAGGTTTCTTTATTCATCCTATTACTTCAAGCTGTGCAATATTAATCTCTGCAATAAAGGTCTCATGAACCATGAAATCTTAGTACCATCCCCAAAGCAGGAAAACAGAAATACAATTTGAGGACAGGATACACAAATCCACAAATTTCATTCATTTGCGTTAACTAAAGCACGAAAACTTCCCTTTCTCCTCAGCTGACATGTTACTAGATCATCAGAATGACTTATTGACTATAGATATATTGCTTTTCCCGTTCATGGATCACTGTCTTGCTGTGGCAAAGGGGCTTGAATAACTCAGAGAAGCTATAAGCTATGCCATGCAGGGCCACCCAAGATGGACAGGTCATAGTGGAGAGTTTTGACCAAACATGATCCACCTGGAGCAGGAACCAGCAAGCCACTCCAGTATTCCTGCCAAGAAAACTCCATGGACAAAGACAACAGGCATATAAAAGTTATGACGCTGGAAGATGAGCCCCTCAGGTCAGAAGGCGTCCAACATGCTACTGAGGAAGAGCGGAGGACAAGTACAAGTAGATTCAGAGCTGATGAAGCGGCTGGGCCAAAGCCGAAAGGTCGCTCAGTTGCGGATATGCCTGGAAACGAAAGGAAAGTCCAATGCTGTAAAGAAAAATATTGCATAGGAACCTGGAATGTAAGAACCATGAACCTTGGTAAGTTGGATGTGGTCAAAAATGAGATGGCAAAAATAAATATTGACATCCTGGGCATCAGTGAACTAAAATGGACAGGAATGGGCGAATTCAGTTTGGATGACCATCATATCTACTACTCCCAGTAGTGATGTATGGAAGTAAGAGCTAGACCATAAAGAAGGCTGACCACTGAAGAATTGATGCTTTTGAATTATGGTGTTGGAGGAGACTCTTGAGAGTCCCATGGACTGCAAGAAGATCAAACCTCTCCATTCTTAAGGAAATCAACCCTGAGTGCTCACTGGAAGGACAGATCGTGAAGCTGAGGCTCCAATACTTTGGCCACCTCATGAGAAGAGAAGACTCCATGGAAAAGACCCTGATGTTGGGAAAGATTGAGGGCACAAGGAGAAGGGGACGACAGAGGACGAGATGGTTAGACAGTGTTCTCGAAGCTACCAGCATGAGTTTGACCAAACTGTGAGAGGCACTAGAAGACAGGCGTGCTCTGGTCCATGGGGTCACGAAGAGTCAGACACGACTAAACAACAACAACAATATTGCTTTTATATATTACCTTAGCTAAATATACTACACTATTTTTATTCTCTGAAAGTCTAATGATATTGGAATAAAGGACTTATTCACCTATTTATCTGATCTCACAATGCTTTCAATGGTGGAAATGCTTCTACAGCCTGAGTCCATTGTCCTTGCTGCCCTGATAACAAGAGATATGCAACTTAATTTTATTGTTGGAATCTGCCAGAGCTCAACAGTTCTTTTGTATTGCATTTTGGTTTCAATATACAGGCTGCAACACACACACATTTTTAAATGTCACATATGCATGCCTTAGCATTTCATTATCTAACCTAATAAAGCCACAGTTTCAGAAGAATATCATTTTAGGTTTGGCAACTGCTTTCAAAAAATGAACGGATCTTCTTAAACAAAGCAAAAGTGGTGATAAATGAGCCACTTCATCATTATTGAAAGAAATAAGACAGTGCCCTGTTATTATTAGTTATTTGAATGATTGAGTCATTCTGCATGCACAGATGAAGGTAATGTTATTTTCACAGAATGAATGCATCACAGAAATTTTAATTAGACTATTAGACACATCCTAGGTGATAGCAATTTGCCACACTAATGATGTTTAACACAATTATTCCTGGAGCCACAATGGCCCATTTGATCTCTGTATTTTTATTATTTTTAAAAGGGATAATCAAGTTTGCATTTTATAATATTTGGATTAATGGTTTCTTTTCTGAAACAACTAAAAGTAATGTTACTCTTCAAATCAGTTTTGTAATGATAGAAACTAAGGGGAGGAATGAATGTGTCACAAGAGTAGTTGTAGGTATGGGAAACAGCTCTGCAGAATGAATAAAGGATAACAACCATGCACAGCAGCAGACATCTTCATAGCCATTGTAAGAACTGACTGCACAATTCTAGCCAAGTTCCTTTATGCCCGCTCCAATCTCTTGTTGGTCTTGTTTCTTAAGTTTGCAGCAATGAACACTGCAGTTTCAACTGAATACATGCTTATGATTAACCCTGCACAAATGACTAATCTGTGGATAACGCAATGCATGAAGGAAGTAAGAAGACTGCACTTCCTGGTCCCACCTCTGAGGGCTCCCCTCCAAAAATAATCTGAATTTATGCACAAAGACTATGCATGTTGAAGGCTCCTTCCACATAGGGTCCTTCCACATGATCGGTACCCTGCAAAAATGTTTTTCACCAAGTTTGTGAGTTCAGGGTGCTGGTCCCATGTGCAAAGAGCATCCTAGAGAGGGAGCACTGCCCACATGGGCATAGCCATGATTTATGTTGGGGGGCATGCTTTATGTTGTGCAGAGGCATAAATAAGTTCACTGCAATGTGATTGGTCAGTTAGTTAAGTATTTTTATTTATTTGCTTGATTGGGGGGAGCTGCACCTCTGCACCCCCCTGGCTGCACCCATGACTACCCAGCTGCCAAATGTGTGCACTGAAAATGTCATTAGACTTTTTGAAAGCACATACGAGGTAAGCATAATCTACTAAGTACCTTTGAATTCCACTGTAAGTCACTGTAAGTCAAGCCTCTGTATGGAACCACATGAGAAACAATTTTATTTAAGCTGTATCTCTGCTTCTAGTCTGTCTCTGTATTAGAATTGTTTTAAAATGTTTTTATTGTTTATCATTTCTTGTTTGCCACCCTATGCCCTTGGGAGGAAGGGTAAGATAGAAAGATAATAAATACTATAAATACTATATATTGGCTAATGTTGCCATAAGGAGACAGAGTGGGGGAAAGGCAGGAGAAAATCAAAGTCATATAATGGTGCACAGGATAGATGATGCTGGTCTTATAATGAATGAGACAAAAAGCAATCAGTAACTGTTAGAACAAATGAATGTTTCCTTGTGTGCCAATGAATTACAGGTTTAAGGATAATTGAACTCCTTGTTACTACATTATGGCAGATTCCCACAGTCTGTTCTGAATAAATTATCTTTATTTTTGGTTACAAGACATCTCCTTGTAGTGCATGCAAAAGGTGGCTTTGAAACTCTCTAACTGTCCTTCTGGTTTCTGTGTTTTGGCATCTAGTACAGCACAGCAGTGATTTCAGGATTACATTCACATGGCATTTCCTTTTGGAGGCCTGGTATATATGCTGTGTGGGATAAGGGTACAATATTTACCTGTTTAACTGGTTTAATCAGAGCCCATCATCTTGACATGCCTTTACTATGTGTATTTGCCCTTCTATGTGTTGCAATAACATGTCAGCGACCAGCAGACAGGGAGATGTCAAGTTAGCAGGCAAGCCGTGGTCATGTTTCTACTACATCTCTCATGGACAGGCTGGATGCAGAGGTATGGTGGGAGGCAGCAGCTGGGGAGCTCCCAAGGGAAGAAGGCTCAGAGCCAGGGGATTGGTGGTGGGACGACGATGAGTGGTCAGAGGGAGCAGACTGGGAAGAGGAGGGGTCAGAAACTGAAGACGTAACAGGGTTTAGTGAGAAGGAAGAGACTGTGGCAGACAGCAGTCTAGAATCAGAGGCAGAAGTGGTGGTCTTCCCCTCCTGCTGTGAGCAGCTCCCCTCCCCCCGGTGTCCCAGAACATGAAGAGGAATGCTTCAAAGAGCTAGCATGTTACCTGTGATCACATCATATATAAATTGGGACTGAACTCTGCTCCAAAACATGCCTTGCAAGCAAAAGATGCCAAGCTCAGTCTCCACCATCTCCAGATAGCGTAAGCCACAAATGAAACCCCAGCAAACTATAACCAGTGTAAGGCACTACAGAGTTCAAAGGGCTGGGCTTTTGTTTCTGTTGTTGCTTTTGGTTTGTTTGGTTTTTGAAACAGTACAAGGCGGTTTCCTAAATTCCCAAATGATTGGCATTTCTGGTTTTGTGTTTTCCACGCTGACTGGCAGCAGCAGTCTAGCCTGTCAGAAAGGTGTCCTGATGTCAGAGACTGAGCCCAGAACCTTTGGCGTGGTGGTTGCTCTACTGCTGGGTTACAGGAGCCCTTATGTAATTTCCAGCAACAGGCTGCTCCTTGCCAGTATGGCATAGCATCCAGCATCCTGCCAATCAAAATCTACACTGTGTTTTATTCCAGGGCTATGACCTTTTGATAGCTTTAGGCCAGTTTCCAGTTTAATAACACAGTAACAGCAAACAGATATTTAATACCCACAGGACCACTCTCAAAGTTCACACTGGCGTGTGATTGTACAGGGGAAAGGGCAGAGGAACTTTACATACCGAATTTCAAAAGCTGCATTCATCCATATTACATCTGAAATGTTGGCTCAGTCTCTTTTCAGAGCTCATTTCCCCTAGCTGGCAACTTTAGTTCCAACTGGTGAAACATTTCTAGCTTTTTCTCCTTGAAAGATGGTAGCCTCAGTTTTGCTGGCATTCATCTGTCTCAAGAAACAATGGAGTGCACCTCTGGGGATGAAGTCAAACCACTGGAGAATCACAGTGCCTGCTGCTGCAGAGACTGGTAACTCGTAGCTGCTGTCTCCTATGTTGTTTTTTCTGCGTTAACACCACCAAAGAGACCTCTCTGGGGCACATGCCTGCCCAGTGTGTATGGAGGTCCTGGGCTGCCCAGACAAGACTGCCCACCCCCCTTGTTCATGTGGTCCAAAGGAGAGCAGAGCAATACATTTGGCATCAGCTTGGCTGCAGGAGTTGCCACAAGGAAGGGTACCATTCAATCGTCTTATGGACTCTACTCTGAGTTAAAGGTGATCCTGGGTCTGAAATACTACTGCCATGGTCTGGTTGGACGCAGAGGAATGGTGGGAGGAACCAGCTGGGGAACCACCAAAAGAAGAAGGTTCAGAGTCCAGGGATTGGTGGTGGGACAGTGATGAGTGGTCAGAGGGAAAAGAGGGAGAAGCTGGGGAGGAGGAGGTGTCAGAAGCTGAAGAGAGTTGAGTGAGCAGGGAGAGTCTGTGATGGAGAAAAGTCCAGAATCAGAAGCTGAAGCTGGCAAGTGGGAGGAGGGAGGTCAAGAGGCAGAGATGTGTTAGGCTGGTGAAAAAGCCCAAGTGTCGCCCCCTCTTGCTGTGGCAAGCTGCCCTCTCCCCTGGTCTCCCAGGCATGAAAAGGGCACAGGAGAGATTAGCCACACGGAAATGCAGTCTCCAGTTGCTTGGGGAAAGCCCTGGAGAGAAGGAGACCTAGACAGTTGTGGAGAGGCGAGGACCTTCAGCCTCAGCAACTGATTTCTTGGAGGAAGATCCACCGGGAAGGAGCTGCTGTGCTCATTAGGCCTGATACTCAGACAAGTCTGTGGAGATCATGCATTTGCTAAGAAAGAGTTAACTCCAACTTTGGACTGACCAGCACATTCTGTGACAACTACTGACTTAGCTCATAAACTAGATAAATGTTAGTGATACGAAAATAATTGAGACCCGAGCCCTTACGTTTTCTGAATGCAGAAAACCTGGCTTCCCTGCTCACAGTCCTGGATGAATTTGCATTAAAAAACAGCAACGAAAATGCTCTGTTGATGCCAGCACTGACTTAATAGCTTTCCTAGGGGTCTGTTCTATTGCTTTCCCCCACCAAAACACAGCAGTCCTCTTTTATCAGCCATACAGCTGTGATTTCCCTTCTAGTACCCTGAAATCAAATTAAGCCTGTTTGCCTTTGGAAACCTTGGCTCATAGAACCCAAACAAGGTTAATGCAGGGGTCTGGGACAAGCTGTTAAAACTAGAGCGAAGGAAAGTAAGAGTGTTTTAGGTCTGGAGGCTAAGCTGTCACTTGCAATAGAATTCAGAGCTATAATCCTTGAATCAACTATTCCGTCGGTGAGCAAAGTAAAACCAGATTGATTTCACAGACAGTATAATTAATGACGAGAGAGAGATCACATGGCACAGTGGTAACATCTGGCAGCATCTTTTTACAAAACCATGGGAACAATCAGGCTTTGATTTCTGCATTGATTTTCCAAAAAACAACCACCCTTCAGCTCTGATTTCTAACAAAAGAAAATAGATTACAACAATATAACTCGAAGGAGGGTGGGTAGCTGTAACTCTGAAAACTGTATTCAGTTTTATGCAGCTGCAAACCACAACTATTATATGGATATTAAAGAAATGGGAAAGCATGCAAAGGACTAAACCTTGTTTCTAAAATAATAATAATAATAATAATCTTACATTTACATAGAATTTTTTAAGATCAAGGAAAGCATAAGGAACTGATTTGCCTCTGCATGACTGCCACTTTATTTGCTTTAATTGTTGATTTCAGTGGAGTTTCAGCAGCCTGCAATTAGTGTGCCACTGTGGTGCCTTAACACACCATGCCAGCTGAAGGGCAAATATTGGGCACAAGCTAGTAAACAAACCATGAAATGGTTCTCATTGCGTATCTGTCCCCTTTTCTCCATTTGGGACTGAGGGGCTATTGGAATGAAGTAGTCTCTAAGAGTTAATGCAAGCTGTCAGAGATAGCTCTTTTTTCCATGAAAAAGCATAGCATCATAGAAAGTCACCCTGATCATTCTGGACTGCTCCCAGTTTCTGTTGTCTTGCCAACTTTTTTGCTGGGCCTGCACCACAACCTGGTATCTTTGCTGCAGGTTAAAGCAAACTCCACAAAAAGCAAGTGCCATGCATTAATACATGGAAGAATATGCTGTTTGCACACTTTTTATTAAACATTAGCTGCAATGAACATTTAATGTGAATGAACCACAGTGAGGCTGTTATCAAGCTGTTAAAAACAACATATTCCTATTTCCACAATTAATAATTTCCTCGCTTCTTTCATGTTCGGCATTATCTTCTGGCATTTAAAGCTAAACCATAGAAATACATTAACTGCTAGTTCAGAAGATTCATTAACTGTTAAAGGAAACAGTGCATGAGTACAGCCATGCTTTTGTTTTGAGAACAATTGCCTTGGGCATACTATGGTTGTGCCATGTTACAATTCTAGTTTCATGTTGATCCCAGCTGCATTAATGCTGAATATTCAAATGAAAATAACTACATTTATAGGGTAGCTTATAAGAGTTCTGTAGCATAAGAGGACAATCAATATAGAACAGATGAGAATCTAAAGTTATTTGCATTTTAGGTTTTTTAGCCAATATATTCCCCATGATATTCCCCATAAATTTGAATAAACCAGATTATTAATTCATATTGAAAAGAATCATTACCCCAGATCACTTATCTCTGGGTGTCTCATCTGTTTTTGTTTTTTCTAGGTTCAAAGCAGCTGATGGAAGAGAACTGGATAAGGTAAGTGATGCTGGAGATTTCCAACCTATCACCCACACCACCTTTCAGTTCTAAGTTCCTTCCCCTTCCCAAAGCTGCTATGTGCATTACAGGGAAACATGTGGCTACCTGTATGATGTCTATATGGTTTTCTGCCATAGGTTAAATAGCTTCAGGGGGGACTTTTAGACCAGGAAGACATCACTGAAGGGGAGGTTAAGACCCATTCCATTTATTTAATGGAAGAGGCCCGCTTTAAGTTTAACATACAAAAGCACAAGCTCAATCAGAATTTTCCCAGAGTATGGTCTAGCTTTTCCCTTACACTTTAAACAGATGCCATGTTGATTTCAGAGTGATGTTAAGTACCTCCTATGGGAACATTAGCACAGAGCTTTATTGGGTCCTGCGAAAGAAATGAGAACTAAAATATGGTTCGAATCACGGAGGGAAGTAACTGAAGCATCTGCTCAAGGTATTTCAATTGTCACATTTACTGTATCTAGTAGACATATTGATTTCAGATAATGCAATATGGAACTAGAGGATGGCACCAAAACACAGCATTACCATCCCAAATACCAGGCATCTGTTCTAAGCAGCAGACGATTTATAAATATAAGCACCCAGTGGAGAATGTTTAAGGTTGGCTCTTTCTGACATCTGTTTCACCAGTTTTGTTCAAAATCATCATTCTAGATCCCATCTATGGAGGATGGAACACAGCAGTAGATGAGATTTCATTGTTCTTCTTCATTATGTCTTGGTTTCAAACTATGAGCAGATGGAGAAAGTTATTACCAGGGCTCTGTGGACTTTTGTGCAAGTGTTACCAGAAGAATTCTCGCAGTGCAGTGCCACAATATAATCTGGGGTTGTGCTATATTGCAGCATGAGAAACACACTGGATAAGGAAGATCTAGGATACAGCACAGAAGCTGCAGTGGGTAATAAAATGGTTTCGAGAGAGAGATATTGAAAAAAGTATTTCAGAAGAGCTTGCAGAAACAGAAGAACTTCTCTGGATTTGGGGTCACTTTTCCCCAGACCACTGTTCCACTAAGCTCAGAAACTGCCTTTCCATGAGAGGTAGAGGGACACTTTGGGATCCAACTCAAAGCATTCCCATCAAGGCCTATTCCAGTCTTGAAATGATCATTGTTAATAAATTTACCAAACCTACATGCAAAAACAATACATAAATAAATGTACTGATATATAAGCTCAGCTCATGGCTATTGTGTCTGCTTTAACAATAGAAAGGGGTCGTTTGCTTGCAACTAACTAATCTTTCCCAAAAGGAAACCACGTAGATCCTTTAATACATATTTCTTTGGCCTGGTTCACAAGAATTGGCTGGTTACTCTGATAGAGAAATGGACTATTTTCCCACACAGGCAGGGAGGTCATGTCATGGGAGAGCATTTACCAGGAAAAACACACAAAAGGAATATGAACTTAACACAAATCTGTGTACTCTCAACATCCTCAGAGTTAAAGCAATGCAGTAGAGTGAACTACAGAATCTTTAATTGCTTCAATAATATGTCCGTATATGATCGTAGTACCATACAAACTCAATTGTCCCATACAAATATTTTGAGCTACATGCAAGCATTTAATATATGACTTCATAGCTGCATTCAGAAGAGGTACAATATGAGAGTTGTACCACAAGTATACCGCTAGGCAAAGTACGATACATAGCAGACCTTCAGTGATTTTCAAACCAACTTCTAGGATGGATTACAAAGAATTATAGAAGTATTTTAAGTACCCCAAGGCCATTGGGAAATGAAAAGACAAAGGGCCTGTTTGAAAGGGGGTTGAAATTCATTTTAAATAGTGAAAGTTCTGCCACCCTTGTGGCTACTCTGGTCTCTTATTTATAACTGCCAAGTTGGACAAGTGCAATACATCTGCTTGACATGGGCTCTGGCAACCCCAGAAGCTCTTTGCAGCAGCATAAAATTCCTAGGCAGTGCACCAGCCACGGCAATATCTATCCAAAAGTAAAAGTCTCAACGTTCTAGGTCTTTTTTCATTTCTTCTGCTGCGTAACCTGTTTTTCAAGATCTATTTAGTGGTAGTATTTATCTCATTTATGAATCATTTGCCATGAGGCATCCCAAAGCGATTTACAATATAATAGAAAATATATAAAATACATAAAAAGTTGACACAATTGCACATGGAAGCAACTTAAAAACAATAACAGTACATGCATAAATCAATTCATAAATCAATTCAAATACGCTACTGATGCCAACTGGAATAAAGGAATACCGCTTCAAACTTCTCATGGACACTAACTTAGGTATATTTAAATCTTAATACGTGTACTTAATCTTCTTGTTGTTGTTGTTTAGTCGTGTCCGAGTCTTCATGACCCCATGGACCAGAGCATGCCAGGCACTCCTGTCTTCCACTGCCTCCCGCAGTTTGGTCAAACTCATGTTGGTAGCTTCAAGTTTGGTCAAACTCATGTTGGTACTTAATCTTAATAAATCTTAAATGTACTTAATACAAAGCACAATGATTAACATCCCCTAACACCAGCCAGCTACAAACGCCAAAATAAATTATAAAGGCCTGTATTAATTCACTAAGCAACTAACAAGCTATACAATTAGATAGCCATTTATTGATTGTTCACTTTTGCTACTGAAATTTTTGTCAGTTTCACCTCAGCTATGTCTATGCAGGGGTGATCTCTTGAACAATGGGTAGCTCAGTGTGTGTGTGTGTGTGTGTGTGTGTGTGTGGTTGGTACAAGCACGTCCACTTTGCTTTCCTGATCCCGAAACAATGTCTTCTGCCTACACCAGTGTTCCTTTATTCCAAAGTGGATGGTCCTTGATAGGATGGTATCTGCATGGTGTGTGCATGTTCTCTCCCCCCTGTTATTACATATTCACCGTCCGTTACTGGTTTTTTTCTTCAAACTGGGCATGCACACAGATATTTGCTTACCAATGTGCACACTTTTCATATATCCATATATCCCCAGGAAGTATACAAGAACAACCGTTATGAACCTATTTCACATAATGCAAAATGAGACATTAATTTGGGAGGGGGCGAGAGATACACGAAAAATAAATTTATAGTATGTCTCTTTTTGTGAAGATGACAATTCTTGGATCTAATAATAATATTATTACAGTGGTGCCCCGCAAGACGAATGCCTCGCAAGACGGAAAACCCGCTAGACGAAAGGGTTTTCCGTTTTGGAGGTGCTTCGCAAAACGAATTTCCTATGGGCTTGCTTCGCAAGACGAAAATGTCTTGCGAGTTCCTGCGGGGTTTTTTTCCTTCCCCCCCCCCTTTTTCCCAAGCCGCTAAACCGCTTATCAGCTAATCCGCTAAGCCGCTTAACAGTTGATTGCTAAGCCGCTTATCAGCTGATCCGCTAAGCCGCTTAACAGCTGATCCGTTAAGCCACTAAGCCACTTATCAGCTGATCCGCTAAGCCGCTTAACAGCTGATCCGTTAAGCCACTAAGCCGCTTATCAGCTGATCCGCTAAGCCCGCTAAGCCGCTAATAGCGCTAATCCGCTAAACCGCTAATGGGCTTGCTTCGCAAGACGAAAAAACCGCAAGACGAAGAGACTCGCGGAACGATTCTTTTTGTCTTGCGAGGCACCACTGTATTTCACAATTCTAAATATATTATACCACCCGGTGTTACCAATTCAGCTAGTCACGTGCACCCGTACACTCATTCAGATGAGCTTTTAATACTTGCATTCACTAAAATGCTGATTTTGGGAAATAAGCAATACTGCTCTTGGGATCTTTACTGAAGACAGTTGAACTCATACATATGGCATTGCTCTTGCTTTGATTACCTTGTTTATTTGGGAAAAATTAGCACTGACCTATATTAGCATGCTTGATCCAGAGAGCCAGCAATGACCACACCACTGTTGCAATTATAGAAATTTATTTATAACTCAATAAAGGTACTATGTCAATATACAGTGATATAGAGGCAACAACAATGGCTTTGTGCCTTGGAATGCCACTAGAGAAACACAGAAGAGAAAATTCATTACACAGACTAATTCAGCCATGCATTGCCTGGACCATACACTTAGTTACCATTACAGTGATAGAGGGAAGAGACCAGAGGTGGAAAGTCACCTAATACAGAACAATGAGGCAACGTCTTAAACACCCAGTTTTGCTATGGGAAAAATGAAAGAATCCATTAAGTGGGAAATGTTAACATGCAAAATAGAGGCTTCCCCATCTCGCTGGAGTCAGAGAAAACACAGAAGTTGCAGAAAAGTAAGGAAAGTGAGATGCAATAGCTGCATGTCCTCATGAGGAAGGTGAGTGGCATTGCTGAGACCCAAAGCTCTGAATTTCTGACAAGCACAGATACATGATCATAGCTGGGATTACATGCTTTGGCAAAGGAGGAGTAATTCATTAAAACAATCCTTATGCCTATCAGAAAGGTGGTATTAAGTGGAGTGGGCTGATAGTTCAACCTCATTGTAATTCCCTTTCCACAACCATCTATCTCCAGGTTCCTGGTGAGCCCACCCAAATTTGGTTGAAAAACAGAAAGGGTTTCCTCTCACAGAAGACCCTACTGGATGTCTTTCCAGTCCTGAAACAAACAACAAGCAGAGGCAAGGGAACCCACGGAGGGAAGAGGCAAGGGAAGAATCTAGATAAACCTTAAGTAGAGGGAATAAAGAAGTCATCTCCGATGGTATATCACAAGAGTACAGCATCTGAAAAGAAGTTGTGTGGGAGCATTCCAAAAAGGAGAATGAATGGAAGATGTACCATGATAGGGAAACCTTATAAGGCCTCTCCCTGAATTCAACCCCCCCCCCCCCACAAAAGGCTTGACCTAAGAGTCCAAGGTACAAAAGAGATTCCAGGGACATCCTAGGTCAAGTTAATGGTCATACCACATGAGAAAGTCCTCAATTTATTGTTATCTTTAGCATGATGCTCTTTGCCTTCATTGAAACTAGGTAAGTTTGGGAGTTCTCTGAAAATGCAATAGGATAATGCAGGATATGCTTATCAGGTGGAAGCTATTTACTCACAAAAGGAGACTAATGACCAAATTAAGGGTGTTTGTTGCATTTGAATTCTGGAGTTAATTGGGTGACTGGCGTGTGCCTACAGCTCACATGAGTGTGGTTCACATTGGTGGCCACGACAATGTTTTCATTGCTCAGAATATGTACGTACAGAGTTCCAGCTTCTTGGTAACACCAGTGAGGATGAAGAATTGGTCTTTTACTGTTTTCATATGTAGCTTTAACAATCATTCTGTCAACTAAATGAAATGAAATGTTGCTTTCCGAACAATACTATTCATAGCCAAGTGAAGAACAGGCAACACAGAGACAATTAATGATATGGAATGATTATTCTTTAATGCTTTGTGTTCTTTTTTCTTATTTAGAGACAATAAATACATAAAATAAAGGCAACATATATCAGCTATATTTCTTGTATATTTTTGCAATATTAAAGGGCTTCAGCTAGCAAACTGCCAGAAACTGTTTACTAGATTAGTTTTTACCCCTGGCAACAATACTGGAAGAATAACAGGGAAGAAATCTACACAATAGCAGGGTAGGCAGTGAAGAAACTGCAATCACATCATTTTCTTACTTGCACTTCAAGATAGCAATTGTTACTCCAGTTATTTCCCGCCAAAGGACAGACTCAGCTTCGTGCTGTGGCAGTTTGAGGCTGCTCTGACTGTAGCTGTTTTCCAAGATACTCCCTGAAAGAAAACAAGGGGTGGGCGAGACATTTTTAAAGGACCAATGATGAATACTTAATGAGAGTTTTCTGAAGGAAATAAGTAGCGGTTACTGTTTTCAAAAGAAGTAGGCAATTTCTTGCCTCAACTAGCCCACAGCAGTTCCACTGAGATGCCAGTTTTGCTAAATGCCTCAGGTCTGAATTTTACATTAAAAAACAACAAATATATATTCTGAACATTAGCCATGCTAGTTTATACCAGCAAAGTGTTTCATTGTGATAGTTTCAGATTTTATTGCTTATGTTAAATCTCAGAACATGTGCAACCATTTCCCAGAATTAGACAAACAGATCAGCTTAGGCTGGAGAATTCAGACATACTGTACAATTTCTTCTAGCAAAATGGCAACAATACAGCCTGCCTCAAACTGACGAGATGGTACTGTTCTGATTGTGCTGCTCATGTAATTTGCCTACTCAGAGCTAGCTTTTTATTCATGCTTTTTATTCCAGCTGCCACCTTTCAAAAGATCTTGAAACACACCGTTCTGCTGCTCATCACTTAGTAGCTTTCCTTCCATCCAGTTTATGTAAAAGCATGGGAACATCAGAAGATGCCTTCTACAGAGTTATCCTGAGCTAGATGGACTGGGAACATCTCTCCAGATTATCAAAAAGATGTCTTTCCCCTTCCTTCCGGGATTTGCCAGTGATTGAACCTAGGAACCTCTGGATGCTAGGCAGATGCTGTACTACCGAGATGCAGCCCAGTGACCTTGAGAGAATTAAATATGCACACTGAAATTTCAGTTGCTCACATCTCTCTGTACCAAGATTCTTCTACAACTAATATGATACTCAAGTTTTTGGTTTTCGGAAGCATATCGGTACACATTTGCCCTGTCCAATTAAGAGAGGGGCAAAACCTTCAAAGGTATAAATGGGAGAGAAAGTTAGGAATGTCCCATTGATTTAAAGTGTAAAAACACATTCTTAACACTCTCCTCCATTTATATCAGAATACAACAAAATTTGGCTGGTGTTGGACTTTGGCTCAATCATGTCTAGGTTTTTATTTGTAAAGTGCTGTTAAGGTCTTCACTTATATTGCAATGCTAGATTAAAGATGTCTTCTAAATTAAACCTATCTCCTCACTAATTTACATTTGACTTGATTCTTTATTTGCTTCAGTAATCCAATATGAATCTACATGAATCAAGACACATTTACCAAGCTGAACAGAAAACAAATTTGTGCAGTTTTACACATAGCAACCTAATTTTAAGAATCTGAAATAAATTGTGACTGACTGAACCTTAATTAAACCTTGCTTGAGACACAGTCTAAAGTACCATTTCCTTCAATATAGAAATCTGAAAATAAATTACTGTCATTGGCAAACAAATGCCGTTTCAGTTCCCCTGTATGAAATTCTGGGATACTGAGACTGAAAAACAAACATTAATTAAACAAGAGGTGTAGAGCAGTATCCCAAAATGAAACCCCAGAAAGAGTGAAGTACAAGATGTATTTTTCAGCAGGGGAAATACAGGGATGTATTGAGAAACTCACAGGGGAAGATACAGAATATTCATTTCAAACATAAAAATATTTTATGTGGCTTCACATGGCTGCAGAGCTAATTATGAGCTGCACAGCAGACATTCACATGCTTGTTAATTTAGAAACAGCTTCATCATCAATGTCATATTGCTTCAGAATCCTATTTAAAAGCAATAGTACCTAAATTACATGACTTTTCAAAACCAGTTAAATATATAGTCAATTTTGCATTTTATCTGTTCAGTTATTAAGAGTATCACAGATAAATTACATAACTGTACCAGGTTTGGATGCATTTGCTGTACTTTCCTCACTCTGAGGGTTGTGTTTTTTATAGAATCATCAATTGCTACAAAAGTATATTATTAACAGTGCAGACCTATACATGTCTAAAGGTAAAGGTAAAGGGACCCCTGACCATTAGGTCCAGTCATGGCTGACTCTGGGGTTGCGGCGCTCATCTCGCTTTACTGGCCGAGGGAGCCGGCGTACAGCTTCCGGGTCATGTGGCCAGCATAACTAAGCCGCTTCTGGCAAACCAGAGCAGCGCACGGAAACGCCGTTTACCTTCCCGCCGGAGCGGTACCTATTTATCTACTTGCACTTTGACGTGCTTTCGAACTGCTAGGCTGGCAGGAGCTGGGACTGAGCAATGGGAACTCAGCCGGTCGTGGGGATTCGAACCGCCGGCCTTCTGATCAGCAAGTCCTAGGCTCTGTGGTTTAACCCACAGCGCCACCCGCGTGTAAAATCCTGCTGAACCTCACAGGGCCTTAAAAGGTAAGTAGAGTGTAGAATTGAAACCTAAGTGAAACACAGCTTGATGATCCAGCTGACCACAACCAAACAGATGCAACTCTTGGTGGGACATATATTGGGAAAGAGCTAATCACAACGTTCACCTCATTTTATATTCCAATTTTCTATGATAGAATGGATTGAATTATGTAGCCGTCTCCCATGTGGATGAGAGATTTGAGACAAAAAATGTGACAGTGTAATAGGCCTTCTTAGTAACAATCCACAAAGTTATATTTCCAAACAGTGGGTATTTTCATTTTAAAAACTTGAGTGGATGGAAAGGAATATGGGGCGACAAGAGAAACAACTACTATGGGAGAAATGCTGGGTACTGAAGTTTACTGAGGTCGGTGGGGGGGACTATTACCTGGAAGGGAAAGATCCGAGGCCACAGACAGTGATTCATTCTATATTGAGCCTTGTTCTTTGCCTGTGGTCTAAAAAGTCCATCCTCACAATGGGATTGGGCCATAAATTGTACCATAGTATGAATGTGGGCTGCTGATCAATTAATTTTCTGTTTTTACGTGATGCTGAGGATAAAACCAGGATGTGGGCTCTGCTCTTTGTCATTACAGTGGTACCTCCGGTTGTGGACTGGATCTGTTCTGGAGGTCTGGTCAGATCCCGAGATTTCCACAACCTGAGGACTGCTTCTGCGTATGCGCGCAGGGCAAAACCTGGTAAAATACTTCCAGGTTTGCCGCGCACATCCCAAAGTTTATGTAACCAGAGGGTTACATAAATGGAGGTACAACTGTATTCCTTGCATTTTCAATTGCACAGAAAGAGTACAGAGGTAAAAGCCTTGCAGGCCTTCTGAAAGGCCATGACAGGTAACGGAAACTAATGAAAAGGAGGGATGCAACACTACAAAGTTAGATTTACCATGCTAAACTTCTCTTCTGTATAAGTTTCTAGAGTATACACAGGCCAGAAGTAGTTGATTATAGTGGTTAGGTAACAGGAGTAGTGGATTATGCATCTTGAAGAATGACATTAGGAAATTCTTTATTCCATTCCCAAGGAATAGGATGATGGTAATAGCCTGTAATGATCTGATATATACTAGGCAGGCAGGCTGTCTGCCTTTTCTCTAGTATATAAATTTTACAAAATATAATGGGGTAGTTCATGGAGGGGATGTGCTACTGTTGTGCCTGCACTACTTGCAAAAAGTTTCAACTAAGTTGCTACAGATGAAAAAGTGCCCCCCAAGCCATTAAGAAACAAGGCTAAAGAATCTGTTGCCTAATGCCCTGCATCTGTGCACAAAAGTTTATAAAACTATCCTAAGAAATAAATTGTTTCATTTAACAGCACCTACAACTCTCTGCCTTTTGATGTCTGGCAGGCTATACTCTTTTCGGCACCTGCTTAAAACATTTTTGCTCAGGCAACCCTATCCTGACATTTAGAAGGTACATGAAGTTTATCTCTTTTTAGCTACTGTTCATTTCAATCACCTTCAAATGCTTACTGATACCTGTATCTAACCATGTTTTATCAATATATTTCATGTTTTATAAACCATTAAAAAAAGTTTTTGGTTTTTTTAACAAGCAAGTTGTACATACATTTTGTTAAACAAAACAAATCAGTTCAGAAACCTTTAAACAACTTTTTAACAAGAATCTATTTCTTTCAGTTCAGCTATTAGAAAAATACAAATGCATCTTGAATTTCTGTTCACCAAAGATCTGCTGGACATATAAATGTATCCTGCTGCAGGAAATTCTAATGGAAACACAATTAAAGGCTGAAAATATCAGGCATTCTAAACGTCAGAAAACAAAAAGGAATAATAATATATTCTGTTTTATACAGTCTACTTCAATTTTCATTAAATAACAAAATGGGGGGGGGGTAATAGGGAAAAAAGACAGCAGAAGAGCTGCTAAATTTCACTTAACAATGACACTACTGCCAGTTGCTGAGTTAATTCTAAGATTGTTATCATTTCAGTGGTAGAGGGTACCAAAGTTTTATTGTAACCCCCAAGAGGCATGTCATAATTTAGGACTTGAGTTTCACACATTCCCAAAAAGAACTCCTGCCCTGAGATCTTATGATGAAGGGTGGTATATAAATCTACAAAACAAAACAAAACAAAACAAAATAAAATCCCCAAAGTGAAAGTGAGTTGTCACATACCAGTTGTGGACCATCAACTTCTGCACAGCAAGCAAGGCATTATAGCGAACCTGTTGGTCTTCGTGGTGCATGTGGTTCATTACAAGCTGTTTTCCACCAAGTTGCTCAATCACACTACAAGAAGAGAAGAGAGCATGGGTAAGAGAGAGGTAGTGGTCAGGGGTGTGGGGGTGGGTGGGTGTTGTGTGTTTTCAAGTTTCCTTCCGCTTCTGATTACTAGCAGCCGCCAACCTCACACCATTTTAAGTTACTTTACAGTACCAACACCACAAATTTCCAGCAGACCCATGTGTGAGGTGCGGGAGGTTAGAATCCTGACTGCCTGTCAGTAAAGATTCCCCACCACTGTCTACTACTTCAACTGAATTCCCCTCAACTAGCTTCAATATGCTGTCTTAAAACTTCCTAATCGAAAGCTTAATAAGGCACATGGATTAGTTTGGAAAAACAAAACATCGAGTCAGCTGTACATAAAATTTGCTCCCCCAAGTTCTATGGTTTAAATACAACAGGTAACAGGGTCTCAAAATAAATAATTCCAGCCCAACACTAATGTTAATCCAATTGAACGTTTTCCCCTCAGCTTTTGTCAAGGGCAGATATTTAAACATCCCCAAAATGATAGACATTGTAGATGATATTTGAATGTGCCAGACACTGTAGAACATATCCTTTTCTACTGTCCATTGCATAACGAGCTAATAAGGCTTGTTAGTCCCTTTTCTGGGTCATCTAACATCACGACACAATGAAAATATCAGACTATCTGTCTGACATTAACCCAGAAGTAACTGCAAGGGTGGCTGAGTTTTTTGTCAATAGTCTCTCTTAGAGTGGTGAATGGCACTATTCAGTGGGAAGAAATCCCAATGAAAATCCTCGTCATTAAATATTTTACATGACTGTTTATCTGTATATTTTAAATTTTTATATATGGATGTTTTATGATGGACTATACTTGTAATGCCTAATAAAGGTTTGGTGAAGTAAGATTAGTTTGGAAAGCAAATGTGGGTGCTTCTTCAGCACAAACATCTCAGTCCATTTTAGCTCAACTGATTTGTATGCCATTTTCCATTGTGAACTATGATCAAAGCAGCTCATATCATCAAAAAGTTTACATGACATCATTCACTAAAAATTACAATACTTAATAAAATTCAAATAGTCATATAAAAATGTTACTGAAAGCATCTCACATGCATAAATATAAAATCAAATCAAACCATCCACTGATACTTTATAGTAAGGTCTAACAAAAGGTTACACTAACTGTTGTGTCATAAGCAATGGCCCTTGTATTAACTCAGGTGCTAAGCAAAGATAAGAAAAAGCCTTCCACACCGTTTTCCTCGAGGATAGTGTCGGACATATTCTCCCACATCATGAGCAGCTACAGCCAAGACTTGAGGATCATCTGATACCTCCAGAAGCTTTGTCAAGATTCTACAATAGGATTGCAAATATACAAGATCCTTATTCACTATGGAGTGTACAAAATATAGCATACAAAAAATTGATAAAACTCAATAAACCTCTGCCATGTTACTTCAGTACTAGAAAACTTTTCTAGATTCACACAAATATTTTGAGAAATATTTCAAAATCACACTCAGGGTACACCTAGGACTCAGCTAAAAAGGTAAAGGTAAAGGTAAAGGGACCCCTGAGCGTTAAGTCCAGTCGCGGACGACTCTGGGGTTGCGGCGCTCATCTCGCTGCAAATAAAATGTTTTGAATGTGTTGTAAAGTGCAGTATACAATTGTGACACTAAATGGAGACTGTGAGCTATAGCAAATTCAATTCATTTTTCAAAATGATTTTTAAAAAAGCATATTCACAATGTTTTTAACATGCGTGTAGATTCCACCCCAGTGAAATCAATAGACTTGGTCACGACTAACTTAACATCACTGATTTCAGTCAGTCGGTTCCAAGTATGACTTAGTTGAATGCTATCCCAAATCATCTAGGTAATGAATGTCCAACACATATTTAGCAAATGTGTTCAGCTGTAAATTCTTAATACATTCTCTGGTAAATTCTAATCTTATTAATCTGCCATGCAAAAATTCAAATAAGCCTTTGTGGGGAGAGGAAACTGTACTCATTTCACAGATATCTTTTCAGGATTTGTACACTGAACAATAAACTAAAGAAACCAATAATATACTTAATAAGCTATAAGTTAGCTCAACTCTCAATGAAGACAAAACCAGTGTTGCTGATAATTACCACTTTGCTTCATGCTCAGCTAAGCCTTTTGATCTGCACGGCATATCTAGAGACAGCTGAAGCATCGAAGCCAAGACATCACAGCACAGACACTTGACTGATTATCTCATTTGGAATGAATAATGCATATTCCTGAACAGGCAAGTATGACACTACTATGAACAGATATTTATGCTACATTTGGATGCTACAGCAGTGATAAGGATACTGATGGGGGAAAAACTCTTTTTGGGGGGAGAGGGACATCATATCACAGCCATTAGCTGCAAACCCAATCTTTAATAGTTTCCAGCAATCTTAAGGAAGTGTCTAAATATATCAAAACCATACATTTGCTGTTCTAGAATCAAGCCACATTTCATTTAAGAAGCAAGCCAATGCTCTTACAAATTCACCTGTGCTCCAAAAAGAAAACAGTAGATTGTATCCTATGAAATTGTGTCATTAGCAGAAGGACTTCCACCTGTGCAACAGGACTTCCTTTCCTTCATGCTCCACAAAAGAAATCTGCTCCAGAGGGCTGGCAGAACACCAAGAACAGATTGGGGGTGCTGCAGGAAGAAGCAGTGGAAGTCCTGTTGTGCAGGAATAAGTCCTTGAATTAATGGGACCTGTATACAGCCCTCTGAGCTAAGGCTCCCAATTTAGTTTCCATACCATACAAAGCAACAAAGTTTTTCTCTCTCTCACTGTGCTCACTTGAGACATTTTCTAAGACGGGAACCTTTTATTGAAAATGGTATTATAGTCCCTCTACCTTATGCAGATACCCTAAATGAAACTTTGGTTACTCTGAGCAACACAACAATTCAACTGAAGCAGGGATATATCAGAAGAACTTACTTCAACAGTTCATAATTCTTTTCATTTAATCTCACAGCATTCTCTCGCCAAAATTTCTCAGATTTGTGAACAGGGCTCCACTCTAGTCTCCCCGACTTAAGCTCAGAACTATATTCATCAAACGAACTGCAAAATAAACCGAACATATGAGAATGAGGAATAAATCTGATGCACAAGGACAATATATGAAAGCAAACAGCACATCCAAACCTCCCACTGCACTTAGGATTCTTTGTAAAGCATTTTACAAAAATTGTAAGTGGCACTTACAAGCATAAGTATGAACACTTATAAATATAGAAGTACAATTTACAAATGGCAGCATATTTTCATTGGGATGAACGTGGCCTATTTACCATGAATTCTAATTTGGCCAGACTGAAGCTAAAGGAGTCAATTTTTCCAGATTTTTCTCCGCTGCTGACAGTTTTGCATTACAAGGATAGGATTGTAGCCTAGGACATTCAAATCCAATTTGGAGTTTGCTTCTAGGAAGTTGCCATAATAGGGAAAACATTCCTTACTCAGATTAACATGTGCTCCTCTCCCAGGTCACACAACCAGCTTTGGAAAATGGGAATCTAGCTGTTAGAATCTTTTAACTACGTATGTGCATGGTCATTTTCTAATAACCTAGGACAACAACAGTTTGGTGCTTAGCCAAATATAAAACCACAGAGCCATTTTCTTTTATTTTTGAAGGCATAGCAATTCTGATTTCCATTAATTTTTATTATTATTAATTACATGCCATGTCTGTTGATTTTTTAAAAACACAACTCCTTCAGCACTTAAAGCACTCTGTTTTGGTACATTATTTTGATATTATATAAGATGATGAGGTACTCCCAAATGAGGTGTAAATAAAGCCTACTTATGGTAATGACAAATGATAACTATTTTGTACTTTTATGGTTACTTGAATCTGATACCATCCCAAGGTACAAATCATGTGAAGTTGGTTTTAAAAAAAGAAAAGCCTGCTTGGTCTTACAGTTATTTCTTTCATATGGTCTTTGGAATCTACAGCATTGCAGAAAACAATCACTAGACAAGCTATCATTCTAATAACTAGGCCTCTATTTGATCTTGACAGGTGCTTCAGTGGGGAGCCTATACCCCAAGGAGGACCCTCCTTGTATCAATTTGAACATTAGACACTGAAGACAAAATTTACCTGAGGTCCTGCACACTCTCCCCAAGTTTGTCCAACAGAAACTTTATATCCTCACTTATGTCTTCATCGTCATATTTCTGTTGTTCCAAGTTCTCCAGCTGCTTCAGAACTTTGCACTGGATCATGGCAAGAGCATACTCCTGGCGAGTTTCTCTTTCAGTAGACTTTTCTAGAAGATTCTGGAAAGAAAAACCAAACAAAACGGTGTCAGACCCTGATAGCCATTAATTAAAAAGGTACTGATGGGATTCTCTGTGAATTGGCACTCCCTCTATATTTTGACTGACCCTACTGTCATTTCCTGCCACATCCTGCTAGCATTCTTTACAGTTCTGTATCAGGAAGATGACATAGCATACTGAGGAGTGTTCAGACATCACCCTAGTTTCATGTGGATGGATCGCTGAATGTAAATTTTTACCTTTGCACAATAGCTAGTTTCTGTATACACACCTCTTATATCTAGGAAAGCAGAAGGCATTCTCAGTCTTCAAGAGCATACTTTTGTCGGGCAAAAACAGTCATGGAGGGTGTGAGGCAGTGCCAGTGGAAAATGTGGCCTGAGGAATGTCCAGAGAGCCACAGAGGCCCAGAGGGCTGCATTTGGCCCCAAGACCTAAAGCCCCCCACCCCAGTATAAAGAATTTGTTGTCTACATACTTCACTCACCCGAAATGCTGCAAGAATGATCCTAGTGACTTTCTCTTTTACAGACTCCTGAAGGATGTCAGACAGGACTGGGACAATATTATAACGCCGCAAATATTCACACATTTGAGGACTGAATGCCAGCAGCCAGATAGAGAAAATCATCTGATACTGAAGCTGGAAACCGCATTTGTTACTCAATACTCCCATGATACTAGAGAGCAGGGGGAAAGCATAAGAAACATACCATTAGGCAGCTGCTCACTATCCTATAATTCAGAATGTAAACTCTTCACTTCCAGACACATTGAATTTGTAAAAGAAAAGCCTTTCACAAATATATTTCCATACAAATTAGAGAGACACTAAACAAATTAGCAAACACTAAACAGCCAAACAACAGAATGCAATTTAGTCTGCCAGGGGTAGGGTAGGGTAGGGTAGAGTAGAGGAGGGAGCAAGGGAGCAAAGCTCAGTTACTTTATTCACAGCAGAGGTGAAATCATCTGCTGGAACAACAGGGTATCTGATGGTCCCTCCTTGCTCCAGCAAATGAATAAGGCAATACTGAGATTGTAGGGTTTCACTGTTGTTGTTGTTGTTGTTGCTGCTGCTGCTGCTGCTGCTGCTGTTGTTGTTTTGTGACAAATCAGAATACAGAGGAAGTCTCAAAATGAGAGAAATAATCAAGCAGAGGCTGGTATTGCCTTCCTTTTCTTTGATGAAGTTCCTACTTCACAACAGGAGTTCAAATGGTAACAATTCTTTACAAGATGGTTTGCATTTCTAGGTGAAAACTAAAGGTTACATTTTAAATGGCTTAAAATCTTTTGTTAAAGCTGAATGTGTTTGAAATATGAACCTATATACACCAATGTATATAATGGTGCTTGCTACCACGAAACAATGAAATTATAGTCATGCTAGCCCTAATAAAACTACAAATTATGCTGCCAACATTTTTGAACTTTCCTTTGGGCCTGTATATGGGCTGCTGTGATAAAGCTTCAAAATTTACCACTGCATTTCTGAGCATAGTTAAGGGAACTTTCGGAACAGTGTTTGCTAACATTTCGCCCTCCATACGGCCACCATCCCAAACCACTAGCCATGCTGGCTGAGGAATTGGAATTCAACAACTTCCCAAGAGCCACAGATTTTCCTTGTCTCTCAGAATAGAATCAGCCTTTCTATCACATGACTGCTAAGTTTACTCAGTAGCTATGGTTACGGACTGTGTCAAAGGCTTTTCAGAAGCCCAGCTATATTATCCATCACTCCTAAACATCTACATGTATTCTTGAGCAAAGTTACAGAAGTCCATACTACATACACGATTGCGGCAACTGAAGTTATATGTACTGCACAAACAAAATGTTCTTTAAAAATATCATGGACTCTCATCAAGGGACTTATTTGGAAAGTAAACAGAATTTTGTTAAAGAATCCAGTCCACTCACAGAACAATACCCAGAATTATCTATGAGATAGGACTACAATCATACCATGGAAGCCGATTGGAATCCGTTGCAGAAGTCCATTCGACATCCAAAATGTTCGGAAACCAAAGCACGGCTTCCAATTGGCTGCAGGATCGTCCTGCAGCCAATCATAAGCTGCGGAAGCCATGCCAGATGTTCAGCTTCCAAAAATCATTTGAAAACCAGAACACTCACTTCCGGGGGTTTTTCGTTCGGGATTCGATTTGCTCAGGAGCCAAGGCATTTGGGATCCAAGGTACGACTGTACAACACTTTTAGATTTGCAAACTTATCCTAAGGACTCTTTTAACAGCTCAACAGAATGCATAAGTCAGTAGGAAAACACTTTCATCATGGATATACTAGAAGCTCATCTTTTTCTGTACAACAAATACTCACCAGCTAACTCCATCTGATTCGACCCATGCAAAACGATATTCATTGACCCTGAGCATCAACTGCAAGCACCCGGCGACACACTGGACATATTGCGAACTCTACATGAAAGAAGAATACACCATTACAAAAAATACATATATCCTGTTGTTGCACTGAAGATAGGTAAGTGTGAGAACAACTGAGAAGTCTCCAATTATCACTGTTTCTTTTACTTTAACAAAAGCCAGCCCACTGCCATCAGTGCCTATTGTTATTCCAAAGTTGTGTTTAGTCACTAAGGCTAACAACATTCATGCCACAGTGTCCTTAGACAGAATCAAATTCAAATTATCAAGTCAATAATCAGTTTATTTACCAGGGCTCTCACTTAGGTAGGCTGTGAGAACCCACACTTCAACAGCAAAAACCTAGCCAACACTGAACAAGAGCATAATGTTATTGTTAACATATTCCGCCTAATTTCCAGATTTCCCCTCTGCTCCCAAGTAAGTCTTTTATTAGATGCTTAATGAAAAATACAGATGTTCAGTACATAGGGAACCAGTGTCCTCCTAACGTTCCCCTATTCTTCAATTCCTTCAGAGTTCCTTTCTTCCTTTTAAAATTCCCTCCTTATTTTCCCTAGCTTTTAAAAAAGTTTCCCACCTCTTCCTACATAGTTTCAGAACAACTATACCCTGTAAGTGGCAGTTATTTTCTTGGATAATTATTTGTTATATATATTTTTGGTTGTGTGGCTTTTCCCCAATCAGCTGTTTGAGAACAATTTGGTAGGCTTCTGTTGTGTTTGTACATGCTTGTACTGTGGTACCATGGTTCTCAAATGCCTTGGTACTCAAACAACTTGGAACTCAAACACTGCAAACCCGGAAGTAAGTGTCCGGTTTGTGAACTTTTTTGGGAAGCCAAACATGCTCCGTTTTTTGTTTTTTTTTTAAATTTCTTTTTATTAATTTTCTAAGCCAAACAACAACAGAAAAAAGAAAAAGAAAAACAAACCGAACACACCAATGAGAAGAAAAAAGAAAGACATCAACCAAAACAGAAAATATAAACAAACCAGAAGACAAACATCAGTTAACACAAATAAAAGTTGACTTCCCTCCATCTCGATTTTGGATTATGTAAAGTAGTAATTCTGTTCTGCAGTTTTCATTTTATATCATCTAAACATCGCAAGGATTATATTAAACCTACTGTGATTTTTATATCTCTAGAATTTGATTCCATGTACATTATAAATTTATTCCAGTCATCAATAAACTTTGTACCTTTTTGCTGTCTGATATTCTGTGTCATTCTTGCCAAATCCATATATTCAAATAATTTAAGTTGCCAATCTTTAACAGTCGGGATATTTGGGGTTTTCCAATTTTTTGCTAACAAGATCCTGGCAGCTACGGTTGCGTATTGAAACATTATATGATCCTCTTTTTTAATCTCGTCTCCGATCATTCCCAGAAGAAAAGCTTCGGGTTTTTTAACGAAAGTGCATTTAAATATTTTTTTCAGTTCATTATATATTGATTCCCAAAATTTTTTGATTTCTTCACACTTCCACCACATGTGGAAGAAACTTCCTTCTTTGGTTTTACACTTCCAACACCTATTATCTCCAGTCTTATACATTTTTTGCAGTTTCACAGGGGTGATGTACCAACGGTACATCATCTTTTCCATATTTTCTCTGAGGGTGGTGCAAGCTGTAAATTTCATTCCTTTAGTCCACAGCCTTGTCCATTTGTTGAAATCCAAATTGTATCCGAGGTCTATAGCCCATTTTGTCATGACATCCTTAACCTCCTCATCCTTGGTGTCCCATTCTAATAGCTGATTGTACATTTTAGATAGCAGTTTAGTTTTACCTTCTATTATTTCTACCTGGAACTTGGATTTTTTTTCGTTCATTCCGATCTTTTTATCTTCCTTCCATAGGGCATTGATTTGATGGTACTGCAGCCAACCTGATAATTTACTTTTTAACTCTTCATATGGTCTAATTTTCCATCCTCTTTCTGATCTTTCTAGGAGGTCTTCATAAGTCCATCTCTCACCTTCTATATTTGTTTTTTTAATAGTTAACATATCTATAGGCGATAGCCACCAGGGGTTTTTTTCCCCCAACAGTTTCTTGTTCTTTTCCCATGTTTCTAACAATGTTCCTCTGATAATATGGTTCGAGAAGCCTTTATGCACCTTTTCCTTATTCTGCCAGAGATAAGCATGCCAAGCAAATCTTAAGTCAAATCCTTCTAGGTCTAGCAGGTCTGTATTTTTCAAAATAATCCATTCTCTAAGCCAGCAAAGGCACGAGGCTTCATAGTACAGTCTCAGATTTGGGACTGAGAATCCTCCCCTGTCTTTTTTATCCATTAACAATTTAAATCTAATTCTCGGTCTTTTACCTTGCCATATAAATTTAGAGAGAATTTTTTGCCAGTTTTGGAATACTGCACTTCCTCTAATCACCGGAACGTTTTGGAATAGGAATAATAATTTCGGCAGTATGCACATCTTGATTGCTGCCATTCTACCTGACCAGGAGAGTTTGATCCTGTTCCAGATGTCTAGTTCCTTTTGGATATCCTTCCAGGTATTAATGTAGTTATCAGCCATTAAATTTATGTTTTTCATTGTAAGCCACACTCCTAGGTATTTTACCTTTTTTACTTCTTTAATTCCTGATTGGAGTTCTAATTGCCTCCTTAGGTCTTCCCCCATGTTCTTTACCATCATTTTAGTTTTAGTTTTATTTAACTTAAAACTTTAACATGCTCCGTTTTGAGTGCCACACTTCCGTTTTGAGTGTTATGCTGAAGTTTGTCGCTTTTTGCTATTTATTTTGTTTTTGTGGCTCTATTGTTTTTGTGACTGTGTGGAACCCAGTGCAGCTACTGATTGATTGTGTGACTACAGTACATTGATTACTGCTTTCATTTTATGGATCAATGGTCTCGTTAGATAGTAAAATTCATGTTAAACTGCTGTTTTAGGAGTTGTTTTTAAAAGTCTGGAACAGATTAATCCACTTTGCATTACTTTCTATGGAAAAGTGTGCCTTCGTTTTGGAACATTTTGGTTTTGGAACGGACTTCCGGAACGGTTTAAGTTTGAGAACCAAGGCACCACTGCATGTAGCACTCACAACCTGTTGTCCTACAGATGTTGGTGAACTACAACTCCTATCACCCCTGATCATTGACCACACTGTCTGTGGCTGATGGGAGTTGTAGGCCAGCAGCATCTAGAGAGCACCACAGTGGCTACCCCTTCCCCCAAGTCCAAAAGAAAGTACCTTCACTTGCTTTCTAGAAACATAGCTCTATTGGTCAGTTGTGCTAACAGAATCCCTTCTATATACTTAATTAAGAATAATTGCACTGACCCCAGTGGGGCTTACTTCCGAGTTTGCCTTCTTGAGAATTCTAATCAGAGGCAGCCACAGGGGAAACTGAAGCAGGGCAGCATTCATTCCAGATGAGTTAAATCCATCGCTTCACCCAACATCAGCTTTTGCTCCACCCCAACTGGCCTGGGATCCCTGACAGATCCCTGGCAATGCAGCCCATGATAGAAAAAAAGAGGTTGCCCATCTATGACACAGAGCAAAGTCAGGCTTTTCAGAACAATTTCTGAGTAACAACATTTCAAAGAATATAAATGAAATGGAAGAGAAACAAATAAACATTAGCCCAAGCTACTACTGAATGCAGTTCACTGTCAGGTTACTCCAACAACATTATATAAAACAATAACAACAGGAATCCAAGGACCTGTAATTCAATAGATTATGTGTTCATTTGAAAGCATTGTCTCTATTCCAAACTTGTATCCAACCAACTATGGAACCCGGGGCAAATTTGTAAGGCTTCAACTGCGTTGTCAAACTGCATCAAAGCAGTTACAGAATTGCATTGTTTTACAGCACAACTCACAAACTCCTACTCTCTTTTCAAAGTCGTCCCTGAACTTGCAGCGAGCAGCCATGACATTTTCAGAGAAAAAGAATACACACAATGTACAGTAATCAATGTTTATTTTGCTATGAATACAGTAGCTAGGAAGCTGAAGAACTGCTTCCTAACCTATGTAAACACGACAGAAGGTATGTTATCTCTAATAATCTTACTGCATTGTGAAAAACATTAATAAAAAACTTATTAAAAAGAAGAAGATACATTATCTCAATGTAAAGGATACATGCTTTTCTGTATACCTGAAGGAGCATCTACACCCCCATTGTTCTACCTGGACACCGAGGTCCAGCGCCGAGGGTCTTCTAGCAGTTCCCTCACTGTGAGAAGCCAAGTTACAGGGAACCAGTAAGAGGGCCTTCTTGGTAGTGGCACCTACCCTGTGGAACTCCCTCCCACCAGATGTCAAAGATGTCAAAGAGAACAACAATTACCAGACTTTTAGAAGACATCTGAAGGCAGCCCTGTTTAGAGAAGCTCTTAATGTTTGATGGATTACTGTATTTTAATATCTTGTTGGAAGCCACCCAGAGTGGCTGGGGAAGCCCAGCCAGATGGTCAGGGTATAAATAATACATTTATTATTATTATTATTATTATTATTATTATTATTACTATTATTATTATTATTATTTTCTCTACACTTAGATTCAAAGTTTGAAAATGCACATGAATAAGACCAACAGGGTTCAATTTTCTTTACACCTCAAAAAATGCTCCTATTTAAAGCAAAGTTATAAAGGTAAAGGTAAAGGGACCCCTGACTGTTAGATCCAGTCGTGGACGACTCTGGGGTTGCTTTACTGGCTTTACTGGCTCATCTCGCTTTATTGGCTGAGGGAGCTGGCGTACACCTTCCGGGTCATGTAGCCAGCATGACTAAGCCTCTTCTGGCAACCCAGAGCAGCGCACGGAAACACCGTTTACCTTCCCGCTGGAGCGGTACCTATTTATCTACTTGCACCTTGACGTGCTTTCGAACTGCTAGGCGGGCAGGAGCAGGGACCGAGCAACAGGAGCTCACCACGTTGTGGGGATTCAAACCGCTGACCTTCTGATCGGCAAGCCCAAGAGGCTCTGTGGTTTAGACCACAGCGCCACCCGCGTCCCCTAAGCAAAGTCATAAATAAGCCCAAATCACTGAAACCACCATCCTTCCTGTATTGCATCAGCAAATAGCAGAAAATCAAAATCACTGGTAGTGTTCTCACCATTCTTTAATATCTATACAAAACACATGTGGAAATAGGATCAAAAGCTCCAACCAGATATAGCCCCCTTACTTTTCCCCATAACTAGAAGACTGTCAATATTAAAAACTTCCCAATACAGGGCTGCCTTCAGGTAACACTTAAAACTCTTTGGTGGCACATCAGACTAGCATAAGGAGTCCAACCTTCCATGCTTTTCCGTTCATGATTCCCAAGCACACAAATCCTAAGACACCTGGACCACTATGGAAGTAGTGAAAATTTCAAAGCATTCCGTTTGTCTTGCTCAGCTGTTCTGGATAGAACTGTCTCAGGAACATGCCTTGGCTTGGCAGGGCAGCAAGCCTTGTAAACAGGTTTTTTGGGGGTTTTTTAGCAAAAAGCTGGAACATCTAAGAAAGCTGCCATCACTAAAAAAAAAAAAAGTGAGTAACCTTTTCAGATTTTTTGATCCTCCTTGCATTTGTTTTTATTTATTTTCCTATAAACCAGACCCTTAGGATCCTTATGGAAGGCAGAAAATACATTTTAAACAAATAAATCCAGGATTTTCAAGCTAATCCATAACTGAGAGTTCACCAACCTTTTCCCCAAACCCTTCAACACATAGTATAGTACTGCAGGTGCCACATTTATGAAAAGAATAAATTATGTTTAATTACATCCAACCATATGCAAATTAAGTGCAGCAGAAATTGTGTTTTTAATACATCTCCAGAGCTGCCCATTTATCTCAGGTTAGTCTCCATAAACTGCTTCTATGAAATAAAACCTCAAGCTAAACTGAAGGAATGCAGAGTTGATTATTTATTGCATTTATATCCCAGCTTTTTCTCCAAGGAGCTCCAAGTGGCATACATTGTTCTCCCTCTCCTCATTTAATCCCCAAAACAACCTTATGAAGTAGGCCAGGCTGAGAGGCAGTCCCTAGCCCAAGGTCACCCTGTGAGTTTCGTAGAGTTGCCTGGTCATTTGATGTGCACATCAACTCCAAAACCCCTCAGATTGTCAACTGTCAAAGAAAGACTTAAGTTGACTCAGTATTCATTTAAATAAGTTGAACAGGAAATTGAGTTAAAATCAGCTTCCTTTTACCCATTTTGGAAGCTGAGTACTATTGTTTTAAACATTCAGTTATTCCCTCCCTTCAACCCTGTGCCTCAGGATAACTGCTCAGCTATTACATGAGTCCCTAATGACAATAAATATTACACCTGATTACATTTCTGATTCCAAGAACATTTGGTATAGCCTGAATTGTTGGGAGTGTTTTTATTTCTTAGAGACATCAAGTGGCAATACTGAGCAGTACAGCTTTTGAGATAAATGACATTTCACAATTGCTTTCTGAAGCATCTGCAGCTTAATGGACTGCTAATCCAGGAGCATTATAATATTAACGTACCTAACAAGTATTCACAGAAGGAAATGGAGAGAGTAATTTTTAGCACAACAATGTTCTCTGCAGAGCTCTATTTCCCCTCCAAATTTACTGTGCCAACGGATAAGAAACACCTGTTTTATTTTTATTTGTTAACTACAGAACTGTCTTCTCCAGATCAAATCTCACAAAAACTTCCTGCAATATCATCAACAACAGAATAGTAACCTGCGAAGGCTAAACAGGTTGGACGAGGCTGGGGATCACAGTTTGCAGTTTTACAGTACAGATACCCAGAGAGTGAGCCAAACCTATGCCTGGTTTCATTACTTTAAAAACAACCACCCCACAACTGCGGAACTGCTCTCTTATCAAGATATAAGCTAAACAAATAAGATCTTCATAAAGGATAAAATATTACTGCACGTATAGTTTCACCCATTTCAATGCCATCATATCGTAGTGATTGTCCAAAAGTGCAAAGATGGATAATATTCCTGTGGGATCTGACAGTGCCACATGCTTAGGATCACCCTGAAAACAATCATGCCATAAACATCTGGCCCTCCAGATGTTGCTGGATTATAAATCACAACTGACTGGGGTTGATGAAGTTGGAATCCAGCAACATCTGGGAGGACCACAAGCTCCTCATCCCAGCCGTAAATGATCGAGGAGCTGGCTGCAGAGATTTACAAGACAAAGAGATCCTGGGAAGAAACCTCAAACTCAGAAGCTAGTTGGATTTGATATATTATTCAAAGTCTCTATTGCTTTATTGGCCAGAGAGTCAAAGGACCATGGGAAGCTAAAGCCTATTGCCCAGCCTCCCAGGAAGAACATCACAGCATGGGGAAGACCAATCTATTGGTCAGAGATAGAACAGCTCCATGAATCTTTCCCTCCCAGAAAACATTCTGCTCCAAGTGCCAGCTGCCCTAGGACTGTAGAACCAAAGAGGTGCATGGTCTGGCCCATCCATCAGCCAGAAAACTAAGGGCTGTTGAATTGTGGGTTGGTGTGCACATCCCAGTGAACTCTGAGTTTATGGGTATCACCCATTGTTTGTAAACTGCCTTGAGAGTACAAATCTTCTACATCAATATATTTGGAAAATACATTTCAATCCCGGTTACTGCACGAGCCTTCCTAGCATCAGTGTCCCACAAGAAACAATACTCTGGGCTGGATCCAGACAAACAGTGCAATCCTAACGATGTCTACGCAGAAGTAAGTCCTATGAAGTCCACGGGGCACACTCCGAGATATATGGAGTTAGGACTGCAGTTTAAGTTAGTCATGCTTTAGTTCCTTTGAAATCAACGGGACATGGTAGTCGGGGCCAACATCTCCCACTAATTTGAGTGTTTCTAGCCCACTGTATCAAGAGAAAGATTTACAAGTTATGCAGAGATACTTACATCTGTTCCAGGATCATTAGCACTACCACTGCTGCGTAGTTTCTAGCATGGAAAGGAGAAAGTTACATTTAAAGATTCGCAACAAGACAGCCCTTATGTACAAATCTAAACATATAGCCTAATGAGAGAGATATATACATATATTTATTATCCTACGTGTGACTGAATTGGAAATAAATTTCCGACCATCCCCTAAATATTGCTCACAAGGGTGGCAGTTAGTCACACATCTGGGGTGACTCCTATTCTGCTTCCAAATGGTTGGTCATGGCACATTTGCTCCCACTATCCAAAAGGGGAAATACTTTATTCTCTTTCAGCACTTCCCACATTTGACTCAGAGCATAGCCACAAAGTACCAACATTTCAAGCCAAGTAATTAACATTTTCTGTACATTGCTACGCTTCAGTACATTTAGATATTCTGCACATTTGAAGTATTTAATCCTCTTACATTAATGAACTTGAAAAATGCTTAATTGGCCGAGTGTTTCAATAAGATGTACATTTTAAGTAATAGGGAATTTAGCTCTGTCAATATATACCTGGTACCACACAAAGCAGCCAAAATATTTCCTGCCCCAAGAACCTGGCCACTGTAATACACACTGTAGGAAAAAGTTCCAATAACTTAGTATGTACAATTCCCCACTGCAGTTACACACACTACTACTCACAAAAATCAGCTAAAGGACATTATTCAGATTTAAATGCATTTACTGATTTGAATTTAAGGGCTCATTGGGGCTTGCACAGGAGAAGTTTGTTGTGGAGCATGAGCTAAAATCATGATTAAATACAAGCAGTCGAATTGTAGATCTGCCAAATATACCTGTTTATAAGCACTGCAATATCACCAGATCCCAACCTGGTGACCTCCAAGTGTTTTGCCGTACAACTATCATCATCCCCAGCTGTTGGCCAAGGGGAGCTGCACTAGACTATAATATAATTACCTGCGAACTAAGCTGGGTCTTTATCCAATTGAAATAATAATTTAAATCGCTGCCTTCCATCAGTTCTCTTCCCCAAGCTGCTAGCTTGGCAATAATTCTGGCTGCCTGAAAGAAAGTGCAGAAAACATAAACTCAGACACATATTATCATAGATTTTGCAATAACATCATCAATGGATACAGCAGAGGAGCCATTGTTCAGCGGTAGCACATACACCTTGCATGTAGAAGGTCCTGTGTTCAACTTCCTACATCTCAAAGCAGAGATTGGAAAGACTCTTTTGAAACACTAGAGAACCACTGGCAGTCAGTGTCAAGACAGTACTAAGCTATGGATGCGGGTGGCGCTGTGGTCTAAACCACTGAGCCTCTTGGGCTTGCCGACCAGAAGATTGGGTGTTCAAATCCTCACGAAGGGGTGACCTCCAGTTGCTCTTTCCCAGCTCCTGCCAACCTAGCAGTTCGAAAGCATGCCAGTGCAAGTAGATAAATAGGTACTGCTGCAGCGGGAAGGTAAATGGCGTTTCCATGTGCTCTGGTTTCCGTCATGCGGTTCTGTTGCGCCAGAAGCGGTTTAGTCATGCTGGCCACATGACCCAGAAAGCTGTCTGTGGACAAACACTGGCTCCCTTGGCCTGAAAGTGAGATGAGCGCCACAACCCCATAGTTGCTTTTGCCTGGACTTAACCATCCAAGGGTCCTTTACCTTTTTACCAGAAGTCTGACTCTGTATAAGGCAGTTTTCTATGTTCCTAAATATTAATACCTTTTAAACAGGAGCATTACAATCTAAGAACTTTAGTTGCATCCAAGGAAGAGGGCTACAGTTCACAAACACTTATGCCATAGTAAATTTGTTAGTCTTTAAGAGCCACTAGACTCTTGTGAGAAGACAATCAAATAGCATAACCCCTCTACCACATCATCTCTTTTACTAATCCGGCTGGTTCAAGATCTTTACTGATAATAATATATGGCTGTCTTAAAATGTATTTAATCGCTGGCTTTTGATTAGCTAAACATTTGGAGCCTCTTGCCAACCTGAGGAGCAACAGAATGAAAGAGAGGCGTGAAAAGGGGCATTAGAATTAAAGGCTAGCAGTTTAAAAAGAAAGAAAACCTAGTCATTAGTTTATATTTATGAACTGTCCCATTCTAAAGGTTTGGGGAAAGAGAGAGGCTGAGCATTACAGCTAAATCTAATAATGTTCATGTAAAACTAAGTCCTTTACCCTGGCCTGTTTAAATCAACACTTCAAACAAGGTGACACTGATGGGTCATACAGCACATCCATATTGTACTCTGGCTTGGTCTCTGAAAATTTTATAGTCAGATAATGCAGGAATACTGCTAGGAATGCCTTCCTTCCATGGAAAACTTAAATACCATACTTTAAATAAAGCTGTTGTGTTGTTAATGGACAATTTATATAACCCTTAATTATAAAGTGCTGACAGGACATTGATATTGAAGGTCTAATAAATCTGTCCTAAGTTTTGCAACCAAAGGTCCCGTCTCAAACCCAGGCTATTTGACTGAGCTGAAAGCTTACCATGTGCACAGTGAAAAGATCTTGACGATTCAACATTGGAAGGAAATAGGACCATGCAGTGTTCTTGCCTCGTTTTGCATAGTCAAAGAAAATACTAACACGTTGGTGATTTTCCTGCAAGAAGCATAAATGGAAAGGAAACACAGTCAGAAAACAGATGGAGACAGTTTTATCCTTGGGGCACTTGGAGATCCGCTGAGATTCTTTTATAAACATAGTTGAAACATAGTTCTATATAAACATAGTTCTATTCTGTATGGATTGTTTTCACTTGCATATGTACATTTTATTTTTTAAATAATAATTTTTATTAATGTCAGGGGTTCAGGAGCAGAGGCAAGGGCAAGGGAGGAAACAGAGAGCGAGGGAGAGGAGGCAGAAGAAAAGATGAGTGATGACGACGACCCGAGATCTCCGAGTCTTTCCAGTGAATCAGAAGATTCACAGAAAGGAGCACCAGTGGCCAGGGCAAGGGGGGAGCCTAGGGGGACACCCCAGGAAGATAGAGCCAGAGGGGACTCAGAGGGGAGCAGTTGGAAATCAGGACCAGCGTCACCGCCAGAGAGCAGGGAAGAGGAAGGGCGCCAGGGATCAAGCGCTGGCAGCTCACAACAGGGGGGAGGGCACGAGTCAGGAGTGGCCACACCTCCATCGGGGAGCGAAGAAACGGTCAGACGGAAGGTGGAAGGTTGGGCGCGCGTGCCAAGTTCAAATGCACAGGAAGGTGGCGCAGTAGGCAGCCCGGAAAGGGAGCCAGGTCCTAAAGCCCGCCGAAAGGAGGGAGAAGAGTCAGGGGGGTCAGCGTCAGAGGAATCCCGGAAGGAAGAGACCCCGGGGGGCAGAGGGACCCAGAGAAGAACAGTCAGGCGGAAAAGGTGGAGCAAGGCTAGGATATTAAGTTGGTGTACAAGGGGCGGAGACTCAGATGGAGCTTCGCCGATCTAACCATGAGACGTAGAGTTGCACGCAGCAGCTTGAGAATGGAAACTGTAACTCAATAAAGACTTTTATTTAATGATCGCTGGCTAGCGTGATCCTCTGTGAGCTAGGATCTGGAAGCAGCTCTGACAGTAAGCTCCATCCCTAGATTGTGGGCATCTACGTCCTCGCGGAGAGGAGAGAAAGCGGGTGCCTACTAGCGAGCTCACGAACGGCAGACAACATGACGGCCGAACAGCAGATAGTGGAACTCAGAGAAGCAGTGACACGACTGAATGCCGAGGCTCTTGCATCCAGGAAGAGAGAGGAGGACGCAGCTGCCGCCTACAGGGATCTCCAGGTCAGGTTGGAAGTGCTTACGAAGCAAGGGCAACTGACACCCAAACCGGAGGGGATTGGGTTGGGGAGACGAACAGGCGGTCTGGTCTCTCACTTCGATGGGAATTTGCAACAGTACCCCAACTTTAGAGCAGATGTAATGTGTGCACTGCAACTGCTGAACAAAGACTTTAGAGATGAGCAAGAGAAGGTGGGATTCATCATGTCCCATTTGCATGGAGATGCTAAAGCATGGCTGCGCAATTTGTGGAGAGATAAGGATCCGGCGCTCCAAAATGCGGATGCCTTTATTAAAGCGATGGATGGGTGCTTTTTATCAAGCATTGACGTGGATCTTGCTCGGCAGCAGATACATGGACTGAAGCAAGGGAGGGCCAGCGTAAGGCAGTACCATGCCCGCTTTTTCGCTTTGGTCAGTGCCCTGGAATGGGACAGAGATTCGGCTCCTGTAAGAGACCTGTTTTGGGAGGGATTGCACGGCTCGGTTAAAGATGAAATTGCGAGGGGGGAGAGACCCCGGACCACGCAGGAGATCGTTCAGAGGGCGCTGGCGGTGGGGGTGCGGCTGGAAGGACGTCCGTGGAGCAGGGACGAAGGGCGTGGAGGGCGCGAACCAGCCAGGGGCTCCTCCTTCCTTCCCAGAGAAGCAGCGCGTGCGCAATCCACGCCTCCGCCAGGAGGAGGAGTGGAACCTATGGAGGTTGGAGGTGCAAGGGCTCAGTCAGCAGCCAGAGCCCTAGCACCGGCAGCAGTGAAAGCGAAGCCTCCTAGAGGGAACAGGAAGTGTTACATCTGCGATGATCCACAGCATATGGCGAAAGAGTGTCCCCAGAGGCTCCACAAGCACACTGCAGCCTCAGCAATGGTAACTGCAGCAACGCAGCAAGGACAACCACAGCAGGGAAACGACGGAGTCTGGTTGGAGGAAGAGGCACTGGGGCCCAGCCAGACGTGTCAGTGAAGCAGTCCCCAGAGATTTTACAGCCCATGGACCCCCTCCCGCCCAAACCGGTAGTGAGGCTCACCGCGTCGCTCCAGCTGCCCAATGGAATCACCATGGACGTGCCAATCACCATTGACTCCGGAAGCAATGCGGACTTTATAGGGCAGGACTTTGTCGACCGGCACGCTATACAGTTGCTGCCTGCCACGCTGCCCCTGCAGGTTGTCACGGTGGATGGCAGGGAGCTGCTAGGGGGGCAAGTGGTGAAGCAGACGCCACCAATGGTGATGCGACTTGGGAATCACAGGGAAATCATCAGCTTCAATGTCACTCAACTATCGGACACGCCCATTGTATTGGGCATGAGTTGGCTGGACAAGCACAGCCCGACGCTGGCTTGGTACCAGAGGCAGCTGACCTTCGGCTCTTCCTTTTGCGCTGAACACTGCATCGTGCCCAGGCAGGAAGGAGGGGAAGAGGAGTCACAGCTGCAGCTAGGCACGCTGCAAGCGGTTCCCCACAAGTACGCAGAATTTTTGGAGGTTTTCTGCGAGAAGGAGGCAGACAGGCTACCCCCCCACAGACCATATGACTGCAAAATTGACCTGCTGCCGGGGGCGGCGCTGCCCAAAGGGAAGCTGTATTCCATGTCTGAGGACGAACTGCAGGAACTCAAAGAGTTCATAGATCATAATTTGGAGCGCGGTTTCATCCGAGAGTCCAAGGCAGCGGGGGGCAGTCCGGTATTCTTTGTTAAGAAGCGGGACACGCCCCCAAAAAGACTTGTAGTGGACTTTCGCATCTTGAACAGTGTGACCAAGCCATCGGACTTCCCCATGCCCCGAATCGACGACCTCCTCGCAAAGGTACGGAAGGGCAGAGTGTTCACCAAGTTGGACCTGCGAGGGGCATACAACCTCATTCGCATGCGGGAGGGAGATGAGTGGAAGACAGCCATGTTCACGCCCCTGGGCACCTACGAATATAGAGTTATGCCTTTTGGATTGCAAAATGGCTCCCACGTTTTTCAAGCTTTCATGCATCACGTGTTGGCGGGGCTCCTCTACAAAACGTGCGTCTGTTTCTTGGATGACATCCTGATCTTTTCGGAATCGCAGCAGGAGCATGACAGACACGTCAAGGAAGTGCTGAGCAGGCTACAGCAACATAGGCTTTACGCCAAGCTGGAGAAGTGCCAATTCGACGTGACCGAGGTGGATTTCCTGGGCTACAAGTTGTCTGATAAAGGGCTCGCCATGGACAGCGCCAAGGTCCGAGCAGTGTTGGATTGGAAAAGCCCACGCAACCGGAAGGAGGTCCAACGGTTTGTCGGCTTCGCGAACTTCTATCGCAAGTTTATCAAAGGCTTTGCGATGCAGACAGCGGCCATCACGGACACGCTCAGCTCCAAGAAAAAGAAGTTCATCTGGACAGAGCAGGCGGAGCAGTCCTTTCAGGCACTCAAGCGTCTCTTCGCGTCGGAAGAGCAGCTGCTTCATGTCAACCCCAGCAGGCCGATGAGGGTGGAGACAGACGCTTCGGACAGAGCCGTGGGAGCAGTCCTGCTGCAGAAAGACCCGCAGGGGGTTTGGAGGCCGGGAGCGTTTTACTCAAGGAAGCTCAGCAAGTCCGAACAGAACTACACCATCTGGGACAGGGAGTTGCTGGCCATTCATGCAGCGTTCAAAGCGTGGAGGCACTTCCTGATCGGCGCCAAGCACACGGTGCAGGTCTGCACGGACCACAAGAATCTAGAGCACTGGCGCACGGCACAGTTCCTGAACCAGAGGCAGATACGTTGGGCTGAGTTCTTTGCGAATTTCGACTTCCGAATAGAGTATGTCCCGGGGGACACCAACATCATGGCGGATGCTCTCTCCCGTAAGCCACAGTATCTGGAGGAGGCAACGCCAGCGGCCGCCATGCACATCTTCGCACCGACAGTGTGGGCGTGCGCGGCGGCGACAGTTGACCTGGATGCGGTGCGACGAGCATTGCAGGATGACTCCTTCGCGCAAGCAAAGATGGCAGAGGTGCACAGGGGCACGGCAGCGACCGACGAGTTCCAGCTGCGAGATGGTTTGCTCATCCGTAAAGGGGCCATCTACGTGCCGGGAGACGAACTTCGCGCCAAGGTACTGCAGCAGCTGCACGACGCGCCCACTGCCGGGCACTTTGGCAAGGAGAAGACGGTGGAATTAGTAGCCAGAGACTTCTGGTGGCCCGGAATGAGAGGGGAAGTCGCGGACTACGTGGCGAGGTGTGACACCTGCCAGAGGTCCAAACCAGTGCACAGACCGCCGGCCGGACTGCTGGAACCGCTGCAAACTCCGTTCGAGCCATGGGAGAGAGTGGCCCTGGACTTTGTCACGGATCTGCCCAGCTCGAGGGGCAAGACGGCTGTGCTGGTGGTGGTGGATTTGTTCTCCAAGATGGCACATTTCATTCCGTGTGCGAAGGTGGCCACGGCGGAACAAACCGCCAAACTGTTCATAGACCACGTGTTCAAGGTTCACGGTCTGCCGCGGTCTATTCTGTCCGACCGAGGGCGACAGTTCATCTCAAACTTCTGGCAGAGGCTGATGGGCTTCCTGAACGTCAAGATCAACCTGGCGTCGGCTAGACACCCGCAGACCAACGGGCAAGCGGAGCGGGTCAATGCCATCATGCAGCAGTACCTGAGATGTTATGCGAATCAACAGCCTGCGACGTGGGTGGATTACCTGCCTCTCGCCGAGTTCGCCTACAACAACACGAAGCACGTGTCCACGGGGGTCACGCCGTTCTTCGCCAACAACGGGAGGCACCCTAGAACCTTCCCGGGACTGGAAAGAATGGGGGAAGGGGAGCCGCAGACAGCAGATGCGTTCGCGTCGGAGTTGCAGGAGGTCCACGATCAGCTGCGGCGGCACCTGGAGCTGGCTAAACACGCATACAAGGTACAAGCGGACAAACACAGAAGGGTTGGCGAAGAGATCCATGTGGGAGACTGGGTCTGGTTAGCAGCCCACGCAGTGCCGGCCAGGTCGTTGGCGAAGAAGAAACTAGGGCATAAACAACTGGGGCCCTACCAAGTCGACGAACAGGTCAACCCGGTGGCTTTCAGGCTGGCTCTTCCGGAGGGTTCCAGAATGCATCCAGTGTTCCACAGATCGGTGCTCACTCCCTACAAGGCACCTCACAGGTTTCAGGAACCAGGAACGGCACCGGGTCCGCTCCGAGAGAGAACCGGGCAAGGGGGAGTGGCACAGGAGGAGCGCATCAACGAAGTCACGGAGATTTTGGACTCCAGATGGGGGGAAGAGGGGGTAGAATACCTTCTCGCCAAGGAGGGCACCCCGGCCAGTGCCAACAGCTGGGTGCCGGGCTACGCTTTAGACGAACCTCTGCTCAAAGAAGAGTTTCATGCCCTCTTCCCACATAGGCCAATGCCAGCAGACTTTTTCGACGACTGGCTTTTCACGCCCACGCTTTCAGCCAGCATGTTCCGGGGGTTCGACTCGGACGAGGAACCGACACGAGACGCCCGTTCCCCAGAGGGGTCACCCTCGGGATCTGCTTCAGAACCCTCGTATTGGTGGGATGATCGACCAGAGGAGCAGTTCCGCAGAAGGTGGCTGGAGGGTCCAGGACGAGCAACGTCTCCAGAAGGCAACGAGGGAGAGACGGACATGGACGTTTTCGGGGACGACCCGGGTTTCGAGCACGGCGGCACAGAGATGGAAGCGGAGGTGACCGTCGTCAACGAGAGCAGGGAGGAAGAACCGGAAGACTTCGGATGGCGGCCCGCCACGGGAAGCGAACTGTATCCGACATTCGTCCCCCTGACACGGCAGCACCCAGATCCCGCACCGGAAGGAGGGGAGGGGGGAAGAGGGGGCTTCGAGGGGGGGATGGATGTCAGGGGTTCAGGAGCAGAGGCAAGGGCAAGGGAGGAAACAGAGAGCGAGGGAGAGGAGGCAGAAGAAAAGATGAGTGATGACGACGACCCGAGATCTCTGAGTCTTTCCAGTGAATCAGAAGATTCACAGAAAGGAGCACCAGTGGCCAGGGCAAGGGGGGAGCCTAGGGGGACACCCCAGGAAGATAGAGCCAGAGGGGACTCAGAGGGGAGCAGTTGGAAATCAGGACCAGCGTCACCGCCAGAGAGCAGGGAAGAGGAAGGGCGCCAGGGATCAAGCGCTGGCAGCTCACAACAGGGGGGAGGGCACGAGTCAGGAGTGGCCACACCTCCATCGGGGAGCGAAGAAACGGTCAGACGGAAGGTGGAAGGTTGGGCGCGCGTGCCAAGTTCAAATGCACAGGAAGGTGGCGCAGTAGGCAGCCCGGAAAGGGAGCCAGGTCCTAAAGCCCGCCGAAAGGAGGGAGAAGAGTCAGGGGGGTCAGCGTCAGCGTCAGAGGAATCCCGGAAGGAAGAGACCCCGGGGGGCAGAGGGACCCAGAGAAGAACAGTCAGGCGGAAAAGGTGGAGCAAGGCTAGGATATTAAGTTGGTGTACAAGGGGCGGAGACTCAGATGGAGCTTCGCCGATCTAACCATGAGACGTAGAGTTGCACGCAGCAGCTTGAGAATGGAAACTGTAACTCAATAAAGACTTTTATTTAATGATCGCTGGCTAGCGTGATCCTCTGTGAGCTAGGATCTGGAAGCAGCTCTGACAATTAAGTTTTCAATTTTACATTTCAAAATAAGCATTTTACAAACTTTAAAATATTCATTGACTTTCCTTCTCCGTCCATGGTTCATTTTACATATTATACATTCCTGCATATTTTACTATAACCATTCAAATCAGTTTTCCACTTTTAGATCCATAAAAAATTATTTACTCTGTTGAATTTATCTTAGTGCTGCCAGCGTTCTCAGCTGTATACAGTTATTTTTCAAAAATTCAATAAATGTTTTCCACTCTTTTTTAAATATATGTTCTTCTTGCTCTCTTATTCTATGTGTTAAATCTGCAAGTTCTGCATATTCTGTCAACTTAAGTTGCCACTGATCTTTAGTTGGGACCTTGCTCACTTTCCATTTTGGGGCTAACAAAACACAGGCCACATACATATTTTTTGGGGGGTGGGGAGTAGTTTTAAACATTTTTTTCAATTCATTATAAATCATTTCCCAATATACTTTTACCTTTTTACATGTCCACCACATGTGAAAAAAAGGTTCCCTCCACTTCTTTACACTTCCAACACGTATCTGATTCTGTTTTATAAATCTTAGCCAACCTACTCAGAGTTAAATACCACCTATGAAACATTTTCAAATAATTCTCTTTCAATAACATGCAGTAAATTTCAGGTCACTTTCCCAAAGTTTCTTCCAGAGATTAAGATCTATATTGTGTCCTATATCTATTGCCCAGTGTGCCACTGAAGCTTTAACAAGCTCGTCTTTTCTTTCCCATTCCAATAAAAAACTATACATTTTAGACAGAAGTTTATTCTTGTTTTGTAAGAGGTCTTTTTCAAATTGTGAGCTTTGGTCCAGAAATCCATTCTTTCTATCTAATTTAAACATGTTGTATATCTCGTGATATTGTAACTAACCCATAAGTTGGCTCCTTAAGTTTTCAACTGATTTCATTTTGGGGTCGTTCCCCCTGTAAAATCCAGCAGTTCCCTGTAAGTCACCCATTGTCTGCCAATGCATATGTACATTGTTGTTGAAGCTGCTTCACGAACAGACTTCTGTTGAAACGTGGTATTGAAATGTTGTAAGCAAACAAAACTAGATGTTGGACTAGATGGATCGTTGTTTGATTTTGCAAGCCAGTTCTTTGTTCCCCCTGCTTTGGAGAGGATTCATGCTTCTGGAAGGAGATTTGAGGCCCCTACCTGTTCTGACTCATTATGATTCTTTCACTCTCAGCTTAAACTTTTCAGGTGGTATGCTTGCCCAGAATATCAGCACAATGTGTTAATTTAAAAGTAATTTGGTACAGCAGCCCAAGATCTGCCTGTAAGTGCACTTAAGAGATGCTGCCTGAGCTTGTATAATCACCATGATTCGTGCTAAGCATGTCTTATTTTAAAAATGTAATTGCTACAAATCTAAAATATTAGAACACATTAAGGTAATTTTGCACTATTCAGAACAAAATGTATTGTTAAAAAAAATCAAAAATCAAGGAGGTCATCGGGCCGATAAAAGATTTGTTGCCAAGCAGACAGAACTGGCTTGTGCATGTACATGGAAATCAAACAAGTTATGCATACGTCCAGTGAGAAATGCTTTGCATATTTCATGCAAAATGTATTTTTCTTACTTCCTTTGAAGGGGAGAAACACATCAGCAAATATACAGCATACCTGTGATAATAGCGTCACCACCAACCACAGCTTCCCTGACCACATGTACCACAATGATTTATTACCCTGCTACTCCCCTCCTTACAGAGGCAATCAAAGCAACTAACAGAATTCAAGAAATAGACAGAATTAAAATATTAATCCACATAATGAATATCATAAACAAAAAACTACGGACAGCCTAAGAAAAGGCTTAGAGTGTCAACAGACAAACTTAAAACAGCAATAAAATAAAAAGTTACTCCCCTAATATTTGACTGTTCAAGATAAAATGGATAAGTGGGCTCATTATTTATATTTGATTAACGATGATCTTATACAATTTACGCAGTATGCAATGGATAAAGTGCTGTTCTGTAGATGTAGTCGGGAATGTTAATAAAAATAAATGCATATCTCTGTTGGGGTTTTTTATTTTTGAAAAAGGTTAACTGATTCATCTATTAATGGTTTCAGCCACACTTGTTCCAAGCTGTAAATGCAATCTTACTAACTGTATCAAAGGTACTTTCCACAAAGTACAGAGTGCAGGCAGAACCTAGCAGATGTTGATCACAGAAAGCTTATTCCACAAGGCATTGCTGCTCGGCCACCGCTGATCATTTCAGCAGATAAAGCACACAAGCTCCACTAAAATCACTAAAGGCCACTTGGTGCCTTGCAAACCAATTTAAAGTGGGAAGCAAGCAGAAAGCTGTTTGTACTGAAATGAGATACCCACATACCAACAAGCACTGGAAATGGGGGGGGGAAACCAATTAACTTACCTGCAGCATATCATCCACCATTGTTAAAATGTACTGAACCGTTTGTTCCTTGGAGATGTGAGTCATGAGGTTTATGAACGTTTTAGCGCACTAGGGAGGAAAGAAGTAATCCAAAGAAAGTTAGAATTATTCGCAAGTGTTTTCATTCTTATTTTCATTTGGCAATCTTGCAAGCACAGCCTGTGTCAGGAACACTGAAACAATCCAAAGTTGTTTCCCTGTAATAAACACAAGTATTGGGAAACTTCTCCCCAGCCTACTACTATTGCACTGGCTGCATTCATTTAATCAGCAGTCCAAGCAGAATTTGGCAATGGGTTCTTGACTGTTTCCTCTAGAATAGAAAGGTATGCTGTGTTTAATGCATGCCCAGCAGACACAAGGCCATAGATGAAGAGAACAAGGCACAATCCCATAAAATAAAGCAGGTGGTAATAACCTTTGTCCTTTCAGCTGTTGCTAAATGGTATCTCCCATAATCCCTGTCCGTTGGCCATGCTTGCTGGGGCTGATGCGAGTTTTAGTTCAGTAGCATCAGGAGGACAAAAAACTCCCCACACCTGAAGTTAAGGTCTACTATGGTTTCTAACAGGCACAAAGGGGAGGCAATGATGAAGACATTTATGTATGCTGAGCTTCACTAACTTCAACAAAAATGTGCAAAACTGCCCATTATACTTTTCGAAATTAACTAATATGGGAGTGGGGGAGATTGATTTTGTTCCTAGTCTGAACAGGAGAAGACATATTCATAGGGTAAGTGCTCCAACATAGGGTTGTCCTATGTCCAGAATTTCCCAGACATGTCCTGTTTTGGGGGGGCAGTATGCCCCCTCCAGGCAGAATTTGGCACTGTATTTGAAATGTCCGGGTTTTGGGGGAAGGGGTATTTATTGGGGGAGGGGTTGGAGGGACACATGCATGCCACCGAAGCGTGGAAGAGGGCAGGCACTGTCCAGGAAGGTCATTTTCAAAATATGGCAACCCTATCCAACAACAATTACTGCATTAAGAGGAGTACTTATATAAAGTGTGCCTATACTTTAACAAGCAACTTTTAAATAATATTTACAATGGCTGTAGCCAGATATGTACAAGTGTCAGTATACTCGTGCAAGAAGGTTTTTGAGTTGTTTCCTTCTCACTGCAGCCCCAACTTCCCCCAAAGCTGCTCTGCAAAGTCAAGGCACGCTCTGGAACAGTATGGGGTGGGGCAGAGAAAGAAGAGAGTTGCAAGAAAGGAGGCGGCAAATCGCCAGGCAAGGCTGGGAAACTCTGCCTGAAACCCTGCAGAGCTGATGCCACTCAGCGTAGACAACAATGATCCAGATGGACCAATGTTGCAGCTCAGTATAATGCAGCCTCCTCTTGTCCTATGTAATTACACTCCTTCTCCAGCTACAACCCAGTTCTCAATGGCACCCTAAGCCACATTCTCTAAGCACCAAGTGTGATTTGCACTAGCATGCAAATGGCAAGCAGTTAAACTACACTTTTGGATTAGTTGCACACAAAAATCTGACTGCAATAGCAGAACCCATAAAATGCTCAAAAGGAGGACTGCATATTCAAACAGAGGTCTAAGGCATTCTAACATAACCTATGGACTCTGGTGAAACTTCCATAATTTATTCTGCCTTGGGATACTGGAATACTGTGTCCAATTCTGGGCACAACAATTTAAGAAGGGTGTTGACAAGCTGGAACATGTGCAGAAGAGGGCAACCAAGATGATCAAGGGTCCGGAAACCAAGGTTTATGTGGAACAGTTGAAGCAGTTGGGTATGTTTAGGCGGTATGTTTAGCATGGAAATGAGGAGACTGAGAGGAGAAATGATAGCCATCTTCCTATATCTCAAGGGCTTCATATGGCAGAGGGAATAAGCTTGATTTCTCCTGCTCTGGAGGGTCGGACTCGAACCAATGCCTTCAAGTTACAAGACAGGAGATTCTGACTAAACATTGGGAAAACTTTCCAACAGTATGAGCTAATTGACCATGGAACGGTCTCCCTCAGGAAGTTGTGGACTCTCCTTCCTTGGAGGTTTTTCAGCAGAGGTTGGCTGGCCATCTGCCTGGGATGCTTTAGTTGAGATTCCTGCATTGCAGGGGGTTGGACTAGATGACCCTTGGGGTCCCTTCCAACTCTACAATTCTGGCTTGCATTATTTATGCTTCTTGTCATCATACTCAATGGTAGAAAGTGCAGAAGGCATACGGTTAATTCACCAGGACATTTTCACAAATGATCTATGAGGAAAGCTGGCACAGAAGCAGAAATATAGATGACAAACTTTTAAAACCAGAATGCCAAAGACAAAACAACCACACACATTGGCTGTTCCTAGAACAGGAGATTGCCCCAAAGAGATGCTGGGTTACCTGGCTGCCTTCATTTTTAATCAATTCTTGTTTCTCTTCTGGGCTCCTTTTCTGCTCGAATCTTTGAATAAATTCACAGTCTTCTGCTGAAATCATCTGCCCTCTAGCAAGGAAAACAAAGCTTTAAGGACTTCCTGTGCTACCATTGTTTTACTGCTTGTAGATTTAACAGAATATATCCTGCTGTTCAAAAAATTTTCCCCGAGGTGCTAATGTAATAATTTCCTACAGTGACTGTTTAGTGAGCACACTTCCCTTTCCAAACATATTAAATAAATTTGGAGCATGTACTGTGTTTAGCCCAAGAGCATGGATGCTGTCCAAAGCCATTATCTTGCAAGGAAAAGGGCAGTGAAGACCCCAGTGTATCTTTGACGATTCAAAAGCTTCTATGGAGCCAAGGCTAATGGAATTTTTGACTTTTTTTCCCTTGAAGCAGTAAACCCCAACTCCATGCCTAATCATAAACTGCTTTTGAAAGGTCTACAGTGGTACCTCTGGTTATGAACTTAATTCGTTCCGAAGGTCCATTCTTAAGCTGAAACCGTTCTTATCCTGAGGTGCGCTTTCACTAATGGCGCCTCTGGCGCACGATTTCTGTTCGCATCCTGGGGCAAAGTTCGCAACCAGGAGCAGCTGCTTCCGGGTTAGAGGAGCTCATAACCTGAAGCATTCGTAACCAGAAGCGTTTGTGACCAGAGGTACCATTGTACTTAGTTTCATAAGAACTTAAGAACAGGCCTGTACTCTTGTACAGTCTACAAGAACAGCATAAAGTTGACCATGTTTTGAGTAAACTGTTTTCAAGTCTTTATATCCTTGAGTCTGATTTGGAAGCTCCAGCTACTGTAGACTGCAGCAGCCAGATTACTTTTTCCCTTTTCTGGTTAAGAATACTTGACACCATTGTTAAAACAGCTGCAATGGCTGCCCATCTGCTACTGAGCCTAGTTCAAGATTCACGTATTGATTTACAACTTGAATCCAGGATACCTCAGGGATCTCCTGAAACTTTATATCCCAGCTTGATCACCAAGATCAACTACAGGAGCATCTTTGGTCATTCCCTGAGTTTGTGAGGCTCATCTGACAACAATGAGAAACTGAGCCTTTAGCTTCCACCAGTCCTGTGGGAAATCCTGCCAAATAGTTCAGTGGGCACCTTCTGTGCCAACTTTTAAACGCCTGCTGAAAACCTTTCGGTTCCAGAAGGCCTATGCAGGCAGTTAAAAGTACATCGTCCACAATGGTCGATTGATGTGTGTTTTTAATTTCTCTTTTGCTCTTAACTTGTACTTAAATGTTATTGTTTCATTTTACGTTTATACATTGTTGTAAAGCACTGTGACATATTTTTTAATGACACAGTGGTATATAAACATTTTTATAAATAAATAAAAGATTCAGTGTATTTCTATGCAACGTTAACATGTTTTGGGTAAACCACAGGAAATCATCTATTGATTGTGAATTTCAATGTACTGTACTATTTTACCTTCCCTTAAATTTAGAGTTAATCAGCACACTGCTTAGAAAAGATAATCAAGCCCAAAGAAAAAAGCCTTATTAAAAATATATGTTTTTAAATTGCAAGATAATATTCATTCCTACCATTTCAGAATAGTAACTAATCCTGGGCACTGGTGCCAATAAATAAATAAAGATTCTTAGACAGCAGTCCTACATCTTTTGGTTCCCCAACACCCTGACAACTTTCCAATGACAGACCAACATAATTCCAAGGCCATGAGGAAAAACAGCTGCTGATTAGGGATAAAGAGCATGTCCTAAGTGATGTTATTCATTAAAAAAAAAAAAGCCCTCTTGCAATCAGTCAGTGACACAGTAACTTGTGATTCAGTTTTCCTTTCAATTATAGATTTTCCTTGCAAGAAGTGTAGTTCTTCTGTTCACATGAAGTAGTAACAGTCTTTTTTTTATTTCTTTGCAATATTGAATTTGATCAGGCTGTAATCTCATTACTATTATTGTACAATATAATATTGTTCCAATTCTGTAATTATTTCATCAGACAATGCCTGGTGAATATTAGGTGTTTGCTTTCCTGTGAATTTCACTGGTATTGTTTGTGAATTAATGAATCAAATGGGGGGGGGGGATAGTAAGTGAATGTGGCCACAACTACTTAGACATTCCAGCCCACCCTTTGACCTGGCAATGTTCTTTTGTGCTGGTTAAATTCTTCTTTGTGAGCAATGGAGATCTGGGAGGCCTTTTTGTGTGTAGTTAATTATGTAGTTAAATGGCAGAAAGCAATCTTAAGGATAGTGGAATTCCTCAACAAATTGGCATTTTAAAACCTAGATTTTGCCAGACTTCTGAAAAAGTTTAAGAAAATTGTTAGGAAAAAATGTTTCTATCAATCATATCCATCCATGGAACCCTACCCTTATTTGTTTTAACGAAATATCATTTCTGGTAATAACAGTTAATTTTCACTAACTCAGTATTTTTCCAGTTCTCCTAACAGCATGCAAGACCTTCCAAAAGCATAAAAACTGTAACTAGTTTAGAAGCCTAGAGATATATGCTCCTTCTGGGAACCTGTGCCCAGATACTAACTTACTGGAGATATGACTGCCAATTCACTTTGTTGGCCCGAACCTCAGCAGCTTTGGCAGCAATGATATTGGTGGGGACAGCAGCATCTACAGCACCCCGGATATCCATTTTTATCTTGATGTCAAAACCTGTTAAGAAAATAAAGGCTGCTATCAGTTTACATTGAACAAAGTGATTTCAAGAGCTCGAAATTGTGTTTATAAAGCTGCTAAACCTACGAGAAGTGACTATAGTTCATCCAAAAGTTTAAACCCCACTAACTTCAAATAAGAATTAAGAATGTTCTTAACTTTTTAACATTGAAATTAATGAGGCTTACAAGTCTGTATGTTCCACGGGATTGTTCCAGGTGCAGGCATTTGCATACCATATTATTTGCTTATTTTCTACAGTTGCTCATTGAAGCCTATTCTGCATACACCTCAATTTTCCAGGCATTATATATTATGCTATCCTGACTGTACACTGATTTGGAATCAAACATCTTCTAACAATTTTCTTTTTAAGTCCAAGGCCCACATAGTTGCAGAAGTATTACAGTAATATATACAACATGATCAGCTTTGAAAAGATTTCCATGCAATACATAAAGCAGTTTTGAATAAAACAGAACTATAATCCTATAATTCCCTTACCTGTATGATATAGGAGACGGCAGGCAGAGACCACCCCCTCCCACAACAAGGTATTAATCCGCTCCCTGGCCCAGCCAGCTGTCCCTTCTCTGCTAGTTTTTTATCAGCCAGGATGGGGGGGAGCAGGGGTCCAGAGTACAAGCAGGCGTTCTGACCAATCCAAGCACCTTGTCAATGTCCTCAAGCCATAACCAACTGAAGGCCAAAACAACAGGACTAGACAGTGTTCTGGACACCCCTTAAGGGTTATCTGCTGTAATAGTGGAGTCAAGATCCCAGTGGATGTAAGCGATGTTTTGCAAACAAGTCACAGCAAGCTGCCATCAGGTCTATCACCTCCTTTGGGCCAGACTGTAAAAGGCCCTGCACTACCAGGAAAAGCTCTGTTGTACAGCACAATGAGGATGCAATGGAAAGCCTAAATCTCAACAGGAAGTGATCTGCCCCGACAAGGAAGTGATGTCAATATCAGATCACCTTCTTCCTGCTCAGCCAAGAAAGCAGGGACCAGAGTGTGACCTTCCACAAGCGTTGGGACAGCCCCATGGTCGTCATGGCAGCCATGAAGTCCTGATCCACCCCAGAGCTGACAGCTTCAACTTGGATGTTGAAGTCCCCCAACACCAGCAATCTGGGAGTCCTCAGCATCACCTCCAAGATCAGCTCTATCAGTTCAGCCAGGGAGACCGCTGGGCAACGAGACAGACAGTAAACCAGAAGAATCCCTAATCCCAAAGTCAGCAACACATATACTCTAAATTCACACACACACACACACACACACACACACACACACAAACACACACACCTCGACAGACAGCCTGGAGAGAAAGAGTGTTCTCACTTCTCACATTCTATCAGCTCTGGCTCAGGGCAATTCCCTCCCCCCCCCCCCCCCCCGCTGAGGTAGCAGCTACTTTGTGGAACACTCTACTTAGAAAAGTTTGTTCACCTCTTTATTTCTTGAACAATTATTCCAACCAAGCTAATACAATTAATTAAAAAAATCCTCCCAGTGGGATATAGCTCCTCTGATGCTGGGTATTTATTATTATTGTATTAGGATGGGGTGGGGCTTATCACACTTTTATATTTACTTTGATAGTGCTAATTCATTTTAGAAAAGTAGTAAGTAAATAAATCAACAACAACGCAAGAAAAAATGTGCAGAATGCCCTTTCATTTATCATAAACTATTCAGTATTATGTGACATGGGCATTGTTCCAAAGAGGATCTGCACATTTGAGATTGTAGATTTGTTGCCAAATAAAGTTCAGGCTGCTAACAAAACTCAGTTTCATTTTTGAGACAAACAGTTTCTGGTTCAGGCAGCAAGTAATTTTGCCCAGCAGCTAAGGATTAACTTGATTTCTACTTTCTGTGACCTATAACCAATGTCACTTCCCCTTTCCAGCTAAGGGGTAACTTTTCAATTTTTCAACCCTATACAGTACACCCTTTCTAGCTGTAAGCACAAGTTCAAGCATGAACAACATTGTGCTGCATGAACAAGACTGCACTGCACATCATCCTAAAGTGATACTTTTTTCTTTTCTTTTTACAGAATGGAAGTATAGTTTGAATACCAGAATGTATGACCTTCACCACTTCTGCTTTCTACTTTCTTAGGGGGCGTCTGGCCTAGTCCAGCTCTGATGCCAAAACAAGCTGCCTGAGTTTTTAATGCATTAAATCATTGTTAGGGCAGAACTCTCCATAAACATCAGATAACTCAGCCTGACTGAACCTGTTCAAACTTCATCAGGACCATTTGCCTACACACAAAAACCATATAAACTGTTTCCTCCCTTCCACTGGAAACATGCAATGACTGTTATTGGATGAAACATTTCCTTCTGCCCTCTGTGTTAGTGTCAACAAGATCAAGTCTTACCTCAGATGAAGGAAGTTGAACAACCATTTTTCATTCTGGCATACAACCTAAGTGCACCTATATGTACTCTAAAAGTCATTAGCAGTACCAAGATACTGGTTTGATTACAAGGAGCACAAACATTTAACGAAGTGGTGAGAGAAAACTTAATGGTTCAGTAAGCTCAAGGACAGCAAGATTCAGAAAAACAAAGCTCTTATAGAAAGACTGAAATAACTAGACAATTCCCATCCCGAGATCAGAGTGGCCCTGTGCTGTTTTGCTTTTTTAAAATATGCACAGCAGCATCTTCATCTTGGCACTTATTTTAGTCGCCTTTCTGCACCACTTAAAGAACATCTAGCCCAATAGCTGAGAGTGCAGCAGAGCAATCAAATTCATGGATTCCAAGACTAGCAAAGGCTGGGATTAGCCACAACAGCAAGGGGGTTAAAAGCCAGGACCTCAGTAATGCCTCCTAAGAACCAGAAGCCTGGAGATAATAGAGAACCACCCTGCTCTGCTTGTGACCTTCCCTGCGGCATCGAGATAATCACTCGCCGCTTAAACAGATGTTGGGAATCCGCAAGAGCTTTCCTAGCTGAGAGTATTTTGCGTGCAGCGGGCACGTGGGTAGCTCGGGAGGCGAGAACGGGGCGGCCTTCCGTGAGTTCCAGCTGAGTCTCCAGGGCAGCGCGCAGCTTCCTTGCCAGCGATGCTCGCCCGGAGGCAAGCGGGCGCAGCGCCTGTCCCTTCCCGGTGCCCACCAGCCCCACCCCAAGTCCAGCCCCTGTCCCGCTCCCGGGGCTGCAGGCCTCACTTACCTCCTTCGCTTCGTAGGCCGGAGATGAAGTCCCCGGAATCCGCAGCGGCAACGGGTGACCCAGACTCAGCAGCTAAGCAGAAGAGGGACAGTCGAGGCTCACGGTCATGTGACTGCGCTCAGCTGACAACAACAGCGGCCGAGATAGGGCGACGCTACGGGTCCCCGGAAGGCTCCGTTCGCGAAGCGGGAAATGTTGGCCAAAAGAGGAGGCGGGGGACGCCGCGAGGGCGAGCGTGCTGGGTCGGTACGTTAGAGCGCTGTGTAGACGCAACTTTTATTTTCAGCGTCACAGAACGCTTTTCTTTTTATTTTCTAACGTTATTGGAGGGTTAATGGGAGAGTTTGAAGAGAGCCTTTGCAGGCAGCTGTGATAAAACAATCATATGGCCTGGTCCGTGGCAAGTTTAGTAACGCAATGACCTCCAATGCACTCGCCCTCCCCGCAGCGCGCGCACGTACACAAACATAGAACTTTGATCATCTGCACAAGTTCCAGCTTGTCCATATCCTTATTAAATTGTGGTGCCCAGAACTGGACACATCATTCCAGGTGTGGTCTGACCAAGGCAGAAGAGTGTTACTGTTACTTCCCTTGATCTGTTACTGTTACTTCTGTTGATGCAGCCTAGAAGAACATTAGCTTATTTTGCTGTTGCTGCATCACACTGTTGACTCGCGTTCATCTTGTGGTCTATTAAGACCCCTAGATCCTTTTCACGTGTACTACTGACAAGCCAGGGGTCCCCCATCTTATATTTGTGCAGCTGCTTAAAACCTGACATTTTTCCCTAGTGAAATTCATTTTGATAGTTTGGGTCTTGTTCTCCAATCTGTTAAGGTCATCTTGAATCCCAATTCTGTCTTCTGCGGCAGACAGAAATGGGAGCTCCTCCTCCCATTTTGGTATCATCTGCAAATTTGATGAGCACCCCCTCAATTCCTTCTTCCAAGTCATTTATAAAGACATTGAACAATAGCAAGCATCTCACTCTTTGGGTTTTGGTCAGTCAACCAGCTAAAAATCCACCCAACAGTTACATTGTTCAGACCACATTTTACCAGCTTCTCTGCAAGAAGATCATGGGGGACTTTGTCAAAAAGCCTTACTGAAATCAAGATACACTGCACCCCCAGCATTCCCCTGATTCACCAAGATTGTAATTCTATCAAAAAAGAAATGAGATTCGTCTGGCATGACTTGTTTTTGAGAAACCCATGCTGGGTTGTAGTAATCACAGCATTCTTTTCTGAGTGCTCATATACAGATCTGTTCTAGGACCTTTCCTGGTACAGTGGTACCTCGGGTTACAGACGCTTCAGTTTACATACTGTCAGGGCTGCCTCAAGTCTCAGCTCACAAAAGACCAACGCCTTTCTTTTCTTATATACAAAAGTGTTTATTGCAGTTCATTGTTTGCTTCAGATCCGAGGCGCGCAGCCCTACGTCTGCTAGGCTTAGACCGCTGAAGTCCCTTCTGAATCTGTCCCTCCCTTGCACCAGTTTAAGAGGCTTGCGCTGCTCCACCTCTTTCTCTCTTTCCTTTTCCGCAGGGTCTTTCTGCCCGCTGGGGTTTCGCCCCTCCTGGATTCCTCCGACGCGGAATCAGACTGCTCTTGCCCCCTCCTGCGGGCTTTGGGACCTGGCCCCTCCTCCGGGCTCCCTGTACTTCCGCGCGCCTCTACATTTGAACTTGGCGCGCGCCCCCAACCTCTAACTTTCCTTTTGACAGCTACGCTACTCCCTTCACTACTCCCCTCCCCTTCCGGGAGGGTGGCTTGCTCCGACCTCCCTCCTTTCTCTGCTGCCGGAGCCGCCTCCCCTGATACACTGGAACCTCCACCCCCTTCGCTGCACTCTGGCGGGGAGGCTGGTCCTGACGCCCAGCTGCCACTTTGGGATCCCCCGCTGGCCCCCTGCTCCTGACAAGTCCCCCCTGGGGCTCCCCTGGCCTTGACCACCGGCGCCCCCTTCTGGGAATCCTCTGATTCGCTGGAAAGACTCATGGAATCTCTAGAGTCATTGTCATCCTCTTCCTCGCTGTCCTGGGATTCATCCCCATCGCTCTCCATCTCCTGCCTACCCTGTGCCTCTGTCCCTGAACCCCTGACACATACACTTCAGGTTACAGACTCCGTTAACCCAGAAATAGTACCTCGGGTTAAGAACTTTGCTTCAAGATGAGAACAGAAATCGTGCGGCGGCAGCGGGAGGCCCTATTAGCTAAAGTGGTGCTTCAGGTTAAGAACAGTTTCAGGTTAAGAACGAACCTCCAGAATGAATTATGTTCTTAATCCGAGGTACCACTGTATTGACATAAAGCTAACTGGTTGGTAGTTACTTGGGTTTTCTTTTCCCCCTTTTCGAAGATGGAGACAACATTTACCTGTCTCCAATCTGCAGGGACTTCACCTGTTCTCAAAGAATTCTCAAAGGTTATAGACAGTGGCTCTGACATTACATCCGCAAACTCCTGTAGTCAGTGCTTTTTTCTGGGGGGACGCAGGGGTACGCATACCCCTAAACATTTTGTGAATCTACGTTTGGCCTCATTGAGGGGCAGTATTTCAATATGAGTAGGAATAATAATAATAATAGTAATAATAATAATAATAATTTATTTATACCCCGCCCATCTGGCTGGGTTTCCCCAGCCACTCTGGGCAGCTCCCAATCAAATGTTAAAAACACAATACAGCATTAAACATTAAAAACTTCCCTAAATAGGGCTGCCTTCAGATGTCTTTTAAAAGTAGGATACAGTGGTACCTTGGGTGGCTGGGGAAACTCAGCCAGATGGGCGGGGTATAAATAATAAATTATTAAATTATTATTCTAGAGGGTTAATGTGGGGGGGGATGGTAAGGATGGTGGTGAGATGACAATCCAGCCACATGGGTGGGGAATAAATAATAAAATTGTTATTACAGTGGAACCTTGGTTCTCGAACGGCTTAGTTGACAAACAAATCAACTCTCAAACACTGAAAACCCGGAAGTGTTCCAGTTTTCGAACGTTTTTCAGAAGCAGAATTTCCGATGCGGCTGTTGGCTATTGTTTCTGGGGCACCTGTACCAATCAGAAGCCGTACGTTGATTTTCAAACATTTTAGAAGTCAAACGGACTTCTGGAATGGATTAAGTTCAAGAACCGAGGTACCACTGCATTATTATTATAGCTGTGCATCCCATTATTTCAAGTAATAATAATAATAGCAATCCCTCTTGTGCATTTTGGAAAGTAAATGTTCAAAATGGAAATAAAAGGCTCACAATACACAAAGAGCTCCCTCTCTGTTTCTCTGGATTGCACCTAATTCAGTGAGACTAATTGCCAGGTACAGGGTTGCGATCAGACAGAGTATCAGTCTTCGAATGACATATTTCAGTTTTATGTAATGTAAACCAGCGGCACACCTTCCGGTGGGAACTGCTAACATATGGAACAAAACTCAATAATATGATAATTTATTATTATTATTATAGCGAAAGCAAAAGTTCAAATACTTTCACCAAACATAAATTGCAATTTAATGAGATGAAACAATATTCCGTATTTCCTGATGTATGCCTTCATATGTTTTCATTTGATTACAATATATGACAAAACATCAACAGTTCTCAAGCTTTGTTTTGCTGCTGTAGCTGCAGGTGTTTTACTTCCTGGGAAAACAATCACTTGGGTTGTCTGGCTTGCTATAAACCTACTGCCCCTAAATTCCAATTGCACACATGGTTCTTTCCTGCGTGCACATGTTCTTCCACATCACTTCCTCCCATGTGTGTTATTGGGGGATAGACAGGGCCTTGAGGGTAATCCCCACTTGTGCAACTGATCTGCTTGTGCAAACAAGACTTCCCCTTCATCTCCACTCTTGCAGCCGGCTGCTCAGTCTTCGAATCTGCTCCAGGGAGTTGGTGGCCCTCTAGAGCAAAGTATGGGGAGAAGGCTGAAAAGGAGAGGAAGGGCAAGACTGGTCACTTTTGCTGGAGTGATCTTGGATCTCACCCAGAATGCATAAAATAACTTGGGGTCAGCCCATCTGTTAGTCTCCACCCTTCATGGTGTTAAGGGTACCAACAGACTTGACTTATGCAAGGATGTGGAACTTGTGGCTCTCCAGGAGTCACTAGACTACAGCTCCCACCATCCTTGACCCAATGACATGCTGGCTTGGAGCCCAACAATATTTGGCAGGCCACAGGGTAGCCTGTCTCTCTCTCTTTGGTTTAAGTCCAACACAACCCACACACTACCATGCAGCCTCCTGTACAACATAATACATAAAAACACACCAAATATATAAATCACTCTCAAAAGCTGAGCTAACAGGGATTTTGTTCTGCAAAACATAATGTCTGCAAAAGACTGTGCTGCTGTAATTTGATTATAGCAAGCACAGAACAGAGCGAAACCAAAGGGCACCAATTTGTCACAAATATAATTATGAAAGTATTGCTGACAGACTAAAGTGGTCATATCATTAACAGGTTCTAATGAATGAATCCATTATGACAATTTAACCTGGTTTTCATTCTGTAGTCTTCTGCTCCCACCTTTAGGCAGAATGGATGATGGATACATATAATTTAAATGGTGTGGTTTAATGCAACCGGTTAATCAGGTCTTATTTGTAGAGAGAGAAAAAAACTATTTCTGTGCTATTTAAGCTAGGATCAAAGACCTATTAATAAGCTACCTGAAGTTTCTCAGTGTTCACTTATATCGCTAAAGTCACATTTTCATTTAGACAGGAAGGATTAGTTAAATCAGTTGGCTACTCTGTGATTGACAAATACCACTGGTCTAAGTTGGACTCAGCAGTTCAGTGTCACGTTCCAATCCCTGTGGAACTGTGTCATCCTTATGCCTAATCTTTTCTGTACAGGACTACACGTAAAAACCAATTCACTGAACAATGCTGCTTTGCTCTCAGTGTTAATTGTCACGGCTACAATGAGTTAAGATGCTTCATCAGATATTCTGTATCAGGATTCATTTTTCTTATTGTTGTTGTTTTAGATTCTTTATCAACTTGCAATCACCAAGCTAAAGCAATCCACTAATACTTGGACTAATACTTTGTGGAATTCAAAGGCGCTGCACAGACAACAGATAATCCTGTTTGCCCTCCCAGCTGTAAGCAGTGCAGGAAAGATTGAATAAACTTCAAGAGAATCAGATACTTGTCCCATTGATGCAAGGAGAAGTTAATCTTACGCTGCTTTCATTTGCTTCAGTGTCTGGATTTGAAGTATATTTTCTATTAAAAAACCCTGACATTTTCCAAAGAAAACGGAGTGTGGAATTGGATTTAGAAATATGCCCTTTTATGACCTATCAGTGTGGAGGCAATATCTATTTTCCTTCAGGACACAGAGCACAAATACAGAAGATGAAAATGAAGACACCACAGCTCAGCTGTTTTTCAAGGTAAGAAAAAGTTTGGAATAATGAAAAGAGAGGGGCAATGAGTTAAATTAATGCTGTTGCATCACTAATGCTTGGTTCAGAGAGAGGTGGCAATGTCTACAATGTGATGTCTCCTATATGTGATAACAGCAATAAAAAAGATTGCTGCAAAATCATAATGTATAGTTAGGGCCCTGTTCAGGTCTTTCGCCAGCATGGAAAATGAGTCCAGTAGTGCCTTTTAAAACTTGATTTTTTTACTCCTTGGTGGTCTCATTTTAGCTCCATGTCAGTCCTTACAGAAGCACTGAGTTTACTGTTAAAGGGAGTAATGCATGTGCTCTCAATTGATTCCTAGATCAAACACAAGAATTTTATTTTGCCATGAGTTTAGGAAGCTGCTGCTGTGTCAGTTTCTCCACCTATGAAGTCATGATAAAAAATTTAAAAGCTGCAGTGCTTAAGAAAGAGAAGTAGTGCTGTAAATTGCAAACACTGTAGCATTCTTCACCACTTTCCTGTTTCTATATTTAATTCCTCCCTTCTCCCAGCCAGTTATCTGCTAAGCATCTCTCTGAGTCCTGCACTACAGGTGCATTGCTCATTCAGGAGATCATCCACAACCATTCAAGGAACACTGATGTTCTTTTGTCAAATCTCAGCATCCATCTGGAAACTTTTTTTTTGCAAAAACCACAGTGGCAGACCTGTTCACAAAAATCAGACAGCAAGCCCACAACACAGCCTTTGTGTGACACCAGGCGCGCCTTGAGTCACTGACTCTCCCTTCCAATCAAGAGCCCTTATATGTCACCAATTCCTAAGGACTTCACCTTTCGTTTTTAAAGTGCACATTTCTAGTCCTCATTGCTACAGAAATGAATTCAATAATTTTAAGAAGTGGTACTGCTGGAGTGGAGAGTCATTTTGATGGGGTTTTCCAGTGGCCAAAAGTGAGGACTTCTATACTCTATGCACACACACCCTGCCTCTAGAATGCAACCCCACTCCTCTCTATAAAACTGCCCTAGAATCATAGAGTTGGAAGAGACCACAAGGGCAATTGAGTCCAACCCCCTGCCAAGCAGGAAACACCATCAGAGCACTCCTGACATATGGTTGTCAAGCCTCTGCTTAAAGACCTCCAAAGAAGGAGACTCCACCACACTCCTTGGCAGCAAATCCCACTGTCGAACAGCTCTTACTGTCAGGAAGTTCTTCCTAATGTTTAGGTGGAATCTTCTTAAAAGGAATCCCTCCAACCTTTTCCTCTGACATTCTTGATTTTACCAAAGAAGCTAATTTGCCACATTTAAATCAATCAATCCAGTTGAATTATTTTGTTTTATGGGTGCAGAAGAGGTGGGGCAAGGAAGTAGTACAGAATGTTTGGGTTGTAGTGATGTTCCAGCAGTAATTCTCTGTCCATGTAAACATTCACTGCCCTTGCTTCACCTTATAACCTACTTCCTTCCTTCCGCTTTGGGACACTCTAAGCCTGTATCAGATCCTGAAGCCTCTTCCTGTTGCTTTCTAATATTTCCACAGGACATTAACTGCCTATTGTCCACTTGACAGTCTAGGTTTCAAATCCTAACAAGACTCCTGGACTTGGATTCTAGCAGCCTGAAATTGTTTTTGCTTCTAGTTTATTTTACTTAATCCTAACCTCGTTCTTTGCTATCCGACACTGACTTTACTTTATTAGTTTCTAGGTTAATCCTCTCTGGTACTGACCCCTTGGCCAGGTTCCTATTGGACTTATTCTCCCTTCCCCAGACTCCATTTCCCTTTTTCTTCTCCATCTTAGTATTTTACCCACAGAGTTAGAGTAGCTGGATCAATAGCTTTAAATCCCTACGTAAACAGAAGGATTTTTATCCTTTCATCAGGTAAATTTACATATACTGTATGCTTTTTCACATTTCCACAATCTAAATTGCTAAAGAAATATTTTAAGCCTTACTAGGTGACATTTAAAGACCTTTTAAAATATTCATCATGAGACTTAGTTTAGCTCTTTGAGTCGGTTACATCTAGCTTTTATTTGCAAATGCTGGTGAGGTTAAAATAGGTCAGTTGCTTTGTTTGGCCTAATTCATACTAAGCAGAGTTTACTATCACAGTCTATGAAAGAACAATCCAGTATTATTTTGGCATTTCTGTTTTGCATTTATTATATGCCAGGATATAGTTTGGGGAATAAATACCACACACTTCCATTTTTTTCTGTTTATAATTTTACAGTGTAAGTGACTTCTTGTAGCATTTTCCTTTTCTCTTCTGAATTTACTTTAAGTGAGATTGAAAGCAGAATTTGATAATTTTCTCTATAGATAATTGATGAATGCCTTGAATATGATATTGTGCATATTGTGCAGGTGTTTTGCTGTTACATTATTATTTGTACAGTAGTGCATATTCTATCTTGCTATAACAGGTTCACTCAAGGCAGCTCACTGTCATTAACTGTGGCCCTAGAATACAGACTCTGAATCAACCCTTTAATCCTTGCCCAAGGTTCCTGGTTTTGCCTTAGGCTGTGTGCACATTGCCATTCAGTGCATTACCACTGCTGGTGTTTGAAGCAAAGTACTTTACATATGACATTAGCAACAATTCATATGTGGCTTCTACTACTGTTTGATGTGTTCGCCCTCAGGCCAGCTTCCATATCATTTGAAGACATAAGCCATGGTTTATCTGAGATGTGTACATTGCAGACAGGCTAATAATGGTGCTTCACCCTGTGCTGCCCATTTCTTCCCCACAACTCTGCCCCACCCCCATTTCAACTATTCCCTCAGTGTAGCTTTGCTACAAATACACCTAGTGTATTTGGCACATGTTGCCACCATATTATTGTTATTATTAACTTGCCCTTCAACCTAAGGTCCCAGAGTGGATTACAACAATTAAATCACAATATTTAAACAGTTTGAACATATCTGTCACAATGGCAATAGAGCTGGCACTCCAGCATAATATTCTATAACCTCTTTGGCAGCTGAACTTCACATTAGATTGTGTCCTGAATCATTTTTGACTCTCCTCTGTATTCAGCATAGCTGTCAACGTTTCCCTTTTCTTGTGAGGAATCCTATTCAGAATAAGGGAATTTCCCTTAAACAAAGGGGAAAGTTGACAGCTATGGTATTCAGCAATGCATCAGTAATATACAAATTATCAACAATATACACATTATCAACAATAAACAAATACAATCAGCCAAAGGTTAAAAAAAACCAAGTCTACATAACTGAATTACAAGTTTGAACAAGTTGGATGAAATAAAAACATTTTAGCTGGGGTCTAAAACAATAGAAGGACAATTCCTGCTCAGTGTTAATAGACCAGGAAGTCCAGAGCACATGTGCTGCTTCACTAAAGATGGACTCCTCACAGATACCAAATGAACAGGGCACTTTAAAAAGTGCTAGCTCTGCAGATGAAAGCAGTCAAATAGGGGTAAGATCAGGCTTCCTATACCTCAGTCCTCCAGATGTTTTAGGACTACAATTCCCATCATCCCTGATCACTGGTCCTGCTAGCTAGGGATCATGGGAGTTGTAGGCCAAAAACAACTGGAGGGCCAAGGTTGAGGAAGCCTGGGTAAGATTATCCCCCAAGTATACTGGGCCCAAGCTTCTCAGGCTCTATATGCTAATCAGAATGCCTTGCAGCAGATCAGCAGCTGATGCAGGTCTTTGAGCAGAAGTTTTAATATGCTGTCACCAATCATGCTGTAGCATTCTGCACTAACTGCAGCTTCTGCACCAGCCACAAGGGGAGCCCCACAGAGAGTGCATGGCAGCATTCCAGTCATGAAGTTACCAAGGCCTGGACTGCTATGGTCAAGCTATCCCAGCCCAGGAATGTCTGCGGCCAAAGCCGATGGAATCTCTTCCTGCAGACCCTCATTGAAATAAACAGAAATTGCGCAAGTGTTCAGCTGTGGATTGTCCCTATTATTGAGATCTCTCTTCCCACACTGACTGAGGTTCTGTGTTTCCTGGCAAGGAGATGCACTGAAGACTGTTCTTACTGAATGGCTAGTGGTCATGCGTCTGTTAAGTGTTAAAGGCAGGGGGAAGTGGCAGCCTAATAGTTTCCATTTGCCCTAAATGGAACATGGCTTCTAAATATGGTACATGAAACAGCTAAATCTTCCCACTCCTGTTGACAAGAGGAAATTAGAAGCCAGCAGTTAAGTGTTGGGGGAAAGGCAGCAAGTGGTAATAAGAGGATCCCCAATGGATCAGACCAACAACCTGTCTAGCCCAGCTTCCTGTTGTCCATAGTGACCAACCAGATGTCTATGGGAACTGGCTTCTCCTTTTCTTATTCCCCACCAACTGGCATTCAGAATGCTGCTTCTGATTCTGGAGCTTTTGATGCATTCATTTATTAGTTAAATGATTTACAAGCAGGGCTCTCTATCCCGATGCTTGTTATATGAAATTTCACTTATTCAAACAAGAGAAATTAGTACCCAAACCTCACTATACACACTGCAGATTCAGATATCCAAACAGCCAGACCTGTGTAAACAAACCAGCAGCTTTAAACAAACCTTCATTTTTGTGTTTTGCTGGTCTACAGCAGCTGTTTTGCCAGAAACCATGAGGGGAGAGGGGGAGAGATCAGACAAATTAGAGAGCATTTTTCCTTTCTTTGTTTGCCTTTCACAAGGTTTCAGAGGGTTTTCCTAGTTTTTTTCCATCATTTTCAGGTCAAAATTCCACAGTCAGAAACAGATTAGAAATTTCCCCGTAGGAATCAAGGGGAATTGTCAACTCATTATGCAAATACTAACCTAACAAACATGGGACACAGGTGGCGCTGTGGTCTAAACCATAGAGCCTAGGGCTTGCCGATCAGAAGGTCGGTGGTTTGAATCCCCCGACGGGGTGAGCTCCTGTTGTTTGGTCCCAGCTCCTGACCACCTAGAGTTCTAAAGCACATCAAGTACAAGTAGATAAATAGGTACCGCTCCGGCAGGAAGGTAAACGGCGTTTCCGTGCACTGCTGTGGTTCACCAGAAGCGGCTTAGTCATGCTGGCCACATAACTCAGAAGCTGTCTGCGGACAAATGCCAGCTCCCTCGGCCTATAGAGTGAGATGAGCACCATAACCCCAGTCATCCGCGACTGGACCTAATGGTCAGGGGTACCTTTACCTTAACCTAACAAACAATTACCTTAGAATGTCTTGTGGCTGGATAGTGGGACCTGCATGTATAAGAAGAGGGAGGTCTTCAAGGCCTACTTTAAAACTACCATAGAAAGGGCCTGTGTAACCTTCAAAAGGATTGAATTCCACAATTGTGGGGCCAGCTCAAATCCCTTTCACTGGAGTTCAGATAGTATGTGTCTGTCATGACTCGCAGTCATTGCTAGCCTCATTTTAAAGATATCAGGGTTGGTCATGTGTCGCCATATTCTGCATCCACAGCAATGCCGTTTTGCTTGGCTCAGTGTTGTTCCTTGGTATCGCAGCCAATCTTTTCTATTGAAGGTTTCCTTTTGGGACTTTGCAGGAGTTGATGGGAGGCAGGAGAACATAATGTTCCCCTTTGCTTTTAGGGAACAAATACAAGTATGTGGACTCCAATATAAAGGAAATTGCCTCTCTCCATTATGCGTATGACAGTATGGCCAAATATATATCATGGTGTTTTTTTCTGCACAGAATTTAATTTCCAGTGCTATAATCTGTCTATATATCAGACTGCTGACAATCCCAGCACCTTCAAGAGGGGGGGAGGACTAGGGCACTTCTAGATTGTCACTATTTTGGGGTGGAATTCAGTCACATCCCAACAAATTTAGGTTGTGCAATGAAAGTTGATTTGGAGCTGTTGCACAACAAACCCACTTCCCCCAAAATCAGACCTTTTTGAGATAAAGAAAGTGACAAGAAAATGCACTGGCAAGGGTGGGTTAATGCTTGCTTTGAAGCAACGTCAGCTGCCCTCCACGAAAACACATCAGATAATAGTAGTGGTAGTAGTAGTAGTAGTAGTAATTTTATTATTTATTCCCCACCCATCTGGCTGGATTTCCCCAGCCACTCTGGGCGCCTTACAGCATATAAAAAATGCTATCTACTATATAGTGGGTAGGCAAATGTTTCCACGTTAATGCCCAAATCAGGGTCCAACAAATCAAGCTGAGGTTGACTCAGAGCAGCCACACTTACATATTTAAAATCTGGAGTTGTATTGTTTGTACTGAACTAGGAAAATGTAAGCTTTGATGTTGTTAATTTTTATTTGTTTACCCTACTCTTCAGCCTATGAAAAAGCTCCTAGAATGCTTTAGAATGATCAGTAATAACACTTTCCCTACCTTCATGCCTATAATCTAAAAGAAATGATGCAAAAGGAAAAGGGATTGTAATCTGAGGTTCCCTGGCTGATGGCAGAGGCCAGAGTATGTTGTCTTCTGTGTAGTACCTCTCCACCATTTTGAAGAGGTCCCAGTATCAGCAAATATGAGAGAAACCTAACTTGAGAAACCTATCGTGACCTTCCTCCATTGTTTAACATAATTATCTGTGGTCTGAGGAACTTCAGACTAACCTTCAGTTCTGCACAGAGGTTAGTGACCCCAGAGGGAGGGCTTCATGTTTATTAAGCATGAAGACTGTATAGAGCAAGTTCCGACCTAAAGGAAGCAATTAATGAGGCTTCACAGAACCATCCACTTTCCTTTCTGCTGCCTTTCCTTCCTGGCAGCTCACGGCCTTAAACAGTACCACTAATGATTTCAATGGTCCAATTAGCAAGCTGTTCTTTCCTAGCATATCACTTTGAGCTTGACCCTAAGCAAGAAGCAAATAACATCTGTCTTGGTTGAGATCAAGCTCCTTGAGGGATTTTGTATGGATTAGCTTGGCTGCCTCCCCAGCACAAAGATCAATATGTGAGTCAGCCATGTGCCTGAATACCAGCAGTGTTTTTTGAGACTCAACTTTTAATCTGCTTGCTGGGTTATTAGAATCTATATAGGAGGCAGCTGTAACAGACTCTCCTACAGCCATTCCACCCAGAGACCTCAGCAGAGTGCTCAAATGTTTTACAGAGACAGTGCTCTATCTGACTGTCAGAGAACAATCTTCTATGTGAAGAGTTGCACAGTTTAAGAAAAAATGCCCATAAGCAGGGAGAGCAGAATCTTTGAAGTTGCCTTTCAATAGTTAGCACCTGGGCAAGCAGATGGAGCAGGCACACAGGTTACCTGATCACACCCAGAGCTTACCAACACTTCCTCTCATCCCTGCTGCTTTCCCTTGGGGAAAACTGCTCTTTAGTGCTCAATTGGAGCAAACAGCAATTCAAACTTTCTCCAGATTGACATTTGCTCTGATTTAGCACTAAAGAGCGAGTTTTCCCCAGGAAAGGACCGGGGCAACAGGAAAACTACTTGGACCCATGCTTTCTATGCACCAGACAAGCAGAAGTGTGGACAAGCCCTCACAGTCTTCTCCCCAATGATGAAGTGGATTGTTAAATTTCAGCAATGATTTCTCAATCTGCAGCTATGCGTGTCAGGTAGCACCTACAAATTTATGCAAATATGTAGCCTCATCTTTTTGTGATATGCAAGTGGCTGCCCTAAATAAAACCCATATAATCTTGTGATTAATTTTAAGCAGTACTGTTTTTTCTAGAAAAATAGGTGCCGGAACTCAACATGAACACCTCCCTCATTCTCTTAGAATAGTGATGGCACCCACCTGAGAGATGCCAGAACTGAGTTCTAGCTGTAAAAAAAAAAAAAAAAAAAAAAAAAAAAAGCCCTGATTTTAGGTGACCAGCAGTTAGGGTTTAGCCATATCATCAAGTTTCCTTCGTGCTTCTCTTATAGGGATTCATTTTTGCCCTATAAGAATGCACACTATAGCCAATCACCAGAGCTTCCCCTTTCGCTACAACAACACACTGCAGAAATACGTCCCATCAAGTACTGCCCACTAGTTTGGACAGGTCAAGAAGCATCAAGATAGATATTGGGGGAATACAATTGAAAGTGCCCGTGCATTGACGAAAGCGCACACAGAAAAAACTTGTCGCCGTATGCACTGATACAGCATCTGTGGGACTTAGTTCTAAGTAAATGTATTTATGTTTGAAATACAGGTGCTCAAAAGCAGGGAGGGGACTATTCGTGTTTTCAGGCGTAAGGCTCAAAGCAGTTCTTACTCTAGTCAGTTTGGAGTATAAATGTTCCATTAGCTGGAATGCTGATTTGTATTGCAAATTGCTCCCTTCTGATCCTCTTTCACTTATGAATATGATCAGGTGCTCACACAGATGACTTGAGAAGTCCCAAAGGCAGTATAAACCCTGCATATGAAAGTGCTCCAGGACAGGAAACATTTCTGCTATAGTCTTTGCCATAATGATTCTGCTTACTTTGACTATGCCTACAGTGACACCTGCTGGAAGATTTTAATTCAGTAATGCAAAATTTCACATTGATTTGGAAAAATCTTACCCCAACCAGTGTGACCAAAGAACCAGATTGATATGTGCTGCACACATGGTGTTTTTAGGGCTGTAAGGAGTGGCAGGTTCAAGGGGGAAACCATAGCTCAATTGTAGAGCATCTGCTAAAATGAAGGGGAAATGCCATTTTATCAGCACCTTCAGCGGAAACCATTTCTCTCTCCCAATGCTGCTCTTTGAAGCCCTGAAAACTGGATGTTCAAAGAGCAGCACAGCGCTGCTTGCAAAAGGATCTTCAAAGTCCTAACCATTGGGATTGTCAAATTTGACCCGACAGAGGTTTTGAGATAAAGATCTGGCCCACTGGCCAGGGAAGGTTCCCTGCCCTCCCTTATTTCAAGATTTGCCAACTTTTTTGGCAAATGTGCCATGTTACATTCAAACTATTGGACAGTGCATCTCTATTGCACACTATCTTGAGTTACCAGTTCAAGATTTTGGGGGGCCCAAGGGAAAGTTGCCCACAGTGGGCACCTCTCTTCCTCACTGCTACCCCCTACTTCCTCATCTTGCAAATGCCTGTTCTTATATGGTCAGAATGACACTATCCATGTTCAAGAAAAAGCTATTAACAGGCTTGTGGGAACCCCAAGATGTGAAGAATTAGAGAAATGGTTTAGAGGAATGAACCAATGCAAGGTCCAAAAATGCTGCTGCCTAATGAGGACTGAGTATGCTCTGTGGGCATGAAATGTTAATTGACTGTACAGGAGGAAAAAGCGGTAAATAGGGAGAAGAACAGGGAATGGAGTATCCTGAGGGGGGCGTTGCCAGCTGTCTGGAGCCCTGAACTGTGGCATTCTACACTGCAAATCCCAGCTGCCAGAATTGCAATAGCTACTTCTTCAATGCACATACATTAAGCTCATAAGGTATGAGTCCTTTCCCAGAAATGCTGTTCTTGGCATTCCTTGTGATGCTTAATTTCAGTTTCAAGACAAACTTTTCAGTAGATGTTTCAACAGCTATAAAGTAAATTAATGGAACAATACTTTTAAGTCTTTAATCCAACATCATTTAGTCAACAGGATGTTCCAGAAAGACTCATTTCTCCCTTCCCTATTTCTCCTTAAGGTTAGTGATGAGTTTCTCTCCTTCTTTCCTTTTTAGTTAAAATGAATAAGGAATTTCTGACATGTGAAAATCTGGTATGCCTCAGCAACATGAACTCCAAACAGGCATTAGTCATATGCACATTAAACTGTACTTTCAGAGGGAATGAACTGAAAATTAAAATGCATAAGACAATGTCGTAATTAGCTACATGATAGCTCTGTCTGTTCTGTAAACAGAATATTTTCCAGCTTCCAGGAAATTCATTCAAACTAAAAGTTGTTTTTGTTGTGGTTAGAAGTGGTATAATTGAATTGCAAACACAGAACCTCATTCTGGTTGTAATTTCAAGTGGTACCTTCTATTTATTTTTTTTAAGATGCCCTGCTTTTTAAAAAAACACACTCCCCCACCTACAAAATGGCTTATATAAGTAGAAAATGACAAATCTGATAATGCAAAAATAGTTTTAAAAAACAAAATTAATGAAACCGATTAAAAGCACATAAGCATGAAAGCCAAAGGATATAAAATGAGGACAGTAGAGCTCAATTATAAAATGTCTTCTGGAATTAATAAAAGGGGTTTCAACACCTGCCTAACAGCACAAAGAGGAATTAGTTTGGTGGATGAACCACAATCCGTGCCCCGTGAGAGAATTTGTAGATATTTGTAGATATCTACAGAATCATCGCCAATAAGGCCCTCTCCAAATAACTGCCTTCATTGTCACTGCTGGCCACTGACATTACCTGGCCATCCAGGGACAAAATGAGGTACAGGAACCCCCAAATGAACTTGATACTTCAGGGGAGAATACAACCCCAATCAAAATTAGTTGCAAACCTCCACCGAGAGCAGAAGAATCTTCAATTGTTTGTCTTCCAGACATCCATTCAGAATTTCCAGTGCTTCTCTAGGGTTAGATGATTAATATTAAAAGGTTGAGAGTTGAGTGTCATCAACCTACTGGTGACACTTAAACCCAAATCCCCAAATGACATCACCCAGCGGGTTCATGTAGACATTAAAACTCATAAGAAGCTGGCTTCTGCTTTTTATCAATTGCTTTTGAGAAGCCAGTTCCCCTCATTTGACAGTTTGAAGGTGGTGTGGGTGGAAGACCTGGGGGAAACTAGGCCCAGCTTTATAGTGGGGAGGGGGGGTCTGGTCTACCAAGCCCTTCTCAGCTTTTGCCAATACGCAGAACTCTCTCAAAGTGGTGCATCTGTGGTCTCACACACTGCCCAGGCTTTCTCATATATTGGGTTGAGGATCTAATTGCTGTTCGTGAGACTGCCCAGATAAGAGTGCTTATCGGCTTATGTTCTGGGGCTGTCATTTTGTTTCTGTTTTCTGGGGTTGAAGGATGGAGAAAATTACATCCATAATTGGTAAACAGGCAGTTAAAGAGCCAAAGTTATGTCTGCTCTCCATATTTGAAGGAGACAAAAACACCCTACTAATCAAACCTTTGATTATGTTCCTCCTGATCACAGCCCATTTAACTACAACCCAGGGCTGGAAGGTTCCTTGACCATTATAATGGGCATGTGGTATAAAAAGACGGTTTCCTTGAAGATGCTAACTCATAAATTTAAAGGCACCAAGGGTTCTGCCATGCCAGAATATTTTGTGACCATATGGGTATCTCTCTCTCTCCCTCTCTCTCTCCCTCTCTCTCTCACACACACACTCACTCTCACTCTTAACTTATATCAACACTCACACCATGGATCGCCTTGTTCTAGCCAAGTGGGTTATTCATTTAGAAGAATTATTAAACTTATTTGGACCTTGTGTTCTTCAAACTCCCCCTGCCCTATTTTTGCTCTGCCACCAGTATTAGTTGTAGGTACCCTTATCATAGTTTCGCTTGTTAACAATTTTGTTTTCCATGTTTTTGTATGGTTCTTTTTCGGGGTGTACTTTTTTGTCCTGATACCCATTTTATATATACTGGATGTGTTATACCTTCTTCTTCTTTTTAAGCACAAAAGGTTATAAGGAGCAGGAAAGGACAGGAGAGTAAATCTTACTGAATTGTTGTTAACTGCTGCACTTAGCAGTATATGGACTTTTGAAACACGGATTAAAAATAAGCACTTTGGGGGCCTATATAATGCTCAGAGGCATTATATGTGTGTGTGTTTTAAAAGCAAATAGGAAACAGGTGATATTAAAAAGATAAATATAAGAAATAATTGCTTCATTTTTTCAACAAACTTGAGCTTGGCTGGATCAGAGCAAAGGTCCAGCACCCTGCTCTCTACAGAGGCCAACAAAGTGCTTCTGGGAAGTCTGCAAGGTGTGGAGACAATAGCCTTGCCTCATTTTTGCTCCTTAGTAGCTATTATTCCATAGCATACTGGTTCTGAACCTAGAGGTTCTCATAGCTATGGCTCTGTCTCCCATGAACTTGTTTAATCCCTTTTAAAGCCACATAAGCAAGTGGCCATCAGACATCCTTTTGCAGTAAATTCCATACATTATGTGTTGTGTGAAGAGGTACCTTTTGGAGGGCTGTCTTGAACTACCAGAAAGCTGGGGCCTCCAGAAAGTAGCTTTGCAACCCTACAGCCCTATGGCCTACAGCAGTAGCAGCCAGAGTGGTGGATCAGAGCCATGGAGCTACCTTCCCAACACAGGACTCGCTACAGCTTACCTGGAGAGGGCAGGGAGGGCAGTTCTGCACCGGCACACCAGTGGAAGTGCTGGATTGACTGCTGGGGTGTCCATGTTGCCCTTCCCTTGGGGCCACCCTGCCCTGCCGCAACCCTATCACCATCCAAGTAGGTTGTAGCATCTCCTGTGTTGCGAAGGTAACTCCATAGCTATATCTGACAATTTCTTCTCCCAATGGCAGAGAAAGAGGGTCTGACCTCAAAGATGGAGATTTGGTTTCAGGTGCCTCCTCCCCACCACCTCAGTGGCTCTTGCCCTACTGATTCCGGAAATCCAACATAGATAGTAGGGCCACAAAAGTGGTACCAGGGAGTGGGTTGATGTGTACCAGAGCATGGCATGGATCCAAAGGTCTTCCCAGTCTCTCAGTCTGCCTCCAAATGAGGGAGAAAACTGCACCATCCTTGGATCTGACATAATAAAATTCTCTCCCTTTGGGGAAGGGTTGTGGCATCTGTTTTGCATGCAGAAGGCCCCAGGCTCAATGTCCAGCATGTCCAGGAAGGGCTGGGACCGCTGGTGAACCACCACTATGGACTAATGGTCTGGCTCAGTATAAGGCCGCTTCCTTGGTTCTAAGTTCTAAATGGGATGGAAATTGTTGCTGGCTCAGTATAAGGCCGCTTCCTTGGTTCTAAGTTCTAAATGGGATGGAAATTGTTGCTGGATAAGGCAGTTCAAGCACCTCTGGTTCCCCATCCCCCTGGCGCTTAGCATTGTAGCCTAAGTGTATAAATGCAGCCCTTTTCTATGCCTTTTTGCTTCTCTTCGGTGCTGTTTACTTCCTCCTAAGTGTGCCTAGAATGGCAACCATAATGGAACCTTCTTATTCTCCTTAAAAGCACAATAAAGAGAAGGGGAAGCTCTTTGTCACAATCACCTGCAAATGCATATTTCCTCTTGTTTATGGAGGAATATTATTAAGACTCTTATAATACAGAGCTCTTCATCAGATGGCCAATTCTCAGCTTCAAATAAAGCCAGGTTCCATTATAAGCTCCTATTTCCTAGTGAAAGGGTTTACAATTTAGGAGCCAGGCAACCAATCAAGGTTGGAGTTAGCCACATTTTTTTTAAGCTCACAGTGATTCATTTACCATTAATATCTCCAAGATAGGCAACAGATGTAGCTTTCCCAAACATGAAGATTTCTGATTGCCTTGAAAACGTTAAAAGGTACCCTATCAATTTTTAACTGTTTTTATTTATTTTCATAGTACAGAAGATAAATTTTGAGAAAACAATTGCTACAACAAAATAAACAAACAAACAAGTAACTTGTCCTGATAAAATTACAGACTTTTATCATGCCATGTGTTAAAGTTTCATTTAAACGCTTCCAACTCTACAATTCTATGAAACAGAATAATATTTCAAAAAGCGTTATGCAGACATATTAAGCAACATGGAATTGGAAATCAAAAGTGGGATAGTAACCAAAAAAGAAAAGCAGTGTGGAGTGCTTCTGTTCAGGATTCCAGATACCCAGTCCTGCCATTTTCCAGGATAGCCCCCTGCTTTTTTTAACACTGGGGAGCCACCCCCCAAAAAATAGAGGGGGGGGCAAACAAACTGGGCTCCTAGGAGTTGGTGCCCCTGTGCCCAATCTTGGTACCTCTTGGAATTAAGGAGCGTTGGATCCTGTGGTTATAAGGTTGCTTCCACCATAGCACTGGAACACCCTCTTTCAAGGAGGGTGAGGACCAGCTGAGAGTCAGCTGAGCCAAGGATGGGGAACTTCCCCCTACATATATGGCCGTGAAGGACTTAACTGGCATAGCCCCATTGAGCCCAGACTTGGCTGGCCCAGCCAGAGGTCTGTGTGCTCCAAATTCACTCATCCTGGAGGATCTTGGGTTCAGATTGTGCTACAATTTGTTTTTCTGTAAGAAATGGATAGATTCATTTTCCTTCATTTCTCCCATCTCTTTCTTATAGCAGGGGCTCCCAAGCTGTGGTCCATGGACCACCAGTTGTCTGTGAGTTTCATTCATGTGGTCTGTGTACTGTTACTTATATCCCCAGCAGTTTTCAAGTGGACCATGGTGAGGGAAAGTTTGTGAAGCCCTGTCTTATAGGACTGGTTCCTGAAACTGACAAGAGGTGCTGCAATGCATTTCTTATCAAACTGATGCATACTGTTGCATCCAGGAACAATCTGTAGGATGGAGAAGGGGTCTTGGTGTGCTCTGAAAGTGACAAGACATCAAAACTGTCCAACTAAAGCACAGGTAAATTAGCTCAAAAATCTGCAAAAAGCCCCCAAGCAGCACTGTGAATTGATACACACTGGATGCAGTCTATAGAGGCAATCTTTGAGTGTTCTTAAAAATGAGAAGAAATGAAAACTCCAATCTGAGGCATAAAACAATATGAAACTTGTGAGGTTTTATGCCTTTGGGGAGTAGCATGGTGACTGCACATTTAAGGCCATTTAGATAGACAATGTCAACATTATAAGTGTTCACTGAAAGGAAATTGAAGCTAAGAAGATACTGCAAGTTTCTAGCTGCTTATAACATGGGGACCTCCATCACATAAAGATAACATGGCAGACCTGAAACGTGGCAGGTCTGATGACTTAGGGGAGTGGTACAATACCTGAAAAATGAACGACATTTGGATGGAAAGTTCTAAAGTTGTAGGCAGCAGAAAACAGGCATTGTCTCCATTGTAATCAATATAGTTTTTATTTTATTTTATTTTATATTTATTAATAGCCCTCCTGTCCTCCCAAAGGAGTCTAGGGTGGCAAACAACCAGTGGTAAAATATATTTGAAACATATTTAAAATAATTCCAATACAGATGCAGACTGGGAAAGATCTTGACTAAAAAGTCTTATTGAAAGAGGAAGGTCTTCAGTAAGCAATGAAAAGACAACAGAGATGACACCTGTCTAATATTTGAGGGGAGGAAATTTCAGAGGATAGGTGCCACAACACTAAATGCCCAATTTCTGCATCGTGGGGATTCGAGAGCAGACCTCCTGATAAGATGGCATATGTAGGTGGCCCTCACTTGCAGAGAACAGTGATTGTCTGGGTATACAAGGGGTGAGATGATCTTTTAGGTATCCTGAAACTGAAGCAATTGAATGTAAGTTCCGTTTTTTAAAAATATTTTAAACATGAGGTGATGGCTATACATTTGCACTGTAGTTGGGATTGGAGATTCTGTCAACATAGCTTGGATGAATCAGCATGAAGCTCCTTGGGTGGTTTTCAGTAAAATATAGTCAAACCAGCACACATGCCTGGGCACCATCAAATCAAGCCACACATATGCCCAGCAGAGGGCAACAATGACAGAGCCAGCCAGCAGATGAAGTCACATAATTTTTGATACAAGAGGTTGGCCATTTTGTACGTTCTTTTCCTTAGGACTTTTTCTAAATTTCCAACTGAGTTCTAAAGCCCACATCTGGAAATAGGGGATGCAAAAGATAGGATGCAGAAGTGTCCTAGAAGTGATCAGGAGAAGTGTTGATGCTGGATTATCATGCTTTATATTAACATGATTCTTGTTTAAACAAACACAGTTTATTCCAGTACCTGGCCCTCTTCCTTAAACTGAAAGAGGATCCTGACATATGTTTACTGCTTGCATGCCAAAACGGCTTCTTAGCAGTTTGCAAGTATAAGATCAATTGTAAAATCCATGCATAATTGAAATACACAGTTAAACAATTCCATCAGCACATAAAAAATATCCATAACTAAAATAAACAGTAAAACATGCCAGTGTAAAGCATAATATTTAAAACAGTTTAAAAACAATTAGATCAGAAAGTTCAAGTTCAGGGAATGCTGGCCTAAGCAGATGTGTCCTCAAGAGCCTGTGGAATGCCAATACTGATGGGGCCTCTCATATTTTTGCAGGGAGTAGGTATGGTTAGGCTTGTACGGTTAAAGCCAAGCAACTTGCATCAAGCTAGCTGGGCATCTTGGTAATTTTTGTTTTGTATTTCTCTCTCTTTCCTTCCCCGCTCTGTCCATGTTTTCACCCAACTCCCTAGATTCTCCAATCCCTCTCTGTCCTCCTTCCCAGCTTCCCTCTCTTGTCCAGGCCACGCTTTCAACCTTTAGCCTACCACTCATGCCTTCCATCCCTGCCAGCTGCCCCTTTCTCTAACATCTCACCCTTCCGAACAGGGACTCTGCTCCGGAGGGAAGCGGCAGCTCTGGGTCCGCTCGACGCCTTACTAGGAGGCCTCTTGGCAGAGCTGGCCTTACGCAGCTGGAGCTCCTCGGAGCCCCTGAGATGCTCTAAATGTAAAGAAGCAGCATTCAGGACACACAAGACTTTCTCAAAACAGCACAGTGATGTGAGTACCACTTGCTTGAACAGGATCCCCCTGGGGGAAATAGGACCAGCTCATCCACATCCCAATCCCCTCTTTTTAAGGAGGTTGTGCGCAACACACTTGTTTCTAAATAGGAAAGCTTACCCATAAGAACATATGGAACAAAACACTCTGATTCATTAGCCTTCACCTTTGCTTGTCCTCAAACATATTTGCATTCAGAAGTATACAGCCCCAGAAGATGAAGGAACTAATAGCTGGTTTTCGAAAACAGAAAGGCAACGGTGCTCAAGCCTGTCTAGAATTCACTCGCTGACCTCAGCTGGCTGCTGGCTGCATGGAGCTGGCTGCAACAATTGACTGTCAGTATCACACATAGTCTCAGAGCATAGGCTGCATGTACACACATTGAGATGTGGAAACAGGTGATTATGTGCCTTTGCTCACCGTACATATAACCTTAAATGTGAACTGGGACTATGTATGTACATTTGTTTGAGAGATGTTCACACAATCCATTTACTATAATTATTGAATAATAAACAAATAAACGGGGTGATCCAGAAGTGGGGCCTGCTTGCGTAGACTTAGAATCAAGGTTATGATTATGGTATGAGGAAGCGTCAGGAGCCCAACATTTGCTGCAGCACCCCACTGAGGAAATACAGGAGCCAGCCTCAGTGAGCAGCTAAAGCCACTTTGCACATGACTCTTAAGTAAACCAGGTTCTGAGACTGAGCCCAGGCTCTATTATTATTATTATTATTATTATTATTATTATTATCTGTTAGTCTTTCTTTTTCTTCTGGCTTACAAAACGACCTACAAACAACAAAACGAACAGGAAAAAAAACCCAAACAGATAGACTGAAACCAAGAAAAGAAAGAAATACAGTATAAGCATCCCGCCCACTTCCAAAACGCCACACAGATAGTTAAAGGCCCAAAGGCCTGGTTATAGGGGAAAGTTTTTGCTTGGCTTTAACCCTTTCCTCTACCACGAAGGGCCTCCCAATTATCCCCCGTGTTTTGTATCGGGGCTGTGTTCCTCAGAGGAAAGGCATGTTCAGAGGCACTTTTTCGTTTGTTGCAACTTCAGGGCATGGAGTGAAAGTGTATGGAGTGGAGCAACAATGACATCATGACACCCGGATCCGAAATGTGCTTGTAAATAAGTCCCGAGTCCCAGCAGCTGATTTAGGGAGGTGGGGGTCAGCTTTGAGACCTTCCAGAGCTGGAAGGGCAGCGCGGCTTCTGAGCTAGGTGTGAGACTAGGAAGCGGTGGGGACGAGAAGCTGGTGGCGGCGGCGCTTGTTTTCCTCCTCGGAATCTCGGGTTTCCGAGCCAATCCAAACAGGATGCGAGCTGTCGTGGTCGCCGCTGCTGTCTTGATGAACGCGCTCGCCTCTGCCGGTAACCAGGGAGCCCTGATTCAAGCTCCCGAGAAGCAGGAGGAAGTGACGCCCAGGTTATTTATGCATCGAATCAATTTCAGTTTCGGGGAGAACAGCGCTGCTCTCTCGCCCTCTCCGAGCGCGAGCCAGGAAGCCCTGGAAAGAGAGGCAGGAAAGGCAGTGCCTGGAAGCAGCAGCCGACTCCTGGCAGACTGCATCACCTGATCGCTTCCATGCCAGCCTCTTCGCAAGGCGCTTTTGCTCGCCTCGCCTCCGCAAACAAATCTGGGGCAGAACTTTCTCCTTGCAACCGCGCGTTTCCCTTACAGAGGCTCTTAAGGGTTCCGTTTAGCACTTAAGCCTACCTAGCGTGCTGTGGGGAGAGGGGTGGGTAGGCGAGGCTTTTTCTCCAGATCCAATTTATGCCGCGATTTCTTCCACATTGCATTTGATTTCTTCTGCTTAACAGAGGAAAATAAGCCCTCGTGAGGTTTAGTGAAAGGAGACGTCCCTGCCCGTATCCAAGAGGGTTCTTCCGTCCGTTTAGATCGTCTGATAAAGCGGTCAGGATGTCAGAGGGGAGCGGGTGGCTGTGACAGGCAAAATGAATGCCTCTGTCTTTTCATCTCTCCTGCACAAACACCTTGTTTACCCCTCCCTTTCTCCTCCCCGAGGGAGATCCGAAGCAAAGCCGGAGCCTCCCTCTTCGCTACCCGCCTCCCCTCCCTCCCTCCCATCTGTTTTCACAATGTGTTTGCTGCAGATGTTTGTGGCTCCAGATGTCCGTTGCCTGGGTTGGCATCCGCGCGGGCACGTGCCCATGTGTGGTGTTTTCAACAGCCAGGGCGCTTCTCCGGGGGCGGGCAGAGGGGGGAGCCGGCGAGGGAGGCGGGAAAATGACGGCGCGCTGCAGAGAGCGCTTGGCCGGGAGCTGTCCAGGGTGCTGAATCGCGCCAGCGGAGGCGAGCAGGCGCTTGCTTGGCCGAGGACAGTCTCTCTCTGGGGTCCCCGGGCTCCGTTTCCCGGCCCCTCCAGTCCGTGTCTTCCCCTCCACGTCCACAGAAAGGCGCTGGGGTGGAGGGTAGGCGGCCACCTGGACATTGTGGTGCCTGAGAAGAAAGGAAGTTGGGGACCGAGCCGGGGTGTGGACGCTCCAGCAGCCCGGGCTTCCTAGACGAAGCAGAGAGACGCATGCGCATGGCAGGCGAGCTGCCGTCCCCGGCTGAAGAGCCCGCTGCGAACGGATGTGAGCAATGCAAAGATTTGCACCCGGCTCCGGAGATCGAAGGGGAAATTGTAAGTACCCGGCAGCCCCTCGGACTCTGCACCGAGACCGGACGGGGAGCTGCTCAGGCTCGCCTGGGCGGGCTCAGCTGCCTCAGGCTCAGCTGCCTGAATGGTGTGTGTGTGTGTGTTTCTGGTGCACTGGTAGGAGCCCCCGGTAAGTAAAGCTTGCAGGGGCGACTTCCCTCGCCTACCACTTGGGCTGGTGTGGGCTTCCTGAGCTTTTCAGTCAGGCGCTCACAGGTGAGTCGCCCAGCCTCATGCCACAGGTGTTTGAGGTTCTTGGGACCTGAAGGCTCTGCCCGGAGGAAGATATCCGTTCTGGGGAGGGAGGGTGCCAGGGTGGAGTAATATTTCCGACGGGGTGTCCGTCCGGGAAGAGAAGCAGGCCAAGTGGAGTGTCTCGGGGGTTGGAGAGGGGGCTTCGTGTCGGCATCTCCTCCTGAGGGGTGGGGGGTAGGCTAAACTGGAAAGCAGCTGCGGGATGGGGAGCACTGCTGGGCATGGCCATTGGCAACAGGTGCTCTGTCATCCTTGGTGCTGAGGAACGGGGAAAGCGGTTTAGGAGTGAGCTCTACTGTGAGGAAGGGTAGATGGAGAGGGATCCATATCCCTGGCCAGGTAGAAGGCACTCTGGATCCCCGCTACGGGAGCTTGGCTGGTGGAGGTTCGGTGACCCCAGAGTCCTCCAAACACCAAGTACTCGGCTGGATCCTGCCTAGGTCAGCGAGGGGCTCTCCGTCCATCCAGCCCTGCAAGAGAGCCTGTCCTCAAGGCTAAAGGAGAAGCCGCCCGAGCTAGAGTCAGGTCTGCGGGCGATCCTCGTGAACGCGCAAAAGGGCTGGGAATGGAAGCGATTGGAAAAGTCTCCTGGTTACGTCCATGTATATTCACATAGCCGGGCGTGAAAGGTTGAGAAAGCGAAGGTCTCTTTTTTCCTTTCCATCCGCCTTTCCTGCACAGCTGGTAGCAGTTCCGCCCTCGCGTGGAAACTGCCTCCTCCCCGGTTCCCGCCTTACCTGTCGGCTTCATTCCGGGAAGGCTTTCGGTCTAGATTGGTGCCGAGTCAATTTCATCCTGTTCGGCTTTGCTTTCGCTGAAGGGGGAATGGCAGGCTTGTTTTCGCCAGCACATGATCTTAACTGTCCCTTTTCTAAAGATAAGGAGCAAAAGGACAAGCAGTAAGCGAACCCATAGCCAGATCTTTGCCCGTTTCTTCCGACAAAGTCTCTTGGAACCGAACGCCAGGGGGCGCCGTTTGGAAAGAGGCCGCAGGGACCCCTCCTTGCCTGTTAAAATTAGTTTATATGGAGTATTTTGGACCCAGAAACGCGCAGCGCAAAAACCCCAAGCTAAGCAGAGTAATGCATATAGACAGGCTCACATACATCAATCACTGGGTGGATTCATAATTGCAGGAATAATTTCATTTAACTGCACATCCCTATTATCTAGGCTCTTAAATGGTGAAGGGTAGTTTAGCTGTTGACATTCTCACATGACTATTCCTATATTAACACCTTGTTTGCATATGAAACATGGCCATGAGGGGTATCTGCCTAAGTCTTTAAAGTGTACATCTAAAATGTAAAGCATAGGTTTGTAAATGTTATGCATCATACAAATACATTCATCATGAAAGCAAGACTGGCTGCAGATCTCTGTCAAGCTTATGCCCTCAGTGGCCAACCTGGGGTTGGCATGATCCTCAGTTGAGAACATTGACCTTAATGGGACTTATATATATATTCAGCTGGCTCTGGATCATGCCTACAGTGTCAAAGCCCATTCATTAGTTTCAGTATTAGTAGATAATATCCGAAGTATGCAACACAGCATAAGCCAGAGTGAAATGCAAACCACTAACCATACAATACAATCTATGGCTGATACTACATATATCACATACATATGCACATTTATATCCCACATTTTCTCCAAAGAGCTTAAGTTGCCACACACACTTCTCCCCCTTTCCATTGCATCCTCAGAACAACCCTATGAGGAAGGTTAGCCTGAATTATAGTGACTGGTCCAAGTGAGTTTTATGGCTGAGTGGGCATTTGAACCCTGGTCTCCTGGTCCTAGTCCAACACCAAGTGGCTCTATGTTGTCTCTCTAGTTGTATGAATGTAATAGGCTTGGAGGTCAGAAGTTTTCTGACTATATACTGGTGCATGCACAATCTGGGGTTTGGGCACAGCTCAACCAGTTGGCCAGTTATTGCAGTGGAACCTCGACAATTGAAAAGCTGGTAATATAACATAGCATGTCTTAAAGCTGCTCCATTCTTCTATTCCCACTCCAATACTTTGGAGGTTATGCTGTTTTTTATGATGTAAATCATGAATTATACAGTGTCACGTTGCAGGGAAACTGGCCATTACGCCATAGTGAAAAGAGTGCCTAGTGGGTATTTTTAAAAAGTCAATTCTGCAGCTAAATTGTTGATGTTCCAGCAGCTGAACTACAATACAGTATTTCATTCAAATACAATTATGAACGTGAGTTGCACCAAGAATATTACTGGCCCACTAATGATTTTCTTCTTTTTGGAGTCTTGTATTAAAAAATAAATTGTAGAATAAACTTGCTCCTAAAGGGTTGTCACTACACTACACATCATCATAGTTCCAATACAAAAATAGGAATAACAGGTAACCTTTTAATAACCTTGAGAGTTAAAATTTCCAAATAGCAGAAAAAAGATGATGAGCCTAAATGGTTTTAAAAGTTCTGAACAAATCTTTTTATGGGGAATCTTGCCTACCTAATAGAAGGCTGGAGGATATTAGAAAGATGCAGGTTTTTTATAGTAATTGGAATCGTTTTATATATTACTGCAATATGTGCTACAACCACACATTGAAGTACTATTATACACTCTGTTGGAAATATTCAGACACAAACATTTTCCAAACATGGATTTTTCTGATATTTATTGAAAGTCCTTTTATGCCACCTCCTGGGGCAAATCCTAACCAAGGCAGATTATAGCAAAATTAACTTCATATATATATAGTAGGCTTCTTTAGCTTCATAATGACAGCAGGAGCATTATGCTTCCAAATCATTCACAGAAAAATGCACTTGCAATAGATTGCATCCAGTGTCAGTGCTACTCAGGGCAGAGCCACTGAAATTAATGGATATAACTTTTAAGGTATACTAATTTCGATGGGTCTATTCTGATTATAACACAGTGGAAGTAGAACATAGCCATCATGGTAGAAATGACAAGCAGGTGACCGAAGGGGAGGGGCAAGGCAGCTGAGAGTTGTGCATGGTGTGGGCACAGTGGTGGAGACAATCTGATGCCCCCCTCCCCCGCCTTGTCCCAACCCCTCCCAGTAAGCGTCAGTGATGCACAGTGTTGGGAAGCTGAGATAGCAATGTCACACCATCTGTTAATGCATCATGATGAGCAGCCATTGATAACCTTATTCTCCATGAATTTGTCATCATTCATACACATTCACACACATACACACACAGATTTTAACCAAAGAAATAAACATGCTGAAATCAACAGGCTTAGAACCCAAACCAAGATGGCACTAAGAATATAAGAAGAGCTCTGCCGTATCAGGCCAAAGGTCCATCTAGTTCAGCAGGAATCCTGTTCTCACAAATCAGAAAATCCAGATTGGGGAAATGGTGCAGAAGAAAAGGGTGAACCCGTATCTTGGATCCATGACCCGGATCCAAAGAACAATTGCTCGGCTGCTGTTAATATCTTCCATCTCATGTCTAATGTGGTCCTAGCTAAAGTTTGGATTGTGCCGCTGGTTTTAATCTAAACTCATTTTAAAACACAGCATTAAAAAACACTAGCAGGATAATATTAGTGGAACTGTAGAGGTTGCTTTATTTTGTCATACTGTAACATGCTATTGAAAACATATAAACAGAGATTATCTTACCTGGCCATCTTTCTTATTTTCTGTTTTATTATGACAGTAACTGGCTCTTTTAGATGTCTCAACTTTGCAAAACACACTTCCTTCAGGCTTTCTCCTCAAGCTCCACTTGGCCAGCTTTGGGGACCCCACAAAAGCCTTCAAATGATCATTGGGGGCAGTCCATGGGTGGGGAACTGGCAGCCCACGTGCAAGATACAGTCTGTGGGACCTTTGGATCTGACCTAGGGCTTTTTCTCCTTGGCTCTGCCCCATGTGGCATTTAGGCTTAGGCAGTTGGCACCCTTCATGGCAGCTGGGACAAGAGCATATGTGGAGATCGTATGTTAAGGTTACCAGATTTTTTTCAATGAATCCAGGGACACTTTTCAACTTCAATGGATTTTGTATGGGGACTGATTTATAAATCAGGGGATTGTCCCTGGGAAATGTGAACGTCTGGTAACTTTAGTGTATATAGCACTAGCATCCTTTGCATAATAGCCAATCAGGTGTTGATGTCATAACAAATGCACATCAGCATCTCCTTTCTGTTTAGGGGAGTCACTCCTTGCCATTGGGCAAGCTGGATTGGACACAGGATACCTGGTCCCCCATGCAATTTAGGATTCACCTGTGGACTCTTACCCTAGCATAGCAGTATGAGGATTCCAACAGAAGAGTCCAACTCAAAAGGCAAATGAATATGAATCGATGATTGTGCGCTCCATGATGAGTCACCCTGAGGCAAACCACCATGCTGACCAATACAGTGTCAGTTTCTATTTGATCAGAGTCAGATTTCAGCACTTAATACAATAAAATCTGAGTCATGGCTCATACACTGCCACATGATTTCAGCACCCACTATGAGCTGTCAGATTCCTTGGTGTGAATAACAACATACTACAGTGAAATTGGCTTTGTTGAGGCCATTCATAAAAAAGCCTGGGGAACAGAATGCTCATTGAATTAGACCTTGACAGGAGTCAGTTGAGAACATCGGCTTCAGCAGCTGTCTGCTCAGCTCCATTTTGTTAATTATCAAGTGGCTCATAGAATCACAAAATAAATCTATTCAGCAATATATATATATATATATATATATATATATATATATATATCATACCCACACATGCCCACACCCACCCACTCAAAGTGAGTTTAACTAAAGCAGTACACTGAGATGTAACTATTTTAGTGACTGACAAACTAGCTAATGATTTTTCTGCATTTAGAGTTCCTTAAACACACACACACACAGAGAGGTGTGTCAAGCTGCTGCCATGTTTGGGTGTGATTCAATCAACTACGAGCAAATTCAGGTTGCACAATTAAACCTGATTTGCTGCTCTTGCACAACAAGCCCACTTCCCCTTCAGCACTGGATTTTTTTTGTACTGTAAGGAAAGTGATGGAGAAAATACAGTGGGAAGTGTATGATAACACTTGCTTGAAGCAATGCCATTTAAACTCCCTGCAAGCAAAAAAGAATGAACGCTCAATAAATACCTATGGGTTTGAAGCCTGCACCCCAGACCACTGAGGATAATCTTGGCCAATGTCATCTAACATCCCTGCAAACTTTGTGCAAACAAATCAGCATAAATGCTCAATAAACAGGTCATCTAGAAGTAGCCTATGTACCTTAGGACTTCATTTTAATTTTGCATTCTGACCTTCAAATAGTAAAAATATAAATATATGTATAGTTCCAATAAAGTTGAGAACTTGGAGGTTCAGAGTTAGTATCTACATTAGCCAGTTTTCCAAAGCAGCCTACATTTGAACACATAATTGTCCCCATTTAAACCCTCTTCATGCTGTCAGATTGCTGTCAAATAGATTGTGGATAAATCGAATGCAAGCTTGAGCTTATTAGTGAATAGGGCAGTGTACCTCTTGTTGTGACTGTGTGGGTGGGTGTTGCAGTTCTGACTAGCATTGCCTTTGAAATGTAAAGCAATGCTTATAATGCCTGCAGAAGAACAAAGCTTTTCAGAGCTAAAAACATCATACTTGGGCGTAGGCAACCTAGTTTCTGGCATTCTATAACTTTTTAATATGAGGCTTCCATATTTGTACTGAACTGAAGATTTCTCTTCCACCATGAATCACAGTTTCCAACTGCTTGGTCTGTGGTACTCAGTCTTGCAAAAAATTCCTTGATAGGGAATAGACTGACCACAGTCATTTATGTTCTGGCAGTCTCCTTGGCAGCACTGATGTGTGCAACTACCTTCAAAGATTATTCAGAAGCTACAATTTGCACAGAATACAACAGTGAGGATTTTAGTGGGGACCAGTCATTCAACTCCCACTTTGCCAGATTCGAAAGAACTTCCTGAGCCTCCTGTGCACTTCAAAGCCTAATTCAGAATGCTAATAATACTTATCTTTAAGACCCTATATCAAGGGTGTGAACTTGTGGCCCTCCCACCATCCCTGCCCATTGGCCTTGCTGGCTGAGGCTGATGGAGTCTGACAATATCTGGAGGTCCACAGCTTCTCCCGCCCTATCTAAATCTCTTGGGACACAGGTACCCTTAAGAAGAAGCATCTCCCATGTCAACCTGCCAGTGGCCTTAGGTTGTCAGGCCCTTTTCTGACCACCACAGCTGAGCCTTTCCAGCTGTGACTCTCTGATTGGGCAACACTTAGCAAGAAGGCGTGCCTGTTGCTTTCATTGTGGATGGGGAACCTGTAGCTCTCTGAATATTGTTGTACTATAACTCTTATTACCCCTGACCATTGACATGTGAGCTGGAGCTGATGGGAATTGGGGTCCGACAAGAACTGAAGGAAGACATGTTATCCCCACCCCCATTTTATACCCCAGCAAACACCTTTTAAACATTCAACCAGGCTATTAAAGCTTGTTCTTTTAGCTGCTGCTTTATTAATTGTGTGTATTGTTTTAGTTCACTATATTTTTACTTTTTAAATAAAAAAAACCCTGCCTTGGGATGAATTTTGATGAAAAGTGGTAAAAAGTAAATGACATACATAGATAAAAATGAATAAATAGTGTTCCTTTGTGCATCGTGCAGTCAGCTTCCTTGTATCTGGACAGTAGGAGCAGCTGCAGAAGGGAGCCTCAGTCTTGGTAATTCCATTCACTGGTAATACCAGTGTCTTAACTTGGCTACTCTAATCTATGCTCTGGTCAGCAGCATTGTGTGAGCAGAATGGGAGGCAGGAGGCAGGGCTGCCAAATTTTCGCCTTGCACAGGGTGCCACTGAGGACCTTCAAAGTCTGCCTCAACCTTATGGATTCAGAGGAAGCAAATGATGCACACAGATCTTAATCTAGCAAATTCATCCTCAAATTGACCAGCAAGGACCCAAGACAAGTTACAGCAATTTGAAATTTAAAACTAAAAGCAGTTAAAGCATTTTAGAATCACAGGAATAAGGTGGATCCCAAAAACCCACAACTCAGGTGTTCTTCGGCATTCACTAAAAGCTGTGCAATATCATGAAGAAGCCAGACACTCCTCTGTGGGGAGGGAAATGTACAACCTAGGGGCTGCCCCAGAGAATATCTTCTCCCAGGCCACCCCCACTTCCAAACTTCTGAGGGAGGTGGAACTTCCAAGAGTCCCCTCTCCCCCCATGCTGATCTTAACATCTAGCAGCATCTGGAGGGAAGGAGGCAGTCTTTCAGATATTTGGGGCTTTGAACACTAAGGTTATCACCTTGAGTTCAGCCCAGAAATGAACTGGCAGCCAGTGCAGCCAATTAAGCACATCCTTCCTTTTAATTAACAAGTAGTCACAAGTGCTGGCAATTAAATTAGACCAATTTTTCCAGTGTAAGCATCTGCCTTTGTGATTTGCTGATTTGGCTTTAGGGAATAAAAGGAAACATGATGTTTGTGAGTGTAATAAACAAGAGCTTCAGAAACAAAGAAGCGCTCCTAACTTCTCAGCGAGTTAACCATTTGTTAATACACACATTATCATAGGTTCTTCTTATTTTTAAATGGTCTGACATCTTGATCAAGCAAGGGAGGTAGAGCTCATGAGGTAAAGTGATCTCTGCAAAATTCTGCTTCTAGCAGGATGCCTTGCCTGTGGAGAGATTGGCAAGCTGCACAATGTGACCAACCCCAAATCTCTCGCTGAGCTGTGCTTCTTCTGGCTTTGCTTTTGTTTTCTCCTTCATTTCCACTCATTTGCCCATCTCTCCCAACCTGTATACTTCTGTCTACTTTTCTGTACATTTGCTTGAAGGTAAGTTAGGGAGCAACAGGGGCCCAGAAAGACAACGAGGGATGTGTTCTCATTCAAAGGGGATGCAGGAGTCAATATCCACAAATATATGGATTCAGGACAAGATTCTAGTGTCTCAAACCAGCATCTACCTGAAATGAAGTGTGAAACAGAAAATTGTATCTTTGGCAGGGGTGGGGAATCTGTGGCCCTCCAGACATTGTTGGACTCCAACTCCTCTGGTCAATGGTCAGGGATGATGGGGATTGTAGTACAACATTTGGAAGCCATCCAGAGTGGCTGGGGTAACCCAGCCAAATGGGCGGGGTATAAATATTATTTGTTTGTTTGTTTATTACACCAGAGGTTCCCCATCCCTGATTTATGGCTAGTTAAATGTGATTATGCTTTGGATATGTGTTCTAGCTTGCCATTTGAAAGTTAGTTTTATTGCATAATACATGGAGTGTTGAATATCGCTCTATTTGATGTAAGTTGTCTATTTTAAAGTCCTAGTTTTTCATGACTTTGCTGCTAGCATATTTGTCAAGCTAAGCAGGGTCCAGTATGGTTTTTGTTGAACTGTATATTTTGTTCTTTCTACAGCTTGTAAACCGCCTTGTGTATAGCAATATAGAAAGGCAGTATACAAATTAAAAGTGAAATGAAAATGAAATTTCATAAGCAACGGTCTTCTGCTGTGCAGGCTGATCATGAGTTGCAGCTACTGAATTTCCCCTTGCAGTACAGTTATTTAAAGTGTGCCTTTGTCAGATACAGAAAGGAAACCTCAGCCTGAACCACAGCAACAATAGCAAGGAAGGTATGCAAACTTCATTTATTTAGGACACAAAAGAGACACATGACCCGAACAGTATTTCCCCCTCCATTTCCTCCAAAAACCTGTGCTCCCTGAAAATGTATGCAAGACCAGTTCCTGCTTAATTTAGGAACAAAAGTAAGCAGGAATAAAGCCACATCGAACAATATACCATCTGCTTTATTATAGCTCTCGTTTGCTGCGAGAGCCAAAGTACAATTGAAAATAAAGGCCAGGCCAATCATCTTGTCAGTCTTGAACACACACAGCCCTTTTCAGCTTCAGCCGGCTCTGCGTATGCGCCATTCACAGAACCCTCTCTCGACAAAGGGGCTAACATGGAACAAGGAGAGAACCAACAGAGAAATGTGGGCCTTTGTTTGAGATCAAATTGATTTTCTTCTCTTTCTCTTTTTGACATTTCAGGTTATTTTTTCCACAATTAACACCTGATTGGACAGTGGTCTATAAAAATGCTTTTGCAAGACGGGCAACAAATCTCTAACAGAATCCTCATTGTTTTCATTTCACAGGACTGTTTGCTAAGCTCATTTATTTAATCATAGAAGCAGGTTGAGAGACAGTAACAGGCCCAAGGTCTTCCAGGAGCTTGCTGGTTGACTGAACAGAGTTTTGAACCTGGGTCTCCCCAATCCAAGTCCAACTCACTGTCAGCTACACCACAGTGGTCCAATTACACTGTTATACTAACTATAGTAAGTGTGCAGGGTCCTGAGTTGCTGCATAAGAATGGGCAGGTTTGTTGTTAAGTGCTATTCTCTTTGTTCACTTTCATATGGCATCTTCTGATGTATAGATCACGTCTTATAAGCATATCCAGCAGGGGAATCCTGTTAAATGTGTTGTAGTGATAATTCTTGCGGTGGCTTAAAGACCAAACAAATTCATTGTGGTGTAAACTTTTGTGGATTATACTCCACTTCACTATATGCATGAAGTGTCATCCTAAATCAGCAAGCAGAGGTACATGCGGTTGGCAGTGGGAAGGGGAGAATGCAGGAGAGTGAGGTCAGAGGGTGAGAACGATTACCTAAACTCAAAATAATCCCTGTGACCATTTGAAAAGGCTGTATGTATAATAAACATGGGATGTTCAACAAGGATGGGAAAACTTTTTGCCAACTGAAGGCCATCTGGGCGCGTGCAAGGAGTTCAAGGACACATTCCAGCCAGGCAAAAGCACTGGTTCGGTGCTCTTCTGTGTAGACATGTTTAGGATTGTGCTGTATTCTCATGTGCTGCTACAGATAAAAGAATAGGGATAGTGCATGTGTTGAATACCAAAGACCCCAGATTCAATCTCTAGCATCTCCCCTTGAAAGGATTGGGTAGCTGCCAATGGGAAACACCTCCGGCTGAGACTCTGGAGAGCTACTGCTAGTCATAATGGGCAATGCTGGCTAGATAGACGTGGCAGCCTGAGATGAGGAGGCACCTGTTGTTGCTTCTGCCTCAAGCTCTCTAAAACAAGAAGCATTCTCGCTGTGACCTTTTCTCTGTTGCCCAGCTCAACTTTTGGGGTAGCGGAGGCAGGCTGAAGACTTTCAGAAAGGTGTCTGAGCCCCCTGAGAAGGGCAGCCTGGGCAGTGTTGCAATGAGGTCATTTTAGACTTAAATGGTCAACATTTCAATCGGGGGTCGGCAAACTACAGTCCAGGGGCCGGATGCAGCCCACCAGGCTCATAAATCCAGCCCACGGACCCTGCCACCCGCTTGGTCAGTCCCCATGCTGAGCTAAACTGGCGTGGCACAGTGTTTCCTTGAAAAGAAGTTGCAGATGCCTCACCACCTAGGGACTGACTTCCGCGACGTTAGCGCGGCTTTGGATTGGCTGCAGGAAGTTCCTGCAGCCAATCCGAAGCCTCGCTGCCCACATGCTGAGGTAAACTCAACGAGGCCATAGATCGAGAGGCTGGCAGGTGGGCCTGTGGTCTGGGCCGCATCATGGGCATTGTGACAGGCGCGTCGTGGGGCTTCAGCCGCACCTTGGCACGCCTGCCTGCCCCATGCCTGGTGCCCAGCTCGGCGCTGCTGCTGGTGGCACATTCAGTGGCTGCACTGGAGCAGCTGGAGGGCGAGCTGTGCGCCACCTGCCCGGTGCTCCTCATGCGCGGCCTGCCCGCCCACCTGGCCTCAGACAATGGGCTACACCATGTGGTTCACGCCACATGGGAGCTCCATGGGGACGGGCCGATGGAGCGGCTGCTGCTCATCGACAATGCAGGTGAGCGGGTGGCGCCAAGACGTGCTCCTGAGTGCGTGCAGAGTGCGTTCCTTCTCCAGGTCCAGAGGCAGCTGCGGGACTGGCTTGCAGGGTATTTATATTTTTCAAAATATAGTCTGCCCCCCCGCAAGGTCTGAGGGACAGTGGACCAGCCCCCTGGTGAAAAAGTTTGCTGACCCCAATTTAGATAGTGATGTGTATTACCTGCGCCTGCCACAGGGCCGAGTAGAAAACCAAACTTTGAAAGATGGCGAACCAGCCCTGTTGCTCTCGTGGTGGCGTGGGGGTCCCTCCTGCTCATTTTGCTGAGTGGGGCCTTGGGAATCTTTCCCACTTTCCCTGCTCTCTCAGAAACTCTGTTGCATTGCTCTATGGATGAAACGAAGACCGTAAAACACTTGGCAAATTAAAAATCAATGACAAACCGTCATGGTGGGTTTAAAGACATTACCGGCCCAGAATTCCTCATCTGATTAGGACCGTGAATTAAGGAAGCAGTTTCTTCTGACTGCTCCACAGGCCACTTCACCTATTAGCATCAATTAGGAAAGCCACTGGGTGCCAAGAATACGAGTGAAGCAGTAAACCTGATGCCTGGGCTTTTTCCACAGAGTCTAACCTCCTTCCTGTTTTTTCCTCATGCAGCCCATGGGATCCGAGCGGATGGAGATGCGCAAAAGGCAAGCATCTGTGACCCAGGAGACACCGAGCTCTGTACAGCCACAGCCAGGGATTGAAAACCGTGGATCCAACGCCTGCTGCTTCTGTTGGTGCTGTTGTTGCAGCTGCTCCTGGTATGCCTTTAAACCATATTCAAACCTCTTGGGGGGAGAAGGGGAAAAGATGACACCATGTATGCCCTTGAGTAATCAGATGAGTTTTACAAGGGGCGGAGGAAAGGTGATGCAGCTGTTGCCTACTTTTCCATAGATGAAAACACCAAACAACATTCCTTCTAGTTCTTTAAATCTTCTGGAAATACATAAAGATGCCAAGCAGAGCTGGAGCCTTTCAGACCTTATGTGTTTCTCAGCTGCAAGTCAATGCAGGAACATGTTTAGCCTGAATAGCTCAGTTGGTTAAAGTGTGGTGCTGGTAACGCCGAGGTTGCAGGTTCGATTCCCGTATGGGGCAGCTGCATATTCCTGCATTGCAGGGGGTTGAACTAGATGATCCTCAGGGTCCCTTCCAACTCTTATGATTCTAGAACATCTGAGCCCAGTCAGATGCTTTGGGCTCCAATACCCATCACTCCTTACCATTGACCACACCAGCTGAGGCTGATGTAAGTTGAAATCTATCGATATTGGCCAGGGACCAGTTTGGGAAAGGATAGTCTAGGAAGGGGTGCAGCAGAACAAATGCTTCACATATATTAAGTCCCAGGTATCTCCAGAAAATCTCACGTAGCAGGGCTAGATGGATCAATGGCTAATGGGGGACAGCTCTTCATAATAATCAGCAATGTGTGGATTCCATTATTTAAGGAAGGAAGCATTTCAGAGGGCCATACCCAGAGGCTCTAACTTCAATGGACCACATACTTCTGGTGAGAGAAAAGTAGTATGAAACAGCTATTGCTGAAAGAAACAGAAGAGTGGATACCCCGTCACCATTCCAGAGAAACTGAGAATGCTGATAATTTGAAGATGTGCAGGGCTTTTTTTCAGCTAGAACTCGGTTCCAGCACCTCTCAGGTGGGCACCATTGCCATTACAAGAGAACAAGGGAAGCGTTCAGGGCGAGTTCCAGCACCTCTTTTTCTAGAAAAATAGCACTGAGGATACCACCTCACTCTACAGCTAGTTTAGATATCCTGTGTGCTATCTACTAAACCTAGACACTGCAACAAAGAGAAAAGGAACAAAGTAGCACATATAATCTTCAAAAGGAAAGCTTCTGAACAGCATATTTTTAGCAGGGATCTTTAAAATGCATATGCTGACATATCTGGGACTTATCCTGACAAGATTCAGCATGGAACATAATGATTTTCTCCAGAGCACTTGGTCTATATAATCCAGTTCCCCATTGCAAGCAATCAGGGCAGCACAGAATTTGCAAACTGGTGTATAGGGGTCACTTCAGAATCACCTTATTGAGTTCTGATTTTAAAAGTTTTTGTTGCTGCTTTCAGTAAGCAACCTGTAGCCTATAACCCAAGGTCATGCCCACATTAAGGATTTTTATTTGAGAAACAGATGGACAGCTAGAACTGAATGGTGTACTTTGCCCCTCCCCTGGCTAGTTTTTGTGCATGGGTGCACTCTACAACATGTCATTAATGCAATAATAGTGTATATGTGGTGGATTTATACCAGATCAATCCACACGTCATTTCACTTTATTCATTGTTCTGCTATGCTTCCCCAGTTGCATTATTGACATCTAGAGGGACACTCCTGCACTATAGCACAACAAAAGCAGGACATAAAATAAGCCAGAACATTTGTTGTATAAAAAACTATAGGTTTTCAGCAGGAAGCTATGGAACATTCACCAATTGCAAATAAAGCAGTACATCTGCCCCAGAACTTCTGCAGGTACAAACAGGATCACTTATTATTCATTCATTTATTTATTTGTTAAATTTATATACTGCCCTTTTCCAAAGATCACAGGGCAGTTCACAACATAAAAATACAAAATGAGAACACAAAATACATAACAAAACAAAAACAGACCAATAACCTCCCCTCCCACAAACTCATTTAGAAAGATATTAGAATGGTTAATCAGCCCAAGGCCTGGTGGTAGAGAAACAACAATTATGTATGTACAGTCAAACCTCGATTGTCAAACGTAATCTGTTCCAGAAGCCCGTTCAGCTTCTGTAATGTTTGACAACCAAGGCACAGCTTCCAATTTGTTGCAGAAGCTTCCTGCACTCAAGCAGAAGCCACATTGGATGTTCGGCTTCCGAAAAACGTTTGAAAACCAGAGCATTTACTTCCATGTTTTCAGCGTTCGGGAGCCGAAACATTCCAAAACAGAGGCATTTGGGATCCAAGGTTTGACTGTATATATAACTACCCTGATCTCATCACAAACACAAATCATGAATGCACAATAAAAAGGATGACCATATACTACCATACTTCTGTCAGTATAGCATCAAGTGTCTCTCAATCAAAATGTTTATTTTAATGAACTGAATAGGGTGAAAGATTATGAGTCATGGGTGTGTGGAGAATGTGCTTAGCTTAGCTTAGCTTAGTTTAAGGTAAAGTTAAAGGGAACTCTGACCGTTAGGTCCAGTCGCGGATGACTCTGGGGTTGTGGCGTCATCTCACTTTAGTTGCTGCTTTGTTAATAGCATTTTATAGATTACATTATTGATGATCTGTTAATAGAACATCACAAATACAGCATAAATATAAAATAATTATGTTATTGCTATTTGTTGTTTACAAGCTGCTTTGGGTTCATTTGAAGGAAAAGCAGTATTCAAATACAGTCAATCTGGAAAGTTACTCCTTTTGTCCTGACTACAAAACGTACATATCAAATACTCTTTCAAGCATGCATAAAGGGGTCATCCATATTGGGTGGGATTGCTACAGAAACATGAAACTAACTTGGACAGATGCAGGTGAGAAATGGCTGCTTACCCTGTCAAGGGATGGGCAGCGGTTGCTGCCCGTCAGTTCAGATTCCCAGGGAGCAATGCTGGGGCAGGCAGTGAAAAATCCCTGGGCTGGCCACTCTGATTGGCGGGTTTTCCCACCACCCAGTTGTTTGAACCCTGGCCAATTTGGCCAGGGTAAGTAGAGGGGCTTGAGAGCAGACCAGACCAGGCTTCACTCCAGTCCACCCTTGGCTGATAAAAGCTGGCTGCACCCGACCCCCTGGGAAATAGTTGCTCACTTCAAGAGCTTACTGCTGAAAATATTTTCTAGTGTAACCACTTCTGCAATATTAGAGTATCACCTTTCAAATATTGTTACTGAGCATGGCTGGCAACAGGATTTCTTCATGTGCAGTTATTTCAACTATTACAGAGGGAAATAAAAGCACAATGGGTTTTTGCACGACAGGCATACTTTCATTTCACTGTCTTTAGCTTGGATATAAAGTTCACAGTCATTTTATTCCATTTTCTTTTTAATCCCATTGAAAAATATATAATGAAAGTAATAAAAAAAAAGTTGCTCTGTTGGAGGTTTTAAATTAATTTATATTCATGACTCTTAAAAATATTACTTGCACTTAATAGCATCCTGCCCAAGTAAAAAACCTCGTTCTACCATCAAAATTATATACTTCTTCAAAATTACTGTTTTCAAGTTAGGAAAAATGTGAAAAACGGCGATTCAAGGCTCTATTTATAATCCTTGTTTATAGAAAGGATTTCCTCAAATAACCTGAATGGGCTGGAAAGAAAAAGAAAAATATGAATAGGAACAGAAATAGTACCCCAAGTTACAAAATCTCCAATACTGAAAGCTCTTGTGGGGTTGGAATTAACCATTTTAGAGAAACTGAGGAGAAAGAACAGTCACCAGATGGGCTTTTGTTGGCTGAAGTCAAAACTTATGATCCATCTTTTCATCAGCAATTCAGGATCAATTATACTTTTAGCCAAGCAATTATGGTGAATGGTCTCTCTTAGGTGGCTTAAAATTAAAAGGCCACAGCTGTCTTTTTGAGAAGCATGAGAAATAATTAAAAAAAAAAAGCAGAGAAGGAACATGGTCTCCTACCCTGTTTTGCATAGAATTTATTTTTGTCCAGATAAGCTTTGTTAGTGGCGGTACAGATAGTCTTGTTGAACAATTTTCTTTCATTTGTATCCCACCCTTCAGTATTTCCATTCCCAGGATGTCTTTTATATATAATGTTTAGACAAACAATGTAACAATGCAATTAAATGGAATCAAACAAAAGGCAGCAGGGCAGCCAATGGTTCACCATTCAGCAGATTATTATTTTTTTAAAAAGGAGTATATGCAATAACACTTGTAATGTAGCAGGTACTATGGAGATAATGGGGTTATATAAAATATGGGTTATTGAAAAAGATGCAGTAGAAAAGGTTAATAATAGGACCCACAGAGGGGAAGGTGGGAAGTCCAGAGATTCAGAGGAATCTTTAAATGTGTATGTATATGGCTGTATTGTTATAATTTTATACTTGTAAAATCAAGTGTGTGTGTGTGTATAGTTGGGGTTTTGTTCTGTTTTTAAAATCACAAGAAAGAAGACACAAGGCAGGAAGCAATTGTGGCATTAGGTGTTTTCAGGTGTGCTAAACATTTTTAGGTTAGTGTACCACACTTGGTACACTATTTCATACTATATGTTTTCTGAGAAGCAGCTGCATGCACCAGAAAAGCTTTTCTTTCCCCACATTTTCCAGATAAGGCAGACAAGGTCATAGAGCTAAATTCTGCTGTGAAATGTCCTATTGAATATACACAATTCAAGAGAAATATTTTGGTGTAGGAGTGCATTGTTCTTATGCAGTGGTACCATGGTTTGCATACGTCTTGGTTTACATATGTTTTGGATTACAAACACGGCAAACCCAGAAGTGTGTGTCCTGGTTTGCAACCTTTTTTTTGGATTACAACCCATTTTTTTGGATTATGAACAAAAAATTTTTGGAGGCCCCATTGGGTTACAAGCTGTTTTGGTTTACAAACGGACCTCCGGAATGGATTATGATTGTAAACCAAGGTACCACTGTACTGGGGCGAACGTCTTTGAACATATGATCAGGTTTGATAACTAGAGGAACAAATTCAAAGCTTCAGCAAACTTCTTTATTTCAACTTGATTAAACTATGCTTGTTGCCTTGCAGTCTCACTGTTAGGAATCAAGATGAAAGAGCAGCATCACACGAACTCAGAACAGACGCTATTCCAAACTGTGAAGAAAGGTAAGAACTAGCTGGGTATCAAATCATTTTTTTTTTTAAAGCAATTTATTAGGTTTTACAATAAAAATAAACATAATAAGCAATATAACATTGATCTTAACATATTTTCACATTTTCTTTGGACTTCCTCACATCTCCCGCTCCCACTTTCATCGTTGTAACATTTGGTCAGCAATTTATCATCTTATTTAAATTCTTATATCCCTTCTATATTTCATAATCTTATAATTCTCAGAAGGAGCTAAATTTCACAGTCTTACTTATTTTCTTAAAAGCTTCTTAATTTAGTGGTGCTCAGTTATTTTGATCTAGCATCTTATTTAGCATTCACTCAAATTACAATACTTTTGTAAATAGTTCTTAAATTTCTTCCAGTCCTCCTCAATCCTCTCTTCTCCCAGGTCACGGATTCTGCCGGTCATTTCAGCCAGTTCCATGTAGTCTATCAGTTGTATCTGCCAATCTTCCAGTGTGGGTAGATCTTGAGTTTTCCAATGTTTTGCGAGAAGTATCCTTGCTGCTGTTGTTGCATACATCTAGCTGGGTATCAAATCAGCACAGAAGACTAATTTTTGTTTCTACGCTTGTGCCTATCCATCTAGGCTGCATAAACAACATGCATTTAAAGCGTGTGCATGCACACACATGAAACAGTCCTGGGAACTGCAATTTCTTAAGGGTGCTGGGAAGCTCTGTAAGGGATAAACTACAGTTCCCAGGATACTTGGGGTGGTGGTGATGGAAATGCCTGATATGTATGCAGCCTTAGACTGCTACAACTGGAGGTGGCTGCCACACACATAGCTACTTGCATAGAACGCATGTCCATGCAACTCTGATGATCATTTGCCTATTTGCAGAAACAGGGAAGGCTAATTCTAGCATCTTTTTTTTTATCTTCCCCTTTATTTTTCCATAAAATCTTAAGAGAAGTCAGTCGCCATTGTCATATTTCCTAACAATTTAAAACATGGCAGATATATGCCCTGGAAATACATGACAGGTTATAGGGATGTGCACAAGTCGCAATGTATGCCTTATATCTGCAGTTTTAGGAAACCTTATCTGTTTGCAAGTAACTCTGTAATTTGAGTTCTGAGCTGCTCTGTTTAAAACAACGTTCTGGGCTGTATCCAATGTCAGTCATACTCCAAGTAAACCCTCTGAAATTAATGGAAATGTCTAACTTATGCCCATTCTTTTCAATTCTTTTCAATCAAAAACAGAGTCTACTGTGAACAAGATTTATTTGGAGACAGCATGCCATAACATGCATTTAATCTCCTGATTTCTACAAAATTATCACCCACTAACGTTCTCCTCTTGTACTGTTAACTTGGTAATGCCCGGTCTCTATTTTTCATTCGTATTACAGCTCAACTCCAACTCTTGAAGAAGTGAGTGCCTGGAGCCAGTCCTTTGACAAATTGATGAGAACGCCAGCAGGTAGAAACGCTTTCAGGGAGTTCCTTCGGACAGAATTCAGCGAAGAAAATATGCTTTTCTGGTTGGCCTGCGAAGATCTAAAGCAGGAATCCAACAAGGCTATCATTCAAGAGAAAGCAAGACTAATATATGAAGATTATATTTCCATTCTTTCTCCCAAAGAGGTTTGTAACCCTTTTCACACTATTTTGTAGTTTACCCGATTTCAAAAGGACTAAGCCAACAATCTAAAATGAAAGATCTATTTGATGTTTCAAGATGTTTCCATTCAGGTATGTAACTAGTGCAGTGTGTGGGTTTTTTTAAAAAAACAACTGGTTAGTTTTTTTAAAAAAGCTGTTCTATTCTCATTTTATAACAAGTTTTTCAGTTTGCTGAAAATTTTGGGGGGCTCTTTTAGGGACAAAAGGTGGTCTTCTGAGATGAAAGGAGCAAAATTATAGTGAGGGGTAAAATGTGACATTTGAAACTTTGCGAGTTGTAGGTCTAAAATCTTAAACTGCCAAGGAATATAATTAGTCTGGCATTCCAAAATTAGTCTGGCTGAAGCACTTTAAACATACGAGGGTGTCTGACTGTGGGTAGGAGGCTCTTCTAGTCTCTGATAGGTGCCTATATATAGCCAATAGGTTATACTTAAACATCTGAAGGCAGTCTTGTTCAGGGAAGTTTTTAGTGTGGTGTTGTATTGTGTTTTTACTGTTTTTTGTTGGGAGCCACCCAGAGTGGCTGGGGCAGCCCAGCATATAAATTATTTTATTATTTATTATTATGGTGCAAGCCTCCTTTAAATCCATCCTGTCATTCTGCACAAGTTAAATGTTTCTCCTTCATCTGCAAATAATTTTAGTGTGTTTATCATTAGGTCATTAGTGTACATGCTAATCATTAGGTCAATCTGCTGTGAGACAATAAAAACACAGCGGAAAAGGCCTATTTTTATCATTATTTTTACTTTCCTTAGTTCTGTAACAGAATGCCTACATAGGTTTCAGTTCCACTAGGGTCACATTAACTCTTTCCCACAATTTTCAAGAGAGAAGATTAACAACTGCTCTTAACAGCTGTTTTATTTATTTACAGGTCAGCCTGGATTCCAGAGTAAGGGAACTTATCAACCGGAATATGCTGGAACCATCGGAACATAGCTTTGATGAAGCACAACTCCAGATTTATATGTTAATGCTCAGAGACTCTTACCCTCGGTTTATGAACTCTGCCATATATAGGGACTTAGTTGAGTCTCTCTCTCAAAAATCTGCTGAATCGTAGAGTTTTAATATATTTCACACCCAGTAATCTAAATAAACAAGGGAAAGTTGGGGCTACCATACTGTCCGTCAACATGGAAATTAGAATTATTGAGTTTATTACCCAAAAATAACTCAAGACATATTGCGTATATTAATACAGTGTCAAAAAAGTGTTCTAAGATGGAAGGTTTCCAGAACCCCAAGCTATTTGCAGTTTTGGATAAGAGTTACAGTAAGCTATGATAACGGGATATGGAGATATAAAAAAAAAAAAGTCTTCAAAAAGGAGCAGCATATATAAGATACAAAAGAAAATCTATTGGTAAAAGCTTTAAAAATTTCTTACAACTAATTAGGAATAAAATAATAAATTTAATTAGGAAGTGGAGGAAGAGTAGTTGTTGCGCCTTTCCCCAAGAATCATATCAAAGTGCTGCACCACTGGGATCAGGGAAATTGGTGTGTAGGTTCAACTTAATGCTATTCTGTCTCTGAACACTTTGCAGAGATGAAAACTGTGCACTCAAGGGATCATAAAGTACATGGTCTAATACTGAAATAACCATGAGATAAGTACTGCATGTTCAAATAAGCTTTTGGAAGTGTGTTTCTTCAATGGTCATATTCCCCATTGCTCTCACCCTCTCTTCACTGGCATGGAGTTCGGCCTTAGAACACATTCCTGGAATTCAGGCATAAAGAGAACACTCCTCTTCCATTAACATCATTTGGAATTTTGCCTCCAATTTCAATGGGAGCCGAATGTCAACCTTTCTTGGACATAAGCAGCATGTTTGAGGTCAATAAGCCAAATAGAAGTACAAACATTTAACATATAAAGGACTGGAAAGCACTGGTCAGAATGCTATCACCTATAAAGTGTTATTTTACTATTAGTATCTATGGAATGAATTTTAGAAGTTGCATTGTTAATGTTTCTGGAAAAATTAAAGAATTTATTTAGAAGAGGAAAAGGCGTCGGGCATTTACTACTTTAAATAAAGCACAAAATGCATGTCAGCTGTTTTCATTACACAATTTGTCGCCAACATCTGTATTCATGTCGCAGCTATGATATGTATGTATTAGGGGATGTCCACCAATTGGATTGGAACAGCTTCATCTTAACCAATTAACAGATGAATCTATTATGGTCACTTTCAACAGTTACTGAGATCAAATACTTAGGGTTGTATAAGTATTTCGGGGTTGTAATTGTGCCAGTGGAACAATGGGACATCCATTTTTGCTCCTCCTTTATGCACCCCACCACCCACAGCTGATTTTCCAGGTTTCACAGGGGGCAGAGACAGTTCTGTCATACTCACAGAAGTCCTTTGCACCAGCAGAGCTGCAACACTGTATACGGTCCTATTCTTATTTGAACAGGCAAATAATTTAGAAATTAAGTTTTCAAGATGCATAGTTCGAGGTTTGAAAAATGTATATTAATTGTGGAAACTATCTGTGATGTACACACTTTGTAGGAGACCACTTTCCATTTTAAATCCAGTTATTTCTCATACTTCCATCCAAGCAGCAGTTAATATGCAAGAGAGGTCACAGGGTTCAGTTAAGTGTTGCACTTAATCTGATTGCTGGTGAATGTAACACAGTGTGTGCATTTTAAAGCACAGTTCTTCATAAATTCCAGAACCCACAAGTTCAATATTTGAGTCCCAAATCTGCTTCAAATGAAGGTTAATATTTGAGTGGACATGTTGACTTAGTACTTCAGGACACTGTTCTGCTTAAGCGTTGTATGCTAACATAACTACAGACTTCTTTTTTAAAAAATAAAATGTAAATAAAAATGCCCAAACTTTTTTGTAGATAATGAAAAATATTTTAAAGCCATCTTTTAAAACATTGCAATGATCTGTTCAGCAAAACCTGTTTAAAGTTGAATGTTAACGTGACAGAAAATGAGTGACAGCATTACCAAGGGTTTTATTTTTCATAAAGAAGTAATAGTATGCTTTGCTCAATTTTTGCAGGGGGGTGTTACTTGGAAAACAGCATGGATGAAGAGGCTTAACCCCCTCTCCTCCATGGATAGTATCATTTTAAGAAGGATCACGGATCACCTGCTGTTATATTGTGTTGCATCCTTAAAGTGAAAGGACAGGGACTACAAAAAGATTATTCTAAAATATAATCCAGGCTGGAAGATACTTGTTACTTTCTTCTTCTAGCCTTTCATCAGCATTCCCATCTGGGCACTGCAAAACAAAAGCATTAACTAAGACTCCTCCCCACTGGGAGAAAAATATGCATATACACTAATTTACTTGATTGTTCAATGCAGCATGCATTTGCCATGTTAACCCAATTTTTTAAAAAAGTAACAACGAGCTGTGTCATCACACAGTATCAAGGGAGACAAGCTGGAACAAAGTATATATTGTTAGAAACACTTCACCTGTGAGCAGAAGTTCCAACACCTTACTCCATAAATAATGACAGTTACAACCACTTGACTCAAGCCATAAATACCACAGCAGTATTGCACTTTGCAATTCAAGACAAGTCCAGGTTCATTTCCACCCACCCTCAATTCACTACTTGGCCACTGGAATCCTAGATCTGGGGTAGAGAATCCATTATTCTCCAAGTGTTGTTGAACTCCAGTTCTCATCAGCCTCACACAGCACGGTCAACTGTCAGGGATGACAGATGTAGTCCATCAACATCTGGAAGGCCACAGGTTCCCCAGCCCTGTACTAGATCATATAAAATAGATGAGATAAATGCAATGCTTGTATTGTTGATTTATGACAGATTTATTGTTTTATATACACCACTTAAACATTCTGATAAAGTGGTTTATACGTTTTTCTAAATAAAAGTCTAGAGTTGCTTCTCAGACAGAACTAGTTGCAGCAACTCAGGTAAAATTAATCATCCTTATTCTAGGGAAAGCATTGCAAATGCATTGGAGCACCTAAGAAATGGTTCTATAAAAGATTCACTCAAATCTTTGCTGAATAATAGAAATTTTAACCAAATCTGGTATAATTAACTATAGGTGCAATGCTATATATCTGGGAACAAACCACACTGAACTGAACCAGTTTCCAAGACAACATACTTAAGCAAGTGAACTTGGTTTAACTTCAAGATCACCTATGAAATCTGAATATATGGTAAGAGTCAAGATAAAAGCCCAATGTGAGATTAAATATAGAGCAACCCTACATCACTATATGACTGATGCATATGAATGCATATGAATACCAAGCTATGTTAACATTACATCCATACTGCATTATCTTTCTTTCCATGTCTTAGCAAGTTCAATAGCAGTGGGCGAGTCTCATGCTAAGAAGTAACATATTGAAGGAATAAAGCATATCCAAAAAGCTTGCCAAAAGACGGGGGAAGGTAGTTTATGTCAGAAACTGAATTAGACAAAGATCTGCTGAAGAGGCATACCGAGCACAAGCCGGAAGTACATTATCTTGCCCTCCCACAGACACTGTTGTACCCCATTCTTTCAGGTATAAAAATAAATGTGCCTCTCCTCTCTACTAATGCAAAACTTTTAAGCATGCCAGATAGACTGCACTATTCTGGTGTTTTCCCCCTTTAATACTGAGGACTCGGTGACTAGATACATTTAATAGAAATACATCAGAAATACATCATTAATTCATTTAGTCTGAAAGCTTATTCTGCAAGAATTGCAAATGAATGCTAAGCAGGCACATATTTTTTACGTTCCTCATTTCTCATTCAGAGCAGATCCTCATAACATCCTTGACTGATTTTACACTTTATATTTAAAACATATTAATTATATTAAGCGCCATACACTAAAAATAATAAATTGGGTTAGAATCCAAAGGGAAATGTGTGCTCAGGAGTACTGCACACACAATCTGGAGTTCAGGTTTCTAGTTTTGCTGCACCAGTTTTCATGGCTGCAGAAAAGAGCTGATTTCTAAAATTAATGCAAACATCTTTCCTCCCTACAATGCTACAAATCTTGGTGATTTTACAAAAACCATGAAGAACTTGTCCAACAAAATACTGGATAGTATTTTTGTTTTGCTGCACCAGGAAAGCCTGCTGGAATTAAAAGTTTAGCTAGTGTTTCTAAGTTAAAATTTCATATTCCTAATAGACACAAGTTACAGTCTGAACAGACATGCATAGGATTGAACTGTATGTGATATAAAGAAAGCTAAACTGGTTTCACTTCTCTAACTATGCTCAATTGATTGCACATTCCAATTTATTTTTTAACAGCAACTTATAATGACATTTGCATCTTCAAAAAGTAGCTTGTCATGCATAATGAAAGCTTGTGGTACAATTGTTTCCCACACATGCTGGGTATGTGGAACCTAACTGTTTGGATCCAATTCAGTTCACATCAACAGACCCTAACCAAGAAGTTACTATGGCACTGAATATTCAGAAGCTAGACAAATAAACAAAAATGTCCTAATATACTTGAATCAGAGTTCTTATTTTTATTCAGCCATCGTTTGTGATCTTAGGAAGCCATTCTTAGTTTCAGCTTCCCATCTGCAAAGCAAAAACATTAAACTCTCAAATGACTGGTGCAAGGTTAAGCAATATATGGTACTAAGTATACTGCAACAGTTATATGAAAGAGTCATGTAAGTGTAAGCCCATTAAACAAGTTTTAGAGAATGGGGACCCACTGTGCATTGCAGAAGCCTTGCACATGGGATCCCAGCAGCAAGAGAAAGCAAGTGTGAGATCCAGTATCATGAAGTGTTGTACTAGGATCCAGAAGCCCAGGATTCAATTTCCCACACTGCCATGAAGCTCACTGTGTGTCCTTGGGCCAGTCACTGTCTCTCAGTCTAGTCTATTTCACTGGGTTCTTGCGAGGATAAAATGGGAAGGGGGAGAACCACTTTGAGCTCCTCAGATAAGAGAAAGAATATAAATATAAGAAACAAATAACTGCAAGCTAAGGAAAGTAGCCTTCAAGCAAAGAATACAATCATCATGATAAGCATCCAAAGAAATGTGGTAGCGAAGTCTATTTAAGAGTTTTTAACACAATATTTTGCAGCCAGATTCATATTTACCATCACAATAAGTCAAACCTACTGTCACAGAATCAATATACCCCAGGGTTTGGGGGATGAAAGCCATTACTACTTCAGGCTTGGTATTTATCAAGCAGCAGGACACCCATTAGCAACTTGCAGCATTCTAGTCCCTTGACATTATCAGTTAGAGGTCTGCCCTTTATATATACCAATAACTTCAACAGAACATTTATACACCTATTCTTTTCATTATACAATATTAAAATTGTATGGACACCTCCAACTAGGACAGTCAATTGATCCTGACCTCAGGTGCTTACATTCACTGCCCTTTAATTTTTTTGCTTCATTAGCAAAAACTACAAAGCAGCTAAATAAATCTCTAGAGAGCACCATGGTTTACAAAATGCTTTAAAATTGTTATTATTGTACTGTATATCAAAACATCTCAAGTTCCAAGAAGAAAAAGCTCCAACGGAGGAAATTTAGGACACAATTTTTGCAGCTTGATTAAGCTTCCCACTGTTTCCCAGTCTGCTAGAAACCTTAGTTATGGATCAATATGTTTTATAGATATCAGCAAGTTTACTCATAACATTTGGCATCCCATCCTCCTCTTTATTACTTGAATTAGTATATTCTGTCACTACAAATGAAATCTTCACATTAATAGTGTAATAGCATTCACATTTTAGCATTTGTTTTTATTTGCAAACCAACACATTTGGGTACATTTTATTCAAATCACCAACACTAGTAATGGTATTATGCAAGCTGTATTTAAACACTGACCTGGGTCGCTTCAAACAAGATTTTGTAGCTAATGAGGTTTATCCACATTTTTATACCTGTGTTTAGTATGCATGGAACAAAGCTATTTCTACGAAATTTTGGGAGCTCTTGTTTCAAAGTATCTAATTGAGAAGATCCATTTTTACCAATTAGACCCTTGTAAAAGCTTCATTTGTACCTACAGAATGGAATTTAAATATAAATGGATTTTCAGATTCTCATTGAGACATACTGCATAACTGAGATATACACTGCTGTCCAAAGCCAGCTGATCTTTAAATAACTGTAGGCCCAGGAAGCAAGACAGGAAACAATGGCATACAGTTGGAGCTTTATGAACATAAACTACATGAATTTCTTTAGTAAATCATAGAATTATAGAGTTGGAAGGGGCCCTGAGGATCATCTAGTCTCTGCATTGCAGGCATAGACATACAGGGACTGAATCAGACCAAACAAGTATATGCTTAAGTACTGACACACACACACACACACACACACACACACACACACACCACACAGGACATAACAAAGATAATCAGATACTGGGGACAAACCAATAATGTTTATCAGAGGTATACTATCTTTGAACATGGAGCTTGTCCCTTACCCACCATGAATGTTCCTAATCTTTAACCTAGTAGCCAGTCTATTAAGAAAGATCTTCAAGTTTCTCCAGCAGTTGAGCTGAAGATAAATAGTTTTTTGTGATGAATAGTCAGATGAGTCTTTTCAGCTATTAGAGATGCTGCTAAAAAAGCTACACATGCAATTTCTCACATGGATCAATATAGGTTACTTGTATGAACAATTAGAATTCTAACTCAAAATTAGATTTAATAAATGTTTAAAGCACAGTTATAATTTGGCATCAAAAAAGAGTCACCAAAATAAAATTAACAATCTGAGGAGAGTGTGCTAATATTTAGAATTAAGACTTTAAGTGCTATAAAAATGATGAGACAGAAATTAGCACCATGTATATAATAAACATATGTCAAATGAGCAAGTTAATGAGTTATGCTACTGAGAAATGTTACTTTTGATTACTTGAGTATCCTATTCTCTTCAGTCAACATGGCAACATGGAATAGTACCCAAAAAATGAATTCTGCAGTAAATGAAGTCAAAGTTTGTCATTTTGCTCTTATTGTGAATATGAAAATGAAAAATATTCAGTTATCCATTCCATGTCAGTTTTTTATCTTCTGAAGCCATGTTTAGTAAAACTCACGTTCTAATAGATTTGTATACTATACCAAAATATAAATGATTGTAAGAACTTTGCTTTTCAGTATTTCCCTAACAGTCAGAGAAATATTCTAACAAAATGCCACCCAAACAGGTGGTGAAAAACCATAGTTTTATTTTTGACCTCAGGTCTAAGAAATCAGCAACTCTACATGTAAAAAGAGCTGGTCATTAAGAGTTCACAAGAACTAATACCACTATAAATTTGTAAAGATTAGCTTTACATCTTCAGGTAGGCAGCATACTACAGAGCATCTTTGTTCATTTATAGAATATAAAAATGAAACTAAACAGTAAGTTCAAATCAACCATTAAGGAATTTCTCTAGAACTAAATACAATATAATAAAGCACATGCTTCAAGACTGCACATTAAACTGGATAGAGCAATGCAAGTTTCAAAAACATAAAAAGTTTGATTATCTAATAAGAGGTATGTGTGTGTTACAAATAATCAGATTTTTAAATGAAGACTTGAGGGCCACTGAAAAAATGTTTTATGCAGTCTAGTCACCCACACAAATTATAGTTTATTATGAGAGTATAAAGCAAAACTATTTGATCTAACACACCAAAATGGTTAAAAAGGAATGTACTATTAAATATGAATTTTATTCTACAAGGGAAAAAAAATCAGCTGGATATGCCAAATGCAGAGATATACAACTCTTTGTTCACAAAGTTAAGAAAAAAGCAGTTACCCAAATGTCATTGATAAAAGTTTAATGTAGACTTGCTTATAAAAATGGGGTGGGGGGGATGGTATCGAAATTACACCATACAAATGAGCTTCCTGGCTCTACAGACTATTAACTACAGGATGGCTGTGTCAAAATCCAAAATTTAACTTCAGAGATGTCTGAATGAAAGGAAAAGGAAAGCGAAAAACTTTTGCAGGAATCTAGATGCTTGACCTAGTTCTTAAAGCTAATTATAAAATCCTCTTTCATACTGGTCCAGATTTCAAGAATTTCTTCTTCTAGCAGAACTGTCAAAATAAAAGAAATATTTATGAGTTATATGCATATAATATGACCAGTGAGAGAAAGCATATCAAGATCCTACATTTTGTTCACATTCTTAACAAGCATAGTAGCAGAACTTTCATTCACCCATTTCCACCCCCAAAGTGTCAACACTGATCAGCAGAAAGTACATGAAAACCCTAATTGCTAGGGTGTTATATGTGAAAAAAAAACCTACAGATTGTGCTGATGTTCAAATGGTGCGTGTGTCACTTCTCACTTGAAAAGTTAAGCTAGTAAAAAATACAGGGGGGTGGGGTGAAAGCATAAAACATGGTATGTGTACATTCCTTCCCAATCCATATGAAATCCCACCAAAGCAGTGCAACTTACTTCTGAGTGAACAAACTTGAGAGTAAGTCCTATTGAAACCAATGGGACTTCTCAGTAAACCTGTATAAGATCAGGCTGTCATTTCTAGCTTTCTGCTGTTCTCGCTACCTGAGTGCCTCTTTACCTCTCAAGCAGAGGTAGGCGGAAGTTTTTAATGTTTGATTCTGTATTGTTTTTAATTATTATTCTTATTCTTATTATTATTATTATATAAGCAATTCAATGTTGCAAAGGGCATGGGCTGATTTCTGGGTTAATATAGGCCCCCTTCTACAGTCCTACCCCACCTGGTGGCCATTTTATTACAGATTTCAGCATCCCTTTTCCAAGAGAGGCCAGTGAGGCCACTGAGACAATATGACTGGGCAATGGATTGGCATCTCAAGCCTCTCTCTTTTTACATCTAGGCTGCAACACTGTTAGCTCATAAATAAAGACACATACCCAGAATGAGACAAATACAGTTCTTTCAAAAATCAGGTAATATAACAGAAATTGTTACATAAACAAAACAAGACTTTTTTTTTTACCTTCCATCTGTTTCCACATTCATTACACACAACAAATGTTGTCATAGGTTCATCAGCACTTCGAGTTTGAACCTAAAAGGGGAGAAAAGAACTCCAAGCATAAACTGACTAATATTATGCTACACAATTTGTTTATGCATTACTGCTTCTGCATATTTATTTGGAAACAAGACTCACTATGTTCAATACGGCTTACTTTCTGTATGTGCATTAAGACCACAGTCCAATTCTCATTTTTAACCCAATATTTACCTGTGAGTAAAGACTAAGAGGGTAGAATAGAGGGACAATCTCCCTCTTCAACTTCTTTGCCCGTCTCTTTTCTCACCCACTCCATTTGTCATTCTCTTCTTCTACTCAGTGTCCTAATATATAATTTCCCACCCTCTATTCATCTTTTGATAGCTGGAAGCAGATGGCACTGTTTTCTTGCAGAAGCTCCTTTTGAGTGACACATCTTATTTGCCCCAATGTGGGTGGAGAAAGAGTAAGGAGATAAAGGGCCACTGAAAGAACAAGAAGCAAAAACGGTATGCTATAGTATACCCCAGCCTTGGGTAGTGATGGGAAGGCCTGAAAAAAAACCTGGAAAAATTGGGGGGGGGGGGGATACCAGTTTTTTCCGTTTTTTTCCAAAGCTGTTTTTTTCCGGAAAAAAAATGAACAAAATAGTTTGCTATAGTTTGAATATTCCACGCACTCCCCCCCCCCCATTTTTCCTGAAAAAAACGGCTTTGGGGGAAAAACCTATCTCCCCCACTCCCCACTTTACTGTTTTTCTTCCAGGCCTTCCAGCCCTCACACTTTGTAGCTCCCTGCCAACTGACACCAGGCAGGTGTTTCACTATACTCTTTCCGGCAACTGCTCAGAACATTTTTGTTAGGGCCAGCCCATCTGACCACATAGAAGCTGCATGTGATTTACTTCCTTTTAACCACTGCTGACTTTCATCATCGTTTGAATACTCTTAAATACCTCCTTTTAACTGTGTTTTATCAATCATTTTAATGTTCTGTTGTATATTTCTGTAAACTGTTTAGAAGCTCTTTTACCATCAAGCAGTTTATAATATATAATAACAAATTCAATTAAAAACACACACACACTCCTTTTCCTTTCAAACAGTTTGAGCCTCAGTGCAACATACTATTCAGTAACTGGATGCTGGTTACTTCTGGGCCTTGCATGCAAAAAAATTGCCCTATGTTTTGCCTCGGCTGTCCTCAAGTAGAGATGGGAAGGCCTGGGAAAAACCTGGAAAAATTGGGGGGGGGGGCAGGGTTTTTTCCTTTTCTTCCCCAAGCTGTTTTTTAGAAGTCCATGAGAAAATGACAAAAAGAGGAAGAAAAAATGGAAAATGATAGCAGTAGTTCAGAAAATGAAGTAGAATAATCTGCAGGTATATGTTGTATTTTCTGTTTCTTTTCTTTTTTTTAAGCACTACTCAAAGGCTAGACCTTCTATGGAGCTTACGTAAATACTGAGGTGGACCTTAACTTTATTTGCTGTTAGTGCTAAGAGGGAAATGTGATTATTTTTCATGTTGGTGGTTTCTTGCTTTTTTTGTTGTTGTTGCTTTTGAGGAAAAGGGGGGTGGTTACCTGTTTTATTGCAAGCATAATACTTTTATATACACTGCATTTCACGCAGTTTGTAAAACTACTCCACACTGAACTTTTTTCCAATTTTTCTAAAATTTCTATTTTTTCCAGAAAAAAAACGGGGGGAAACGTTTCCCCCCCCCTCAAGGCTTCAAAATTTCCAGAAATTTTACATCTCTAGCCTTGGGTGCTGTGTCAGTCCAACTGGCTTTGCTTGCACATCATCAGCATATATCTGAGGGATTGCTGTGGTGGTAGTAGGACAAGGAGGGTTTTTACAGAATATATAAACTCCACTCCTAAAATTTAATATCAGAAATACTAAGCGTCTCTAAAAGAATCACTTTCTCCACCTTTGGTCCCCACCCTGCACTCAGCTCTCACCTTTGGCTCCTAAAAGCTGCCAGCATGCAACAGTAGCCACATCTCGGGAATGGCTTTGACTGGCCGGCTAAACCAGGTGAGGGTAGCCAATGGGTCTCAAACTCTTGGTGAGTTCGGGATTTCCCCTGCATGCATGACAGGCTCCGGCAGATTGAGCAGAGGAGACCAATAGTGGGTCCAATGGTCGAGAAGATGGTTTCGGTATGTGCTATCATCCTGGAAAGGTAGCCCATCTAGGAGAAGGAAAATTCTGATCCTAAACCTCCACTGCCTCATGCAATATCTTCAAGAGAAGAAAGGGCTAAGGAGTAAACCCTACACAAATCTAGAGTAGAGTCTCTAAGGTTGGATGGCACCTAGTATGCCTCCTTCCGGTAACTCCTGCAGCCAAGCTGGTGCCAAACGTATTGCTCTGCCTTCCTTTGGACCAAATCAGTGAGGCCGCAAGAGGTGTCTTCTTGTCTGGACAGCCCAGGACCTCCATATACACTGCCCAAGCTTGTGCCCCGGAGAGGTCACTTTGGTGCTGTTAATGCCGTGGTTTGACCTCACCCCCGGAGATGAACTCAACAAAAAATTGATGCAAAAAATTATGGAAGTCTGGCCAATGGTGAGAGCTGAAAGGAAGTGCAGCCCAACAACATCTGCACAATATGTCCTATTCTTGTTTTAGAGGGACCAACAATTTTCAAGCAGCTTTTGACAGCAAAGGAGGTTGATGTGGTAAGGGGAAGATGAAAAGGCCTAACGCATAGCGAGCAACTAATACACAGTGAGCGTCTCTACCTAAAATAATACCCTCTTGCTTACCTTGACTGATTTCTACTTCCCTCAGCTACTTGATGTATTCAGCTACCCACCCACAAACTAGCCCCAAGAATTCTACTATTCATATTCCATTTTAATGTGAACAGCACTTCATACTCCAAGGCCCAGGCAGCTCCACATATCCATAATATCTTGACCATTTATACTTAATAAATTAAGTAAACAAGTTCCAGTAAAACTGAATCATCAGAAAACAGACACTCTGAGTCACACATTTCTACAAAAAAAAAAAAAAAAACCCTGACAGCAGATTATGAGGAGCCTTAGCTGCTTCTACTATTTAACTATTTCAATAAGATCTAAAAAAATAATAATTTGTAAGGATAACAAAAGTACCACCTGTAAACATATATATATTTATGGCTACAACCAAAATATTTAGATTTACTGCTGTTACTCCAAAAAAAAAATATGGATGCTCTCAAGTCCATTCAAACTTTGACCATCATACACTCATGTTGTTATTTACCCAAGTACACACACAGCCTCCACTGTCTAACCACAATCGGCACATCTTTCACTGCTCAGATATGGAATCTTTCATAAGCAAGTCCTGTTGATGGTGAATGTGGTGAGTTTATGAAGGCTAAATGTTGCCATACCTGGGTGTAAGTACAATTCTTCTTTTTACATTTGCCACATGTAAAGAGATCGGTCGGAGTTCCTCCTGTTTTAGCCATTTGATGCTCTCTTATGGCTTCTTTGGTAAGATTTTTTCTCATCTCTTTCAGTTCATCACTTGCCATCTCCTGTGGTAAGGGTACACAGAGAGATGATGAAATAGGCTTTAAAATATTTTTATTGTACTTACAACTTTCAAATACAAATTAAAGGTTACTTATTGTGTAGTGTGTGGTATCCAACAGTGTCTGTCTGCTGATGGAAGGAATCTGCCATAAGAAAGGAGGGAGGCAATTTTGGCTCCCTGTGCCCCATCTGGAGTGCTCAGCTCCATGAAAATTATCCTATATGTTGCACAAGATCACAAGATTCCATTTTGGCTCCCATGTTTTGGGGGCACCAATATGCAGTTGCTAGGACTGTTAGTGTATAATTTTGAAATGGTGCCATTGTTATGCAGATGGCATCCAACCTCATTCTTCATCTTTAAAAGAATCCATAAAGAGACATGGTACATCTGAGCAAGTGCTTAGCTGCTGTTGGAGGGTGGATTGGGGGGACAGATTTAAGGTGAATCAAGACAGCACACAGGTAGTTGCTAGTGGATCTTACTACTTCAGGGAGGATTTAACTCATTTGGACAGAACTAAAAACATACTTTTACATTAATGCTTTCCGGAAGATAAGCCACACATAAAAGACAACGTTCCTTTGCCTACTCAGTCCCAACATGCAGACTGTATAGCTAAGGTTTTGTATTCAAACAGCACTGTTTGCTGCTAACATTTTTAGTACATCAAAGTATTTTGTTTCCAAAATATCCAGCTTTTAGTTGAATGGAATTACACTCAAATCTTAACCATGAAAATCAAAGAATGAGCTACTTACCTCTGCTGTCATTTTAGCAAACCTGTCAGGAGGTATATTCCCACATAAAACATTTTTCCTTAGATTAGGATTCTTAGTGTCCTTAAGATTTGCTATCCTGCTGCGTACCCTATTTTTGTATTTCATGTCTGTATTTTTTAGTTCTTGAAATATAGGTGCTTATGAGTTAAGGACAACACTTAGGAATAGCACAACACTGCACTCCATTATTTTATGAACATTTCACCAAAACTAGCCCTACATCTACATCTGTTCCTTTCTTTGAACTGACAAGAGCTTCTTAAAAATACAATACTGGCCTGCTGAGACTGAAGATGAATGTTAGAACACATAGCGAATATAATCTTAGTCCAGGAATGTAATCTTAGCACAGCAAAGTTTACCACAAATCTGCAGATACTATGCAAAGGTTCGAAGGATGCTTCTGTACAGCTGCTGAAATGAATGAAATTTGAAGGCGAGTGCTTGGCATACTGCACCCTTTACGAAGTCACGACTATGGAATGCCCTGCCTGGCACCTAATTAATGTTATTTAGTACCAGGCAAAATCCTTTCTGATCTCGCATACCTTTTAAGGTTTTTAACATCAATTGTTTTAAATTTCTTAATTTAATTCTGCATTCCTTTAGTTTTTTTATGTGTCGCTATTCTCTTGTTTGCTGCTTGATAATCGGCTTTAGCAGCATTTTATAATTGTTTAATGTTTGTATATTTGTTTTTGCACATCTTATAATGCTTTTAATGTATCTATTTTTCCTTTTGCCAGTGCCTAGAGAACACATGCCATCTGGCATTTAATAAGTATAATATATAAGATTTCATTTTAATATGTTCATTTTTTATGCCGTGTTATCTTCAGGCTTTATATAACGCTTTGTAAAATTAAAAAGGAGAGGTCATTGTTCCAGCAGGCTTTTACTCAATAATATAAAGACTGACACAAGAGTTGGCTAACATAGTTAACTATATTGCCTTCTGTATTCAAGGTGGTTCATAAAAAGAATTAAAAGTCTCAATTAACAATAAAGACAATCACAAACAATTAGAGGCACCTGTGGTGCACAAAAGTCATAAAATATTTTAGAAGGAAGCTAAGAGTTAGCATCAGCCTAGTGAACCAAAATAGATGGTAAAAAACTGATTGGACAGATAAGGATATCTTCTTCAATCTGAGAACCCAGCTCTTCCTCATCAGCACCAATAGCAATATAATCATCTGAAAGAGAAAGTGAGTTGCATGACTATTAATATGTATTAAAACATTTATTTATCACATTTCTCTATCACCCTTTATCAAAATTTCTTCTAGAACACTTAATGTGATTCTTTTGTCCCATCTTTGTGCCTACTGTCTAACACAGTAAGTGCAACAAGAGATGCTTTGTGATGCTGCATTCACATCAGCCATTTTGTGAACTCTTATTTGAGTTAATGAACAACTCTCAGGTTGTTAACTGGAACTGGTGACTTCTTAATTTTAAATTTAGCAACCTCTACACCTCTCTAGGTCCTCAGATGCTCTTCCTCCATACATGCTCATCTGTCCAATATCCTTGAGTGAAAACACTATTTATTCAGATTCCCTTTAATCTTCCCCACTAGAAAACATTTCACTCCTTTGTTGTCAAGTGTTTGAGCAGCCTTCCTTAATAGGATCCTGCTGATAATATATTTTCTTGTGAAACGCTTCCATTAGAAACAGTCCTTCTGTAGCTGAATACAACTTCAGCTTGTGAAGAGAAGCTTTGGATCAGCTATGAGATCAGTCTGCAGAAGACGATGAGTGAAGGGGGACCTCCCCCCCTCTTGCCCTGCCAACCCCAACAGCCTATCCCCAAAAAGCCTCCAGCCCTGAGAAGATGCCTCTGCCTGCTCTTCTGTGATTTCTCCCTTTTCCTTTCAGTCTCCTCCATCATAGCCCAACCTATTAATAAAAATTCCCAGGTGGTTTCAGGAGGTTCTGGAGTCTGGCAGGGAGAGGCAAGAAAGTTACTAATTTCCCATCTCCTTCCTGTGGGCAGATCTCTGGACCCAACTCATACAACTTCAGAATTAAGCATTCCTAGCACAGGGTGAAACCACAGCAATCGAAGAAAGCTCTCTGAGAGGAAAACAGTATTATATGAAGGCTTGTCACAAAGAGCATTATCTGCTTCCAATGGACATATATGCTAGGGGTTAGTTATAGTCATCTATCAAAAAACTACGTCACCACTCACACTGCAAAATAGCCTTACAACTACAACTGCAAGTAACACTAATAATAATAATAATAATAACAATAATAATAATAAATGTTATTTATATCCCGCCCTCCCCAGCCGAAGCCGGGCTCAGGGCGGCTAACAACAATAAAACAGTACAAAAGTACAGCACAAACAACACTCTAAAATCATTCATTATAAAATTAATTAATTCAAGCCACTGGCAACCATTGGGCCAGAGCTCCGCAAAGATTGCTGAGGGAGGGAGTCAGGCTGTACCCTGGCCAAAGGCCTGGTGGAACAGCTCTGTCTTGCAGGCCCTGCGGAAAGATGTCAAGTCCCGCAGGGCCCTGGTCTCTTGTGACAGAGTGTTCCACCAGATCGGAGCCACGGCCGAAAAAGCCCTGGCTCTAGTTGAGGCCAGCCTAACTTCTCTGTGGCCTGGGACCTTCAAGATGTTTTTATTTGAAGACCGTAAGTTTCTCTGTGGGGCATACCAGGAGAGGCGGTCCCGTAGGTACGAGGGTCCTAGGCCGTATAGGGCTTTAAAGGTTAAAACCAGCACCTTAAACCTGATCCTGTACTCCACCGGGAGCCAGTGCAGCTGGTATAGCACCGGGTGAATGTGATCTCGCAGCGAAGACCCCATAAGGAGTCTCGCCGCGGCATTCTGCACCCGCTGGAGTTTCTGGGTCAGTCTCAAGGGCAGCCCCACGTAGAGCGACTTACAATAATCCAGTCTGGAGGTGACCGTCGCGTGGATCACAGTGGCTAGGTCAGGGTGAGAGAGGTAAGGAAACGTCAAGCAGGATGACCTGTAAAGGTGATAGTGCAATCCGTACCTCCTGTTTTGAGAGCAGCCGCTAACATTTCTCGGCATTTCATCCGTACAGAATCTGATGTGCTTGGAGCTCGAGGAAAGGTGGAAATAAATGATTCTGAGGAAGCATTAGCTTCTTCTTTCTTACTGCTTGAGTTGCTGCTGCAACTGCTAAACAAAGAAAAATATTTTTTTTAATATAGTTTCATTGTATTTCTGCAATGTAACTGGTCTTTGGTCAGTTTCTCTTTCTCTCTTTATTTAAGTATTTTTATTGAGTAAGCTGTTTTCATTATATGCCAAAAATATAAAGAGAAAAAAGAGGAAAGGGGGGAAATATTAAATATTAAAATGTAAATAGTAATAACAATGGAAATAATAAAAACCATCACTGTACAGAGTTGCATCTAAAATATGAAACAGAGGTTGGGGCATAGCTAAGTACAGATACCAAAAAATAAAATAAAAATAAAAATGCAGTATTACATAAAACAATTATTAAGGCAGTTTCATTACCGATCACCCTTTAGCACTAATTATATGCTAGCCAAAATATTAGAAATGGCTTACATATTTTTATACTCTAATCTGAATAGAAATATTTGACACAGTTCCACAGAAAATCCTATTTTTTAAGGCCTCAATCAACCTTGTTAAAAGTTAAGTAATGGCTGTGTTTTGACTTATCATGAATGAACAGTATGCTAGTATACTCACTTTCGCTCCTCTCCTCCCTAGCACAAGCAACTAACACAAGCCTTGGCTTAGCATCAGTTTAAATCATTGCTCATGGTTTGTTTCTCTCCAAAGCACAACTTGAAGGCAAATGTCAATTTGGGCTTCCCAATCACTAGTATTGGTTCAGATGCCATGGTAGGCCAAGGCTTATGGTTTGTTGATCCTGCTCATGTTAGAAGAGGAGTGCAGCAGGAGTGCTTCAGCAGCAACTGGTTATTTATCATGTCACCTGTGTTAAGTCACAAATAAAAATGAAAGACAATACTACCTAACATCTGAGATGTTCTAGTTTGACCTACTGAAAAGAAAATGACACCAAACAGACACACAAATTATAGCTGACATAACTGCAAAGAACATTGCTAGACTCCACTGCACTCACACAAGTAGCAGAAAAGTGACTAGATGTATTCATTTTGGAATTTATGCTGTTTTAAATTATTGCACAAGACAAAATCTACATTATTAGCTGTGTTCCAATACAAACTCCCACAGTTCTCATAGTTGCTGTGTCAAATATCAAGATATTATAATGCGTAATTCTAATGCAAGAAGTAAACTAAGGTATAAACAGGGTAGGGTCTATGGCAGCCCTTACCTACCTGGTGCTCTCTAAATGTTATGGGCTACATCACCCATCAGAGCCAACCAGCATGGCCACACTAGCTAGGGCTGATGCAATCTGGAGGACATCAGTTTGGTGAAGAATGGCCTATAGTCAGTTCATAACCTTTGTTATATCCCAGTTCAATGGCACAGGATTTCTGCTTTCCCTAGTATTAAATGCATCTGCAAAATACATGGGAAAACAAATCCCCCTCTCACAATGAATTTCTGTTATTTGAGACTCCCAGAAAGCATTTTTAAACCTCAGGATGGCCCCCTTTCTGGAGCAAACAGGCAGAGTAAACATCTTCAATTGCTTTTCCACGGGAAGGCTTGCTCTACTCCCTCAGACCAGAGCAAACACTACCCCTCCACTCCTTACTAGAATATAAACTATACTCTTGAGTGACAATAAAACTACAATAAAAAAGGTAAAGAACAAAAGGGGGGCATTGGAAACTTCCCAAAAGGCACTTTCCACCACTCTCATATGTGTAGTGAGGCAGAACCCCTGAAAAGTTCCATGTACCGGTCCTGAAAGAAAGAGAAGGGTAGAATGCCCTTTGGGAGTCCCAGAAAAGAGCAAGTCACATTAAGAAAATTTCTGTTTTCTCTTCTGGTTCCTGGAGGGCATTCCTCAACCCTGGGATGTAACAGTGTGATAGTATTTCAGGATGATCTTTCCTGCAGGCCAGCACCTTACTGTACTATAACTTTTTGCACAACCCCACCTATCAAAGACTATCTGCAAATACATACCCTATAATGCTTTCTAAATGTATTATAGTTGTTGTCTTACAGACATTTTTAATGAGAAAATTACCCTGTAATGTTGCTAATGCAGACACACTCACCAAGAGTGCACTGTGAAAATGGAAAGTTCCAAGGATGAACTTCTGAATTGTGACATGGCCTCTCTAATGCATGTGTCTAAACCTGCCCTGGAGCTGGGTCTATTTACCCTGCCTTTTGTAAGGGAATTTGACTTTAAACTAGGCATAAGAAGCTCTGTCTGAGACAGATGGATAAGCCCATTTGATTGCCTAGGAGACCTTCACTCAGTTCATAAATCTGGGGAGAAGATCCCTTCCCAGTGAGATCAGGAAAGGAGTGGTGAGGTACTCACCCACTCTATTTCACATCGCCTGTCTCTCTGGTGCCAAAAACATGCTGTGCAGGATGGGCTCTTCCAGGCCTTCCCATTTCATCTCACTTGGCACTGCTTGGTTGTGAGGCATAGTGCTGATAGGCTCATCTTCCGGGCATTTGAGTGTCTGACTGAGTGGTCATGCTTTGTCCCCTACCTGCCTGATATGAAAGTGGAGGGAGAGTCAGGACAAACATGAACACCTGCTGTGGCACCATGGTGCCATTTCCTGTAGCTGCAGCATTCTCAGCAGCTGTGGCAGAGCTGTGGCTCATTGGTGACACTACTTCCTGCAGTAAAAGTTCCTCTGGAAACCACCAACCTAGCAATGTGCTCCCTATGACCATATGGTTTCCAGAGCTCCCTGTCTAGTACGTGCCAGTCAAAGATGGGAAGGTGGAAAGGGGATGCAAGAACTTGAGAAACCAGAAATGTATGAAGGTTGGGTTTTTAGGAGCTCTAACTTAACCCAACCACTCTGGTCACTAGGAGGCAAGGCAGTCCATTTCCTTGAATAAGCACAGAAGATGCTGACCCTGACCAACTGCTTATTTTCTACCACCAACACCAAAGATGGAAGACATACCTTTCTTCTCTTGCTTCAGGACTGTTTTGTGATGAAGAAGCTGCTTCTTTTTTCTTTTCTTCAGAATCCTTATCATTTGCTGGTCCATCTGAAATATATATATATATATATATATATATATATATATATATACACACACATATACACAGACAATATGTATCATTTATAGAGCAAAGTGTAAGTACTTAATATATATTATCTCAATAATTCATTCAATTACACTACAAGCTAAGTCACCTAAAGCACAGAAAGTGAGGTTCCAAAATAAAGAAATAGTAGGTAGTTTAATAAAGTGTCTATATCAGTAAAGTACTTTCTTGTAAGAGCAAGTATGCACTTTATTGGATGGCCCACAAATGTCAAAACCTCAAATCACTGTGAAGGTTTGTCAATGCTAATCTATGGGTGCTGCTATTCCTGCAGTAATGGGGTGGAGGGCACAGAGAGGATCAATGACATTCATATAATATAGTGACCTAACCCAAGACAGAACAAGAATATGAAGAGAATGAAGACTCTGAGACAAGGCTGTAGTATACAAGCCTATTTCATCAACTCAGAGGAAAAGTGTAATCTTAATCATGTATTTTATATAATCTACATGAACAATTATAGATTTACAGTGTAAATGAAGCATGAAAATATCTTCTATATCTAGACTATTTTAAAGATGCTGAATGGTCGTATTTTATATACTCTTAATTTGTGCTCTACAAATTTAGTGAGAAACTTATATTTTGATTGATATAACCAATGTGTTATATATATATCTTGCAAATAATATAAGAAATTTGCCTGCTCTTAATTGTTTTCACATTCCTCAATTTATGTATTTATTTTTGGAATAACTGCTTTTTACAAACTATCCACTACTGGTTTCTACAAAACAGTCTGATGTGCAACTATACATTAGTATATATCTATATCCAGAAATAGATATAGATATATAATAGTGTTATTTTCCTATTGTGCAATCTTTCCAAATTGTCCAATGAAAACCTCACTGATACTGTAGAGCATTCTCAATAACATCCAGCCTCCACATTCCACCCACAACCATGTCCCCCACCCAGAACAACCAATTTGTTGCCAGGTTGTTGCCAGGTTGTTTGTATTGCTTGTCCCATTGCAGTGGAAATATCTGTCCTCTACTAAAAAGACAAAAGGAAGTTCAAAATGAAGGGAGGGTTCATGTTTCAGAGTTAGTTGGTTTTGCAAGAACAACAGAAACAGACAGAAATCTATTATTCTGTATATTAATCTGGAAGTTGTAGAAGGGGAAAAAACATAGTTATACCTAATAACTTCTTCCACGACTTAATGAGAGATTTTGCTAAGGATGTAACTTCTTCATCTGTGCTTTGCTTGCGTATTGCATTCACTGACATTCCAATTCTTGTAGACTGAAACCAAGCACAAGAATCAACATTTAAAAGCAGGTATTTATATAATGATATTTAGAACCACTACAAGGATTTCAAATACAATTGAGAGAATACAAAACTGCATGAAGTCATCAGATATTGGGCAAAAACAGCAAATGATTTCCAAAGTAATTTAATTTTTTTTTAAGCCAAAGCCAAACATTCTATTTTTTCTATTTAAGAATTCTCCACATATACAAGAACTGGCATTAAAGTACTGTTTGCAGTGTTGAGATCCAAGGGAGGTTAGCTAATATTCTTGCCTCTAGGGCTTTCACCCTCTCTCTCTTTAATTAAGATGCTCTTCAACAACTACCTGGTTAATTAACAAGCATGCCTTTAAGAGCAGCAGAATTGCATGTTTTGCACTCCTTGCTGCTAGCCTTCGAGGGAAATTATTTTAAGAGAATCTGGTTTACTGCAAGGAGAAAGCCTTGATGGAAGCTGAGTTTTATCTGAAATTGTTTTTTAAATTGTTTTCTAATTGTCAGAAACTGCTGGTTTTAGACTGTACATACATCCCTGTTGAATATGGAGATAGTTTTAAGTATTATGGAGACAGGTTGATCATAAGTAACTTGACAATATGGTTCTAGAACAGCATCTGTTATAAAGCAATACATTAGGCAAGTGCTTTAAGTACACCTAGCACAAACATATCCTGTCAGATACCTTCTAAGCTAAAACTGTTAAGTGTGATTTCTAAACTTAGCAAAGGGCTTATAGATCTAGATGATTTATAGATTTTTATAACTACTTGAGCCAAAGTCTTCACACTAAGAGTTATGAACTCATAAGCAAATCTTTTTCCTTCAAAGAAAATACACACACCGGATATGGATAAAGTCCATCTTCAGTGCAAAATTACAAACAATATCTTTCTTTTCAAGGACCTCAAACTATGGGATAAATAGTTTAACAATCCACTTTTAAGTCTTATCAAAGAATACTTTTTATACTACTATACTTTTACATAACAACTGAATATATATTTTTTAATCCAACATGACTTCTGTAACATAACTTCCAGGTTTAATGTGAGCATGGCTAGATGACTGAGTGATACAAGTTACAAATAAACTTTCATTATAATTTTCAAAAATTATATTTTCTCCACTTATAACTGCTTGCCTTAACTGACCTGAAAACCATGGGATTGGAAAAAGAAAAAAAAACCTAAGGACTACCAAGATTTATCTTGTGGTTTTGTTTTTTAATCACATTTTATTAATCAGCTTCACTTATACAGTACTCCAGTCAAGCAGTGTTAAAAGAGTACTACTGCCATCTACAGTTCAGAGAGAGGGAGGGAGGGAGAATAAAAATTGAACAAACTAGGCATAATGTGCATTTTTTACAAAAGAATTATTTTTGTTTAATCATATTTTCAGACTGCAACTCTTATTAAATTGGTTCCATTTTAATCCTATTCCAACTCTAAAAGCAAGTTCAAGCATAAACAAAGTTCAGCACCAAATAAAGTAAAAAATTAAGTCTAGCAATGGTGAGCTTGCATATATGTACAGGTCTCCTTATACATGTTTTTAAAAGCCTCTTGTCTCTTGCCTCTGGCAAGGAAGAATTGCCTCCAATGCAGCAGGAAAGGTTTTTGCAAGTTTGTCCCAGGCTGGTGCCAGCTAAATAAAGAAAATTCACGTCCTGAATTTCTATCATAAGATGTGATAATATGCTTGCCATACATTTTTATCAGGGCAATTTGGAATGCATGTATATTGATATTCAGCTTTCTACTTAAAGAGTAACATTTCTGATACCCAGGGATAATCAGTCATAGAGATTCAAGTACCTTTTATATGCAATAAATATGCAGCAGCAAAGTAATTCCACTAACGTACACGTACATTCCCTTCTACAGGAACACATTCCCTTCCATGGGAACAACAATCTAAAGTGACTACAGAACAGGGGTGGAAAACCTCTGACCTTCAGGCCAAACTTGGCCCAGACCAAGCCTCCCCATTTGTTCTGTGAGGCCGTTTTGGGGAGACATGCCCATGCAGCCTCCACCTGACATCATACATGATGTCAGATGCAGGGCTTCAAAGGAAAATTTGTTTCCATATGTTTATGGTAGAAAATGTATATAAGAGGTACTGCAGCATTGGAAAGACATACCTGTAATAACTCCAGAGTCATGGGCATATTCTTAAGTTCTTTGAGTAAGTCAAGAGCCCCAGCCTGTAAAATACATTGTAAAAAGATTCAGTATGCATATTCTCATATACTTAAAATATTTACTATGAAACACAGCAGTTTTATTCAACGCTAGTTCCACAATATGAAAACATGATAAACCTAAACACTGACAGATCAGCCTAGATATTTATTTCACAAGCATCTAGGAGCAACCGATAGTTTTCCAAACGTTAATCTGACTAGTCAATCTTGAGTTGGAGGCACACTTTTTTGTGAGGCAAGCAGTTGTTGGGATGCTTGTTAAATAACTACACATTCCCACCAAATCCTGCACAGATGTCATTGTTGTACATCTAGGTTGTAGTTAATTACAAAACCCACTTAAGCAAAACTTTAACTTGGCATTCCCAAGGCAAATACAATTTAGCTTGTGAGCAATTGTTCCATTAAATTTTCACCAGTTTTAATGATATAGTTGTTGTTTATTCCAAATTTTATTAAGTGCTAAAACTTTAGTTTACTTTCAAAATGAGTAGGAGGTGAGAAAATATATTTTACTAAAGCAGTCATATGAATATTAGATTCTACCTATATTTAATATAGTTAGTAATTTTAAATTAATATTTTGAAATTAACTGCAGGCCAATCCCTCAAGAGTAGTGAAATGAGATTTTAAGAACACAGCACAGTAAGATCAGGATTTTTCATTATATGATACAATTTGCACCTAAACCAGATGGGCTCAACAAATGGAAGTTCCACTTTTACATCAATTAATTTGGGCTCTCAAGCCAAAGGCAACAGTTATCTGTATTACCACAGATTAAAATCAGTTATGATTAGCAAAGCACAGTTATGCATGCAATTCACTTTACTGTACTATACTAACGTCTCTGCTACTAGCTTACTTCTCTTTAGAAACCTTATAAAGAGATTCAATATTCACCTTCTAAAGAGAAAGACCACTAAAAGTAAAAGGTATGTAATAAAGAAGTGCCAGGCTCCTGACAAAACAGAGACATCCTAGCAACTGAGGTCTCGAATGAAAGTATAATAGAGCCATGGGGAGTCACCATCAGTGAGCAAGCAGGGATACAAGGGATCAGGTAGTCCTTAGGATATCCCGGACTCAAGTTGTTAAAGGCCTTGTAACCTTAAACCTGGGTGGGTAACATATGGGTAGCCAGTGCAAGCTTTTAAGCACTCTTGTTATGTGCTGAGAGTAGTCTGTCCCCATCAACAGTCTAGATACAGCATTCTGCACCAGCTAGAGCTTCCAAACCATGGACAAGCATAGTCCTACTGCACAGAGCACATTGCAATGATCAAGTATTGATGTTATGAACACCCTTGTCAGGATGTTCCTGTTCAAGAACAGTCACAGTTGGCGCAGCCGCCATAGCCAGTAAAAGGGGTTCCTAGTCACTAAGGCTACACAAGTCACAAAAGACAAAGACGGACCCAAACCTATATTATTTCAGGGGAGAGTAATCTCATCCAAAACTGGAAAATAGTCAGTATCTCAGACATAGGAACCATCCACCCACCCACAGTACTTTTGTCTTCCAATGATTTAAGCTCAGTTCAATGGGGCTTACTCCTAGGTAAATAAGTACAAATCCATTTAAAACTCAATTTTGTTAAGGTTCTTTAAAAAGGTACTCCCCCTTTCTCAGCTTACTAGAATTTGTGCAACTAAACATAATCAAATATTTGAAGTTTAAATCCTTCTGTTTACAACTGTGAAAACAAATTTGTCACAAAAATAAATACTATCACTTCTAGTAAAATAACTTATTTAATCTAACAAATAAATGACACCCTTAAAATGCAATCAAAGAAAGTAACCCTCCAAATAAGATTCTCTGAATCTTAAGTCCTACACCAAATAAAACAAATTAGAGCTATAGCTTATTGCCTATGATATTTGTAATAATTTACATACAAAACTTAGCATAATACAACTAAATTAGCTCCAGAATGGGCAGAGTGTATTATCTTCCATTGTAATTGTGGAATCTACCCGTATTAGATGATGTAAGAGGCAGAAATCACTCCACCTGTTTCAGTCAAAAACTTGGAAGAGTTGTTTACTGACTTCTGATGGTAGCTTTGTCCTCTCCTGTATTCAACATGTGTTTATGATACTATGGAAATGCCTTTCACTAAGGGATCTCAAAAACTGTAAAATAATGTAAATAAAAATGTGTAATGTGTAATGTAAATAAAGCCTGTGTTGAATAAACAGCAGGAGTTTTCACTGTTCAACCTGACCTACTATCTTCTGAAATACCACTTGAAAGATTGTGTAAGGGAATGTAACATGACAAACTAAAAAGTGTGCATGAAACTATTCTCTTTTACCTTGCTGCTTAAATAAAGATAAATGCAAAGCCATATATTTATTTGCAATAATAATAATAATTTTATTATTATTTATACCCCACCCATCTGGAAACTTAGTGCAAGAAGCAGTACTGCGATTAAGGAAATATATACCCTGTCTTTCACTTTGGGGTATCATTATGTGAAAAATGAAAACAATTCCAAAGCAATGTTACAAATACTCAATAGATCCATCACAAATTCATCACTGCAGTCCAGCAGCCAAAATCCTTTTTCTCCAAATGCCTTGGTAAGTTCCTAGAAAGAGCATGTCAACAGGGAATATGGCAATTCCAAAAGACAGGTCACACCAATGAGAAAGCCCTATGCTTTCTACCATGCTTTCTACCAGATAAGCTTTCTACCAGATAAGCTTTCGAGGTGGTGGTAGTGTATATAAGGACTCAATACATGAGCTAAGCACACTTGGGGACGGGGCTCATATTTGTCTATGAAATACCTTCCTAGACTTATTTGAGACCAAGCTCTGTTGAACTCAGAACTTAGTAAACATTCAGAGAACTAGACAGTAAGACGGTCTTAAGTTAAAAGAAAATTCAAAGGCAGAATAGATTTTTTTTCCTCTAAAATCAACAGAATCTAAAATTTCAACCAGAAACCAGAAGGATTTACATCTGAGAAAACTTTTTTAAAAATTGTAGCTTTATGCCACAGTCCCAAACGTACTAATAATCAAATTCCAATGAATAGTGTGGGCCTTACTCCTATGCTAAATTAAGATGGGGATGCAATAACCAAAACATTTTACACAAGTAGCACTCCACTGTAGCCAATCAACATGGAAAACATGCTCACTTTTAAATAAGACCGCTTGAAATAAAATGCTTAAGTCAGTCATGACTAATTTAAGTCCCATTCAATTCAGTGGTTCTGTTCTAAACCTGACCTAAAGGTAAAGGTAAAGGGACCCCTGACCATTAGGTCTAGTCGCGGACGACTCTGGGGTTGCAGCGCTCATCTCGCTTTACTGGCTGAGGGAGCTGGCGTACAGTATAAGAACTGCAGTATTTGCTAGACAAATATTTATAAGAAGGTTTTAGGAACAACAATATAATTTGTATAAGAAATAAATTTGTCATAAAACTATCATAGGCGAAAATAGTTCAAAATTATTTTTAGAATCAGTCTTTATAGATTAGGTTCCATATTCAAGGATTTAAGAAGTATGGTGCTACAGCTAGATATAAATTTGTACAAATGATTTGTAACTTCAATCCTATACATGTCTACTCAAATGCATGTCTCACAGAGCTAAATGCGGCTTACTCCCAAATACGTGAGTATAGGATTGCAGCTGAATGCACATGGAAAGTTGTTTAACACATACTGGCTCCATACCTTATAAGAGGAAAAGCTACTGCTTACCTTTTTTCTCTAATCTTACTCAACTGCTCTCGATTTTTGAAAATCCATATGTGCAAAATTACCTCTGCCAACTTGCACCTATTCATTACACAATAAGGTAATTTGTTACACTGGTTATACTACAGAACAAGCATTGATAGTCAGAAATATAACTTGCAAGGTTTAGTTTAACACAAGTATACAGTTCATGCTGATATGATTTTTTTAAAAGGAATAGTATTTTAATACACACTGGGCCTGAACCAGTTGAATCTGTAGGTGTCGAGATGTGTGGGTCAGCAGCAAGAAACTCCCATTGTGAGGCTTGGAAGAATACAAGAGGCCAGGGTATCCAACCCCAAATCCATAAGAATCGTAACACATGACTGTTCCTACAACATCACTGTGCACTCACTTACCAAGTTAAAATAACTTTCTTTCAGTGAATGTGGCATACATAATCAGTAACAAAGCCTTTAACACAGCCCTGCATCAAGCATCAAGTAGCGTTCCGAAGGCATAATTCACCAAGCAGAGAAAAATATATGAAGTTGACATCTAAAATATACCATCTGAATCAAAAGTATTATCAAAGATAGTCAAATAAATCAATGTTTCTTAATAGTTCTACACTGAATCCATATTTAGAATAAAGCTATAGAAGAATTTCTGGAATGGTTACAGATAAAATTAATTTTACTTAGTAGCACAGAGGCACATTTAGATGTAAGGCTTACCAAGTTATTCCTTATGAAGACTAGCAAGGCTTAGGTTTTACAGTAAAACTCATTTTATATACTTACATTTTTAATCGAACACATTTTTAGCCCCACTCACTACTATAGGAAACATGACACTGGCCAGACCAGGGTTACCATTTGCAGAAAAAATATACAACTCTCTCAAAGAATCTTCACCAAGCCTAGTGAGGATTTTCTTCTCTGCATATGACCAGCCAAAAAAAATATTAAAATACATGTGCACTCAAGAATACTGTGATATTCCAAGGAGCTGCTATAATTTTAATATTTGTTTGAGGAAGGCATAGATCACTTTCAGTGATGATGGAATGCCTTCCCCCTGAATTCACATGACATTATTATTATGAAATTAGCTGGGAACTTTTACCTGTTTCACTTAACTTTTATGGACAACTGCTCCAGTTCCTATTTTTAAGAGTGAGAATCATGTTGATGAAAATTTCATTTTAAAATGACAAATGTAAGGTCAAGTTTATTGAACACACTTTCAGTGACACATCTTCATCAACTGACTTGTATGCAGAAATGTTTAAAAGCGAAAATAAAGCCTAGTTTAATATTCAGGTGGAATCCTGTCATTTATTTATGGTTTTATCTCACTGCCTATTTAAACAAAGGACTGAAGCTTCCCCACCGCCTCCACAACCACACTCAAGGGCAGAAAGGTATAAACACGTGGCATGATATCTAGCAAACATTTCCAAAAAGATGCTGAAACTTACAAGACACGTAAGCCAGTTAAAACCAATGCAGACTAGCAATTATTGTCCCATTGGAAAATGGAATCAAAGGTGGAGACAGATACCCAGAAAACATATATCTATTGGGGAGGTGGCATGTTAACATCTTTGCTCCCCCAGCACCTCCTCCTGCATCAAGGCCAGGACTGTGAGAGGCAGTTTGCAGCTGGCCAGGGAATCATATTCTGAGTCTATGATCTAGTTGAAATTTCTGCATTGCAGGGGGTTGGACTAGATGACCCTTCCAACTCTACGATTCTATGAGTAAGTCCTGGGCCGTGTGGGAATAACCTCTGGTTGCTTCAATAGTCAGTTCCAGAACAGCATTTGATGGGACACCAGAGAGCAAGCAGGGGAAACCGATACACCTTTGACCTGCTGTAGTAACTATTGTAGCCTTGTCTGCTTTGTTGTGCTTCGAATACACTGCAAGCTGCCTGGAGAATTCAGGTAAGAAGAGTATAAATACTCATACGATAAATTTACTGTGTATGAATGAATGACTGAACCAACAAGCAAACGAGACTCATAACATATTTTTGCGTCCTTTCTTCTCAGATCTGTGAAAAGAGAAAGAGTTCACCCTTCTGACAACCAGCGCCACATTTTTAAGCGAGTATACCATGGCTACCAGCCTTGACAAGAATACGGGGCGGTGCAGTGCCACAATACACCACAGGCAAGGGCTTTACTTCGTGGGTCCCTGGACTGCCGGTTCTTTGGAGGGCAAGGATTCGGTTGCTCCCCAAGGAAACGTCGCCCGTGAAAGTGCCTTGTTTTGACGTACAGTGTCGTCACCAGTCGAGAGAGCCCCCCAGAGGAACGGCTCCATCTGCCACACTGGCACGAGGGCGAAGCGAGGTGCTTCCTTCCTCTCCCCCACCCACATTCCGAAAGGTGACAGTTGAGGCCTCACAAAAGAGGATCCGCGCGCGAAATAAGCCGCCCCTCAGTTCTCCCCCCTCAGGAAAAGAAAAAGAAAAAGGCGGGCGCCCAGCTGAGCGCGAGGCGCAGCTGATTGGTCGAGCGGACGTTCAAGCCGAGCGCGCGAGGGGCTTGGTGGAACACCCCCACCCACCCCGCTCGCTCGCTCGCTCTCGTTCTCTCACACACATACACACACCGGCACCCGGTCCCTCCCGGCTCATCTCCTCACCGCGTTCTTTTTCTGCACCATCTTGTCCATCTTCTTCGCGATGCGAATGATCTCATCCTCGGCGCTCATGGCGACTGCCCGCGGCGCCTACGCTCCACGATACGGGTGATGAGGAGCGAAGTTCAGCCGCCGCCGCGAATGCCTAACGCTGTCTCGGCTGCTGCTGCTGCTGCTGCTGCTCCGCAGTGACTCCGGCGCCAGCAAAGATGGAGCCGCCAACCCACAGCCCGGGCCGCTCACAGCACATAAACCGGCCTGACCCAGAAGCGACAGCTCGGCAGCCGCGGCGCCAGGCTGCGCTCATCAAGCCTAGCCAAAGAGAGCCAGGCGGTGCTCGGGAAAGCCGAAAACATCGATGGAGGGGAGGGGAAGGTGGAGCTTCACCGAAGCTCAAAAGCTGCGCCCGCCCAGCGGAAATGGAGGGACGCTGTGGGGCTGCTGCTGCTGCGCTTGGAAGAAAATGTCGCTTCTCCATCAGAGTTGGGATCAGGAGAGACTGTCTGAGGAGGAACCGCAGGAGAAGTAGATTTAAAGCACACACCACCCCAAGAATCTCGGGAGCTGCAGTTTGCTAATGGCGCTGGGAACTGTAGCTCGGCGAGGAGGAAACTACAGTTCCCGTTGCTTTTATTTTGGGGGGGTGTGGGGGAAGAATGCCTTTCAGATGTAAAACTGCATGGTGTGTACGCATCCCTTGCCGTATGAGTTGCCCTAATGGTGCTTGATCGGGTTGGGGGTCTTACCCAGGTATAAGGCACGGAGGGTGGTGGCCTGTAAGCGGAAAGAGGGCCGGTGTGGGGATGCGGGAAGGTGTCTTCAGCTCAAAGTCGATTTTTTTATATATATCGCCCCCGCCATTTACTGGATATCGTACCTATATGTCTCGCCTTGCAGCATTTTCTAACTTCTGCAGGGATTTCCTATCGTCAGTTAAAAATTATGCTATGCTGTTCAGCATGTGCTGCCTAAGCATGCAGAACACCATAGCAAAGGCTTTCCGGGCAGTGAGTAAGAGTTGTTCTTGGACCAAGACAGTTAACTTTGGGGCAGCCAAATGAGATTTAGCACCAGTAGCACCAGTATCTTAAAAGGTCCGTTTTAAGCTGCTGCTAAACGACTTGGGACCAAAATACTTGCAGGAACATTTCTACTAATAGTTATTTCTGAAGTCTACGTTATTATTACTCAGACATCAACTGACATTTTTATTTTACCCAAACTTTTATTGCTTAAAAAATAATTGCTAAAAAAATAAATACTAAGCCTTTAGCAGACCACCCTGGATGGAAGAAGGTTTGCCATTCTGGGGTGCTCCTGGATTCATCACTATCACTGGAGGCTCAGACGGTTTTGGTGACTAGGCGTGCCTTTTTCAGCTCCAGCTGGTTTGCCACCTATTATTCCTTTTGGACGGAGATTATTTGGCCACTGTACTCCATGTTCTGCCAACTTCCAGATTGTATTAGTGCAGTGAAGATGACGCAGAAACTTCAGCTGGTCCAAAATGCAGCAGCCAGATTGCAGGCTGATGTTCCATTTAGGTCTGATTTAACCCATTCTAAAACAGTTGCACTGGTTGCCTTCATTTCCAGGTGCAATTCAAGATGCTCACATTGGTGTTTAAAGCCCTAATATCTGAAAGACCACCTGCTTTTAATATTAACCTTCTCTGTTGTAGCATCAGTTATCACCCTACAAACATTGCATGCCTTTGCAAGCAGTTAAAATATCTTTCTGTTTATTTGCTGACTCTTACTGCAAGATTTATTTTTTATTCTTGCTGCTGCTGTTCCTGAAATTATTGCTATTTAACTGTATGAATTTCAATGGGGGGGGGGTTATACACATATATATTGCAAATGGCTTTGAGATTTATAAATGAAAGATAATATAAGGTCCTTTTAAAAGATGAAATATTCCCTTCTCCATCTTTTGCTTTACTTTACATATATAAAGTCTGCAGCCTTTACTCTGCTATCAAGAAATGGTTCATGTACTGGTTGTCCAGAGTTTATTTCACAGTAACAGAAAGGTTACAATTTTCAATTACAAGAAAGCCATTTCAACAAGACTTATTTCTATAAACAAATATAAAATCAAGATGTTACCTTAACTGTGTATTTCTACAACTTAGGGAAAAAGAAAGCCAAATTAAATTTGTTTATAAAATATCCCAGCCTAAACATATGGCTTTATTAACATCCTATACAATACATTCTTAAAACTATATTCATTTTGAGTGTCAATAGCACCTATTTATAAAAAGATGCATTTTGCAGTTTAATGAAGTGCAATACACCTCACTAAGGCAAACATTTAATTAACAGATCTAGAATAACAAGTTAGAGTACTGTACTCCTTCAGCAATTCACTGCATTGACATTGTACAATACTTAAGGGAAAAATAAAGGCTACATCCTATCAGGGTAAAATGAAGCCATTGTTTTTTCCTTTGATGCAGCATTTACGCTGTAATATACATACAATATAATTAATATTTATCAGCAAGTTGGCAATTAAGTATTTCATCTAATACTGGATATCAAATTTTGATTTGACAAAATGTTACGTGTCTATAATTTCAAAGTGAACTAAATGTGTATCTTATTGGAGTACTACCATTTTTATTTCAGTAGTTTCACACAAGTTGATAAAACATGAATCTAGTCTAGTAAATCAAAACATCTATTTTCACTACTGCTTAATAGAACATATCTATTCCATTAGAAATACTTTTTAGCAGACCAACTTCTGTTAAAGCAAGGATCTGAAAAGAATTCACACATTGCCAGAAAAATGACAGATTGCCTTCTGCTGCAAGCTATAATTTATATTGAAAACTATTCTCCAGTATAAACAGGACAAGCACTCAGGAGAGTCACACTGGTTTCATATTGAAATCCTGTGCACACCAGCTCTTGCAGAGGTCCTCAGCACTGAAATATCTTGGAAGGAAGGCTGAGTACAGAAGCATTCACTACTGTTTAAGGGCTGAATTCTATTCAGCAGAATTAAATGGTAAAGCTGTTCCTGAAATGCATTGTATAAAATGCATTGTATGCAATGTAGAAATCCATTTCTACAAATGGAAAGGTGGCTTGTTTCAGTTCTTCATTCAAACTCTCACCTAGCACACAGCAAGTTAGGGAGACTGCTAAGAACAGTCAAACCTACTATTCTTTCATTTGAAATCTAAACTTGTGCAGACCAGGAACCACTTTACTGCCCAATTCTGCTGGTATATAGATGGCCCTGAGGCTACAGAAAGTCCAGCAAGGCTCAAGGAATGTGATATACAAAGCTAGATAGGAGAAGTACTTACAGTCACATTACAAACATCCTTGGAACACTGTAACATCTGTAACTTAATAAATGCTTGTCTTCATGCACATATGACTGTGTTGGATTGTATTCCTACGCTTGGATTATATGCATAAAGAAGAGAGATAATAGAAGAAACCCCAGAAGCTGTAATTTCAACATCATTAAGAATAAAATATGTATCAGCAGTGTAACGCCAAGACAATTAGCAAAATAGTGGAACTTCAGTGATGGCCCGGAAGAGAGGGGAAATGTCCAAACTTTTCTACATATTTGATTTGCACTACCACCAAATCTGCAATACTGCTTCTGAATACAGTACATAAAATTTTTTGAAGCTGGCTATACAAGTTACTTAGGAAGCTTCAAATTTAATTTGTATATGTATAGATTAAAATGCAATAAGGTTTGGCAGGCTGAGCAAGGGAGAATATTTTATTTCTCAAATATTTGCCATAACTTTGGGATGTGAGAAAGATTGTAGTCTGACAAAGACTTGAAGTCTGAAACATTTTAAAACAAAAAAGTCACACTGTTGTGCTAAGTGTGCAAAGAAAAATGAGTCCAATGACTTTTCTAGATCCACTTGTCTATTACATCTGTAGTTGTACCACAGCACATTCCTGCTTTTGCTATAGCAGAAGAAAGCAATTTACAATAAATTGTTCATAAAATATATTCTTTTACTTTTAATTCAGAAATTTTACAAGGCTACTTAAGGGGATTTGAGAGCTTAAGTTTTGCAATACTTTAGGAGAGCTTATGCTAGGAATTCATTGTAATAAAGATTTATATTAAAATCATATTAAGTGCAGTTGAGTGGGAATCTGACTTAAGAGATCAGGTGCTTTAAGTTTTCAAAGTAGCCTGACACACAGGGAGGTAATAATACTGTATTTCATCAATGTGCAGGAATAATTAAAGACTGGGCAACAGTCTTCCCTTGCTCATGCAATAATATTGATTAAACGTGATCTTTAAGTATATATACTTATCCTACCACTGCATGCTTACTCAGTTTTACATACTGCATATTGTATGTATAACACATTAATGCCAATTTTGCAAGCAGTAATAAAACGGGTCTGGAACATAAACTGTTCTCATTTAAACAATTATTTTAAAGAAGAGGTATTCAGTTATCAAGAGACAAATGTAAATTTGGAACAATCAAGCATGGAGGAGTATACCTAATTATATTCTAACATGCTTTTCCTCTGCCTTGCATCTACACTGCGGCCAGTGAAGTTTGAGCGGCCAGTGAAGTAAGAGCATTACTTCTCAAAGTTATATGATCTATTCATTGCAATACAGTTAACACTGTAGGCACAGAAATACTTTAGAAATGGCTGCATGAAAAGAAAGAATTTAGTACAGGTGACAACTGCTGCTGGTGCATTTAACAAAAGGCTTCTCACATAGTTTCAGTCAATTGGAGGTAGTTGCTTGTCAATAAACTGCTTCACATCCATCATTTCCTGTTAAGGGATAAAAAACAGTGATCTGGTTTAATTACGCATATTGCAGGAATCAGTACACAATAAAACCAAGCATATGGCTGGATTCCTTACAATGCAAAGTCATTCTTAGCCTGGAAAGCATTGATTCTTTTCCATTCAACCAAACTTAAAACACGAACTGTCATTTTACGGTACTAAAAAAGAAGTCCCGCATACAGTCAGCCTGCCATTGTACCTGCACCGTTTTGGACGAAGAGTCTTTCCAAACTGAGTGTTGTGACACGTTAAGTGTGTTGGCTGCAGTGTGTAGGTGTGTCACACAAACACTCCCCACGCTCCTTCCAGGGCTGGAAGTGGTCAGTTTACCCTCCGGTAATCAGTAAAAAACTGATTTACTGTGTTGCAAAATGATGCATGTCTAAAAAGTGTGTCACCAACATGAAAATTTTGGAAAGCTTTGCTCTAGCCTGTGAGCCCCATTGAACTTACCGGGACTTATTTCTGAGTACAGATTTATGACTGCATTGCATATAATGCCAGCAGGTTCCATGCTAAGGAAGTTAGAATTATGTTCCAAAATACTGGATATTTAGTTGGTTCAATTCACTATACCTGAAAATGTGATATTACTTAGAAAGAGGAAGTGCAGGACAATGTTAAGTCTATTACAGTTGTATCCTATCCTTCAATTGTATCTATTGAATGAGTTTTTAAAATGTTTAATAACTTTCAACTAGTTCTTGAAAATAAAATTATATTGTTACAATTGTTTCAAGGCCTTATATACTAGTATGGCTTAAATGAAAACAAAGAAACAGAACATCAGATGACATCAGTATTTTGCAGAACAATTACCTCAATACACGAGCTATGCATCATGCCTGAATAAGTTTTAAAACTTATGTTGCCAGGATTTAACATAGTCTTTAGTGTCTCAGAAGTGACAGAACCAAACATAAGCGGAACTAAAGGATCGCGGTCACCATGGCACTGGAAAATGGGAATGTCTCTGTTGACACAGTTGATAGGACCCTGTCAAAAGGCAATATGTTAGAACATTAAGAGGTGAAAGGTATGCACAACTTTTATTTTAGCCCTCCGAGCAGTTCACCATCCCTTTCATCTCATTGCTCTATGACATAGGTTAGTCTGAGTCACAGTGGCTAGGTCAGCATCATGAAGTCAACTTTGTGGCTGGATGGGGAAAGGAATCTGGAAGGCACCCCACTGGCTAAGCCTCTCATACTAACACTTTAAGGAAAATATCCTTTTCATGTGCTGCTCTAGTGAAAGGTCCTGAAGAAACATCCAGCTGATATCACAATACCTTCTTTAGAAATGCATGAAACCTGTTTTAAGTTCTTGGGTTCATGAAATACTGTTTATATTTTTCTATAGTCAAGATCTAAGAAGAGAAATGGACCAAACAGAATGCTCTTTAACTTGCTGTAAGCTGCCTTTATCACTGACTGTGATAATTATGCCTCTCTGTCATGAGAACTGAATGCAGAAATATAAATGGAAAGCTTTTTGAATATAACCAACCTCAGTTCTTTTGAATTTTAGAACAGCAGTACACTACCTGTGGAAATGAGGTCCGCAGCGGAAGCCAACAGCTGAGTGCTACAATACCCCCCAGCTTCTGATTTGTTGTGAGAGCTGTGTACAGCGATAAAGCTCCTCCCTAGTGAAACCAAAAGAGCACTCATTACTGCAATTACATATTAAAATATGCACACTGAAAATGCTGCAATTTCAGCTAGGCTTCCTTACCAACATTTAGAAACTGGTCAAACAGCACATCTGCATTTTTATATACTAGGATCATAAACTCATAGATCTTTACATTAATGGTTCTCAAAACACAAGGCAGACCTCCTTGAGGCAATATGTTCTCCCACTACCCCAACTCTCTTCAAGTGTGTGCTGTATTTGAATCTTTCACTTCCAATCCTTGGGCTGATTGTAAAACATTTGTTTTCCTATGGGCACTTCTACAAGGACCTGGAAGGATGTTGGAGTTCAGGTGGCCCAACTCCTTTCCTTTCATTTGGATAAAAATGAGCAAAGTGGCTGGGTTTTGGGACACTACTGAGGAGGTACAAAGGGGTCTGTGAAACTATTTATTGTAAAACTGTATTTTAAAAATAGCAAATCTGTCTTTGTTACAGCTTGCTCTAGGCAGTCTCTGCTGTACCGCAAACGCAACCATACTAACTCCCATACGCAAGATCCATACTTAATTAAGCATATTAGTCCTTTATGATAGTTTGAGCTCCAAGGGACCACTTCATCTCCTGTACCTCATGCTGTTAACCTAGAAATTATAACATTTACAAGCCAAGTAAAAATGATCGACATATATTCTTCAGTGGTTGCTCCACAGATTGTGCATTCCTGTATCAGAGTGCATGCCAAGATCAGAACATTCTCTAAAAGGTCTGCAAGGTATATTTCAGGTAGAACTATCAGTGCCAGGAACATATGGAACTAACTTTTATTTTTAGCATATTTTATGAGTTTGAAAATTGCTGCTCAACCTGAGCTTTGAGGAAAGGTAAATAGGAGGTATGTCCAATCCACAAAGGCTCCAGGAAAACTTTATGCTGCCAAATGCTAAGCAACTATGATGAACATAGGCACAAGAAAACGTCACTAAAAATGTGATGTGGGTCTTTTGAAGGTCACAGAAAAAAATGGTAAGTGGAAAAACTATCTAGATTCTATGTTATATGGTAATAATAGCAGGTGTGTCATACTATAAAAGTCACTTTCAACTTACACAGAAATAGTGCTAGATGTAAAAAAAAGTAATTGGCTTTACCTGAGAAAATCCTCCCAAAATTATTCGGTTTGAGGGTATTCCATTCCTTACTTCTTGCTCAATAAGTGCTTTCACTGCAACCATAAAAAGCTAACTGTTAATGGTCATCACAAAAAAGTAGACAATTGACTGTCATGGAGAGAGCCACTGTGGGGCCAACAGGTAAAGATGAGACATTTATCCAATTATCCAGCCGCAGGCATGGCTACAGATAATGAGATCAGAATCTTCTCTCTTGCTAGGCATATAAAGCCTCACCTAAAAGACTACCTCAGGACGAGGTAAAACAGGCAAAGGTTTAAACTGAAATACTTTATTGTCTCTTGTACAACTTGTATACAGTAAGATCACACAGGCACCCCCCACTCAGCTCTCTTAGTCTTAATTCCCCTCGTTTACTGACGCACACCCACCAAACCCGAAAGTCAGTTGCCCTGTTGTTATCTTTTCATTCAGCAGCCTAACAGCCCATGGATAGAAGCTGTTCTTTACCCTGTTGGTGCGACTAATCATGCTTCTATATCTTCTGCCTGAGGGCAAGAGATCAAGAAAGTGCCGGCCAGGGTGTGAATCATCCCTGAGAATTTTCCTCACTCTCCTGAGGCAACGTTCTTCCGCTATTTCATCCAGTGAATTCATGGGACAGCCCATAATACACTCCTAGCACTCAGTGAAATTCTACTGATTCTTAGGTGACAAATATGACTCCATCTACCCTAAAGTTATGGTCCAAGACACCTTCAAGAGGGTGAGCCATTTTCCCATGCCTTTCCACTTTGTCTGCTTACCTGTACAGTATATACCAATTTTTAACCCAAGGCTCCCAAAGCAGTGAACTATATATATTAATACAAATAAAATATATAGTAAGTGCAGTTGATCAAAACAAAACTACATAAGAATTGAGCCCCAAATACAGATCATGTAATAGGATTTGATTATGACTAGGTGGAGTGCATTGGAGGTTGCAGAAATCTCCCATTCTACTTTGGTTAGTTGTGGGAGCAAAGAAGTAATCAGAACCACCTTGTTAGGGTTTCTTCTCAAGTTCAGATTAGTGGTACCTCTGGATGCGAACAGGATCCATTCTGGAGCCCTGTTCGCATCCTGAAACGAACGCAACCTGCGTCTGCAGGTCACGATTCACCGCTTCCGCGCATGCACGTGACGTCATTTTGAGCGTCTGCGCATGCGCGAGTGCCGAAACCCAGAAGTAACGCACTCCGTCACTGCAGAGCGCAACCCGAAAATACTTAACCTGAAGCTACTTCAACCCGAGGTATGACTGTACTTTAAGCTATTTGTCTGAATCCTACCTATTTGTCTGCAACATAAATGATGCAATTGCAAGTAGAAAAGGGGAGAATGAAGAGAGGTGAGAAACAGGAATAGTATTCAAAAACTTGAGTGACATAATGGGATACAGCCCCTGTCCTGACTACAATGCCACAATGTGGCAACACCCATTCTATTAAGATTGTAGTCATTCTGTGGTTTGGATCAGAATAGGAATAGGGGCCCATTTTTCCTCAGAGGACTGAATTCTGGGAAGGCCCAAAATGTGCAGGGTGACCATACACATAGCTTTTGTGCCATGCACTAAAAAATTGGCTCCATTTCTCACTGTACAACACAGAAACATAGCAAGCTGCCCATGAAGATGTAGTTAAATACCAGTTGCTCGGAAGCACAAGAAGAGAAACCACTGTTGCACTCATGTCCTGCTTATGGGCTTCCCAAAGGCATCTGGCTGGCAGCTGCGAGAACAGGATGCTGGACTAGATGGGTCTGATCAAAAAAGCTCTGCTCATGCAGTGAGCATAACATTGTTATAGATAGAACATACCATTCTCTGATGCTTGCTTAATCCCAGCTTCATCTTCCTGTGAATCTGGAGCGAGGCCAATGATATCAAACCTTAAATGAAACAATGTAGATAAATTTAGTGAGAAAGGTTTTAAAGCACTACCTGGCTTTATATTTATTTATTTACTTATTTATTTATTTATTATTGCACAATCAGGAAGTGATAAAAAAAATGTAATCCATAGTATTAGCAGAATAAAGCCTTTTTCTTTATGCTGTAATATAAAAAGGGTGACAAAACCTTTGGTACTGAAAGTCTATGTTTCTAAACTCTTACAGATAATCTAAGTGCTGAACTGTCATAGGTCAGATGAGGACTTGAGAAACAGCCTCTTCCAAGGAAAGCAAGCAAGGCAGCAGCTGGACAAGAACTAAAAGCTTACATGGGCTATAGCAGGTTTAGTCAATGTGTTGCTGCAGATGTTTATGAACTACAACTGTCATCATTCCTGATCATTTGTGATGCTGGCTAGAGGCGATGGGAGTTAGGCACCAACAGCACTTGAACTACCACTCAGCTACAGGAACAGCAGAAGTTGTATCATCAAGACAAATAAATTGAGTGAGTAAAGGTTTTAGGAGACTATGGTGTAGCAAGCTTAAAGGTTAGGTGACATAGTCAACAGTAGATTGAGATACAGAAACCTGAGGGGGAAATAGCCAGAGTATGTACAGGCACGAAAGACAGCCAAGGAAAGAAGAGGACAAATGAACAGGCATAGAAAACCTTACACAGGGTCTTAGGGATCAAAGCTGAATACTTCTGGCAGGAAGGGATTGTTGGGGAGAAACAACAGTGACTGCAAAGAATTGTGGCTGAATGAATGCAGGATGGAGATCAAGAATTTGAGGAAACAGTTTGATGGATGGAGTTGAAGAAGGGAGAGGCAAGCAAAAGGTAGGGTTAGCTATACTGGTCACTTTTTCTGGTAATATGTCTGAGCTTTTAAGCACTTTGTGAACGATTATAAAATGATATAGCTTTTCTGCCACTAAATCTGTGTGTAGGGAAGAAAGCTGCCTGTCATCCAGCTTTTAAAAGTCTTAGAGCTCCAATGTAGGCAACTCTTAACATGAACATGAGCGTTGAAACAAACCACAGATCAGATCCAAACCAGAGGTTACTGTGTCTTTATGATAGGCATAAAAGGCACATTTATGATTGAAACTAAACAGCAACATGTGCTATACAGGAGGAATACAAAGCAAACTCTGAACAAGGCCATGTGTCAGTACCCAAATTAATGTGAATGAAAGGAAACACTGGCATAATGGCAGCAACATGTCTGACTATGTGCTCCAGGCATCTCCAACCTTCGACCCTCCAGATGTTTTCGACTACAATTCCCCATCATCCCTGACCACTGGTCCTGTTAGCTAGGGATCATGGGAGCTGTAGGCCAAAACATCTGGAGGGCAGCAGGTTGGGGGTGCCCGTGCTAGACTAAACATAGGCCTCTTCCTCTTTATGAGCTGCAGTCCACAGAAAAGACACAACTGTGACCATAGTGCATTATATCATACATTACATGAAATTAAGGTGACTAGGTTCAATCAGTGTTTATTTCATCCATATCCCTTCCTCATTTTACTATGTAGTGACCAAAATCAATCTCCTCTCCTCTGTCTCCTTCAATATTCCTCCATTTGGAACAAATAACATTGTACGTTCAGGGACAGAGAATGCAACAAACCTAAAAAAAATGACAAAATTCTTGCAAATCCACTACTTACCAAGAAGGCATAGCCATGTTCATGTTTAAAGAAACTGGCATAACTGGCCTGGAAATTGGGGAGAAAGATTTTTTTTTAATTAGCAAAAACATTCAAAACAATCATTTTCATGTGTTTCTGTAATATGTAAATGGTACCATCACTAACTCCTGATAAGATCATATCACAATAGGCAGATCTCCTTAGAGAGAAACTTTGTAACTGGCCAAGACAGGAAATGAAATTTTCCGACACTCTTACCCCTGCTCAAATACCTGTCATGTCTTGGTCAACAAATATGGTGACCCATCACAATTAGTGCTATGTGAATCATGTACATTTCTCCACCTGTGCTCACTGACCCACTGGGAGCCAATAGATCATTTCCTGGTATTTCACACATTCTGTTTTCCTGTGTTCCTTCTGTCATGAAACAAAATACATGTTATGGACCTATTCTTTCCTACCTTTTCAACCTGCCAGTCCCTAAATAAGACTAATACTGAGCATTTTGATCCAAGACTTGGGCATAAAGGGCTTTTTTCCATTCCTGAAATATTTTATCTTGGTTGGCTTACTTGGACAAGGCAGTATAATACATAACTTAGGATTCACCATGAGGATTTTGTGTTTGGGACCCACCTTCAGCCCCACCCCTTCATTGAAGTCATACTCCTTGTTTTGCAGTTCTGTCAAGTGGTACTTCCCAGGTGGTCCCAAGCCACCATTTGGGAATCAGTGTCCTATAATAAAAAAACCGTACATACTTATAAGATACATGGCAAAGCATGGACTTAATGTGGGATATTTAAGATTCTATCACTTTAAGTCATAAGCTTAATGACTTCATTTATAGCTCATGTTCTCTTTGAAATTCATTTTTGTGTACCTGAGAATGATCAAAGCATGGTTTTTTCAGGCTCACACCTAAATTACCTTACTATTTCTTCAGTCTCTCTCTAAAGTGTCATGCTGCACTCTGCACCACAACCTGTACAATGCCTCAAGTTATTTAAGGATATTCCACAGGAGAGGAAATTCTAATGTAATCCAGAGCCCCTGTAATGATAAAACCTAAAAATGTTTCAGAAGGGAACCTCTAGGGGCCTGCATTTCCCTGCTACCTTGTATTTCTTATTGTTGCACCATATTGTTAGCCACTCTGTGCTCCCAGGGGGAGAAAGGGTGGGGTATATGGAAACAAATAAATAATACAGCTGGGGAATCTCTTGGATGCATGCTGTTGAGCCCCACAAGCAGATTTTTGCAGCCATTTGGTCATCTCAAGCAGCTGGAAATTCTAGGTGCAGGTAACCAAGGATTTGCCTTCTTGCCTGTAATGCTGGATGTGTGATGGAAGGAATCACCATTCAAAGACATAACAGACAAGTGAAAGGAAATCACTGCTTGCTTGTTGGAAACTGCTACTCACTACTATCGAACAAGCAAGTGGTTGGAACATGAAAAATCTCCAAAAAACCAAACTATTAATCAGGGAATTAAAACTGTGCCTTTGTGTTGTGTGCAATTAACTGAAATCACGGAAATATGCTTAATAGATATGAATATTTAATTTTAAGAAGAACCAAAAAGCTGAATGTATAGCAACTCCTTGTTTCTCAAAGCAAACCTTCAGGCCGTCTGTTACAAAACATGTAATTGCCATCTAATTTTGAAAATGGGGTTGGGGGAAGAATAGTAACCAAAAAGGATTAATATACTTACGCATGTGGGCAAATATACTTTATGTGTGGGCTTCTGATTCCAGCAAATGCTTCTGCCCACCCATGCCTATTAAAATACAGAAAAAAACAAACAAAAAAAAAGCTTGTCATTTAAAATCTTCCAGTTCCTTTAAATATGCCTATCTAAAGATATTACTTATGTCATAATTAGCCATCCTCTTTTTTAGTATATAAAACCCAACACTTAAAAGGAGGGTCCGTTTCTATCAGGATTATTTTTTTAATTTGATTTAAATCAGATTTCCAATTCTTCAATATTTAGATCAGTATTATTTTGCAGTTTACGCTGGCTACAAGGCAAAGACTTGGATTCAGCTTCAAGACTGAAAATAAATAAGACAATAATGTAAAGCAAAAATTAATGCTACAACCAGTTCAACTGTACACTTGTTAATTAAATATTAATTTCAAAATGTAACTTTTGGTAACTCTAAGCATCCGAAGATAGCAGTCCTGAGCGGACTTACTACAAAGTAAGCCCCACTGGAACAAATAGACATTGAAGTGTATAAAATAATTACTTCTGTAGGGAGGAGCTTTAAGGAAGCACAATGTGAAAGAAAAAGATTAGAAGAGGATTCCCATTTATTCTTTTCAAGACTAATTTCCAGCCATTAACTTAAATCAGGTAACAACCTGCATGTAAGTTTAAAAGGCTACATTCCATGGCACTATTTAAACCACTAAACACATTTCAAGCACTAAATTGATGCTAACCTGAATCTTTACACCCCAAACCATACATAGATTCCTTCCCTAGCCAGGAAAACAGGGAGAAATGAATGGTGATGGGGAGAAGCCCAGCCACCAACCAGGGATGCTTGGAATAACAGGATCAATGTTGGGGGTGGGGAGGATGTTATTTCTCCCACCCAAGTTGTTCCTGGAGACCTATGCTTTTCCCACCCTCCCTCTCCCTATGCAGGTCGATGAAGAGATTACACTCTCCCAAGGAGAACAAAAATGAAGGTGTATATTGGGAAGTGTTGCCCAATAAATAAACAAATAGTCATGACTGTTTAGCCATTGAGAGAAAAATACAGGATAAAACTCCCGGCCACCCTGAGCTCAAAGGTGGGGCAAGAAAGGAAGGTGGGGTGCCAAGCCAGTTCTACAGGATTAAGGCCACTCCCACTGATAATACTAACAATGCTATACTGTTGTTCCATGTGGCATGTGCAAGGGAAGTAAAACGCAGAATTTTAAAAAAAGTAATAAAACTAATCTGAAAAATCCCAGGATATAGTAATCCTGTTCAGAAGTAATGGTATTAACATATGGAGGTTGAACACTGCATGCACATAAGCCAGTAATAAGCTGTCATGAGGGGAGCTTATGTAGATTCGGCTGCGGTGAGAATTCAGCACATAGCATATTCTCTTGTAAGTAGCAAGCTGCATTTTTAAAGGCTAAGATCATATAGCAAGCTAAATATTTCACTTACCCAGTATCTCCTAATCCATGAAGAAATATGACCTAGAAGTTAACAGCACATTAATTAGACCATTTATTTTAAAAAAATATTACATGGTCAAAGATATCTACAGTGAGCATGCACCTAACTCTTCAGCAACTACCCACATACTTCCATTAAATCTTGACTCCACATGTAAACAAATAAAGGGAGCTCATAGGATAAGGACAGAAGAAGAATATAACTGTTGTTCTCATTCAAACACCAGAAGCCATCTATACAGTAAGGCTTCTTTGACAAAGATAAACTCACAGCTGGTTCACATGTTTTTGTATTTGGAGAAGAATATGAACAGTTGGTTGACAGTTCTAAGATTGCTTTTAATAATCATCTTGAAAACATATTCCATATGGCTAGAATTGGCTAGTATGTAAAGCTAGAATTCCCATAGCAGTGGAGTGCAGAGAAGTGGTTCAATTCCATCTATTTTGTATTGTATTTGCACCTTTAAGTTATAAGCAATATTTGATTGGAGGTTACTGGGTTTAATTCTTGTCTATTGGTATTTACAGTTGTCTATAGTGAAAACATTTGTTGAAATGTATTTGGTAGTTGAATTGTGAATCACATTCACCTTGGGTACCTGCTTGAGGTTCACCTTTTTCTTTTTTCACAATGAATCCATCATGTATGTAAACAAGTCATTCAAAACTGCCTTTGCACGGCAGCTCCTCCATGCAGTAACTATCATCCTGAGTACTGGATCACCATGTTGATCAATTCCAACCTTGTGATTATGCCCATAGCACTGTAAGAAATGTAGTGTTGTGTTCCTCTGACTTGGTGGGCCTTCCAAAGAATCATGCACAGGACTGCATTGCACATATTTTAAAGATAAAAGAATTTGGGGTGGGGAAAACCAGTGCAGCAAGGCACACATAAACTGTTCAACATACAGAGCAGTCACCTCACAGATCACTGTGTGTGGTCCCTCCTATGCAAAAGTACCTATGAGAACCAAAACCAAATTTGTATTAAAGTTTGTGTGATCCTGTTCTGGTTTGACCTTGTAGTGTGAGCTAGGTAGCAAGTTTCTGAGCTGGGAGCAAAGCCAGGAAGCTCAGAACCACTTGGCAAGAAGAAACTGTATGCTGGTTGATGCTCTGGTGGTTCCATTTTTACCTCTGCCCTCAAAATAGAACTACAGAATCAAACTGGCCACTCATATGTCTTTGAAATAAATTGTTCTTGTTTCTTCCTTTCTTTCCTTATAATGAATGTTTATTTTGTCCTTTCATTGTGATGAGCCTTTCTATATTCCTTTTCCTTATAATTATTATGAGTCCTCAGGGATATAGGGCCGCACCAACCTAATTAGCAGTAGCTTGTGCTGCTCATCAAGTTATTCATTATAAATTCTCATCACCTAAGCAAATAAAATGCTTAGGTGGGACACTCCTGCATGGAAACTGATACTAAAATAACTCACTTAGCTCTACTTCGCGCTTCTGGTTATTCTGGTGCAAGTGTTCATATTCCAAACACTTTTGAAAGAGACAGCAATAGGTGATGAAATGTTTTGTTGCAGCCAAGTCTCTCAACAAATGAGAGCATGTGCTGGCTTCCCAAAGCCTTCTCAGCAATTTATCCGATTGCCGTGACATTCAGTTGCGATTTTCCCACCTGCCCACACAGGATTTGACACCGAGGCCGTGAAATGCAAAGTATTTTTAATTTTAACACAATAAATTACTACTTAGGGTCTTGCTCATAAACTTGGATTAGCACCATCTGAGGCAAAGAAAGGACCCAAGCGGCTGAACGGTCTTAATTAAGATTTTCAAGCGCAACAATGCTTTGTTCGGCTCATATTGTGAAACCTGGCGATATTCGATTCTGAGCTCGGGCAGATTTTGTTTTTCTTCCCTGAAGAGGGAGGAAGGGGAAGAGAACGCTGTTTGGTTTCTGCAAGAACGGCTTGCAGAATATGCATCTTTACCATATATCAAAACTGTTGATCCACCGCGCGTCTGTTCATACTGCGTACTTAACATTCACCGCACTTAAAAGAGTAAGCCCGGCTACCTCGAGCAAAACCCAGGACTTTTACCTACAAGGGGGCGGCGGCGGCTGAGGTGCGGCTCAAGGACATTATCGCCCAACGGGAGACAAACGAGGGCGCCTGTCCAAAAGCCAGGCCAGGGGCAGGAGGCGAGGGGGGGAGGTGCTTACGGCGCTGCTGTGGGCCCTCCGACTCCAAAGCAAGTCGCGCTGCGTTCCGCGGGGCTTCCTCCCTAAGAGTCAGTGAGTTTAGGAGTGCGACACCCAAGACGCCCACCCTCACCTCGCCAGCCCCTGCCTGGTCAACTCTCCCCCCCCCCCAAAAAAGACCACCCCCTCATTACAAGAGGCGCCAGGCGCTGCCGCTCCTCCTTCACTCACCGCGGCGGTGGCCTTTCTGGCGGCCGGGACGATGGCTGGCAGCGGGGCAGACATGTTGTTACCGCACATACACTGGACTCTCCGACCCGCAGGTTGGGCGGGGGGAGGCCGGTGAGAAACCGTCGCGGGAGGGAGGAGGAACGGGCGTGGCGGGGAAACGGATTGGAAGGAAGAAAACGGGGAGGAAGCTCGGCCGGGCCCGCCTTCCCCGCCTCCTACGTCAGCGGAGGCGAGCGAGCGCACGCCTGTGCGTGCCTTTCTCTTGCGTGTGGCGTCAGCAAGCGAGGGCGGCCGTTAAGAGGCGGGCCCTCCCAAAAGCGTGTAGGCCTTTTCGGGGCGCTCGAGTGCCTGCTTTGTTTCTGTGGGATGGATTCGCACACGGGTGGTGGTGTGTGTGGTGTTTTTTTTCTAAAAAAAGCACCACAACGGCATCTGCTCAGCCTGCTTCTAGTTTATTGTTGCCGCCGCTTTTTGTTTTCTTCTCTCAAAAGGATGGGGAACGGGGTTTTGACTTCGTGTCCCGCAGGCAGGAATGATGGGAGTTGTAGTCCAAGCAACTTCTGGAGGTTTACCGTCAGGTCCCCCTCCCCCCCTCCCCCCAGGTTTCCCCGCACCTGCTGTAGAGTGGCCGTAAAGAAAATGGGAAAGGCAAACCAAAAAAGCTTCAGAGATAAAAGAGGTACAGAAAAACATAACCAAAAGTCTTAGCTTTAATCTGCCATTGAAATCCAGAATATTGCCGTCCTACCAACAAAAGGAACAGCCCGGACACAGCCTGGATTCCTGCTTTTTAAAACTCTGGTCTTTATGTAAGAATAATTTCAGAGGTTTTAAAAGTGCAAGACAGGGAGCTGCATTTGTATTGGAATTTGCACTGCAGAGTTTTATTTTTATTTTTTACAAACTTCAATGAAAATATTAAAAACATTTAGCAAGCAGAGTGCTTCTTCCAAGACACTTAACATGTACAGATGTTGAGGCTGGTATGCAGTCATCTAAATGGCATCAAAATAAACTTGGGAAATCTTTCACATTACAGATTAAGCTCACATCCACAGGGTATACTGTAGGGCTGTTTTTTAATGTTTAGAAACATGCAAATTGATATTCCGGGGGGCCCTCCCATACACAAAATAAGAGCACAAGTTCTTTATTGCTGTCTTGCTTCTGAGTGGGCTTGCTGGTGCCCAGCACTCGGGGCAAAGCTTTGTGGAAGAAATCCAGGGCCCAATCAGCAGAATGAGCAAGGTTGGCTTGTCACATTTTTAAATAAGTGAATACTTTCCCATCTACAGAGAAGTGGGATTAATAACATTTCAAGTGTAAACTTACTCTTCAGGACTGTTAAAGTGGTATAAAACCATCTTTGAGTGAGATTGTACCTTTCTGCATCTGGTGAAAGGGCCTTCACAGCAGTGGAGCTCTGAAACGCCACCCACCTCTTGAATCCAGCTGACACCAGCTTTTTTGCTGCTAGCTAGACTTATTTCTTCATCCAGGCTTTTAATGATGTGGTTTCTTGATGCCATAAGGCTGTAATTCTACCACCACCAACTGTTTACCTGGGAGAAGGCCCAGTGGGGTTACATCTGGGTAGACATTAGGAAGGATTTCAGCTGAGGCTACTGATTTTGTAGTAAGGAGGTATGACTGACTTTCTATTTTCATTTTTTAATGGAATTGCATTGCTGTTTTCACTGGAATGGTTAGCTTGGTTTTATATTTAAAGTACTCCACCCTAGAACCACTTGTGGTTCAGAAATGAAATAAATGATAGTGACAGCTGTTTTACAGGAGACAATGCGTTGTTGTTGTTGTTGAATTTATATACCGCTCTATACCTGGGGGTCTCAGGGCGGATCACAGAATATAGTAAATGTAGAAATCCAAATGCAGCGCAGGTGTGATTTGGCAGCGGTGTCAGCGTGCTTCCGCCTGCAACAGAAGAGAAGTCTGGAACCGTTGTCCTTCAAACTGAGATGTGATGCCCATTCCATTGAATTCAGACACGTTGTGCTTCCCCTTTCTCAAAACAATGGATAATAATAATAATAATAATTAATAATTATTATTTATACCCCGCCCATCTGGGCGGCTTCCAACAAGGGATTAAAAATACATTAAAACATCAGTCCTTAAAAACTTCCCTAAACAGGGCTGCCTTCAGATGTCTTCTAAACGTCAGATAGTTGTTATTTTGACATCTGATGGGAGGGCGTTCCACAGGGTGGGCGAGATACCAAGACAAAACGAGGAAGCGGGAGAGGTGCGCCTCTATTATTTCTTTTCTCTACAGCTACAGCATGGGGCTGATGGTGTTTCTGCGCCGGCGCAGAGCCTGCTGATTGGTTCTCTCTCTTGGGCTCTCCCGCCGCGCCGCCGCTTCCTCTCTCCTGCTTTCCTTGCCCTTCGCTCGCGCCAGGGGAGCGATGGCAGCGCAGGCTGGAGGAGGCGGAGGGGGCCGCGCCAAGGCCTTGGAGCTGCTGCGGACCTTGCCCAGGGTCAGCCTCGCCAATCTACGGCCGAACGATGGCGCCCGGAGTCGGGTGAGTTGGAAGCTGGCGGGTGAGGAGGGAGGCCTTGGCCCCGCGACTGCCTCGCTTGACGCTGCAGCGTTAGGCCGCCTCTGCGCTGCTAAGCGATTTTCCCTGCCTCCCCTCCCTTACTCAGTGTCGCATGCCCTTTTTATGATAGGGTCACTGGTGTTTCTAAAGGGACCCAGAAGAAACGAGGGCCACGTTTAGCTTATTTCCCGTAAGTGGCCCCCTTGTGTGACTTCATTTTCTGCACATGGTGGTGACAAAAGGATGCCTGTGTGCATGTTTTTACTGGACCCACTCATATTGCATCTGAGTACACTATATTTTCCCTAGAACCCTATGGCATCTTAGTCTGCTCAGTTTATAGTGCATGATATTTACTAGGAATGAGCCTGCTTCATCTGAGGCATATGCAATATACAAATCTTACAGGTGTATGTATATATATATATATATACACACACACACTCACAAACACTAATATTTAAAAAGCTGTGAGCAGTGTCTAATGCCCATATATTTCAGTCATAGTTTTTTAGCATTGTTACCCTATTCTGTCCAATTCCCATATTCTAAAAATACTGAAACACTAGGCTACATAGACACTATACTTTTAAAGCACACACATATCCTAGGAGCTGTAATTTGTTAAGGTTGATAGGAATTATAGCTCTGAGGGGTAAGCTACACTTCCCAGGATTCGGGGTAGGCGTGCTTTAAATGTATGGTGTGGCTCTTATGAGAGAGTAGTTAAAGTAGTTAGAATGTATGAAATCTGGGGAGGAATTACAAGTTGTGGAATTTATTGTAAGACTATTATCTGACAGCTTCCATACCTCTACCTCTTTCCTACTCACTTTTCTACACCACTCACCTTGCTGTGGATTATGCAAATTAATGGGATTTTATTTTGTGGTATGTTCCGAAAAGTCAGACCTTATTTCCTATACATGCTTACTCAGTATTAAGTATCACTGTATTCATTGGGGATTTTTTTCCAAGTATGTGTGCACAAGATTGTACAATCTTCTATGATATTTTTTTTAAGGGGGGTACCTGTGTCACAGAACTCTTCTTTCACAAATAAACTGAATATGTGTTATGTAACAAGCTGATGTTTGGCTATTTCCTTTAGGAAAAGAGTCGGCGTGAAAAGACTCAATGGAGGAAAACAACTCACAGAAGCCAATGGAAAAGAGGAACTCGTCCTCGATTAGGCTTTGAAGGAGGCCAAACTCCATTTTATCTAGTTATTCCAAAATATGGCTACAATAAAGGTCACCAGTAAGTTTGCTTCCATGATCATTTTCTTTTTAAAATGTCTGTAGTCAAAATTTATTGAAAGCACAATCCAAACTCCTAGCTGGGAACAGTGGGGTGGACTGCTGCATTCAGAGCCCTCCAGTTGTGACAGTGAAGACAGAAGGTGGGGGCAGGAGGTAATTTAAATTATTTTTGCTGCACCATCTCCAGACTGGTGTAGTTGAAGGACACAGATCGGGGCCATTGTTAGTAGCTGGATCAGCTTTCAAAATCAATACACACCACTATTTTAGGTCCATTAATTTCATGAGTCTACTCTGGGTATAACATACTTGGATGTAGCCCAGTGTATTTTACATTTTTTGGGGGGTGTCTTTTTAAAGTAAACCATGGTACAGTATCACTACATGCAGACATGTAGAAAAACTTAAAGCGCTGCTGTTTAAAACACATGCATATATTTAAGAAGGTAAGGCAGAACAAATATGAGATTTTTCACGTCTGCGCCTAAATTGTTGAGAAATGAAAAAGAAACTAATGATTTATTTTTCCAGCCTCTCACAGAGGAAAGAGGATTAGCAAAATGCTCTTTTGATTCAAATTACTATTTGTTCCACCATTCTCAAATCCCAAATCAGACCTGAGGTGCCTAGATAGAAGCAGGGGGTGTCTTGATGCGCCAGTCCTAACAGATGATGAGGTTGTGCATTGCATTCAACAGCAGAACTCTACTCAGCTTTAATCTGGCACTGTACTTGGTTGTGTACAGAAGTGAGATCAGTTGGTGCACAGCTTAATCTTTTGCAGCTAGAGTCAAGGAACACTGTTAATAATGCTATCAGCAACATGATAAAAGTAGATTGGAATCCTATTATAAGGAAGGAACAAGAAGCAAAAGTTCTATGACAGTACAGTGGTACCTCGGGTTACATATGCTTCAGGTTACAGACTCTGCTAACCCAGAAATAGTATCTCGGGTTAAGAACTTTGCTTCAGGATGAGAACAGAAATCATGCTCCGGTGGCGTGGTGGCAGCGGGAAGCCCCATTAGCTAAAGTGGCGCTTCAGGTTAAGAACAGTTTCAGGTTAAGAACGGACCTCTGGAACGAATTAAGTACTTAACCCGAGGTACCACTGTATGTGAGTATTTGGCATGTGCGGAGACCATCCATGGTCTGGAAAACCTATCTAGTTCATGCAAGAGGTAGCATGTATGGAGCGAGAAACTCTCCACCCCATTTCAAGCAGCCCTTCCCTCATGCCTCATTGCAACCAATATGTTTTTATTTTTAAAAAAACCACAACAGTGATAAAATTTGGTGGGATTGCTTTCCAGGTATGATTGGGATAGGGAACCTGGTACTTCCCAGAAGTTGTAGGATTTTCAGTAGTGTGGGATTGAAGGTACTATAGTCCAGCAACATCCCTGTGATGGATATCTTGGGTTGCACCCTTTGCACTTAATCCAGTAGTAGAGCAGATTTCACTCACTTCAGAGAGACTTTCACAGGAGGAGCTTTGCAGTGCATTTTGTGCTTAGTATATTCTCATTAGTTCTGAAACTCTAAAACAGTTTTCCTTTGTTTGTACAGCCTCAGGCGCCAGTATCCGCCTCTCACTCTCAAAAGGCTACAGTACCTGATTGACTTAGGTAGAGTTGACCCCACACAACCAATAGACCTCACGCAGCTGGTAAATTCCAGAGGTGTAACAATACAGCCACTCAAAAGAGATTATGGTATCCAACTTGTGGAGGAGGTAGGTCTGTAATGCATGATATTTTAAGCCATTTAGTTTTGGGCATGTTCTGTTTTTTTGTTTTTGTTTTAATAAATGACGACAAGTAGGTATCACTCCACTAGAGAGCAGTATATATTATCAGATTGCTTGGTTTTGTTTTGCTGGGTAAGACACATTCTTAAATCAGATTATTTTAACAATGGAAAGCATGGAAAAATAGATGAAAGTTAAATCCTAGTTTGGTGAGTAGATGTTTGATCAAAATTCTTGGTGTTGTCAGGTCTTGCACACAAATTTTTTAAATGTAACATAGATTCCAGAGATGAATGCAGCAAAGTGGGTGAACATTATAAAAATAAATTCAGAGTCCAAAGATGCAACTCATTCCTGGGCCATATGGCATTTTGGATTTACAACAGCAATCTGGTTTTGAAACTCCAGAGAATTTCAAAATCTGTTTGTTGTATGTCAAAGGAGTCTACTTTTAAATAGCAGAAGAAAGCCGCCAAATGATTTTTTCTAGTCTTACAGCTACTTCTGTGAAAGCAAATGTTGCATCCTGTCAGCTTGACTTGCTGGTGTGAATAGTTCAAAGCAAATAGGTTTTCAGTCTTTTTTATATAGCAATGTTTTTGATGAAATTCTACATTCTGTTGTAATGGCAAATGCTAAATAATTTCTGTGATTCTAATTATGAAAGGAAGTAGTGAACCCTACTGAGCATCAATCTTGAGTGCAGCAGGATTGCTATTTCATATTTTCAACTGGGCTCCACAAAACAGCAGCTTAGACCCTACCCCATGTTTCTCAAGATAAATCCCCAACTCTTAGGAGAGGATTTTTGAAGGGATACACAGTGGAAGAAGGGATGGGAAAATTTCTTTCTGTTTGAGTTACACTGGTTTGGATACCAATATAAGGTATCCTTTGCTCTCTCTCTCTCTCTTTTGATGAAGGGTGATGAAAATTATATTATATTCCATGCACTTGAACTTATCTTTATGTGACCTAACCACTCTTCATGTGAACTTGTAGGGTGCCGATACATTTGCAGCAAAAATTAATATTGAAGTGCAGATAGCATCTGAACTCGCCATTGCTGCTATTGAAAAAAATGGTGGCGTTATTACTACAGCCTTCTATGATCCAAGGAGTGTGGGTAAGAATTCTCACTGCCTCTGTCTGTCCAAGTGTTCAGTATTTTCTGTTTCAGTGTTTATTTTCATCGCAACTCTTTATCAGCATATACAACTAGTCTTTTAGATGGTTCCTGAGGGCAACCCTTGCATTTTTCAGCAACAACAAAACGCAGAAATGAGCTATGAGCAAAATTTCACCTGCCATTTTAGCTGGGCTGGTGTAAAGGGTTGGCATTCTTAGGCCTGCGTCTTGCTAGGGAGCTCATTCAGAAGACATGGATCCCCCTGCCCCTGCTGCTCTATCGCCTTTCTCTTGCTGCTTGAGTGAGCAGCAGCTGGAACAAGACGAGGAGGGAGCAGTACTTTTCCTGCCCTCTGAACAGTCATGCAGGCTGAGCCCAAAAGAAAAGGGCAAATGAATGGCCGGCAGTTATCTGTCTGGAAATGGTTGATTATAGATGGCTTGTAAGCAACACAGATATGTTAGCTTACAAGGTGGGCTGACTGAGCACATCTTGCCCATGGACCCTTCCTAAACCTGGCACTGCATGCTTTCCTCAACAGCATGTCTTTAAATAAACTGATGTTAAAATTGCATGAGGGTCTCTGTTGCTCCCCCCCCCCATCAAACTTTCACTTCATGTGTTTTGATTGCCTGCAAATCAGAGACAATTCCTCATTCAAATGAACTCCTGGATTTAGTCTATTGTGCCTCCATAATAGAATTCCAGGTGCTTCCCTTCCTGTGCTTTCCTTTTGCTATAGGAAAAGTAACTACTGCAAAAAGGTCTTGCCTACTGCACTTTTTGCCCTTTTGGTCCTGTAGATTTATGTGATTGTTTTATGTGAAGACAAGTTCTATGTAGGCAGCTACTTAAGCTATTAGCAGGGTTGGGGAACAGGATCTTCCTCAGCCCTGTCAAATGTCACTACTGAGGACATTACCTAAAGTTAACATTGCTTTTGATGTTAATATATGGAGAAGGCATTACAGTATCCTGGACCCAGACTGTTTATGGCTTTAAAGATAAAAAAAGTATCCAAATTTAGACCAGAAACAAATGGATGGCCAATTAAGGTAATCCCGGATCAGTGCTTTATGAACTCTGTGGTCTGGTCCAGCCGTCTGCATTTCATTAAAATAAAAAATGTTTTCAGAGGCTGTTTCATGTACAGCACAATGTGGTAAACTACTTGAGACATTAATAGGGCACATAAGACAGGGGCTAAACCCATTTTATGACAAATGGGTACAGTAGATTTGTCAGCCAGTGATGGAGAACAATCCACCCCTGTTTAAAACTGTTGTTTTGGCAATAGAAGTACTTGCAAGCTATGGAGAGGAGTGTGATTCCTTGTCCAGCACAGACATATTTCCCCATATCCAGATCAAGTGGTCCATTTGCCACTAGTAACTCAGTCTTGTCTGGATTCTGCTTCAGTGTGTTCACCGTCATCCAGGCAGTTTGGCCAGTTTCCCTATGGAAAATAAAGGGAACAGACTTCATATTCTCTGTACTTGACTTCATATCCTCTAATTGCTATAGATGAATTCAATACAGAAATCTGCTGTTGTGTAAACCTAATGGGCCCAAATAGGTTAAGCTGCACCTTTTCCATATTAATTCTGAATTTTGAATGTCATTCCTAAGAGATTTTCCCACCAGAGGTATAGCAGGTGTATATGGTTTGGGGCACATTAAAAATTAAAATATTTATTTCTAAACCACCCTCCATCAGTTATGACCTAAGGAGGTTTACAGTCAAACACCAAAGCATTACAACATTAACATTCAATCAATAATTTCAATCCAATTTATAACCATATAATCAGAGGAGCTGACAACATCTATCAATTTGTAGCTGGTCTCCAAAGGCCTATAGAAGGAAGAGGTAGGTCTTCAGCCAGTGCTTAAAATCCACTTAGAATCCTATGACTGTGTCAGTCTTACCTCCAAGGGAAGGGTGTTACATAGATGGGGAACCACCACAGAGAAGGCCCTATTCCTCACTCAGCAGCAGGATATAAGCTAAAGAACACAATATTCATACTACACCTTTTGGCAATGAAATCACAAATGCCAGAGTAGCTAATACTGTATTTTTTTGTTCCATTATTTTGCACATAGGTATTCTTTGCAAGCCAGTGCCCTTTTTCCTACAAGGCAAGCCTATTCCAAAGCGAATGCTTCCTCCTGAAAATCTTGTCCGTTACTATACAGATCCTAATAATCGTGGCTACCTGGCTGATCCATCGAAGATTTCAGAAGCAAGACTAGAGCTTTCCAAGAAATATGGTTATGTCTTACCAGATATTACAAAAGATGAACTCTTCCAAATGCTGAGCACACGCAAGGACCCCAGACAGATTTTCTTTGGCCTTGCTCCAGGTTGGGTGGTAAACATGCCAGAAAAGAAAATTCTGAAACCAACAGATGAGCGCTTGCTAAAATACTACAGCTCATGAATGCTCAGGTTGGAGGCAACTGTTAAAAGAACTCAATACACAAAACTGTATTGTCACTATTTTATATTAATACACAGCTAGTCACAGTACAAATAAAATAATAAAATGTTGACTGTATAATAGTTCCATAATCTGTTTTTAAAAAATTCCTCCTTTATGTGAGATAAGTTGATTGGTATCAGGATTTCCTTCTGAGTATCTCATAAATGTGCTTTTCACCTGCTTACAATCTGCTTTACAGTGTACGTATACATACAACACCATCCTTTAGCTTCTGCAATTGTTTCTGGAATCATATAATCAAATATTTTGTTTTAAAATAGTAATCTTTGCAACTATATGTAGGCATCATAGAAAAACAAATCAGCTGGCACATATGAGCCTCTGAATTCCTCTGACTGGTGTTGTCTGCTCCCTTTTCCCTAGCCCCACAGTCACCTTTCTTAAGATTAAAGCATGCTGCAGTGCTGTCCCTGCTTCCTCTGCTGGCTCTTTTGCTCTGATCCACTTGTCAAAACTACTAGGATGCTTCTTTTGATGTAGCACAAAACTCTGCTTGAGCAAGGAGCTAACCAGATGGCACAGAAGCAGATTATACATATATTTTTCAATATATGAAGAAGCCACAACTCAGTCCAAAGGCAGGTTTCATATTACTATGCGGTATAATTGTGGTAGCTGTAGATGTGGATACACCAACTATACTGAAGCAACTCAACTCCGGATTTTACAGTAATAGTCATGTCAAACTCCCATGCCTCAGCAGGGAGTTAGTTCCATGGTCAGGGGGGAGGCATAGCAGAAAACCTGTGTTGTGTGCCTACCAGATGTATGAGAGATGGGGATGCCCTTGAAGAGGGTATGTTACATCTGCAGGTTTTCTAAGAACTTTTTAAAAAAAATCTGCTCGAATAATCAGAGCAGCTTTTTTGGGGGACACACAAGAAATTTTGCCTTTGTTAATCCCAGTACGAAATTATTTGATCTGTTTGTGTCAGACCAATGTGCAGGTTGAAACTTAAAACAATCCAACACATTTCCTTTTTTTGAAGAATGTTGCAACATAGTTCTCTGCCGTTTAAATGAATCAAATGTATATATAAATATTTTGGAAAGAATACTTAAATAAGTATTAGATAGAAATTTGCTTTAAAAATAACTTGGAGATTAATGTCCCAAATGGAACAGAACTACAGGTAAAAACATGTAAAAGTGGCAGTCAGTAGTTCCACACACCCCTTCTTTTTCATTGATTAAACCTTTTTAGTTGAGTAATGGTGGCAGCCCTTTGAATTGCAAGCTTTGATCTGCTTGCGAAGTGCCAGGCATGTAGTTTTTGTAACTTCTGTGCCAAAGTAGGCATCTTTCTTTAGGGTAGCACCTTTTGCTAAAAATAAAGGCCTCCATTTAAACCCAGCGCATAATGTAAACACATGTTTCATTTTAGAGCATCCTGTTCTGTATCCTGATGATTATTGGGTTAAGAAGTGATACCTCTTGTTGTTGCTGTGCTGCTGGTTTAATGTGGAGAATGTGGGGCGAGGGGAAACATTTATTGCTTTCCCTTATTTGTGCTACAGTCTTCTTGGCTTTTTTATGAATCAATTCACAATTGTACTCTGGAAATGGACACATTCAACAGGAAAGCTACTAAACTGGCAGCAGGAGAGGAAGTTAGTCATCTTAATGAAGAGTGGAAGACAAAAGTGTTATATTATTTGTATATTCCAGCTCAATAGGTTTTCATTTCCACTCAATTTATTTTAGTAGGATGAACAACCTGGGGTGTGTGTGTGTCCTTAAAAACAAAACAGCATACTTTGGCTAGTGCTGTATTCTAAATAAACCTCAGGTGAAAGGGAAACTCTGATGAAATGATAATGGGGAAAGAAAGAAAACAGGAAACAGATGTCTAGTGACGTGCACTGATTGGATAGTGCTTATTTATTAAGCACCATCTTAGTCACAAGGCAGCTGTATCCTGACACCAATATTATAATGGTATCAATACCTTAAGAGCCAAAACAGCCACGTTCCACAAAATCCGGTCATTTTCTTTTATAAAGGTGATCCTGTAATTGACTTACAATTGGAGGGGGCAATATTGGCTAAACACACTGCCTTTCTGAAATGCAGCCCACCACTAATACTACACTTTTTACACTTCTTGGTATCTTATAATAGTAACTGTTTTATTTACAAGTTTTAAGTTTGGCAACACTGAAGAGAATTTGCTATTCATTGCGTTCTCTCATGAGACCAACAAAATCTTAAGCAGCACAATAACAATTTTTTCAAAGGAACAAGGGTTCTAGCAACAAGGTCCCTACTGCTCTCTAAAAACTACTCTCTCCTATGTTGCTCTGAAATGTTCCAAAATGCACCTAAAGCGAAGTGCATTTTTCACATGTTCAGGATGACTCGCTGTTTTGGCTTTCCTGTTTTGTAGCATACACAGAAATCTTGGAATGCCATAACAGGAAAGGCACTTGCCACTGGAGAAAGATTTCATTTCTGCCAGGGTATACAAGAAGAATATTTGCACAATAATTTAAAATTTTCCTCATGTGGGGGAAAATAAGCTTGTGTCCAAAGCTGCAAACGCTGAAGAAAGATTTATTTTGCTTTCAGGTAAGTTAACGTTGGTGCTACAGCTGAGAACCTACTTAAAATGACTACCATTGTGTATATTTAAACGGAAGCTGTGAGAAGCCTGTTGCTGGATAGCAGGAGTGGGGAGCAAGTGGCCCACTGCCTAAGTTCCTGGGGTTGGGGGCACTTTTCCGTGTCAGCGAAGGGAGGCACCTAGGGATAAATCTGATGGTGAACTAACAACTTTGTCTCTGAGGAGGTGGAGGTGATAGCACTGGTATAAACAGACCTTCCAGTTCTAGCATCTGGGGGAGTACCCACCTCCTTGCCCAGTCCCATGTCCCAGGATGTCATCTGAGCAAATAGCTGTGCTTGCCCTGCTCTTCAAAATAAGAGCACAGGGGACATAGCAATTGCTGGAACGTCTTAGTTTATGCATAGCCTTGTATCATATCTCTGCTATGCCTTGTGGCTTTGTAACCTGTAGACCCATGTTGGGACGCTGTACTGACTTAAATAAAGCATTTAAAACTGCCTACTGTGGTGAAAGTTCAATTCCAAGTCAGGCAGGGAGAGCCAAGAGTCCAAGACAGTTGGTGCAACAGGCAGAAAAATCATGAAGTTGTCTTCCAAAACCATCAACAGTTTGCAAGTATGCAGGTGGGTTGGTTGGGAACCACTGTTATATATAATATATTTGTAATATGTGAGTATATCCTAGTTAATTTTGCTTGGGTGGCCATACTCAAAGAGTAGGCCCATGGAAATCAGGAGACTTTAAAATTAGTAATAATGTAAGTCCATTGATTTCAATAGTTACTTGACTTGGAAGAAAAGAAAACTATGACTGTACAGCAGTAAGGTCTACTGATCACCCAAGTAACTAGGGTTAGGATCGCAGCCTAAACTGGATACCACCCTTTGCTTTTATGTTGCTTACTACTGATTTTAATAATTAGTAGTTGTCCCCCCCCCAAAAAAAAACCCTCTCTGTTGTGGCATATGCTTTGGCATATGCATTTTAAAATTTTATATCTTACAAAAATATATTTTATGTTTTTTGCCCAATGTGCTCAAAGTGGCTCACAGTAATAAAGAGGGATGGGGAAATAAAGTTGCTATGATTAAAATGAGCAGTAAGCAAGATGCCAGTAAACAAAATAACTCTAAAACATGAGTATCAGCCAGTCAAAATCAGGCCTCTGAAAGGAAATGCCATCATCTAGAACAGGCATCCCCAAACTCGGCCCTCCAGATGTTTTGGGACTACAACTCCCATCATCCCTAGCTAACAGGACCAGTGGTCAGGGATGATGGGAACTGTAGTCCCAAAACATGGAGGACCGAGTTTGGGGGTGCTGGATCTAGAAGATTAAAAAGAATCATCTCCTAGATCTTCCAAAAGTAAAACAAAGAAGAATAATTCCTTAGTTCTTAATGGAGGTCATTCTCCAGCCTGTGGGCAGCAGCTGCATGTAGAGCTTTGAGGATGCTGCTGTGGTTGGGGACTTCTGTAAAAAAAAGTAGCAGGAGAACACTAGGGGGTGATATTACACTTAGTTTATGGTGTGATGGTGTTCTTAAAATCAGTCATTGTCCACTCCACTGGTGGCTTGTGCTTTACAAATAGCAACAAATTCAGTTTCAGTGCCTTATGAAAGAGGGATTTTAGAATGTGTACGAATACATTTTGACTACAAATACTCCAGAAGATATTGGCTATTTATTAAACGGGAAGCAGATTGAAAAGATAAAAGAATTTCGGGGTGGGGGCATGAAGTAAGGGAAAAGATGGATGTTTCTGAAAGCTAGTGGCTGGACAAATGAGAATCTTACTGTTCCGAACTTCCACCCCTATTCTCATCATAAGATTTACAGTCTTTGAGGGTGTAGGACACAACAAATAACCCACTTGATCTGCATTCTACTTTCTGGTGGAAATTGCCCAAAATTGAAGAGCTTTGAAGAAATTAAAAAGATGGGATTAACTTGATTAGAATTTCATCAACTGAATGCCGTCTTTGAAAAAGATAAAAGATTGAAGGGCTTTGATAATGAATTATCAAATCTGTAGAAAGATATCTTATACAGTAATCAAAAGACTATCTAAAATATATAGATTACTGATAAGCTGGCAATTGAAAGATGAAGAAATTAAAAATGGGATGAGAAAATGGGATCAGGATTTAGGCCACGTGATTGAACTTGATAAGTGGAAAGAACGATGGACAAAAAATATAAAATTCACTTGTTATTTAATAAGAGAGAATCTTTTGAAAATGAAATGCAGGTGGTACTTGACCCCTGTAAAGCTGGCAAAAATAAATAAAACCCATAATCATAAGTGTTGGGCAAAAATCAAGTAGGAACCTTCTATCACATGTGGTGGGCTTGCCCAGAGATTAAAAAATTCTGGGACATGACCTACGAGGAGTTGAAGAAATTATTAAGAACTACATTTTGTAAAAAATCCGAAGCATTTATCTTGGGAATTTTGACAAACAATTTCCCCAAAGAAAAAATATGCTACGTCAGCAGCAAGAGTAAAAAAAAAGGTAAAGGTACCCCTGCCCGTTCGGGCCAGTCTTGCCAGACTCTAGGGTTGTGCACTCATCTCACTCTATAGGCCGGGAGCCAACGTTGTCCGAAGACACTTCCAGGTCACGTGGCCACCGTGACGAAGCTGCAGCTGGCGAGCCAGCACCAGCGCAGCACACGGAACGCCGTTTACCTTCCCGCTAGAAAGTGGTACCTATTTATCTACTTGCACTTAATTGTGCTTTCGAACTGCTAGGTTGGCAGGCGCTGGGACCGAACGATGGGAGCACACCTCGCCGCGGGGATTCGAACCGCCGACCATGCGATTGGCAAGTCCTAGGTGCTGAGGTTTTACCCACAGCGCCACCCGCGTCCCTCAGCAGCAAGAGTATTGGTGGCTAAATATTGGAAGGAGGAACACATACCCACCCAAGAGGAATGGTTGTGTAAACTGAGCCAGTCTGGTATAGTGGTTAAGAGCAGTGGTAAACTGGGTTTGCTTCCCCACTCCTTCACATGCAGCTGCTGGGTGACCTTGGGCTAGTCACACTTCTTTGAAGTCTCTCAGCCCCACTCACCCCACAGAGTGTTTGCTGTGGGGGAGGAAGGGAAAGGAGAATGTTAGCCGCTTTGAGACTCCTTCGGGTAGTGATATCAAATCCAAACTCTTCTTCTTCTGAGCGAGTACTTGCAGCTCACGAAGCTGACAGATATAATAAGAGACAAGTCAAATAAGACCGTTAAGAAAGAATGGGAGTACCTTAATAAATCTCTGATGAGCCAAGGTTCAGCAGTGAAGACCTGGTTGTGTCTAGAATAACACTGCAAAGGTAAAAAGCTCCCTGATACCAAGATGAGGGATGTACTGAAATACAGATAAATGGGTTTTAATTAGGAATAATGAACTTGTGAGACTAACAGAAGTCCTAAGAACAAAAGAATATGAATACCTAAGAAGTGTCAGCTTCGTAGGAAAATAGACGATATGTAAGAGGCAATAGTTTAAAATATATGTGCTTGGTTTGCAAAGACCTAGCTTAATAATGAATGAATTAATGCTGTTCTATTTATGATTTTCTTTTATCTTCATTAAGATTTAACTGAATTAGACTACCGGTATGTACTTTATTTAGATTTCTGCTTTTCTTCTTTGTTTTCTTCTTCTTTTTTCTTTTTTGTAACCTTTTAAAATTTCTTTTCCCTTTTTCACGTTTGTAAGTTTTGATTTGTATGTATTTGCAAAACAACTCAAAAAAGAAAGAAAGATTTATAGTCTATGAGGGTGTAAAAAGGTAAAGGTACCCCTGCCCGTACGGGCCAGTCTTGCCAGACTCTAGGGTTGTGCACTCATCTCACTCTAAAGGCCGGGAGCCAGCGCTGTCCGAAGACACTTCCGGGTCACGTGGCCAGCGTGACAAGCTGCATCTGGCGAGCCAGCGCAGCACACGGAACGCTGTTTACCTTCCTGCTGGTAAGCGGTTCCTATTTATCTACTTGCACCCCAGGGTGCTTTCAAACTGCTAGGTTGGCAGGCGCTGGGACCGAACGACGGGAGCGCACCCCGCCGCAGGGATTCGAACCGCCGACCTTTCGATCGGCAAGTCCTAGGTGCTGAGGCTTTAACCCACAGCACCACCCGCGTCCCTTGAGGGTGTAGGACACAACAAATAACCCTCTTGTTCTGCATTCCACTTTCCAGTGGAAATGGCTATGGACTGTGTCCTTACAAGTCATTTAATCATTTAATGATACCATATATTTTTCAGAAGCAACAATATTTCATATTTGGAAATAATCCTTTTTCTCCAGTCTGAGTTGGGGGGGCGGGAATCATACTGAACAAGCTCTTGGAGATTTAGTTTGACTATACTCAACTATCTTGATTTTCATTGCAGTGGTAAAATAGTGATTACTGGAAAAGATTCCTTCAGCTTACCTGTTGCTTGATCAAAGAATTACAAGCCTAGAGATCACCCATTCATAAATTGTGCATGAGACTGTGCTCCCCATCTGATACTTATACAGGGAGGAAAATGACTCTTCAGAGAACAGTTTTGTCAAGGGAGCATTCAGCATGCCTTCACCTGTGTTTGCAAGGGTAAAATGCTCCATTCAGGGCTTATGCCAGAGGTCAGTATCATTAAAACACAGGAAGCTACCATATACCAAATCAGGCCATTGATCCATGTAGCTCATCAATATCTGCACTGACCAGCAGTGACTCTCCACTGTTTCATACTGCGAACTTCACACATCCACCTGGAGATGCTGAGGACTGAACCTCCTACATGCACAGCAGATGCTGTATCTCTTAGCTACAGCCTCTTTCTTGCCCTGCCCCACATTCCAGTATGGAAGCCAATGCAAATCACCGCAGCCTTTTAGCTGTGCTCTCCTCCTCCTCGATGTTCTTCCTTGTTCACTTGCCGCCGCTGAGTGGCCAAGTGATGAGAGGAGTAAGATGAAGGAGCAGTAACTTGCACATACCTTGTCCTCACCTTTTCTCTTTCCCTCACTTTCTCAGAGGTGGTTCTTTCTGGGGCTAGAGGGACTGGCAAGTGAATCGATAGCAGGAGGACAGCAGACAACTTTGCCCAGGGGACCTTCAAAACCAGGAACTGGCACTTCCTACATTTAAAGTTACCATTTCAGTGCTCTCATATGTGGTTTCAAACTGATCCAAGCTCATTGCACTTTCTTTCTTGCATTATACCACCCCTGTAGCACAGTCCAACTAAGGCCACATCATAGCTGTCAACGTTTCCCTTTTTTAAAGGGAAATTCCCTTATTCCGAATAGGATTCCTCGCAAGAAAAGGGAAACATTGACAGCTATGGGCCACATGCCCACCCTAGATTTAAAGCACTGTGATATCACTTTAATCAGTCATGGCTTCCTCCAAAGAATCCTGGGAACTGTAGTTTGTTAAGGGTACAGAAATGCTAGAAGCTGCAATGGCCAGAGTTCCTTGTGAAGGGATTATTAAACCACTCTGGGAATTGTAGCTTGGAAGAGATAGGGGTCTTCTAACAACTATCAACACCCTTAGCTCCCAGAATTCTTTGGGGGAAGCCATGACTGTTTAAAATGGTACGAGACAGTGAATTCATGTACAGTGGTACCTCGGGTTACAAACTCCACTAACCCGGAAGTAGTACCTCGGGTTGCGAACTTTACCCCGGGATGAGAACGGAAATCGTGAGCCAACAGCGCAGCGGCAACAAAAGGCCCTAATAACAAAAGTGTGCCATAGGTTAAGAATGGTTTCGGGTTAAGAACAGACCTCCAGGGCAAATTAAGTTTGTAACCCGAGGTACCGCTGTATATGATGTGAATGTGGCATTTCTGTGATAATGTAGCACTTCATGAAGAATGATGGTCACTCCTGTGATGAAGTGTTTCAGCTCCTGGTGTTAAGCCAGTGGGTGGTCCCAACCTCTGAATTGCTTCCTGGAAGCCAAGTCATGGAAGAAAGGAAATGCCCCGCCCTCTATATTTAGGAAATCAGAATGTGGCCCCTTTTCACAGTGGTGGGCTTCGGTGTCTCAAATTTCAGTGGTGCCCTGAGCAATGCTAATATTCAGCACCCTCCACCTCTCAAACTCTGTTCTACGGCATTGTTGTGCAACCCCCTGCAGTGCAGCACCCAATGCATTTTCAGCATTTGATGTAAGAAAACCTCACCCCCACCTCTACTCTTAATGCACCTGGAACAGCCAAGGACAGCTTTCCAAGGAGTGTGTGTGCATTTGGCATCTTAACATTTAACATAGTAAATTGTAACTATGAAGGACAGGTCTCTTAACTGGTGTTCTGCAGATAACAGTGTTTACTAACTCTGAAAGGGGAGTTCAAGAGATATTTATTTTGATGGTTTCAGACACTGTGATAGGCAGGGAATACCCCTTGAATGAAAAAAAAATGGCCTTGTTATGCTAGTATTTTAGGAGAGAGCTGATTAGTAAGTCAACATTTGCTGGAGGTAGATGGATTTTTACTCTGATCCATCAGGGCTCTCCTTATATCCGTACAGAGAAAACATGTCTACTCAAGAGTAAGTCACACTGAGTTCAATGGCACTTGCGTACTCCCAGGGTAGGGGATTGCTTCCATAAAAGTATTAAACCTTAAGTGCTTATCTTTGGAGGCAGGAGGTAGAGGTTGAACAGCAGAAATAGAAAGCGTTGAGCTGTTTTATGCAGTCTTATAGAGGGTTTTGTTGGTTTATTTTGTTAGTAACTCACTTACTTGTCAAATTTCTTTATCAACCCTCATTAATATCAAAGTACAGAGCAAATGATGAGCTAAGACAACAATTCAAAACAATATATAAAAAAGAAAATAAAGCTACTGCAGGAGAACAAGAGAAGACTGCAGAGATGTTTAAAAGGCGGTCACATGAAAAGTCTGGATGAATAAAATGTTTTCCACCCACTGCCAATGGGACTCATTTGCTAAGATTTCTTTCTCCAAGTCTAGCTATGTCCAGATGTGAAGTGGCTCTCTACCACTTTTTTTTTTTTTGCTGTCAAGTTTAGTAGGAAATCTATACAGCAACAGTGAGAATGTTTATTGTAGAAGGGGAACTTTTGCCCTCTGAAGTCACCTCCTACTAGTCACCAGTAGATTTCTGATATTCTATCACAGGAAATTCCTGGTGGCCCACAAAAGCAGTCCCCTGAGTGCAGCTGCTGGTCTGAAAAGTCCTGTGCTCATATCGCAACGGTGGAGGCTCCGCCATGTCCATAGTGGGATGGAGCACCTGTGCCTTGCAAAATCCAAACCATATCTTTTCTCAGACAATGTTAAAATGAACTATAGAAAGGACAAAGGTCAAGTGAGTCCTTATTGTGCTGAACTTCATTGAGAACAAAAAAAGGAATGTATTAGAGGATGTGCTTTGTCTCCTATAAGGTACTATAGGATTATATTTAGGCTTCATGCCTTTGAAGAACAGGGTAACTCAACTGTGTAATTGCTGTTCTTGGTTCTAGTGAGGAAGTTATAAGTCAGTGGAACCAGAGCAGGAAAAATTAGGTGATGACACATAATAGTTTAGAGACAGGGCCTTATTCTTAATAATCAGTTTAGCTCTTTTAGCTTACAGCCTTTAGTTTCTACATCCTGTAGAACAACTACTACTACACATAGCAAACATAGGCTGTGTATCAGCTTTTTCTCAATTTGTTTGGCTCAAAGCTGGTTTTGGGGAAAACACCTCAAGAAGCAGTATTTCATAAGAAATGACAGGAAAGATATGTACTGTGATTAATGCTATGTATGCACCAAACCAGAGGTTGGTGCACATTGGATGCAGAGTAAACAGGAGTGTGTAACTAGCTCAAGTTGGAGGCACACTCGTTTGCTTGAGGACACACAATGAGCACATCGCCCAGCAGTGTTTGAACTTAGCTTCCCAGCTATGCAACTATTTCAAGTGGTGTTCATTTAATGAAAGCAGCACACACCCAATGAAGTGAAGAGCTATCTGAAGTCATTCCAGCACTCAGCTGGTTTAACATAATGTATTATATAAATCAAATCTGCAATGAAATGGTGCAGTACAGAGTGCTCCTATTCACCACTCCATGCAATACATACATCATTTTATTTGCTTGCTGCCTTTACATAGTTCAAATGATGCTCAAACCACGTTCCAGTCATTCAGCCATATTCTTCCCCATGATGCTCCCTTCCATTCCAGCCCCTCCCCATTTTATATTCCCCCCACCCACCCACATCAGTCAATCAATATTCTGTGGTAACTGTACATGCCTAGTACTCAATTGGCTATTTTTACAGGTTTTCCCTTCTTAGAGCTTTTTGTTTCATAAAGATTTTTTGTACTTCTGCAAACCTAGGTTTCCTACTTCATCTGTTTATGTAGTCTCTTACACATGTTTGATGTAGTTTGGGCTACATAAACAATGACACTCAAACTTGAGCACCAGGAATAGAAGGAATGGTGTGCTTGATATTGTAAATGGGGTCCTAGTGTCCTAGCATGCTCTAGTCCATGGGGTCACAAAAAGTCAGACACGACTAAATGACTAAACAACAACAGCGTCCTTGGTCTCCATGCATGCACAAAAACTCTCTAGGTTCACTTCACCTATTTGCTTCCACTAGACCAGGGATGGGTAACCTGTGCTAGATGCTCGCAACCTTGTTGAGTTAGAAGGCCCATAACAGTTATGTTCTATGGGTGGCCTCCAGTTTTATGCTGGTGTTGCTTCTCTTCCCTGTACAGTCTCTAGGAATCTGGACTGTATGTATTTCCACCTGTGTCACAGTATCACTCAAGTCAGCCAGCTGGGATTGACTTTGTTGCAATGGATAAGATCTGGAGACTCTCTTGTTTTTGCTGCTGCAGATTAATATGCCTACTCCTCTTGCAGAGTTTAGGTGCGGGAGGCTGTCAGGGATTTTATTTTTTTAATAATAATTACACAACACAATACCATACAATATACAGGATGCAAATATCCCAAGGCACCTTACACAATGACTCTAACAAAACAAAAAAATCCCCATTAAAGGAACAAAATTAAATGCTCACATTGTGAAAGCCATACAGCCAAAAAAATAAATAAATGAAACAGTCTGTCTTTATCACACTGTAGAGAGTTTCCTGGGAAAATCTTTCCCGGGGAGATGGACGTGGCTTTATATTTCATGTATTGAACTACACTGAAAAATCCTTGGGAGCATGTAGCCCAGGATTGCTCCAGACTATGATAAAATTCCTACGTGGGAGTCACATCTATGTAGAAAGTTTAATGACTCGCACATGTAGATTGACAAGTGTGATGGTTCTACATATACATCAGTGCTGTCTACATTGTATGCACTGGGTAGTCTCAGCTAACTGTATGTGCACAATTTATTTGCATTTACATTACATTTTACATTATATTTTTATCTTGTCCTTCCTCCAGAGAGCAGTGTACAAAATCCTCTTTTTCTTCCCATTTTATCATACCAGCAAACCTATAGGATAGGTTAGGTTGAAAGAGAGTAACTGTCCCAATGTCAGTTCAGCAGGATTTTGAACCAGGGTCTTCAGTCCTAATTCAAAACTCCAAATGACTTATTTACACTGACATGGAGGATCATAATATAAGAATGTTTTTGCTTTTGTGGGAGATCATACAGATAACAAACTGAAGGGTGATATGATGCCTGTGGCTTACTTAATACAGTATCTCACCACATTATAAAAATAAAAAAGAACTCTCAACATATGTCAGATAAAGACATTTGATTTTATCTGTAACGGAGGCTGGTTGAAGTTGTGGGACATGTGTCTTTTGAGTTTCTGCTCTAGTAGCCTGTTTTAAAGATACCTTGATGTCGTTAACTTAAGCCCTGGTCATCTTAGAAAGAAAGAAAGGTAAATGTAGAAACCTACCTCATACCAAGTCAGATCATCAAGCTCTGTATTGTCTACACCGACTGGTAGTAAAATCCCCAGGGTTTCAGACAGGAGTTTTTCCTAGCCCTAGCCAGAGATACTAGGAATTGGGCCTATGGAAGCATACTCAGAAGTAACCCCGTAGAATTCAGGGCATAGGATTGCAGCCACAGCCGCATGAGGAGGCTCAAAGGAACTTACAGTCAAAATCCATCCTTGGGCATCTCTTTTGGCAACCTGTCAATTTCTATCTGGTTTTTGCACAGCTCCTTCAGTTCACAACAATTCATGGAAATTAATAAACTTCTTTATTGGAAAAGGTCACCGGCAAATAGGGACAATTTGTCTCCCAGCTTTCAAGGACAATGCTCAAGGATCAGCTTATAGAGTACACAACAGCTTCTACAATGATTTTACTGAATATTCTAATTACATTTTTTTGGTACTTTATTAATAGAAATCTGTTTTTCAATTGTTCTATGAGTTGCTTTGGGAGACCTAGAGATTAAAAAAAACAGCATAGAAATTCCTAAATAATTTTTCTTTCCCCCAGCTATGCCACAGTAAGCCAGTTGAACGGTTGTTTATCTACACTGGACCATCATGAATTGCCATGCATGTAACAAAAAAATTAGGAGCCAGACATAGAGTCAACATTTTGCTACTAAGGTGTATCCCTTGCATTGAGTTTTACAAATGCTGAAGTGTTTTCTAGACCTTATGCAAAGCTGCCATTGAAAATACATGCAAAGGCACTATGAGGATGCCTATTAACTGCAGCAGCCATTTACCTCCTTTACAGTCATGTGGTCAGGTTGACAGTATATACAAAGCTGAGGCGATAAGGAAAAAAGATTAGGAATGAACTATAATAATTGACAACAACATCCTGCCCCTCAGGCAGAATAACCATGAAAAGTATTTCAAAAACTCCGGAGAGGTGGGGGTTTGCATCTTGCTTTGACACCTAACATTGCTTTCTGCAGGAAGGACGAAACACATCTGGAATGCAGCTAAGAGGCTAAGTATGCTGAGAATGTCTCTGACACAATATTATGTCCAAAACCTATTTGCTATGATGAAATGGAAGGTATGTTCTTTGTCCCTTAAGTTAACGTTTAAGAAAACAAACACTCTTGCAAATAGAGCTCATAAATAGAACCCAAATTTCATGAGCACGTGTATATATTAATTATGAAATCAAAACCAAATTTGGTTTGATGAAATTGTTAGGGCACTTACAAAGTCACTCATGCACCAGAAAGAATGGAAAGTGCAGGTTAAGGCCATCAACTTGACATCTGCCACATCAGCAGTAAGCATGTGTACAGTCACACATATTATGATTGTACAGACCTTAGGCCTGTGCATGTGCATTTTAGCTTGGCAGTCAGAACCAACCCTCTTCTATGCAGGATGGGAAGAACAGTGAGAGAACTGGAGCATTGGGCATGTACCTTTTCATGGCTTTTCATGTATGTGTTCATTTCAGTTAGGGAGGCTCCAATTCTGCAAATGTTGGGCTTCCTCTGGACATGCCGGTACCTATTTATACATAAATAAATAAATAAATAAAAGTGTGGCTTTATTAGTGTGGCTACCAAGTCCTGTGTTATGGTGTTTCATGTTCGATTGTTTAACGTACTACAGTGATACCTCACCATATAAAATCACACAAAACAGCCAAAAGCAGAATAAATTGGGGGGGTGTGTCAAAGATTTATCATATACATTTAAAGCACATTACAGTGGTACCTTGGGTTACAGATGCTTCAGGTTACAGAAGCTTCAAGTTACAGACTCCGCTAACCCAGAAATAGTACCTTGGGTTAAGAACTTTGCTTCAGGATGAGAACAGAAATCGCAAGGCGGCGGCAGCAGGAGGCCCCATTAGCTAAAGTGGTGCTTCAGGTTAAGAACAGTTTCAGGTTAAGAACGGACCTCCAGAACAAATTAAGTTCTTAACCTGAGGTACCACTGTATATTGTTTCCTTTTCTTATTATATTTCTTTTGTAAACCACTTTGGAATGTTTTCTGATGAAAAACTGTACATGACACTATACTGGATGCCAATATGCTACCTGGTCAGATTGAAGGTGTTTGTCATACTATATAGAACCCTAAACAGTTTGTGACCAGTTTACTTGAGGAACCACCTTGCTCCATATTTTCCCATATTGTCTGACTATGGTTCGCAATGGAGGAACTTTTAACCTTGTCTCACAATGCCCACTGTGGCACCACCAATGTTATTGAACCCCCTTCCAATATATCAATGCAAAGTGTTAACTTTTAGATGCATGCTAAAAAAAAGTTTTTTTAATCAAGCTTTTTGTGAAGTGTGATCAGCTTTGTATTGTTGCATACTTTGGGAAATGGGCATGCACCCCCTCTTGAGCAAGTGTCTAGTAATACAAACCACCTTTTTAAACAAACATTTATTTTAGAATCTTGTTATAAAATATAGAATGACAATCTGATCTGAGACCTCTTGAAGTGGGATCCCAATGGACTGTTTGGAACAGTAAACAGTGAAAACACTTCTTTATTGCTACTATATTCATTACTAAAAGGAAGAATAAATAAAGCACACAACTACCATAAATTTTCATACTTTCTAGTGCCAAGCTATTTTAAGGCTGCAAATTGAAAGTGAATTGTCTACAAGTTCACGTATTGATGATTAACGCAAGGAATGCAGAGACTAAAAATATAGTAGCTCTGTTAGGATGAGACATATGTTGGACTAGGTTTGGTTAGCAAATGATCTCTCTAATATGTAAGCAGTGAATACAAACAGAGAGTCAGACCAACTTGTTTGAACAGTGTTCTCTCTGCCTTAATTTTTCAATTATGAACTCCTGTACAAAGAATTTTAGCTATGAACATAGGAATCTTTACCTGAAACCCAAGAGAGAGGATGGATTTAGGCTTATATCAGGCCTAAAATATGAGAAAACGTTTGCAGCCTGTGGACTATATTTCCATCTGGGCAACCTTTGGTCAAGTGCTGGATGAGGCGATAAGCAAAAACGGACAGAGCAATGGATGTAAATTTTATTGTGGTACAGTAGAATAGTTTCTGTACACACTCACACTCCCTCCCTTCCTTCCAGGCAACCAGGAAAAACACTCAAGGAGGGTGCAAAGTGGGAATAGCTCAGAAGGAGGTGTGGTGTAAGGAAGAGTCCTGAGGGTCAGTCAGAGGACCACGTTTTGTTCCCTCTCCTGAAGTTACCCACCCCTAGTTCACATGGATTGGTTATAAAAAGCCAACATAACTATTTGCAAATAAGATGTCATGTGATGATGGAGAGAAGAGAAAGAGATCAGACTTCTCTTCCTACGTGATATGTACTCTGTAAGGATCCCCTGCCCCAGGACAACTGTAATTTAGAATTAAAAAATAAGATGTGTAGATTCATGCTACATGCTAGCAAAAGTCTAGTTTGGTCCGAATTCAGAGAGCCATGAAACGTCAGAGCCAGTGCAAACTTTTGAGCACAGGCATTGTGTGCTGGTGATTGTCTGTCCTCATCAACAGTATAGCTGCAGCGTTTTGGAAGGTAGGCAGATTTAGCATGAAAAATACTAACAGATAATAGTTGGTCTTCTTCATGTGGAAAAAATAAATATTAGAAACTTGTGCATTACCTTTCACTGTGGTTACCTCTGTCAGGTAAAAAAGTCCTAACAGGAACAATAAAAAAGGGTGCAGGACTTCAAATGGGAAATATAAGGTGTGCTCCAATTTTTTGTAAAAACAACAAGAAAGAAAGAAAGAAAGAAAGAAAGAAAGAAAGAAAGAAAGTTTGGCTGGTAAGCAGACATCTGAAGCAGCAGAGGGAGAGAGGGAAAGGGAAAGGGAGGGGGAGAGGGAGGGAGAGAGCAAGAGAGATGATGTATCAGAAAAGGGTCTCCAAACCTAAGCACCTTAAAATGCTACAACTGGTCCTGCCAATCAGCCATCCATTTATTCCAGCCGGACTCTCCTAAAGTCTAGCCAACACTCACAATTGGGCAAATGATAAAGAGCAACTCCCTTCAGCAGTTGTCTAGCAAGATACATCCTAAACACCTATGTGGAAGTTTCTTGGAATTTTTCTGAATTTTTTTTTATATACTCCAGCGAACTTAAGAGGGGCCATTGATAGGCAGATGTCCCTTCCTCCTCAATAATTTTATACGGGTTCCAACTGTGGTATATATTCTAAAGAGAGCAAACCATTTTAAAATGCTAATGTTGGTGTTTCCAGTGTTGCCTGTGATGCAAATATTCCTATCAGGCTATCCATTTCCATTTAGCTGACGGCAACATTTGTTAAGGCATCAGGACACTGACAGTGGCAGATGTATTGTGGACAGTATGCCCCTTAACCCTAGCTCCTCAGAAAGGGCCTCGAGATTCATGATGACTTGTCTCTCTCCAGTTCAAGTTCACAATGATAAATCTAGCCTTTAAGACTTTTTACAAAAGGTGGGTGTGGTGTTGATAGCATTCATGATTAAGCGTTTTCCTGTGTCAAATATAGCCTGTAATATACTACAAACAGACCCTTGGTTTTTATACAAACTGATCTGGCTGCTATCAGACCCTGTGATATTTTATACTAATACTTAAAATAAATCTCAACACAGGAAAGAAAGTACAGAATTATTGTTTTAAGCTAACTGCGGGAGCTTATCATCAAAGTGGCAGGGCTTCCATTGTATTCTGAGAAACTGCTCACTACCCTGGTTATAGGGGTTAGGTAGCATGTAAGAGACTGGAAATTCCCAACATATATTCCATGCGCTGCAGTTAACTCCTTTAAACAATAGTAGCAGTACTGTAATGTATGTACTCTTAAAAAAACCCTCTTATCAAAAGCTACAAATTTACAACTAAATCCTTCTTTTGAAACAACGAAACATCTTTTGTAGCCAACAAATCTGTAATCTATGAGAGACTGGGGAAGAACAATTTTTATGGGAAAGTGACATGAAAAAATAAGAGGAAGCCGTGTTGGTCCATTGGGTGGATGTGTGGGGAAATCAGGCGATGCTTTTATTAGGGCTAACCAAAATGTCACAAAACAGTGAGCAAGAGTGACAGAATTATTCATCAGTGGGGATGATAAGTAAAAACTAGGTGGGTGAAGGGGGTGGGAAGCTAGCTTGATGTTGAAGCCACAATGTCTACATTCCAGATGTAGGAATGTAGGAGGAGAACTGCAATCATGATAGGATTTGACTCTACTTGGAGCTATGCAGATCTTCGGCTGCACTTAGGGATGACACAAAAAATGACACAAATAATGGCTGATCCTCCCATTTTGTAAATATCAGGAATTAATCAGATCCATCTCTAACCTGAAGGAAAAACACAATTTTATTTTGAGATAGAATACAAGTGCGGGGGGGGGGGGCATGGCAGTCCTCAGTCATTTAAAACAACAACAAATTGCATTATAATCTCAACTTCTTCTTTTTTTACTAATCTTTACTAATAATTGAAGATGAATCCTGTTAAGACAGAGGTTTTAAGTATTCTGAGTTCTTGGATCTGCATGGTGGCAAAATCGCCTGTTTCGGTAGAGTTGTATTCTCCTGGAAAGAGAAGCTCCATAGTTGGGGTAGGGGTGGGGGTGGGGGGGTTATTCCTGGATCCAACATTGTCACCTTCAGCCAATAGGGTCTACCTTTATTCCTTAGCCTAAGCTTTGTTCACAGTTGTGATGATAAAATAGAACAACCTCATGTATACCACACTTTCTTGGGTAAAGAATGAGATGGGAAAAAATGTGATAAATGCATGATTAGGGTAGCAACCTCAGTTAAGCCGTACCTCCTGTGTACTCTATTAAAATTCAGTGCACTGTTTTACAGCTTATTTCAGTATAAAATAGGTTTGTGATTGATCAGCTATGAGGTTTTGGAGATGCAAGTTTCCTACTTAAATATTAATACATTGAGGAAAAGATATACCTCATGCCAGTGTGTGAATGGGTGCACAAAGGTGGATTTAGGTCCGGGTATTTGGCTCTGTAAGATTCTTGCTTGTACTAAATATAACACTCAAAGGAATTCTGAACAATTCACACATTCTAAAGTCCACATTCCAAGTGGTCATTCCTGAAAAGTGATGTTGTAAATTGACTTTTTACTCATGTTGGCATTAATGAGGATCAAATAAAGTGAGTGTAACAATGCTGAAATCTGACATAACAGGGAAATACACTGTGTAAGTTGTTGGGTTTTGTTTTAGATTGGGACAGAATGAGAAAGTGACAAAATAGCATTAGTAGACAGTAGGCTTATCATCAAATTTAAATCAGCGTGGCACCAGAGATCAGGAGGAGACGTGATAAATGAGCTATGGATGGGACGTGAGAGACTGGTGTGACTCATAAGACTCACCAGAGCGAGTCTTTCCAAGCTCAGTCAGTCCCCACAAAATAAAAAGAGGTGGTGAAACTGTTCAAACCTTTTATGAAGAGTTTGCCAAACATCTTCAGCACTGCATATCTCATTTGTAGGGAGTCCTCCCTAATTGTTATCTTGGGCTAAGGTGGATTCTGTAATGCAATCACTGTTAATCATAACATGTAAAGCAAATGATGAGACAAAATCAAGATGTGAAGGAACTGCCATCGACGCATGAAGCAAGAGACAATTGGCTGAGACCTCAGAGCCCATGTCTGCCTTCTCAATATAAAAAGTAGTGATTATTCAGCCATGTGGTGCACAATCCCAGTTTGTGGCATGGATTTTAACAGCCATGACTTCATGATGTTGAGCCTTGGCTCAAGGAGAATTTGAGACAATCTGACTGGGCTTTTAACTGGGTCTGTGCATTAGCAAATCCAAAGCCACCATAGTCTTATTTGTCTTCTCCAGCTGGGTCACAAGTTGCCTGAGGCTCTCATTTCAATTCATCTCTCCTCATAAAGTAGGCAAGGCAACCAGACGGTCAGCCTGATTGGAAGCCTCATGGCAGCTAAGTCACTAAGTCCAATGCAAATTATTTCCCATCCTCCATTACCCAGCTGCTTTGTAAGCTGCTGGGGGTGGGGGAATTAGAAGAAGTAGGTGTTCCAAGGGGCAGGTAGTGGAGGAGCCATAGCCTGCAGTGCCAGCACAATGCTTCATCAAGCTTAAGTCTCCACCCTAAGACTATGTACCCCTAAACAACCTGATGGGGACCAAAACAGCCAATCTTCTTTCCCCACCTTCACACATTACCTGAAACAATGCCCTAGCACAACTCCAGATTAGAAAATGGTAATTATACTGATAAATTGTTCACCAAGAAATGGTTTGAAGTTTTTTTTTCAAAGGCATTGTTTGCAATCAGGCCAGTATCATTCCCATTGTGTGCTTGTGTACTGTTGCTGATAATGACGTGCAGGCCAGGAAAAATGACCCTCCTCTCAAAGCATCTAAGTTTTGAAATGTTTATCATGCAGCCCTGGAGTCACATGCAACTCGTCAGACTATAATAAAACTCAAATCCTGTTAAAGCACTGCTGATTAGGATGGAGCTTAAAACTGTGCATTTAGCTTTTATAGGGGATTTAGGCCAAATCCTCAGCTCACCAGGAATTTTGCCACTGCTTCTGGCTTCAGCAGGAGCAGGTCTTAAATATTTGTTTTTCAGGGTTTGCTCTCTGAATCACAGTGGAGAAAAACAGCTAAAATTGAATATATGCAAATTCCACTGCAAAGATCCATTACAATCAGCTACAGTATTTACAATTGGAGGTGGGGAACTTGAGCATTCGTACATTAATGGAAACATTGTGCTCATTCTGAAGAGTAGAGGCACAATTCTGCAGTGGTAAATAATCCAATACATAAATATAGAAAGATCTACCTGTGTACGTATGAAACCAAAAGCAGGTAAAATACTTAAACTGATGCCAAAGTTATGACACTTGGTCACTGCATCTGCATTTCTTATTCCACCAGGGACATGTTGAACTTAAATCAAATAGAAACAAGGGGGGGGGGTGATTTTACTTGCATCTGAACTTAGCATTGCAGTTCAGTAAATGGAAGAATAATAATAATAATAAAGGTAATAATAATAATAATTTTTATGATTTATACCCCATTCATTTGGATGGGTTTTCTTAGCCACTCTGGATGGCTTCCAGCACATATAAAAATATAATAAAACATCAAACATTCTTTACATGAATACTTTGTATTATTAAAAGTTAAGGAGTCAAATAAGGATGACACAGTTGCAAAGGTATGTACTTCTCAATTATTTCCAAACAGGAAGGCTTGATCATTTAACGTACAAGCATTAACTGAAGGAAAGTTTCTCATGCCAGCCTCCTTCTGTAGTGACCTGAGCTTCCTCCCCCCACATCCAAAGAGGGCAGGCTGATGGTGATGAATGTTATATTATTTATCTTACCTTTCTTCCAAGAAGCTCAAGATGACAAACATGGTTGCCCTCTCTCCATTTTCTCCATACAACAACCCTGTGAGGTAGGCTAGCCGGAGAAACAGTGACTGGCCCAAGGTCATCCAGTGAATTTCATGGCCCAATGGGAATTTGAACCCTGGTCCACAGGAACTAGTCCAAGCCTCTAGTCACAATGCCATACTGTGCAGGAAACTGTGGAGGAGGGGGAAATCACCCAAAATCGGGTGGAAGTCCACCTGATTTTGGAGGAGTCTTCCCTCCCATATCAGCATCTCAGCCCACATTATTCAGTATGGTCCCAGATGCTACAGAAATGCTTTTCAGGGGGTACATGGGTCTGTAGAAGAGGAGGTAAAGGTAAAGGGACCCCTGACCATTAGGTCTAGTCGTGGCTGACTCTGGGGTCGCGGCACTCATCTCGCTTTATTGGCCGAGGGAACAGGTGTACAGCTTCCGGGTCATGTGGCCAGCATGACTAAGCCGCTTCTGGTGAACCAGAGCAGCCCACAGAAACGCCATTTACCTTCCCGCCGGAGCGGTACCTATTTATCTACTTGCACTTTGACATGCTTTCGAACTGTTAGGTTGGCAAGAGCAGGGACCGAGCAACAGGAGCTCACCCCATCGCGGGGATTCGAACCACCGACCTTCTGATCGGCAAGTCCTAGGCTCTGTGGTTTAACCCACAGCACTACCCACATCCCATAGAAGGGGAGGAGAAGATGGAAAAAACGTGCCTTCAATGAGCATCCTTAAATTAACTTGTTTTAGGATCTAAGCCTGTGGTGAGTCCTCACCACAATTACAATCTTTCTTACCAATATTATTTTCAATTCTAGGACAAGAGAGCAGAGGGGCCTTGAAGTAGCCCATCAACAGCACCTAGGCAGCAGACTGAGCAGGCAGCATGCCACCTGCTCACAGTCTTTCCCACCATGGTGAATGAATGTATTATATTTCTATTTACATTATAGTAATTATTTCTAAATTTGCATTTATACATGTAAATTAGCCTATGGGAATTTCATGCTAATCTGTGCTCTTTCTCTTTTGTTTTAAATGATGCATTTCCTCTTTTTTAAGAATGTTCAAGTGCCCATCCTCCTTACCTTGGATTGCAAAATAATCTACTTACCTGGGATGGGATGGTTTCCACTGGCCAGTCACTTAAACATGGATTTTGACTCTTTTCCAACAAGCTGTGTAGGCCTGCCTTCATTGAATAGTAATAATTGAAACACATGTTATAGGCAACCCATTAAGATATTGTGAGACATTTGTAGGATTTGGCACACAGACTGTAACTCCAGATGAGGATGAGAATTAAAAATGCATGGAGTTTTAACATCAAAACCATGCCAGGGCAAAAACACTCAGCTCCTAAATGCAGTATCTTTTCCTTTTTCATGGTTTTACTCCCTGCTCCATTAGGAGGCCAGCTTGCCTTCTGAAGAAATGAGCAGCCTGAAAAAGGCAAACTCAACTTGTGATGATTCCTAGCCACTTAGCAAGCAGAAAGTCAAACCTGTGCATGACCATTCATGTCAGCATGACAGCAAAAAATCAGCTTGGAGTGGAAGTAAACAAACATGTGACAGCAAATTATGTCATGAATTTTGCTAAATATAAATTAACACAATTCTGTCACAACTGTGAGAGAACTCTAATTGAGAATTGGGTGGCATATCCCAGGTTTCTCCTGTTTCTGTTCATTTTAGTGATATGAACCCACTCTAATTGGCAAAGGGAATGGTGAGGTGACAATCAAGATGATGGTTGTATCTTGTTAAGCTGTTTGAAAATACCTCAGTTCAGACATCTGGGATGACCAGGCAGACAGCTATAGATGACCTGAGTTCAGTTGAAGAGTTCAGCTGTATTGATAATGATAGGAGCTTTGCCATAAAATTCAGTGGAACATGATTTGAACAGAAGAAACTGTAATGCTTCTCCACCCTTTCCATTCCCCATAGTAAACATTTCAGTATTACTTCATATTTATTCAGCCTACAGTTAATTTGAGGCCCAAATCCATCCAAGGCCTAGTTCTCTTTGAAGTGATAAGTCTTCCTCTTGGCCAAAGTATTTCAGGCTGCATGCCAGAGCCTTCCATGGCTGAATGCTCCCCTTCACACAAACAAACAAACAAACAAACCAAAAACCCTCCACAGAGAAAATGTCTTCCCTGTATTCTAGTCTAACCACCTTTCTGACATACTAGCTGCTTTATTTGTAGTATTTTTATTTTATGAGGAACATTTCTTTGCATGAGCCCTCATTGATGGCCTAAAATTGTTCAGCTAGACCCAGATTTACAGAATTAGTAAGTGGCCAACCTCAGGATGCTGAAAGGCTGAAAAGTCTATATTTCATAACTTCACAGCCATGAAATAGCATATAGCAGTGGTTCCCAAACTTTCCCCACCATGGATCACTTGAAATTTGCTAAGTGGACCACTTAATGGTTTTCTGCCTGTTGTAGCAATTACAATTCACTGAGCTAGATGCTGCATGATTTTGAATCGGTTTTTTTATACACCATGAACCACCTGAAAACGCAGAGACCACATGCGGTTCACAGACCACTGCTTGGGAACTCCTGGTGTGCAGAACAGAGAGAGGGCTGTTCTGTGCACTTCATTCAGTTTTTCAAATTGGTGAGGGGGGCTGTTAATGAAATTCCTTTACTCTCTCCAGTTCTAGCCAAATCATGCACCCTCCCATAACCTTTTAAAAACAGCACATTAAGCAAAGCCTGCTTCAGACATCCTGTAACACGAGTACAGTTCTTTGAAAATGGAGTGAAACAAATTTAAGAATTTGCCTCTCTTTCTCTCTGCCTCTTTCTCTCTACCACCCCCTCCCCACAAACGCATACGAATTTTCAGCTCTGCATCTCTAGAATACCCACACTAAAGATAACATTAGTTACAATTTATCTTTCTTAGGCCTGCCCCAGTTTTTATCCACACTGCAGAGTATACAGATTAAAAGTCCATTTCATATCGCAACTCTCACCTTCTCAGTAGCAGATGAAACAAGCTGATCTCTTCAATCCTTAATTTAAATAGCATTTTGTGATATTTGTAAGAACCAGGTAGAGCATGTCACTGTTGTTCCCCCAAATGCCTTTCTTTTAAATAGCAATTCTGAACAAATCACAGTGCATGAAACACATGGTACAATCAAGTAAAGGTCCATTTGGCTGTTTAAAACTGTTTTTACTCCCCCAAACTGGATAATCTCATATGGATGTCCATCAACCATAGCATCAGAAGCTGTAATTTCCCGACGTTTCCAAGAAAAACAGATAATTCCAAAAGTGACTTTCCAAATTTGTAAAATATCTTTTAAAAAATAAATCAGAGATTTGTGTAGATTCATGCTTTCTGGGATTAAATAGAACCGACTCTATGGGGGTGGGAAAACAAGAAAGAAAGTGGATGAAGTTGTTGGTTTCATGCTAGAAGAAGTGTCCACTCTCATTCAAGCCTGCAAGCAGATGAGCATCCAAGTAGAATTGAAGAAGGAATATTCTAGTCCGTGTAGCTGGAGAGGACACCAAAAATGCAAAGGGGGTCTGAAACACGGGTATTTAATGCACTGATCTCTGTTGCCATCACAATGAGGCATTGTTGGGCATAGGATCTGCTAAACAATGAGTCCTTGATAGGACATAATACCTATTCAGCTTCACACAACTTGCCCTTAAAAAACATCCTCAGCTCAAATTTACCTTTGTTGCACACAATGAAACGAACTAAGTGACAGACTGCTGCATTCATTCATCTGTTTTATTTAGTTCCTTGATGGGCTTACCTGTCCTGTCCTGGAAAAACTAACCCTCAGCATAGGCCTTAAAAATCAATGATCTTGCCAAGTTCTCAATTTTGAAATCTTTACGAATTGCACCACTGATTTGGAGAAAATATAGCACTGTTAAGAGGCAAATGAATTCTGCGAATTTAGCAGGGTGTTTAACTTCCTTCACCTATATGATATATGGTATATGATTATATGACACGAGACAGTCAGCTCTACTGGAAATATTTTGAAATTGCAAATAGATAAACAAATTCTTAAAGTAGGGAGTTTAAAGTACAGGCTATTCATTGTTTAGTGGGATTCAGAAAACCATATGCTACTAGCAATGCATTTTTATAGAATTCTAAATGCAGATAAATCAGCCAATACAAATGACTGTGCATCTTTACAGTGGTACTTAAATTTTGCAACATTATACTGGTACTTAAATTTTCTCTACAACATGTGCCACTTGGACATGAGGAGCTGGATGCAGAAGAAGACAAGGAGAACTCTGCTTGTACGACGTGGTTTTCCTGGCTACTGAGCCCACACTACAGTTCTCTGAAGCAACCTCCTCCCCCACCATCCGAAAGCAATTGCCAAGGGCCAAGCAACCATCAAGAATGGTAAGTGGTGGAGCAGAGTCCTGCCGGAGAACAAATAAATCAGGAGGATTTGATGGGATATCCTTATGCAAGGGAAACTGTCTTTCCACTCTGACATAACTTCTCTGCCTCCAAGTTGATGGACTGATTTATTTATTTATTTTAAATATTTCAAACAAACAGCCTCTTTAGAAAGGACATTATCTGAGTGTCTTTAAAGTACCACAGGACTATTTTTCTGCCTATTTGGAGAAATGATTAAATAAGTTTTCACAATGCTGTCTCTTGGATCAATACTCCTTTGGCTTGGATATATCAAGTCAGAGTTCTCTTATAATTTTAAAACAGTTTCCATTATGAATTTATTAGAGTAACTTTTTTGGCTACTCCAAGCGTCAATGCGAATTACATAATCTCTCTGCTTTCTAAATCTTGATAAATTTCAATATTGGTATCTTAATTTTGAGAGTGTTGTTGTAGGATCACAACCAGAATCCCCATAAGTTATGATGTGAATTCATGCTGGCATGTTGATACCATCATTTGTACTTTGATGAATTTTCTTTGTATTGTTTGCCATACTGAGTAACCTGTGGAACATGTGGAATATAAATATTCTTATTTATGAATGAATATACCAGTGAATGAATGAATATACCAGCTGAAGGACCCTTACAATGATGGAATACTACCAGAATATGAGGAAGGTAGAATCTGAGACATAGTGGAAGAAAAGCATGGTTTAATCAATTTTCTGTGATCCTTTTTGATTTACCCACACTGTCTGTGTTGATGGAATGTTACCACTTACAAAATAGGTGGTATAAATCAACACACATGTATTTGAGTAGATAGAGAACCCCAGATGCTGCCACCCCCAGCTGGTGATAACATGGTCTGCTGTAAAAATACACAGCTAGTAACGGCAAGCAGCTAAATAGCAAGCAGTTATGGCTGAATGGAATGAATCAGGTCTGGCCATTATCGGAATGAAACCATTCAGCTATATCCCCATCACTCTAATTGGCATCCTAGATGCCGGTCAACTACATCTCCCATCATTCCTGACCATTGGCCATGCTCACTGGGGATTTTTGTTGGTCAGAACATATGATTCTCTTGACTACAGTCCTTTCCCATTCTTCCTTCTGGGATGGACCCTTGAGCTCCAGCCCCGTCATATTCTGATTGCCCTGCTTGGATGACCAACGTGTGAAATGGGGAGCCTATTGTATTTGTGCAGGTCCCCCATGCACTTTAGGACCCTTATTTTCCAGTGTTGTAAAACTCACTAGAGCTAGTAAGCTCATCCTCAGATGCTTACTCAACCCATAGAGCAGGCACCCCCAAACTCGGCCCTCCAGATGTTTTGGGACTACGATTCCCATCATCCCTGACCACTGGTCCTGTTAGCTAGGGATGATGGGACTTGTAGTCCCAAAACATCTGGAGGGCCGAGTTTGGGGATGCCTGCCATAGAAAATGCTAAAAGATCTCTCACGTTTCACAGGTGCAAGACATGCTGTGGCAATGGGCACATTTCCCCCAGTCACAGCAATGATCCTCCTGTAGTTCAGCTTCATCTCTAGCCTCTTGGAAGGAACTGAAGGTGTTCTGGAACAAAACATAATTCTAACTGCCTTGTTGTTTTGCTTCTTAAGAAAAAAAAATGGAAGAAAGCAGGGGGCAGGCAGTAGAAGTAAAAGTTCCCAACTGGTTATCTCACCATCTGCTTTGACTATTTTGTTAGAAAACAGGTTTAATTGTTCAAGGTTAAAAGGTAACATTTATTTTTATGCTCCTTAGCCTTAGGCTGTCATTACTGCCTATCTATTGAAGCCTCTTTGTGTGAAACATCCCTTACCCTATTTGTCCCTTGAGCATAGCGTGTGCCAAATGATCATTCCTAACAGGAGCAATGATTTTCTGGATAAAGGAAACATCTTGCTAAGTGAGTTAAATGTGTTATGTCAGAGAAAGTGTGTCTTTTTAAAAATAGTTTAATAATGGTTGAAATTCCCTAAGCTCACCTGTTCAAAAAAATCCATTATTCATAGCAATTGATTACCCAACTGTGTATACTGAGCTGCCATGTTTTTTCAGGGATATTTACGCAGTGGCATTTTGAAATGACGTCAATTCTTTTCCTGTCTAACCTAGAAGATTGGTGTGACTCAGTGCCACGGCTAAACCTGAAAAGATTAAATCGAGGACACCAGCTTAATTGCTTTAACAGTTACTTAAAAGGATTTCCCAAGCAGGAGCATCAAGACCAATTGCAGCTCAGGGGATTTCATTAACGCCTGAAGTTAACGATGTAAGCCAGGATACATTTCATGCTCTGTTCTTCAATGCTATTTAATAAAGAGCATGTTGCAGATTTAAAAGAAAACAAATAATTAGTAATTGTAGATCTTAAAGCATGTTGTTAGGATCACTCAGGAATGTAGCCAGAGGGTGGGTAGTGGTGCTCTGTTCTTGCACTGCTTTGCTGCACTTAAGGTTGGTTGGTTTGTTGTTGTTTAGAAGGGGGAATCTTAGTTTTTTAAAAATTTTGTGACAATACAGTGGTACCTTGGGTTAAGTACTTAATTAGTTCCGGAGTTCCGTTCTTAACCTGAAACTGTTCTTAACCTGAAGCACCACTTTAGCTAATGGGGCCTCCCGCTGCTGCTGTGCCGCCAGAGCACGATTTCTGTTCTCATCCTGAAGCAAAGTTCTTAACCCGAGATTTCTGCGTTAGTGGAGTCTGTAACCTGAAGCGTCTGTAACCCGAGGTACCACTGTATCCATTTGAAGAATGAAGGCCTGTTTTAAGAATATGAACAACTGAAGCTAAAAACAAATCTGACAGCTAGTGCTTCCGCTGAAGAGAGCAGTAGGACCTTAAATCCAAATTCTACCCACCTGGCCTACGCAGGTCTTTTCATTCGAAATGGAAAGAGGATTGATCTTTTCAATGGGGGATTTTCCAGGATCACAATCAACCTTCTGCTTCAGGCTGCAATCCTAGATCCATTTATCTAGAATGAAGCTGCAAAACTCAGAAGGTCTGAGTAGACATGTAAAGCATTGTGCCATAAGTGATCTGAAGAACCACCATCACCTGTTAGCCATTAGGACAGTGAGTAGAGCAGAGTGCTTAACAGAAGGGTGGGTAACCTGGTGATCATGAAAAATATCTATGCTAAGTTGCTCAAGGCTCTTTCAAAGCACTCTGCTATCCTGACAATGATGGAGTTAGATCCAGACTTCTCTGCAGCAGAATCAAAGAAATGTAGAGTTGAAAGGGACCCTGAGGCTAGTCCAATGCAGGAATCTCAACTAAAGCAACCATGACAGGTGATCATCCAACCTCTGCTTAAAAAACATCCTAGGAAGGAGAATCCACCACCTGTCGAGAGAGTCCATTACACTTTCAAACAGCTCTTATTGTCAGAAAGTTATTCCTGATATCGGAAGCTCCTTGCTTGAAAAGGCGTCAAACAACAATGGCCCCAGGATGGCACCCCACTTGTCCCTTTTCGCCAGGATGATGAGGAACCATTAGTGAACACTCTTGGGGTTGGGTCAGTCCACCAGCGACAAACCCACCTAACAGTTACCTCATCCAGTCCACATTTCACCATCTTCTCTGCAAGAACATTTATTTATTTATTAAATTTGTATACTGCCCTTCAGCAACAAAACCACAAACCAATAACCCCCTACCCCTGTCCAATATAATAGAGGACTTTGTCGAAAGCCTTACTGAAGTCTGCTAAATAGATGTGCTTGTAGGTTGAAGTGTAGGAGGAAATTTTCTGCCATTCCAAAGAAAAGTAGCTGTGGTAGGCTCAGAGATATTTACACTAGGGGTGAGGAACATGGTACCCTAGGCATTTCGGACTACAACTTCCATAATTAGCCATGCCAGCTGGAGATGATAGGACTTGGAGCCCATCAGCATCTGGAAGGCCACAGGTTTCTCACCCCTGATTTAAACCATCTCTTATCCATGCACTGATCCCTTTGTAGAAGTAAATTTTAATCACCTCAGGCAAAGTTCTCTGAAGCTAGTGGAAAGACTCTATTAACATCAAAGGGCTTTGGATCAGGTCTTGAGAGAACCCTGTTAGAAAGTCTATGGAATTCCAGAATGCTTAACCTGTTTGCCTGATAAGATCAGCAAGAAATGCAAATAGAATGATTTACTCAAGGTGATAAGAAGAGTTTGATCATGTACAACAAGCCCTAGCAGACAGCAGGTCCTAGATGCCTCTACATCTTAACTAGATGCAAAACGCCTCTTGAAGTATGCTTGCTTTGGTTATCAGCCGCTTCTCTTTGATTGAACATAAGTGCAGTAGCATAACTAGAGTCGAGCTTTGTGGACAGAGGGAGACCAAAGGAGCGTAGGTTCTGCAGTATAAGCCTGCCTATCTTTTCAACCCACTTTCTTATTTGTAAATACAATGCAGTCCCATATACAGTATCAAAAAAGCTTGCAAAGAATCCAAGATGGCAGGATAGTGAGGCTTTTGGAGCGGCTAAATGGGAACCACTGTGTACATAGGGTTAAACGGACATTAAGCTAAATTGAGTATGGCTGGCAAGTCAAATTCATGCTGAAAAGCCACATTGTATGTCAATTAGCCCAGAAGATCAAGGTGCAGAAGGAGAAAAATAACACAAGTTAGTATTATAGTATTATAGCTATAGAAGTTGCTAGACTTGCTCAGTTCTAGCACTAAATTGTGTCCTATGCTTGTTTTTGTAATTAAGACCTGCTGTTAAAAACAAAACAAAACCAACTCCACAATGAAAGAACTTGAAATAAAATAACAAGAACAAATTCAGCCCCATGTGCTCTCAGAACCTCCAGATTCAGGATTAGTTTAGTTCAGTGGTTGTGAAAATAATCTGATATTTATTTATTTATTTTTAAAATAAGAATTCTGCTCAAAATGGTAGAAAAGAGCTGGGTAAAAGCAGAGCCAATGCTGATTTTTAAAACAACAATAAAGAAAATTTTCCTACATTACGACAGTGGCCAACTCAGGAGATGGCTGCTGCTGCTGCTATTTAAATCAGGGGCTGTTCTCACATGTGATTTTGTCTGCACATAATGTTGCCTGCATATGGGATTGCTTGGAAGAACGTCAGTGTGTGCACATAGCTACAAACTGCAGCAGGAGGTGGTCTCATGGTAAGCTGTAAGAGGTGTGGCTGACTGCAAAAATGGCTGCAGCAGGCAGTACGTCTGGATAGAAGTGCTTATATTCAGATAGGTTTGCTGGAGTGACATCAATGTAGGAGTAGAAGGGAGGATTGGCAAGTGGGGAGGAAAGGATGCTTAATGTCCATTAATTCGCTCCTGGAAATGCCCAGGTGTAGGTTTGCAGGTAGGCAAGGAGTTAAGCACCTCCCATTTGTGCCTGTTGACTCTCTTCTTCACGTAGTCTCTCCACTCCTCATGTAGCAATAGCCTACTTGAAGAAGAATCTCAGATGCTGAGCAGAATGTAAGCCTTTAAGTTGCCTGAGCCATTTAGGGCTTTAAATGTTAAAACTAGCTCCTAACATTGTGCTCAGAAACAAATAAGGAGCCAGTGCAGCTCAAATAAGATTGGAATAATATTATGTGATCACCTTACTCCTGCAGATTATCCAGCTACAGCATTTTGCACTGATCGGTGCTGACCAAATGTCTTCAAACAGCAGCTGCACACTAACCCAGACATAACTTGAATGTTTTCCTTCTCCTGTGACACTAGAACCCATCCTATAGCATTCAATGGTGGGAGAGTCAGGATAGACAAAAGGAATGTGGAATTTCTTCACATAGTACATATGTAAACAATGGAATTCACAGCCACAGTACGTAGTGATGGCCACCTACTTGGATGCCCTTTATTAGAGGGCCTTATACAAAATCATAGGGATGCGGGTGGCGCTGTGGGTTAAACCACAGAGCCTAGGACTTGCTGATCAGAAGGTTGGCGGTTCGAATCCCCGCGACGGGGTGAGCTCCCGTTGTTCGGTCCCTGCTCCTGCCAAACTAGCAGTTTGATAGCACGTCAAAGTGCAAGTAGATAAATCGGGAAGGTAAATGGCGTTTCTGTGGGCTGCTCTGGTTTGCCAGAAGCGGCTTAGTCATGCTGGCCACATGACCCGGAAGCTGTACGCCAGCTCCCTCAGCCAATAAAGCGAGATGAGCGCCACAACCCCAGAGTCGGTCACGACTGGACCTAATTGTCAGGGGTCCCTTTACCTTTACCTTATACAAATTCGTACAGAATAAGGCTATCTATGACTACCCATCATGAGGGCTATATATGGACGCCTCAGAGTACCAGTTGTTGGGCGACAGCACTATGGTGCTCATGCCATGCTGCTGGGCTTCCCTTGGGCATCTGATGGACCACTGTGGGAGCAGAATGCTGACTGGGATGCAACTTTGGTCTGATCCAGCAGAGCTCTTAAGTTCTTGTGAATTGCTATTGCTCAGATATTTGTGCCTCTATGTCTACTACTGGGGGGGGGGGGATGGTCCCGTTACAAATGCCTCTGCTGCATTTCATGTTCTTCCTGATACTCAGGAATTGCAAGGAACTAACACCAGGAAGAAACTGATATACGGCCCCTGATGAAATGCCCGTATCTTTGCAGCTATTGTGTGCTTTATCTAATTTTTGTAGCTATCTGATCAGGCCTGTTTATTTCATAGCTGAATTATTGCTGAAGCTTGAGAGGGCACTGCTGGAAACAATGGAGTGAGTTAGCAATTTAGCAATTCATGTCCATGAAGTTTAGTCCTGTTCAGTATGCATGGCTTGACCTTGGCCTTGGCCCTTTCTCCTTTAAAATCTTAATGGGGTTTGTTGATTAGAATGATGAATTTTATGAAGCCAGCATATTGGTAGAAATCCAGAGTTTTCAGCATTCTGCAGGCAAAAATGACCACAGCGAGAGAAAGTGGTGGTGGGAAGCATGGAAACATAAATCTAAATCACAGGAAATTTGCAGCTGATTGCAAGTTTGTGTGTGTGTGTGTGTGTGTGTGTGTGTGTGTGTGTGGTGTGTGTCTTCCACCCCCAATGCACTTCTGCAAACTTCAGGCTTCCTCTGAGCCTGCTTCTTAGTGCCTGGATTGGGCTCCATTTCTACAGGCATATTGGCAATGAGTTGACTTTTAGGAGGTCTGATCCTATCTTGACTCAGTGGGCAGAACTTGTATACCATTGCACTTTATTCAGACCGTGCCCCAGGTCTTTGGCACTCACAGCCATTCCCTCCTTAGCACATAGAAAGCAGTTATTGCACCTGTGAGGTACAAGTCTAATAACTCTTCCTGTCCTGTACAAACACCTCTGAAAGCACAGTACATTAAATTGTTCTAATTACGCATATTTGAGAACAAAGTGTGCTCCTTTGTGCTTGTCATTAGGAAAATCTTCAGTAACACTTTAAGTAAGTCGACCCACAACAGGCTTGCCGGATTGACATTTTAAGTAAGTGTCACAAGTGCAGTCAGAACTTTCCCATGGAATGGTCCACGCTCACTGTTCTTTGCCACCAATAGCCAACAATAGGACCTGACTGCCTGGGTGGTTCTCTTGATTACGATGCATTGCGGGCATCAACTCTGTGGAGCAAGAGGCTTATGTGATAAGAAGCACCTGCTATGTTTTATGGAAGGGAAGCATTATTTTAAGAGGCCATGTACTACGCAGAAAACATGCACACAGAGATCTAGCTCTAGATCGAGCATTCCCAAGAACACCACTCATGGGACACTCCCCCCAGATGAAGGAAGTGAAACAATTTTTACCCTTTCTTCTTCCTGTAGCCCCCAGTAACTCATGAAAAACTGCTCTGGAGGGTTAGGATCAATGGGGCTGCAGGGGGAAACAGTGAAAATGGCCTTTCCTTTTCTTCTAGTGGGAACTTCTACTGGATGTCAGTCCCTATGATGAGTGGAAGGCACCCTCTCATCTGAAGGCAGGCAAGGTCTAGGACCAACATTATTAGGCAACAGTAAAGCTTCAAAAGGACCAATTAAGATATATGGACAGAACAACTTTAACTATATAATACCTACAGTGGGTTACTGAGACAAGTGCTTTCTTTAGATAAATGAAAACAGAGTAGGGAACTCTCTTCAGCCTGAGGGTACATTCTGAGCAACCTTCAGGGAGGGAGATGATAGTGGTGGGTGGGACCAGAGAGAAAAGTGGGTGGAGCAACAAGTGCAAAGTTCTACACAGAGAGACATGCTTCTCTGTCCGCCAGGCAGGCAGGCAACAGGCATTGTCAGAGTCCAGCTTGGAGAAACACTGGAGGAAGTTGTGAGGGTGGGCCAATGAAGGGTGTGGCTGTGTATGTGCGTGACCTGGGGAGAGTCCTGATGGAAACAGAAGCCCAGTCCTAGGGTTCCCCTCTCTGTATTAAAGGCTGCTGTGCATTTGTTTGGTTTCTGCCAGTGTGGACTATCCAGTTCATAGATAATATAATAAGGATTCAAAATGACATATTTGTTCATTGCTGGATAATGTCACTTGTTTTTATCCTGTGCACTATACGGCACAAATAGGAAGTAAAGTATTATTATTGGCAATGGGAATTGCCCAGGCATGAGTATTTTGCTTGTACACAAATTGTTTCCACTTTTCATTAGCAGAGGTTTTCCAATGTTTTCCTTGGGGGATTGTGAGAAATGTCAATAAGTTTAACAGCTTAGCTGCAACAGTTTACACACCTTTCTTCTTGTTTGTCCTTGTTAGATTGTTTAGTGTTTGCTCTGATCAGTTCACCTTAACTAAAAAAAGTATTATGGACTAGAATTCTTGCTTAACTTTTTTTTTTTTTGCATTTTCCTTAGATTTTGATTGCTCCCTTGACTGCTATGTGGGATATATGTAGCCTTAATAAATAAATCAAATACATATAAGGCTACATTTATTACTGACAATGTTCAAAAGTTTGTCTGGAAGATGGGAGGTCTAATCAATCACTCCAGGAAATCATGTGATGAGCAACACAAATGATCAAAAACAAAACAGGGTGGGTAATAAATTAAATAAAAAAGAAGAGGATGTAGAGTTGACCTATTGGATCACAAGTCCATCCAGTCTAGCAACCTGTTCTCACAGTGGCCCATCAGATATCCATTGGAAGTCAAAAGCAGGACATGTGCACAATATCACTTTCTCCACTCATGTTCCCTAGCATACTGGCACTAGTACACTGCCATCTTGGCTCATCCTCCATTAACTAGTGAAATCTCTTTTAAAACCACTCAAGTTGACTGCCACGTCTGCATTCTGTGGGAGAGAATTCCACAGTTTAACTATGTGCTTTGTGAAGTAGTACTTCATTTCTCCTGTTCTGAATCTTCCAACATTCAGTTTCATTGGATGGTCCTGGGTTCTAGTATTATGAGAGAGGCCTATCCAATTTCTCCAATCCATGCATAATTTCATGCCCCTTTGCTCTTAGGGATTGCTCCAACCCCTTGATCATTTTGGTCCTCCTTTTTCTGAACATTTTCCAGCTCTACAATATCCTTCATGAGGTTGGGTGATGGGAACTATGCACAGTATTCCAAGTGAGACTGCACCATAGATTTGTATAACGGTATTATGATATTGGCAGTTTTATTTTTCTATCCTTTTCCTAATGGTTCTTAACACTGAATTCACTTTTTCCTCCACAGCTGCTGCACACTGGGCCAACATTTGCATCAATCTGTCCTCACAACTCCAATATCTCTTTCCTTGTCAGCTGCCACCATTTCAGATCCCATTAGCATAAATGTGAAATTAGGGGAGGGGGGAATGTGTCCCAGTGTGCTTCCCTTTACACTTGCTGACAGAGAATCACACCTGCAATTTTAATGCCTATTAACCCAGTTTAAAGAAAGCCTTTTGGAATTCCTTTGAATTCCTTTTTGTCCTTACCTCCCTGAACAATTTGATGTCATCAAGAAAGCTGGGTTTGCCACTGAGATCACACTTGACTTTACCTTTTGAGGGCTTCATTTAAAAAAATCCTACACCTAAAAAGGGGGGGGGGGAATCTGTTCCATCCTTACTGCATTTCTGTTTGAACTTGTGGTAGCAGAACTTTAGTTGGTAGATTGCAGTAGCTGGGATTTGTTATGCTCTTAAGCTGCTTACTTGGGGTTTTTAATTGAACTTTAATTGGATATTTGGGAACCTTTGGGAGGGGACCTTGAGTGTTCCTATCCTCTGGGTGAGTTCCAAGCAGAGAGAGGCTAACGAGAAAGCAGACAGGCCTTCAGAAGAGCAGGTTCCTTGAAGAATGGAGAAAGAAGCCAATTGTGTGATATTGTAGTCAGTGTTCCCTGGGGAGGATAGAATGGGAGGAGGGGGTGAGGCTGGTAAAGCCTGAGTCAGATTGAAATCTTTCCCTCTTGTTCCTTGCTGGCTGCAGCTGGGCCTCACCCACTTCTTGCCTTCAAACCAGTGCCAAGTGCCACGGCCAAGAAACTGCTGATGACATATGAGCTGTATTCTTTCCAGCCTTGGTCTTCCTGCCTTGCTGCAAGGAAAATAACTGAAAGCTGGACCCCAAAAAACATGACAGGAAAAATAACAGTACTGGAATGGGGCTGAAGCCAGATCGCTGCTCCCCTCCCCCAGACCCCAGCTTCTCAATCCCCTCCTGCTTGTCGGATCCATTAATTACAAACTATGCAAAATGCGCGGGCGCGCGCGGGGGGTGGTGGTGGTGGTGGTGGGTGTTGCTACAAAATGCAAAACTTTGGCACAGGTTTGGAGGCAACCCCAAATTTCAGGGGTTGTAGTCTGCTGGTTCTCTCTTTCTCTCAGAGTTGAAAAGGGCAAGGCTAAAGGGATGGTCATTTTCTAAAGGGAGAAAGAAGACGCCTAGGGTAGAAATACTTTAAAAAGGACACTGTGTGAAAAGATCACAGAACAGAGCTTTAAAAGGGTATGGACGGACAAATTTGTGCCTGGGTCAGACACTTCTTGCCTTCATAGAGAAAACTGGCTTATAATTTAGACCACTGATCCATCTAGTTCAGTATTGGCAACACTGACTGACAGCTGCTCTCCATGGTTTCAGACAGAGATGGTAGACCACAGAGCTGGTGAGACACACACCAATGCTCATCAACTTTGGGGTGGCCAAACCCCCTCAAATATTTTATTGGGACCTCGGCCCCTAGGAATTGGCTCCTATGCTGGAGAGAGCATTCCATAAACGGGGAGCTAGTGCAGTAAAAGAGGTTCCTTTCACGAGCAGAAGATATATTAAGTAGACCTGTCTTTGGTAATAGAAATCTCTCTGTTTATTTGTCAATTATGTTGATTCTGTAGAGGTTAGAGGTTGCCATTTAGCTACTCCTTGTATAGAATGGCGGGAAATAAGCCTAGTCTAGACCATTTGGGCAAACGTTTGCTTCCTGTTCCAAACTTGTGTGAATTGCTGATGTTTGGATGCTGTTGTCTTCCATCTGGAGCAGGAAGAATCAAGGGCGTATTTAAGAAATTCTTATATTCCCTAGCTACATTGGCCATGTAACACACATGGAGATTTTAAGAGTAACTTGTGTTCCTATAAGCAGGTTGATTTTGGTCATTTACTATTGTTGCACAGCAACTTTTTATCACCCGAGATAACCTCTTTTAAAGGGTTAGGAATGACTAAAATTCCAGAAAGCTTCCAAGTGCTGAAGCTGCACCAATTGAATTTCTACTGGTAAAAAGAAGAGCAGCTCTCTTAAGAACTACATGGAAACCTTAGCTGCATATTCACTTTAAGAAAAGTAATTTGAAGCATTTGTTGTGAACATACTCCTTTGCAGAAGCAAATACCAAGCATGGTATAATACAATTGCTCAAGGAATATGGCAGCAGAAACATAGGAAAGTGTAAGGGGTCCTGAATAGATGTTGGAGTGCTTAGATGGACAACATGTCTCTGTCTCTTGAGCAGACGTACAGTTCCAAGACCTGCACTGGCTTCCTTCAGGCCCTTTTGAGGGGGGGGGGGTGTCATTCAAAACTGCATACGCACACACACAAATGCTTAGTAATTAACTTACTAATTTTTCACTCTTATTGAATACTGCATCTTCACTGCAGTTTCTATGCCATTTTCTCCCACTGTCATTGGGGTAACTGGAGACATTTGTTTAGTGGTAAATGCGTATTTTTTATTTTTAAAAAATCACAGAAACTAGAAGCTTTTGAAGCATTGGGTAACAAACACAAAGTGAAGTCCACAATTAAAGCATTTTACTTGCACAACTTGGAAGGACTCGGTTGATTAGAATGGCTTGCTGACCCTGGCAGAGTTACAGGGTCATTTTTCACATGAATCAAGGGTTCTGTTATTTATGCAGCATACCAGCATACTCTCCAGCAAACATGCACAGCTTCCCTTTCTACCTTTCACATTAACTACTACTACTACTACTATTATTATTTGCTCTTCACCATACAATACAAGGGTGAGTTACAACATTGCAAAAATACAATATTAAGATCAATTTTAAACCACTTACAATCAGAAGAATTTAGTGTGTCCTAAAATGTATCCTTCTCAGGTGTCAAAGGTACGGTCACCGGAATACTCCAGCTAGGAATAATGGAATAGGACTCTGGTTCTATTTTGTTGGTTTTTGGAACTGGGGCCATGATTAAGAAGGACGGCCAGGGGCATTTGTATTGTGCCACTAGAGGTGAAATTCTTGGACTGGCGCAAGAGGAACCAGAGCGAAAGCATTTGCCAAGAATGTTTTCATTAATCAAGAACAAAAGTCGGAGGTTCAAAGATTAACAGATACTGTCATAATTCCAACCATAAACGATGCTGACTAGCGATCCGGCGGCGTTATTCCCCCCCTCCAAAAAAAAAAGGTAAAGAGGCATATGGTGCAGCTATATAATGATGCAGCTCTGTGGGGATGAAATGTCATAGCTTAGGGCTGCCACAGAGAATGCCATCTTCCTGGCCGCTCTCACAAACGTCTGAGGGTGGCGGAACTACCAAGAGCGCCCCTTCTGCTTATCTTAACACCTGACAAGGGTCTATAGGAAAGGAGACAGTCTTTCAGATATTTGAGACCTAAGTCATTTAGGGATTTAAACCCTAAATCAGGGGTAGGCAACCTATGGCCCATGGTTCACAAGCGGCCCACAGGGGTCGTTTAAATGGTCCACGAGCCGCCCCCAAACTGAGCCACTTGCTAGGCAAGTCCCCGCGTGCTGTGCTAAACTGGTGCAACACAGTGTGAAGACTCGATTCCGCGGTGCCGAAAATTGCATGTGCAGACATTGTAAATTGCGTCTGCGCAGACACAGATGCAGACGCTGTAAATCGCAGGCGTGCATGCTCATGCGCAGACACAATCTGGCCCATGGAGGCATCTCCACTGGAGTGAACTGGCCCAGGAGAGGTAAACCTTGCTGACCCCTGCCCTAAATGGTTGCATTTCAACCAGTTGAAGTTTCTGAGGCATCTCCAAGGATAGCTCCATGTAAGTAAAGGTAAAGGGACCCCTGACTATTAGGTCCAGTCGCGAACGACTCTGGGGTTGCGGCGCTCATCTCGCTTTATTGGCCGAGGAAGCCGGCGTACAGCTTCCGGGTCATGTGGCCAGCATGACTAAGCCGCTTCTGGCAAACCAGAGCAGCGCACGGAAACGCCGTTTACCTTCCTGCTGGAGCGGTACCTATTTATCTACTTGCATTTGATGTGCTTTCGAACTGCTAGGTTGGCAGGAGCAGGGACCGAGCAATGGGAGCTCACCCCATCGCGGGGATTTGAACCGCCGACCTTCTGATCAGCAAGTCCTAGGCTCTGTGGTTTAACCCACAACGCTACCCGTGTCCCTAGCTCCATGTAGAGTGGGTTGCAAATAATTCAATCTGGAAGTTACTACAGTGTGTAGCACAGTAACCAAGCTATCTCTGTCCAAAAGGTTCAGGAGTTGGAAATATGTCCTCTTAGCTATGGAGGTCATCTGAGCTTGCAGTTGCAGGACTGGATCTAGGAGTACTACCCAGCAACAGGTAGCTTATTATATTTGAGTGGACGTGCCAGATCTTCATCCTCCTGCATTCATGTTTGTAAGCCCCAATCTTCATGGTCCCCACTGGTGATACAGGTAGAAAAAGTAGAGCTTGTGCATCTATTCCAAACACCTAGTCTGATGAAGCGTTCTGGAGGACTCTAAAGCTTCCTTACTATTTTGTGACATTTTTTGACCTAATAAAGGTTTACAGTGAATTTTGGGATTTTTCTTACAGACCAGCACAGCTACCTTTGCATTTAATTGAATTTGAGTCTGCTGAGCAGAGTGCCTTGTTTGTTTGCAGTTCTAACTAAATTGGAATTTTGGCACCTGATAGCCCTGCTTTAATTGGTTAAGTTGAGCCTTAAACAATACTAATCTATGTCTCTCATAGAAAGCGCCAAACCTGCATTACCTCTAATCGCAATAGCATTGTATTGGTGGTGCGTGTATAAGTAGCAGGGAGCTTTATTTGTGGATTAGCCTTTCTTTCATCTCTTGCTTTTCAAACAGGTGCCGGACAAAACCACTGCATAGCAGTTTGAAATGCTTATTTGTGCAGGAAGTGGTTTTTACAGTGAGAATTGAAAATAGGATTTCTGGGGAAAGAATAAATTTCAGTGGACCTTCAAACTTTGGAATTATTGCTGTTGTAGGCTCTTCTGGGAGATGGGGGTGGGATATAAATGTAATGAATGACTGGATATATTTGTGACTAGTACTGCAAATTCACATTCAGAGCCAAATGCAGCAATTTTATTCCATTTTACCATTTATTAATGGCATTTTATATAGTCAGTTGAGCATTTCTATAAATACAAAACATGTGAAATGTATGTCAGCTCCTGGTGCAGCCTGGAAATATCTGGAAAGTTACTAGTTTGTGTGCCTGTGGGGGATATGACAGTAATACAACAGGAGAAGCTCAAAAGTAGTAAAAATGTTCAATCGCATATCATGATTTAATATTTCCAAATTTTAATTTAATGAGTCATTATTTTGAACATTTATCAGCACGAAGATGATTGATGGTTTGATGACAGAACTGCTGATAAGGGACTGCTAAATCTTCCCAGGACTTCCAGTGGATTAAGGTGTGTGCCATCTTTTCAAGAAAAGTGAGAAGTCACACACTTTAATCCACTGGCAGTTTCAATTTCCAGGGTTTAATTGGTTTCTCTATTTAAATTTCATTTACCTGATCACCATAGATTTAAGCGTTATGGTGGGTAGATAATTGCACAAATCACATTCCATAACTTCAGTATGCATAACTTCAGAGCTAACATTGGATAGAACCCAGTTAGCTTAACATCAAAGCATCTATCATTCCATTTAGCTAGTACAATATGTCCAATGTACAAAAGCTTAAAGTTATGTTACATCTGTTCAGAAGAAGTGAAAGAAAGGGAGTCTTTCCCAAACTGCAGAAGTGGCAGTTGGGGCTCTACATGAAAGCTACAAAGGGCTGCCATGTGTCTCGGAATGTATCTTGTTTTATCTTCACCTGCTGCTAGGTAATTTTCACAGATTTCAGTCAATGCATATGTGAGTCATAGAGACATCCTCCTTATATTTCCAGAACCGGGCAATTTCCACACAGACCACTATAAATAAAGATATAATGAGATATTTATGAAGAACATGAAGATGGAGTGTAAAACTAGCACAGGATCCAAGTTGAACAATTCTTATGTTATGTAGCTATTTATATTGGTGAATATTAGCTGCCAAGCAGTCAAAAGACCTAGATTGCTGGACACTTCCATCAGAGCAATTTGAACAGATACAGAAGTTTCAAAGGTCAATAAAAATAAGTCTGTCGATACAACATGTCCTCAGTTTTCATTGTATGAGAGTTGGTCCAAGGTAGTTTTTTTATACTGGGCCCCTCTAGACTGGTATACTATTGTGAATGTATTCTGCTGCATGTCCTTGATGCAGTAATAGTGTGTTAATTATGGATTTGGCCTGCTTTAGTTTGTTCTGCAGTGTTTTCCCAATTCTATAACATTATTACTGTTCAAAGAGGCTATAGCACAACAAAAGTAATACAAAAATGAATCAGAACATTTGTGGTATAAAAAGTTCCAGGATTTCAGCAGGAAGTTCCAGGATATACACTGATTGGAAATGAAGCAATGTGAGCACCCTAAAACATGTGAAGGTGAAAACAGTATCACAAGTGAGATTGTTTGTGACCACCCTGATAGCATCATGAGCACAAATCATCATGAATGTGCAATAAAAATGACATCTGGAGGTCCCACTGTAAGCAAAATGCCTAATATTTGTATGTTGTTTTTTGTTCCTTCTTCTCCATGCATTGTACTTCCAAACTGGGATGAATTTATTCTCCACTGAAATACAAGCACCAACTGAATGGTTCATACTGATCACTGTTTAACAGCACTTGGCAGTCCAGTATAACAATTTAAGCCACACAATGAAAAATAACTTACTAAATTGTTAATACAAGGGTAATTTTAGGGAGACAGAATGTAACTGCATGAGGTAGAAAAGCCAGACAGCCTGGCAAGACTAACAGCCCTGGGCTTCTGAAAGTTGCTGTGGAATCCTGACACTATTGGCCACAAGAGGTCAGGGCCTTTTGTCATGAAAACAGTTGAACAAGAGTTGCCTGCCCAAGTAGAGGTACCCAAATAAACTTAAGCATAGCCTATGCATTTAACTAAACTTTTGTCCTCACTTTGGTCCCCACATACTGGAAGTGTCTCTTGCATATTGTTTGTTATTTGTTGGTTGTGTTAACTCTCACACCTTATAGCTCAGTGAGATAAAGCCTCTCCTTCATAAGTGTCCACATAGCTCTGCAATGCCTCCTGCACTGACTCAAACAGTTTTTGTGCAATACAGTGGTACCTCGGGTTATATCGGCTTCAGGTTACATAGGCTTCAGGTTACAGACTCCGCTAACCCAGAAATAGTACCTCTGGTTAAGAACTTTGCTTCAGGATGAGAACAGAAATTGCGTGGCGGTGGCACAGCAGCAGCGGGAGGCTCCATTAGCTAAAGTGGTGCTTCAGGTTAAGAATAGTTTCAGGTTAAGAATGGACCTCCGGAATGAATTAAATGTGTAACCAGAGGTACCACTGTAAATCCAATGGTTAGACAGATTGATGGATGATGGATGGATGAAAATCTGTTATGTACAGATTATTGTGGATTGACATGTAAATGGAAAGTGGTGGTTTTTGTGGAGTTCTCCTTCAACCAAAATATATCAGATTAGTGATACCTATAAAGAGGTATTTGCCTGAGAATATCAGGAAGTAATAGGTTGCATTCAGCTATTTTTTTATACACAGTGGACCCTTTGAAATAAAAAAACCCCATTGTTAGTCATGACCATTAATTTAAATGGGTACACTTTGAGTAAATGTTAGCTGAATACAACCCACCATTTGCAACTGCACTCACAAAATATGGTCCAGCAAAATGTATCAGGGTCATTATGGGAAACACCTTAACAACCATGTAGTCTTTCATCTGACATGGTTAAGATCAATCTAATACAGTGGTACCTCAGGTTACATATGCTTCAGGTTACATATGCTTCAGGTTACATATGCTTCAGGTTACAGACTCCGCTAACCCAGAAATAGTGCTTCAAGTTAAGAACTTTGCTTCAGGATGAGAACAGAAATCGGGCTCCAGCAGTGCAGCAGCAACTGGAGGCCCCATTAGCTAAAGTGGTGCTTCAGGTTAAGAACAGTTTCAGGTTAAGTACGGACCTCCGGAACAAATTAAGTACTTAACCTGAGGTACCACTGTAGTCCAAAACAGTGATTTCATGCTGATGCTCCAGTACTGATGCACACCTATAACTCCTTTAGTCTCCTTAACCATTCATTTCATTGAAACAAATGAGGGTGGCTGATTAAATAAAGTTCAATATGTACATTGGGGTGTACATGAGATTATGAGTTGGAGTAATAGTTGTTACGGTTCAACTTGGGAATTAGGAGACAGGCTACCTTTACCACCTAGAAATGATGCTTGAATCAACATCTCTGCTGTCTCTCCATCATGTGTTGGGGCTGATACATATCATGACACTGCTGCCATTTCTGCTAATCTGGAAAGGACTGGACCAGGCAAGGCAAGGCTGTAGTCACTCTGGGAGCACCAACATATCACTCTCTGACCCTGACCTTACCACCAACCCATCCTGCCACAGCCCACATCACACATGCCATTTCTGATTTTCACATTCCTGGTGAAGAGTGGTTATGTTTCAACTTGCATTCATATAGCAAAGAGCCAGATTTGTTTTATCTTTTCCTATCATTTCGTGTTTTGCAATCTGATGCACATTTACTTGAATGTCAATCTGGTTGAACAAAGTGGGTGGTATTCAACAAAGCTTAACTCAATGTAGACCCACTGAAATCAATGAACCCTCTGCAATACAGGAGTCACAGTTTAAAAACCTCCAATGAAGGAGAGTCAACTACTTTCTGGAGCAGTCCATTCCATTGTCGAACATCTCCTACCATCAGAAATAACATCTTTCACCATCTCCTTTCTTGTAATTTGAACCTATTGGTTTGTGTTCTACCCTCTGAAGCAGCAGAAAACCAACTTGCTCCTTCTTCCATTTGACAGCACTTCAAATATTGGAAGAAGGTGATTGTATCACCTCTCAGTTTTCTCTTCTCCTTTCTTCTTGCTTTCTTGTACTGTGGCCTGGGATCACCTTGTGTTGAAGGATAGGTTTAAAATATTTCTATATAAATAAATTTTAAAAAATAGTTACTCACACTTGAACATTATGGGTTTACCACACACATAAATTTCTGGCTTTGCATTTCTTGTTAAAACTATTCAGATTTGTGTACTTGATTCCCAGCTGATAGAGGCTAAGAGGTACAACATTTCATAAGTGGCATATAATTTGCCCAAATAATCGTGGCACATACTTTCTAGTCTCACAAAAAACACAGCAAATTGGGTACTTTACACTGATTTTTCTTTAGCATTTCATTTTGCCATAAGAAGAATCTGTGTATCAGGAGGAAATAACCGACTGGCCTCTACAGATGATTGGGGTGTTGTTTTAAAAAAAGAATGTAAAAAAGAAAAAGATTTCCATTTATGGAATGTAGAAACTGTGCATTCCAAGTGGCATAGCCAGTCCAGTGTCAAGTTTTTTGCCGCGATAAGGCTTGAAGCAGGAAGCCATGAGAGGTCAGGAAGGAAGTACTATCAGGCCAGAGAGAGGGACTGTAAAGAGAGCTGGACAGACCCTTGTGTTCAGGCTGCATAACAACTGTTCTGTGTTTTTTCTCCCCAAAGATAAACAAAAGTTACAAGTCAAAACCTGCACAGCTGTCGCCTGCTAGTTCTCTGGAAAGGTCCCTCCTTGCCACACTTGTTGTTTTGCCTCCACAAGCTTTGCCAGAAGTGCAGTGAAAACACAACTCCTCCAGTGATGATTCTAGGAAGCCAAGCTGCTTGTTTATGGCAATTCAAACTGACCTTGAACATATTGAAGGAAACGGATTGAATACTAAAATTGCTCCATTATGCCACAGCTGAAAGTGAGCAGCTCAGCTATGGATGGCACAATTCCAGAAGCCACCTGCACCCCCCCCCACCCAACGCAAAACCAGATCACTGGACAAAAGGGAAAGGTTTTCTGGGTTTCTTCTTATGGCATCAGTGCAGAGATGAGCTATGCCTTATAGCAGCACATCGAAAGGACATTTAAGCAACAAGAAGCGTGAAATGTCAAGGGTTTAGAAGTTTATAAGAAGGGGCATGAAAGCTTAGTTGCATTCCGACTTTAATATGGCCTCAGAGGGATTTGTAGCTGCTTTCTCAGGTCTTCAGGGATTACCTCTCACTGCATATTGGTAGACATGAAATATTTCTGGTGATTGTCTATAGTTTTGGCTTCATGCACATGGTGGTCTGTGCAGCTGGTGAGTCAGCAAAAGTGAAATGAATGAGGGTCCTCACCTCCTTGCAAGGGTGGGGGAACTCTGTTGCAACAGAAAAATAAAGATCTTCCTTGCTTTCATTGGGGAAAAACAAGTGAAATCAATGTGCCAAATGCAGTAAGGGTTAGAGCGGGCAGGGGTATCCAACATGGTGCCTCCCCCAGATGTTGTTGGACAGCAACTCCCATCACCCCTGAGCATTTGCTATTCTCACCGGGGCTGATGGGACTCCCAGCATCTGGAAGGTGCTATATTGGCTTATCCCTGGGGGTTTAACATCCATCTCTCTCTCTCTCTCTCTCTCTCTCTCTCTCTCTCTCTCTCTCTCTCTCTCATCTATCTAAACAGATGGTCCGTTCCAAACAGACAATCCATTCTAATTTGTTCTCTAAGAAAAAATTGTTCTCTAGCTTTGAAAGGATATTGTTTAGGAGATTTACATGCAAATTTTTGAATGGAATTCTCAAAGAGTCTCATAGCATTTTAAGAATGCAATGGATTTTATATATGTATGTATATGTATATATGTGTATATATATGTGTGTGTACACACACTTAAAAAAAAACCCCAGCTTGAGCAGCAACAGATATCCATTGTTGTCTTCACCAGCCCTCCCCTTCATCACTTCTTTCCCAGAGAGCAGTTGGTAGAATATGGCCCTGAACAGGGACAAGTCCCAAGTCATTAAGTAAACCTCAAACCTGGCTATTCCACGTTTCATCTTGTGCATTCTAAAGCCCCTTGGAAACAGGGGAGAGGAGCCTGTGGCCCTCCAGATGTGCTTAACCACCAATGCCCACCAGTGCCAACCAGGATAGTTGATAGTCAGGGATGATGGGAACTGTAACCCAGCAGCACCTGGGGTACCACAGGTGCCTCATCATTTCTTTAAAATATTACCACAATGTCTCCAGTTTGCCATGGGTAGGATTTCACTTCTCCTGGTATGAGGCATGAAGAGACTTTTACTACAGCACTTCAGTGAGGCCCACATAGTATCAGTCTTTGGGGCAGATTATGGGGAGAGCAACCAGTTCACCTGCACTGGGCACCAAGCTGAGAGGGCACTGCAGGGACATCGCAGCAATGATGTAGAAAGGAAGGTGATAGGTGGGGAGCTGCACCAAATTTTGGCATTGCACAGGGCACAGCTGAAATTTGAAAGCCCAAAGTCCACCACTGCAGTCTGCCCACATGATCTTATTTCTTTGGGAAAGATAGGTTGTGCTTGAAAAGTTACCATCCTTTTACTATGCCTGACCAAGTCTGAAATCTATTAATAATATTTGCTACTGGCTTCCTTGAGTATATTAATATTCCCTTCACATTGTATTCGTTTCTGTTTCTTAGTGCAATTGCCAGGCGATGGCCTGTCCGTGCCTGATAGTGGCAGTGTTTGTGTATGTGCACAGGGCCGCCTGATAACAATTTGTAGCACCACACGATAAGCACTGTTTAAAATGGGTGCAAGCCAGAATTTTATAGCTTCCAGTATAATTTTAGAAAATCTTGTCAACAAAAGAAACAGACCAGGGTATTTTGGAAGAGGTCATTAAATATACATACAGTACTGTAATTTTAATCCCATCTGTAATTGTCTTCCTTCCAAAAACAGGGTTATGCAGCACTGCTTCTAGTTTTGTGGGATTGGGGTGTGGGGTGGGCAAGGTGCCTTCTGTGGGGCCTTCCTTTTCTCCAAAACATTGCTGCCCACCTGCTTCCCATTTTCTCTTCTTCTGGTCCCCAGAACCACCCAAAAAGAGAGCACAATGAGACCATAGGGTTCCCTTGCAAGAGTGCAGTTCCTACCCTGCAGATGTCTGGGGCACTGATTAACACTAGCCTAACCCATTCAGCTCAAGGCATCAAATATTCTCAAACCCAGAGAATGTAGTTGACTCAGAACTGCTTTTGGAAGTGGTGTTTTAGAGTCTGTAGCTCCCATGCTTTACATGCAGAGGGAACTTTTACAAGTGCCACATCATGTTCACTCCACGTTGGTAAGGAGTCAGTCCTTTAGCACCTGTGCTCTGGAACACCTTGGCATTAGACAAATGCCCTTGCTCTATTGTTTTAGATGCCTGCTAAATTTGTTTATTTGTGTTCGAAACCCTACTGGGACACATAATTTAGTTATCTATGTCTGTTTCAAACGTTTTATTGTTTTCAGTCTGTGTTTTAATTATGATGGTTTTATGCATATTAGTTTTTTAATTGTTTTGTGAATCTTAGCTGCGCTTTGCCACTTTGGGAGTTCTTTGATTAAAGGGTTAAAAAAAATTCTAAATATATAAATAAGGTTCCAGGTTCAGTCTCAGCAACTCCAGGTAGGACTGAGGAAAGCCCCTGACTCCATACCTGGACAGCCTCTCAGTGTAACCAATGCACTACTTGACGAACCTGTGCTCTAACTCTATGTAAGATAGTTCCCTATGTTTGGTTAGAGAAGAAGTGTTCTCTGTGTGCTGTCAACTACACCTGAGAAGGACATCTATGGGGTTCTCACAGGCATCTGAGTAGCCTCTATGAGAACAAGATGCTGGACTAGGTGGGCCATTGGCCTGAACCAGCAGACTCTTCTTGTGTCCTTGTAGATACATTTGTCTGTCTCCAGAGAGGAACCTGTGCACACCCTGCCCCCACACTGGGAGGAAAGTGCACGCCTCTATAGAAAACAAGTTAATTGCCCCTATGTGAATGTGACTGGAATCATGGGAGAGAAGTGACTTATGCTTCCTGTGTTATTGCTTCTTCTGAACAACTGAAGCAGTTCTTGAGGACTTCTCATCAAGAAAATAAAAACAAGTCTCATGACTGGAAATGCAGAGGGTATTTGATGCAGCCTCAACCTGGCTGAGGCTTGGTATTAATGCTAGCTTACTAGTTCTTGTACCCCAGTTGCTAAATATAATTGTTTAGGCATGAAATAATCTCTGCTACTGTTTCCTGTCCTAAAACAATATTATAGGGGTTCAGAAGTGCCCCCAGATTCCAAGGAGCAAAATGTGATGCACTTAGCTCAGGGTAGGTACTGAAAAGTGAACACAAAGTAGATAGACTGTAGTTTACTATTTTCTTTTGGTAGTAAACAGAGATGTTCACTATTTGAAGCTATATTATCAGCACTGGGTGCATGTCAGACATGGGTAGTACACACATTTGGCCACATGGTGATTAATGGTTTCCTTTGCTGTCTGATTTTCTTCTTCATTTCTTTCAAAATAACATTTCACCTCTCCAAAATAAACACTGAAGGGAAATAGATGAGTGGGTACGTCACCACAGAAATATCTGAAGCTAAATTAGTGAAGCCCCCAAGAGGGTTCTCATTCTGCTTCTTCCAGTGACCTCTGAATATCTTTTAAATCTATTTACTTTTCTGTGCATTTACCCTGAAATATACAGTTTGTACTGTGCAATCAATGGCCACTACTCACTCCAAGCAATGTCCCAAACACGTTAGCATATGCATTGCTTATCTTTGCAATCTTTATAACCTGACTTCTGATCAGAACCTAGTTTAACTGATTACTTTATGTGTTTATTATTTACCTTCTACACACGTAAGTAAAAGTACAAAATGCAATAAAAACAGTCAAGAACAACACAGAAAGCAGCAGATAATTTTTTTAAAGCAATACAAAGTAGACACCTGGGGAAAGACCTGCTAAGACACTTGATTGATTGATTGATTGATTGATTGATTGATCAATCGACTGGAGACTTGCTTGCAAATAAATGTGCACTGGGAGTCTATACAAATCCTGTCCTGCTCACATTTCTTTTGGGAAGTAAATGTCCATAATAGAGCAGATATGTAGATTAAGGCTGCAGTCTTATGCACCCTTAACCAGGAGTATGCCCCATTGATCTTGGCAGGACTTACGTATGAGTAAACTTGCAAAGAGTTACAGAGGGTGCATGGCAAATATGTTAATATCCAAGTTTTCCTACTATGGTCTAAGGCAGTTGTCCATGTTAACTGAAGCATCTGTCTGGCTTAACAGAGGCTAACATCTGAGCAAAAATGCCCTAGGTATGGTCTGATGGCAAATGTGGCAGCCACATTTTGCTGAAACCAAAGGTGTAGCCACAGCCTGGATGGAACGTAAGAAAGCACCTGAGCCTTCGGTCTAGTGCAACATTCTGCTTTCACAGGGGCCAAACCAAATGCCTATATGGAATCCTCAAGCAGGGCATGAATGCAACAACACTTTCCTTCTTGTGATCCCAAGCAACTGGTATTCAGATTACTGAAACATAAAAAAGTTGATGTGAGTCAGGAAGGATCCTTCCAGTTTGATGTGTCAGATGAATACTGTCATGCTAGACACTACTTTCTTTGCTTACCTTGTTTCTGATCATTTACAGTGACAATTGCAATCTTTGTGCAGCAAAGCTGCTCATTGAACATTAGCCTTTAGGCAGAAATCCCTGAATGCTTTGTCTGTGATCATCTTGCTTCTAATACATGCATCTGTACAAAGAAAGCCATTTATTCTTAAAACATACCTATACATTGTGGCATTGCGCTGCTCAAAAGCTAGATTGCAAATCCCTGGAACATTGCTGTCATGTGGCAGGGAGCCAATCCTTGTGTTTGAAAAGGAAACTATATTTACTGAACAAGGAACAATGTTTTCGGGTTGGAGGGGGAGAGATTAATATAGATAATACTAGGTTTCCACTTTCCTATTTATTCCCACGTATTTTAATGTGGGGACCCTGGAATTTTGTCTTTGTAGCTACATCATGTCTCATCATGATCCCCAAATCACTATTGCCCTGGCCCTTGGTTATGTGTATTCCTGACAGACTGCTGGCTGATCAAATGGTTTTAAACTGACCAGTTTGATTTAGTCAATAGATTTTAAGTGGATTTTCCAAAACCTCAAAATGAGTACTTCTTTGATGATATAATTTTCTCTTAAGTGTGTGCTAATAAACACATTCACTCTATTTTTAATCAGGCTTTGGCATCTGAAGGAAAGAATTTTTGCTGGTTCCATAACAAAATTAGCTATAAAAAACAAGTTTAAATTCCATCATTAATGGGAAATCTCCCATTAATGGCATCTTTCCAGCTATTGTTGTACTACAATATTGTTGGACTCCTTTATTGTTGACCATGGCCCATTCTGGCTGAGGGTGGTAGGAGCTAGAATCCAGTGGTATCCCTGGCCTAGCCCTCTACCCCTGACCTAGAGTAAAATATATACTAATTTCAGCCATTGACATTGGTTGTCCCAAGGCCCTATTGCTTAAGATATGGTAGTTTGAGGCTACAATACAAAGGGTGGAATTCAGTGTTGTGCTAAGGTGATCATTCCATCTACACAAGCATTTCTGCTTGCCAGATGAAGCAATCTTCCCTCTCCCCATGCGCTGTTCTGGGGCTTCTCCCTACCCTCCCAAGTAAGTCCCCTTGAGCTAGTGGGACTTGTTGTGCTGGCTTTGGCTAGTGCAGCCATTTAGTTGAATTCAGCTTAAAGTTTTACAAATAAATCAAAATATCTGCCACAGTTGGATAAAGATCAGAAGGAAAAGTCACACCCTTTCTAACAACATTTGTTGCAGGAAGGGAAGACAGCTGACTGGCAAACCTCCACAGCTTAAAAGGTGGCATTGCCCTTGAGTTTCAGACTTACCAAAGCTGAGGCAAGTTTTAAATCTGGGATTAACTCTTCCATTAATGCTAACCATTACATTAATTAAAACATTGTAGACTCATGGACAGTGCCACCCAGGACATACTATGTGCTATGTTCTGAGTGACTGTATGACTTGTGTTTATTAGTTGCCCAATATATTTATAGAGTCGGAGAGGCTCCCTTTTTAATACGATGAACCTATTCACCCTTTAATTGTCAATGTGGTGGAAAATCTTCAGCCTTTTTTTGCTTGCAGCTATTTCACACGCACCACTTAATAGAGTAGCAGAGGAAACTGTCCAGCTACATGTTAATGTGCCCCCAAATTCCCTCTGGGAATGGTCTTTATCTCTGTTGCTCGTAGCACGTAGGCTTTGTAAATAAACTGAAGTTTTCATTTCCCTGCTTTGTTGGCAAGTTCTGCCCTCGACAGTGGAGTCACACTGTCCTTTGGGTTAAGACACTTGTTTATGTGTTGTCTCAAAAGCCAGGCAGAGGAGGGGCCTGCACAATAGTGAGCTGTGTTATGTCAGCATAAAAAGCATAGCCCATTTCTTTAGCTGACTAGTTTGACTGATAATGCTCGCCATATAACTAAGGCAAATTTGTTACAGCAGCAGAGAATTCTCAGGAATTTCCCTACTGATATTTATTTTTCTTATACTAGGATGAAATAAACTCTGATCTTGGGCCCACCAATGTACATGTGCTGTCACTTGCATCCATTTCCATCCTGAGGTATATGTCATTTTTGCTGATGAGAATGTGACTTCTTTCTTTTCCTATCCTCTTTCTCAGGGTGCAGTTACAGTGGTACCTCTAGTTACAAACTTAATTCGTTCTGGAGGTCCATTCTTAACCTGAAACTGTTCTTAACTAGAGGTGTGCTTTCACTAATGGGCCTCTTGCTGCCGCTGCGCTGCCGGCATACAATTTCCGTTCTCATCCTGGGGCAAAGTTCTCAACTCGAGGTAACTCTTCCAGGTTAGCGGAGTTTGTAACCTGAAGTATTCGTAACCTGAGGCGTTTGTAACTCAAGGTACCACTGTATTTCTCAGTTATTTGAACATGCATGATGAATGTGAACAGATGTCGTTGCACTGATGTATGCATTTCTTATCAAAGAAGTCTTTGTCCTTAGAATGACTTCTACAGGTGTGGAGAACACTCAGCACTTCACATGAGCTGGTCCTACAAGATAGTGCCTGTTCAGCCTTGCTGAAGCCTGGAAACATTCTATTTTGTCTTAATGTTGTTTTGAATGCTGTTGTTAGACAGTGTTGATGAAATATGCTGTAATTACAGAACAGAAGGTGTCGTTTTTCACTATGGCTAAACAGGAAAACTCAAGGCAAGGTTAATATTTATGACTGAAGGGATAATGTCTCAGGTTGTAGAGATGTAACCATACTGCGTAAGTGTCCGCTCTGTCTAAGGTATAAGAACCAGAGACTGGAATCTGCAAGTGAACTCACAGTAACTTTGATATGTTTGTTGCAACCTGGAAAATCTACAGATTCTTTGACTGATTTAAAATATATCCAGGCTGATTTTCTATCTAAATAGCCAAATCTAAAAAACAAAATTCCACCTGAAAAAGCAATTAAAGCACACAGTAAAATAAACTGAAAAGACCTACAGCGCAAGAAAAGTCTAATATTACAGAAGGGGGAAGGGTCTTTTCTTTTTGCAGAGAACAACAAAATCAACAGTGCTTTTCTTTAGTTTTCCTGAATGTGGGTTGTTTATACCTAAGAATGCTAATAAAAAGGCTGCATCCAGGAAAAAGGAAGCAAGACATAATAGAGTATATTTGATATTGTCTGCTTTATAGTTTCACTTCCCTCACTATTTTCCTCACAACAGCTTGTGATATTGTATATCTGCAACAGAAACAGTAGCACAGGATGTCATTTGGTTAGAAATCAGCTTCTGGAAGTCAATTAATAAACTCACAAATTCAATAATATAACAACAAGATCTCAGCTCAATATCTCATCTGGGGCTCCAGAAGGTGACATACAAGGTTCTCATGCTAATTTTGTCCTCCAACAGGCATGTGAAATAGGTTAGGCTGAGGGAGAATGACTCACCCCAAAGTCACCCAGTGAGTATCATGGCTGAGTGGGGATCGAAATCGTGGTCTCCTTGGTCCTTTCCCAGCACTCTAAGCAGTGAATCTCACTAGCTCTTTTAAAATAGCAATTTATATTTTTTGGTTAACTTATATTAAGACTTCTTATCAATGCAAGTGATAAATTTGCACCATCTATTGTGCTTTCTGTCTTCAGGTGTTAGAACTCATGGTAGAAAAACATGATACAATATAAGAAGTTCAGCCTGTTAATGAACTAGTCAATTATCCTAATTTACCAATTTCTTCTCTTAACAGCAGAGCTGTTTCTATATTTCTATTCCTATATGGGAAAAAGCTTTCTCTCCACTTTCAAGTAATAGTCCTCTGGATAACTTTTGTGTTTTTGGAACATCAGTTGAAGAACTTACCACAGAAATTAAGGGCCAAATTTCTGCCTTGCAGAAAATGTACCTGTGATAAATTAAGGTCTCTCTGACCCAATAAAAAGCTACAGATTGATATTCCTTTTGTTGCAGCCTGCAATTTCATTAATTTTAATGACAGTAATTATAACAAGTTGAATTTATGGAGACCATAAAGAAAAATTAGTGAACCACATCAGAATGTCAGCATGCTCAGCTTGCTATGAGCTGCCTTTAATACTTTTTTTTCCATGCAACTGGCAGTCCTGTTTATAATTTATAACTGGATTGGTACTCCAGAGTTAATCCCTGACAACATAGGTTTAAAAATATACTGTACTAGGTGTACCTTCCCATCCTTTCCCTCCCTTAGCCACAAAGTGATCACTTATCAGTAGCTATAATTATACCACCCCATTTTGCTTCAGAGTCATGCTGTCAAAAGAGCTCTAACAGTGCAACCCCATTGTTTTTAATGGGTCTAACTGACAGGCAACTGCAAAGGGCTACAGCCTCACAGAGCAATCCATACTCCCATTGTGCTGGGCTGGGAGGAGGACTTGAAGTGGGCAAAGGTGTCCCTCTGCCCAGCTTTACTAAGACAGGCTTCCACTAGTGAGTCATTTCCCCTCCTACCCATCAAGCATGTGAACAGAAGTACCATCAGTGAGAGTCCTGTCAGCAGCAGTCATCAAAAAGCCCCCAAATAGGGCATTCCTGTTGTGGGGACAGGCTCAGCTGGTCTTGGATCCCAAGCTGGTTCTATTGCTGTTGCGTATGGCATCTGGTCGGAACATTGCGCCAACTTTAGACTGGCACAGTAATAACCCTGCACTACCCTTCATCCCCAGCCACCATATGTGGCAGGGCTAGCAGATGTGGTGGTGGACCTGCCACTCCATAAAGCCTCACCAGCTGATGGCCAAGGTTTGGGTTGACCCCTAAGTATATTGGACTCTCCCGCAACATAACTGGACCACAAAACTTACTAATGAATCTGCCCTGAGTGGGGCCTCAACCCAAAGCTGGAAAAGGCAAATCCCTTAGTTTTACAGTAAAACACACGCTCAAGGCAAATCTTTAAAAATGTAGCATAAACACCAACAACTGGGAAACACTGGTCTGTGAGCACTCCAATTGGAGAACAGCCCTTACCAATGGTGTCATGGACTTTGAAGACACTCAAACTCAGGACGAAAGGAAGAAACGTGCTAAGAGGAAAGCACGCTTAGCAAACCCTCACCATGATCAATTCCTGCCCGGAAACCTATGTCCCCACTGTGGAAGGACGTGTGGATCCAGAATTCGCCTCCACAGTCACTTACGGACTCACTGATAAGACCATGTTCATGGAAGACAATCTTACTTGGCTATGAGTGATCGCCAAAGAAGAAGACAGTAAAACAAAATCATTTATTTAAAAATGTGGGCCCATTCACCTATAAAATAAACTCAAAGCAGTTTGGAATAATGATGATGTTGATGATGATGAATGAAGCACAACAAGGACAAACCAGAAAGTAGGACCTATTTGCTTTCTATTTAATAGACCACATCTCCTCCAAGGCATTCAAGCAGATGTTCAGTTCTTCCATTTTTATCCACATGACAACTACATGAGATATGTTAGGCTAAGATATAGTGACTGACCCAAGAGTATCCAGTGTGCTTCATGACTGTGTGACAACTGGACCCTATATCCTTAACCACTGTCAGCTCATTGGCTTTACACTGTCTGTAGATTTTTAGCCACATATCTATTATCATTATTTATATCCTGTAAAATCATAACACATTCATTTTATGTGTTGGATAAAATATATTAACATATGCATTTTTAAACTATTGTTTTAATAATAAACATTTTGAGTGAGGTGAGCTTGAAATCTATAGGTTAAAAGAATTTAAAATGTCTCCCCCCCCAAAAAGGATTAGAGAGATCAAATTAAGATACTGCACAATACCCTTAAAATAGGTTCAGACAGCATGACATAGGTGCCATTCAGGATCAGGAAGAGCTTGAATGGCTGCTGCATAAAGCCTGCAGTTGCGGTGGATTGCTTTATTTCCTTACATTGTGGCACAGCCATATCTGTCAGCAACTTGGTGGGTGTGAGTCAACTTTCCACTCTCTTGATTTTACTGCACAAATAAGGAGTTGGGTAGTTAATGTACTAAAACAAATTCAGTGTGTATTTGTATCTGTGGACTACTACAGTGTGGATACATGTGCTGCAATTGATTCAACACATCTCCGTTATCCCACTTAAACAGGCAATTTGCAGCGTTGTTTAAAATCAGTCCCATTTCCCTGGGAACTCTGGGAATTGTGGCTCTGTAAGGAGAATGGGGGTGTCTCAATAATTCTCAGCACCCTTAACAAACTGCAGTTCCCAGGATTCTTTGTAGGAAGCCATGAAGTGGGGTATTAGAGCTTTAAATGTATGGGGTGGGATTTGACGAAGTTGTTGTGTGCATGGAAGTCCACTCATGCAACAGGACTTGCCCTTCTCCTCCCCCTCTCAACGCCCTCTGCCTCTCGCTCTCCATTCTCTCCATCATAGTTGCAGCGCCCCCTGCGGCAACCCCGTGGCCCTCACCCAGTGCAACCGAACCAGCCGTACTCCCCTAAATCCACCTCTGCCACTGCCCCCTAAATCTGATCTGGAGTGTTGAGGGAAACCTATAACAGGTTTAGGAGCAGATGGGAGCAGTAGAGGGTGGGAAAGTCTCACTGCAAGTCTGGACCTCTTTTCCATGCACATAACCCACTTAGCACTACATTTAATTCCATCCATGGTGTGGATGTGGAGTCTTTTTAAAAGATATTTTTAAAATGCATATACAGTACACAGAATAAATATACACAGTTATGTATGTAACAGGGAATTTCCCCCTTAGACTTCTAGTCATGTCCAGGGGAAAGGTGTGTACTGATCATGCTGAGGAAGAAATGGGCCACCTTGAGACTGTAAGTATTTTGCAGGAGAGATTCAAGTGAATACCAGAAATTTAGGTACGAAGAACTAAAGTGTGTTAAAACGCTCTAACACTCTAGTGCAGCAAAACAATAAAAAAGCAGACCTTTTGCAGTTAGGAAGGTGACATGGAAATGTATTGAGAAATGTGTGATATGAACAAGCAGAAAGACTTATAAACACCATACAAGCAAATCAGGATGAATGCGCATTTCCGTATAACTTCCCTGCAAACAAATCAGAACAAACACTTGATAAATATTGGACACGGTCTGACCTATGTTTAAGCTTTGCATAAGCAAACCAGGATGAATACTCAATAAACTGCTCCTTTGGAGAAAACTGAGCTAAACCTCCCTCCTTACATGCTGCCTTTGCACTAGTGATTGGCTTCCCCTTCCTCCACGATGGAATTTTAGTAAGAAAAAAAGTGAAAAGTAGCTGCATGCTACATATCAAGTGAATGTCAAATTTGACCCCAGGTTTGCATATGATTGCAGCCTTAGCTGCTTAAAAACATAAGTCTGCCACCACCCCATGTAATTTGGTCAATTAATCTGTAAACAACCTGCCTAGTATTCATATGTCTGCAGTCCTGGATGGTGAATTAGTCCATTGAGAGCTTTCATGTCCAAGTACTGGACTGTGGCCACTGTAGCTGAAGCATCATCCTCTGACAGTGTGAGGAAGAGAAGTAACTGTGATCACACTTTTCTCAAAAGAGCCCCAACCTTTGTGAATCAATGGTAAAGGATAGTTCAGTGATCTGGAGCTCCTGAGACTAAACGTTGCTCACAAGATTAAGGGGAAAAGAGGGGCTGTCATCTCTTCTGTTTGTCTTCCCAACAAATAACAGTTGGGAAGCACACCATGGTTGGGGAAAGAAAGAGGCGTGCAGCAGCATCAGTGCATAATGTTGTTGTCTCGGGTCATGTCTAAGCAATGACAAGAGAAGAAACCATAATGAACAATGTATCCAGTTCTTTGATCCACACTGTTTCAGCACCAGAGCTCTTTTAAGAGCTGTACATTTGCCTTTGCACTGAGGCCATCAGGGCAGCTGACCTGCGGAGAAGCTCCATGTTCACAATCCTATATTAGCTGATAGGCAGAAGTCAAGTCAAATGGGATTCTGGAAGTGGACAGGGACAGAGCTGGGTAAGGGACATTGTTCCATGGAAGCTGAGTAAGTTAAGGCTACAGAATAGAAGCCTGAGGTCTTATATTATAGCCATCAAATATTTAAAGGGCTGTCACATGGAAGCTGGAGCAAGCTTGTTTTCTGCTGCTCCAGTGGGCAGGACCTGAGCCAGTGGATTCAAGAAAGGAGATCCTGAGTCAACCATTAGGAATAACTTTTTGATGGTAAGAGCTGTTTGACAGTGGAACGGAAGGTGGCGGTTGAATGGTCGTCTATCAGAGATTCTTTAGCTGTTATTCCTGCATTGCAGGGGGTTGGACTAGACGACCCTTGGCTTCCCTTCCTACTCTACAGTGCTATTATTCTACGGTTCTGTGAAGCTGATTTGGGTCAGGAAGAGTTTCCAGCATGGGCTACAGGGCTTAAGCTTTAAGTCAGGTTAGGAGGAAAGCATAAGTGTTGCAAATTGCTCCCATTCTGAAGCCCATTTGTTATATATTTGTCATGAAGCTTCCCAGCGGAAAACTCTTCCTTCAAAAAGACCTGGCCAAGGGCAAAGCATTTCTCAATAATTCCAAAAACACTTTCCTTCCAATATTCTCAGACTTTGCTTGTTTTGTGCCATAATATCAATATTATACCAACCACCAGCTCTTCCCACTTTAGGGCCTTTGGGTCTGGGAAGAAAGGTGCTGCTATCCCTATCTGTTACAGACCTAGCTATTGATCTCTACACCTCCCTGTGGCATCTCCTGCACAATCTATGGCCACCAACCACCCCACTGTATTGATCTCCAGCTCCCTGTCGCCAGCTGAGTGTACACTTACCATGCGGAGTGTCTCACCACACACCTTATGACTACAGCACAGAGACTTTCTCGAGGGGAAAGGTCACAGATGAAAGGGCTCTATCTGCCAATGATTAATAATAGCACCAAATGAAAGCAGAACATCATTCTTGGCATTCTTGGATCTCTCCCCCCCCCCCCCTTTCTTATTTGCCTACTGAGTTGGGACCAAACGAGATGAGATTTTGGAGGTCAGTGGATGGATTTTCCATCTTGTCTAATTTTCTTTTAAGAGCAGTCATTCCACCACCCCATCTGATTTAGACTGGCATCGTTGCTTTTGGGAAGGTAAGTTACTTCCCCCCCACCCCATGCCTTTTCCTGTTGTCAATTGCCTGTCCCACCACTGCAATTTATCCATTTAAATATGCATCTATATTTATAACTTTCTATCTATATTCTCTTATGGTGCTAATAGTGGTTTGTGGTGGGTAATTTAGGTCTGGAAAATGCTATAGAGGTGAGCCCTGACCCAATATGCTCCCTGTATAGCTGTATTTTATTTTTATTTTTTAGAGAGTGATCCAATCACAGATGGGCAGCATCTCATGTTGTTTGGTGCTTTGTGGAAAGCAGGCATGGGGAATTTGTTGAACTACAATTCCCATCATCCCATTGACCATGCTTGTGGGGACAGATGGGAGTTGTAGTTCAGCAACAGGCAGCTGGCCAAAGGTTTCCCACACCTGGTGTAAAGGAGCAGATGATTGACTCTTCCTCACAGCTTTCAGACAGCTCTTGGTCATATCCTCCCAAGGAAAAGTGGACCTACCCCACCAAGTTTGTAACAGCAAACTTTGCTGGCCAAGTTTGTCTCCAATAAATCTACAGCTGGCTGCTACTTGTAACAAAGCAAAAATGTTTGTCTGCTGTCCTAACTGATTGCAGCCTGTGAAACAATTGCAGGCATGAGGAAAAAAGCATTTTGAACATTTTTACTGCAGCCAACAGCCTAGTAAAATGGGCAAGCTGGACTTCTTTTCAAAAGGAACTCTCCTACCCAACCATGGAGTTGGCTGCCATCAAAGATGCATGCATGCTTCTTCTCAACTCACAATGTAGCTCAGCAAGTGTGATCTTCAAAAGTATTGGGTGGGGGAGTGCAACTATGTTCAATGTTTTAATGGATCAGCCATGTCCTCCTCCACAATATTCCATTCCACACACACCCCAATTTTTTGTTTTGCCTTTCCCTCTCCTCCTCCCCAACCTTCTGTCTGTTTTTGCTTCAGACAGGTTTTTAATCATTCAAAAAGGTTTCTAATCAGTGCATTGATTGGTAGGCTATATAGCCAAACTGTGCTTTTAAAAACTTACTTTTCATTTAATCAGTGAATTGAACCTGTTGGTAGACCATATAGTCAAGCTGTTCTTTTTCAACTTACTTTTTATTGGTTTCATAAATACTGGTATAAAAATACACACAACCCTTACAAAATGAATACAGCACTTCAAAGACAATCAGGTAAATTGTTAGTTAAAAGTTTTTCTTCTCAACCCTTTTCAGTTTGCAAGGGGTGGGGGGAATGGAGAAAACCTTAGGCTTTTAAAATAAAAGAAACTTATGAATCTTACTGCAGGAATATCAGCTCAGCTTTTCCTTTCCATCTTCTTCTGCCCACCTGACCCCTCCCAGGGGAGCACCATCAACTACTGATAGCAGTGGGAGATCAAGCAGACCAAACAGAGAGGTGGCATAGCTTTGACGTGCCTCAGTGCAAATGTAAGATGAGAGATCTGTTTCTGAAAATGAGTGGAGCCCCTTAGGGACGTGAACCACCAAGTAGGGAAAAGCCAACAAAATGGAAAGTAAGAAGCTTCATAAATACCTTTAGGCGTGCATGTAACAGTGAACTCCTTGCATATTACAGAGAAGCCTCCTGCCCCCCACCACTCCCCAGGGTGGTTTTCCTGCCAAGTTCCCTGACACAGTCCCAGCATTCACAATGCAGATTGAACAGTGATAAAGTGTGTAGGTCACGGTCATGAGCAACTGTGTGCACCCTGTCACATGAATGCTTACGTTCTCCCTTAGCAGCTATTGTTTGTTTTTCAGTGTTGACACAGAGAGCTGAGATGTTGTGTGTCTTGCTACCAGCTCCCTTCAAAAATTGCCACTTCCTTGCCCTGCATAGGCAAATATTTGTACGGACAACCAGGTGGATCAGTGCAAAGGAGGAGACAATCGTTGAGTTGCAGCGAGGTCAAGGAAGGGCTGCTGCATGGAGCCGATTCCCACACCATTTGGGCCACAGGAAAATCCAGCACATGTCAGTGGCCAGACCAGCTGGTTGCCACCACTGTATCTTATTCAGCTTTTGGCACACTAGTGCAAATTTCATTCATGTGGCATGTCTGGTGATGGACCACAGGTGGAATCCAGCACATGATGGTCTATGTCAGGGCCAGGATGGGGAACCTGCTCTTTGGGGGTAGGGGGGGAGAGAAGGGGTGCCCCCCCCACCACTGATTTTTGCCCTCCTCACTGACAGCATCTGGCACCTGACAGATTACACCTGAGGGGATGCATCTCAACAGAAATGCCCCCCCTCCGATGAATGTTCATGTGTAACTGGCTGAGGACTGAGAACGGGGCGTGCATAGGATTTTCTAGGGTTCCTAGTACTTTTTCTGTGGATTCCACATCCAATGGTTATGATACTGAGCCCTTTACTAAGGTTTATATCTACCACACCCAATATCTGATTTAGACAATCGCTCTAATTTTATTTTAAACCCTTTCTCTCTACCAGAAACACTATTTCTGCATTAGCAAAAGTAGCACCAGAATGTTCTTGAATGACTGCAACATAAATGTTTTGGTTAGATTCCTTAGAAAACTGACTTACAGTGAGTCAAACCATTGGTCCCTCTAGACCTTTATTGTCTACTATAACCAGTAGCAAGTCTCCAGGTTTTCCAACTGCCCAATAAGAAGAAACTAGGCATTGAAGACCGCATGCAAAACATGTGCCATACCACTGTGCTGGAGCCTCTGCTCTTCCTTGAAGGACTTCCACTGAAAAAAGAAAATTCAGGAAGCAGCCCCAGAATACCTCTGAGGAGGTCAGGCTAAATCCAGATGTTCAAGATTATGGATACTTCTTGAATAAGCCAAATTCTGCCACCAATAAATAGCACATTGACTAGAGTAATGAAATCATTAATGTGCTATTAGTTCGACTGACCTTTAACAATCCACATCCCATTTAAAACAAGAGCAAAATGTCCATTGATTTTAATGGCATGGTGGTACCTTGAATCTTAAATTTGTGAAGTGAGGTCACCGATTTCAAGTTATACCAACCACTCAATATTCTTAGTGAAGAGGTTACGTTAAGTAAAACGTTTGAATGCTGAATGTGTAAATTTATGTTAAGTGTAAACGGATAAAACAAACAGCATTAGATGTACTGCTGGATAAGTGTTTTAAGAGTTCTTGTATTTGTATTTGATTAAAAACAAAAAAAAATGTAAGAGAGAGAGAGAGAGAGAGAGAGAGAGAGAGAAGATTTCAGTGTGTTAATTTGATCTTCTGGATGCAACGTTGATAGAGAGATCTTTCAAATGCATTGCATTTAGACTGGCTTAGTACAGTCCCAAGGATTCTTTGAGGGAAGCCATGTCTGCTAAGGTGTATAAGAAGGCTTTAAATGTATGACCTTGTGTGGTGTGGGAGAACGGGCATTAACAAAGTGACGCTTTTGTGCAATGCCAAAGGCAGTGTTGTTGTTGATTCACTCCCCAAAATCCACTGTGCCGTAGCAAAGCAGGAGTTTCTCCAACAATCCTGTCACTGGATCTGTTATTGTTTGCAACTTTAAATAGTTCCCTCATACTGTAAGGCGGATGGTGCAAAACCCCAGCAAAGGGAGTGGGTGGGTGGGTGGGTGCAGCCCTCATCATGAAGAAGCCACAAAGTCTGGAGCTGTAGCCAGATTTCCTTTGCAAGGTGAGGTGTGGCCAGCTCTTTGTGGGGAGCTGCTGGGGAGGGATCCACACCCTCCGCCCCCCTGCTCCAGACTGGAGAGCCTAAAGCTGGCCACAGGCCAAGCAGCCAGACGCCAAGCTCTGGGTTCTCAGCACTGGGAGAGGTCGCTCGGCCTGGTTATACAATGGCATTATCTCAAACTAACCACCGCTGCAGAAAGCCTCAATGTTTCCTGTCCTTCTGGTCGCAGCACAAACTGTCCGCTTTCCAGCTCACTTTCTTACACACTCACCGGCCCTCGGTCGCCAGACAAGCTGAACAAATGTCTAAAGTGACTTTCTCTCTCTCTCTCTCTCGGGAGCTGCAGCCTCAGCAAGCTGTAACTTATGGTATTTTTATCCCCTTCTGTCATGACTGACATGGCTATGAGTCACATCATGAGAAAAGGGAGTAGCTCCTTCTTCAGCCTCTTCAGTGCCAGACAATTCTGTCTGCTGCCATAGTCAAATGCCTGAGGCATGGAGTACTATTCTTTGAGGCGATTCCCCTCCACTCCACATGCACTGTGTGAAGGTCTTGAGAGAACAGCTCCTCTGAAAGCTGACTTGTAACCGGGCTGTGCCTTCAGCACACGGCTATTGGTGGAAACAGGCATGCTCATATTGTTTGGGCTGACGGAAACAAAATGGCCGAGATTGTGCTCAAGTGAGGAGCAAATGGGTGTAGCAATTGAGGCCACCCACCCAAAACATCATCACCACACGTGGCAAGCTGCCTACCAAAATTAGGATTTTATATGGTAATGGGAACTCTGGATTAAATCTAAAGAAAGGGCAGGCTGGCATTGGAAGATGAGAGCATCATGCAGACACACTCATAATAAATTCGCATTTGGAATATGTCCCTCACCCCAGAAAAATGTAAAAGAGTAGCACAATTTCTATGAGTAGAAAGGTCTTTATTGCTGCTTTTCCATCTTTTTAAAAGGGTGGGGTTTTCACTCAGGAAGTGGCATATTGGAGGGGGTTAAAATGGATTTTAAAACTTAATGATTTTTAAACTCTTTGTGCAGGTGGAAGTCCTCGCACTAAAAAACTTCATTGGTTATAACCCATTCTTTATTTATTTAGCCTTGGGCCTGCTTAGTATTCCAAATGTGAGTACATAATGAAATATGTTCTTGTATGTATCTCATTGGTTTCTACTTTCATTACCAGCTTCTAATCCTTTTAAAACAATCATTCTTTCTTTGTCCTAAGGCACTGAAATGCATGGGTGTAGCCAAGGAGGGGCAGGGAGGGGCAGTTGCCGCCCAATCAATAAAAATCAATAAAAATGCATAGCTAACTGAGGTTCTGCACACACACACACACCCCAAATCCTGGCTATGCCCATGCTGAAAGAGTCCTGAAAGAGTGAAATGTCCCGAAAGAGTGAAAATACTAACTTGTATAACCCCTTGTATTTTCTGATGGTAGGAAAGCTATAATGAAATCTCTGCACCCATCGTTTGTCCTTTTGGGGGGTAAGCACAAGGTTTCAAGACACAAGTGTAAAAGGAAATGGTGGCTGCTGCAGGAGCACAGCTGTTTGGGGAAAGTACAATAGGAACAGTGTGGGCTGCGATCTGAGGTTCAAGAAATCAGAGAGCCAGAACTGGGGGGAACACATTGCAAAGCCTCTGTATATCTTTCATATCCCCATTACTATTTTGGGGGGAAATTAACCTTCACCTTCTAACCCTCTTGCTGCTGTGCCCAGTTATATCACCAGCACAGGCAGAATCAGACAATGTTATAAGAGGTTTCAAGGGTGTTTAACTGGGTTTGATTTTCCTGAGCTCTAGATTCTCTGGGGTACAGATGACTAGAAGAACACACTGATTTGTTCAGCTTGGGGAAGCCCAAATTGGCTGCTTTTTCCTCTGCAAATATATTTCAGGTTCATTAGACAGTTTGTCTGTTAACATGATTCACTTGAAACAAAACTTTTGGGTGTGTGCTCAGTGGGGACCCATGGAAATCAACAATGCTATATATAGCTCAGCCTGATTTAGTTACCAGCTGATATTGCTCCAGTCAAACAGAGGAAATTCTGAAGTTCCTTATTATTCCAACATGCTGACAGCACTTCAGGCACCTGGCTGTCTTACTGCCCAGTTTGAAGTATGTTTACTTGGAGGTAACTTGCACTGTGTTTAATGAGGGTAAATTCAGGTATGTGTGCATAGAATAGCAACCTTATCATTCCTTTTTAATAAAATAGAAATATAGCACAATATTTGAGGGCATCTGTAGAGTATTATGGTGATTTAGCCTAGATTTTCTGATCGCTAACATTTTTTATCATGAGACCTTTTTCAAAGCCATACTGTCAGTACGGAATATTATGTCCATTTACAGTATAATGTATCTATAGCAGGGGTAGGCAACCTAAGGTCCATGGGCCACAAGCAGTCCACGGGGGTCATTTAACCGGCCCATGAGCTTCCCCCAAACCGAGCTGCCCGCGTGGTGAGTCCCCACGTGCTGCGCTAAACCAGTGCAGCGCAGCATGGGGACTCGCTTCCGTGGCACCGGAACTTGTGTCTGCGCAGATGGAGATGCCGGAAATCACCTATGTGCAGATGCAGACACTGGAAATCATGGCCGCGCGCAATCCCGCGGGCACACAATCTGGCCCACGGAGGGATCTCCGCTGCAGTGAACCAGCCCAGGCAAGGTAAAACTTGCTGACCCCTGATCTACAGCATATATGCCTTTTCTTACAGAAAAAATGATAGGAGAATCATCTAGTAGGAAGTTGTCTTCAGTAAGACATCGTCCTGTTCACTGCAGATGAACAGACAAGATGCTCAACTGGAATTTTCCAAGTTTATGGTTTCCTGAAAATAATATTTTGAACTGCTATGGTGACAAGGTTGCAATTGAGGTAGTAAGTTGGAAAATTACTGGTAGTGGGTTCCTCCTTTTTTTCTTTTTTCTTTAGTTTACCTGAAGATATTTTCCATTTCTTTGTGTGCTTTAAAACAAAAGTCCAAAATTCTGATCAACATCCTAGAATTGTTAGAGAGATAAATTTAATTCTTTGGTATTGATGATGCTGAATGAACGAAAGGAATGTTGCTTTTCACTTGGAGCCAAACATGGCAATTCTATTTTCATTTCCTTTATCTAATTTGCTCTCCTGCTTAAAAACAAAGCATTCCTTTTGAATTGTGTAAGGCAGGTGAGTAGCAAGAGCTTCCGTAATATGTTTTCCTTTTATTTGATACTGATGCTCCAAAGTCAACAGCTAATTTTCTTGTGTCGGAAGTCTTTTGGGATTCATTTTGATGCATTCCATTGCTGGATAGACACACGCTTGGCTAGATAACTAATCTTCTGTGCAGCATTGGCAGGTGGGACAGGGCTGCCTGCTGCGTTTTCATGCCAGGATTATAAAAACAAGACCAGATATGAAGTGATTCTCTGCAGCATTAAAGCCCACAGAGGTTCTTGTTGGAAGAGTCTGACAGAGAGCATATTTGGGATGGGAAGTGTGCCTGTGCCTCTTCTGAAAACATTATTTCGTATACAGATAGCCTGCTCACATACTGAGCTCCATAGCTGCCAGGTTTTAAAAGCCACTCTCCTTGGAATGATATGATTGCTGAAGAATGGCCCTCACAATGTAAGCTTGCATATAAACCCATTTCATGCGTGTAACACTGGGACCGTACTCTCCCCTGTCCTCCAAACTCTGGTTGTCTGAATACATTCTGAATGCCAGAGAATCCAGAGCTCAGGAATCCCTTTTTGAGATAATGAAGCACCCAGGAGTGGTTGGCATGGTAGGGCATTGCTACAATCACCCCCCCCCCTCAACAACACCAGCATCACTGCCATTCACCAGGGGTGGGGGTGCAGGGAAGACAGAAGTGTAGTGAGATCAAGGCTGCCACACTGGTAGAGCCAATCTGCCACTCCGACCAGTTTGCCCATATAGCCCAAACACACCCTGTCACTGATGGTTATCTGGAAAGAGGGTTTGACTGCATTTGCAGGAACAGTCACCACCCTCTATTGACATTGGGAAAAGAGCATTCTGGCCCCCTGGGCCTCTGACTAAGGAGCTCATCAACATGTGAAAGTTAAAGTCTCTCAGGTCTTAATGCAATCAGGATGACACCTTACCAGCCTTAAATTGGCACTTAGGAGTCCCGAGTTCATTTGAGACCCTCTGCCTAGCATCAAAATACATCAGCATCCTATATTCAGAAAAGCTCCTCAAGATAGAGAGATGTCCCTAACACAATCTGTACGGCACCTTGCCATGCATGGTTAGAGTATTGCACTAGAGTTCTAATCTCCATTCAGCTCTGAAGCTCATTAGGACATCTTGGGCCAACCACTGTATCATTTAACAATGCACTGTGTGAAGAAGCACCTTTTTTGTCTGTCCTGAACATTTAGCTTCATTGGGTGTCCCCAAGCTCTAGTATTATGTTTTACTTATTCATTTCTACTTTTGTTGGCTCTTATGGATCTGGGTGTTTTCATGCTTGGCCACGTGCTCAAAGAAAGCACTGGGCTAGATGAGACTGTGCCAAAAGATTATGACATCAGCTATTACTGCTGATACGCTATAAGAAAGGAAATTTACAAGATTAGTTGTAGAAGTATTAGAAGTTTTCTCCCATCGTTGTTCTGAGTGTAATAAAGGCACACAAATGTCTGAATATTAAAATGTTCAGAAAACCATTTTTTAAAAAGGGATGGGGAGGTTCAGTTGCCCCAGAGATATTACAATATCAACCAACTGTTAACTTTTCAGCTATTTAGAAGTTCATTTGGGAATTCGATAAAAATTGAATTAATAATAAGCTACTTTTGAGTGTTTTTTAAAACAGAGATGCTGAGTGCAAATGTTTTAAGACTGCAGTCCTATACACACTTATTTGTAAGTACATTGTGTTGACCTTGATGGGGATTATGTTTAAGTAGACATTATGGGATTGCACCATTATTATAAGTTGAGGTGGATTGCCACGATGACGTATGCTTTTCCAAAACAAACCATCAAGATGTGGCAATGCTTTGAGCACACATATAAAAAGATGGAATTAAATCGTTTGTACATGTATTGTCCTTGAAGTTTTATGCTTAGGTATATGCCTGTTCCCAGACAAACTTTTTCAAGTATCTAAGCACAGAGGATTGTGCTTAAATTATTCTGTCATGTCTTCGTATTCTTGCAAACAAAACTCATCAAAGTAAGCACCCAGGACAATGGCAAATTATGGAGTGGATCAGGGTAGAAACATCAAAGCTTCACCTAGGGGAATGCACTGTAAGAGATGCTTTGAACTTAGGTTAAAATGTCACAAGGCAGCTGCCAAGCACTGCTTTTATCACTTTAATGCCTTCAGAACCAACAAGCAAATATTATGACAAAGCCCATGAAAAGAAAAAGCAGGGAGGCAGAAGACTCAGGGTGTCAAAAGTGACCACCCTTAAAAGGTATATTGGAAACAGCTCTGCTGTAAGTTTTATTAAGAGTTTTCAACTTTATTTTTTTAATGACAAATTTACAGACATATTTATAATTCATTCAGATTTAAGATCATTTATACCTGATTCCAAATGTTTTTGCCCCAATCAAGCAATATGTGTTGGGTACCAAGTCCTTGTTGCCATGCTTGCTTAGGATACACATTTCTGGGGAAGCGATTATGCCATGTTCAAGGGAGGTCCTTAATGGCTGCAGGTGGGGAAGCTTGGGATTTCATCCAGGTGCTTGGCGAACCTTCCCTTTGAAGCTCTAGATCTGTTCTGCTGGAGGACAGGCTGCTATCCATCTGGCTAAGAAGCTGGCACATTTTACTAAACCAAGAGGGAACACAAAGTGGAGAGTGTTAGAATCTTTGGCCTAGATAGCAAAGTGTAGTATGAGAGCTAGGATCAGAGTTTTTACAGAAAATGGATTTATTGATAAAGATTTTTAAAAGCATTTGCTAAGTTGAGGAGAGGCAGCAAGGTCAGGGATGCTCCAGGTAGGCTATGACTCACCACACATACCGTGTGGGCTACTGCCACAGTAAGATGCTAGACAGCACATTGCTATGCATTGGTGCTAGGTGGAAAGTCACACATTAGCTCAGGACTCTCAATTGTGATCCATTCATTCTTTCATTCCACGTATAAAGCTCTCCCCATTTTATCCTCACAACACCTCTCTGAAGTAGGTGGTGCTGAGAAAGAACTTTCTCTCAGAAGAGATAGTGATGGTCACCAGCTTAGGCTTGCCATACGTCAGGAAAATTCCTGGTTTTGGGGAGTAAAAATGGCATCAGGGGAATTTTGCCAAATCGGATGTATGGCAAGGTGATGGAAAAAGCAGCGCAAATGGCTCCAAAAGATTAATATCACTATTTTAGGGAGAGGTTCAACAATTTGGGTGGGTTTCTTTAACAAAAGCTTTATTTTTTAAATATGGCAACCCTACACCAGCTTAGATTTGTCTAAAAGAGGATTAAACTGATTAATGGAGGACAAGGCTATCAATGACACATTGCCACAATGGCTATGTTCTACCTCCCATTATCAGAGGAATTATGCCTCTGGATTCCAGTTGCTAGAGATCAGAAGTGGGAAGAATGAGGAATACTGGATTACATGGGTCTTTGGCATGATCCAAAAGAGCTCTTCTTATGTTCTAACTAGATGTGTGCACTCCACAATGAGTTTTGACCACCCCAAAAGCTTGATGGTTTTTTACGCCCCAAACAAGAATTGGATTGGTTGCAATTATAAGACATTACATAGAGGTGAGAGTGTATGATATGGGATGATCTTAAGCTTAGTGTGGAATGTGCATCCCCAGTTCCCCGTTCATTTCTATGTACATTGGCTATTATTACAATTGAGTACCGTACTTAACAGTGTCTTGCACTGTGAACAGGCCACTTCCTGTTTGGTTGACCCTCCCATTCTCAGAGCCTGGGAAAAGGCCTCAGCCCACACCATAGGTTGGCTTTGAAATAGCTCATATGAGGGGGGCCTTCAATACCTGGAGCAGTCACCCCAATTCTTCCAGCAGTAAAACCATCCTGACACCAGGGAGTAGAAATACTCTATTTTCCATTATTCTAGCACCCCAGCTTTTCAGTATTTTGTTTCTTATGCCAGTCTGATTTGTTGTCTCTCTCTAACACACAAAATTTACAATTATTTTAAAGTTTGCATATATTTCTATTTGTATTGTACAAATAAAAGTATTAATATATTTGTCCACAGTACCATTTAAGTCACAAAGTGCCCAGCTTTGAAGTAGAAAATAGATAATAAAGGAGAGCATATTAGTTTCAGTGAAGATAAATGTTGAAAGGGGAAGAACCTATTTGGGTCAAATCCAGTCGTATTATTAGTACTAAAAGGATCAGAGGTTGTGGACTTTGCTGTCTCTGAACAAAGTCATGTCTCCCAAAGTTGCACAGACCTCTGATGCTCCCATGTGCTCTCTCCCCACAGAAATCCTCCCTTACAGCTGAGACCAGCTTTACATTCAGCAGGACTTCTTTCCCCATCATGGTCAGACAATCTAAAAAGAAGACTTTTCTTCTGCGGGAGCCAATTGCTTTGTACACAGGGATGTGGGGGGGGGGGGGATTATGTTGAACTTTTCTCATCAGAGAAGACAGTCCTTAAGCCCTCCTGCATATCTTAAGCTAAGCACACATTTCAAAGCTGGAGAATTGTGGCCATGGTATTTAGGAGTATTGGGATGATTCCAGATGGCGGTTTATTGGAGAATTAGGACTGTTCTTGCGTGCGACGGTTGTTGCATCTCCAAGAAAATCCACGTTCAGTATTGTACTACTAATTTCCCACAGAAAACTAATAGGGCTGCTTCCTGAAGAAAGCAGGGAAGATCTCATACTATGGACACACAACTGCGTGAAAGCAAATGTAGTCCTAATCGTAAACTTTGGGGACGAGGGTGTGCCTGTATTGCTTATTGAGCTTTCCCAATCACTAGGGAAGTTGATTGGGAAGTTGAGTGTCCTACTTTATAGAGGACAGTCCTATGTCTGAAAGCATTCTCCTCTATTTAAAGGGCTGTCTGGTCCAAGTCCTTAAAAAAGAGTGGAGAAACCTTGAACTTGCCTAGCTGGCTTCTGGACAGCAGATTGAGCAGGTACACAGGCCTTACCCATTATGGTGAGAGCTTCATATTCTGTTTCCTTTATGGTAATTACTTCTATACATATAAATTAGCAAGGTCAAATTTTGTGTCCTCTTTTTCAAGATGCTGTATAAGTGACAACCTTAGACTCCACTTCCCAGATATGATTTGTCCTTTAAGGTGCCTGCCTTGCCCTTCACCTTATTATTTGAGTCATTTTGGAAGACAAGCTTGCTTTGAAAAAAATTAATAAAATAATAATAATAATAATAATAATACTTCTCTTTTTTGAGAAAATGTAGCCAACCCCAATCCAAGCTGTGTTTTTTTTCTTCCCTATAGGGCTGTCTCCAACAGGAGCTTCATGAAGATGGAAAGGGCTTCTTGAACACCTAAGGAAATTTCCGTGAAATCTCCCTTCAGAAAGTACTACTACAGGAGAGGATTAGTTGGTTCTTCCAAATTAATTACACTGCAGATAGTTTTGCAGACCTGAATAGCTTTATGATCCTCTAGTGGCATCACCAAGCTGAATATTGCTTAAGTTTTAACTGAGCTCTCTCTAGGTCCAAACCATTCTCATGACTAAAAATGTAAAATTATTCCAGAGGAGAATGGTGTTGGGCAGTCAGAGAGGAATGTGTTCTACCTATCCCATGCTTATTACATATCATATACTCATAGAATTGTAGAGTTGGCATCCCAAAAAACAAGCAAGAAAGCCATGCCGACTTTTTATGCCATGGACTTGTGTGTCAGCCACATGCTGCTTAGGTCCCAAATCACACATGGTTTATATGTTGGGGCTGTTTCTTTTTTTAGTTCTTGCTAATATTGTTTTCTTTTAAAAGTTAGATTAATTTTTGTAGTGATTGTTAATTATTTTTTATTTTAAAATGAATTTCAACTGTTTTGCATGATTTTTAATTTGCTGGAAGTCAATCAATATTTTCTTTTGCCTCATTATTTGCCAGTTCCCAGCCCATTTCACAACCACCAATGGTGGTTAAAATAATTTAGATATCACTCTCATAAACCACTTCAAAAGCCCTTAAAATAACCTTTAAATAAACCTGATGAATAATCATCTAAATTCTTTCTATCTTCTTTGTCAGACTCTTTTATTTAGGAGTTGGGACTGTGAAATGTTGATTGAGTGGCTCACACAATTACCTACTTGTCAGAATGGGGGTATTTAGCATCTGTAAGAATGAACAGAACTAGTTCGATCTAAACAGTGTGTTTACTTGGAAGTCCCATTGATTTAAGAAATGGAACCTAAATTCAGAGGTTTGATCAGGCTCAAAGCCCCGGCCTAAAGACTTACTTTACGGACATAAAATGGGACTTACTTCTGAGTTGACATATTTTAGTTTACTATTTGTAGACTGAGAGTCCTAAACAAATTTGCTAGGGAGTAAAACTGGACCTAACGGTCAGGGGTCCCTTTACCTTTAAGACATTGAATATAGTGAGACACACTTCTGAGTAAACCTGGATAAGACTAGATTGTGAGTTTGTTAATCTATGTAATATTCTTAGGGTTGACATACACCCAGAATTTTCCATGCATATCTAGTGTAGCGCATATGCAGTGTGGTGTAGTGGTTAAGAGCAGCAGACTCGTAATCTGGGGAACTGGGTTCGCGTCTCCACTCCTCCACATGCAGCTGCTGGGTGACCTTAGGCTAGTTACACTTCTTTGAAGTCTCTCAGCTCCACTCACCTCATAGAGTGTTTGTTGTGTGGGAGGAAGGGAAAGAAAAATGTTAGCTGCTTTGAGACTCCTTAGGGTAGTGATAAAGCAGGATATCGAATCCAAACTCTTCCAATACTGCAGTCAGAAGCAGTGTCCAGGCAAAAATCGCTAAAAATGTCCAGGGAAATCCAGATGTATGGTAACCCATTTCAGCAGTGTCATTTTTAGCAATTTTCCTTTGAGAAAGCTCAACAACTTCTTTTCTTTTCTTTTCTTCCTTTTTTTTTTTTTTTTTTTTTTTTTTTTGCAAATTTGCCCAAAATAAGCTTTGTCTGGATCTTCACTATTTGAAATATGGTAAACCTAAACACAGTCGTACCTTGGATCCTGAACATATTGCAAGTCGAACATTTGGGCTCCTGAACACAGCAAACCCAGAAGTGAGTGTTCTGGTTTGTGAACGTTATTTGGAACCCAAATATCCAACATGGCTTCTGCGGCTTCTGATTGGCTGCAGGAGCTTCCTGCAGCCAATCGGAAACCGCACCTTGGTTTCCGAACGTTTTGGAAGTTGAATCGACTTCTGGAACGGATTTCGTTTGACTTCTGAGGTACCACTGTATACTCAGCCTCCAGTTTTGACCTCCCAAAAAGTTCCCATCCTAAGACAGAACATGTGAGGAACCTTCCTCTCCAACAAGCAGCCATTCTTCTATCAGGTTTCTCTGATGATCATGTCAATTGGTACTCTCTCTTCCCCTCCCTTCTCCCTCTCATCACTACTTCTCATCATTTTTCACTGATGCTTTGGATGGCCTGATGATCCTGGTTATATCTGTCAAAATGTGGCAGCTAGAACAGGAATACCAGCAGCCATCAGGTGAAGCCAATGAGCAGGACAGATGACAAATCCAGAGCAGCAGGTCAAATAACAGGGTATCCCTGACAATATATATAGATGATATGATATGATATGATATGATATGATATGATATGATATGATATTCTGGTAAATATCCATAAACAGGGTTTGCATATCTCCATACGCATCCTGTTTGAAAACACTGTGTGTTCAAGTGGCAATTTTCAATAGTCCAGTGGTTGCAAATTTTGTTCTTACAAGTAACTTTTTCTAATACATCAACCTGTTCACATAATTAGTCAGCACAAGTTGTACAGTGAAGAAACTGGGAGAGGTTTGTTGATTCTGGCTTAAAGCATAACCTTGAACACTTTGTGATCTTCCTTGGGAGACTACCAGATTGCAGCTGGTGCCAGTGCCATGTGCAGGATTTATGTTCATATCTGTAGTTGAGACAGGGGAAAAGTTCTCTTCTGCCTCAAAGCTGTTTATCAGGTAGATGAGTTAATCAACACTTATGTATAACATGTCCGTTTGAAATATTATTTATTTATAAACTGTATGAGCAGTTTTTTCTTGAAAAGCTCGAAGGATTTTTTTCCTGAAATCAACAAAAACATCTAAAACCCTATCTGACTTTAATTCAACAGCATATAAACAGAGTGCAAAATTGCTACACCCATCAAAAATTATAAACAGTTCTAGAATTGTGGGACCACCACTGAGGAAGTCCTATCTCAAGTACCTGTAGATTTGATTTCCCTGAAAGAAGGTATTGGGATGAAAGCCTCCCCAGCCAGTCCTAGGGATTGGAAGGTATATATGTGACCAGCACTTTGAATTGGGGTGCCTCACTCATCTCTCCTGTGATGAGATGCACAAACGTCAGGTGTGGGTGAGGGCAACTTTCGCAGTTTGCCTCCTATCATTACTTAACCAGAATTGCTTCAACTTGGAAGTAAGTCACATTTCTCCTTTGTGAGTCCATGGGAATAGTGAGTCCAGCCTAACTGTATTTAGAAGAGCACAAAATAAGACTGCACAAAAGATCTGCAAATTAGAACTGGGAAGTTTTTAGCTTAACTGATGCACAAAATGCCTCTAAACTGAAGGAGGTAAAACAGTTTCTGATTATATTGTCTCCCTCTTAAAACAGGCTTGACATACATCTTCTGAAGAATTATAGTAAATGAAATTAAACTTAGAACAGAGTATGAATTAGCAGTAGAACCATTGATACAATGTTTGGGTATATTGAGGAGCCAGTCTTACAAGTGGATATAAAATTGACAATACACTTGATTTATTAACAGCTGCCTGCAAAGCAATATGCTACAACTGGAAAAAGTCACAAATCTCCATGTTAGATTGAATCCTCAAAGTGTGGGATTTGGCTCACATGGTAAAATTAGCATATGTAGTGAGAGTTAGGAAAGGCAGACAACCCAATAATTTATTTATTGAAAAATGGAGAAGCTGTGTTATGAAACAAGATAATATTCACCCATATACGCTGACAGAAGCAATTTAATAAATGGCTTAACATATTATTTACAGTCTCTCTTTTCTACAGCTGTTACTGTTGTTTGGTGTGTCTGCTTTGTTTTCTGTGTATCACGTATGGAAAATTAAATACATCTATATATAAACATACATACTTTGTATGCCCATTTTCTCCTTATTTTCCCCTGATTTCTCTGTATTATGCTTCAACTAAAGTTTTTAAAACTTGTATTAGTGTAGGCAGCTGAGAACAATCTTTTTTAAAGGTTGTATTAGCAACCTCTCCCATTTAAAAAAAAATAAAATTCCCCTTTTCTGGATGTGGCTCCAAGAGCTAACTCTTGTCTGACTCCCCTCCCTTCAAGCAAACAAGTTTCAAAGGGAATCTGTTGATCTGAAAGACACTAATACTTCAAGAAGCGGAGTGGAGATTTTCCATCCCCAATCAATCAGGCCAGGGAACAATTTTTTACACAGAGCCAAACATTAATTACCTGACAACTAGATCAATATCAGCCTGTTCTGCAGGCTTAATCTGAGGCAAGAATCAACAGCACTGAGTCTTGGGATCTAACTACTGTGCCACTTCTCAGTCCCAAAGTACAGTGGTACCTCATGTTACATACGCTTCAGGTTACATACGACTCCGCTAACCCAGAAATAGTGCTTCAGGTTAAGAACTTTGCTTCAGGATAAGAACAGAAATCGTGCTCCAGCGGCGCGGCAGCAGCAGGAGGCCCCCCATTAGCTAAAGTGGTGCTTCAGGTTAAGAACAATTTCAGGTTAAGAACAGACCTCCGGAATGAATTAAGTGCTTAACCCAAGGTACCACTGTATCTGAAATTGTCTTGAAGAGAGCACCTCTGAACATATGCAGAATAATTTTGCTCACCACTGAATAATGACATGCTGCTGCATCCATCTGGTGTTGAGAAGCCAGATTTTGGATTTCTGAACAAATTACCTATTGCTAAGCAGAACACTGATATTGTGGGCTACTTCTTGTCATTAAATTGAGATGAACTTTGCCAACATTTTACAAAACAAGGCTATGAAGAAGCATGGGTTCATATCCAGTACTAGTCATACTCAGAACAGATCCATTGAAATTAATGGATTAAAGCTATAGTTTTCACAGTAGTGGTGTATGGAAGTGAGAGCTGGACAATAAAGATGGCTGATCGCCAAATAATTGATGCTTTTGAATTATGGTGCTGGAGGAGACTCTTGAGAGTCCCATGGACTGCAAGAAGATCAAACCTATCCATTCTTAAGGAAATCAGCCCTGAGTGCTCACTGGAAGGACAGATCCTGAAGCTGAGGCTCCAATACTTTGGCCACCTCGTGAGAAGAGAAGACTCCCTGGAAAAGACCCTGATGTTGGGAAAGATTGAGGGTACAAGGAGAAGGGGACGACAGAGGACGAGATGGTTGGACAGTGTTCTCGAAGCTACCAGCATGAGTTTGACCAAACTGTGGGAAGCAGTGGAAGACAGGAGTGCCTGGCATGCTCACAAAGAGTCGGACATGATTAAACGACTAAACAACAACAATTTCAGTGGGTCTCCTCTGAGTGTAACTTAGCAAGATACTAGCCATAGATCTGGACTAGACACATCATGAGGAAGTGTGATGATCACCATAGGTGATATGGGACGCTCCAGATGTTGGTGGATTCTGGCTCTCATCTCTCCCACTCAGCATGGCTAATGGTCAGGGATCATATTATGTCATCCTCCCTCCCCAGACTTATCAATAAATAAGATTGTATTGGAGATGCCATTTTCTTTCCTCTCATTTCTAGCCTTTGGTATTTCTTTAAACTGCCCAGACGTTAGTCAAATGGAGATTGTCATATAGATCCTGAAATAAGTAAAAATATGCAACGAAATTCTAGCATGTTTCAATGAAGGTAATCCCTATTAACACTGTGTTACTTCTGAGTAAATATGTATATACTTCATGACTGTAATCCAAAACTCATTTACTTTGGAATAAGTTTCAACTGACTTCTTATTAAAACAGGAGTGGCCACCTGTGGTCTGTCATCTCTTGTTGCACAGCAACTCCGATAATCCCTGACCATTGGGCATGTGGCTGGGGCAGATGGGAGTTTTAGTCCAGCAAAATCCAGGGGACTATTGTTTAGCTACCCCTGGATTAAAACATGAGACTCCGTGTTTAGCCCTGGCTATAGTATTTTCTTTGAAAATAATAATTTTGCTTTGGAGCAGTAATCCTAAACCATATTGAACACCATGGTCTCTTTCTCTCTCTCATACCACATCAGATTGCACAGACCAGAAATGGTCAGTGCTGCAGTCCCCAGTCGTATGTATCTTGAATGTAAACCCCTCTGAATCACTCAGTTCATCTTCTGCAAAATCATGATACATAGGATTGTGCTGCATTTCCATTAAAGTCTCTGACTGCAACCTTGAAGAGATCACACAGTTCCACAGACATTGATGAATACCACCGCAATCCTAAACTCTTTATGACTTAGATGGCCAGTGTGATGTAGTGTCTGACAAGGACTGGTCTTAATTTCACAGGGTTGTTGTAAGAACACTAATAGGGAAAGGAACAACCAAGCACCCTGCCTTGAATTCCTTGGAAGGAGGGCAGGATATAAAATAGAATAAACACTCAGCATGTTTTGGGGTTTGGGTGTAAGAAACTGTGGATTGTGCCCTGGCTGTCTGTTAAATCTGAGATTGCTGAAGTCTGTTCCAGTTTGTGGATTGCAGCCCACAAATCATATTGCAGCCCTAGGCCACATTGAAATCAAGTAGAGTGTAAGCCCCACTGAAATCAGGAAGACATCACTTTTAAGTAGGTATACATATAATTATGTTAGTTTATTTCTTTTACTCTCCACTTTTATAAGAAAATGAACTTTTTAAGTATTTCCAAACAACTGTGAACTACAGTTTAACAGTGTGTTAAGAGCAAAGTCTACTCCACTAATTAGAAGCTTAGGCAGCTAATTAGAAGAGTTTAGTTTAGCTCAGGGATGATGGAGCGAGAAGTGAAGAGGGGTTCTGATAGTCACTGACAGATTTCCTGTCAAGATTGCTGCTATCTATGGGGAAATCAGTGACAAGAACAACTGCCATTGTCGGGTTCACAGTGGGTGTTTCTCCCTATACCATTTATTACCCTCCTGCTTTCACTGACGGTTTTGCAAGTCCTGTTCATATGGAAATACTGCTCCATAGAAACTATCACAATATAAATATACTTATTTGGCAGCAGGTCTGTTGCAGAAGTGGACACCCCCCCCCCATCTCTCTCTCTCTCTCTCTCTCTCTCTCTCTCTCTCTCTCTCTCTCTCTCTTACACACACACGTATATGCATGTGCGCACACCAGGTATTGTCTCTATTACGTGTGTGTGTGTGTGTGCAGTACATTGCGTCGAATATTGTCCCGAGCAATGTGTGCGGTGATATATAGTAGGCGCACCTCCTCCCCCGCGCCCCGTGCGGGGGCCACCCACCCACCTTCCCTTTCTTCCCTCAGCTTGTCTTGCGAGCCAGCGCGCCTTGCAGGAAGCCCTGCGGATGTTTGCTGCTTTTCATGTGGCATTTGTGGCCGGCTCTGATAACGTGGCGGGCAGATCCGCAGCCATTCAACGCCGCGCTTGGGAAAACGGTGGAAATAGAAAGGCGGCGTCTCTGAGCAAAGGGCGCTCGCTCTCCCTGCTCCAGCGCCGCGAGTTGAAAAGGTCACTTTGTCCCCAAAGGGAGCTCCCTCCCGCTGGGTCTGGGGGCCAAGGGAAACACGGGATCCCGGGCCGAGAGGAGACACAGCAGCAGCACTTTTCGGGGTTTGGGTTACGAGGAGCACGTGGGGACTTTCCCAAATTGGGCACATTCAGATCTCACTGGTCTTACTCCGGTCTTGACTCCTTTGGAGTGAAATGCAGGCAGCACTAGCCCAACGCAACGAAACTGGACGGTGCTTGGCAAGGGGCAGTCAGTGCCGATAGATCGCCTGATCCCAAACTTCAAAGCGATCGCGATTGCTGCGGGATTTAATTTCCACAGTCGCGTGTCCAGGATCGGAGCGCGCAAGCAAATAGATTTGCGGTGCCGGTTTCGGCCAGGTCCTTGCACATAAACCGGTGCGAGGGAACTGCGGGTCTCTAGGGGGTGTACCTCTCCCGAGATCCGCATCCCCTTCTGTCGCTCCGGATCCTTGAATTCCCAGAGGATCTCTGCCAAGAGTTCGCTCGAAAGTTCTGAGCCGAGTTCGAAAGACGCCTTTCTCTGCCTTTCATCCTAGGGCGCTGAATCGGGAACGGAAAATTTGCTGTGGCCTGAACTTGATTTTCGAAAACAAAATGAAACAAAAAACTCAAGTCCCTAAAGGCGGTGTGTGGCCTGCCACATCACAGGTTCGATTCCTGGCATACCCCGAGCGGGGCTTGGAAAGACCCCCCCCCCCGACAGTGGCCTGTCTGTCAGGGAGGTACATTAATACTAAGCTGCATGGACTAATGGTCTGACTCGGTGTAAGGGCGATGCTGAGGTTCTTCAGAGAACCTTCCAACAACCGGGTTAGAGACAAGGGACTGCTGGATCGACCCCCCGGAGCGCGTGGCTCGCACATACAAGGGACCCAATGCACTTCGCTTGCAGTAAAATTAAAAAAATGCTCTAAAATGCAACAATCCCCTTGACCTCAGATCGGTCTGAACTGCAAACAATCTGGCCTCAGTTGTTTGTGGATCGCAGTTTACGCAGACGTCGTGGGATGCGGGGCTGAAGGCTCTCTAGCGCAATGTACGTAAATGTCCCACAGAGAAGCAATCTGTTTCCTCTGAAGCTGTTTCTGTAACGTCTGCCGCAGGGTCAAAGATACTTTCCTAACAAAGCACTCAGGCGCTCTGCGCTTTCCTGAGGTTGTGCATGGCGAAGTCCCGCTATCAGGCGGAATAAATATTTTGACGGGGAATCCCGAAGTGTTTCCTAGTTAATGGCTAGTAAGATGAGGCAGAAAGTATCACCAGCATTTCAAGAGAGTTTCGTTCCTTTTCAGCGGCAAAAAAATATAATTTGGGGGTTTAAAATAAAATAAATAAATATAGAGTTCAAAGTATATAAGCCTAATTGCACAGTATCTCAGACATCTTGATCCACGAATTATTTTCACACTGGAATTTTGCAAAATCCAATCCTGCGGCGTTTTGACCCACAGCTTGGATCCAAAGTAACTAGGCTGACTCACAGCCAAGTGGTCCTGGGAATCTCGATTCTAAACACTAAACTCGGAATGGCTTCAGGATCAGGGGGAACCTTTACGATATAGTCAAATAAAAATAACTAAATGGTCAAAGAAAAACAACTAATTGCATTCCGCAGGAAGCGCAAGTTGGCGAGGCTGAGTTAAGGCAAGGAGCGACTACGTTCACCTGAATGTTGGTTTTGGCTGAAGCTGTCCAGACGGCCACACCAAGCCTTGTAGCGAAACTCAATACATGCTTACTCGGAAGCAAGTCCCGCTGTGGAGCTTATTTTCCAGTAAGGCTATTTAGGGAAGAAGGTACTACGCTGAAATAAGCACCACTGATTTCAGAAAAAATATTAGATCCGAATTCAAAGCATGTAAGCATCAGTGCGTTTACTAGCATCGCCTTCTAACGTAAATACTAACCTACAGCTACACTTGGGAGTCCTTTTCGCTGGAATCAGTATAGTTTACTTCCGGTTCTTTGAAGCAAGTGTCTTAGATTTTCATTACCCCCTACATGACCGCGCAATGTTGAGTTAACAATAGTGGTTTGGCAGGTGGTGTGATGATGACGATGGTGATGATTAAAGTCATTACCTGCCCTTCACCAGCAAGTCGCAGAGCAGGTTACAAGGTTTAAAGCATTTAAAAATTAGTAGGTGATACTCTTGTTAATTTTGTGCATTAATGTACATCGTAAAAAACGCATTGCATAATATTGTGCTGAAATGTTAGAAATCCCTTAAGTGCGAAAAAACTTAAACCCTTTAAAACGTGCTTGAGTTCCTGCTGTTGAAATAATCGGAAATGAACCAGTTAAAGTTCAAGTACTCTGAATTAATTATACCAACTGAAACATCAGCAGCAGTTTGAGAAACAAAAGAAGTACATTTAGAGCATAGTTTTCCGTAATAAATATGATACTTGCATTTACAATATATATATATTTAGAGTCCATTTGTGTGCGTGTACCTATGCGATACAAAAATTTAACGAATTATGATACACGATAACGTATCATGTACAAATGTAACGCTTAAATATTATAAATGCACTTCTAAAAGCCCGTTCTCAAAATGTATTTCTTCCATCAGATTTACCAATGACATTTCCTGTCTAGAAAACACGTCCAGCAGACAGGAAACAGATAAAATAGGTCGAAAGTGGTTCATTTTCCCTCCCATAAAAACAAACTATTTAAATAGCGTGATCCCAAGCAAAAACATCCTCTTCGGTCACCTGTAACGAGTCACCTTCGGGTCTCTCTAATTCCGAGCCCAATCGCCCTTAACTTGAAAGTAGATCCCATTGATCTCAATGGAATTTACTTCCACGTAGCCCCAAGTCATGGAAAAATCCACTTGTCGCTGGAAAGGTTACTCCTGGCCAGCTCCCATACAGGTGAATTGCAGATGGAACTGGTCCTCTGCTCGCCCGCTGCGACAGTCCCCGGCCCCGCCCACGAAGCCGATTGGCCCGGGCTCAGTTTAAACGAAGCCGCGCGGTGCCGGCCGCCAGCTAGTCGAGAGCCAGCGCGGACCGCCTGAGTGTCGCTCGGAGTCTCTCCCAAGCGTTCCTGCCAGCAAGCCATCCCGATTTGCCTTGCGGGGGCGCCAGGAAGAGGATCGAGGGCAAGGAGCGGGTGGGTCCGGCGGAGCAGCGTGGCAATGAGCAGCCCCGATGCTGGATACGCCAGCAGCGACGACCAAGGACGGTGCTCGCTCCCTCCTCCGCTCATGATGCAGTGTCCGTGGGCAGAGTCGCTGAGCCCGGAGGGCAAGGGCAAGGGCGAGGCGGCCGCCGCCGCCGATGCAGCCCAGCAAGGCGGCCCGGGCCGGGCCAAAGGGGAAGCGCGCATCCGCCGCCCCATGAACGCCTTCATGGTCTGGGCCAAGGACGAGCGCAAGCGGCTGGCGCAGCAGAACCCGGATCTGCACAACGCCGAGCTCAGCAAGATGCTGGGTAAGTGCCCGGGAGGCTTGGCAACGGGAGGGGGGGGGGGGAGACTGTAAGATGCCAGCGTCAAAGAAAGTCCCTAGACCTTGCTGTTGTTACTTACAACAGAGTTAACAGCACAATCCCACGCATGCTCCCTTGGAAGTAAATCCAAGGAGGTTCCAAGTAGCTGCGTGAAAGCAGATGTGTCAACTTAAATAAAATATATGGGGGGGGGGCAGGTAAGCACCTACCCGCATAATCGATCACATGACGTGGGGCAAGCACACCATGTGAAAGGCTATGCCCATCAACGTGGGGGGGGGGGTCGGCCCCCTCCAATATTTTATTGGGGGCGCCAAAGGGACGTCGACCCCTAAGAGTTGGCCTTTATGCGCGGGAGCACACCCCAAAGCAACTGCCATCTCCGCAAGAGGAGGGTCCTTCTCTGGGAAGGAGTAACTCGGGAGCTTGGAGCGCACGGGGCAGAGCAGCAGTTCCCAGGCCGCTCTCGCCCTCGATCCCGCCCCCCACGCAGGCAGGGTGGGCATGAGGGAGTTTCAAAAGGTCTGGCTAAGAGGGCAGCACGGGAGCAGGAGGGCTGAAAAGGCTTAAACCTCGACATAGCTAATGGAAGGTCCGACGGCAAAGATTCAGATTCCGGCGACATATTTATTTACATTGCTATAATCCGACGTGCGTTTTTGGCACAGGGAACGGGAAGGGAAATACTCTTTCGCAACCAGGAGGGCGGCTGGCCTGCGTTTCTTCCCAATGCCGGCGCTGCTCCTCTCAGCTGCTGGGTTTGGGGCGCGAGGAGGCCGGCCAGCTGCCCTTGTTTATCCACATAAACTAGTCTTCTGCCATCCCGACTCCCGAAGGGGCTACACTTGTTTTAAGCTTGGATACAAGTGTCAAATAGACTCTAGTTATTAAGCAAGCTGCTTGTGGTCGTCCCTCAAATGCTGGCTACCTCACTGCAGCCTGAACCGCCCCCTCCCGAAAGCCAGAACCAACCGACCCGGCTCCGAAGAGGTGCGTCCACGAAGGCGCATCCCTCTTGCCTACACCATGCTGAGAGGAGCGTGGAAACCTGTGGCCCATCGGAAGTTGCTGGACCTCAGCTCCGATCACCGCTGACCAATAATGGCTGTTTCACGCTGCTGGGAGCTGGGAATCCAGAAACACCTGAAGGGCCACAGATTGCCCATCCCAGAGAGGGCTGTGAGGTGGTGTGGGAGGCAATGGTCGTATCCCCATTTACCTTGGAGCACGGAATCCATTTCTGAGTAGGCATTACTAGGACTGTCAGTTGACTTTTTTTCCGGCCTGAGGGAAAGTCCGCGCCAAGCTGGCAAAGAGTGTGCCGAGGTTTGGGGTGAGGGCTGTATGGGATTAACTTCAGTGTTAGGACTGCGTTGTCCATTGACTTGTTTTCCTGCCTGGCTGAGGGAAGACCAGCGGGCAGAGTGTGGCGAGGTTTGGGGGGGAATGACTGGCAGCCGAGGCTGAATTGTGGGCGCCTGTTTGAAACCTTCTTTCCCGCTTCTCTCTTCGCGCTGACAGGCCAGTCGTGGCGAGCGCTGACCCAGGAGGAGAAGCGGCCCTTCGTGGAGGAGGCGGAGCGGCTGCGGCTGCAGCACATGCGCGACCACCCCAACTACAAGTACCGGCCGCGGCGGAGGAAGCAGGTGAAGCGCCTCAAGCGCGGCGACGGCGCGGCCGAAGGCGGGAGCGGTTTCCTCCCGGTGCCGCAGCAGCAACAGCACCACCACCCGCAGCACCAGCTGGGGCTGTCCATGGACGCGGGCAGCGGCTGCGAGGGGCTGGGCCTCCCGTACCCCGAGCAGCCGGGCTACCCCGGCGGGAACTTCCACTACCGAGACTGTGCGCCTCTCCCGCTGCCGGCTTTGGGCGCCCATTTCGGGAGCTACAACCTGCCCACCCCCGAGCCCGAGTCGCAGAGCGGCGCCTGCGCGGAGCCCGCCTTTTTCCCGCCTCACCAGCCCGACGAAGGCGGCTGTCTGCTGGGGCCCTACGGCTACCCGACGCCCCCTGGGGCCGAGTACCCCTGCAACGGCGCCCCTGCGGGCAGCAGCGCCGGGCTTTTCCGCGCCCGCTTCGCGGCTCCCGTGGCCGCCTACGCCTCTGCTCAGGATCCCGCGCAGCAACAGCAGCAGCAGCAAGCCTGCCGTCGAGGAGACGCCGCCGTCGGCTTGGAGCACCTTCCCCCGCATGACGTGGAGCTGCTGGCCGACGTGGACCGCGCCGAGTTCGAGCAGTATCTGCCCTTCGGCTGCCGGCCCGGCGAACTGGGCCTCCCTCCCTACGCGAGCCACGAGGCCTCGGAGGCGAACTCTGCCGCCGCTTACTACTGCGCAGCCGCGGGAGGAGGGGGAGGCTATCCGGAGCTGTGAGAGGGACTCTGCGGACGGGAATAGAGGCAGGAGCGGAGTGGATCCCTCGGTTCTATTTATTGTAATTTATTGACTGAAACATTTTTAGAAACCGGGCCTGGGAACTTTGAGCGGGTTTTTTTTTTTTTAAGTACCCGCTGGAGCCTTCGTTTCCCCTTTCCCTTCTTGCTGTAACCTCCACATCGGACAGAGCCAGCGAGGCTGCCCTTCGAGCTCACTACGAGGCAACTCGCCCTTCGCCTCCGAACCCGCTTCCTTCAAGGGGTCCTTGTACAGAAGGGGGTGGGACTTGGGGAACCCCCAGTAGACGTTTGACTTGGAAACAGCTCGGCAATAAAATAACTCAGGTGGTTATAGTGATGGTGTCGTTCTTGCGGGCTTCGCCGTGTTTATATAAATATACCCAACACCTTTGCGGAAGGTAGAGCAGAAGGTCCCCGTTCAGCTCGCAACATCTTGGGGGGGGGGGGGAGTCAGTGTAGAAAACATGGAGGTAGATGGGTCAATGGTCTGGCTTGGTCCGAGGCAGATTCCTCTGTGCCAAACAGGAGAACGGAGAGCTGGTCAAACAATTCGCACTTCACACTTCTTGTCTGGTCACCTCGCTGCTGCTACAAGGATCATGGAGTAGGCACTTTTAATAAGACTTCTGCCTAGAAGCTGGAAGGTTGTAGAGTGAGATGTGTATAAAGCAGAGTCGGTTTTACCTCCAGCCAATATCTCGAATTATAAGGGGGCATATTAAAGGTATTAGACTTTGGGGGAGAGTTCGATGATACTCGACATCTTCCAAAGCAGTAAACATGAACATACAATTACTGAACTATAATCTGACTGGCACTCGAATCTCAAGATCCCCACCCCACTGCTTTCCAAATACAGTAATACTATTTCAGATACTTCAGAAAGTTTGTTTAAATGCAGGCAATTTCTCCCTACAGCTGGAGAGCTTTCCAGAGGAGTCACTAAAGCAGGGCTCTAGATGCAGAGGTCGCACGATTTTTCTTTCCCCTCGCTACTCTTTGCTAAACTAAACCGCTGAAGTGAAAAAAGCTGAAGGCAGTCAAGAGGAGATTTGCGTGCAAACGAATTTTCCACTCCACCCCCTTCTGCAACTCCGAAACTCGGGCTCTCTTGCCTTCCCCCAATGAGGCTTTGGCTCATAGGTCCCAGGGATCTAGTAAAAGGTAGCTTCCCTTTTAGAAAGGGTATTTCTTTGCAAAATAATTTGATTATCCACTACAGCTGGTTTGAAAATAAAGGACGGCGGTGTTCCAACTGCCTTTCCTCTCAAAATAGTGAGTTTACCGCTTAAAAAATTTCTGGCAATAAATGAACAGGTTTGGGAAGAACAGGTAGGAGGTGTGGGTAGATTGTGATCCCAGTCACAACCTTGTGTAAGGACACCAAAACGCTTGATCCAGGCTGGGGGTGTACTTCAGAAGGAATCCGTTGTCAACCTGGTGCCCGCCTGCTGTTACTGCGCTCTCCCACCATCTCTGAACACTGGTCGTGTTAGCTGGGGCTGAGAGTTGGGGTCTAAAGCACTGGCGGGGGGGAGGGTCGGACCAGGTTGGCAAATGCCACTCTGCAAAGGAGGATCAAGTTCTAGGAAAAGAAGAGGAGTTATCTGTCCCGTGATGGGTTTAAGTTTATCGGCAAGGCGCCCGCCGAATGAAATCAAGCGTTCCAGATTAAATCAGGTTGATTTTGATTTCCCTTGATCACTTCCTCATCTCTTCCTTTGAGGTCCCCGTCCCACATTCGTATTGGAAAAACACCAGCACCGTGAAAACAAAAAGAAAAAGAAAATGTTATTTTAGAAAACATCACCACTAGTGAGATTGTGTGTTCCAGTCTGGACACACAGCCTCCCTTTGCTTGGGGTAACGAAGAGTTTGTCCTTGTACGTTTGAGCTTGAAACGGAAGAGGATACTGGAGATTATTTTCTTCAAAAATAATTAGTTTATGTGCCATTTAAAAAACAGTCTTACTTACAAATCATCTCGTAAGTATTTTCCCTCTCCCCTTTCTCAGTTTCTTGAGCAGCACTTGAAAGAGACCTTTATTTCGGAAAGAGAAGAAAAAAGAAAGCACCCCTTTTCCTTCCTAGCTCTAATTTCACGATTGCAGATTCAGTCAAAGGCGATCAAAAGAGAAAAGAGACGCTTCAAAGCAATTGGTCTATTAACTGAAATCACACTAGGACAATTCGGTCAACCGAACTGTCAGGAACTAGTGTGCAAGAAATTGGGTCGTGCCAATTTCGGCTCAAAACTAGATCCCCTTTAGCTTGAACTCATTGGAATGGTTCATCCGGACCGCCCCCTTTTTATCCCAAGGGAACAATTGGGCCGGTGACTTTCTCTTGCGTTTAGGAACTGATCGTGTTAATTTCTTCCAAGCTGCGAGATAAAGAGGTGCGGGAACAGATGTAACTTCGCACTTTGCCCTCTCACAAACGGTAAACCGATGGTAGGAGGAAAAGCGGGTGGTGAATTGAAAGTTTTTCTGCACCGTGCAGCGAAAACAGGCAAATAAAGCTGGTCATTTCTGTAGATTGATGCTACAGTCCTTAAGAGTAAGCCCCATTTAAGGCAATCGTATTTAAGAGTAAAGGTACTTTATTGGATTGGAAGCTTCACTATGTATTTCAAATTTCATCCTTTTACTCGATTTCACCACCTCCACTCCTATCATAACTTCATTTTTAGTTTATGCATTTAGGTCTATTGGTTGGTAAATACCTAATCCCAAACCAATCCTCTTTGGAAGAAAGACTACTGTGCTTGATGAGAATTCGCGATAAACACTGGTAGGTTCGTGCGGTTTTTCACAGGCCACACCTAGTCCTTTACGTGACGGTTGGGGAGCTGGATTTGGCCAGATCCTAACCTCCCCTCCCCACCCACCGCTCCACGGGTCAAATCTGACATGTGGATATGCTGGCCAGCTTTCGACCGATTGATGTCATAATGTCAGGTGATCCTTTTTCTCGTTGCCCACGTAGATTGGAATCAAATAATGCACGCTAAAGGACAGGAATTTGCAGGCGCTGACGTTCAGCTGATTGTCAGCGTTCACAAAGCCCTGTGCCTTTGCAAATGTCATTTATCACAGCGGTGCCTACACGATGTAGGTGGGCGTGGCTTGACCAAAGTAGCCTTGCAGGCAAAATGGGAGAACGCATGTTTACTCAGAATAAAGTTCCTGTTAAGTTTAGCGGGGTTTAATCCAAAATTAGTATAGTTGGGATTGCAGTCCTGCAGTACAGTCACATACAGGCTTTTTCTGGAGTAAATATCACTATTTAGAGTCTTATTCCTAGGTAAGTGTGGATAAGACTGCAGCTTAAAGTTCAATATTAACTCAATCTGTCCCCCTTCCATATTGCTTTAGACCAGCACATCTTTAACATTAGTAATGGGTGGTTTCAGGATGAGTGGAAAAATGAGAAAGCTTTCCAAAATGCTCATTTTTTTAAAAAGTGAGGACTAGCTTAATCACACCTAAGGCGAACTATATCTACAAGAGAAAGATAGCGCCAGCCTAGATCAAATAATCCAGTTGATAAATGGTGTATGAATTCACTTCAACATCAAAACACAATGAGATTGTCTAAATTCCAGACTTCTTAAACATAGTCTGAGTCAATTGCTCTCTTTCTCATCATCACCTGTCCCTTTTGCATCTGCATGACAACTAAAATGTCAGTTCAATTTGTGCATATTTATCACATTGATTAACCAGTGATCTACAGTTATGGTTAAGGGAAAACTTTTGATGAGATCAAGTATCACTTCGCATGATGACCAGATCAAATCTACTAAGTTTCACTAAGCTCCTCAAGGAAAAGGCTTTTACACTTTTTATTTGCTGTTTTTCTGTTGGATCATCTCTATCTCAGCTACAGGCTGAAAAATAGGCTTGATAGAAATGGTGGGAATTATAGTTGAAGGGAAAATCAAGGGACTACCAAATACAATTCCCAGGAAGCCCTAACTGGTAAGCAGCTATAAAATCAATATAAATCCTCCATGTATAAGAAAATATTAATATTAATGCAGTAGCCAGGATGTGCCATTCAACAAATACACGAGGAATACCAGTGTCCATGTATTCAACATCATTCTATTATGGCCCACTCCACTGAACACAGATCCATCTAGGCTGACAATGTAAGGGGATTTGGGGAAAATCTCTTCAGGATGAACATTAATGAAGGAACAGGGCTGTGAAAAAGAAATACATGTTTTAAAAATTATGAAGTTATTTTTATAGTTATGAAATTATGAGGTAAATACCTTTATTGGGCCAATCAAAAAGTCATAAAATAGTGTGCAAGCTTTCAAGTTCCACAGAACTCTTCATCAAATTAGATGTTGAAAATTCAAGGGGTATGAGGGGAGAAAAAGGTTGTTGGGGTTACTCAAGCCATCCATGCCTGCATTGGTAAGTTGGAGGTGTGGGTGAAGCTAGTAGACATTCAAATGAGGTGCTTTCCACTACCTTATTTAATGACATTTTGCTTGGCCTAATAAAGATATAGCCCTCATATGGACTTTGGATTTTTTTTGTAAGAGCCAACCAAGCTACCTTTACTTTTTGTGTAATTTTTAAGATGTTGCCTTGCTTCTACCTGCAATTTAGGCTTAGCAATTTGCTGAGATTCCAAGAGAATATATTTATGCTCTTATTGGAGGATATACGGTACATTAAATTGACTGCAAAGCAGGTGTCTATGGCTATCACCCTATGCCCACTCAAATGGGAGCATGTCCTGTTCTACACAATGGGATTGACATCTGAGTAAGCATGAATAGACTTGGATTACATGTGGGTTTAGGACTGCAGCCTCATCTGGAAACTCATTTAATTGTAGCAGGTAAGTGGTGGTGAGCAAACAGGAGCACATTGCAATTCTATGCATGCTTGTTTGGAAGTAAGCACCCAATTAAACCCAGTGGTGCTTGCTTCTTAGTAAATGTGCATAGGGTTGGGCTACACATCAGTTTATCCACAACAAGCATGAATTACAGCAAAGTGTAATTACAGCAAAAGTTCAGCAAAATGAGAGGTCAAATACTGTAGTTCATCTCTCTGTGTTAGGTATAAACCCCAAAACCTGCACTCAGGACTCACAATCTGGTTTCAGATTCAATATCTTAACTTTTGATGGAGATAATCTGCAAAGCGCAGCACTCTTGGACTCTTGGACATGATAGTTAAGAGGACCAACAGACGCTGAGTCCTCACACGGTACTCTGCATTGCCAATATGAAACATTTCCTAGAGGTTTCCCCTTAGCTGGTGAGGAGAAAGGCTTCCACAAATGTGTGGAGGGAGGAAAGGGGCAGAAACCACTGAGTTTTAATGGCCAGGTTGCAGTTAAATGAAAATGATGATCCCTGACTTCTGCATTTATTTCTCTGTAGCTGGCTCTGGATATCTACCTAATTGATTTAAGTGATAGTCTCATGATTGAATTTTACACTTCTTTCTTTCTAGCAGACTCAGGACATTTCTTTATCTGATTGATTTATGGTAAGTAACAGCCACCTGATTGAGTCACAGGCCACCTTAGTTCCACAGAACAAGGAAAGAACAGAGCAGGTGAGGCAACACCCATTTATCAGATTCAAGACAGGATATATGGGCAATTTTTATTCATCTGTTTTACCTTCCCTTTAATGAGCCTTCCCTCCCTCTCTCCCTTTTCTCATTTTCTCCTCACCCTGTGATATAGTTTAGGACAATGGAAAATGAAAATGAATGTTTGAAGATTCAGGACAGACCAAAGGAGCCTTTTCACCACCATAATAGCAACAACCAGCACATTCGTTAGTCACTTTATCCAAAAAAAGTCACAATGCAACTCCGCAAGATAAAATAAAAACAGATACAATCATTTTAGAACTAGAAAATTTAAATACAACTTGATCAAGTATTTTCTAAGACTGGAGTAAATTTGTAATTTATTTAAAAGACCACTGTAAGCAGTTAAAATATCTGGCAGGGATGTAATAACACTTGTAAGGTGGAATTATTTATGATAATTATGGTTATTTAACAGATGGATAAGGGTAAAAGATGCAGCAAATTTAATCCTAAATATGGAACCCAGGGAGGGAGGGAAGGAGGTCTGAAGATTCATTTTTTTTTTAATAATATTTTTTATTGCTTATTTTCCAAAGTCAAAATCCATCATCAATTTACACAACAAAAGCAGTTTTACAAAAAAAGAAAAAGTTAGAAAAAAGAAAATTCACTTTTCCACATCTTTTTTCATATTCCACTGGACTTCCCCAAATCTTCCATCCCTGCATTCTTTACAATAAAAGAGTATTATACAGCAAATTAATACCTTGTTTCGTATGTTTTTGTACTTTCATCTGTTTATATATTCTAAATTAAAACTTTTCACCGTTATGACTTAGTTTCAATCATTTTCAATTCTCAATACTGAAGCATGTTTTCCTCAAAACTTAGCAAATTCTCAACTTTCATATAGCTTATAATGTTTTTGTAAATAGTCCTTAAATTTTTTCCAGTCCTCTTCTACTGCCTCTTCTCCCAGGTCTCGGATTCTGCCCGTCATTTCGGCTAATTCCATGTAATCCATCAGTTGCGTGTGCCACTCTTCCAGTGTGGGTAGCTCCTGTGCCTTCCAATATTTAGCTATAAGGATTCTTGCTGCTGTAGTTGCATATAAAAAGAAAGTTCTATCTTTCTTTAACACTCTCTGGCCCACAATGCCCAGGAGGAAGGCTTCTGGTTTCTTATTAAAGGTATACCTAAATACCTTTTTCAACTCGTTATAAATCATTTCCCAAAAGGCCTTCACTCTCGGACATGTCCACCAGAGGTGAAAGAATGTTCCTTCAGCCTCTTTACATTTCCAACATTTATTGTCTGACAAATGGTAAATCTTTGCGAGTTTGACTGGGGTCATGTACCACCTGTATATCATTTTCATAATGTTTTCTTTTAAGGCACTACATGCCGTAAATTTCATACCGGTGGTCCATAACCTTTCCCAGTCTTCAAACATAATGTTGTATCCAATGTCTTGTGCCCATTTAATCATGGCTGATTTAACCATCTCATCTTGAGTATTCCATTTAAGCAACAAGTTATACATTCTTGAGAGCACTTTCGTCTTAGGTTCAAGTAATTCCAACTCTAATTCTGATTTTTCCACCTGGAAGCCGATTTTTTTGTCTTTTTTAAATATCTCTAAAATTTGGGCATAGTGCAACCAGTCTCGCACCTTTCCTTTCAATTTTTCAAAACTCTGCAACCTCCAAGTGTCACCTTCTCTTTCTATTATTTCACAATATTTTGCCCATCCACCCCCCATATTAAGTATTTTTGTGGCCTTAGCCTCCATCGGTGATAACCACCTCGGAGTTTTATTTTCCATTAAGTCCTTGTATTTAGTCCAGACAATGAACAAAGATTTTCTGACAATATGGTTTTTAAACATCTTGTGAGACTTCACCTTGTCGTACCACAGATATGCATGCCATCCAAAGGCATTGTTAAACCCTTCCAGATCTAGGACATCAGTGTTTTCTAGCAAAAACCAATCTTTCATCCAGCAGAAGGATGCAGCTTCATAATACAACCTTAAGTCCGGCAGGGCAAATCCCCCTCTTTCCTTTGCATCTGTTAATATTTTAAATTTTATTCTGGGCTTTTTGCCCTGCCAGACAAACTTCATAATGTCCCTCTGCCACTTTCCAAAACACTCCACTCTGTCCACGATCTGCAGGGCCTGAAACAGAAACAGCATTCTTGGCAATACATTCATCTTAACGGCAGCAATTCTTCCCAACAAGGAAAGTTTCAATCTTGACCAAATTTCTAGGTCCTTTTTGATTTCAGTCCAACATTTTACATAATTGTCTTTAAATAGGTTCAAATTTTTCCCGGTCAAGTTAACCCCCAGGTATTTCACTTTTTTAACCACATTTAATTCTGTTTCCTTTTGAAACCCATCTATTTCTGAAGGTGTCAAATTTTTTACCAAGACCTTAGTTTTTTGTTTGTTTAACCTAAATCCCACCACCCGACCAAACTCAGAAATTAGTTCTAAAGCTCTTTTTGTGCTAGATTCTGGCTCCTGTAATGTCAAAACCAAATCGTCTGCAAAAGCCTTCAGTTTATATTGTTTTCCTCCGACCTGTATTCCTTCCACCTGCTGATCCTTCCTGATCAAGTTAAGCAGCACCTCCAGGACAGAAATAAATAACAAGGGTGATAAGGGGCACCCCTGTCGTGTTCCTTTTTCAATTTTAAACTCCTCTGTCACCACATTATTTACTATCAATTTAGCTTTTTGCTCTGAATAGATTGCTTCAATACCATTTTGGAACGCCCTTCCCACTCCCATCCCTTCCAAATTTTTCTTCATAAACTTCCAAGATATATTATCAAAGGCCTTCTCCGCATCTATAAAAATCAAAGCTGCTTTCGTATTCAAATTTGTCTGCAGTAACTCCAAAACATCAACAATATTCCTGGTGTTGTCAGACAAATGCCTGCCAGGGAGAAAGCCTGCTTGGTCTTTATGAATTACTTCTTTTAAAACTTTTTTCAGTCTATTTGCCAAGATATCAGCAAAAATTTTGTAATCCACGTTTAGGAGTGAGATGGGACGGTAATTCTTAAGTTGAGTCTTTTCAGATTCCAATTTTGGTATCAAGGTGATGAATGCCTCTTTCCACGATTCTGGTGCCCCCTTCCCTTCCATAATTTGGTTACATACCTCCATTAATGGTTGAACCAAATATTCCTTCAATGTCTTATAATATTTGGAGGTAAGTCCATCTGGGCCTGGGGATTTGCCCAACTGCATGTTCTGAATGGCACTTTCAATTTCCTGTTGTGATATTTTGTAATTCAGGGCTGTTTGTTTATCTTGTGTAAGTTTTTGCAGGCCATGACTTTTTAAAAATTTATTTATCTCCATCTCCACTTGGGGTCCTTGGGTGAACAATTTTTTAAAGTATCTCTGGAAACACTTTCTAATTTCTTCTGGTTTCTGAATACATTCTCCTTCAACCTCTAGATTGGTAACAAAGTTCAATTTTTGTCTCTTTTTCAGCTGCCATGCCAGCAGCTTCCCACATTTATTAGCCGACTCGAATGATCTTTGTTTCATCTGTTTAATTTTCCATTCAATTTCTTGATTTGTCAGTTTCACATATTGTGCTTGATGGAATTTTATTTCTCTTAAAACCTCTTTTGATTTTGGATTAAGTCTCAACTTTTTCTCTCCGTCTCTTATCTTCTCCAAAATCTTGTCCTTTTTACCATTCCAGAGTTTTTTCTTTATGGTATTCTGTTGTATCAGGAACCCTCTCATAACAGCTTTACTCACGTCCCAGATTGTTTTCTTTTCCACCGAAGTGTTCAAATTTATTTCAAAGTAATCTTTCATCGTTTTTTGGGCCTTCTTCACAATCTCCTGATCTCTAAACAGGGAGTCATTCATTCTCCATCTGAAGGATCCAGCTGGTGTAAGTCTTAAATCAAATTTCAAAGCATTATGGTCGGAGCAAGTTTTAGGGCAGATCTCTATTTTTTTAGTCTTAGGAGCCAGTCCTCTAGATATCCAGATTTGGTCGATTCTTGTCCAAGATAGGTGGGCTTCAGAAAAGAATGTTCCCTCTTTACCTAGAGGGTTTTTTGTCCTCCAAATATCAATTAAGTCCATATTGTCTGTAAGTTCAAAAAAAGTCTTAGGTAGTCTGCCAACTTTAGTCAAATTTTGATTTTGTGACTTATCCATATGCGTGGAGACAACCCCATTCATATCTCCCATCAAAATGATGTTAGTATAGTCAATATATTCCAGCATTATCTCATGCAGCTTCTTGTAAAATTCCGATTTCCCCTCGTTTGGTGCATAAATTCCTACTATCAGAAATTTTTCTCCTTGTGATTGTATTTCAATCGCCAAAATTCTTCCTTGTTCATCTTTAAACACAAATTTTGGTGCTAGGCTCTCCTTTGCATATATCACAACTCCTCTTTTTTGACTTTATCTAATGATGTAAATTCTTGGCCTAGTCTCTTGTTGGTTAATACTCTTCTATGGAGCCTAGTTACATGAGTTTCTTGAAGGCAGATGACGTCTAATTGTTCTTTCCTCAATATATGAAAAATTCTCTTCCTTTTCTCGGGGGAATTTGCGCCATTAATATTCCAACTAAAAAGCTGCAAAGACATCCTGGCTCAATTTGTCAACCAATGGGGTTGTCTCCCTTGTCGTCTATATCCAGAGGTGGATCTGGTTTTGCACCAAGCGTGGGGGGTGGCCAAGTACCTATTGTTCCTTTCCGAAGGTCCTCCCCGTAATCGTTTAGGAACTTTTCTTGCTCTTCTGGTGTTCTAATTTTTACCTTCTTCCCTTTCACACTGAAAGATAGTCCTTGAGGGAATTCCCACCTGTATCGGATTGAGTTGTTTCTCAGCAAGCTTGCCAGATCTTTATATGTAGTTCTTAAATCCAACAACTGTTTTGGTATATCTCTAAAGATTTCTGCTGTCTTTCCCTGTATCACCAATGGATTTTTAAAATGTAGGCCGAGTATGTTCTCTTTTTCTTGCTTATATCTCAAAATGATCAAGCAATCTCTTGGTTTGTCCTTTTTGACCACTCTTCCCAATCTAAAAGCGGTGACAATTTTAAAATCCTTCTCTTCTGCCAAACCCCAGAACTTAGATATTTCTGCTGTCAAATAGCCAATCAAGTCTTCTTTTTCTAGTTCTGGGATATTTCTAAGCCTAAGATTGCTTTCCCTATTTTTCAATTCTGCCATCGACAGATACGCTTGCTGTTCGGTAACCTGTCTACTCAGTGGTCTTACTTCCCCACTAAGTTCCTCTATCCTTTTTTTATTAAGGTCTGCTTTTGTACTTGCTTCCTCAGCCAATTTTCGATTTTCTGTTATACTTTTTTCAAAATTTCCTATTGCCTGTGTGTTTTGGGCAACTTGGTCTGTCAATCTATTTATTGTAGCTGTCACCTGATCAAATTTGGTCGCTTGTTCATCTGCTTTCTTGTTTAATGCCGCCAGCTGGTCCAATATTTCTTTAGAAACAGGGTCTAGCCCTCCTGCAGCCATATCCCCAAAAGCTGGCTGTCTAAATTGGCCTTCTTGTAGACCTGTCACAATTGGAACAGATGACCTACGTACCTGCACTGGCAGAGTTGATTGCAACAGTTCAGTTTGTTTTGCTTTCTTAGCAGCCCTTGTTTTCGCTGTACCACTCATTCCACAGCTGTCCAAGTTTCAAGGTCAAATTGTAAATCCCATGGGAAAAGCAATCTAGAAGATAAACATCCACACACAAAAAAATTCCAAGGCAGCAGCAGTTCTCAGAGACAAATAGTTCCACAATCCAGCAGGGGGAGCTCCCCAAAAAATTAGGGAGAAGGATAGAAATTTTCCACCATTAAGTTCCCAAATAAAAATTGAATAAAAACCAAAACAAGGGAGAGAGCCCTCTGGGATCACTTTAAACTGCAGAAATAAAAGTTCTTTGCAAAGGTGCACACCACAGTTCCTTTCTTGTAATTTACAAAGTAGCCCAATGTGACTTTTATGCCTCATACACAGTTACCACTGTCTGATGTTACTTTGTATCCAGGCAGCCCGAGAGCTGAGTTCGTAACTTTGTAATCCACAAAAAGTAGAGAGAAAAATCACAGTCTCTGTCCACTTATAATATAGTTTTAACTTTTCTTTTACTTTTAACCAATCAAATCCGAATTTGCAGGGTATATTCCAACTTCTTTTAAGCTCCTTTCAAAGCTTCAGTCTTAATTAAACTTTGCTTGATACTTTAAACAAAGACGGAAGACTGACTTCCTTTTTAGCGTCTCCCGCTTTCAGCCAAAATTTACAAATTTGAGTTCAAATAGAGTCTCAGATTTCTTACTCACGAGTAAGTAGTTTCGGAATCAAATGTTGAAGGAAGAAAGGTCAGCGCTCATCAGCAGCAGCCGCGCGGCTTCACTTCCGCGGAAAGAGCGATGGATTCACAGCACCGCTACCCCCTCCACGTTCCGGGGCTCCTTACGGGGTCCCTTCTTCGTTTCGGAGGTCGCTCCTGGTGCCCGCCGAATCCCACGGCCACGGGCTCACTCTACCCGTGGTTTTTCTGAGTGGGTCGTCGCTGTGCCGCAGCGCACGACCCTTTTCCGCGGAGCCCCTCTTCAGCAGCTGAAGAGGACCGCCATTGCCGTTTCGCGCCGCCTCCGGAAGTGGAGGTCTGAAGATTCAAAAGAACCTTGCACTTTAATGTTTGAAATGGTTATGTTAAATTTTATTAAATTATGAAAAAACCAATAAAAATTATTTAGAAAAATAGAAAATTAAAATACAAAATTCCTAAAGTGCCCATAAGAAGGACAAGCTGTACCTCACAGCGAGTATCACAACAGAAGCTATCTTGAATACCGAAGGCCTGGGTATATAGGCCAAGCACCTAAAAACTGACATTCATGGTGCCAGGTGCATTTCCCCCAAGGAGAGCATTGTTCACATGCTGCATAGATAAACTGTGGAATCTGTTCCACATGGTGCAGTCACAGCCAACAACCTGGATGGCTTTTAAAATGGATTAGCCAAATTGATAGAGGATAAAACTATCAGTGGCATCAATAGTTATGTTCTACCTTTACCATCAGAGACAGTGTACCTCTGAATATGAGTTGCTGGGGAATGCAAGTGGGGAGAGTACTATTGCACTCAGATCCTGTCTGTGAGCTTCCCATGGGTACCTCATTGGCAACTGGGAGAACAGGATGCTGGACTAGATAGGCTTTTGACATTATCAGCCAGGGTTTGTGTTACATTCCTAATGCATTGGCATATATTATGGGGATAAATCATGCCTGCAATTAAAAACAAGGAAGCATTCAAAAGCTGAGCAGATAGGGAGGGAGACCAGTGGCACCTCCCTCTTATATATGGGTAGCACTATTTTGGCTACTTAAGCAATGGCTTAGGCATGCATGTATAAAAGCACTTGTTCAGCACAGAGAAGCCCTCAAGGTCTCTCACTAACCATTTCAGAGATCAGAATAATGTCATCTCAAGTTATCCCAACTTCATAGTTGCAGACAAAAGTCTCCTGCACTGTTTGAAATGCAAGTATCAGAAAAAGTCTTGCGTTTCTTTGCTTATCTGAGCAAAACTTTGTTTCATTTTGTATTTCTTAAGGGTTATGAAGAAACATTGTTTCTTCACCAAAAGAATGCCAGCTTCATTTATCCACAAAGAATATGTCTAGGAACAAAGTAATCTTGGATTTTTTCCAAGGTATTGTGGGATTACTTTACAGTGTCTGATTTTCTTCAAGGCTTCTTGCTGCTGTGATTTAGAAGCAAAAATTATTCTGCATGCATCCTGTTTAAAACAATTATTTTCCTGTTTTATGAAAATACTGGAATATGTTTGTGCAGTCATAAGTTTTATCCTGAATGACCAAAAAGGCAAGCCAATATTCATCAATGTCTAAACTTGGATCCATATTTCTGAATGTGAATCTGTGCTGTTGTTTTAAATAATTTGTTTCCCGATGAGTATGAGGTAGAATAGAAAATGGGTCAGTTGCTACTTCCCAACCATAATTAAGTTGGACTCCCTTTGAAATATGTGGATTTTGACATCTATTTATTATTTGATAGGACTTGATCAGCCAGGATTTTTCATGTGGAAATTTTGTGACTTTGTGGTATGCGCATATCAGATCCTGAATATCACAAAATATGACTAATGAATTCATATCACATGCAAATGGTATGATTGGGAACATGACACCATGGTACTAAGCAGAATTGGGTTGTGTAATTAATATCTAGGCAAGGGATTAAATCATATATACAAGTGTTAACCTGATGATTTCCCCTGCAGTTATATCAATATTTCCAAGTAAGGGAGGTACCCTCTTGTTTATTGAGAAAATATGATCCCCTATGGGAGGAAACATAAATATTATTAAAATTAATCATTAACAATTAATATATATTAAATGAAAAGTTTCTGCATGAAAATATGATGAATGGATCATTTATCTTTTCACAGGCCCAGAAAGCAAAGCTTGAAGATTGTTTGGTAATTTTATGTTTGCTTGCTTGCTTTGGCTGTAAGAAGCATAATAGTTGATCTTTCTGTTTTCTCATCCATGGAAGAAGATGCAGCACCATGGAACATGGTTAATGCTATGTTTACACACTTACACCTGATAAACCTGCTTGCTCCTGAGGCTAGGAAAGTGGATCTTACTTAATTGGTGAGAAAATAGAAGAAAACACTTCCAAGTCCTTAAGATTTACATCCTGTGTTTTCAAAACTCAGTGCTCTATAATTATTGACTTAACCTTTCATTAAACAACCATGTTAGGGTTGCTTAATTTTCTACGGTGTGTGCATTTTGTGGTTGGTTTGTTTTTTGCGGGACGGGACGGGGATTGTCTACTTGTTCCTTTATGAAATGTAAATTAATGGGCATCATACTGTGATCCAAGAACGATTCACATACTGTAAACAAATTTTGGACTATAAGTCCCTTTAGCATAGCCAGCACACGTAAGGGGAGATTGTCTTACATATTTAATTTAGATACAATTTAATCATAAACAAAACCTTTAAGTAGTTTATATTCCTTATGATGCCAGCAAAGTCTCTAGAGAAGAAATGTGGAATCTGTCGCCTTCCAGATAATGTTTGGCTCCAACTCTCATCAACTAAACTGGTTTCTACCATCAGTAATGGCCTGGATGAGGATGAACAAATTGAAACTTAATCCAGACAAGACAGAAGTGCTCTTCAGCCTGTGCTGGATGGGGCTACACTCCCCTTGAAGACACAGGTTCACAGTTTGCGGGTGCTTTTGGGCTTCACCCTGAGTCTGGATGCCCAGGTTTCTGAGGTGACCAAGCGGGTATTTGCACAGTTGAAGCTAGTGCACCTGGTAGCAGAAGAAGGGAGATTTTGGGGGAGCAGGGTGCCACGGGCAGTACTGGGGCTGCAGGGCGCCCTCCGGTGAACGGGTCCAGTGCTGCCTCAAAATGTAGCCAGGACACAGCGTGGGACGCGTGTGGCACTTGGCTAGGGTGCCCCAGCTGCTGCCTCCCTCCTGGCTGAGGCTGCCCTCCAGTGCTCCAAAATTCAAAGAGCTACAGCCAGATGGTTGACCAGAGCTGGTTACAGAAAGCATACAATTCCCCTGTTACAATAGTTCCACTGGCTGATCTGTTTTCAGGCACATTTCAAAGTGCAAGTTATGGCTTAGGCCCAGGCTACTGAAAGACAGCATTCTCTCATACAAACTTGCCAGGGTCCTGAGATCTTTGTGGGAGGGCCTTCTCTCAGTTCTGTCACCTTCACAGGCATGTGGGAGAGGGCCTTCTCGGTGGCTGCTCCCAGACTTTGGAATTCCATTCCGAGAGAAGTTAGCTTGGCTCCCTCCTTGCTGTTCTTCCACTGGCAGGAATTTCCTAAAGAAATTGCATTATCTTAAATGCAAAAACATAAACTGTTACAATTTTTAACTGGCTTTTTTTAAATGAATGGAAGTGGCATCTTTTCAAAAGTGGGATTTTAAGCTCTCTCTCTCTTATATAAAAAATGCTGCTCATTAAAGCAACTCACTGTAGCTGCTTATCCATGGCTGGTAGGCAACTTTAGACTACCCCAGCAAAATCTTCATTTGTCCAAACTAATATTGGCTGATCTCATCTTAGCAGGTGTAAATTGAGCAACCAGTAGAGTTGATGATAGTTTAGGGCTTGGCAGGATCCAGAAACTAAAATACTCAAGGAAGATTATTGTGTTTGTGGGTGGATGGGCAACTAATTAGTAGGGGGCAAACCACTGGGGATAATTATTGACAAATGATAATTGACTCACTAAAAATGTAAAGGGAGAAGCCATGAGACACATAATAAACATAGCAGTTAAAATGCACACACACAAATTGACTAAAGTTCATAGCACCACTGAAATGATGCAACTTACAGGAATGATCAGTTTTTGTGAGTGGGGTTGGTTTCATAGCTTTTCCTGAAATCTGAAAGAGAGACAGCCTTGACTCGAGCTGAATATCCTGTTTAGTTCTACAGGTCAAAAACTGCTGCCAGCATCATAAAAGTCTTTTTTTCCATCCGTGAGTGCTATCACTTTCATGTCTTCAGTTAACCACATCTTTACCAAAGTAGAAACTGTCACATCACTGATGTTTGATGCACCCATTCAAAACTTGTTTACTTGGAGTAGAATTCTTATAACTTAAATATAGAGCTTTATTCCAGTCTGCATCTGCACTGGAACTATTTTTATGTGTGGATTTGTTTTTAAATCTTTGTACTGTTTTTAGGATGTGGATTTTTTTAAAAAAAGATAGAATTGTAGAGTTGGAAGCGATCCCAAAGTTCATCTAGTCCAACTCCTTGCAATGCAGGAATATGCAGCTGGATCAAACCTGCAATCTTGGCATTATCAGCATAGTGTTCTAACCAACAGAGCTATGTCCAAGTATCGGCCTCAGCCACAAAACTAATACTCAGAGCAATTAGTTTTGAGCATGTTTACTTGCATTAAAGTCCATATAGATAAGCATTTGTATATCGTATTGTTGTTGTATTGCTATGGTTGATGGCTGATGCAAATAAAGATTCATTCATTCATTCCATATAGCTAAAGTAGCACGTTGAAGTGGTTTGTGCATTAGGCCATAAAGGCATCATGGACAAGGGCTTCCAATATTCAGGTCAGGGAAAATATGAATGCAGGCAGACAGAAATTCATATATTTTATGGGTAATATTCAATAACTCATACTTAGAGTAGCTTCATTGACATCAATCAACGTAAGTCATGAATTACTGGATTGCAATCTTGGTGCTTTTTTAAAAATGTTATTTTTAAGTATAATATCAATGCATGACTGTATCATTTGTTGAATACCACTTTATTTGCACTGAAAACAACTCTAAAATATCTCATAAATACAATAAAATGTATGCAGGTTTACAGTGCCTTATTAAAGCTGATATTTATTTCTTGAATATTAACTAATTTGCACTGAAAAGGCCTCTAAAATGTAGCATAAATCATGTGTACAGGTTTACAGTGCAGCATGAAAGCTGATCACAACAGGAAGTATGACAGTTGCATATACTGTAGCTGAAAGAGATGAGAAATCCCAGGAACATCAGTCGTGATGGGGACTGATATGTATTATTTGTGTTGCCATACATTTTGATTTTGTTTGACAATGAAAAGAAACAAGGAGAGTTTTAATTTAGCCACTGCAGTACTAGGAAAAATCAAGTTTCAGGCTTCTATCAGCCCACCTGTCTTGGTTTCCTAGCCTTATTGACCTCTGTCTGCCCTTTAGATGACAGATTAGCTGTGAACATCCTTTATAAAAGGAAATAGTGTTCTATAAAATTCACACTATGGTTTCTAATTTAGCATCAGAGCCAGGACATCCTAAAATAAAATTTGAGTCAAAAATAGATCTGTGTGTGTGGCAGGGGAAACTGTCAGGGTTGAAAGCAAACCATTAATCTACTTAAAAGTTAGCTTAATTGTGAGAAAACATACACAAAAGGAGGGTTTGTGGCTTCTTCAGATGCTGTGTGTTTTGCTGATAGGGAGTAAAGCAAAACAAAAATCAAAAACAAAAACAGTATGTTTGCTATATCAAGTGTGATAAAGATGAGGCACCGTATAGCAAAACAGAAAGGTTTAAAACTCCACTCTCAGAACTGATCTTGCAGAGAGGACATGTCTTATAATTATGTGGTTGAAGTTTGTCTCTCTCCGAACGGCAATTTAAAATTGAAAGGTATCATTTGATGGAGCTTTTACACAGAATAATTTTGTTGGACTGAAATTGCTCAGAGTTTGCTTAAATTGTGTGAAATACATTTAAATACATTTGACCATGTTTGTGGTTCTTTATTGATGGCTAACTCAGCAACCTACAATATTGGTGCTGAACAATTAAATAAAAATGCTATCACCATTTTACCAGTCTATGTTATGAAAATGAATGATCAGATTGCCTTTGAGAACAATTGCTAATTGTAGGAAATGTCTGCCTCCTTGATATTGTCATCTTTTATGACATTTTGTTTCTTAAATTGTTTTACAATGTCTCATGCAATATTATTCAGCTTTATTGTAAAGTTGAATAGTATATGTGGCTAAAGGAATAGTTTACTGCCAATCAATATTCAAAACTGCATGGCAGTTATGCAAGAAAAAGTGCGGTTAAAGAAAGGTACAAATGAAAACAAGCAAATGAATTACATTTTATTCTTACAAAGTGATCTCATAGCAAGCAATTTCTGCATTATTTCTGCTCAAAAGAACCCATCTTCAAAAATATCAGTTAGCACTGGAGTCAGGAATCTAATGATGGATCCCCTCTTGTTCCCCAAAAGTATCTGGAACCAAAAAAAGTGATGTAGTCAGGATAAATTATTCAGACTACAGAATACACACCCATTTAACTTGTGCCTTTTATTTTAGCTGTGGTGTGTTTTTCACTAGTTGTGAAGCAGAATCAAGATAATTCTTGCAGTACTTTTCTAGGCCCTAGATCAGGTGTAGGCAAACTTGGCCCTCCAGATGTTTTGGGACTACAGTTCCAATCATCCCTGACCACTGGTCCTGTTAGCTAGGGATCATGGGCATTGTAGTCCCAAAACATCTGGAGGGCCGTGTTTGCCTATGCCTGCCCTAGATGAACATCTAGTCAAGCTGATCTGACCTGCACACAGCTGTTGAGCTGACAGTTGTGCCTTTTATTTTAGCACCTGTCTACTTACAGAGACAGGTGAATAACATGTCTCTATGGGATAGCTGACTAGCCAGAATCTGAACTAAATTAACAGAGCCATCCATACCCAAGATCCACTGGGATGAGAGAGTTTGGAATAGATGGAACTTGGGCTTGTCCCAGCTAAGCTCAGCTGACACAACTCCCTCATCACAGCTCAGAAAGGGATATGCCTACACAACTTCCTCAACCCAGCTGAGCTAAGGCTATGCTGACTCAGCCAGTGGTACTTAATGATGTACTTACCCCTGTTCCAAACCATTTTCAGTTCAGTCACATGAAACTTACATCAGCAAAAATGGGTGGTGTTGGTAAAATTCTATTTCCAAGGCTTGTTTCCTATCTACCAGGCTTGAGGTAGGATTTGGAATAGGGGTAACTAAGATTGACTTAACTTAAAAAGGTAAAGGGACCCCTGACCATTAGGTCCAGTCACGGACAACTCTGGGGTTGCGGCGCTCATCTCACTTTATTGGCCGAGGGAGACAGCGTACGGCTTCCGGGTCATGTGGTCAGCATGACCAAGCTGCTTCTGGCAAACCAGAGCAGTGCACAGAAACGCCGTTTACCTTCCCACCGGAGCAGTACCTATTTATCTACTTGCACTTTGGCATGCTTTCAAACTGCTAGGTTGGCAGGAGCTGGGACCGAGCAACGAGAGCTCACCCCATCACAGGGATTTGAACTGCCGACCTTCTGATCGGCAAGCCCTAGGCTCAGTGGTTTAACCCACAGCGCCACCCGTGTCTGACTTAACTTAAGCTGGTGTAAATTCCACTGCCTCACTATACAGTCATACCTTGTGTTGCATTAGGTTCATGTTGCGTCTTTTCGACTTGCGAACGTGGCAAACCTGGAAGTGTATACTTCCGGGTTTCACAGTGTGTGCATGCGCAGAAGTGCTCTATTGTGCTGCATGCGTGTGCATAAGCAGCGCTCTAGTTACAGACTTTTCAGGATGCAAACGGCACCCCAGAATGGATCGAGTCCATAACTAGAGGTACCACTGTACATGGGATTGTTCTGCCAGAAAGGCCATGCAGAGTTGGCAAAAATTGAAGGAAGCGAAAGGGGAAGTACTGTGTCTGATGGGGAAAGGTCAAGAGAACAATGGGGGATGTTAAAACTGGATGGTCAGTAGGTATAAGGAAAGGAACGGAAAAGAATGGCGAGGGCTTTGTTCCATCTTTTGGAAAGGCCTCCTCTTTTGCCCAATATCTTACAATGCCATTTTATGCAGGTGTCACACAGTGTTGATAACTGATAAAGAAATACAGTCATGCAAAGGTACCAGGAAGTCATCAGCAATTTTTTGCGAGCATATGGGGGGGGGGGGGAATATAGTTTAAGGAAAGAAAATAAGGTATAAAAAGCGGGAGAGAAAAGATAACAAATGTCAGGCAAATTAGGCAAGACACCATAAAAGAAACAGTGACCTCTGATCATATTGTGCTGCAACTCAACAATTAGCAGGTTCCACCAGGGGAGTAGAAGCTCGTGGTTGTGTGTAGCTCTAATTTTTTTAGGGTTTATACACTCCAATATTATTGCCAAGAGGGTCTGGCTGCATACAGACAATACATTTAACACTTGTGGCTTCTCCCAAGGAATCTGGAAACAGCATTTTATTCAGCAGGGAGCTACAATTCCCTGCACACTTAATGAACTACACCTCCCAGGATTCTTTGGGGCTGGTCATGTGGCTTAAGCACTTTAAATATATGGCAGGTATGTAGCTTCTCTGATAGCTTTTCTTGAGTTTGCTCTTGTATTTTATAACTGCTCAGAAAAAGTACCTGTGCTGAGAACCAGCAGGCAGCTGTTTATGTTTGTTTTGCAATTTTGTATTTGAGTGCAACAAATATGATTTTGACTTTTTAAAACAACAGCAGCAACACACTGAACAAATGTTAGAATTTCTTAGGAACTTAGAACCTTTGTGACAAATACATGACCTTCTTACGTCCTTATAATCAGATGATTGCATATCCCACTTTATTTATTTTCTTAGCATATCGAGACAGGGGAAACCTTGATTTTGTTCCCCCTTTGTTTGTCATTGTGTTAGATTGCAGATATTGGCTACATCTGTTTCCTGTGAAGGAAGCGTCACTGCTGCCTTTGTCCAGCAGGTGGAATACTTGCTGCGGTTTTGATAAAGCCAGAAATCCTAATGCGGCATTCTGATTTGTTTTTTAAAAATCAAATTCCTGAGGGGCACGTTTGACAAAGAAGCATGGATAAGGAATTTTTAGCTTTTTTCCAAGCACACTAACTGAGAAGACTGTGTGAGCCTAGAAAATGTGAGTATGAATGATATCAGGCAAAGCAGTGGATGAAAATATATGCCCTTGGTTTGACTGAGAACACTTGCCACTATTCTTTCCTTTGTTTCTTTCCATTTATTTTCTTTTTCTTTTTCTGTTTCCTCCCCCTTTTCCACTCTCTTCTCAAAGGTTTAACTGCACTTAAGGGGGGGGGGACTACTTAAATATATAAATAAATAAATATATAAATATATACTACTTAAATATATATATATACTGGAGATATTTGTAAAAAGAAATCAGTGACTAATCCAAACCACAACAAGGTGGTCTTAATTTTAAAATATTGTCTCCTCCCCCCTTTTTAAAGGACCCACATTGTTTATGGAAGGGACTCATGTGACACCATGTGTGAACTTACTTTTATTGTTTAAAATATTTTTAGACCACATTTCATTCAATCAGATTCCAAATACAATAGTATAAATAAGAATTAATTATACCAAATACAAGATGTACTAAGAAAATATTCCTAACAGAATGTCAGAATTGGAGGCAGCATTAAAATTATTAAAATTGTAAGACAGTCTAAGGCAATGCAACCATTTAAATTGCCTGGACAAATAGACACATTTTAACCTGGTGCTGGAAAGATTATAATGCCCACACCACATATTTTTTGGGATATTTTTCTTTTAAAAAAGAAAGAAAAACAATAGCTGGTGCAGCAGCCCCAATCCAGACAGAGGCCATGGTGGGGGTCATGTAGATTTAACCTCTTCTTCCTTGCCATTTTCCCAATTTGGATCATGCCCCCCCCATCTCCTATTTGGCATTGGAGAAAGGTTTCTATTCACACTGATGAAAGCTTTCTTGTCCATGTTAAATTTCACCCCATTCTTCTGTTATCCTATCTGAAAAACTCTCCCTCACTGCACATAGCAGCCATGATGAAAACGCTCCCCATGCCTGTAATTAATTTGTTTTAAAACAGCAACAACAAAAACCTGGTGTTCTTCCAGCGACACCTTTAGTGTCATATTGAATTTGGCTCTTCTTAAGTATAGTTTTCCCTCTGCCTCGCCTGTTTTATTTTTGTTCAGCCATGATCATGAGAAAAGCCCACATGCTTGGCTTCTGGCCACACTTCCCCCCCTATCCCGCACCCACACCCACCCACCAGATCCATGCAAACAGCACCACAGAGAAACAATGTCCATACCACAGTTGGTGTGGATTAGTGTTCTCTCTATTGCTACTACAGTAGTACCTCTGGTTAAGAACTTAATTCATTCCGGAGGTCTGTTCTTAACCTGAAACCATTCTTAACCTGAGGTACCACTTTAGCTAATGGGGCCTCACGCCGCCGCTGCACAATTTCTGTTTTCATCCTGAGGTAAAGTTTTTTAAACCTGAGGTACTACTTTTAGGTTAGCAGAGTTTGTAACCTGAAGTGTTTGTAACCCAAAGCGTTTGTAACCTGAGGTACCACTGTACATTAGTTTGAAGCCCATGCCACTTTCTGTGAAAGGTTTTGAGAGATATGGCCAAACATTACCACTGCAATATCAGTAGTGTGTTTTTTCCATTCGGCCTGTTCACATGCTCCCATTTCCCTACACACACATTTTGCCCTCTAATTTGTATTCCTACAACAGATAAATTCACTTGAATTGGATTGTAGCCAGTTACAGAGAATAGCAATCTCTAACAGTTATTTCAGTGCAAGGGCAGGTTTAGGGTTGTGCGAGCGCGACATACACACACTGGGTGCTGAGTTGAGGGGGGAGCCTTTTCAAAGCCTGGTAAGTGAGGCCTCCTTCTCAAAGACTAGTTAGTACTGTCCCAGTTTTGGGAAGGAGGTAGGAGGGCTCTAGGACCCTGCCAGAGCCTCACACCTGCTTCCCAAAGCCCCATGATTTCTTACTCTGCTTTGGGAAGGCAGCAGAAGGGCTGGGGGGGGGGCAATAAAAACTTTGGCCTTGCACAGGGCACCATATTACCCAAGTCCACCACTGTTCAACTATAACATTACTGCAACAGCACCCACCTGGTTTGTACTAATATCTCCCACCACCACCACCGTATGTAATTGCAAATGACGAAAAGCTGTGGCTACTCATATGTAGAGCTAATATAGCACCTGCTATGTGTGAAACCATAATTTCTGAGGGCCACTATTGCACACAGAATTGCAGAGTTGGAAAGGGGACCCAAGGATCATCTAGTCCAACCTCCTGCAATGCAGGAATATGCAGCTGTTCCATACAGGCATCAAACCTGCAGCCTTGGCTTTATCAGCACCATGGTCTAACCAACTGAGCTATCCAGCTGATATGTGTTTGGCATGTTGGAGACATGATGGAGACTACAATTCATACAGTTGGTATTTCCATGAACTTTCTGCTGAGCCAGAAGGGCATGCCACCGCCAGCTCCACATGCTCTTGTGGATGAGCACATAAGGAAACCAAGGCTGGCTGCATGAACAGGCCCAGCCTATCTGTGAAATCGTCGAAGCTGAAGCTGGCAGCTATGTAAAGCACTAGTTTTTAATTATTCACAGCTGAACAGAAGTGAAGTTATACCTAATTCTGATGTTGCCTTTATTGATGCATTCTACAGAAAGCATGATGCCCAAATTAGAAGTGTTTATTATGCATCTTTTCCAAGTGCAGGTGGAGAATTAGAAATGGATGAAACAGATGTCTGCTGCAAGATAAAAACTTCAGCAATTATTTCTATTTTAAATCAGCCTTAATTGGATGTGGAAGTCAGTGAACGTTCTTTATAATAGCGTTTTAAATGTATTGTTTAAGCAAAACTTTTATTTGTGGAGATCAGCACTTTTAAAAAAATGTTTATATGATGTACATATATGACACATCTGCAGAGTTTATAAGGGGATATTTAGAAGACTTACCAGTGGTGAATGAAAACTGCTCAGTAGTTTGGATAATTTGTTGAAACAAACTCATTAATATAGCATGTGTGAGGGAGAGAGGGAGATATGCTTAGCTCCTCCAGTTTTTGGGGTGGGTGGTATTTCATAGATAATGGGAAGCAAGATGTGTGCAGTGACAATTGCTCTTACCAGGGATTTTATTTGCTGAAACTCTTTCCTTCATCCGCCTCTGCTGGTTCACATTCACATATACAGTGGTGCCCCGCAAGACGAATGCCTCGCAAGACGAAAAACTCGCTAGACGAAAGGGTTTTGCGTTTTTTGAGCTGCTTCGCAAGACGAATTTCCCTATGGGCTTGCTTTGCAAGACGAAAAACGAAAACGTCTTGCAAGTTTGTTTCCTTTTTCTTAACACCGTTAATACAGTTGCGACTTGACTTCGAGGAGCAACTCATAGAACGCGGTGTGGTAGCCTTTTTTGAGGTTTTTGAAGACTTTGGTGATTTTTGAAGCTTTCCCAAAACTTCTTTTGCAGCCATTTGGTAAGTTAAACTTTTAAAACTTTTTTGGGGGTTTTTGGATTTTGGGTTGGGGTGTTTGGAATTCAAGGACTTGGTGTTGGGGAGGGGTTTGCAAGAATCTGGAAGCTTGTGTGTTTTTTTCCTGCATTTTTATGATTTTTTTTTTTTTTTTTTTAAAGCAATTTATTGGGTTTTACAATAAAAGTAAACATAATAAACAATATAACATTTATCTTAACATATTTTCACATTTTCTTTGGACTTCCTCACATCTCCCGCTCCCACTTTCATCGTTGTAACATTTTGTCAGCAATTTATCATCTTATTTATTTAAATTCTTGTATCCCTTCTATATTTCATAATCTTATAATTCTCAAAAGGAGCTAAATTTTCACAGTCTTACTTATTTTCTTGAAAACTTCTAAATTTAGTGGTGCTCAGTTATTTTAATCTAGCATCTTATTTAGCATTCACTCAAATTACAATACTTTTGTAAATAGTTCTTAAATTTCTTCCAGTCCTCCTCAATCCTCTCTTCTCCCAGGTCACGGATTCTGCCAGTCATTTCAGCCAGTTCCATGTAGTCTATCAGTTGTATCTGCCATTCTTCCAGTGTGGGTAGATCTTGAGTTTTCCAATGTTTGGCAAGAAGTATCCTTGCTGCTGTTGTTGCATACATAAAAAATGTCTGGTCCTTCCTTGCCACCCCTTGGCCGACAATACCCAAAAGGAAAGCCTCTGGTTTCTTAGTGAAGGTATATTTAAATACCTTTTTCAATTCATTATAAATCATTTCCCAGAACGCCTTCACTTTAGGGCAAGTCCACCAGAGGTGGAAAAACGTTCCCTCACACTCTTTACATTTCCAACACTTATTATCAGACAGGTGGTAAATTTTTGCAAGTTTGACTGGGGTCATATACCATCTATAAATCATTTTCATTACATTTTCTTTCAGAGCGTTACATGCAGTAAATTTCAATCCATTACTCCACAACCTCTCCCAGTCCTCAAACATGATATTATGCCCAATGTCCTGTGCCCACCTTATCATAGCCGATTTAACCATTTCATCTTGTGTATTCCATTTCAACAGCAAGTTATACATCCTTGAAAGTACCTTGATCTTTGGTTCTAGCAATTCTGTTTCTAATTTCGATTTCTCCACCTGGAACCCTAGTTTCTTATCATTTTTAAAAACTTCTTTAATCTGAGCGTAATGTAACCAATCTCGCACTTTGTCTTTCATTTTCTCCAAACTCTGCAATTTCCAATTGTCTCCATCCTTTTCTAATATTTCCCAATATTTTGGCCATTTAGCCTCCATATTGGGTCTTTTTCGGGCCTTGGCTTCCAAAGGTGAAAGCCACCTTGGTGTTTTATTTTCCAGCAAGTCTTTATATTTTGTCCAGACATTAAACAATGATTTTCTGACAATATGGTTCTTAAAGGCCTTATTTGCTTTAACCTTGTCATACCATAAATATGCATGCCATCCAAAGGCATTGTTAAACCCTTCCAAATCTAACACGTCAGTGTCTTCAAGAAGTAGCCAGTCTTTTAGCCAGCAGAACGCTGCGGCTTCATAATACAACTTTAAGTCTGGCAGGGCGAAGCCCCCTCTTTGTTTTGCATCGGTTAATATCTTAAACTTAATTCTGGGCTTTTTGCCCTGCCAGACAAACTTAGAAATGTCTCTCTGCCACTTCTGAAAGCACTCCGTTTTGTCCAAAACCTGAAGTGTTTGAAATAAAAACAACATCCTTGGCAATACATTCATCTTGATAGCAGCAATTCGGCCTAGCAAAGAAAGTTTCAATTTTGACCAACTATCTAAGTCTCTCTTGATTTCTGTCCAACATTTTTCATAATTGTCCTTAAATAGACTTAGATTTTTTACTGTTATGTTTACCCCTAGGTATTTTACTTTTTTAACCACATTAAGTTCCGTCTCATTCTGAAACCGTTCTGACTCTGTATCAGTCAAATTTTTCCCCAAAACCTTAGTTTTCTGTTTATTTAGTTTAAATCCAGCCACCCGACCAAAATCATTAATCAATTGTAATACCCTTTTCGTACTAGGCTCTGGCTTCTGCAAGGTCAAAACCAGGTCATCTGCGAAAGCTTTTAATTTATATTGTTTCTGACCGACCTGAATTCCTTCCACCAACCGATCCCCTCTAATCATGTTCAATAGCACTTCCAGAACCGAAATAAATAACAAAGGGGAAATAGGGCAACCTTGTCGTGTCCCTTTTTCAATTTTAAACTCTTCTGTAACCACATTATTAACTATCAGTTTAGCTTTCTGTTCTGAATATATCGCCTCAATCCCATTCTCAAAACCCCGTCCCACTCCCATCTCTTTTAAATTTCCCATCATAAATTTCCAGGAGATATTGTCAAAGGCCTTCTCCGCGTCTATAAAGATTAAAACTGCTTTTGTATTTATATCTGTTTGCAAAAGTTCCAAAATGTCAATAATGTTCCTTGTATTAGCAAACAGATGTCTACCTGGGAGAAAGCCGGCCTGGTCCTTGTGAATTACTTCATTTAAAACTTTTTTAAATCTATTTGCCAAAATGTCTGCAAATATTTTGTAATCCACATTTAAAAGAGAGATGGGACGGTAGTTCTTAAGTTGTGTCTTTTCAGCTTCCGACTTTGGTATTAATGTGATAAACGCTTCCTTCCACGACTCCGGTGCCCTCTTCCCCTCCATAATTTCATTGCTGACCTCCATCAAAGGTTGTATCAAATAGTCTTTTAATGTCTTATAATACTTGGAGGTCAGCCCATCTGGTCCTGGGGATTTGCCAAGTTGCATGTTCTGGATGGCTTGTTCGATCTCCTGTCGTGTTATTTTAGAATTCAGGATTGTCCTATTTTCTTGTGACAATTTAGATAGTCCGTTTTTTGCCAAAAATTGTTTAATCTCAACATCGTCTTGCGGCCCTTGAGTGTATAATTTTTTGAAATATCTCTGGAAACACTTTCTGATATCCACTGGATTCTGAATGTTTTTTCCATCAACCTCTAAGTTTGTAACAGTATTTAATCTTTGTCTTCTCTTCAACTGCCAAGCTAGCAGTTTTCCACATTTATTCGCCGACTCAAACGTTTTTTGTTTCATTAATTTAACCTTCCATTCAATTTCCTGATTTATCAATTTAGAATATTGTGTTTGATAAAGTTTAATTTCTCTCAGAGTTGGCTGTGACTTCGGATTCACTCTTAATTTCTTCTCTAATTCTTTTATTTTATCCAAGATCTTATCTTTTTTCTCACTTTGTATTCTTTTCTTTACTGCATTCTGTTGTATCAAGAATCCCCTCATTACAGCTTTGCTTGCGTCCCAGATTATTCTTTTTTCCACCATATTATTCATGTTTATCTCAAAATAGTCCTTCAAGACTTTTTGGGCCTTCTTGGTAATTTCCTGATCTCTAAACAAATTGTCATTCATCTTCCATCTAAAGGATCCAGTTGGTAATAGTGTCATATCCATCTTTACTGCATTATGGTCGGAACAGGTCTTTGGGCAGATTTCCACTTTTCTGACCTTAGGTGCCAGGCCTCTAGAAATCCATATTTGGTCGATTCTTGTCCAGGTCAGTTGGGCTTCAGAAAAGAATGTTCCCTCTCTTCCTAGTGGGTTCTTTGTCCTCCAGATGTCAATCAAATCCATATTGTCTGTCATTTCAAAAAAGGTTTTAGGTAGTCTGCCGTCTTTTGTGACATTTTGACTTTGTGACTTGTCCATGTTAGTTGATACGACCCCGTTCATATCTCCCATCATTATGATGTTGTTGTAGTCCAGATAATCCAGCATTGTGTCCTGCAGCTTCTTGTAAAATTCCGATTTCCCTTCGTTAGGTGCATAGATTCCTAATATCAACAATTTCTCTCCTTGATGTTGTATCTCAATTGCCAAAATTCTTCCATGTTCATCTTTAAATAAGAATTTAGGTGACAGGCTCTCTTTCGCATATATCACCACGCCTCTCTTCTTAACTTTGTCCGACGATATAAATTCCTGGCCCAATCTTTTATTTATTAACACTTTTCTGTGGAGCCTTGTCACATGTGTTTCCTGTAGGCAAATAATGTCCAATTGTTCTTTTTTTAATATATGAAATATTTTCTTCCTTTTTTCCGGAATGTTACAACCATTAATATTCCAGCTCAACAGTTGCAGAGACATCCTGAATTATCTGGTTATTTTTCAAGGGGTGGTATCCTGTTCTCAGGATCTTCAGGTTCCACAGGTGCTGGTGTTGGTACTGGCGTTGCCTCAGGCCCAGAAGGTAGTTCAATTCCTTTTTGAAGGTCCTCTCCGTATGTAGACAGGAATTTGTCTCTCTCTTCCAGTGTTCTTACTTTGACCTTTCTCCCTCTAAAGGTAAAAGATATTCCTTGGGGAAATTCCAACCTGAATGGAATTGCGTTGCTCCTTAGTAGTTTAGCAAGTTCAGAATAGGCGGCTCTAAGATCCAGCAGTTGTCTTGGGATATCTTTATAGATTTCAATTCTTCTATCCAAAACCTCCAGTGACTTTACGTAATGTAGGCCCAAAATCTTATCCCTTTCCTCCTTTGATCTCAATGTTATCAAACAGTCTCTGGGCCTCTCCTTCTTTATGAATCCTCCAAGTCTGAAAGCTGACACGATTTTAAAGTCCTTTTCTTCCAAATTCCAGAACTTGGAGAATTCTTTGGTCAAAAACTCAGTTAGATGTCCTTCTTCTGCCTCTTGTAATGATCTAATCCTCAAGTTATTCTCACGATTTCGCAGTTCTATCATAGAGAGATAAATCTGATGTTCCCCAACTTGTTTAGTGAGTGGTCTTACCTCTTGCTCTAAATTTTCTAATTTTTGTCTGGTGTCCTCAGCCAATTTCCGATTTTCTGCTGAGGCCTCCGTTAACTGTCCAATTGCTTGTGTGTTCTGTACCACTTGTGTAGTTAGTTTATTTAGACATTCTGTATTTTTGTCAATCTTTGCTGATTGCACATCTACTTTCTTGTCCAAAGCTTCCAATTTTTCAAAAATTTTGTCTAGAACAGAAACAGATACTCCTGAGGCCATATCTTCCAATTGTAACTGCTCTGCTTCACCCTCTCCCTCTACTTCTGAGGGCAAAGTAGGTACAGATGATCTACGTGTCTGCGAGGCTGAGGTTAGAGTTGTTAAAGTTGTTTGTTTAGCTCTCCCTCTTTTTCTTGTGCCACTCATTCCAACGTTATCTGTCAGTCAAGGTCACACTGAGTTATTCCCATGGGAATGGAAAGGCCCAGAGCAAGCAAACAACAAGGGAATCGAAAGTAAAATGTACATGTAAAGTCACTGTTTTAATCCAATCCTCTAGAGGGAGCTTAAAATGTCATTCAGAGTCTAATTTAATGTCCAAGAACCTTCAAATACAAATGTTTAGCAGAGTTTATAAATGGTCACTTTGTTACAGACAGTGCTTATTTCTCTCCAAAAAGAATGTTTCAAATTTAAAAGGTCTCAATACCCTCAGATTGTTGCAAGTTCCAATATACAGTATCCAAATCTGCAGTACTGACAGCTCCCTTAGTGCTCAGGCAGCTCCTGACTCTGGGTTTCACCTTCTAATTTGTAATCCAATAAAAGGAGGAAAGTCAAGTGCAAGTAATAATCCCAAATCTTTAGCTTAGAGTCTTTACTTTAAGATGCAAGTTCAATAGATGCTTAGATCTGTAAAGCTTAGAATCTCTTTCATTCAGCCTCCACTCCTCCAGCTGATTGCTTTTTTCAAGTTCAATGGCTGCGGAAGACGGACTTCCTGTTTCCACGTCTCTCCGCTTTCAGCCAAGTTCAAGCCAATTTAGATTTTTCCTTTAAAGTCTCTAATTTCAAGTGATTCAGTCTTTTACTCACAAGTTAGTTGCTTTTCGTCCGAATCCGTAATTTGGCAGGAAAAGGGATCAGCGCTCACCGGCAGCAGCAGCGCGGCTTCGCTCCACAGGCTGTGAAGCAGCTCTCAGCGCCGCAACCCCCCTCCACGCTCCGGAGCCCCTTACGGGGTTCCTTTAGCGCTTGGAGGGTCGCTCAAGGCGCCCACCGAGCCTCAAGACCCCAGGCTCTTGCTGCCTGGGGTTTTCCAAAATGGGTCTCCGCTTCGCCGTAGCGGACGACCCGTTGTCTGCGGAGCCTCCTCTCCCGTTCAGAAGAGGACCGCCATTGCCGTTCGCGCCGCCCCCGGAAGTCCATTTTTATGATTTTCTGTGACCATTGGGCCACTCTGCTGTTTTTAAAACAAATTTCTGGATTTGAATTTCTGTGTGGTGGGTGGCTGGGGGAACAGTTGGGGAGGGGGTTCTTCAGCAAGAAGCAAAGAGTGGAAGAGGAACCTTCTTCGAGTTGTCCCCCAGAGTCTTAGAAAATGTACTGTACACTTTGTTGATTTTTAAATGTTTTTCTGTCATGTTTAGAAACTTAATTTATTGTTCCTTCAATTTCTGAAATGCTCTTTACAGTATGTGTGACTTTAAAGAGCACTTAATAAACTCTTGTTGTACCAAATTTGGCTTTGTTTGGACTTTTTTTGACCATAGGAACACATTAATTGAATTTCAATGCATTCCTATGGGATTTCGTGCTTCGCAAGATGAAAAATTCGCTAGACGAAAAAACTCGCGGAAGGAATTAATTTCGTCTTGCGAGGCACCACTGTAATTTTATGTGGCTTGAAATCCTGAATTGTAATTGCTGCAATTAAGAGGTAGTAAGTCCTCATGCCCTCAAGCTGATTTCTTTCTGAATTACTAGAAACCTGAAACCCTTTTTGTTGTTTGTTACCTGCAGTCATTATTATCATATCACATGACAGTTTTTTGCTTTTGCTGTAGCTGATGAGGATGGTTATTCATTTGGAACTGGCTATTATATCACTGAAATACAGTATTTAAAAATTTCTATTAGAACATTTCTATTTATTTCCCCATGGCTTCTGAACTATCAGATTTTGCCTTTGCTGGGATCATATATCAATGATATGTGACACTTTCACACATTCACAGACATTTCCAAACAACAACAGGAGGCTCACACAAAAATGTGGACTTTTTTTTTCATTAAAAACAATAGGACTTTGGGACAGAAGACACATTATGATAAAGTAGTTTTGACATGCATGTTTATTTTTTGTACTTTTTTGCAATTACTCCAACCCCCTTCTCTCTCCCAATAAGGATTGGGATTACATCAGTGGAGGAGCTTTCGAAACACATTATTCCTATGCAATGATCACAATGTACCATTTCTTCATATGGACAGCTAAGACTACAGCATTACCTTTAGAAAATAAAAAGGTAAAGGGACCCCTGACCATTAGGTCCAGTCATGGCCGACTCTGCGGTTGCGGTGCTCATCTTGCTTTATTGGCCGAGGGAGCCAGCGTACAGCTTCCGGGTCATGTGGCCAGCATGACTAAGCTGCGTCTGGCAAACCAGAACAGTGCACGGAAACACCGTTTACCTTCCCGCTAGAGCGGTACCTATTTATCTACTTGCACTTGGACATGCTTTCGAACGTTGGCAGGTTGGCAGGAGCAGGGACCCAGCAACGGGAGCTCACCCCGTCGCAGGGATTTGAACCGCCGACCTTCTGATCGGCAAGCCCTAGGCTCTGTGGTTTAACCCACAGCACCACCCACGTCCCTACATTTAGAAAATAGTATACCCCTTTCACCTAGTCAAGCATTCTGATTCAACCAGCAGCTCACAAACAAGGTGTGGAAATGCCGCTCTTTCCATTTTTGTCTCCAGTGGAAGTCAGAGTTATACTTCCTTTGAAACAGCTGCAGTTTGTGAGGGATACAATAGGTTGGAAAAAGGGTAGAACTGCAAGACTGTTCACACCACAGAGAAGCATGTCCTCTGGAGCACAGTGTAACTTACTTCCAAGTAAACATCCACAGGACCAGACCACACTGCTGTGATCCTAAACACAGTGGCTTGGAAGTGCATTCTACTGAAGATCTGCTAAATGTATTTAGGACTGTGGCATCAGTGAGTCTGTAGGTGTAATATTCCTGTAGTATTGATCCTGCTGATGTTTAATTCATGTACCACATTGAGGAGAATGACTACAGCAATAATCGGGAAATAATACACAGTTCCTCTGTTGATAGAAGCTTGTTTGTTGTTGCTATAGGTAATGCTGCCATTAACACTGTGTCAACATCAACACACTTGCACAAGGCGAGTGTCTACAGTGTATCATAGCAGCACAGGTGAGGTGAGAGCTGCAGTTCTACAGAAACATCTTGCAACTTTGATTTTTTAAGAAAGTTCTTCCCTACAGCTTCCTATATTATCTCAAAGAGCTTCAAACCTGTAAGTGGTTTCTAATTTAAGTGCATCCTGGGAATGTCAGGTACATACTTAAATATTTATCTCAGTGAATTTATTGTGGCCACATTTGGATACTAGGGAGCGAGCTGTTCTGTGATTACTTTGGGTTGTGACGGCTTCATTACATATGTTTGTGGTATTTTTGTTCTTTGCCTGGCATTAGATTAATATTTGTGTCAATCTTAGGAAGGACTGAGAATGTTTAAAATGAGGCAAGTGCATCCTTATCCTAAACATGACTACAGTAGTCATGCTTGGTCACACTGGTTGGTCCAACCAGTGTGACTATGAAATACAATGAAGTACAAGGATTCAGAAATGTAATACCCTAGTACTTAACAACCTATTTTTCCTTTCTCTTGCATAAAATGGGCTGTGTTGTTGGATATATGTATGTGTATGTGTACACACACACATGCAGACACACACACGTTTTTATCATAAAGATAAATTTTGAGGGATCAGCTTGCAGTGTGATTAATCAGAGTAAACCTGATATGGAGCCAAGAGTCCACCCATGGCTATTTTAGACCACTGGTACACTGTGGAATGTACTGAAAATACTGCAGTCTAACTTAACAAATGCCAACAAAAGGCAGATAAAGTCATGGGGCAGAATTCAACATTGCACTATGGTGAGCATTCTGTCAACCCAAGCATTGCAGCTTGCCTGAGAGAATGATCTCCCCTCTTTTCTATGCATCCTGTCCTAGGGGTTCTCCTGTTTCCCCAAGAGCCAATTTTGGGGGATGCAGAGGAGGGGGGGATGATGGGAGGTGCAAGCCTCATTGCAAAGCAGAAACCCTCATGCCCTGACAGGACTCATTAGGTCAGAGGTCGGCAACCTAAGGCCCATGGGCTGGAAGTGGCCCATGAGGGTCGCTTAACCGGCCCATGAGCCACCCCCAAACCAAGCCGCCCACTCGGCGAGTCCTCACACGCTGCGCTAAACCGGTGCAGCATGGCATGGGGACTCTCTTCTGTGGCTCCGGAAATCGCTTCTGCACATGCCTAGACGCCGAAAATCACATCTGCACATGTCCACGGTGCTGGAAATCACTTCTGTGCATGCCCAGATGCCAAAAATTGCACGTGCGCAGAAGCGATTTTCAGCATCTGGGCATGCACAGAAGCGATTTCTGGTGCTGCAGACATGCGCAGGCACGATTTCCGGTGTCGCACTGTGCCGGTCTGGCCCACGAAGGATCTCTGAGGGAGTGATCTGGCCCACGCCCGGTAAGCCTTGCCAACCCCTGCATTAGGGGAATCCCACCCAAGGCAATGACTTTTTTAATGCCAGTCCAAGAATCACTATTGCAATTATACTTGTGGTGCAGCTGGCTTAATGTTCAATCCCAAAAGTTGTTAAACCACAAAATTTATATTTAGTATGTGACAGACCACCACTACCACCCTAAAACTGTACAGAGTCAGAAAAAAAGACATTACTGCAGCTTCTCTTATGGCAAGAACACCAATACAAAATACTGTGGACTAGGGTGTTATTGCACTGCATTCAGTGGGCCCATACCTTGCATTGATGGAGACTTGAGTCAAGAAACAAATAGCTAATACTTTGCTTGGTTTCATTTATGAATATTTTGTTGCTATTATTGTGATGCAATTTATTTCCCAAAGGAGTGTCCCTTATTTACATGCCCATGCAATCATTTGCCCTTCTTTGTTTTCTGACACAACTGCCAAGTTGTAATCCCTGATGACTTTTTCTACTATTTGCACCATGGCAATACTCCTCCAGATTTTGTTTATACGCATTCCACTGCCTTGGTACGGTATCACATAGGTTAGTAAGAACACACAGTGTCCTTAGAAACTGTAAACTGAATATGAAATCATGGTGGGTTCTTTGTTTCTGATTGACTTAAGCATTGTTAAGGTTCCTTGAGCATGACCCAGATAGTCAACAGTTGTAAGAAAATGATAGGGCTTAAGTTAAATTCTATCAATATGCAAGGGGAGCACTCGTCCTTGTCATGTTTATACAAGTGAAATTCACATTAATACTTGAGGTTTAATTTTTGTAAAATAAGGGGGGAGGGGAAGACTAACCTAGCTGCAATCCTCTGTGCATCACTCTCACTTGGGAGTAAGCCCATTGAACTGAAAAGAAATTGTTTCTTAATAAACGTGCATAGGTTTGCACTGGAAGCTGGGAACATGATAGCCAGAGTCATATAGGCGGCTCCCTTTTTGTAGAATGCTTTCCTCAGGGAGTTTCAGCTGATGTCTTCATTATATATGTTTTGGTGCCAGGCAAAAACATTCCTCTTTAACCAGGCCTTTGATTGACTGACATCTAGTGCTCTTTTAAAATGTGTGCAGGGTGTGTGTGGGTTATTATTATTAACAATTATTATGTATTTTATGTTTTTATATTGTGATTTTATCTTGTCAACGGCCCTGAGACCTGCAGGTATAGGGCAGCATGCAACTTTAAGAAATAATAAGAATAAGAATAAGAATAGCCTTGACTACCTTTGTGATCTAGATAAATAGAGGAGATCCTGCCCCAAGTTCCTTTCAATACATATTTATGGATGAGACCCAAGGAGGTGTTATTTTTGGATTAACTGCTGTAGAATACAAATGTGAGTTTGTGTGTGTGCTGCATTAGTTCACAGCTTACCACAGCAGGGGCTTTCTATCCTGTCAAGTGGCAATAAAGCCTGATAAAGGCCTGCTATTCTTGGTGCATCCTATTATAGAAAGAAAAAGTGTCAGGCCTACCCATCGGAAGACCATGCCACAATGTATGCAAATAGGTTCCCTTAAGCCCCCTCATACTCAGTTACCTGCAATGAAAGATGTATGTGACAGACATTGGGGTTGGTGTATTCGGGGTGAACTTGTTCATGCACCTTTAAAAAAACACCACAGTCTGGCCATCCTGTTCCTTTGATAGCTTTCTTTTATACTGTGCTATTCTCTATGTGAGGATGCTCTCATTCCAAATCTAAATGAGCATCTATTGGGTTTCTTTTCTTAACTGTCCTTTCAATCAGCCAGTTGTTGCTTGGTGAGTCCGATTGCTGCTTGCTGATCAAAGCTCACAAGTTTGACATGGCACCGTTTTGCCAAAAATTCTGTGGAGAGCACATACACTTTGTTCTGGCAAGGAAAAGCCAATCTGCAGCAGACAACAATACATTTGTGCTTTACTTTTCAATTTATCCTGACCTTGACTGTGTGAGCAGTTCTTCCAGAATATGTGAAGCTCATCTTTAGATTTAATTTAATTCCTAACAGTCACATGTGTTTCTTTTATGAAACCTTTAAACATTCCCTGCCGCCTTTCTAGAAAAGAAAGACTGAGGTAAAACTTCAACTTGTTTCTTTCAATTCTTCTGAAAACATGGGAAATATTTTCCCTCTGGTGTGTGTGTGTGTGTGTGTGTGTGTGTCTGTGTGTGTGTGTCTGTGTGTCTGTGTGTCTCTGGAATCCCAAAGGACTGCTTTGTTGCATAGCAGACTTCCAGGTAAACATATTTTGTAACATGTTTATCTTTTATAGCATTATATCTTTAAATGCTTTTCTGTTCTTCTTGGAACTCGGAAATCTCTTAGGCTTTTAATTTTCCTGTTCTCACACCTGTTTCTTCTAGACACTTTTAAAATGATGATTATAGATATCTGAAAAATCCTTTGGTTGAATTTTAAAGAATTCAGCAAGTTGGGGAAAATAGACATTGTTATGGTTTCAGAAAAGTTGGCATTGATGTGACTGGAAAATGTTCAGAAACTAAACAAAGAACTTTCAAGAAGAAATCTAGTTTGTGATTTTGCCAACCACTAGCATGTGGTCCGCAGAAGGTTGCCCAGAAAGGAATGAAGACTTGGGACTCAGCTACATTATTAAAGAAACAGCAATTTGAATGTGCTATAAACATGCAACACCTGATTGTGCCAGAGAGCAGGAAATTTTGAAACGCGGTTTTCCATAGGGATTTCTTTATTTTGTTATAACTATCTAATTTCTGGCTTATTTTTAGCATCTTTTCCTGTATCTAGATCCATCCCTGGGCTGAGAAAGGTTTCCCATACCTGATCTATGTAAGGTGAGTGGGGCTTTCAAGCAAAATAGCTGTTTCTAAAAGTGCTTATCAAGTGACTAGTTTTATGTAACTTTAGGCAAATGAAGTACCTTTCCTGACATGTATATATGTGTATATGTGGCTTATTTTGCTTAAAAATATTGATACCCCAACTTCCCTCACATAATGTAAGGTGTCTTACAAAAATAGCAAAATACAACACAACTATAGCAGCATCAGTACATTACCATTGAGATTCATTTTTTGGAAAAAAGTGACTAACGACAGCAACAGCAATTAATAACAGAAACACCAGCAGACAGTTTAAAAGCAACAGCTTTCTAAGGCTGCCTGAGATCCTTTGGAAGGGCCAGTGCCTTAGTACCTTGAGGGAAGATGGTTGTTTGCTTCAAAATGAAGGACAGACTTGAGACAGAGGCTCCCTTCTGTCACAATTCTTTCTATTCTACTCTGTCCTTTTTATTGTTGGATCTGAGAAAGTTCCTGTGCAATCTTCTGTAAACCTATTTGGGAATAAACCCATTTAAGTGTTTGGGAAGTACTTCTGGGTAAACATACATTAAGAATGGGCAGTAAGCGTGGCAGCCACAGAGATAAAACTCCAGTTATATTTACATCTTTTGTCTTCAGTCACAGATAGGTTTTTATTTCTAGCTCTTGGCAGTCAAAATGGTGCTAAAATTAGAGAGGCTTTAATAGGGGGAAAAAAAAATTAAGACAGTTCAAAATTGAACTACTGCCGTGCTGTACTTTGTACAATTTTGGCATCCGCCTGCCACATTATTATGGCCATATATTACAAAGGAAGCTGCTGAAAGAGCCAGATGACTTCATTAGGTTTAGATAAGTCACTCATCACCTTTCCTTTTCCAGGCAGTGAGGCACACAGCAGTTTGAATGGCGTATTGGCTTTGCCTTTCATTCGTTTTTTTCAGAGGGATCCTGGCATAGCTGTCAACCTTCCCTTTTTTTGCGGAAAATTCCCTTATTTCAGCGCCATTTCCCGCTGCTATCCAGGATTGTTAGATATCCCATAGACTGTCTCCGGGACAGGTAAGGCTGCTGATCCCTTATTTTCAAATCTGAAAGTTGACAGCTATGCTGCTGATCCCTTATTTTTGAGGCTGCTGATCCCTTATTTTCAAATCTGAGAGTTGACATCTATGGATCCTGCTCTTAGAGGATGTGATGTTTATTTGAATGGGAATCCTTTACAAGCTGGAGTGTATAAGAGGGTTAGGTCTGCCTACTGTTTTTATAAACCCCCAAATAACAGTTAGCATAGGAAGCAAACTGACATGACAGAAGCTGGGTTGGGCCTACATATAGTCTCATCCTTTCTGCTCACAAGGGCACGATGCAGCCGCCTCTCCCCAAGTATTGCCATGATAAGTGCGCACTGCAGTGCCTCAGGTCAATGAACCACAGGACTGGATGGAATAGTATGTCATTCCCTTCCATAATAGCCAAATCCTCCTCCTGCCAGTGAGCTGCAACACATGGAGGCCTACTCTAAAAATAAAGTATAGTGCTAATTGGCCATATGGATCCCATAGATACACTAGTCTGCCCTTTGAGCTGCCAAAGATAAGCAGACATATTTTTGCTAATTATCTTTTAGTTAATAATGATTTGACAGCTGACTTACGATTTTTTTATTGTCAATTTATTTTCACCATGTAAAAATAGGAAAAGCCCTGCTATTAAGTAGATGCTTGCATATATGTAAAGTTAGCTAGGCCATTACTCTCTAGAGCTCCTAGACTATCATGCAGAGTTGAGAGTTCATAACGCACAGTAATAAATTAGTTTTGACATTCACATTCCTTTATAAATGTGGCTGTAGTAAGCACAAAATGAAAAAAAATGGTAAAGTCTACAAGTGAAAACATTGGGAAGTGATTTATCTCAGCAGGGAAGGAGCTAATCATTTTTTCCACTTTTTATCCGGAAACTTATGGATTTAATTTCTTAGATAAGTCTTTGGCACCCTTAGGCAAAACTGAATACAAAGCAGCAAAAGTCTGGTGGGTGGAGACAGAATTAGTCAGAGCTTTCACAAGAGCAAGTTTGATCATCTGTTAAAAATAGTTTTCTTGATGAACTTAAGTGATAAAGATATTTTTACTTATCACAGCAAGAAGGCCTTTCAATTTATCTTGAATATAGAACTAGCATCTCTAGAGCTGCAGAATTAGGAAGCACGCACATACATATACATATACACATACATAATTACATTTAAATATGGGATACCAGTGTATATATGTTTGAGGATGATGTCCACAAAAATCTGAGACATAATTCATAACAAACATTCCCTCTCTCTCTCTCCTTACATTTATATCTCACTTTCTTCCATCATGGAACCCAAGGTTACATGCAAATGGTTCCTAGGTGATCTCCCATCTGGGTACTGGTCAGACCCCAAACTGCTTAGCTTCCACAAGGTGGTGTTCCCCTGTGCCTGGGACCAAATTCTAACAAACATAGATCGCAGAACTATAGCTGTAACCAATAGCTATAACATACAACTCAATTTTCTATAACCACTGACAAGTTTAAATGGGAAGGGACAGTGGTTCTGTGATCTATGTTATGACCCAAATTTCACATAAGGCAACATTTGAGCAAATTTAGCATGACATCTGTTATGTACTGAAGTTCTCACCCTGGGCCAGCAGGGGGATACTATAGATAGTTATGCAAATGAAGGATCGAAAGTGACGTTCAGTGATTGGATAGTTTTAGAAAGTTGTTACAGTAACAAGGTACTGGAGCTCTATATAAGCAGGCTGACTGAGCCCTTCAGTTCAGTTCTGTTCTGGCATCTGAATAAAGAAGAGCTGTTTGAAGAATTGCTGCGTCGTCTGATATGTTCACCCACAACTTAACAACATCTGAGAAAATTTTGGCAGAAGCCAGAAAAGTTTTGGTAAGAGTAACAAAAACCCTGGAGGTTGTGCTAGCCTGCAGGACTGGACATGCCATCCAGTGTAATAAAGCATTTTCCTTCAAATGACACATGGGGGTAGAGAAAGGCAAGAATTTTTGTTTTAATGGGTCTGCAAGGCTTTTTAAAACAACCCTAGCTATTCGTGTCTGAGAGAGTGTGGGGTGGGTGAATACCATTTTAACTCTGCTTGAGGTACCAAGTGTATTGGGCCAGCACTGCTCACATGCCTGGGTTCACTGCATTTCACCTTAACCCAAAATTCACCTTGAGTTGCATGGTTTGTCTTCAGGCAAATCACTTCAGGAATCTTGTGGGTAGCCAACAATTCTAGAAGGCAAGCAGAATTTCCCTGTTTTCCCTTACACTCACATTAGAACATATGGTGGAATTTAATATAGCACTAAGATGTACAAGCATTGCAGCTTGCCAGAAGGAATGATCTGACCTTTCTCTCACCACCCTGTGCTGCTCTTGGGCATTCTCCTTGCGCATTTTTTTTTGGGGGGGGAGATTGGGGGGGAGAGGAGGGGAGATGGAAAGCCTGGTTGGGCAAGTGAGAGTGATTTATCTCAGCAGGGAAGGAGCTAATAATTTCCCCCCACTTTTATAACCAGAAATTCATGCATTCATTTATTTTTATATAAGTCTTTGGCACCCTTATGCAAAATAGGTGACAGTGACTTTAAAATTATGATCCTGAACCTGACCAAGCATTATTTCCTCACCTGCCTTTCTCCATGTTATTTTCCTCCAACCAAAAAGTGAATTCTAAATTAGCAGAATGCTTGGTAAAGGATTCATATTGCTGAACTAGTAGATTAACTGAGTGCGCCAGTTCTAGAAATTTCAGTATGATATGTTTTAAAATTTTTATATTCCAAATATAATGGAGTCCAGCATGGGGATAAATAGAAGTCTTGCACAAACAATATGTTCTGTTTTGTTTTTCAAAGGCGAGATTGAATACAGGCATGGGCTCAAAATAGCATTAAACCAATAAGACTATCTAATTGCTTAGAGATAGTTTGCATGACCAGATTACTGCAGTGTGGCAGCTCCATTCACATCAGCCTCTTTAAAGCAAACAGGAGTTATAATAGGGTATCAATATCAATGTGAGTAGGGGACATAAGATGTATCTGTTCCAGCCATCTGTTTTCACCAGTCCAACCAGTTGTCTCTGGAAGCTAATAAGCATGACATCATTATTATTTTTGAATTTTTGTAATTTGTTGTCAGCATCTAGTATGCAGAACATGGAGGTTTTGTTTAGTTATCATAGCAAAGAGTATTTATTTAGAACTCTTCCACCCCAATTTTCTCATGAAGACTTTAAGTGACATACAGTAATGAATGTTGATGGTGAGGAGAGAAGTGAAGAAGATTCCAGAGCCTGTTCCTGTTCCAGCTGGACTACCCACCCTGGCTCCATTAAGCCATCTAGCAAGAACGTCTCTGTGGGAAAGAGCAGGGGAGTGACATAGAGAGGCCTGGGCTATGGGTAGCAGTCTGAGGTAAACCAGGTGCCATAGGACAAGCCAATAGTCATGACTGAAGAGTAAAGACTGTCACATGGATGGTTGAGCAAGCTTGCTTTGTGCTGCTCCAGAGGTTAGGACCTGACCCAATGGATTGAACCTATAAGAAAGAAGATTCCAACTAAACATAAGGAAGAACTTTCTGGCAATTAGAGCTGTTTGACAGTGGAATGGTGTACCTCGGAAGGTAGTTGATTCTCCTTCATTGGAGGTTTTTAAATAGAGGTTGGATGCCCATCTTGTCAGAGATTCCTTAACTGTGACTCTTTCATTGCAGCGGATTGGACTAAATGAATCATGGTAACCCTTCCAGCTCAACAATTGTATTGTTATGTATTGAAGTTCTAACCCTGGCCACCAGGGGTATTGTGTATATAGTTTTCATTCAGGTCCACATAAGTTAATTTAGGCGGGAATCCCTGGGTGTTGTTGTTACAATGTTGATAGCCGGCTGCCTATAAAAGCAGGCCGGCTGAGCTGTTTGCTGTTCAGTTCAGTTCCAGCTTACTTATAAAGAACTACTTGGAGAAATCTCTGTGTCGTCTGCTATGTCCACCCGCTACTTAATATGTATGATTCTATGACCCAGGACCAAAAACCAACCAACCAACCAACCAACCAACCAACCAACCAAGGGCTCCTCCAGATGACCTCTTTATTGAGCATAGATCCTAATTTGCTTGTGGTTTACACATCTTTTCATTAATTATTTGTTCATGACAGAGCATCTGGATAGAAACACCTCCTCCTGGAGCCTTCTAATTGGATATCCCATTCCCTTAGGTTAAGGGGACAGTGTCCACCACCAAACAGTAGGGCCCAGCCAAAAAACTGATGAATGGCTGCCCTCAGATGACAGTTGAAGGGGGAGGAGGCCTGATGGAGCCGTCCTGTCACAGCAGAGCTGATGGAGTGTACAGTATGTGTAACAACCATGTGTTTGTTCTTCTCCTATATAGCACTCCCCCTCCCTTTACCTTTGTGTTACCGGTTATTACATTTTTCTTTTGGAGAATTTCATAAAGCTGAAGGGATTAGCATGATTAAAAGTTCATGTAGATCAAACTGCTGTGCTAACTCAATCTTATCAGCCAAAAATGTTAATAATAGCACTCCGCCCCCCCCCCGAAACCTTTGTGGAAAGGATGTAAGTAGGCTGGGCACATTCAGAGAAATTTAACCCAGGCCCTATCTCTAATGTGATAATTTCCTTTTCAAATGGATAACGATTTCCTAGTTCCATACCTTAGTGAATGGTTCAATTAAAAAAAAAACCTCCCAGGGTTTCAGAGGTTGAAAGGACTTGGAGTTGTCAGGCATACTATCAACTTTTCTTGTGTCACAAGGCCAGCTATATTCATTTAACTGTTGTAGCAACTTAATATTTTAATAGAGTGACTCACACATGAATGATAAAAATATTCTGCTAAGCATTGTCCTCTCTAGCAAATCTTAACAAAGAGTGTCATTCAAAGGGCACAGGTTGGTGAAATCACAAAAATTTAGTTCAAAAGCTCCATGGACTTCCATTTTGCTGCACCCCTGTTTTGAATGATTCAGCCAAAAATGAGCACTCAGGAAATCATTCCCATTTAGCCTAGGACAGTGTGAGGCTGAAACAGAATCCAGAAAAGCAGACGTACCCTGAAATCCCATAGATGTCAGGGACTTAACTCTCATTCAGTTGAATTTTCATGACATTGAGGGGCTAAGTGCATGTTATGTGGGCACATATGTATTTTTTTTCTTAGAAAAACAGCTTTGGGAAAGGGGAATTTCAATGACAAAGCAGGGGAGTGCTTACATCAGCCTTTCTTTTGTGTTTGAGATGCCCTCTCTCAGTCAGCTTCTCCCCGCACCCCACAGCAGTGTCAAAATGTTTATCCTTTCATTAGTTGTTTTTATACAGGTGTCTCCCCCACCCCACTTATGTATGTAAGTGGGGAGCACCCTCTAAAATGCCTCCAAATACCCATTTCCCCCCTGTTCTCCAGTTCTGCAAGTCTGCAAGACAGAGCTGTTCCACCAGGCCTTTGGCCAGGGCACAGCCTGACTCCCTCCCTCGGCAATCTTCGCGGAGCTCTGGCCCAATGGTTGCCAGTGGTTTGAATTAATTAATTTTATAATGAATGATTTTAGAGTGTTGTTTGTGCTGTACTTTTGTACTGTTTTATTGTTGTTAGCCGCCCTGAGCCCGGCTTCGGCTGGGGAGGGCGGGATATAAATAAAATTTATTATTATTATTCTCTCTCTTCCTCTCTCCACACTTCAGACCAAAAAATATGGTTTTGAAGCTCTGGGGCTGGCTGTAGGATGCATGGGAAAGCAGGAACTTCTGCTGTACTACCACGCAAGTCAGCTGTTAAGCAGGGAGGCTGAGCAGCCTAAACAAAGCCCTGCTGCACCTCAGGTCTCTTTGGGGTTTCCTCCACCCTCACTGATAATCCACTTTAGGCTCTGGGGAGTGTCTCCTCATGACTTCCCACCTCTCTCCTGCCATTTCCGGGCTTGAATTAAACTATTTATTGCCTAGGTGGTGCTGTGGGTTAAACCACAGAGCCTAGGACTTGCTGATCAGAAGGTTGGTGGTTCGAATCCCCACGACGGGGTGAGCTCCCGTTGCTCAGTCCCTGCTCCTGCCAACCTAGCAGTTCAAAAGCATGTCAAAATGCAAGTGGATAAATAGGTAGCGCTCTGGCGGGAAGGTAAACGGCATTTCCGTGCGCTGCTCTGGTTTGCCAGAAGCGGTTTAGTCATGCTGGCCACATGACCCGGAAGCTGTACGCCGGATCCCTTGGCCAATAAGGCAAGATGAGCACCGCAACCCCAGAGTCAGTAACGACTGGACCTAATGGTCAGGGGTCCCTTTACTTTACCTTTATGTATTGCCTAGTTTATATGTGGTTGTGCACAAGTTGATCACACATAAGGCGGGCGCGGTGGGCCTGTATATGGAAGTGATTTTATGTTACAACTCAGAACCAAGGCCTTTTCAAAACAGCTCACAATAAAAAACAAAAACAAAATATAATAAAACAGCAGCCTAAATCCAATCATTAGCAGTACATACAAATCAGATTACAGTGGTACCTCGGGTTAAGAACCCTTAATTTGTTCTGGAGGTCCGTTCTTAACCTGAAGCACCACTTTAGCTAATGGGGCCTCCTGTTGCCACTGCGCCGCCAGAGCACAATTTCTGTTCTCATCCTGAAGCAAAGTTCTTAACCCAAGGTACTGTTTCTGGGTTAGCAGAGTCTGTAACCTGCAGCGTCTGTAACCTGAAGCGTATGTAACCTGAGGTACCACTGTGTGTGCATACACACACACACACACACACACACACACACATATTTAGGCTAACATAGCTGCATAGATTGTATACTACATATGGAACATTATGGAGGCATCTCCTGGGATAAATTGTACATCTTTATTATCTTATGAACCTAGACCTATTATATTTAAATCTCAATAGGCAGTTTATTTTTATTCTTCTACATGATTGGACCAATGAAATTTTAAATTGATATCACTATGATTCATACAACTGCTCTGCATTGCATTGTTGTATTTTGTACTGTTATTAGAAAACTGAAATAAAAACAGTTATTCACATTTATGTATGTATGTATGAGATTAATAATAAAAAGGCAAGTTAGAAAACAATAATGTTGAATAGCCACTGATTCTCAGGGCATGATCAGAAGCTCTGTGGCACAGCAACCTTGCTCAAGCTAAGGAGGTCTCGGTCTGATCAATGTCTTTGTGGTAGAATTGTTGGAAGCCCATGTTTCCCTGAAGGAGGAAAAAGGAAAGAAACAATTGTATCCAGATATTATATCCAGGTAGCACTGACTTGTTAGGCTTGATTCTTAAAAAGGAGCCATTTCCCATCAAATATTTAAAAATTCAGCCAGAAGGCATGCTCTTATTGCTAAAAGGGTCTGTGGAGAGATTTATATTAAATTTAAGAAATAGTACTCAGTAGCTGAAAGAACTTTGAACTGAACAGAACAAAAACTCGATTGCCTGAGCTGTGATCAGTGTGCAGCTATACCAACTGACATGTACTTTGGGCACTAAATTATTGTTGTAATAAGCTGGTTAAATCAGGTTGCAGTGTAAAAAATGCTCACTTGTTCCAAGGGAGCATTGTATATTATCACATCAGTCTTGTGCATTTATTTATTTTAAATGGGTGGCAAAACTAGCCTTAAGCAATGTATATAGAGTTCCCATCAGTGCTCAGCATAAGCATATATAATAAACACATTTAAAGGGGGAAAGCCAATTAAGAATTGTTGTGATATGTACTATCAGCTGAGGAGAATTGTTATTGCCACTGCTTTACAGTCAGCAAGGCAAGCTTGCTGTAATCCGGATTAAGGGAAGAAGCTACAAATCTTATTATACCTTTGGTAGTAATTAGATAGAACATTTGCCATCTGGAGATACATTTCCATAAGAAGAGCCACCTCATTCCATAGGCACAAAACAATGCCATCCTTCTGGGTCTGCAAAAATACTGCATTGAAATCTCTCACTTGATTGCCAGCTCTACTTGATCCAGCCTCTCTATGAACTGGAATCCACTGTGGGATGGATACGGACTATACAGGGTAAAAGCGACAGGACCAGAAGATCTAGAATTATATGCTCTGCAGCGCTGGGACCCCAGAAATCACCAATAATCTTAAGCCACTTTAAAGAAGAAGAACTTCTTACTATTTGGCTGATCACACATAATAATTGGAAGGGTTGACTATTAGGAGAAAGAACAGCTTCGACTTTGTGATAAAGAAGGCTGAATCATGGCATCTCAATCTAAGAGTTGGAAGTTCCACCCCTGGAAATGATTTACAACCAAAGGGAATTGCTACACAAGGGAATACGGACGGCAACATTATTGCAGTTATGCAAAGATTTGGATGATAAAAGTTTGATTCCCCACCCCCGCAACTCCAAAGGTTCAGTGATTGGGCATGTTCTCCCATGGAAAACGACTATCAAGAAGAAACATGCAATAGTTGTGTTTGTTTCCTTTCAGAATGGAAGAAGATCTAAAGGGAAACAATGTGAAAAGGTTACATGAGTAAAATACTAGCTACTTGACTTGCAAGGAAGTCCAGATTGCTTCAGACAACTTTCTTGTTCTTTTTCCTTTATCTCATATAGGTTATGATTCTGGGTAAGTACAAAAACTAGGGCTGAGGTAAAATAGTGTCCAATCCCCCACCCCCACTGCAAAAAAACTCTCTGGGTGGCAAAATAGGGCAGAGGAAGCCACCAGATATATTCGGGGAGGGGCAAGGTAAAATTATCCAACAGCTTTTCCTCAGAAAATGTTCTGAGAAATTTCAGCCGACTTAACCTTTATTGAAACCCTGTTGGTGGATTAAGGAAGGGGTGGACTGTGAGAAGAGGAATGAAAGGAGTATAGGTCATTGTTTCCTCTACTGAAATTAAAATAATATTAGACAATATTAAAATTAGATCCAGAGTTGTTCCCCAAAAAATTTGGATGGCAAAATTAGAGATCATTTCACCGATAAATCCAAAGGATGACTGAATTCTCCAACAAGACAGGAAGAGTTCCAAACAATAAGTTTAAAAAAATGAGAGAAAGTTATTTGCTGAGAAATTTTGGCTCAGCCACACAATAAACTCAGTTATCCTAGTATAATTAATTGAAGTTAAGAAGGACAACTATTTATAGTAATGACACATTAATTTATGCCATGTGCTGAAGTTTCAGCAATTTCTTTGTATATTATTTATGTGAAAAGGCTGTTGATTTCAAGCACTCTTTTCAAGTGGTATGCTTGATTATTATGATTGTGAACAAGTATTATGAAAGAAAATCATGTCACCGTATAATGGATTTGGGTAGAAATGGAAGTGTCGCCACTATGATATGTAGTCAGAAGCAACATCATAATTCAGTGATTGTTAATTTTTTTTAGTCCCAGAGAACATTTGAAAGTTTGAGAGTGTGCCAAAGGCACCAGTTAGAAAATAGTTGCCATCAGGAGTGTGGACTAGCACAAAATGGCTGCCGCCTAAAGAGCAGAAAAAGAAAAGAGATGGGAACTTAAACTGTTTCAAATATGGGGAAAAACATTCATGGTTGTTGTTTTGTTAACAAAATATGTTTGAAAAACTTCATTCTTTTCCAGACACTGTTAAGTCTTGCTTGTTAAATTGCTGGTGTGCTGCTGTAGATTAGAGCTAGAAGATAAAATATAACTAAATCCAGGAATAATTTTGTATTACTACAGTCTGCCACACACTTAATACTGTCTGGCAAGTATTTTTTTTAACTATCTTTTTACTATATGGAATAGAGAAGAATAGAAATACATAGAAAAAAAATCTCACCAAAGTAGTTGTTGAGCAACACTGGCCTAGACTATTGTGATATTTGAGGCTGAATGTAATTTACAAGTTTCTCAAAATTAGGGATGTATGTGGAGATGATAATAACAACATTCCCACCTTTGTGCTGAGCTCCCCTCTCCCCAAACAACTTGGGAACAGTCCCTGCTGTGGGCCAAGCAGAAGGAAATAATACAGTGGTACCTCGGGTTACAGACGCTTCAGGTTACATACCCTTCAGGTTACAGACTCCACTAACCCAGAAATAGTACCTCGGGTTAAGAACTTTGCTTCAGGAAGAGAACAGAAATCATGCCCCGGCGGCACGGCAGCAGCAGGAGGCCCCATTAGCTAAAGTGGTGCTTCAGGTTAAGAACAGTTTCAGGTTAAGAACGGACCTCTGGAACTAATTAAGTACTTAACCCAAGGTACCACTGTAATGGATAATAATGATGCCTCTGAAATGGGTTCCTCAAAAAAACAACAACAACAACTTGGGAACAATTAGGAAAAAAGAAAAGAATAACATCTCTCCAACATCTTGGGAAATAGTAGGAAAAGAATGATAATGATATTGATAATAGTAATGCCTCTGCACTGGGTCCCATTTATTTATTCATATACAGGAATTTCCAGACCAATCAACATATAAATTACTAGAACATACGATGGGCCTTAGGTTTCCCATTCTTCCTCTACTAGTCCATATTTTTCCTGGTACCTTTTAAACATTCAATCTAAGCATGAAGTAGGTCATTTATTACAATCTGTTTTTGTAACTCTAATTAGCTGGTTCAAACACATAAGCTGTAAATTCTCCCTCATCCTTTCTGGTTGAACTCTTGGTTAAGCCTTGTACTCACTGGGCAATCTTATGCAAGCTTCTCTCTCTTATTCTCAGTTTCTGCAATTTGGGGATCGAGTTAGTGGCTTACCTTATGAGGAAGCTGTAGGTGCTACAGATGTAGCATAGGATGTAATTTAAGGAAAAATACTACACATGACTATAAAGTATTATTATATCTTACTTTCTATTTTAAAAGCTTATCTTACAGATTTTTAATATGGTCTTAATCTAGTGGGTCAAGTGGGGGTGTAAATGAAAAAGTAATACATTAATCTTAAAGTCTTGACTCCAGAGTATCTTAAGCTGAATGTGACTACTCCAGACTGTGTGGTTTAACAGTGAGACTTTATAATATGTTTGTGCTGTTGTCTAGCCCATTGTGTTTACTGAAGAGAAATCCTGCTAGAATCAGTAAGACTGCAGTGCTACAAAACGAATATGCCTGGGATCACAGGCTAAATCCACCAGAAAGTTCTCCTGCACAAACCCTATTGAAATTACAGGGAACTATGTAAACTCACACTGTAATTCTTTTTTCTAGATTGTGCCCAGTTTATTTTGTCAGTTTTTGGTCATATCCACGCCATACATTTAAAGCATATTCAAGGCACATTCAAAGCACATGGCTTCCGCCAAAGAATTAGGGAATGGTAGCTGGGAACAGTTGATCTGTGAAGGGTAAACTACAGTTTCCTGGATTCCTTGGGGGAAAACATGTGTTTTAAGTGTGTGTTGAATGTACTTTAAACATGTTGTGTGGGTGCAATGTCTGACTAGTTCAGAGCTGGGGAATATTTTTCAGGCCAAGGTCTGAAATTTCCCCATGGGGAATATTCCAGAAACCACATGCCAGTTTGCGGGGAGGCCATAGGGAAAAAGTGGCTGGACAAATGGATGCCATGTTTATATAGTACATGATATTCCAGCTGTGCAAAAGCCAGAGGATTCTTTGCCTTCCAACCTGACCACCCTCACATTTCTCCATCCAGGGAAGCAAGAGGCATTATCATAATTCAAGGACACCTTTCATCCTGGCAAAAGCACTTGATGAGGATGCAGAAAAGGGTTGATGAGGGGTGTGACCTAGGGAGAGTCCCAACAGCCAGACAGAAAGGCCTGGAAGGACACATTTAGCCCTGGACTAGTTGGTTGGGTCACCCTTGGAACAACAACAAAAAATCCTTTATATGAAAGCATTTAGAATGTAAAAATAGAAAATGTTGCCACTGCTATTAAAACAACAACAGAAAAGTCTAATTACTATTCTGGTGTGACAAAATACCCCTTGCTAAGTGAAATGTTCTGTTGTAGCAAAATGATAAGATATGTTAAAATACATGGGAGAATTCTACACATATTTGCAAGTAAAGCTTTGTTAGCTTAATCCTACCAGTCTTTGTGGAATTTAGAGATAACAGCTTGGACCTATTTAAGCCATTGATTTTTGGCAAGATTTACTGCTGGTTGCTTTTGTTAAAACCTCCTTTGTGACTTTATAGAAATGAGGACTGCATTATTGTTGTGATCATAAGTGAGCATTTACTTCTGCCTCCTTATTTCCAGATTGCTGTCAGAATGAGTGAAACGCCTTCAACCAACTCAATGATTCAGCCCCGTACTCCAGAGAGTGAACAGTCTTTGTCTGTTCGTCCTTTCAATGTCACCGAACCCGTTGTGGCCAAACGGATCTGCTTTTACAAGAGTGGCGACCCTCAGTTTAATGGGGTAAAAATGGTGGTCAATAACCGCTCTTTCAAATCATTTGATGCCTTGCTTGACAACTTGTCGAAAAGAGTTCCATTGCCTTTTGGGGTGAGAAATATCACTACACCACGAGGGATACACAGTGTCAATAATTTGGAAGACCTTGAAGATGGCAAGTCATACATCTGTTCCCAACAGAGGAAAGTCAAGCCCATCAACCTGGAGAAGGCCAGTAGAAAGCCATTGCCATGGCAGATCAGCAGGCCAGTCAGTGCTCGCCGCAGAGCTGTACAGTTAGCTAGAGAGGGTGAAGGTGGTGTGTTCCAGCAAGGAAGCACTGCCAGACTCAGTAACCCTAAGAAGCTGCTTGTTTTCAAAAATGGCAATGTAAGAATCCGGCGCACTGTTGTCTTGGGTAAGAAGAACACACAAAGCTTTGAGGCCTTTCTGGACCACATCACTGAGCTAATGCAGTACCCTGTTGTGAAATTGTACATGACAGATGGGAGAAAGGTAAGAATATAAGAAGATACTCTGAAATATTTATCTTTGCGCAGGTGGTCTTAGGGCTGGTTTACACATAACTGCAACATTAAGTGATGATATGAATGAGCCATTGCAGAGGTGATGTGATAGATAGAACATTCACATCAAACATCATATCAAACAAAATGCTTGCTTAAATAGAGCTGCTTCCCATTGTCAGCCATCAGTGTGCAGCTATTAAGTTATGAGATCAAGTGATCAGAGACCAGATCATGTGGCAGGGGGAGGTAAGCAGTTACCTTAACAAAATATACAAATTCCAACCCACAACTTCCCCAGTTTTTGCTAGATCATGATTCCGTTTTCCTTTCTAAACAGATACTACATATGGCATCAATTGCATTGCTCCAAAATACTTTGTGGTTAAAAAAACCTAATTACAGGCAGTCCACTTTTAATTGGGAATGCAGTGTGCAGGGAGGGGAGATGTAACGCTTGTCGCTTTGGAATAATGACAAATCATCTCCATTCTCTGGGGGCAGGACTCATATTAGCATGAATGGGACCATTTCCCCTAAGCCTAATGGTGGCTTGTGGGCAAGGAATTAGACTCCCATCCCTGTGCACTGTGTTGTCAATTAAAACTGGCCCTATGCCTGTAATAACATTTAGCATAAGGAAAAGTGATTTCCAGTGACACACTTAGCATCACAAGTCATTAGACCATTAGGTTCTACTGCAGGAGGATGTGGTATCCTTCAGATGCTGTTGGGCTACAGCTTCCATCACCTCTGATGATTGGCTGTGCTGTCTAGGGCTTATGGAGGGTATGATGTTAGCTGCTCCTGTACTACTGCAGTTATACGGCTTTGTTTTCACCAAAACCATGCTATCTAAAATGTTTATTATGTCTCTTACACTGGTCAAGAACATCTGCTGCTCTTTAAATTCAAATGGCTGGTGTATGTTGCTTCAGTGCCCTTGTGAGCCACAATAACTGTCTTGCCCTTAAAGGAAAACTTGGCATGGCAGGGAGATGGAAGTGAGAGGAATTTAAGTGCTGGTATCCACGAAGACCTAATTTTCTCTTAAACTGTAGCTTCCTGTTCTAGCATGTAACACTCCTGCTTACTAAGGAGCTTTTAAGGGCACCCACAGGAGTGACCTCAATCGTGCTGCACGCTCTAGCCATGTCATAATCCCTTGAAGCCCTATATTATGTTTAGGCTGCTCATGAGGCATTATTCTATCTCTTTCTGCCAAGAGCTTAAAGGTCCCTGAAGGAAGCGGCGCAACCTTTTATTTTCACTTTTTTTGGGAGGGGGGTAACAGAATTAAAACACAAAAGCAGGTTCTCTAACCCAGCTGGGTGGGGTCAAGAAATGTTGGAGGGTCATCTCAATTGGGGATAAAGCCAGTATTAGAGGGAAGCCACAGTAGCATGTAAGTGTGGGTAACAAAGCAACATTGGGAAGCCGTGCTCTTGAGGTGGGGAATGTGAAACAGAAAATCCGTTGGCAGAGAAAGGGTTATACATCTCCTTCCCCCACCATTCCTTCACTTAAAATGACAGCCTCCCATGGCTTTTTTTTATTTAAAGAAAACAGTTGAGGCTTCATAACATGCATCAGTGTGTAACATGTCAGTTTGCCTCTCATCGTTTTTATATGCTACCATGCAGAGTTTTAAAATTTGAAAAGTGATGTCCCCACATTTGAAATCTAAGGTTGAGGGGAAAGCAATTATGAAGCTATGGCATGGTCAGAGAATCCCAGTACTGCACACTTTGAGTTCCTGCAACAGACTTTCCTATTTACTCCAATGAAGTGCTTCAAGATGTTTCTGTTTTTCAGGATATAAACCCAGTCAATGATGGCTGGAGTACCTTTAATTTTACAAGATCTACAGTCTTGTAGTAAAGCTTTGAAGAAAAGAAAAGAAATATTTCACACCACTTTCTCAAATAGAAATTGTAATGTGGAACTGTTGTGGCCATGAACAAGACAGACATTTGTTATTATTTAAGACTGTAAAATTTCACAGAAGACATATTGATAGCTACATCTATTTCTTTACCTTTTCAAATATATACTAATATCAAATTTAAGTACTGAGTTGTGACAGCTATGTTGCCAAAATAATGAAATAAGAGAGGTAATATTATGCTCAGGAACATCAAGGTTTGAAAAGTAGAAAATTAATTTTTGGAAGGGGTGAAATTAAGGGGGCAAAAAGTGCCACACACCAATAGCAGCCCAATGAGGACTGAGCATCTTCAAGTAACCTCAGAATGTTGTTTGGAGTTGGGCCAGATTGGCAGATAAAAACAAAAACAGAGAGGAGAAGATGTGAAGGATTAGCATGGGTGGATAACTAGAACACTGAACAGGACTTTCCATCCATGCCTCATTTTGTTGCAGCTCTCCTTTGGGTTTTCTAAAGGTGTCAAGTGCTCATAGAAGCATGGCTTTTAATCAAAATCCTGGACCACAGAATGATGATTTTCTTTTTCACAATAAGAAACCTTGTCTGCTGTTTCTCTTTCAGGTCCCCAACCTTCAAGCTCTAATACTCTGCTCTGGAGCTGTTGTAGCTGCAGGAAGAGAGCCCTTCAAAGCAGCTAATTATGATCCTCGTCGGTATTCACTACCTAGTAAACTGCCTGGGGTCTCCAGTCGTGTATACCCCAGAACAAACGCCAAGTCGGAGGGTAGAAAAAGTAAGTGTCTTTAATGATTCTCAGTTCCAATTTCCTTCTCCCTCTTTTATTATTCTATAAAATAAAATGGCAAAAAGGAATGGTCTGTCTAGATATCAGTATATAAAAAAAGGCCAGTTAAACCATTTACAGACTCCCTAGCCAAATCCTCACAAATGAGGAAAATGAAAGAGCCTGAGGGAAGGGGAGAATATTAAGCACCAGCAGTCTCTGTTATTCCTCTAAATATGAAGGTTTTGACTATGTTAAAACCATCATTATCTATTAACAGCTCATTCATCTTTTAACTCACCTGTTATAAATCAGTTATTTTCAGTGTTCAAGTCAGAACACACCTGTTGAAATTAATGGACATAGCTAACTTAGGTTCATTTCAGTGGGTCTACTCTGAGTGCACTTTAGTTTGCTACAACGCTTACTCACATTATGTTCATTTTCACTTGCTGTAGCATGAATGCCACCCTTTGTCTTGAAAAGTAGAACTAAGTAAGACTGTGTACACACTAATCTATTTGCAGCACAAAAAAATGTAGTTTTTCTCAACTGGGAATCATTCATGCTCAGTGCTTTTCTTCTATAAAAAAAAAGATGCCGGTACTGCACACACCCAGAAAAAAAGCACTGTTCATGCTTGTCCTCAACATACTGCTTTCAATCTAGATTGAATCTAGAATCTGCTCTCCAAAAGGTTAGGTGTGGTTACTTGATACCTATTTGAAAATTCTCTCCTTGATTAGGTTATCTATGCCTTTTCCTCCCTGCACATGTGCCAAGTGAAAGAAAAAGAAAGAGGTCATGGCAACCTTAATATATGCCTACCCACAGTGACATTGGGCAGGTCTGGACTCACCCACCGCAATTGCCAGGACCATCTACATCTCTTTTCAAATGTCGTGTGTACATAGCCTAACTCATGATTCATGACATGAATCTAAACCAGGAGTGGGGAACTTTTTTTGCCCCCCATGGTCCCTGCCCTGTTCATTTTAAGCCACACATGAATGCCTGAGTAGGGTGTATGATACCCACAGACAAAAGTTAGCAAAAATGTAATGAAAAATAAATAAATAAAAAACCATTGCATCAACACATATTGCATATCGGCATTTTAGTAGGAAGAAGAGTTTGGATTTGATATCCCGCTTTATCACTACTTGAAGGAGTCTTAAAGCGGCTAACATTCTTCTTTCCCTCCCTCCCCCACAACAAACACTCTGTGAGGTGAGTGGGGCTGAGAGACTTCAGAGAAGTGTGACTAGCCCAAGGTCACCCAGCAGCTGCATGTGGAGTAGCGGAGACGCGAACCCGGTTCACCAGATTACGAGTCTACCGCTCTTAACCACTACACCACACTGGCTCCCAGACGTAAAATAGGAATCAACTTCAGAGACCCTATTCTCCTGTTCTCTGAGGTGGTGAGGGTGGCTACCTTCTGAGTGGTGACACCTGGAGTATGGAATTCCCCCTCAGAGAGAGACAGAAACAGACACAAACCCAGCACCTTCACTAGTGGAGTTCAGATGGCAAGTTGTTCCTGCTATTTTTCAGGGCATTTAGAATAGCACATAACTAGTTGTTGCCTTTATGTCCTTATCTTGTTCTGTTGTTTTATTGCTTCTGGTTCTATGATTGCCTTGTTTTGGTTCATACTGATGTTAAGCCATGTAATGATTCTTTTGGATACAAGAATAGATATTTCAAAAAAATAATATAAGTAAACAAGCAAAAATATATGAAACATGCTAATAGGGTTGTTAAAGACTATCATTAAAACAGAGAAGAGTCCTGTAGTGTCTTAGGCTGCATCCTAACCACACTTACCTGGGAGTAAACCCAACTGAATTCAATAGCACTTACTTCTAAGTAAACATTGTTAGGCTTGCACTGTTAATGACTAACAAATGCATTTGTTTGTGTTTATAATTTTGAGTCTAGGATATCAGTGACTAAATTCCGTTATTGTTGAAGACACTGTTATATGCAGTAGTTGTTTTCCTGGTAGTGGTAGTGCTTGCAACACCAGCACTCTAGGAACTGTATTGGTTCCCTAACGCCCTTTAAGCACAGTCTAATACACTGTTTAAAAAATCATTCCCATCTCTTACTATAATCTCTAAAATCCACTGACCATCCGCGATGCACATAGTTAGGAAAACGAGGGCATGCAGAGGGATGTTCTGAGTGAGTGTATCAAAACTCATGAACTCTCTCCTTGCCAAAGTCTGAAGAATGGTTGGAAACATTGCTAGCAGCACTTGTTATTTGTTCATATGAACTCTCTGTTTAGACTGTGGTTAAGCAATTTCTATTCTATTTACAATGATGCAGTGTGTAAATTATGTTTAATTCAATAAATAAATTGGAACTTTCAAAAATGATGGTAAATGCCGTCATTGTGAAGAAAACATGATTAGGCATCATGAAACTTCCTCCCACACCATCATGCATAGAATTGCACACTGCACACCTGCTTAATCTTAAAAGGCTAAAATTTGAAATCCCTGGTTTATTTCTGGCCAAAATATCTGTCATTGTTAATATTTAAGACTATGCATAAACCTAGTAAATATTTGTCTATTCTTTGCTGCTCTTTTTTTTTTTAACTAGGTGATAGTAGCTGATGTGTCTGGACAGATATCTCATTTCTCCCTACTATTTAAGCTATACAGGTTTTCATTGTTTCAAGTTTTAGCCTTTTAACCAGCGGGGCTGACCATTTATTACTAATGTTTTATATAATTGAATCCCTCCCCAATGCTATTTTATCTGAATGTTTTTGTACTAACAACCTTCTTTTTGTGTTTTCTCTTGTCTCTTTCCTACCTGTCTGCTGCCTCTGTCCCTGGATGGTTATTTCTGATGACTGTCTTCTGCACTTTCCATCTAATCTTATCATTTGGGGTGTTTTCAATAAATTACTTGAAAGTGAGTGTACAGATAGACTCAAGCTCCCGATCACAGATGTTTTCTGCTTCTTCTTCTAAAGGCTACAGTAATGATAACAACTCAGAGTCTTCTTACATACCTAATATTGACACAAGCTTAGCAGAAAATCATTCACATACTGGGGAAGATTTCTCTTTGGTGCCCCCTGAAGATGACATTGAGAAGTCTGTTCATCTTAATCAAGATGGCAGCATGACAGTTGAGATGAGAGTTCGATTCAACATAAAAGAAGAGGAAACTATAAAATGGACGACCACAGTTAGCCGTGCTGGCACCTCTGCAGTTGTTGCAGAAGATGAGTCATGTGGAAAAAATGCAGAAAACTTCAACAGGGCTGAAGATGATGTCTCACTGCAGCCCATCAACACAGAAATGATCAGTCAAGATATTTCATGTGGAAAGGAAGCTAGCAATTATGACATCTGGCAGAATTCTTCTGTGAACGTAGATATGAGCCAGGCAAAGAATGATAAGATCAAACCTTTTTATAGACCACCTACTCCTGGGCCTAGAAGAGTCAAGCAAAAGAAATCCTTGGTTGAAAGTGTAACTGTGGTATCTGACACAGCAGTCCAAAAAAAGATGGTTGGGCAGTATTCTTACAGTGAAGAAATGGACAACGGTGATACCAAATCTGAATATTGCCTGGTCACTCACTCTAGCAGTAAAACATCAAGTGTTACCACACCAAAACTAAGTGAAATTTGCAGCAATCATATGCTCAATGAATCTCAGGATGGCCAGACAGAGGAAGAAACATCAAACAAGGTCACAATTAAAAAGTCCAATGCCTTGCCTTGTGAGGATGGCTTATTACAGAAAGTTTTGGAGAAATCAGTTGCAGAGGAAGGCTTAGATAACAATTTAACATCTGGTTATGATTCTAGCATCAGTCATGCTCAATCTTCTCTAAAGAAATCCCATGCAACTGGACTGCCTTTGCTTAATCAAAGTGATCAAACTGGAGGGGAAGTAGGCATCTTCAACGGCCACCCCGAATTATCTCAGTCAAGAAGTGAGGAGGTGCTATGCAACCAGTGCAAGGGATTGCATTCTTCTCAAACTTCCATACATGACTCACCTCCTGGGAGCAGTGAAACAGTATGCAAGTGTGCTCAAAGATCTCCCCCGATAACAGAATCTTCTTCTATCACTGTCAAGAACTCAGCAACTCATCTCTCTGATGGAAGCCAAGCTGCATCTTCCAGTAGTAAAAAGAAGAGCAAGAAGAAAAAGAAGAAAAAGAGAAAACCTTCCTCTGATATTGTGGAACAAGGCACAGCTTTCCCACAGAACTTGCATGATATATCAGCCAAAGCAACCCCTGAGAATGATGTGAAGACTTGTGAGATGCATATCACAAGAGAAAGTGCACCACATTCTTCTCCTCAAATCACAGTTCATAAAAGAGTGCTTGCTTTGCCTGTTGCCAACTTAGAAGGTTCTAATAAAGGTTTAGGTCCTAAAGAAGATTTATATAGTCAAGTTTCTAAGAAATCCCAGAAAAATGAATTAGAATCTAACCTGAAGCAAAATCTAAATAGACAGTTGCCTAAGTTAAAAGCCAAATCAGACAAAAAACCTCACTTGAAAGCAGAAGAAGTGTTAATGGCTAAAGATCACCCTAAAAATGAAATTGAACAGATTAAAGAAGGTGCATGTGACACAGCTAATGTAACAGAACAAACACCAGGTTGCATAGTTTCATGGAAGCCATTGACTGATACAGGAAGTGGTCCTAAGGCTGAAAAAGAAAAGAGGGTAACTTCTGCCAAATCACACAAATCATCATTGAAACATAAAAAAGTAAAAAAGAATAAAAAACCTGAAAGTGCTTCAGGTAGTAAAGTCCCTGTGTTGGATGAGACTAGAACATTGGATTCTTTGAGGAATGCAGCCTTGACAAATGAGATTGCAGAACTTTCTCTTGAAAGCTATGTCCAAAACTGGTTGCAGAACATATTCCCAAATGCTGCAATGCCTGAAAAGCATTTACCTCCCATAAATTCAAATAACAGAACAATGCATCAGTTGTCTGTCAAGTCTTTTTCAGATAAAGAAAGTCAGTTAGTAGGAAAGAATGCGTGCCTATCAGGGAATAAAAATATTAGTGAAAGTAAACTATCCAATGGTACATTAAATCATCTCAGTGAACTAGGAACTGTTGAAGAATCAGTTAAAAAATTGTACGAAGGACACATTGGCTGTTTGACAGATGCTGAGGCAAGTTTAATAGAAGAAGCCAAGTATTTATTACAGTCAGATATCCAGAGCAATAATAAACTATCCATGTGTAATATTATACATGAAAATGACAAAAAGAAGGTTCTGTTAGAAACCAGTGATCAAAGGTACATTTCTGAAATTGCTGCCCAGGTTAATGCCAATGGCACCAGTAACATTCTAGGACCTGATATGCAGAAGGATTGTGTCAGTGGTCTGTTGCTGCACCAGCTGAAATCAACAGTGCTCAGTGCTGAAAAGAACCATGTTGGATGCATTACAGACATTTCTTCTTCCTCCCTTCTTGGATCTTCTTCCAATCTCCTCCTCGCTTGGCTCCTTTTACTTAACCTCAAGGAAACTTTGTGCAATATAAATAAAGATGACATGGTACAAACTACCTGTAGCTGTTCAGAAGTATTTACACTCCTGCAGTATTTGAAACAAGTTGCAATTAAAGAGGAAGCTGAAGACCTGAAGACTGCTGTCTCCAATCTTCAGGACTGCACAGCAAACCATTTAATATTCTCCGGAATGCAAATAGAGAAACAGGAACCAACATACCACAAAGAAATTTTTTCTCAAGCTGAAATTAAACATATACCAGTCTTTGAAGAAGAAGGAAAAGTAAACAAGAATTTAACTTTTAAGAATAGGTTGAGTTCTGAGGAAGTTATTGATGCAGAAGTGTTAGCAGGAGAATTGGAGAGGTCTAGTGGGGAGGAGGGGGAGGAGAACTGCAGTACTCCAGTAGAGAATTCAGATCTAAATGATTTGGATGTTCATGATGAAATGCAAAATTTGAACTGCATTAATGCTGACTTGAATAGCTGTGGCTTGGCTTCAAATGAGGATCTGCCTAAAGAAAATGAACAAAGTTCATTTGAACATAGCTCATTTCAAGGCACACAGGAAAAAACCACAGATACATCATTTAATAATGAAGAATCAGAGATATCACAAGAACCTAAGTCAAGCACTCACAGCATGACCTCTAATGATAAAGACCACATGTTTGATCTAGAAACTTCAGAGTTAGATGATAAGGAAGTAAAGGGCACAGAAGATTTAAACTGGACCAACTCTGTGTTGTTAAAGGAAAATTCAAGTGAGTGTCTTACTTCCATTGCTGATAATACCACAAATGGTGACATTGTAGAAAATTCTGTACGGGAAGACATGGAGGAAGATGGTACTTGTGAGGAGACTTCAGAACGATTGTCTACACCATCACCATTATCTTTTTGTTATGAATCTAAGCAAATTCCAGGAGAAGAGGAACAGGTGTCCCGAGTAAAACTGATAGTAAAGGAACTTGAGGGTGGATCCTACTCAAATTCTTCTTTGGAATTCAAAAAATGCCTGAAAAGTCCTGCCACTTCTGACTTGTCAGATTATCGACCAGAAACTGATGAAAGTGATTACAATGTTAGGCATTCCAGTGACTTGACGAATGAAAGTGTAGATGAAGCAATATATGAAAAAGAGTACAACAAAGGGTATGTGAAAAGAACTATTGAGAGACTTTATGGTAAAGCCGAAGCTTCCTTTAAGTCCCCTTCTAAGCTTGATCCTCCATATTTGACTCAAACGCTACAAGGAAATGCTGTAGAAGAACCCTGTCATGATGTAATGGAGGGAGCTCCTTTGTTGTGTCAAAAGAATCATACCTGGCTGGATGAATTTGCATCACCTAAAATCCCAGAAGATTTAAACGCAAACAATGACATGTGGGAAAAAGAAAATGCTACCTTGCCAGCACCACAGTTTAGTCTTAATGGGGAAGACGCATATTATAATGATGACTGTTCAGTGGAATACACAAACCAGCACTGCCAAGCTAGGGAACACATTGCTGAAGATGAAGGAGTACTGATTGATAAAGGAAAATGGCTTCTTAAGGAGAACCATTTAATAAGGAGGTCACCACCTGAGAACTCTGGAATGTATGGCAATGCAGAGACAACATCAGCTGACACAGCATTTGACAATCATAGTGATGAAATTCCGTATTCACATTTTGGGAATCTGAATCTCCGGCCGCCACTCAAAGAAATATCATCTTCTGAACTTGAAGACATGGCTAAGCCATATGACAATGGATGCAACTACTTCAACATGCCTCATAACAGTGATTCGGATCCATTTCCTGATACTTTAAGTATACAAAGCAGAAACAACCAGTGTAGTAGCTCCTTGCTTTTTGAGGCAGCATGTAACAGTTCCACACAATTTTATACAGAAGTGAAAAGTAATTCCCCAGCTCTTACTTCTGTAGAATTTAGATTACCAGACAATAAGGTGCATCCTGCAGAACAGTCTTCAAATGATGAGCCAGTTCAAACCCAACCAATAAGCAACACTCATTCAAGCAGGAATAGCCGTGAAGATCAAGACTCACTGGATAAACTCCATGCTATCTGTGGACAACATTGTCCAATATTGACAGCCATCATAAAGCCAACTAATGAGGAGATCAGAGGATGTGCTTACCAAAAAGCCTCCGATGTTGAGAACCAAGTGGGGTCACATTTGTTAACAAATACTCCATATTTCATATGGCAAGGCAAAAATATAACTGGACTTTACAAATATCACACAGACCTGAAGAACAGCAGCATTAATAACATTGCAAATAATATTTTTAACAGACTCTATGCTGACAATACTTTAGATTTCATGAATGGCAGTACTTTCAGTTTACTTGTGTCAGCAGCACTGAAAGAAAATCAAGGTTTAAAGAAATTATATGTCACAGAAAATATTGATGTAGGCACACAGGAGATCAACAGTCATGAAAATAATGCCAGTAGTGATGCATTCAGTGAGATAACAGTGGAGCAGAATAATAATTTATCTGTACTGCAGAACTCAAAAGATAAGGGAAACAAAATGGTTGCAGAGAAACCTACTTCTTCATTAGCAGATGTAACAGAAGGCTGCAAACATGAAAAGTTTCACCATCATGAGTCACTCTTAAATAGTACTGGCTTGAAAGTAACTGTAAACTTGGAAGGTGAAAATACCCTCAGAATCAAAGAAGAAGCTTCACCTTATGTAAAAGAAGATGAAAGTGACAATGAGTATTCAGACTCTGAAAAAAGTTATTAAGAATTATATAGCACTGCCTATATATTAAAACAAAACAAAACCACAAATGATAAAGACAGTGAATTTATGCCCTGGTTTGAGGAATACATGTTCCTAATTTCTTATTAATAATTCTTCTGTGAAAATGTTTTTTTGTTCTTGTTTGTTTTTCTCACTCTTGTTACATATTTTCCTTAACAAATGCAAAATAACCTTACAAAAATTTTCTGCATGAGCAACTATGGAAATATTAGTTAATATTTTTTTTTGTGATGGTAGATTAAACTCATGACCCATATTATTGAACATTAGAAATGCATCCCATTACGCTAGCATGGACAGGGAGTAGGCCTGATATTAAGTTTATTTTATTAGAGAGGCCATTTGTGATCATTTTATTTATTGTTATTTTTCTCTAAACTGCAAGTGTAATTAACTTACCTGAAAAAAACTGTTAAGTTTACATTTCTAAATCTTCATAACTATTCTTATCATAGTTTATATTTATAATTTGTCCAGTGAAATACTTTGGAGATCCGTATACAGAACATTTTAGTTTTACAAAACAGGTGTTAAAGATACTTCACTAACAAACTGTAAAACAATATTGTATATTAATGTATATTGAAATAGGCAACAGTAAGTATTGCAATTATGGGCAATATTCTTATGTATGATGTCGGTGAACTTTACTCTTGTGTTCTATACACTGAGAAACTTAGAAAATACACAAAGGCATGATTCTAAGAAGGGCTAACTGATCTCATTTATGTATGTAACCAGGCCACTCTCTAGTTTTGTTGGTTTTTTTTTTTTTTTACCAAGTTTGCCCTCTGTCTTAATGAATATAAAATCAGACACTAGTTAGTCTTCAATTATGGAGACTACTCTAGAATGGTCAAAAAATGAAAACATCATATACATTACCACTTCTGTTGCATTTCTACTGGAGATAATCGTGATAGAAACTACTAGTCTAACATTGCAATAGCTAAATGTAGCTAGTGTAATAGAACTTGGTTCATATTTCTGAAAGTCCAAAGGCAGCTATTATTATTATTATTATTATTATTATTATTATTATTATTTTCAATACCACACTTCATCTGAGGATCACAGGATGGTTTACAATATAAAAACACAAAAGATGTAACATAGCAACAAACAAAAACAATACCTCCCCACAATTTAAAAGGCTATAGATTATTTAATTAGCCAAATGTCTTGGAGAAAAGGAATGTTTATGTCTGACATCTAAAGATACGTAACAAAGGCACCAGGTGAGCCTCCCTTGGGAGAGCATTCCACAAACTGGGAGCCACTGCGGAAAAGGGCCATTTTCATGTTACCATCCTCCAGACCTCTTGAGGAGGAAGCACACAAAGAGCCTCGGATGATGATTTCAGGGTCTAGGTTGGTTCTTATGGAAGAGGCAGTCTTTGAGGTACTGTGGTTTAGGGAAGTTTTTAATGTTTAATGTTGTATTGTGTTTTTAATATTTGATTGGGAGCTGCCCCCAGCCAGATGGGCGGAGTATAAATTATTATTATTATTATTACTATTATTATTATTATTATTATCTCCTGAGCCATTTAAGGCTTTATAGGTAAAAACCAGCACTCTGAATTGGGCCTGGATTGGTGTAATGTGGCTACTGAATTCTGCACCAGTTGAAGTTTCTGAACTGTCTTCAGATGCAGCCTCATGTATAATGTATTGCAGTAATCTAACCTAGAGGTTACCAGAGCCCAGATGACAGAAGTTATGCTATCCCTAACCAGGCACTCCATGTCACCAAGGCCACCTGAACCTCATCCAACAGCAGTGGGTCCAGAAGTACTCTCAAGCTGTGTACCCACTCCTTCAGAGGGAGTTGTAGCTCCATCAAGAGTAGGCAACTTTTCACCTATCTGATCTAAGGAACCACCCACTAACAGTGTCTCAGTGTTATCTGGATTGAGTTTCACTTTATTGACTCTCATTTGGTCCATTTCTGAGGCAGGACAATGCTCTAGCATATCCACTGCCATGCCTGTAGATGTAAAGGTAGAGCTGTGTGTCATCAGCATATACTGTAGCTGACAATATACTCCAAAACTCCTGATGACCCCACTCAGTGGTTTCATGTAGATGTTAAACAGCATGGGCGACAAAATCAAACCTTGAGGAAGCCCACACTGAAGACTATGTGTTTTTTCTACAGATACTTGGCTGTTATACATTGTTTCAAAGCAATAGCTATCATTACCCTTGTATTTGTGTTTCTATGATAATGAATCTGTATTAGGAACAATAAAGTAAGCTAAAAGAACAGCCCTTTGTTATTGAAGAAAAATGGAAGATTGCTGAACAGCCTGACCTCAATCTGTATCTTGTATAATTAATGAAAGCAGTCTTGGAGATATTACATATATGTTGCACTAATTTTTGAAACCAGTTTTTAAAGGAATAATTATTGTAACACAATACAGAATTTATTCCATCTATCCTCACAATCCCTGAATCAGGCTCTCACAATAACATTTCCAGTTTATGGATAGAAAACTGACTCTGAGGGAAGGTGATTCATCCAGAGACCAACCAGAGGGTTCATGATTGAACATGTATTTGAAGTTGCATGTTCAACCCAATGGGCTGTAAATGTTGCTGCCAATGCACAAATGGAATGGTTTTTCAGTCACACAACAGGACCTCACTTTCTTCTCATGCCCCTGCATTACCTTGCACTCCCTCAAAACCTGCTCTTTAGGGTTGGGGGGATCCTCTGAAAAATATTGGGGTTTATGTGTTGAATAATGGAAAGCTAACTCCTGTTGCACAAGCAGAGGTCCACTCTTATAACATTGAATTCTGTCCAACATCAACCAGACTATGCTGGTTGTATTAGATCAATGTAAGGATGCTGGGTCCATAGAACCAATAAGAAAAGTCTATAATGCAAATTAATTCATGACTGTGTAATCATTTATTAACATTTCAGTGCATTTTATAATAAGTAACTTAGGTAGTGCTAAAACAAACAGCATACTAGGACTCAATTTCTTGACTTTAAGAAAGTCAAGCATACTAGCATACTAGCATACTAGGACTCAATTTCTTGATTTTAAGAAAGCCGACTTCATAAAACTTAGGGAAGTGCTGGGTGAGATCCCATGGACAGTAATACTAAAAAGAAAGGGAGTTCATGATGGCTGGGAGTTTGTTAAAAGGGAGATAGTAAAAGCACAACTTCAGGCAATACCAATGAGACGGAAACATGGAAGGTGCCTAAAGAAGCCAGGGTGGCTATCTAAAGAACTTTAACTGAGTTAAGATTAAAAAAGGATGTGTACAAAAAATGGAAAAGGGGGGAAACTACCAAAGAGGAATTCAAACAAATAGCCAGCACGTATAGACACAAAGTCAGAAAAGCTAAAGCACAGAATGAACTCAGGCTTGCTAGAGAGGTTAAAAGCAACAAAAAAGGCTTTTATGGGTATGTTCGTAGCAAAAGGAAGAACAAAGAAACAGTGGGGTCACTCAGATGGTGAAATGCAAACAGGGGACACAGAAAGGGCTGAACTCCTCAATGCCTTCTTTGCCTCAGTCTTCTCCGATAAAGAAAACAATGCCCGACCTGAAGAATTTGGAGCAAATGATTCAGCAGAGGAAACACAGCCCAGAATAACTAAGGAGATAGTACAAGAATACTTGGCTAGTTTAGATGTATTCAAGTCTCCAGGGCCAGATGAACTGCATCCAAGAGTATTAAAAGAACTGGCAGATGTGATCTCAGAACCACTGGCAGTCATCTTTGAGAATTCCTGGAGAACAGGCAAAGTCCCGGCAGACTGGAGGAGGGCAAATGTTGTCCCTATTTTCAAAAAGGGGAAAAGAGAGGACCCAAATAATTACCGCCCAGTCAGTCTGACATCAATACCAGGGAAGATTCTGGAGCAGATCATTAAGCAAACAGTCTGTGAGCACCTAGAAAGGAATGCTGTGATCACCAATAGTCAGCATGGATTTCTGAAAAATAAGTCATGTCAGACTAACCTGATCTCGTTTTTTGACAGAATTACAAGCCTGGTAGATGAAGGGAACGCAGTAGATGTAGCCTACCTTGATTTCAGCAAGGCATTTGACAAGGTGCCCCATGATATTCTTGTAAAGAAGCTGGTAAAATGCGGTCTTGACTATGCTACCACTCAGTGGATTTGTAACTGGCTGACTGACCGAACCCAAAGGGTGCTCATCAATGGTTCCTCTTCATCCTGGAGAAGAGTGACTAGTGGGGTGCCACAGGGTTCTGTCTTGGGCCCGGACTTATTCAACATCTTTATCAACAACTTGGATGATGGACTCAAGGGCATCCTGATCAAATTTGCAGATGACACCAAACTGGGAGGGGTGGCTAACACCCCAGAGGACAGGATCACACTTCAAAATGACCTTGACAGATTAGAGAACTGGGCCAAAACAAACAAGATGAATTTTAACAGGGAGAAATGTAAAGTATTGCACTTGGGCAAAAAAAATGAGAGGCACAAATAGAAGATGGGTGACACCTGGCTTGAGAGCAGTACATGTGAAAAGGATCTAGGAGTCTTGGTTGACCACAAACTTGACATGAGCCAACAGTGTGACGTGGCAGCTAAAAAAGCCAATGCAATTCTGGGCTGCATCAATAGGAGTATAGCATCTAGATCAAGGGAAGTAATAGTGCCACTGTATTCTGCTCTGGTCAGACCTCACCTGGAGTACTGTATCCAGTTCTGGGCACCACAGTTCAAGAAGGACACTGACAAACTGGAATGTGTCCAGAGGAGGGCAACCAAAATGGTCAAAGGCCTGGAAACGATGCCTTATGAGGAACGGCTAAGGGAGCTGGGCATGTTTAGCCTGGAGAAGAGGAGGTTAAGGGGTGATATGATAGCCATGTTCAAATATATAAAAGGATGTCACATAGAGGAGGGCGAAAGGTTGTTTTCTGCTGCTCCAGAGAAGCGGACACGGAGCAATGGATCCAAACTACAAGAAAGAAGATTCCACCTAAACATTAGGAAGAACTTCCTGATAGTAAGAGCTGTTCGACAGTGGAATTTGCTGCCAAGGAGTGTGGTGGAGTCTCCTTCTTTGGAGGTCTTTAAGCAGAGGCTTGACAACCATATGTCAGGAGTGCTCTGATGGTGTTTCCTGCTTGGCAGGGGGTTGGACTCGATGGCCCTTGTGGTCTCTTCCAACTCTATGATTCTATGAAAACAGAAGGAATTGTTTTTGTTTATATTATTTTAGAATTTTTAAGATAAACATGTCTCAAAAATTGGGCACACTACAGTTCCCATCACAGATGAAAATTGCTTTTTTGAATGGCCTGTATTAGTTACTGAAGCTCGTAAGTGGGAAGAGCCTAGGATGGAGACTTTTGATTAGGGCTCCATCTTGAAGAACCATGAGGTACAACAAACAAACAAAAAAGGTGCATTTTTATCTTGTGAGCTGCCCTGAGATCTGAAGATGAAGGGTGGTATATAAGTCAAACAAACAAACAATAATGATAATTTTATACACAAAATATAGTCATGAAGGCTGTAAGTCCCCTGATGGAATGTGAATAGCTGGAAAGTAGAGAAAGGCAAGATGGTAGCTGGCTGGACTGTACTTCAGTGGTTGGAACTGGAAGGAGGTCATTTAAGCAGTACAGCCCAACCACTCTGTTTTTCATAGTGGAGTGTAGCCTGCAGTACAAAGGTAAGTCATGTGCTGCACACACTTTTTGCCTCTGGATTTGTCCACTGTTGGCATGTGGTCCTGGAAGGTCACTCGAGAGGGGAAATGGCCCCTGGGTAGAAAAATGTTTCCTACTCTTCTTTTACTCCATCATGAACACAAGCAGTAACTAATAAGATTGCCTAAAGGTTGCCATTAATGTCTGGAAATTTTCAGATGAAAAACTTGTTTGAAAATCTGAAGACTTCATTATTAGGTCACAAACTATTTGGACTCCTAATGTGTGATAACCAATGTGGTACTTCTGCTATACATACAGTATTTGTGTTATAGAAGTTTCTAAATATAAATATTGCAGCAAGTGGTTAATGGGTAGTGACTAAATATTGAAAGCATAACATCGTTTCATTTGATGATGCAGAGAATGATTTCTGCTTGACAGAATTGCAGGCCATTATGCACTGATGTTCAGTTCCCTTTCACAGGTGCTATTGCCCCAAAGAACCCATTGTCATTTATCTCTTAACTGCTGATTCTTAAAATCAGTTTCTTCTTTTAATCTCATGGATATTGCTAAATTGGATTAAACAAATGAGCATAATATTCAATTACAACTAGTGAAGAGAATGATTTAATAAAAGCAAAGCTGTACAGGTCTTATTGGTGCTATATTATTAACATTATAAGTCATTATCAAGGCACAAGTACAGGGACAGAATGAGAAAAACTAAATGGCTGCCCGTTGAGTGTTCCTGTTCATTTCATGGATAATTCCCGTAAGGAGAAAATCACTGTAGAAAATCTGTGCTAAAACTGAATGTGATGGAAGACAGCCTCTGAATCTGGCTGCAATAATTGTAAATCTGTGTGACAAAGCAATCTGTGCTGGAATTGGGACAGTGGCTACGAGCCATAATGGCTATGCTCAGCCTGCACTGTTGGAGGCAGTATGTTTCTGAATAACACTTGCTGGGAATCACAGTGCTGTTGCTCTCTGGTCCAGTATGTGAGCTTCCCCTAACATGAGACCAGATGAGATGGGCCTTTCTCCTGATCTGGCAGGCCTCTTCTCATGTTCTTATCAACTTTCTTTGGAATCAGGAGCTGAAAGGCAATCAAAATTGACCTTGCCGAAGAAAAGAAACTATAAGGCATGAGGAAGAAAGACTGTCTGAGGTTCACGGAAGCATGAGCGTGTTTGTGTGAATGTGTATCATTGAAGCCCTATTGCAATAATGGACAGTGTAGTGGAGTAGATCTCTTACCTGACATGACCTGCTAGGTGAGTCAGTGAAGCTTACTGGGAGGGGTAGGGCATTGACAAGGGTGTCACGGAGCAAACACACCAGAGGAGCTAATCTGGCACTCCTGCCATCTGCACTGTGCCATCCAAGCTACTGCATCCCCTGTTGCCCTTCCTGCTAGTGAACAGCAGCGACTCACCTAGGAGGTCAGGTGAGCACCTCTGCCCTACGATGCCATCTGCTACTGCCTAGTTGAAACCAGAGTGTGGAAAATGGGTATTTCAGGCACAACTTCCAGTAATTTGTGATTATTTTAAGGAAGGGCAATTCTTACCTGGTGAGAGGCACATCCTAATTCCCATTAATTATAGATTTCTTTATATGTTTCTTTAGCTAGGAAATGGAAGGTAACAGTTTTTACCAGTGACCTACCATCTGCCAGCACCAGCTCACAAGTTTATATTGTACTATATGGGGATCAAAATAATTCAGGAGCTGTCTTTCTATATGGAGAGGAGAAAAAGGTGTTTGAAAGAGGAAATGAAGATACATTCATTGTAAGTTATTACTATAACAAAATACTGTTTTTTATAAGGATAGCACATGATTAAAAATAAAGAGTTAACTTTTTTTGTTAAGCAAAGTTTTCATTTCTTTATTGTTAAGTCAAGAACACAGTTCAGTCATTCTCCAGTTGTGTGGAGTGGAAAAGACTATAACAAAAAGTGGTGTATGCTTCTAAAGTAGCTCTTTGTGGTTTTAGGGCTGCTCCACATAATCCTGTTTACTGAATTATATTATTTGCCACCGTCACATGGCATTCTGAATTTGCAAAAACTGCTTTCATTGCAGATCAGTTGTAATGGATGTTCTAAACATTTTGTCATGGGGAAGCAGTTCGATCCATTGGGTGGTGTTCAATGACTGCATGCTGCCAGCACAAGACTTCTGCTTCCATGATGTGACTTTTCCACCCCTCTCATTCCACTGCATGCCCTGAACCCTCTCGGTTCTGTTCCAGAGGGTTGGGAAAACCCCTAGAACACATATGGGGGTGCAGGGGGAGGAGATGGGGAGAGCAATATGTTGCATGAACAGAAATCTTTGCATGGACAAAATGTTTATATAGTGCTACATTGCATAAAACCCATGACTTGAATTTAAGGCGGGTAAACAGTAATAATGGGGTTTTCCTGATGAAGCTCACTTGTATTCCCAGGGTCAGTTCATGACTTCCAGCATATCAGCTGAGGCCAAGATGGCTCTATGTTTTCCAGTGATACTTATTGAACGTGAATTCAGTCCAGTTGGCTTTTGGAAAACCATGAGAAATGTAGCCTAAGATAGATGGGTGCAGTTGAAATCCATGGTTGCCACCATCAGAAATGGCCAGTCCCCAGAGGGAGCAGTAGAAATGAAAAATGAGTGAACTTGTATGCATTGGCCTGTATGATCTGTCCTAGCTTGGCTTATAGTACCCAGGGGAGGTTGGATTGAAGCAGTGCACTTACTGGAAGGTTAGGGTCACATCCTGAAGAGCAAAGTCAAATCTGAAAAGGCAGAATCACATTTAATAAGCTGTACAAGATAATAACTGCCAAGGTAAAGCACAGTATGTTAGAACCCTGGACTATGGCAAGTACAGGCAGAAACTGCTACCTCAGAATTATACTGAAGCCTTCTGAAGGCCAACTGGTCTGGACCTACTTTTGACATCTCCCCCTATGAGGAGCTGCCTGTTTCTTAAAGGATCATTTCATGATTCTGCAGCTGCAGCCTCCAATGGCATGTGGAATGTGAAGACTGGATGAGGGGGTACGCTTTGAGTCTGAGAAGTCAGGGAAAGCAACATCCTCTGGCCTAGAAGTTACTTGAATAAAGGCCAAAGGCTTCCCAGACAATTCTCCTTCTCCTCTGATTTTCCCCTGGGCTGGGAAGAAGAGTTGAGGCCAGAGAACAAGAGACTGTATTCCATTGGCTGGCTAGCCTTCTGCTTTTTTTGGTCCATCTAAGGCAACCTCAACCCATATAACTCTCAGTTCATCACATTTCCCTGTAGAGGTTGGCTTCACGCTTCAAGGACTACAAGTATATAAAAATAAACAGTGATGTTCATATAAGTAATGAAGTCATTCCAGACTGTAAATTGATAAGCTGGCTAATGTCCTAAGATGAAACACTCTATTTATCACACCACTCTAAGCGAGGACTTGCTGCTTCAATATGTTGTAGGCTGCATTGATGCCCTAAGATTGAACCCACTGACACAAAAATCCTAAACACATTTACTTCATTTGAATTCTATTTCAAGTAAATTTACTCAGTTTTGCAGACTCACAGCTGGACCTACTTATTCAGTCCTCCTTGAGCTAAATGCTTTACAAAGATGAAATAGTATTCTGAACTAATATGTGAAACATATTGAACCAAAGTTACTGGAGCAGTTTTATGTTCAAAGAAGCTAGATGAACTGCTGTTTTGTGTGTGGTTATTTTAACAGATACAAACGGAAGACCTAGGAGAGCTCTACAAAATACGGATAGGGCACAATAACTCTGGAGAAACCCCTGCCTGGCACTGCAAAGAGGTGAGCTATGTCCATATCTTAAAATCAATCATTCTTTCTGAAGATCTTGGCAAATGACACTTTTGCTGCTTTGCCAAAACCTTAGTCATGCACATACTATATGTTCACATGTTGCATAGCTACACAATTGGAATAGTACATTGTTGCTGCTGAAGAAAATGTTATCCAGTAAACAAAATTTTGGTAAACCACAGACTCAAGGTTAGTGATATACAGTGGTATCTCTATGGTTACAGACGCTTCAGGTTACAGACTCCGCTAACCCAGAATTAGTACCTCGGTGTCAGGGAACTGCCATCAGTGCCAGAGGGAGAGAGCAAAATCCAGAGGGATTCCGGAGAGCGTCCCGGGATTGGGAGAGGCAGCCCATCTTCTGGGGAAGAGAATCAGCGTAGCACCAGTGGAGAAGGGGGGCAGATGGGGGAAGCGGTGAGGCAGTCCCATGACTCCTTGCCGGGGACCAGCAGGGAGAGTAGAGGTCCTTCGCTGCCTATGCCCTCCTTGCTCAGAAGGCTTTCGCGCAGAGAGAGTAGGAGACTAGGCGTCAAAGAGCTTCTTTGCTGGAAGAAGTTTAAGGAACGCCCACTGACGGATTCCGCCAGCGATTGAGACAGCCACAGGTGAGTGGCTGTCCGGACGGTTCACTCAGGCAACCCAGCCAGGTGTTTGCACCGCCTTACGCACGAGCAACCCCTAGAACCACTACACTCGGGTTAAGAACTTTGTTTCAGGGTGAGAACAGAAATTGTGCTCTGGCGGCGGGGTGGCAGCGGGAGGCCCCATTAGCTAAAGTGGTACCTCAGGTTAAGAACAGACCTCCAGAACAAATTAAGTTCTTAACCCGAGGTACCACTGTACTTTCAAGTGAATGCCAAGTTACTAAAGACAATGAAGAACACCACACAGCCAATGGACTATGATGACAGCAAACTCTATTTGAATCCCTGTTCTCATCTATTCAGATCACCAGGGGCTGCTCTAAAGAAACAGTGAAACCATTTTATAAGATTTGAAAGTGGAAGGAGAGTTGCATGCTTCTTTTGAATTTCAACAATAGGTGGTGGTCTTGGGACAGTCACTGTGTCTCAGCCTAACCTTTTTATTTTAAAAAAACCCCTACATTGTAGTGAGGATAACAATCAGATAGCCCTATATATTTGCCATGTTAAGGTTTTGGTTTTTTAAGATAAAGGCTGCAATTTAAAATTAAAAAAATCCTCCAAGTACTGCATCCACACAAGAATGCCGATAAGGACTCTATTCGCTTGTTCTGTCCTCTCACACCACAATTACTATCATGTGATTGGGAGAGTGGGAATGACTCCTTTGCTCCTGCCTTTTTCTACACACCTCTGTTGTCATTCCTGTAAATGGAAGGACCTGCCAGTTTTCGTTCTCTCAGTTTCTCATTCTTCCAATCTTAAATTCAATTATGCCCATTTCTGCAGTCATTTTCAATATACAGTGGTACCTCAGGATAAGTACTTAAATCGTTTCGGAGGTCCGTTCTTAACCTGAAACTGTTCTTAACCTGAAGCACCACTTTAGCTAATAGGGCTTCCTGCTGCTGCTGCGCAGCCACTGCACGATTTCTGTTCTCATCCTGAATCAAATTTCTTAAACCGAGGTACTATTTCTGGGTTAGTGGAGTCTGTAACCTGAAGCGTATGTAACCTGAAGCGTATGTAACCCGAGGTACCACTGTATACGTATTTAATCCCCATGAAAATTCTTCAGCATTTTACTGTTAATTTCTATCTAGTTACACATCTTTGTATGCTGTTTTGATTAATGTAAACATCTTTACAAGCAATTTCACTCAATGCATTTTAGTATGTCATTTTCACTAATATATTAATTTTTATCTTTACTTCACCCTAATATATGCATTTTTTAAAACATTGGCTTGACAACTGCAAAATTTGTTAAATGCAAATTTTGAAGGATGACTGTGTTTTAGTTGTCATCAAAGTGTAAATTTGATAGATTCAAATTCAGACATGAACTGAATTTGTTGTATTGTGTCTGCAATTGGGAGACTGTTCTGGTCAAGTAAGCTCTTGGTATGATTCAGAATACATGAAAAGTATTTCTGAGTAAAAAAAACCAGAGAAACATTTTGTGCATTTTTGGGGAGTGTAGTCAGGTTCCATCCTTGAATATACTTATCTTAGACTTCTAAAGAGCACAGACACAGTTATCATGTATTCTGAGGGGGGAAAGGTAGATTAGAGAGATTTGTATGGTACTTACAGTACAAATTCAGGAAACCTCTGACATGGGTTTGGGTTGGAAAACTCAGTCTATATATTTATAATGCAGCATAAAAAGTGACCCTCACATACTCGGGGTCTGTTCCAGTAAAGACTGTAACAGCATTTGTTCATTTTTGAAAAGTATTAGTTTATTTTTGTAAAGATACCACAATAATGTAGACTTGATTGCTTGCATTTCAGCTGCATTTGCAGAATCTTGTGACAGGGGAGCAGTTTGATTTCCCTGTAGATAGGTGGCTGGCACAACAGGATGATGGCGAAATAAGTCAAGAACTTCCTGTTTTACATCTGGGTCAGCCCATTCTTCCAGGTAAGGAATACAAAAATAGCAGGAGTTATGGGGACTCTTCCCGTCCCTATAACTGCAATCCATAGGAAACTGCTTAGACATGGAAAATACTTAATGGGGAATGATAAATAGAAATATATGACCATTAAATATATGTTTAAGCCCGGTACTTTTAACATTAAAAGCTTCCCTAAACAGGGCTGCCTTCAGATGTCTTCTAAAGGTCTGGTAGCTGTTGTTCTCTTTGACATCTGGTGGGAGTGCGTTCCACAGGGCAGGTGCCACTACTGAGAAGGCCCTCTGCCTGGTTCCCTGTAACTTGGCTTCTCAGTGAGGGAACCGCCAGAAGGCCCTCAGTGCTGGACCTCAGGGTCCGGGTAGAATGATGGTGGTGGAGATGCTCCTTCAGGTACATTGGACCAAGGCCATTTAGGGCTTTGCCCACATCCCTCATATACTGCTCTGATCGCTTCCTACTCAGCGTTATATCTGGTAGCTACATTTGCTAACAGAGATTCTCCTCATTAGGTACAAGCAACCATTCCCCCTTCTCTACTCTCTGAGTTCCGATAGTAGATGTGGAAATACTCCAAGATAAAGAAGTTAATTTAGAAATTACCGTATTTTTCGCTCTATAGGACGCACCTTTTCCCCTTCAAAAATGAAGGGGAAATGTGTGTGCGTCTTGTGAAGCGAAGACGCCATAGCCCCGCGACCCTCTTCCGGCTGGAGAGGTGACGCGCAGCTATGGCAGGAGCCTCTTTAGCCGCGCGCCACCTCTTCAGCTGGGAGAGCGTGTGCGGGGCTGAAGAAGCCATAGCCCCGTGACCCTCTCCCAGCTGGAGAAGTGATGTGCGACTATGGCAGCAGCCTCTCCGCTGCGCCTTTCCGCTGCTCCCTGACCTGCTCTTTTGGGCTGGTGGTGGGCTTCCCTCCGCCAGCCCCAAAGAGCAGGTCGAAAGGAACCTGAAGCCTGGAGAGCAAGAGGGGTCGGTGTGCACCGACCCCTCTCGCTCTCCAGGCTTCCAAGGTAGCCGCCTGAATGCACCTTAAATGGCACCTTGTTTTAGAGTGGGAAAACAAGAGGGGGAAAATTCTCCCTCTCTCTGTGCAGCGCCTCCTGCCGCTTCGCTGAAGGGGCGCTGGGCAGAGAGGGGGAGATTTTTTTTTTCTTGTTCTCCCCCCTCTAAAACAAGGTGCATCCTATTGTCCGGCGCGTTCTATGGTGCGAAAAATACGGTATGTCTTATTGGGTTGGAGACCAACTTAGTCATGCTTAGAACAGTCCCAATGAAACCAATGGGATTTAATGGTCCACTAACCCATTGATTTTAGTGGGACAATTACGCATTTGTTTAATTCTCTCCCAGTGAAATTGGATGAACTTCAAGATGCTTAACTTTGCCTGGTTGGTTTCTTTTCCACGTTTATTTATATACATTAATATTTTCCTTGTATAAATCAGCTTAATGCCTCTGGGTCATTGCTCCCAGACAGATGTTACAGAAGCTGCTTGCCTTGATATACAACACTTTCTCCACATTATTGTAGAGAATTATTGTTATCTTAATTATTTATTAAATTTTTATACTGCCCTTCTCTGAGGATCACAGGGCAGTTTACAATATTAAAACACAAAAATGTATAACATCATAACAAATGTATAGCTAAAATAATATCTCTCCCACCCCCCAGTTTAAAAGGCCATATACATTTAATTGTTTAATTAGCCAAAGGCCTGGGAGAAGGGAATGTTTTTGCCTGGTGCCTAAAGGTATGTAACAAAGGTGCCAGATAACCCTCTCTGGGAAGAGCATTCCACAAGTGGGGAGCCAGTGCAGAAAAGGCCCATTCTCATGTTGCCACCCTCCAGACCTCTTGTGGAGGAGGCACATGAGGAGGGGGCTCAATTGATGATTGCAGAGTCCAGGTCAGTTCATTTAGGAACAGGTGATCCTTGAGCCATGTTGAAGGTCAAAACTAGCACATTGAGTTGGGCCCAGAAAGTACCAATTGGAAGCCAGTGCAGTCGGGCCAGGATCGGTGTAAGACAGGCATAGGCAAACTTCGCCCTCCAGATGTTTTGGGACTACAACTCCCACCATCCCTGACCACTGGTCCTGTTAGCTAGGGATGATGAGAGTTGTCATCCCAAAACATCTGGAGAGCCGAGTTTGCCTATGCCTGGTGTAAGATGCTCAAACTATCTTGCCCCAGTGAACAACCTGGCCACTGAATTCTGCACCGGCTGAAGTTCCTGAACCATCTTCAGAGGCAGCCCCAATAGACTGCATTGCAGTAATCTAACTGCAAGGTTACTAGAGGTTACTAGAGCATAGATGACAGAAGTTAGGCTATCTCTGTCCAGATAGGGGTGTAGCTGGGCCACCAGCCAAAGCTAGTGGAAGGCACTCAAGGCCACTTGTGCCTCAAGTGACAGCAGTACCCTCAAGCTTTGTACTTGCTCCTCCATATTGAAAAAGGCACACACCCTTTCATGAATGAGGCAGAGTACAAACATTTATTTTCCCATAAACACATACATCCTGATGTTGATGACACATAAGAAACACCCTATATATGATTTGTTTTCTTATAGACGCTAGCTAATATGGGGGCAACTCTTCTTACTGTATAGTATGCCAAACTTCCCAATAGGATGATGCATCAATAGCAGTTGTTGGTGTTGTGCATGCAATAGTATGTTTGTAAAAGCCTGTCTTCTCTTACTCTCAGTGGCAGTGTATGAGGTGCATGTGGTAACAGGTGATCTGTGGAATGCTGGAACAGAAGCTGAGATCTACATTGCTGTCTATGGAGAAAAAGGTGACACTGGTTCCCGACAGCTCCGTAGGTCAAAGAAACCTAGGAAATGTGTAAAAGGACAAGTGAGTGGATTATAGCAATGTGTCTTTATCTTCTGAAGTACTCCCCTGTCCCCATTTCATTGTGAATATTTCTACAGGGCTATTCATGCATTCAGAAAGCACAGGTTTCTAACCCATAAACTCATTTGTCCCAATATTGCTACTAGCAATATGTCAGGACATTTTTTAAAAAATCATATCAGTAGGGACAGTTCAAATATGTAGGTTAGGAAAGTATTCTGCCAAAGTCAGATCGGCTAGTGACCCTATGTAGTTTGGCTGAGATGTTCTTCAGCAGACTGAGGTCCCTGGGGTAGGGTGCAGCCAGGCTTTATAGGAGTGAAGCCTGCTCCACTCCCAAGCCCCACCCACTTGCCACGGCTGGATTAGCCCAAGATTCAAATGGTTAGCTGGAGGGAAAGCCCATCAATCCAAGCAGCCGGCCAGGGGATTCCTCAGCTGCCAGCCACCTAGCCTCAGTGTTGCTTCCAAGGGATCTGAGCCCACTGAACAATTATTTTAATTCAGGTGAGTTACTGTGATCAACAAGAATTATTTTTGCCATTTACTACACAGGTAGAAACTGGTTTTGGGTATCCATTCATACTTATGTGCTTCACTGACCACATAGACTGATAATGCATCAGACAGAGAGATCTAACGTTTTTAATCCTGAAACTTTTCTAATCACACTTTAATTGTTTGATTGCAGACTGATATATTTTTACTTGAAGCCGTGCACCTTGGAAATCTGCATAGAATTGTTATAGGACACAATGGACTTGGCTCAGGTCAGAAATGTCAATGCAGTGAATTCTGTCAACCTGTTTTGCTGACATAGAAATGATGACAAGTAGCCCATTTATATGACTGCTGGACTCACAGAAGCGACATATTTTTATTTTTAAAATGACAGATCAATATTTAGGACAAGCAGGTTATTTTAGGAAAAATATGCCTACCATCATTTGTGAGAACTGTGACAAACTGGACATTCAAACTGTTTTCACACATGATTGCGTACACATTTTTTTACATATTTTTTCTTAAACTTCGTGTAGGGAAACTGTAATGTTTGAAGAGGTAAACTGATTTTCAGCCTTTTACTGAGAACTGCAGCATAAAAGAATCAATCTTCTCAGTTATGCTTTGTGCTTGTCAATATACAATTCTCCCAAACTGGTGACAATCTGCATTGTGAACCTTTGCTTTGATTGGTTGATGATTGAACCATTACTTTTCCGTGCTCCTGGAGTATGCCACAAAATTACACTGCTTCACAGCAGTTTATCATTCAGTAAGCACTGCAGCCTTTACAGCAAAAACTGTCGGATTAGGGTTTTTTCCTCTACATACAATTCACATTTGATTCCCTCCCCCCAAATAATATCATAGAGAAAAGTTTGCTAATATGTAAATGCTATTCGTATGTAGCACAAATAAATGGGCCACAGATGTGTGATGATTATTTGATTATATAGGACTTGATTATTAGCAGGTGAGCATGTGCTCAGATTGAATTGAGAAGGTGAATTCAAGGTGACATTGAGTAAGATATATGTTTTGTTAGCCCTGTGATGACTCAGTTGCATATCTACAGCATCCCATGCATTGTTCATGCACATTTTATCTGGATCTTAGTAACAGTCATTTGTGTGTGTGTGTGATTAGTTCACTATTAAGAATGGAATCTTTATCATCTTCATAATTCCTCCTAGGAAATGGTTGGTTTCTGGAGAAAATTGTAGTAAAGGATTTTATCACCAGCTCGGATTATAACTTTGCGTGCCACAGGTTTGTGAAGTTTATAATTTTGAAAAAGATTGCGTTAACCAACTCATAATGTTAGACCTCATTGTACGTGATGATCAGCTACGATCTTCCAAGAACCTGTTGTTAAGTTAGAAGAATTGCATAGTCTGAATTTCATAGAATCAAAGAATTGTAGGTTAGAAGGGATCCCAGGGGTCATCTAGTCCAACGCCCCTGCAATACTGTTTGTTTTTACTCAATAGTGTAGAAAATGCAGTGAGACCACTCAAAGGCACACTCAACATTTATTATCTCACCTGATCCAGATATAGCCTTTAATACTTAAAGAAGATTCTGGGGCTTACCTCACAGGTTCTGGGAAAAGACCTGGCTCAAACTGAGTCTTCCCCAGCAGATTCCAAATATTTTATCATCTTTTGACAATTATTTGTATTTTCATTATAAAAGAAGATCTTTCTATTTGGTGAGGTTGGAAAAAGGCTTACTGTTACAAAACATGAAGCAAAAATTTCAAGGATATAGAGCACCTGTTATATGCATCTACTAGTCAAATACTATGGGTGGTAACATTGCGTATGATCTTTTGATCAAATCATGGGGTGTGCAACCTGTGCCTCTTGCAGTATTGCTGGGCTACAACTTCCACCGCCTCTGCTCATTGACCATGCTGGCTGGAGCTGATGGGAGCTGGAGCCTAACAACTTCTGGAGGGCCATAGATTTCTCAGTCCTGGTGTAAGAGAGATTAGATATGCCACATCGCCCCCTCCTGGCAGTCAGCCCCATTCACACCTCTTCATTAAACACAATGTGAGGGGGAAGTTCCACAGTTGCTTCTGGGGTGTCAGGGAATACAAGTAATTATTTCTTTACCTCAGTCACCCACACAAAACAATAAAAGCAGAACTCATCCTCTTTTCATAGACCTTAGCACAGGTCTACCCCCAGCTAATATTCCCTCTCAAGCTTTGGCCATCCTTTTTTTATGGAGGCTGTATTGCATACTGTATTGAATGAATTGTTCTAAATATAATCTTGCCCATGCAACCCAGTACTATGCAAGTTTATTTGGAAGTAAGTCATTTGACTGCAATGGGACTTGTTGTTCTCAAATAAGGCTGCTCCCAAACAAGGGAAACCCAGCCAGATATTATTATTATTATTATTATTATTATTAGCAGGATTTTCACAACAAAACATTATAAATGACCCATTCATATCTATTTTGTTCTTGTACCCATTTATTTCCTTTAACATACAGATTTTGATCTTCCTATATTAATGCTAGCCCCCAATCTATTGATAGAAATCACACACCGCTCAAGACGGTAATGGCTTCATCCATTTTTTTTTATAAGATATTTATTAAGATTTTCAGAAAATTACAATATAAAAATAAAATAGAAAAAGAAGATACAAAGTTACAATATAAAAAAGAAAAAGAAAAAGAAAATACAAAAAAAGAAGAAGATTAAAAACCACTCAATTTTTCCATTACTTATTTTTCCTTAGCTTGTTTCCCGGACCTCCTCATACCTCCCTTTTTTGTATTCCAGTTCAATTTGTTGGTTCAGCAAATCCTTACCCTCTTTATTTATCCTAATCTTTGGTCTTAAAATAGTAACGTTAGATTTTTACCTATTAACAACCCATTTTTCATATTCCCTTAAAGCATTACAGCTGGAAACCACTTAATTTCTATCCAACATCATTCTAACATTCATTAATTTTACAATATTTCTGTAGATAGTCTTTGAATTTCTTCCAATCTTCTTCCACCGACTCTTCTCCCTGGTCTCGGATTCTGCCAGTCATTTCTGCCAGTTCCATATAGTCCATCAGCTTCATCTGCCATTCTTCCAGAGTGGGTAGATCTTGTGCCTTCCAATACTTTGCAATGAGTATTCTTGCTGCTGTTGTGGCATACATAAAAAAAGTTCTGTCCTTCTTTGGCACCAATTGGCCGACTATGCCTAGGAGAAAGGCCTCTGGTTTCTTCAAGAAGGTATATTTAAATACCTTTTTCAATTCATTATATATCATCTCCCAGAAAGCCTTAATCCTTGGGCACGTCCACCAAAGGTGAAAGAATGTACCTTCAGTTTCTTTACATTTCCAGCATTTGTTATCGGGCAAATGATAAATTTTTGCAAACTTGACTGGGGTCATGTACCACCTGTATATCATTTTCATAATATTCTCTCTTAAGGCATTACATGCCGTAAACTTCATACCTGTGGTCCATAACTGTTCCCAGTCAGGTAATGGCTTCATCCAGTAGAGATCTTTCAGTACAGTTTTAATTTTATGGCAATCACATTTTTTTTTCATAAACACAAGAATTGTTTGTGCCTGTACTTGTGTGTGTAGCTTTCATTCTTCACACAGCTGTGCACCAGTTTTACAATACTGAGATTCAAGTTTCTTATGGGGAAATACTCATTATTAAACTTCTGAAAGAGAAGTTAACAAAAATGTGGCTCTTTTTAAATATTTGTCTTTTCCTAAAGGTAGACCTTTATCTGGTCCCACAACCATGTTTCTGATATGTAATCTAGAGTTGGCCAAACTAATAACCCAGGTTCATTTTAATATACTTGAGTTTATAAAGAGCAGCATGGAAATATGTATTATTATTAAATAATGTGTTTCCCCCCAAAGGTGGCTAGATCAAGGAGAAGATGATGGCAAAATTGTTAGAGAACTGTATGTCACTCTTGATGACACATTTGCTGGGAGTAAGTATAAACCACTGGCAGACAAGAACATTTCATGAGTCATGGCACTTTGTGGTGTGTCTATAGAAGGTCACATTCTGGGTGTTTCAATGTTGGTTGTGCATGCAACCAGTATATAATTTCTTTGATATTTAAGGTTTAGCACCGATACCCGCTTCAAAGCCTTAAGGCTTAATCAGTCTGAGACTGTATTCTTATGCATGTTTAGTTATGAGTAAGCCTAACTGAATGCATTGGGACTTACTTCCAGAGCAACATGCGTAGGATCACAAAGTTTCCCTGGAATTATATAGGATTTAAGTCTTGTTGATTCTAGCAAATTTGCCCCTTAGACTTTACTCATGTTAGTGTTTTTATTTCTGTAGGACAAGAGCTGGAAATCAAAAGAGCAGAAATGGTAAAATTCTACCTTCTATCCTTTTTTTAAAGCTTTAAACAAAATTATTAGACCCATTTAAATCATGCTGTACAACATCTGTGGCTGTCCATGTGTTTTGCACAAGCAGTCTTTGGCAGGGGCCATAGGTTCGTAGTAGAAATGGGCACTGTGGAAGCACAAGGTACAGTCCTTAATTAGCATCTCCAGCTAAAAGGTCATGGGTTGCAAGGCTAAAACTCTTCTGATGGACACCCTGAAGAACTTCTGCCAGTCAGAGCAGACAGCAATAGGCTGGTTGAAATTTATATTAATTCAGTGTAGGATACCTGATGTGTTGCCGTTTGTGTGATGATTTATTGTCTGTCTTTCTTTAACCAGTGGGCAGCTGAAAAATGGAAATTTCAGAAAGGCAATACACTTCAGTTTTACAACAAGGTATCCCATGGATTCATATGCCTATCTCCTGATGGAACTGTTCATGCCCGTGGTGACAAGAAAGATAAATATGGTAACTTTATTGTCTCTTCTTTGTGATCATGGTAAATTTTTGTTAACCCTTTTTGTGAAGAAAACTCTCTAAACTTTTGTAGATGTACAGTACAGAGTTAAGGCAGTAGATTATTTAAACGAAATTCTTTGTTTTGTCATATCATTACACATATTAAGGCTAAGAGGAAGGGACAGCTCCTCGAGCCTTTGTTGTACGGGCTGTAGAACCACACAGAAATGCTCACATTGGGTTTGTGTAGCTTCACAAATGAGAAGCAGCAAAGATCAAGCCTGGAAATTGCTCTATTCATCCCAGACACTTTCCTCTGTAATTCTACGTGTGTGTGTGTGTGTGTGTGTGTGTGTGTAGAAGGTAGCTTGTAAGACCTAAGTGCTGATAGCAGCAGTGTACACTACCTGCTTAAAATGCAGCAAGGTCATTTCTCCACACTGTGATTCAAATTGTATCTGCACATCCTTGTTTGTATCAGTATGGCTGGGTGAGTTTCGATGTCACCCACTGTCTAGTCACACTAGTGGGCAAGGATAAACATTCCTGAGAGAACAACCTTGATATAGCAATTTCACCACCAGGACCATCGCCAGAGAATCTAAAAGCCTCACATTTTATCTGTGAGAGGAACAATATATTTCAGAAAGAGTAGACTTCATGCTGTCTTTTGGGTTTTAAGAGTGAGAACATCCCAGACAAAATGCTATGAAACAGCTGATCAGGTTTTTTGCTTCTGTTTTTTTTAAAGGTCTTTTCGATGTGGCCATCAAAAAAGGAAACACATGTGTGTTTAAAAGTCACCCAGTGCCACACCTAGCCCTTGGCTTTGCTCATGGTTCAGTTGCTGGAATGGTATGAAGCTGCCCAGGTTTTTCCCATGTGTCTATGAATTTCCAAAAATGTAAATTGTATCGCAAATATAGTGGTCACCAAAACCAGACGTATGTGATGAATCTTATGAACCTTGCCTCCCCACCCCCATTTGTAATCAGTTTTTTGTTTATAAATAGCTAAATATTGAAATATTAAGAAGTTTGTTTTCAGGCTGAGATTACAGGGGACAAATTGTGCCAGTATATTTCAAGTGACTATTCTCAAACTGTTGAAGCCTTCAGGATTTGTCCCTGCAAATGTGTGATACTATTTTAGAGTGAATAATAAGAAATAAGTAAAATAGTTGCTTGTTTTCACTATTTAAAATAGCAATGTAGCTTTCTTTTATGCATTCTCACTGAAGCATAATGGGAAAGCTAAATTTGTGACATATTAACAGTTCTTGAGGGACTTTTGGATTGAAATCATGCAGAGAAAGTGGAAATAAATAAAAGGTTAATACCTTACATTTCGTGGGTGGGTTTGAATTACCGTACTGGGGTCCATGATTTTGGTTCAATCTTTTCTCTTTGGCATAACCAAAACTACTAATGCTGCTGATATTGAGAATCAGCAAAAAAACCATACAGATTGCATTCAGTAGATAGGATGAAATATGGCAAGATCAGGAACTGATTAATATGCAGCGCAGTCTTCCCAGCCTGAAGGGAGTTGTTGTCCAAAAACATCAAGAGAGCACCAAGTTGACAAAAGCCAACACAGTTTAAAGAGAGAATCAGAGGGCAGTGGGGTGTGGTTCTAAAAAGTTTTGTACCACAAAGAAGTCTTCTTTGCCTAGAGTGTTTTATTCCAAAGCTGTGCACTGTGCTGCTGTATTTTTATACTATTGCATATTAGTACCCGTTATAATTTACTTAATACTATGCTTTTAGCATTCTAGCTAAGAGCACCATCCATAAAACCACAGTGATGCCTGTAATGCTGGAGGATTATCCCACAAATCATATTTGCTGGTTTGGCCTTAATAATGTCTGTTTTTTTCTTCATAAATACAATGTAACGGGATTTCACTCTTATAAGAAGTCACAGATAGTTTCTACTGGAGACAATGATAAGGTGGAAATCTTGAATTCGAACTGAACTGCCAAGAGACTTTGGTTCCAGAGTATGATCTTCTGATTTGACGCCTTCTGTGTGACCTTTTGCAGTGTTGTTTGTTGAAGGTGCTAAAGTACCCTTTAAGAAATAAAGAGAGGTGAAATTCTCTGGATACTTTATATCTCCAGATAGCGAAATCTGAGACCTGAAATCCTGCAGCATCCAGCAGCGTCAGACTGCAAGCCTGAAGGCAACAGAAGAAAAATGTCCCCATAGAAACTAATGTGTTAAGGATTTTATAAATTGTTGAACTAAATAACGAATAATAAATGAATAACAGCAAGGTGATCTTTGGTGCTTATGGCAATCTGCAGTTGGCTATGCAGTTTGGGTGCAAAGAAAACCATGACTTTTTATCTGGCTCAGTTTTCAGTCTAATATACTGATTAGTCCCATCTTGCCCTTATTAGAACAATGGTGACGTCCACTGTGAGCTGCAGGTTCACGTTCAGCCAAGTCGTTGCACAATTCTGGAATCTGCCCGGAACCCAGGGCAAATGGTGACTTTCAATATCCAAGGCACTGTAGCTGATGATGCCACAAGCTATGCAGGACTGACAAAGGAGTTTGTAGTTCATGTTAAGGTGAGATTGGAGGAGAAAGGCAATTGGGTGGTATGTGTCATAAGCCACTGCCTTAACTGGTTTCAACAGATGAGAGAGATCTCTCCACCCACTAGGTGGAGCTGAAGACTGCAATCGTCAAAATCACTGTGTGAGGCTAGGGTTTCTTTTTAAATCCCTTTGTTGTTCCTTGTGGCCCTGAATAATTCTGCCATACACAACCAAAAGGCAGTTGAGGTTGTGTGCAAACACATATAAAAACAACCAAGTCTGATATGTAGGACTGCTTCACACTTTGTGTGTGATTCCCCCCCCCCCCCACGTGGAAATAAGATCTATTTTTTTAAAAAAAGCTGTCACTTGCAAAGTGGAGCACAAGTTTTATTTCCCTGTGAAAAGATAAACTTCCCACATAGATTTTTATTTAATCGGAGCAAAATAAATATATGTGCCACATTTCACAAGTACCACATTTGTCTTAGAGCTGAGAACTAGGAAATACTTAGGCTTGGTTTTAAGCAAACCACTATCTCTCAGACCCCCTCTCCCAGCATCTACTAATCCAGCTGAAGTAAGTGGAAGTGCAATGCTACACATGACATCTCCTCAAAAGTAAGTCCCAATGAGTTATTTGACACTTACTTCCAGGTAAGCTGGTATAGGATTGCAGCCTTACTGGCTTGTATCAAATGTGTAGGAGACCTGGCACCATAAAAAAAGAAAACATTTTGTGATTTGCTGTGGGTAACAAGGATTAGAGAGTCACTGCACTGGGATGAAAGGTGAAGAAGTACAGAACTGTTTGAAAGGCCATATTATTTACAGCTGGTTCTTTTTGCTGATTTCTAGGGAGTGTTCCACAACAGTGCCATAATTTTGCTCACTACTAGCTACTGCCAGTCTCTCTGCCTGAGGCCTGATGGGAGCTGCAGTGGAGCAGGAAATCAATCTGACGACTCTTACTGGAGAGTACATAAAATCAGCTCTGGGGTTTGCATGTTTGAAAGTGTCAAAAACCCAAGAATGTATCTGAGGATCAAGGATGGGCAGTGTAATGGAACGGTAAGGAGCTCCTGTTCATGCTTTCTCTGTGGATGTGAACATAACCTGCCACAAGAAGAAGCAATTTTAAGTGTGCTAACACAGAAGAATCTGGCTAAGACTTGACAGTACTATGATTTTTGTTTCCCAGAAATATGGTAAAGATTATATGAGACAGGTGTCATAATATGAAAGAACCACTGGCTATGGCCTGAGTAGGATGGGATTCCTGGGAGGAACCAGGCAGGGGCAGAGCAAGGTGGGGGCAGTGGGGGCCTACCGCCCCAGGTCTGGTGGAGGAGGCATACAGGGAGAGGACGCGAAGGAGGCAGGCAAGCAGGCAAGCAAAAAAAAAAAAAAAAGCTGAACAACTTAGGCCGGGGGCAGTAAACTTTTTCAGCAGGGAGCTCACTGTCCCTCAGACCTTGTGGGGAGCCGGACTATATTTTTTTGGGGGGGGGGAGGGGAAATGAACAAATTCCTATGCCCCACAAATAGCCCAGAGATGCATTTTAAATAAAAGGACACATTCTACTCATGTAAAAACACGCTGATTCCCGGACCGTCTGCAGGCTGGATTGAGAAGGCGATTGGGCCGCATCCAGCCCACGGGCCTTAGGTTGCCTACCCCTGCCCTAGATGAACCAACCCAGGTCCTGCAAACATCATTGGAGGTCCTTTTCTATGTGCCTCCTTCTGAGGTATGGCAACACGAGAGCAGGCCTTTTCTTTGGTGGCTCCCTGCTTGTGGTATGCTCTCTCCAGGGAGGCTTGCCTGGCACCTTCATTACATATATTTAGGTGCCGGGCAAAAACATTCCTCTTCTCCCAGGCCTTTGGCTAATTAAATAATCTATGGCCTTTAACTGTTATTATGTTATGTATTTTTGTGTTTTAATATTGTAAACTGCCCTGTTATCCCCAGATGAAGGGCAGTGTAGAAATGTAATAAATAATAATAAAAATAGGAAAGCTTAAAACTTTTTTTAGAAAACAAGGCCTGTTTTATTCTGTAAGGGGTTATACAACAACCTTTATAACAACCACGGTTATGTAAAATGTTTCAAATAGTCATGCTAGTAATTCCTGTAGATAGAGTGTGCCTACCTTATGAGTCTCTCTCCTCCCCATGGATCAAATTGATTAACTGCGGGTTTCTTGATAATAATAATGTTAAATCTGGTTTTAAGGTCAGTGCAAATTGCTGATTAAAATTGGATGGCTGCCTATAATATGCCTGAAGTATTGCATCTAATAAGTATCAGTAGATCTTTAGTAATGTGAATGTCAATGAATATACTGAAATGGCCATTATAATGTTGTGTCAAACAGTACTATTAATAAGATGGCTGAGCTCTCAGGCTCTTAATAATGGCTTCTTCAGAATAGAGATAGACTATTAGAGGGATAAATAGTAATATTACTTTAAGTATTATCCTGGGAAGCCAGTAGGAGACCTGTTATTTTGGAAGCTGTGTCAAGATTCTACAGGAAATGTTATGTTTAGAAATCCACTCCATGTTTTAAAGTCGTTCAGTATACCAAATTTGGAGCAGTTCTATCTTTGGCTTTACTTAGGGTTTTGCTCTTTGTAGGTTGAACAGGGTCAAGCAGCCAAGAGAGATTCTGGTAGGCTGCATTCTTTGTTTGGTTTGCACAGATTTATTTGATTAATCAGATTTCTTCTGCCTTTAACATCTTTTCTGCATCTTTTGACCACTGAAATGTATATGAATGCTTTAGCTGAGATTCCTTCGTCGCAGGGGGTTGGACTAGATGACCCTAGGGGTCCCTTCCAACTCTATGATTCTATGAACTCCCTTGCTTTAATGAGAAATTTACCAGAAAAATAATATTTGTATTGATGTGTGGACACAGTCAGCTGATTTCTTGTTATTATCTGCTTTCTTACAGGGCACAGGAGATGTGGACTGTCATTTTAAAGTGCAAAAGAATTTAGAAAGTGGGTCTGTAAGCCTAGAATCTGCACGAAATAGAGGGATATATGTAGGTCTCCTGCCTAATGGTCAGACCAAACCAGTTGTTCATACTGGAGAAAGCAACATTTGGTTTTACCCGCAAGTTGTCAAATGTAAGTCACATTCTAAATGGTTGGTCTTTTACATTAAAAATATTGTTTGGAGTCTTTTTAGAAAGATAAAAACCTTGATTGAAACTAAAGATGAAAACTGTATTTGAGGCACCAATGCAGGGCCTGTTTATGAAGCATTTGCTCTATAGAACTGCAATAATCAAACATTAATACTATTTTAATTAATGCAACTCAGTGTTATTGTGTTGATCAGGCAGCCCAGGTGATTTGCAGGAGCAGCCCAGGTAAGAGACTGTGTCATTTCATGTATCCCATTGCAGTTTCTCAGTACGCAGTCTACAAAATATACCATCCTAGAACCAGGCTCAGTCAAGAATTGCATTTAGAGGGACACTTTTAGTTGAACATAACTGTTCAGAGCCAAACCAGAGTCTGGTGATGCAGTCCTTCAGAATTCCACCAGAGGGCTGGAACCTCTCTCTGATTGGCTACCAAGACAGCTAACCAAATAGGAGATGTGGAGCAGCACTTTGGGAGAAGCAGTTTCTGAGGGAGTTTTTAGACAGGGCTTTATTTGAGATGGGAGACAGGAATTAGGACAGGGTTTGTCTGAGGGAGTTTGGTTCAGAATTGAGTTTAATATCTGCTCTGAGGAGAATATCTATAGCTAGAGGAAGGAGCCTCATAGCTTAGATAGTAAGACTGTAGTGAGTGTCTTGGGGGAGTATACAGACAGGAGGGCTGAGTCTGAGCCAGGGGAGATAGCAGGTGTGCAGATACAGTCTACCTGGGTCTCATCTCAGTCAGGAGGGGAGACATCTTCTAGAAAGAGAAGACTCCCAGATCAGTTAAAAAGAGTGTGGTGATCCCCATGGTATATTACACTACAGTGGTACTTCTGGTTACGTACTTAATTCGTTCCAGAGGTCCGTTCTTAACCTGAAACTGTTCTTAACCTGAAGCACCACTTTAGCTAATGGGGCCTCCCGCTGCTGCTGCACCGCGGGAGCATGATTTCTGTTCTCATCCTGAAGCAAAGTTCTTAACCTGAGGTACTATTTCTGAGTTAGCGGAGTCTGTAACCTGAAGCGTATGTAACCTGAGGTACCACTGTATTTGAAAATACCTCAGGCGAGCTAAGTTTTCACTCACACAAGAACCCAAAAAGATGACTGGTGGCAATTTAGAAATTAAATTAATTGGCGCACCATACAATAAGTTCACTACACGTTTAACTGAGGGCAGTCAGTGGTGGTAGATCCATTACAGTTACTTTCCACTTAAGCATCATTAAGAGGCAATGCAGCACTGCAGCACTTTCTTAGGTGGACTAAGTAAGCAAGATTTAATGTGTGTTCACACACATCTGTCTATCTATATGCACATACTTTTATCTTACAGTATTACTACCTGGCCAGAGCCCTTAGGGAAAGGATATATTTTTTATCATTCTGAAGAAATAATAAATGAATGCATGATCTTGCATCCAGACTTTGCTCCTGCAAAGTAACTTTGCTGATTTTCTTCTCCCCAACAACACCTGCTGCACAGTACTAGAGGGTTGGGAAGAAGTCACTCTGGGACTGCAGGGTGTGAGGGAAATAGGCAAACATCAGCTTCCCCCTTTTGCTGGATCAAAGGCTTTCCATGGATGGAAACAGCCTTTTTATCTGTGAAAGGCAAAGTCTGGATTCACCTGTGAAATGCTCTCATTTAGGATCATATTTAGGCCAAGCCATTAACCTCCTTGCATTTGTAACTATTCCTATCATGTTTTTTGACTTCCTGGGGTTATTGAGTTGGGGACAATTAATTCAGTTGTTCAGTTTGTATTTCTTGTCACAACTTGGCAGGTAGATGAGTGCTGGAAAGCACCTATTAGAGACTGGTGTGAGGGGTTACAGTATATGAGAGCAGGTAGAGAAGCTGCCTTGTTCAGAGATGGGAGAGGGTTTGTTAGCTGGGCTGCAGAACCTGTCAGTGGCTGTGGGGCTGGACTCCCCTCCTTGACTGAAAACACTGAGCTGGACCATGGAGTCACTCAGTGGTACAGCCAGGCCCAGCCCCAGGGGAACTGGAGTGGTTAGACCTCTTCTCCATCATGGCCAGATTTGATTATTGCAATATTTGTAAGTTTAAATTTTTCAATGGATTTTAAAAATTGCAGCTTATTTCAAAGAAGATGTTGCCAATTTGAAATCTATAACTCTACATCTGATTCTTCTTTGCTGCTGCAGTATGTATAGGAGCAGAGCGTGGTGGACTGTGCACACATTTAATTTTGGCTGAAGAAGGCTTATGGCAGTGTTTTCTTTTTAAAGAGAAGGAAACAGAATTATGTGGTAGTGGAATATACCTCAGGGACAAGCCACTTGAAGCATACATAGCTGATAACACATGACTTGGATTTCCAAAGCAGTAAGAGGAATTTATTACCATCTCATTTTGTGTAGGGAGATATTAAGGAGTGAGCTTCTAGGAGACCAAACTCAAATATGTATATCTTCCACAATGCATAAAGATAAAACATGCATTAATAATATGATATATTGAAAAACTGCAAGACCTATTGCCTTCTTGATTTTTTGGACATTTCTAGAGAAATAAAATATGATGACCTTTAATCTTCCTTTTAATTAAATTTCAGTTGGCAGAGAGAAGCCTATGGGAACATCTGCAACGCCTGCTCAGCAGAAAGAAGTGATCAGAGAATCCAAACACCAACAAGCAGGAACTCAAAATTTAGTGTCCTACAGATGTCCAGATTCTCCTCCCTCAAGTAAGGGACCATGTAAAACAATAGCCCTATAGTGCAGCATTAATGTTGTCTTGCTTCAGTTTGGCACCTAATTGATGAGACTCGATTTTTCTTACCACTTAAACTCTACAATGAGTTGTAGATGGTGACCTTATGCTGTCATAGAGCTTATGTCATCTGAAATCCCTCCAAGTTATGGCTAGAGCTGGCCAAATATTTTTGCTTTCTTTCACTTTCTCATTTTTCCAGTCTTAAGTTCACTTATCCATGTTTCCACATCAGTTTACCATTTTTAAAAATAAAAGTTCTTATGAAAATTCATCACAACTTTTGTGCAGGTTTCTCCTACTACACACATTTTTAAATGTTTGTTCCCCTATTTTTAAATGTTTGTTCTGCAAAGCAATTTTCCCTAATACAATGTATTTTTCTTTTTTGTAAACAAATATATGCATTTATATGCACATCCAACCCTAGTAGATGCATTTTTGTACACTTAGCTGAAAAACTGCATTGCAAAATCTGGATAAGTGTGAATTTCCATAGACAGTTGTGTTTCAGTTCATGTATTCTTTTGGAAAGTGCAAACTAAGTAAGATTGTCTTCAAATGTTGACTGAACTGAATTTTTCCACTATTCCTAGTTATGAACTGTCTGTCATATGGTGCTAGGCATTTGAAGCTAAGCTACTAGGATATTGAGCAGAGCTTTGTTTTAGGTAATTAATTCAGTCCACAATTCTTTCTTGTGTATTAAACATTCTTTGTACTCTTCTTGCAAACAGGAAATTGTTATAGCTGCTTTTTTATCTTGAATCAGGATTGGGTATGTCTCTTGCATACAAAGTACATTCTCTACCTCTGTTGTTGCTATTCTCCTAGCATGTGTTCATCCAAACTGATTGGGGGAGGAGAGAAAAAAATGGGAAAAAATGTTCTTATGATTGAACCCTGAGTAAAGCACAAGGTCTTTTCAAAATCTAAAGTAGCACAGTTGTTCTCTTTGTGTGGATTGTGCTGGCTTCTAAGTTATGCCTTTAGCCTTTAAGTTAACACAATCCTGATTTGTTACTGTAGAATTCACTCTAAGTGTCAATACCTTTACTCAAACCAATGTTTATAATGTTAGGAGTTACATTTGAGCTACTCTTCTTCAAATGCAAGTGCTTAAGGCAAAAATTAAAAAAGAGATAAGTCTGATATAGAACCTGCATACAACTGGACTGTGTGAACCTGATAAAGTTTAATGTTCTTTCAAACAAAGGAGCATAAATTATATTATAATGCATCTAGCTCCAAGAAACAAGGCAATGAAAAATTCAGCAAGAACTAGCTCACAATTTCAGCTAGGAAATATAAAGCAACTAGATTGCAAGGTTTCTATGGGAATAAGTTTCTGTTTATTTATTTTGATCTAGATGCATTATAACCAGAGACAAAAGGAAAAAAGATTTTATGAAGCAGCCTGAGTTACCCATCTATTTAGCCTTTAGAATATTTTTTTTTGTCATGGTGGATTTGCATCTTGATCCCCTGATGTGTGACTAATCCAGGGTAACAATCAAATCCAGTTTTCAGAGTAGAACATTTTTAGCCTGTAGGAAACAAATGTCATTGGTTTACATGTCTCCAAAGAACTATTTATAACACAGAACTTGCAGAGCGTTATTTGCGTATGGATTTTCTAAGGAAAGTTCATCATCATGGCAGGACCCAGGCATTATCTACAGTTTGGTCACATAACATTACCCATTGCCTCAATACTTCAAATAGCATAATCTTATTTTCCTTCCTCTTTCTCTAGCCTCTTCAGGTTTCTGGTCTAAATACACACATTCTCAATTGTAATCAGATTCAAGCTAGTATGGCTGAATCATCACTAATGGTGTAGGCCAACTTTCACCAACCTAGTGCCCTCCAGGTATTTTTGACTGCAACTCCCATCAGCCCCAATCAGCTGGTGGGAATGTGGTCCAAAACATCTGAGAAACAGCAGGTTGGCAAAAGCCTTAGAGAATCATAGAACTGTAAAGTTGGAAGGGACCCCAAGGGTCATCTTGCCCTACTCCCTGCTATGCAGGGATCTCAACTAGAGCTTACATGACAAATGGCCATTCAACCAGCTACAAATCCACCTCTCATTGAAAATGGGAGGACCACCTGGAGGAGAATTCAGTTGAGTGGCGGCCCACTCCATTTCCCAGTGGCAGGGATGGCAGGAGGAGGCAGCAGAGCACAGCTCTTTCCCATTCATATAAGGCTGAGAAAATCAGAGCCAACAGCCACCTCTAGGCATCCTTCCCATTTCTTGATGAGAGTTTCTCTACAATTGTCATAGGGAGGTCTGGGGTGATCTTAAATGGGAGTTCAGAGCATGTCAGGACAATGCCCAGTTAACCGGGTCCTATATTTTAATTGAGCTCCATAATATTAAATGATTGCATTTGATTAATCAGTTAATGTTGCAGCCCTTTGCTTAATAGTTCTTTCTTCTGCTGCTTCTGTTTTTGTTTTTTAAAAAACAGATGGGAAGTTCTAATAATAGTGATGAGGTTATTTATGTGTTTCAAACTGAGCAATGTATTAATTTTTGTTCCGGGACTCAAAATGTATACTTGAAAGATTGCTTCTTCTTTTTTTTAGCAGTCAGTTTTGAGCACTGACTTTTAAATGGTACTTATACTTTCCCACCTTTTTGTGGAAGTAGGAAAGTGTTTGTTATAACAGTGGATATGCTATCACACATGAGGTGGAATCACACTTTGAGAGCTTCTGCTATCCATTCCCCACAACCACTTTGCAATAGCACATTTCACAAGATTGCTGTCAGCTTCATTTGCTACTCCTGACACCAACGGATTCTGAATCATAAACTTCACACACACCCTCATTTTTCGAGAAATAAATGATTCAAATAATCCATAATTAGCTTGCACAGGTTTTAAAACAAAGAGCTGCTGTTTCAGTTTTACTGTCTTTCTCCCATGTTCAGTTTTCTGTAACCCATGTTTCAGATTTCAGGTTTCTCAATGCTCATCAGTCAGGTGATTGCACACTTGACTCAAGCTCAACTGCTTCTTATCTTACACCGTTGGGTACTTTTAGATGTCCGTTAACTATGTTTACAGCAGGCTCCTTTTATGCTATGTTCTTATTTTATGAGATCATAAGACTAACCTGTTGAATCAGGCCAAGGGCCCATCCATTCCAGCATCCGGTTCTCACAGTGGCCAACCAGATGGGAAGCTTGCAAGCTGGACATGGGCACAGGAAACTCTCTCTACCTGTGCTCCTCAGCAATTGATATTCAGAGGCCTACTGCCTGTGACAGTGGAGGTAGAATATAGGCATCCTGACTAGTTGATAGCCTTGTTCTCCATGGAGTTGTCTAATCCTCTTCTAAAGCCATCCATGTTAGAGTCTGTTACTGTCTTCTGTGGGAGCAAGTTCCACAGTTTAACTATGAGCTGGGTGAAGATTTTCTCTGTACTGAATCCAGAGATTATTATTATTTATCGAATTTATATACCGGCCTATACTCGGAGGTCTCAGGGCGGATCACAGAATAAAATCAAAATATAAAACTACAAAATAAATAAAATGAAAACAACAACCCAATAACCACCCCAACCCCAACCCCATTTTAAAAGGGCATAGAATGTCAATTAAATCAACCAAAGTCTTGATTAAGAAGGAACGTTTTTGCCAGTGTTTGGTTGCATTCATTCAGATCTTTCCTCCACCTGCATTCAAGCCGTCTCCCAGCTTGTTTTCTCGCCCTAAGCTCTGGAGTATACCAGGGGGCCAAATGGACTCCACAAAGTGGGAGAGGACACTCAGGGGCCATTGTATCAATAGTCTGAGCCATTTGGGTGTTCCAGAGGTCGGTCAGGGCTTTGACAGGGGCGCCAGTCATATCAGCCGGAAAACTCCCAGAGCTGTTTGGAGTCCCACTGGATCCATCAGCCTCTGTGGGTGGACCTTCCTAATAGCCCCACCACCTCTGAGAAGGGGAAAAGGTGCTGACAGCCTAGATTGCAACAGGAAGTGATCTGACCATGACAAGGGACTGATGTCAATGTCCGCCACCTTCAAATCACCCTCTTCCTGAACATTTGAGAAAACAAGGTCCAGAATGTGGCCAGACATGTGCGTGGGGCCGGTGACATCCCCATGGTTGTCATGGTGGTCATGAAGTCCTGAGCTGCCTCAGAGCCAGCTGCCTCAGCATGGATGTTGAAGTCTCCCAGAACCAGCAGTCTGGGAGTCCTCGACACAGTCTCCGAGACCAGCTCTGTCATCTCAGACAGATACTTTAGCATGATAGTTTTCCATGGCAACTATCACTATGTTGGGCACCACTGTTATTTTTGGGAGATTGAGTTATTTGCTCCATGCTGCAGACCCTTGAAAAAAGGGGTGGGGATGTTGAAAAAAATAAATCAGTGTCTAATTGGCAACCTGCAGCACATAAACATTTAATCACATGTGGCAGTTGCAACATGGAGTACTTTACTACAGACTCAAAAAGGTGCCCACACTGTCCTGCACTTGCAAGGACTGCACTTGCTGTCCTTTCCCAAGCTTTCCATGATAGTTACATCAGTTATCCAGAGCACTGTGATTTGCACATATTGTGGTTGTTTTCAGTTCTCTGTCATTGTGTTTTGGGAAAAGGCCTTCAGACTCATGTTTATCCTATTATAACTACTATTGACATTCTGTACTTCACAGAGGATATGAGAAATATCCAAGATGGTGAGTCTCCTTTTCCTTCAGCTGATAAATGGAAAGTGTCAGTGCTGACAGGAAATGCAGGAACCCGAGCAAATGTCACTCTCTGGATATATGGAGACAAAGGGGTTGCTGGACCAATAGCTCTTGGCAAGGACAACAGAGAACAGCTGTTTCTACCCAGGATGGAAGATGCATTCCAGGTAGCTAATATTATTTTGCGACATATTTCCTACCCACACAAGATCATTCTTTCCAGTGGTAGGGAGAAGAACTTCCTCCTATATTTACTGCCTCAAATAAATTTATCTAATGTCTTTGGATTCATCATTAAATCAGCTGAATGTATATAGGAAATGGCAGTTGGAATTCTCTTTCCTGCCATATCTCTGAGAGCAGGGGAAACTGCAGAAGCAAATTGTTTTCATTAAGACAATTAGTTATAAGCAATTGGTTGAAAACTTGTCTTTAAAACAATATGCCTCCGTTGAAATCATAGGTAATGAAAGGAAAATAAACATCTTGTCTAAGGAAAGGGATATATCGCTTCTGCAACATTTTTTGGTACTGAAATGTCATCTTGTGAACAGTGATGTAAAAGAGGTAATTCATAGCTGGGTCTGTGAAGAGTGATAAAAGGGTTGTTTTCCAGAAAGAAATAAGAAGAGAAAGAAAAGGGCTTCATTATAAGAAGTTACAAGGTGCTTGTAGGCAGATTATGCTAGCTTGAAATTTTAGGACCCACTTTACTAAAATATTTCAGTAACTGGAACTGGACCATACTGCTTTCATGTTAGAACTGTCTTGGAACTATTGGAACTGTCCTTGGAAGGACAGGATAAACAGAACCCTTTCTAATCACAGCAGGAGTGACTATCCCTTTCTGAAGGTTAGAAAGAATTTTTCATGTAGCTCATAGGGTGCACTGAACTACTAAAAATCTTTTTCTGTGCCTTTGCCAAGGAATAGCCGCCCCCTCTGATTATAGCATCTTTACTATGCTGTACTGATGGAGAAAGGATGCTGATGTTTCACTTAGGCTTTCTATTGGTGGATTTCAACACTATCAAATCTGGAAGACCCGGTCCTTTCTAGCTGGCTTTTACCACCTGAATGCTAGGGCCACATTGCATGTTGTGCCTGCCACAGCATCATAACCCCTGGTGGACACTCTCCTCTCTCTCCCGCCCCCCTTAATGTTTAGGGATATTTTACCCATTGTGACTTGCCATGCCACTGCTAGGACTCAGGGACACAGAAACTAACAAGGTGATGTTGCAAAATCACAGGGTGTAGTGTTCCTCCCATTACACACGATGGTTGAGAATTCTGTTTTCAATGGCATGCCTGTGGGACAAGTAATGTAGGGGAGAGTGTAGGGATTTGGCCTTTGCTGAGCTGGCCTCACCTATCTCTGGCTGAGGTAGTTTGGCTCTCTTCTCTCCTCACTCCCAGGGACCTTCATAAACAGCCTGCTTGAACATCCAGAGAGGTAAAGATTGTGGTGATTTGAACTACGTTTTTGTGGCTTGGCTGCCAGGCATAAAGGTCAGACTTGCTGCCAAAATTGTTCAAACTGTTCTGGAATGTGAATTGACTGCTGCTGTTGTGCCACCTTCAAATGTTGATCTGAAAAATCTGGTAGTGATCCTGAAATCCAGCAAGCTGTTGACAGTTCCACTTACTACATCTGCCCACATGAAGAAACATTACGTAGCTTCTTGACATCTGCGTTACAAGCCAAATCAATTGTAGTCTCATGAGCCACAGAGCAAATTATATTTTCTCTCTCACTCAAAACAGGAATGATTATTTTTTGAAGCCTTTAAAATTCAAACCCAGGAAACAGTGTAATCAGAAGCAAAACACAATTGCAGAAAACGTAAATGTTTTTTTTAAAAAAGAAAGAAAGAAAGAAAGAAAGAATAATAGGAAACAGAGAATAGGGAAATTAATTTATGCATAGTAAGAGCATGCCAGAATTCATACTGACAACCAGATTTGTCATGGATATCTGCTACTCAAAATTAGAAAAATAGATCTACAAAATGAATTTTCTTCAGCAGGATTTACATGCAGCTAGTAAAGATACAGTCATCCCTATAAGTTGGCATGAAGAAGGGATGGCTAAAAGCCTTCACCACATTTGTTGCAAATGAACCCAATGCTTTTAAACAATACCAAGTCAACAGCCCAGCTATTCTATTCCACAGACTGAAAAGAATTACAAACTTTCACCTAAACTTGTATTGGAGGGACTTTTAAAATCTGATTGTGTAGAATGGATGGGATGTTTATAGTTGTTCTTGTTACATACTTTTTATATGCTTTGTGTGGCATAAATAGCCACAGTGAAAGTTCTGGAGATTTTTGCTTTTGAAACCTGTGTTTAAAGATCTCTGGGATTTCCTCTCCCTCAACTAGTGAATTATTCATAACCAATATAGGTAATAGCATGTCTGCAGCACTACCTTTCCTCAGAATACATGGATTCCCTGAGATACGAGTATATTGACCTGCCGCAAATCAGATACTACCTAGTATTGTTGTGTTCTGAGGATATTGATCTTACCGGGGTGTGGGTGTGTGTGTGTGTGTGTGTGTGTGAGTACCCTGGGCATTCAAGCTCTTCGTGCTGACCTGATTTTGCTTTATGCCTGATATAACCAATGCCTCTATAAAGGATTGCCATTAAAGAGACAAAGATGATCTGATGGGGAATGTGACCAGGATTGGACTGGCTCTTCAATTACACCATTATCTAGTACCTGTGATTCCTATGAATATTGCAAGCCACAGAAACCACATTTATTTTTAATTATAGAATTTGCTGTTCTCCACTTTATTCTGATTTGCTATCATGCATGTCAAGCTAGAGGGATTAGAAATTTGAAGTAGGATTTGAAAGTTATTGGCATTATCACAGATAATAATAGATAAGAATGGGGTAGGGGAGTTATTTGCAGCAGCTGCTCCCCCAACCAACTCCTTAGTTGACATCCCAGATCTTCTCACTTGCTAAATAGCTGTCAGGCTGCAAACACATTTTTTTTGTCTCAGTAACTAGGAAGCAGGCACAGGGTATGAGTCTTAGTTCCTTAATGTTGTAAGCAATTAGACGTGGTTGTATTTCATCATGGGAAGGATGGAGTTAGCTGTGACCTAGATAGGAACTGCAATTGAGTGGGAGAAATTAGGAAGGCTTAAGACCCAAGGGAAGCAGTCATACAAGGCAGACCTGGAAAGGAAGGGTCTGCGAAACAATAGACAATGTAACAGAGAGAGTGAGAGATGAATCTCTGGGAAACAAGAATAACCATGGATGAACTGAGTCTCTGGCTTTTCACAGGGAGCATTGGATGCCAAGAAGTGTGCACCCAGCATAATGGCAGAATTTACCCTGCAAGTAAACAGCACAAACGATCTAGCAAGAACTGCTGTTCTGCAATATCAATTTATTTCAATAGGTCTTGAACAAAAGGAGCCCAATTAAAGTTCCAGGAGGTTTGTAGCAGCAGGGCTTGCTTGGACACAAAACTCTGGAGGTGGTATCCATACTCAGAGTGGACCCATTGAAATCAGTGTGCTTAGATTAGTTCATGGCCAATGTGAATCTGAGCTTTGAAATTGCATGAGCAATCCTTATGATGCCATGCTCCTTCCACCCCTCTCCTTCAGGTACTCCCTTTTAATCAGTTATTTCCACTTATGCAGAAATGGAAACAGGTGTGCATGATCTTGGTTTGATTACATAATTTAAACTTATTTAAATTTAATCTTATTCGGGGTCTTATCCAGCACTTTGGAGTTTGGGGCCTTGCACACTAATGTAGTCATGGGTGGGGAGAAGATGTGCACCTCAGCATGAGACTCTTATTCTCAGATCGTGGGCTTGAGACCCACATTGGGCAAAATATTCCTGCATTGCAGGGGGTTGGGTATGATGACATTTATGGTCCCTTCAAACATCTACAATTCTATGATTCTATCTCCTTTCCCCCTCTCCTGACCATGTGCTTAATCAGAGTTCTAAACTCTAATTAAACATGTAACCAGGAAGGAGAAGTGAGATTACATCTTCTCCCCCCAACACAAGTCCTTGTTTAGTCGGTTGGGAGGAGGAAAGAAGAAGATGCACACAGGCTCCTTGCGAAATTCCTTACCAGCAGACATCACCCCCCTTGACAGGTGGATCTGATCCTATCTGCAGTGAACCAGGGTTGCCACAACCTAATCCAATTGATTCCTGGATCAATCTGAATCAACTTGGTTTGGTTTAGAATCAGATTCAGCCACATCTGGTGCACAAACCTAGTTTAAACCATAGTTTGCTGGTTCAAATGTGATACTAAACTGTGGTTTCTGCAAAAGCGGAAGTAACTGAGTAAAATTAGAATTTGCGAGGGGCGGGAGAAGGCTGCATGTGCAAGGCACATTCATGTGATACCAAACCATAGTTTGGCAGCACATGTGAGGCAGCACACTGTCTTGGTAGGTTAACATTCTATACAATGAAGAAAAGTACAGTACTGTAATAAATGAGCAGAAAGGATAAGTGGACAGCGTTACTGAGGGGTTTTTAAAATGGGAACTAAGAGGAAAGCTACTCTAATAAGTTCTTTAAGGTAGAAAGTGATGGTTGAGCAGGAAAAGAAAGAAAACATATCAGAGGAACCTGCCTCCAGTTTTTATTCAGAAGAGCAATCAATTGATAAATAATTTGACAGAAGATCTGTTTTTTAAGTGTTGAAAACCTCTTCTTGTAGTGCAGTGCATACATGAAGTGGTTTATTTTCAGGTTTAATAATGGTAGTAGTTTAGCTTCAAAAACACCTGAGATAAATGGAATAGAGCTGGACTAGAAAAAGTGTCCTTTGTCTTCGGAGAACTGCAGAAAGCTTTTCCGTTCACATGTAGTATGTCCATAACTAAAATGTTATGGTTTTGTCACCAATATTTTCCCCTGTATGTATCTTTGCTTAATCTATCTGCTTCACCAAAGTGTTGGACTTTATCTCCCAACCAACTTACAGGTTTCCTAAGAATCATGCTACCAGTTTGCTTTAGGGTTAGTTGATATATTTTTTAGAAATTATTCTGCCATCTTTCTTCATATATTTCTGACTTGTATATATATTTGTTTTTTTATCAGGATTTTTTTGAAAACAGCCTGTCTTTTTGCGTTTTAAATGCTTTTGTTTGTTTTGCCAAAAGTGCCATAAGATCTGGTATGTCTGCGAGAGAAATATTCCTAGTGACTATATAAAGCATTCATTACAACTTCAAATTTGTACTATTTGTACCTCCTTTCCAAATGCAACCAGAGTATAAATAGGAGTAACGAAAAAGCAGTCACCCTCTGCTTGAGTTTCTGTAATAAGTGGAAAAGTCTTGAGACAGGACCTTTCTTCTGGGCAGGGAGTCACAAAAGGGAGAGGGTCAACTGCATATTGAAATCTGATGAAGGAACTGGTGGACCCTGGAAATTTCTTCAGTCTTCATAACTATCCTAGGTCCTTTTTCTTTATATTGATTGTTAATCTTCTTTGATGCTGCATTCAAATAAGAGGCTCCCCCCCCCCCAACATTGTACTGCTTGTCAACAACAAATGGGAATTTTAATGACTAATCCCAGGTGTAACAAAACTTATCATCTTCATCTAATCTTTGTCAATTATCTGTGTTTAATTACCAGCAATTAATATTGTTCAGATTCGTCACAACCAGTTAATCTGAGTGTATCAGTAGACAATTGTATCAGTCAGTTAAGAAACAATTATATCATTATTATTTGAGGCTTTTTGTGAATAATCAATGTGCTTTGGGTCCTTAATAATTCAGTCATTGGTTTTCTTCATTTGATTGATTTTAGTTGGCTACAGCATTTGTATGCTCCCCCATAAGATGAATTGCAATTTATACTTAAGAAAACAAATGCAAAAGAAAACATAAAAGCAACACCAGTGCAGCAGAAACAACACACATATACCTCAATTAAAACACAGATAAAAAAAAAAGATTGATTAGAACTCACCCCAGAACTGGCCCTACTGAACATCTTCCAAGATCACAACAACCACTCATGTTATCCAGAGCTCATAACCCACCTACTCTCAGCAGCCAGAAGCCTCAGAGCCAGACACTGGAGAAATCTGTCAGGAGTAAACATGGACCAATGGTATCAAATTGTACGAAAACGGCCTTACTAGAAAAGCTAACCAATAATTTTTTTCTCAGTTTGTTTCAGTTCCATAATAAATTAATATATTGTCATAAATAGTCAGTTATCCCTAATTATTAGTAAATTGGTTGTTTTAAATTCATTGGTAATCCGCTACCTTGGTTCAATAAGAATCCATACTATCCCTTAGTTAAAAATGAATGGATCTCACCAAGTTATATCACTGTGGTCTAAATCACCACTTCTCTGCTTCTTCTGCCTTTTGATATTCAGAATTCAAACACCCAATCTTTCCTCTGTCTTTCCTCTCTGTCTTGTTCAGCTCACAAGGCCAAGACAGGTAATATATCAAAGAGACACAAACAGTCTCCAACCTGACTCCTTCAAACAGCTTCTTCCGTGCAAAGCCAAAAGTGCACGTGGCAGCATCACACTTTGGCACATGCCCAGCTGCTCATGCCAGGTGTCATGCCCTGTCAGAATGCCACAAGGAGCTAGAAATCAGGCTAGTGAAGAACTTGGGCTGCAAGTACACACCTCTTTCACCCGAGGAGTTAAGATGAATTACACTGAGTACCTGTTGAAACAACAAAACCAGCAGGCACCCTCAACCCCCCAAATCCACGCTTCTCACTCCACAGAAAATTAGGCTAAAATAATTGTTGCATTTTGTTTTGACGAGAGTTGTTTGCTGCCAGTGGCGTAGCGTGGGGGGTGCAGGGGGGGCCGGCCGCACCGGGCACAACATCTGGGGGGGCGCTCGCACTCGCAGCTCTCTGCCCCTACCTGGCTCACTCACTCTCTCTCACTGCAGTGCTGGCTGTGCGAATCCAATCCGAGCCGCTGGGTCGCCGCCCACTGTGGAGGGGGTGGGTGCCAGGCGTGAGGTGCCGAGAGAGAGCGAGGGACTATCTGGGGGAGGGACAGTGCAGCGGCCACCCAGCGCAGCGCTGAGCGCGGGAGAGAACCACACCAGACCAGCCCAGGCAGCAGCAAGAAGAAGCTGGCAGCGGCGGCAGGTTAGGGGTTAGGGGGCGCAAATTACTTGCCTTGCCCTGGGTGCTGACAACCCACGCTACGCCGCTGTTTGCTGCTTTGGGGAAGAGGGCTTGAAAGAGGCCTTGGGTTTCTCTCTCTCTTTTGCAACACACCTCTTAATGTCGAATTTGCACCAAAGTTTGATGTTTATCAGTCAGTCTCTCTGACTTTGTCACCTTCTTAGGGGTGAAGGACCCCATATTGAGACACTGAGACATTGAACACTGGCATCCCATACTTTAACAGAAACTGTGATAGACTAACCATTCTGATTAACCATCCTAATCAGGTGTTCACAACCATATATAGGATGTGATGGAAAAATAATGAAAAGTAGATGTATGCATGTATGTATGTATGTATGTGTGTATGTATGTCCATATCAAATGGCACTTTGTATGCATAATGGTGACTCCATGCTGCAGGCCATGTACAGAATTGCTGTTTTTTTCTGTTATGCCATAATTGATATATTGTATCTGTCTTTTCACAATTCAGGTTGAAATAAAACATATTGGAAACATCTACAAAATCAGAATAGGGCATGATGGAACAAGCAAACAGCCAGAATGGATGTTGGAAAAGGCAAGATTTCTGGTCTATTTTCTGGGTGCTTCTATAGTTGGTTAATGATTCATTTTATTGACTCTCCCCCCCCCCCAATGTTAGACTAGCCATTCTAAAAACAGCAGTGCTTATATAACATTTCTATCTAAGAAGAAAAGCACAGCTTTTCACTATGCAGTATTAGGTACAATGCAAAGGGAGCTTTGATATACTCTGAATCTCAGGTTCAACCCACTAACTAAAAGCCCAATCAATTTTTCTCCTTACATGCAATTACATAACAAAAAGTGCTTTTAAAAAAGAAAACACTTTCCAGTTGTGACTGTGCTCTTAAGGCTCAGGACTCATTCCATTAATAAAATACAGTATACTATATGAACATTTGTCAGTTATTTTTAAAAGCACAGGTTACATATTGAATTCACTGTTGATTGTTGAGGGATGCAGGTGATTTATTGGTACTAGTTTTGTTTTTATAAATAAGCACAACCTCAGAGCTCTACATAATGTCTTCTTATTTGAGGCACCCAAGAAACTGATATGTTTTCATTCATAACATGCATTTCTACTGCCTAAGTGTATGTGATCTATAAATGCTGATTCATGTGATTGATTTAAAACTTTCAAAGCATTAATGGCCCCACTCCACCAAGCACTGCTGTAATATAATCAGTATTCATTTCAGTGGTGCTTATTCCATGCTTATATACTGTAGTTGCCAAAGATGTGAGTTAAGAAGTTCTTGGTTCAAATCTCATCTTAGCTATAAAATCACTAAATCCTACTCTTCTGTACTCAGAAGTCCCACTAAGTTCAATAGCTCTTGCTCCCTGGTAAGTGTGCACAGGATTGCTGCCTAAGTAGCATTAAGCAAAGTGACTATCTCTGACAGCCTCCTTTATGCAATATGGAAATTAATAATATTGGCTTCCCTTGCAAAATTGTTGCAAAGATTATAACATGATATTTATGGGCTAATAGCCGTAAATAAATAAATAAATAAATAAATACAACATGATAATGTATTTGATTGTGAAGTGCTTTGAGCACTCAAAGTGAGCCCTCTAAATACTCAAGAACGACAGCCATAATCATTGTTTGTGTTAACTACGCCCCTTCTCTGCTCAGTTTACTTTTTGCACAGTTTGCACAGTTGCTCTGTATGGCGTCTGGCTCTGGTGTCCATGACTTGAGTAAAGGCCTTTACCCATCAATTGCTCTTATCTATCACTCTCTGGATCAGGAAGCATGGGTGAAAATGGATGTGCATCTAAATGCATTCTGTGCATCACATGAGTGTCTGAACGTGCACCCTGTTGAAATGAATGTGATGCTGATAGATGAGTTCTGCATTTCAATATGCATCGAACTTGCAGGCCTTCTGGTTCTAATCCAGTACATGATTTGTGTGCAAAAGTCTGTTTCAGTGCACAAACCTCCCTCTTTAGTTTAGGGCAATTGTGCTGGGAGCGACATCCTGTTTTGACTCACAAGCACGGCATAGTGCTGAAGGTCATAAAATTGCCCCAGTGCCACAACCCTGTCTATATGGTTTAAAAAAATAAAACAAAACACTTATTTTCTCATGTTTTGCTCACAGCATCTGGTATTATATTGGAATATTTATTCATGCTACAATGTAGTACACTTTCGGAACTCAGTACATATCTGTGTCTTGCCTGGGTAGCTGGCTCCTGTAGCACCATGCCCATGTTTTATTCTGACATTTTAGCTTACAAGCTGAAATCTTAAAACTTGAATCATGTAGTAACAATAGTTTCCAACATCAGCTCAAGGACCTTAACTTCAGAACTTTAGAAACAGTAAGCCCAGATGTACTGGAAACAGTTCAGTTCAGCTCCAATTATTTCAGGGATTCTTCTCCCCCCCCCCCCACACACCTTGTCTTGTTTGCTTCACTTTTCTTTAACATCTGAGTCCAAGGCTCAAAACAGTAGCTTTTGCTTTTCAAAGGGTGACTTTCAATCAAGGCAACAAATAACATATTGGAAAACTGTGTTTTCTAGCATTGCAGCTAACGTTTGCCCTTGCGGAGAAGCTGTACCAGTAAACATGCAAAATTCTAGCCATTAAATGAAGCCATCAAAATTGCACCTGAAAATTTTATGTCAAAATGAAAATATTCAATTTTTAAATACAACTTTTTTAAAAAAAAGAATTAAATTGATACTCCCTTCTGTGGTTAACTATATGAACGTGGGTGTTCTTGTGTTGTTGTTTTTCCTTTCCATTATTAATCCTCAGGTTATTTCCAGAAAAATCCTGTAGTATGTTAATAGTTATAATGGGTAGTAATTGACAATTTATGAAGTGGAATTTATTTATTTATTTATTTATTTATTTATTTATATTAGTTACATCCCAGTGTAGCAGAGAAGTACAGTGATAAAACTACAAGTATAAAGGTTTTTGCTGTTTTTTTCCTCCTTTCATAGGTAACCCTACAACATCTAAAGAGTGGAAAAATTCTGAATTTTTCAGCAAACAAATGGTTGTCAAGGAGCAGAGGGAATGGAGATACTCTGTGTGAACTTCCAGTAGTGGAAAAAGGAAGAAGCCTTTATCCATGTAATAGCATATTCTTTCTTCAAAGAACCATAATAATTAATATTACAACTATTACCAAATGAGATGGCTTTCACAAAGATCATTGCACACAATCCTGTCAATGCCAACCACTCATTCGAATCAGTGGGGCTTCACAATAGTATCCTTGTTTGTTTGTTTGTTTATTTGATTTCATTTATGAATCGCTTTATGAAGCACCAACAGAAACAAACTAAAAGCAATTACGCACCCACCCACCCACACACCATGTATTTACGGAAGGTGCTGCCAACCTTTTTGAAACTGTTGTGGGCACAACAATGTGTATGTACCACAGTTATGCATGCACCATGTATGTGCATGTATGTACCACATGTGCATGTGTGGACATGCACATTTCTTTCAAGCCTGGCCCCAGTGGTGTGAGGAGCAGGAGGAATAGAACTTGGTAGGTCCCAGGGAGGGCCTCTTATGTGCCCCATGAGTGCTAGGTTGACGATGCATGCTGTGTATTTAAGCATGAGCCTGAAGGTTAAGTGTAACATGACATTACACTCAGTTTGTATGGTTTCAAATTATTTGCACCTTTTAAAATGTTGGTTGTCTTCTCTAGATGTGAGTTACCAGGTTTATGTGTACACGGGGCACTTGGAAGATGCTGAAACAGATTCTTCTGTTTATTTATGCATATATGGAGAAAGAGGAGATTCTGGTTTGAGACTTCTTCACAAATCTGACAAGGCGGTGAAATTTCAGAGAGGAATGGTAAGCCTGCTGAAGCAAATCAGTATACTCCCATTTCAGACCAAATGAAAGTGGTTTTAATACACAGAATACTTAACACTAGGTTCTGAAGGAAATTGAGTCAAATTTTGCATCACTTTCTTTACTAACACTTGGTAAACTATAATACCTTGCATACCTTTTTTGAGAGAGAATATCAGTATCAGGAAAAGCAGGATCCTATAAATAACTGATAAAAGAAATGGAAGAAAAATGGAAAAGAGAAAAATAAGGCAGCAAGAAAGACTTTTGGGATGGTTGTGAAAAGTGAAGAAAAGGTAGACAAGAGAATGTGATAGTTCAGGTTAACTGATTTGTTCATGTGGCTTGCACTTTCAGTATCTTAGAAATTCACCTGTGGAATCGCAAGCCAAACAGTGCAGACAGAATTGGAAAAGCTCTATTAGTCACACTTCTAGAAACTCTATTTTAAGTTGAGAACCTCAGTAAAACTTCCATTAAATAATATTTCTGAATGGGAATAGAATCATCATTTCATATGTTTTGATCAGATAGATCATCTCAATGTGTAGCATTGAAAATGGGGGTATTCCTCAATCCAGGACTGTTATTTGAGGCTGAGACTGAGGCTGAGGCTTCAGCTAGAAGTGCCTATTACCAGCTTTGTCTGGTTCACCAGATATGGCTGTTCCTGGAGAGGGACAGCTAACCCACAGTAATTTTCATCTTCCCCATTCATAATAATATCTTCCTCTGTAATGTTTTGGACTGTTGTTGAGATATTTTATAGTTCTTTGTTTAGAAAGGATATAAAGAAAGACTAATTATTACTAACAAGAAGATATTATTTCCTTTTAAAGCCAATGGGAATTCTTGCATGAATTTTGGGAAGTGGTTAATCAAGCTTTCTCAATATTGTTTGCAGCATAATGTTTCAGCACTGAGCTGGTTGTGACCTTTGGTTATTATTGACTGCATAAATGTATATGAACCTGTTTCTTGCCTTTTAGGTCGATCGGTTTGAAATACAAGCTGTGTCAGTTGGAAGACTACAGAAGGTGCTGTTGTGTTGCAAGGCCTATAGCATGTCACAGTATTGGTACTGTGAGAAAGTAGTCGTCAGAGAACCTGAGAAAAACTCAGAATATATTTTCAACTGTGAAAGGTTGTATTTCATTAAAAGTCTTCATCTAAAAGTAACTTTCCTAACACCTTATTTCCTAAGTGGATGCTAATGCCTCTTTAAAAGTTTTAAATTGATTACCTTTTTTAAAAAACAACAACTTTGAAATACAAACAGAAGCAGTGATGGAGCCTTTGGACCATCTCATAAGTCCTATAAAAGAAGTAACTTTGCATTTCTGTATGGAGTTTGAAAGGTTTTTAGATTAAAGATCCACATGGAAATGGGACGGCCTTTGTCCCATTCCCACGCAGAACTAGGACAGATGGGACTTCAGTAAGACCTTCCCTCCCTAATACAGAAATACAATACCCTTTTCAACACAAGCTCCCACACCTGCTCTAACAAATACTACCCCATTGTTTCCTTTTCACCCAGCTACCTTATTCAGCAAAAACTCCTCCAGCATAGACCATGTCTTCCCTACCACTCTTAACCCGTTGACTACCAAGATATTTCTTGCTGCCAAACTGCATGACTTCGAATAACCTTTAAGAATTTCAGCTAACTGTTCTTTTGTCTGGTTTTATATTTAGAAACCTAACTTTTTTTTATCTTTTAGTTTTGCATGAGCAATGTGTGCATATATAGTAATCAGTCCTTCACAATATCTAGCACTGAAGTAATCAGCCGCTTCATATATTTGATTAGCTAGGGCCCTTTCCTGCTTGAAGCTCAAAATCACTCAAAATCACTATCAGGGTGCTGAGTTCTTTTATTTGCCTTCCAAATGGTTCTCTTCCAAGTCAAATGTACTTGTTAGTGTTTAGAGGATGCGTGATGCATTTTGCTTCCTTAAAACAGAGCTCCCAAATGGTGCTGCTCACTCCCCTGCTAGGGCCAAAACTTTAAAAAGCCTTGTCTCACCTTTCAGACCCCATTTTTTTGTCTTCATCCACTCACCTCCCACCATACATGGCGCCAGCTGCCCCTGTCTCATGGCAGGACCAGCTCTGGAGTCCAGACCCCAACAACAAGACTCTTTTCACTTCATGGGCCCTTCCTTGCAATGGATCCCTTGGCTGTTGTACTGTTTTTCTCCATTCTGTGAAGTGAGCAGACAGATGTGGTTTGTCAGTCTGAAACATCTCTGATACAAAGCATCCTTGGAAAGGGAAAAATGCTTAGATAGTTCCAGATTTGTACGCGCCATCTGGAGTTTCATTGGAAATTGAGTTTCTGATACTGCAGTTACCTTCTTTATGCTTCTTGTGACCTACATGGCTCTGATCCTGCTTAGGATGTGCTTATAATTGAAGTTTAGCAAAGCCATTGTATGATAGGGCAAATTAGCAGTACTTAGTGAGATAAAAGGTAGAGCATTCTATAATTCAAAGGGCTGTACCAGAATGAGATTTGTTTGCTGAAACCATATATTTATTTACCATATTAAAAGGTGACATAATGATAGTCATTTCAAAAAACTGAATATTTCTGAAATGGTCTGTTGTGTTTTGCATTGCTCCTGCAAGAGTGTGTTGCCCAAGCTTCCCATAAATTAAGGGCTGCTGTATGATAATTGCATGTGTTTCACATGCAAATATTTCATTATCAATGTTAAAAGCTTTGTAGGACTTATGGAACAATTCCTATCCTGTGCAACATGTTCACTTGAAGAAATTATCCCAGTTAGACTAATGCTACGTATGGAAATAACAAAACTTACTTCATTTTCTTTATTTCATTTTGTTTTTTCTCTTCTCCTACTCTTAGGTGGCTGCCATTTACCTCCCAAGGCACAGTTCATTCAGAAATAGAACTCTCTGCTCAAGGTAAATGATACAATTAAAATATGGAGGTGGAGGTGGAGATCCTAAACACAGTGGGACTTACGTCTGAGTAACATTGCCTAGGACTGCTCTGTAAATCAATTTGCTGTTTGCACAAAGGAAAATGAAAGCCAAGTGGCCCACTTGATTTTAGAGGCTAGCAGGGTGGGGGTTATAAAACAATTGGGACAAAGGGAGAATTTCCAGGCTGGGGTGGGAGGGTTAAGCACCCCCCTTCCTGGGGGGGCCACTAGGGGCGCATCGGAAGATGGCTGACAATAACATCTCTCCGAACCACACGAGGTAATTAGGAGGCTGTGATGGGAGTAAATAGCCTCCCTACCCCCCAAGGTTGTGGGGGGGCCTGCCCTTGCCTGCTGTGCCCTATACCACCCCCGAATTTGTGGGGATGGGGGCACTAGGCAGAATGCCCTCCTGTGGGATGTCGGCACTCCTGGACGCTGTCTCTGATCCGCGCCACTAGCTGCAAGAACTTCAAAAGAAACAATTAGGATGAAGCGAATGCACATATTTCAAGGAAGGAGGGGGAGTAAAGACTGCTAACTGAAGAGATCTCTGATAAACAAGACGAGTCGGAGGAACAAGAATAAATCATGAGAAGATACACCAAGACTCGGTACGGCAAAGGGACTGGATGGGGGAGGGGGAAAAAACTTTCCTTTCTTTCCTCTATGTGATTAAACAGGAATCCCCCCCCCTCACAAGTCAGAAATGTCGTTTTAATGACTTAAGCTGTGGATTTAAGACTGTGTGGAAATAAATTTTCTAACCAAAGCATGTTTTAAGAAGATAGTGGGATGTATAAGAGCTTTGGAATGACGCAGTTAAAAATACCATCGCCATGTTGGCAAGTTCTGTCGGAGGACTTGAGTCTGGGAGGAGAAATAGAGTTGCTTTTGTATTGTGTGTGAGACTCCTCAGAGGGACTTAAGAACGACAGTTTGCGAGATAAATGAAGGAAAGAGCGATGTTATTTATGAAAGCAATGATATATGGAAACCATCTCGATATGAGGATTGGACGAACGGAAAAATTCACACAGGATTACAATTGGGGTTTATCTGCTTAAGGAGATTATCAGAAGAGATCATAAAGAAAAAAAGAAAAAATATATACGAACAAGATGAGATGTGGAAACAGCAAGATAAGACTGGATAGAATTATGAACTTTATTTGGACTGATTTGGATATTAATGCAGCAGCAAGAAGATGATCGGAATCCCCCTTCGGAACTTGAAATATGGGTCCCCTCAACAAAAATTTAAAATTCGGCTTTGTAATTCGGAATTTATGTGATGTGATTTGGTTTGATTTGATTGGTCGGTTAATAAAAATTATTTTTTTTAAAAAAAAACACCCCCTTCCTGCTTGCAATTTTTCTTTGCCTTTGCTCTCTGCTCCTGTATTAGCATAAAGATGGAAACTATGTAACACCAGGACAGAAACCCTTGTTTCCCTTAAAACTTATAGTATGTGTCTTATCTGCAACTGCACAATAAGTTACCGGTAGTTGTGTTGCTGCAGGTAAATGCAATGCAATGCCCCTTTCACCTCTGGCCTTCCAGCTAGTAATGATTCATGAGCATATGTACCAACAGCTGTCATGACTTCTCTTCATCCCTGATAATCACTGCATATGACCTTGCATAGCTATTCTATGGTAATAGCAGCAAGGGGCCATCGCTGCAGGAGTACCAGTGACCAGCCAATGATCAGTTTCCACTACAGGTATAATGGTCCAGGTATTTCTGTACCTATACCACCAGATCTTCTATACTGCAGTGAGTTATGGGCAGAGCGTAAAGTAGTAATTACTACTTATTTAGTGTACTATGTCAAAGGACCATTCTTGGTTACTGTTTTCAAATGCTTCTACAATCCCCATATTGGTTTGTGAAAGAATACATATTCCTCTGTAAAAGCAGAAGTGTTAATATATGAACGCCTCCTCCCTCCTTCCACTTTTCATTGTAACCTGACAACTCTATTATTAACTGCACTGATGTTTTATTTTTGGCAGAAATGCAAATAAATCATCAGCTGAAAATGCAAGAGGAAGAAAATGGTAAATTCATCTTCTGCTTTCTATCATTTAATCAAGACTAAGGCTGAGCTGAAACGAGTAGGGGTGGGCTTTCTGTGATTATTTCCAAAGTCTCACCTTTGAGGGCAGGGGGATTGCAAACTGGGGTGAAAGTGTTCATAGTTCCATTAGCTCCACAGTCCCCATTCCTGCCCTCATTTTGAATTAGCCTTTTGATGTCATCATAAATTCAAATCTCATCACAAAGTTGATTCAGAAAGTGTACAAGGCTTTCTACTTTCACTCTGACCTTGTGACATTGTGTTCATGACATGATCCTGGATTGGCTGGGATCTCATTAACAGGCACTTGAAGAAAATATAATAATGGCGCCAGGCAGCAGATTGGAGAGAAAAGCAGCCCCACCTAGGAGGTGAACAAGTAGTGACTAAACTTAATCACATTTAAGCGCAGCAGCAGGTGGGTGGAATTTGTATCCTAGAGTGAAGAGAATGTGTGATTTGGTCCATCTCGGATCCCGTAAGCACAGTTGAAGTAGTATCCTGCATTGGCCCCTAAACTGATGAACATTTAATATATTGTCAAGAGAAAGTTTTGAAAACATGCATTCCTAATATGCAATTATATTCCACTATCTTTATTTCAAATGCAGTCTGTATGATGAATTGATAATTATATTTGAACCTATTATGCAAAAATATGTGCAAAATGACAGCTTACTTATGTAAACATCTACATAGATGCATAAATAGTATTTTCAAACAACTAGCTTTGTCTTCAGTACTTGCATGTATTTCTAAGAAGAGATATTATTTCTTTGACAGTGGAGTACCTTTTTATGGATCATATCTGTTTTAAATTAGGCAGCTGGCATCAGGTACACACTCACAGACCTACTCATAGTCAAGTGTTACAAGTGTTTGTAACCCCATGCCCAAAATCACAATCTTCTGCAGTATCCCTACTTTCAGGCATGTGCTGCCATCAATTCACATCCCCAGATCTTCAAGAGCACCAATTTACAGATGGCATACATGTGACATTTGTAGAATGCAGCCGCTGAGTGGCAAGTGATCCCAGTCCTTGCCGTAATATGTAGATTCATTTATTTGTGTCAAAAGAAATCTAGGGTGCATGCTTGGCTTTTGCCCGCTTCTCCAGTGGCAGGGGGAGATGAGGGAAGAGACTGGCAAGCTACTGAGAGAACAGGAGAAAAAATACACGGGGAAGAATGCACCCAGGAGGCGCTTACTTGCAGGATGTTAGGGTCTTCAATCCATAGGGTTGAGTTGAGGATAAGGTGTTCTCCTCTGCTGAAAATACCAGCTCTAGGAAATAGGAAAACTTTGGCTAAGGCCAAAGCTCTGGTTGACATAGTGGAGTGAGCTTTCTAACAAGAGGAAGGAACATCTAACAAGTTATTTAAAATATTTATGTGATGCTTTTCCAAGTTGCATTGTGGCTTGCAAAAAGAGAGAGAGAGCAAACATTTTAAAACATAATAAGTATAATACAGCATTGACTGGGAAGACTAAACCATCTACCAGTGAGGCACTGCCCCATTTTCCACCTACGTGGGCGTGGAGACCATCAAACCCTCAGCCACTCAATCCCTCTCTTGCGATAAAGAAGACATTCAAAGGAAAGCAAAAGTGGGCGAAAAGAGAGACTGTGATTCCAGACTCCACCTTTGTTCACCAATTAACAAGCAAAAGGTTTTTCCCTCCCTATTAATATAGCTGAAGTACACACTGTGACATTTATTACTAACAAGTCTGTGGGTTGGTATTTTATTAATTGTGTTTGCTCTCTGCAGACTGAATTGTAATTGCTAAATGGAGGCTGCTGCAAATAAAGGCAGAAAATCTCTAAAGTGATTGAAGTGAACATAATTTCTGCTTTTTGATGTAGGAATGCAATACTAGAGAGTAGTGATCTTACCTAGTCCCAGTTAGTTATGTTTGTATTATCCTGCTAAATTCTAGATACTGTAAACTAAGGGATACATGTAAGCATGCAGGGGGTTACTTAGAAATGTCATTGTCCATCCAACTGCAATTACAAGCAGCTAATCATATGCAATGCATTAGTGTTAAAGATGCATGATGTTTTCCCTCTAGAACACGTATAGCCAATGTTGTTGGTGTTGTTGGTCAGCAGCTGTCACCAGCCCCATCCAGTATGGGCAGTGGCCAGGGATGTAATCCAACCATATCTGAAGAGCACCTCATTGCTCTAGAATCTAATGCAATCTTGCCTTTAAATATTTATTATTATCCAATGCAACCTTTGTCTTCAGCATTTTCTCACTCACCCATCTCTCCTTTGAGCACCACCTTCCCTATTTAATGGAACAATTACTCCTGTTCTGTAAACTTAGTGATGCATTGTTTGCAATAAAGCCAGTATTACACACATCTCCAGGCACATGGTAGTCCCCGAGATAAAACTGCTCAGTCAGTGGCACTCATTTTCATTTTGTTTTTACCTGCAGGAGAAGATTGGAAAATCACTGTAGTCACTGGAGGTTTGGAAACAGCTGGCACAACAGCAACTGTGTCCCTGTATGTTTATGGAGAAAATAAGGCTTCTGGTCCTCTTATTCTGGGATCTGGGAAACACCAGCTGTTTAATCCCCACAGTACAGATACATTCAAGGTACAATTGCACTGCATATAAATAATTGAGAGTTTACTTACACAAGCTATGCAGAACAGGTTTATTCCAAGGTGAATAAGTAATAGATACTTAAAATGATTTCATTGTAATGATTTCAGTTCCACATTTCATTTTCTGAATTGTTCATTGATATGGCGTGCAGCATCCCTGGGAGAATAGAGTAATTGTATATTTATGGCAGTAATCAACTTAACAGTACATTACTAAGATTAGTGTTCAAGCAGATGATTCAAGTCCAGGAAGATTGTAAGCCAATATTGGATATCTACTTCCCTATTCCTTTCTTCTGCAGTACAATGTTATTATACTGACTTCAGGATTTTAAGATTACAGCCTGCCAGGACTGAGCCTGACCTGGTGACTGGACCATCCACTTCAGCCACTAGTCCTCACGCTTACAGGCATCCTTATCCAGGAATCATCCACAATTTTGAACATAACAATCAGAAAACAGATCCTAGTTTTGAAGCAGCCAGTAGGTCGCTGAGGCAGCATCAACTACCCATATCTTCAGTTGTTTGACACCTATAAAAAAATCTGGCTGCTTCAATCTCTATTAGCAATTGTGAACTAGGATGCTGTGGTTATTCTACATTAATCAAGCATGCCGTCATTTCTCTCATTTGGCTTTATGAGCCAAAAGCCACATATAACCCCTTTCACCACTTTCCATTTTTTAAAAAATTAAATGTGCAAAAGGTATATAGTTTATTTTTATAATAGAGATTTGATTTTCTGGTTTTAGAATTAGAGTGAGGGAAATGGAAGGGAATTCTACTCCCTTCTGTGTGTTGTTGATATGTTAAAATACTTGTTTTAGATGTAAGAAATGTTGACAGTGATGGATAGGTAAGTACACTTATTGCTTGCAACAGTGAAATGAAATGTAAGAAGACAGAAGGGATGCCTCTCGTCACTGTACTGTGCTGACAGTAATGTTCTGAAGGTTAGTAAGTATTGACAGAATGTCTTGCATAAGCAGTGGCTGCATAGGTTTAAGCTGTCTGCCCCTTCAGAACACATCACATAGCTTGGCACATATCAGCGCAGTTGGCAATCTGTGCTTAAGATAGTTTTGGAACTGAAATAGCAGGTGATAAGGAATGAAGTGTTTTACAAAGCTCTGTTGTGGGATGTTCAAATGATGCCTACTGTAAAATAATTCTGGGACCTTGCATAGATTTTCAAAATAGCCAGTGTGGTACTCCAGATGTTGCTGGACTCCAGACCCCATCAGCTCCAGTCAGCATGACCAAAGGTCAGGGATAATGGAAGTTATAGTCCAGCAACACCTGGAGGTTGCCATGTTGGCTATCCTTGGGTAAGGATTCAGAAGAGACTGGGAAATATAAATGCTTAGGTGTTTAGAGGTTTCCTTAGCTGTTTTTTTTAAAAAAAAACAAACAAACAATAACAACAACATGCAAGTTCTTCTGTACTGATAGAGTGAAATATTGTTTATATTGGCAGAAGAAGTCACCTTAAGTGTAAATAATATTTCCCAATATCTAGGAGAGCAGGGAGATCTTTAACACATCTTTCACATATGAGCTCCTCCTGAATGTAATCTGAAACCAAAGTGATATGCAGACTTGGAGTCCATAAATATGATGAAGTTGGATCAATGAAATATTATTATTATATCAATGAATATAATATTCCAAATTAAAGCAGGAAATCAGCTCCATGTTCAACATACTGTGTATACTTTGGATGGCTTCTTTCTTTGTTTGGCAATCATTTGTAGCTGAGTAAGATTGTCTTCCATGAACATGGTCTTGACAGTATGTCCATAGGTGACTGTGGAGGCCATTTCTGGATCCACATGTCCTTCCACAGTGGGGATATAGGTTTCCAGGTGGGAGTTGATGATGGTGAGGGTTTGCCAAACATGCCCTCCTCTAAGTCATTTGTCCCTTTCATCCTGAGTTTCTTTAAAGTCCATGACACCTTTGGTACAGGCTATTCTCCAATGGGAGCACTCACAGGCCAGTGTTTCCCAATTGCTGGTGTTTATATTATATTTTCAAAAGATTTTCCCTGAGAGGGTCTATAAGCCTCTTTTGTTGACCACCAGCATTACGCTTTCCATTTTAAAGTTTGGAATAGAGTAGTTGCTTTGGAAGACAATAATCAGGCATCTGAACAACATGACCAGTCCAGCAAAGTTGGTGTTGAAGAATCATTGCTTCGACATTGGTGAACTTTGCTTCTTCCACTACACTGATATTAGTTTGCCTGTCTTCCCAAGTGATGTGTAATTTTTTTCTGGAGACACCGTTGATGGAAGCTTTCAAGGAGTTGGAGATGGATGGATGTGCATGCAGAGAGACAGAGCATTGGAATACTCACCCCTCTCCAGCACTATCAGATGGAGATATTTCTCACCCCTGTCGCATACAAAAGAGGCATATGCACTGCTGGGAAAGCGGTGTAAGGCAAGGCTCCATAGATCTTGATGGTTCCATAGCCAGACAGAGTGGTGCTGCATATGGAAGTTTCACTGAGAATTGGGAGCTAGAACTTCTCCTACCCACTCTGCACAACTGTGGCTTCTCCTTGGATGATGAAACAAAAGAACCAGTGAGAAAGAGAACTTTCCTCTGCAAAGGCAGCAGACTGAATTAATCTCCTTACTCCTTACTCTCTTTAGCAGTGGCAGAGTAATATAAGTAAAGAACAGGAAGCAGAATGACATGATAAGGTTGTTAAAAGATGGTCTCATAGGACCACAGCATATGGGAGTTGTGTGATATGACCTTCTAATGCTTCTTAAAGCTTAAAAGCAGCATGTGTGGGGGGAATTTCCTTCAGTGCAGTGATACTGGGGTAGAGGATGCCCAATTCCCAAAGTGAAATCCTCCCACCCCAACCTGAAACTGCTAATACATTTAACCCTGGGATTCAACACAATGGACACAAAGTGAAAGCTGGATTCTGTCTATGCTTGATACTTGCAGAAGAAAAACATATTCACAGTGAATCAAAGCCACCCTACCTTCTTGACTATGAACTCCAAAATGCTTCTGATCAAGTACCTGGAGCAGCACTGGTCCACTTAACTATTGTCTTGGTAATACCTTTGAGGTTGGAATTCTTCTTAATTAAATCATGGGGAAGAAGAGAGCAATCTTTCTTGCTAATATGGGGTTTGGACAGAAGATTGAGAGACATGGATCTCTTATTGGGTTGGAGACGTCAAGGTGTGAGCTGACATGTTTCAGCCCCCTTTCTCAAATAAATTGTTCTTCTCCAGTGGTCAAATCTCCAATTGCTCACTGGAGAAGGTGGACTGGTCACAGTATCATTAGTTTTAAGGCAACTCCTCTCTGTTTTTCTTTGCTCCAAGGCTTTTGACAGGCTTTTGAAGATTTGCCAAATGCTGTCAAAATGGATATACTCAGACTTTCTCCTTAATATAATATTTAGATAGTTCTTGAGACAGAGGCCTTACAGTTTGTATCTTAAAAAGGAATGCCAGTAGTGTTCTTTAGGTTTCCCTAGTTTTTCCCCTTTTTTATTTTTTTAGGGTGCTTCCAGATGGGAGCTTCATTCACAAACTGATCATTGAGTTATTCCAAACAGGTCATTGGCAACAGGGTTGTTGTTTTTTTGTGTGTTTTTTTTACCCAAAGGGTAAATCTGGATGAAATGGGAGAAAATATGGGTTGGCATATTGATGCTAGTGATGTCATAGTGGATGCTGCAAAAAACTTGTATGTGTGAACACTTCTGGCCCCACAACAAACTCCTGTCTGGAAGCACCTTAGTATCACATTAAACTGAAAACTACCTTTGCAGCCAAAATAATCTCCTAGGTCCTAGAGCAATGCTTATCAACATTGCAAATAACTGTAGACTCATGTAATGTAAAAATAGTTTTTCGATGAAAGATTTGTAAATGTTGCTTAGAATTTGCATTATACCTCTGAATACCAGTTGTTAGTTATTGCAGGTGAGTAGAGTGCTGTTACAGTCATGTCTAGACTCCCCACAGGCATCTGGTTGATCACTCTGAGATAAGGATGCTGGATTAGATAGTCCATTGGCCTGACCCAGCAGGCTTGTCTTATGTTCTTATGTCTCATGTCATAGCAAAACAGCCATGAACAATTGTGTAAATGAAAACAAGAATTTGGATAGTTGTGTTGGTCATTAACAAAAAGGGGGGAAATAGCAAAATATAATATACTTAACAAATAAAAACTGTTTAGTGGTGCAGAGCTATTGGGAGAGCCTTTTCATCTACACCACACCACAGATGACACTCCTCTGAGAGCTTCCTCATTGGCAAACAACTGCATTTCATGAAGTCCAAACTGCTGAGATATTGATGTACTAACTGACTTATAAGTAAGATACCGTAGCTTCTTCCAACCTTAAACTGCAGCAATACTAAGCACTACATTTTGTACGTCCTTTCAGAACTCATCGCATGCCACTGAAATGTCTGGCTGAATTTCCAAGAGAAAATACACATTGATTTGTTGGCAAGGAAATACGCTGCAATTATTTATAAATTTGGAAAAAATATTAAGTCTGTTTTTAATGTGAGAACAAGTTGAACTATCTCCCACAAATGTTTCTTCTTCTTTAAGATACAATTTAATCATTAATGGAAACCATGTTCTATTCCTTCCAATCTGGTGATACATTTAATTAGATTTGCTTACTGAACAAGGTTTCATTTGTGATCAGGGACTTTTGCTGCATGGACACTGAAGAAAGCTGAAGGAGGGAGGAGGAAAAGCATTGATGGAGTGCGCACTTCCTTAGGATCAGATAGAAAATATGCCTCTCCCACTCACTAGATTGCACAACTGTGGAACCTTTCTCCTTTCTCCAGTGATGCTTGCTCAAATAATAGCCTGACCAGTGTAGTCCATGCATTGGTAACCTCAAGGCTGGATTGCTACAATGAGCTCTATGCAGGGCTGCCCTTGGGCCTGGTTTGGAAGTGGCCAGGGTGCTTATGACTTGACAACATGTGGTACCATTGTTAACATCTGAACTGACTGTCCATCTACTACCAAACCAGGTTAAAGGTCCCCTTATTAATCCCTGAGCAACTTAGATCCAGGGTACCTTAGGGACTGCTTAAAGCCTTACATTCCAGCTTGATCACTGAGGTCATCTGCAAGAGTTTTGTTGGTTTTCCCCCAAGTTGGCAAAGCACATCTGACATCAACATGAAACAGCTCTCTTCTCAGAGTTAAAATTCCCAGAGTTCCCTGGGAAGAGGGATGGATTGTTAAACCACTCCAGGGATTGTAGCTTAGGAGGGATAAATGATTGTCCTAACAATTCTCACCACCCTTAGCAAACTACAGCTCCCATAATTCTTGGGAGGAGGCCATGATTGTTTAAAGGGGCATCAAAGTGCTTTAAATGCACAGTGCGAATGTGGCCTCTGTCTACTAAGGATCATATTTGTGTTAACTACTCTGAGCAAATATAAGCATATCCTCTTATTTTAGAAATATAGTTTATCTGGTGTACAATAGCAAAAGGGCTAGCAGATTTCATATGATAACAAGCAACTGTCAGAAGTAATTCCATGTAGTAATTTCAGATGTATGCGCAGTGTTTCCCCTGGTAACAAAATGAAAGCTAAGGAGTGTTTGCCTTTTGCTAAAGTTCATGCTGAGCATGACTACTGTGTTTGTACTTCAACAGGAGGAATGCTTTGGAGAGGTAGGCTGTCAAGTACATACATTTAGGACTACTGTCCAAATGCTGCCTGTGGCCATATTATGGCAAAACACAGGTCAGAATCCCCAGCTATCCCCAGTTTTAGTATCACACGCTATAACTGAAAGAGGAGGGAAAGGGGGTGCTGACTTGATGAAGTGTGCTTTAGTGTTCTGAATAGAAGAACTGAGCCTGCACTAACTGTCTTAAAAGGCTGCAGTGCACCATTCAAAACCGAAGGCATTTATGTCAGTTTGTCTGTTTTACAGACTATTCCTTGCCTGCAGGCACATCTTGTGTAATCTGCCATGGTATATTCTGTAGAGAGTTAATGTTTCAATGATTGCCTTGAGGCACTAGGTAGGAGTAGATTAGTTCTGGTTCTTTCTCCGTGATTTTTTGGGCAGCACCTCCATTGGCCTCTTTTACCCTGGATTATCAAAGTATGGTTCTGCTGTCACCCAGGCCATGGCTTCAGCCTTCATAATTTTACTGGGGTTAAGAATTCTCCCATCTAACTGTGTGGCAGGAATATCATATTTATTTTTCCTGCGGTGTGTTCATTGCGTTTTCATTTTCTATCATTTGTTGTCATGGACATGTTTAAGCGTGCTTATGAAGGTTACAATTACTTAGCACACTCCTTTCACAGTCCAGGCCAAAGTGGAGTTTGTATCTATTTTCTGTATTCTGCATGACACAATGCTTGTGTTTTTTAGCTAAAATGCAATTCACTAGTAACTCCCATGAATAAAACGCCTGCACCTTCTTTTTTTGGTAAAGGATTTTAAGGGTGCTGTGAAAATTAGTGCTATTTTTCATGTTGAAATTTGTCCACTTGGTGGGCCAAATTGGATATCTTTTTTCTTTTCATTTTCTAAAGTTGCTGATAGTTTTGAGAAAGTGAGTGCAGAATACTTGTACCTACCCACTTGTCAAACTCCTCCCGCATGGCTGTGGGCCCAAATTATACGGGTTCCTACAACATGCATAAAATACCCACACTGGGAAGAGGAAGAGAGGTAGATGTCAGCTATGGCACCACTGGAACCAGATCTGCTGCTGCTCCTTCCTCCACCTCCACCTTTGGCAAAGGTTGGTTGGCCCTGCCTGTAATGTAGGCATTACACACAGGTTCAAGAGAAAAGAAATCCATAGCTGTGGGGCTACCATAGAGATGGATTTCTATCACATGGCTGCCATCCTTGCTAGTTTGTGGTGTGGGTACACTTGGAACTTAGCTAGATTGGTAAAGAAAAAGCATTTTACAGTGGTACCTCTGGTTATGAATGCTTCTGGTTATGAACACTTCAGGTTATGAGCTCCACTAATACGGAAGTAGCTGCTCTTGCTTGTGAACTTTGCCCCAGGATGCGAACAGAAATCACGTGTCGGAGGCACACGCACAGCGGAAGGCCCCATTAGTGAAAGCATGCCTTAGGATAAGAAAGGTTTCAGCTTAAGAATGGACCTCTGGAACAAATTAAGTCAGCAGTTTGAATCCCCGCGATGGGGTGAACTCCCGTTGCTCGGTCCCAGCTCCTGCCAACCTAGCAGCATGAAAGCACATCAAAGTGCAAGTAGATAAATAGGTGGGAAGGTAAACAGTGTTTCCATGCACTACTCTGGTTTTGCCAGAAGCGGCTTTGTCATGCTGGCCACATGACCCAGAAAAACTGTCTGTGGACAAATGTCAGCTCCCTCAGTCAGTAAAGCGAGATGAGCGCCACAACGCGTTCACGACTGGACTTAACTATCAGGGGTCCTTTATCTTTAAGGTGCTACTGGAAGGAATTTTTTTATTGTTTCGACTACAGCAGACCAACATGGCTACCTACCTGTAACTAAAGTTTACAACAAGTTTTCCTGAAATGCTTCTTTGATGTGTCTAGATCCAGCCTAGGAGAGCTTCCTAAGCAGATCTTAAAGTGCAAGCAGGAAGGTACTGGTGCAGGCAGTCAAATAAATAGCTTTTATTTTATATATCACTTATGGATGACTTACTGCACTTAGGGGGAAGATGATTGGTAAACCTCTTTGGTAATATGTACTAATTAGGGGAGTTTTGTGATGGGCAAATGAATTATAATGGGCCAATGAACTATAATAATAGCTTTCACTATTTTATTATTTTGCAGATTAATCTAAAAGATGTTGGAGAGCTGTATAAAATCCGGATTGGCCATGACAATAGTGGACCAGATCCTAGTTGGTACATTGATGAGATTAGAATGAACTCACCATTGGACCAAGAAATTTGTTTACCTGTCAACTGCTGGCTGTCTGAAAGCCAAGGTGATGGAGAAACATGGAGAGAAATAGCAATAGGGAGGCCTAACAAAGCACTTATACCATGTGAGTATATAATTACATATATTAAGCTACATGTGTAAAGGACTGAGCTACACTGAGCATCTTTTATGAGTCTTCATTGCAAAGAAGTGAAACCAAAATAAACAGCAGAAACTGTTAGAACGTAAGTTGTTACCCTTTCCCCTTCTCTTTCAGGCAGTGTTCCTGGAGCTATGACCAAAGTGTCCTTAAGCTCAATTATTTGTTTTAGCAGTTTCTTGCTGTTTAGAAAGAGAGAAACAGAAGTTTATTCAAAGAGTTATGACCTTCAATTTCACCGATGGGATCTGGATGGGTTAGCTTTTCACTATTATTAATTATAGTTTAATTGACAAGAAAAGAACCTGTGTGGTGTAATGATTAGACTGTAAGGCTAGGAGAGGGGAGATCTGTGCTTGAATTCCTACTCAGTCATGAATCTCAATGGATGACCTTGGCCCATTCACTATCAATGTCACAGAGTTGTTATGAAGATGAGTGTGTGTGTGTGGAACTATTTATACCACCTTGCACTCCTTGGAAGTAAGACCAGATATAAATGTAATAAATACAGAAGAAAAGAGTAGTGCCTCCTGGTGGGAATACATGTGCTATCAGTTAGGCAAATGTTATTCAAGATGAAATAAAATATCTGAGGGTATTCAGAGATTCAAAATACAGTAAATTTATGTTTGGCTTCCTGATGAACTGAATTATTTATAGAATCCAGGAATTGTAGGCCTAGAAGGGAAATGAAAGGCACCAAGGTCAAGCTTCTGCATACCAACTTAACATCATGGACTAGGTCATTCATAGTATAAAGTATACCACAATAAGAATGAATGAGAAGATGAAGCACAGGAACTATTTGTAAGGCAGGATAAGTACAGTAGAATCCACCTAAGATCACTCAAAGGAAGGTGAACGAGAACTTTGTGAGGCCAAAGTGGGAAAGCATTCCATGTGAACATCAGCTGAACATGGGATCAGTCTGTTCTAAAAGGCAGACAAGTGCTGCCCCCAAGGAGTAGGTGATAGCCCTCTGCTGCTCAAAAAGGAGTTGAGTTCAAGTCCTCACATCTGGAGTAGTGGAGACAGGCACCATGAGAAATCCAGTGTTAGCTGTGCTGAAGTTTATTATTTTTATACGTAATTGTATTTCTACCATACCATTTTTAGCTTTATTGTAAGCTGTTTTGTGAAGGCTTTTTGCCTTGAAATGTAGGGTGTACTGTAAACACTGGAATGAATGAATGAATATAAGCAAAATAGGTACTGCACAAGAATTCACACAGATATATTGTAGTAGGTGCATTCTGTAGCCATTCTCTTGATTCAGCTGGAACAAGAACTTGTGCAAGCTATTGCACCTCCAGATGAACATCTTTGGTATCCTTAATGAACAGAAGACAGCTTCTATATGCAGAAGGGCACCTTTGGATCCAGCCCAATAATAATGTTTTAGAGTAAATGAGCTTTCAGTGTGGCCAGTATTTTTCATTGGATGTATTTTCCCCCAAAGTAGAACATTTGTTCAGCTTTATTAATAATGGTCTTATAATGGTATATTTATATTTTCCTTCTCTGGCACATTATACTTATTGAAATATATTTGACAAATAAATGCAAATGGAAACATTATATTGCTGTCAGACAAGTCCTAAATTCATAAGTTTATGACTTCAAATTACCTATTGATTTTTGGTTCATTTCAATTGAATATCAATAGACAGCCCAACTAAAAACTTTTGCTCCCCCCCCCCCTGTCTCTGAGAAGGAAACTTTTACCATCTGCATTCCTATTTTAAAGGGATAATTGCTTAGAAGCACCAAATGTGCAGCCTTTATAGGTTGTTATATTACAGAAAACAAATGATGTATTACATGATACATAATTACAATCCAATATAAATTTCAGATCAATCTGGATATTTTTCCAGCGATCCATTCACTTAATTATAAAAAACTTATTTTGTACAAAATATGAAGTAGCAGAAGAAATTATATTTCATAAATTCAAGTGAGGTGTTAGCAGGCTTCAAGTTGCTACTGTACTTCATTATTTATTGCTGTACGATCTTGCTTCTTTTTTATATTCTGCCACAATGGAACCATAAAGCTTGAAAATAGTTTTAATTTTTCTGTCCTTGCTGTGTAATTTCTCTGTCTTGCTATCTCTAGATAATGGTAGTTCTTTTTTTAAACATAATGTTTGACACACCTTCATATTTCTCTGCATCTTGCATTGATAGGTTCTCACTTTTTGATTGTCTTCTTTCATTATACCAGTCAATGCAAAATGCTGACAATGAAATACTATTTCTCCAGAAGCTCTGGCCCAGCATGGTATGTTTTGCCCAACTATGTTAGTTTTGTATCCTTCATAGTTCAAGGCTTATATTATTTTGCCTATAATTCCATGCCATTGAATTTTTCATCTCCCTGTCATGCTTTGTGTCTGTCTGGACCTTTATGTCTCATTTTCATATCCAGGTTCATTTTTATTTTTGTTTTTGCTTTTTACATCTTTCCAGAAATCCTTTCCTAGTAGTTTTATATGGCTAGGTTTTTTTTACTCTGTTTGACAACTGATTTGTAATCCTTAAATCATAACTCACAGACAGGTAGACTTGAATAACTGCAGCATTAACCTTGAACTTGGTTTGAACATTGTAATGTAGTTCCTACTAGGAGAGTTTGAACAATCATATATCAGCATTATAATCTGATGTAAGAATCCTTTTGACTGCACATGCAGCGCCTTTGCTTCTCCCTTTCTGGTGGACACAAACAAATTCAAATGTCTTGCACTAATTATAGGTTCTTGTTTTGTTATTCTTTGGATCAAGCCAGGATATTAAACCATTTTCATACCACTGTTTAATATGCTGGCTTCTTCCAAAGCTCATCAACCATGGTTTCCTATATTGGACAATATGGGAATCTATGGTTAGCAGAAGAATTCCTGGTTTGTTTGATCCTACTATAAAAAGTGGGGACTAAGACTATGTGCTGCTTTTAAAGGGCACAAATGGCTGCTTTAAATTTATTTATTTAAATAATGTATATATTGTTTCACATTTTGAAAAGAAAAATATCTAAGCAGTACATGACTATTCCAAACATCACAAAAAGGTTACATTTTTTAAAAAAAGAAAACAATAATAAATACAATGCATTATTTTAAATGATAAAAATTTAGCAGTCAGTAAGAAAACAGAGTAACCTTCCCAGGGGTGCCAGCTTGAATAAAATATTGGGGAGGCAGGTGAGCCCCACCCCACATAATCAATCACATTATGTGGCGCGCACACACCATTTGAGTGACAATGCCCATCAACTTTGGGGGGCCCAGCTCCCTCAAATATTTTAATGGGGAAGCAGAATGGAACTTTGGCCTCTGGGAGTTGGCTCCTATGAACCCTCCTAAGTATCAAAATAGGCCTGGGTAAATAAATGAGGTTTTAAAAGACATTTGAAACATATAGCTGGTGGGATTTCATGCACCTGTTTTGAGAGGAAATTCTGGAGTGTTCTTATTCATGACATGATTATCCGAATGTGGTCATTGTGACAAATGTTTAACAAACTGCAAGAGATACATTAATAACTAGAGACCTGCAGTTCAAGATCTGGCAGTGAATTTGGAGCTTTATTTAAAAGTTAGCACTCCTGTCTTCTAATCTCACTGACTCAGAAATGCCTAACCTTCGCCCTTTCCTAGTCAACCGCTTCTTAATAGTTTGATTCTTCCTGAAGGTTCCATGATACCGCAGAAGCCAAATTCTGTCCATTTTTAGACCATTGGTTGAGGGAACTAAATTAAGGTTACTCTTATTTTTTCTAGACTGAGCTCAATAGATTTTAAAAGGCCTGTTCTTGTGTCCCCAACCGTGACGTTTTCCCTAGGGCACCTCATCTTCTGCTACCATTGAAACTACATAGGGCATTGGTTTGACTCACCAGCAATTATGATGTTTGCTTTTATAAGCCTGCAAAGCATTTGAAGGAAAATACTGTTCAAATGCTCAGAGTAAACCTGTTATTGCTATATGTCCAATAAAAGTATACAAAGTTTGTCCCAGCAGATGGATTTAAGTTCAAAGACTGTCAGTCTGCATAGCAGAGACTTTCAAGATAATGTTTTCATGAGTTTGCTTTTAGAGTGCCCTGAATTTTTCAGATACACTTCAAAATATTGCAAAATATGAGGTGGGAAAAGAAAAACATTTGCCTGGTTCTGTTTGCCTTTTCAAATAGTCAAGAAATAGCTGATTGGAAGGGCGAAGTGGGCAATCATTGGCAACCTATTAAAAAGAAACCTTTGTTCTTGGATTTCCCTTGCTTCACTTAACAGATTCCTGTTCTTCCTTTGCTCTTTTGCCTAGTGATGTGGTGATTTTGTTTCTGTGTGATATAAGAGCTTGATTAATGCTCACCTTTAAGAAATGAATCTCACATTTGAATCTCATATTTTCTTTAAAATAAAAATATTCACTCCAGGAAGCACCATCGTGATATTTACTTTAATTGACTTAATTTTTGCCCTTCATTTCTTTTTCATGATCTTGTATGCTTCCAGATGAGTGTCTAAATATAGTGTCATTTCTGCATGCTGAAATAGCATCTCCAGATTTGTGTTTTATCCTGTGAATGGTATTTGCCTATATTATTTCCCATTTGACTGAGGATATGGCAATACCCTGTTTCCCTGCAGTTTAATGCTAATATAATGTCACTGAATTCAAGGTACAACGACCTCAAGCTCAAGAGCCAGGAATCAGGCCCTGAATGATGATTGCAATATATTATATATTGCTATTGGTTACTGCTGCAGTACAAGAAAAAAAATAGGCATTTTAAACCATTACAATATTGTTTCTCCTGTGCTGATAAATAGTGGTTTGGGGAGAATTGGAGTGTTCCAAACCACTTACAGAGGAAGTCAGGGGGGAGAAAGAGACATGTCTCAATCCCATGAGCAGCTACACTCATAAGATTTGCTGCTAAGACTAAATAACCAATGAAAAAAAGCACCTTCTTTCAGCAGGGTTGAGTGAAACTGCACTCTTAAGACCTCAGGTCTGTTCACATCATCAAAATGTGTTCAGAAAATGTCTGTGTCCCCCCTTCCCCCCAAAACTCTGCATGCTCAGAGGACATGGGAATGTATATAGAACTGTATTCCTATAGACTCTTCCATGCAGCTGGGAACTGAGCATGATCTGATCCACTTCTTATAGTAAGAAATCACTTCTTTATTAACAAAACAAAACAAAACAAAACCTGGCATCTCAGACCAAGTGTCCTTGAACAAGTACGTTTCCCATGAAGAGAACAAAAATTCTTTTTGAGGACCCAGTGTCAAAATGTGTATGCAGAGTGCCTTTTTCCTATAACAATAAGAAGACTTTCAGGAGTCAAAAGAGCACGTGCAGAGTGATTTTCCTGAATGGCGCTATCTTTCTGAATACTACAGCTTATACAAAGTTAAATAATGCAGAATGCACACCAAGGCTTGTTTGTTTGCCTGTCCTAGTAACACACAAGGGAATGAATTTCTGTTTTACTTAGTAAAATTCTGGTTCAGTGACAACTTTAGAAGTGAGTAGTATTTTATTGGGAGTGGGGGCACAACTAGTTAGCAGCTTTCTGCTCCTCTGGCCAGAGAGACATATTTCAGCTGCAGCAGCATGTCACAACTTCTGCTTCTGCAGCTTAGAAACTTCATTGGTTAGAGGGCATGTTAATACACCCAGTTAACGTGCCAGGGCAAGTTAATACACCCAATTTGTAATGTGATAAGCCGTACCTATCTGATATGCTCAGGCATTGTCATGTTACTGTATAGATGTGTATGTTTTAAGTCAGGCAACCAGGTTCCTGAAGTTTTCAAGTATGTGTGGAAAGTTGGTATTCGGTGTTTTCAAGTATGTGTGGAAAGTTGGTATTCGGTGCTCAGCCTAGAGTTCGTACGCCATCTGATTTGTTGACAGGCAATCAATATCAGTAAGTGTTGAGGCTGAAAGGGACCACACACGGTCATCTGTTTGCAGTGGTGCTTGGTGCAATGTCCGCAGTATATCCCACCATCTCATGTTCAGGTTTTTCAAGTAGCTGGTGTAATAATAATAATAATAATAATAATAATAATAATCAACAGCACATCTCTTTTTGAAGATCTGCATGTGACCTCTGTTTTACCTTAGGTGAGAATGGAGGGATCACTGCAGAAATCCCAGCTAAAAGTGGCCCGTCCTGTTAGGTAGCAATCAGTTTCATTCTCTCGTTTTGCAAGCTGTTCTGCCTCCAGCATTCCTTTCCTTAAGCATGCACAGGCTCAGACAGGCTTTAGTGTTAATATCAAAGGGATATCAAATACACTGTGATCAGTGTTAACAGAAGCTGACTTCTGGGTAAATCTGTTACCACACACAAGCTCCACTTGCAGTTCTCAAGCCAACGAAGGCACCGGTAGATTGTTTTGGGAAGCTGGTGTGCTTTTGGCGTCACTTGATGGTCACATATAGAGTTCACCCTCCGAAGTGTGTCTATGCATGAGTGAGGGGTGGTCTGAGGGAGGGAGAAGCTTCCCCTCTTCCCCAAGCTTTTCAGTACAATATTTCATAGCAGGCACTTGTTTATTAATGAATCATGATTTTTTCCCACTAACTTCACCATGGCAGCTGTTGTTTATTGAATCCTGTCAGTGTGTACAGAACTGTGAGTAAAAGATTTGGAATTTTCTATGCATCCAAAAAATTAGTTTTATAATGGCTGCCTACAAACCATGGCTGGAGCTATTAAGCTAAGCCTTATTGTGTAGTAGCCAGCTAGAAAAATCCAGTCCTGTTACTTCCAAGCAAAGTTGCTTACACCTTAAATGAATTGTTTGTTATATTTAGGTACTTAGTAATTGTAGCCCCACAACTGTGGAACATTATGCTGTGTAATATTAGGCAGGCCTCATGCCTAGTTACAGCAAGCCCTCAGCTTATGCAGGGGTTATGTTCCAGGGATCATCATAAAGCCAAAATCACATATGGTCAAAAAACATTGTTTCTGTGGTGGAAGGGGATGCCAAAGTCATTTTTTCCTTGAAACCTCACCCCCTTTTTAATTTTTGCCAAGTGTGTAAAGATCAATGAGCACGTTAAATGCGTGTAAATTGTGGGCTTACTGTATTTTCAAACGGGCATTTAAAACCTGCCATTTTACCTTGGCTTACAGAAACTGGGGGATCTGATTCTTTATTTGTATCCCATTCTTCCTCCCAAAGGAGCCCGGGTGGCATTATGTATCCTGTTGCTGGTGGCTGTATTTTGCTGCATTTTATATTGGATTGCTAATTTTAACAATATGGGATTGTTTTATTGAGCTGTTTTAAAATGTGATCTATGGAATTTCATTGTTGTATTTCACACGAACTGCCTTGGTAAGGATTTTATTCTTGAAAGGTGGTATAGAAATATATTAAATACAATAAATATAATAGCTTTTAAAGACTGATTGTGAAATTTACCCAGAATTAAGAAACACTTTCAGTGGGGCTTAGTCCATGTAAGCCTGCATAGCCATGCGGCCTAAGAGTTTAGTACAGTAACGACAGTTGTATTACTAATTTCTGTATCCCTTCCAATTTCTCCAAGTCTCTGTCCTGAGCAGGAAATGAAAGCAAGTTTTAAAAACTGTGGGTGTATAAGACAGAGACAGAGAGTGAGTCACCTCCAGACTGTCAATATTTTGCAGGAGGGATTCAAATACATGTTGGAAATTTAAGTTTGCACAGTTAAAGTGGATTAAATCACTCTGTTGCCCTAGTGCTTGAGCCACAAGCTTCAAGTCAGTACAGCGCAGTATGAAGCAGTCTTTTGACAGATTATGGACATAATGGAAATGTCATGATAATAGTTGGTATTCAACTAAGTTTTACTAAGAGTAGACCTATTGAAAGCAAGCAACATAACTAAGTGATGTTAATTGATTTCAGTGGGTCTGCCCTGAGTAAAACTTAGTTGAATACCACATAGTAGTAATGCTTTTTTTTCTCTTTCAGTGGTATTCTACAATGTCAGTGTATACACTGGAACAATCCCTGGTGCAGAAACAAATTCTAATGTGTACATTACCCTCTTTGGAACCAGAGGAGATTCTGGAAAACGAAAACTTCATAAATCAAGGACTAATAAAGTTTCATTTCAGCGTGGTCAGGTAAAGAAAAAGATGCTGTTGGAATTGTCAAATAATTGCAGTAATTACTACTACTACTACTACTACTATTACTATTATTATTATTATCATTATACCCTGCCCACATGGCAGCATTTCCCCAGCCACACTGGGCAGCTTACAACATATCTAAAAGCATAATTAAAACATCAATCCTTTAAAACTTCCCTAAACAGGGCTGCCTTCAGCAGGGGCAAATGAATGCGTCGTGACACCCAGGGCAGGGCGTCGCTATATAAGGCGCATGTGTGGCATCGCTATGATGCTCCTTCACCGGGACCGGTGTTATATGGTCCCGGCAGCTACTCTCAGTCACCAGTCTAGCTGTCGCATTCTGGATTAGTTGTAGTTTCCAAGTCATCTTCAAAGGTAGCCCCACGTAGAGCTCATTGCAGTAGTCTAAGTGGGAGATAACCAGGGCATGCACCACTCTGGCAAGACAGTCTGCATTGAGGTTACTTAAACTTATGTAATTGTACTTGAGCATTATGTTTCAGTTAACTATGGGGAAGATTTATTATGTGGTGATCATCCACTCCATATGTTTCAAATGTAGCGATACAATGTGGCGAAGTATTTCTTTTTCATAGTTAAAACAGAATTACTTAAATGCTCAGTATTCTTTACATGAAGGATGGTAACCAAACCATTTTATTCTAGAACTTACTGGAACGAACGTTAGCCATGTTAAAAACCCACCATAAATCTCCCTTCAACTGCCCCAGGGCCATAGCTGTCAGCTTACAGATTTGAAAAGGGATCAGCAGCCTCGAAAATAAGGGATCAGCAGCCAAAATAAGGGATCACAGGTCCCAAAGTAAAGAGCTCAGCTAATAGCAACAGTTCTGCTACTCCTTGTTCCCAAAGTTGCGCTTTGGGCGTGGAGGGAAAGCGGCAGGTTTAACCCTTTGCATGGAAGCCTGCTCTCATTTCATTTTAAAGCACATAAATATATATCAGTCATCCCCACCTCCTTGCAGTCTCCGCTTTTCTTTCCCCCCCAACCACGATGGATGACAAGAAGGGCAGATGCCAGCAGCGCAAAAAGCGTGGCACAACAAGCAAGCCACGCAGGAGATGTGATCGGGGGCAGGGGGGGAAGTGTTTCCAAGCCTCAGCCCCCACCCCAAAAGCAATTGCAGAGAGCGACAGCCCCCCCCCAAAAAAACACAGACACCGAGCAAGCACTACAGCGTGCCTAGAAGAAAGGAGGAAGAAGAGCCGAGCAGAAGAAGAGAAGGAAGAAGAGGAGACAACAGCTCTCTACCTACCTCCCGCCCTTTGCACCCTGCTGCCTGCTCCGGCCCTGGTTGCACTGCTTGTCTTTTTTTTTTTTCCTTTCTTTTTTTTTTTTTTTTGCAAATCTATGCAATATTGCGCTTGACCTTCCCGGCTCACCAGAGCTGCCGGCATGAGATGGGAAGCCAAGGGGAAAGCAGCAGAGCTGGTGCAAGGCCCCAGCCAAGTGGGTGGGGCTCGAGCCACCCGCAGCCCAGAAACTGGACGGGGATGGGAGCAGAGACGAGAGAGACCCTGTCTGGGCAGAGGCGAGGTCATGTGGCGGGGAGCCGCGCTCACCTCTTGCGAAAGAGAGGGGGCAGCAGAGGGTCTCTCTCCGACGTGTCACACCGCCACCAAGCTCCCAGAGTGCGCATGGGTGCACACCCCAACACAGTTGGAGCCTCCCTCCTCCCTGGCCGGCAGGGAGGGAGGGAGAGGAGCTGCTTCTTTTGAAACCCGGGAAATTTAAGGGACATTATCAATCTGGGACAGCAGCGGGACATGGCGCTGGGATAAGGGACTGTCCCGCCAAATAAGGGACGCTTGACAGCTATGCCCAGGGCCCTGGTTGCTAGAGCTCTTGAGCTTTTTATAAAATCTGGACTGGAGCTGCTCTAGACTCTGCTGAACTGGAGCACATAAATCACAGACTGGTGCCCTTAACATTGCAGTGATTACTATTTCAATCAGCTAGACTCACTTGCTTCTGGCTAGCCTTTTTTCCCCTTGACATTTTGCCCACCTCGGTAAAAGTACAGCAGTGATGGTTGGCAATGAAATTTTATATTTAATTTAAAATAATTTCATAAAATTTATACTCCGCTTTATCGTTTAAACCCCCAAACAAAACAGTTTGTGATTCTCATTTTTGTGTTTCTGCAGACTGATGTGTTCTCCTTGATGGCTGTATCGCTTGGAGTTGTGAATAAAATTCTCATTAGCCATGATGGAACTGGTCCAGGTAGAACTAATTTCCTATTGATAGATCAGTTTCACAATCTGTTTGAAAGTGCATACTCGTTTTCTTCTGTGTAGTTCCATGGTCTAAGATCAGACAAGATTTTTTTTTCTTGCTGTATATAGAGCATATAGTTTATTCATCTTATATGATAACATATATTTTATAAAGATAATCAAATTTTATAGAAGAACTTCAAGCAATTCTGAGCCTTCTCCCTTTGCATTACTGTTGACTCCTCCCATATTATAGCTGTTGCTTTGTCTAATGGCTTAATCATAATTTATGGGAAAGCATGTGCGCTTCTTGTCTTTCACATGCTTTCCAATAAACACAGTAATGTTTTAAGGTGGTGTCACCTTCTCTCCAAACATGGGGACATGTGGTAGACATGCACCAAGAAACTACGATTGGCTGTTACTCTTGGTACATATATACTTACGAAAATACATTGTTTTGTTAAACGTTACAGGTTTGTATGCAGTTGACATACACATCCGCAACATAAAATGTGAAGCAGACCTATTTTTTTCTGTATGGAACAAACATTTGATGTATTATATCCCTTTTTAAAAAGAAAAGGTCCACACTGATGAAGTAATAAAAATATATATTGCTTTTTCAAAGAGCGGAATTTACCCGCAAATCAGTCAGTTTAGGGAACATTTTTGTTCAAATATTTCACCAATAAAGTAATTGCAGTGCAATCCTAGATGTGTCTACCCAGAAGGAATTCCCATTGTCTCCAGTGGAGGCTTCATCCTAAAATACCAAGATTGCCAGCTTAGAACATCAAATCAGGGAAATGCTCAGTCTCTTAGTTTTTAAAATCCCAAAATATAACTTGTTAAAATATGATAAAATTGTGTGGGTATTGTGGAGGAGTTGTGTTGTATATGAGTTTCGATGTCACAGTCATGTAACCAGATTAAATAAAAAATGTGGTTTGGTTGCTGGGAAAAGTTAATACCCCTACAATGAATGTATTTCTTACTGTAAACACATCTGAATCAAATAAATATCAGCTGATAATTTATTATATTATTATTTAAAACAATAATTTGGGAAGGTTCTAAAATATGTTTGAATAGTAATGAAATTTGTTTACCTAGCTCTCCTTGAGTTTCTGTTGTACAATACAAAACTCTCTCCCCCATCCTACCCATAAGCTAAGCATTTCATCCTTCACCCATATGCAATGCAAACTGTAAAAAAGATGAAGTGTTTAGCTCATCAAATATTCTGTTAAAACCATCTCAGACAAAATATCTTTCCTTAGACCTAAAGGTTTCTTATTTTTGAGGAAAAATAAAGTTTGAGAGCATTAATTATTGGCTTTGCGCAAGTGAACTGTGTTAATCCCTTTGTCCTGATTATCTGAGTTTGATATGATTGAATTAACCACCACTACCACCCCTCTCTCACACACAAGCAATCTAAGCATAGAATGTTTTTGTCATTGAATCACAGGCAGTGGTTGGTTCCTTGAAAAAGTTGTCATCAAATTTCAAGAGAGAGAGGAAGGGGAAGAAGAAGAAGTAGTGTTTCCCTGTAATAGGTATGCTAATGTGATTAATGTGCAAGAGTTCCTCATCAAAATGGAAGGATTTACAGTATATTGATAATATAAACCAGAACAGGCTGAACTACAGCTCCATGGCTAGGTGATTCCTGCATTGCAGGGTGCTGGACTAAAATGATCCTAGTAGTCCCTTCCAACTCTAAAATTCTATGCTTCTATGAATCACAGTTTCTCTGTCTTGTCTGGATTCACTTTATTGATCCTCAGCCAGTTCACGATAATTTCCATATAACAGTTCAGCACATCTGCTGCTTCCCTGACTCAAGTGTAAAAAAGAAATACAATTGAGTGTTTTCTACATATGATGACACGTCACTCCAAATCCCTGCATGGCCTCAGGGGTTTCATGCACACAGTAAAAAAGCATGATGGGGAGGCAGGGCAGAACCTTGAAGGACCTCATAGGGTTGAAGAGCAGGTTTGGTGTTGAAAAAACATTGGTTGTCTTGATGGATAATCTGTGTTGTCAGAAGAAGGCGTGTGCCCTCCTGAATCTTTCAGTGCCTTTTAATATTCTTGAGCATGATAAGCCTCAACAGACTTTCTGGGTTGTGGCTCAGGGGCATTGTCATTCAGTGACAATGTTCAAATGCTGGTGTTAGGGGGCTACTGCTTGGTCTTATGACAATCTGCTCTGCAAAGTTCCATCTTGCGTTCCATGAGACATGTTTACCTGAATCTGCTGGGTGTGGTAATCCAGGCATTTGGACTAGGATGAATGTCAGTATGCTAATGACACCCAGCTCTATTCTCCTTTTCATCTGATTCAGTAGAATTATTATTATTAAATCTAGAAATGTTTGTAGTGGTGTGTTGAATTGATGTCAGGAATCAGTAAGGGGTTGTTGGATGAAGGCCCACAAAATTAAGCAGAATTCTCATGAGACAGGTCACTGTTGGTGAGTTGTTTGTCTTACTAGGGGCATAGTGTTGAACCTTCTAAGGATGGGCTTGTACTCCCATTGAAATATCAGGCTCACAGTTTGAGGGTGCTGAGAGAGATCCAGCTTCTTATAGAAGGCCCAAGTAAGCTCCATGATTTAAAGCGCATTTTATTAGCTAAGACTGGTGTGCTGATGCGACTTATCCTGGACAGAGATAGCCTGGCTGTGGTCTGGTAACCATCAAACTAGACTACTGCAATATCTTATATGTGGGTTTGCTTTTGAGGACTTTTTCAAAACTTAGTACACCCACTAGGTTACTAATGTGGGCAGGCCAAAGGGAACACATTTTGCCAGGTCTTGATGGCTAAATGGTTTGGGAAGCCGGAACCAAAGGACCACTATCTTCCCTATGGCTGTGCTGTAACATTAATCTTAATCAAAAATACTTCTCTGAACCTGCTTAAGTGAGACAGGTGGTAATGGAAGAGAAGAACTTTCAAGGTGTGTCGTCTTGAATGTAGAATGCTCTTCTTTGTTGCAGTTTTTCTTAATAAAAATATTGTTTTGTTATGTTTTATTTTTTATTGTGTGTTGGTTTTGTAATTGCTGTGCGCCACCCTGGGAGTTGTTAGGCTGAAGCGTGACATAAAATTGTTTACAGTAAATAAATCTACACAATTCCTCTGTATTAAGAACAGCTACCCTTGTTTATATCTGGAGAGACAATATGTAACTTGACAAGTGATACTTAGAAACTTTGTTAAGTTTAGGGGGGAAATAATGCAGGGTTTCGATTTACCAAGACTAATTACTAACTGCCTTCACTGTAATTACTTTCTTTTTTTACAATGGAAGATGGCTAGATGAGTACCAGGATGATGGGAAGACAGAAAGAGAGCTAATTGCCAGAAGTAAGTACTGAAAATAAGATCATTTGTACTATAATTATATCCTAGGTACCAAATTGCGAATTAAACTTAAAACTATAGATTCTTCTTGTGAATAAGAATAAGATTGTTTTTGCTTTTCTATTTTAGAAAACAGTAATGCACCAATGGCATATAGAGGTAAGTTACACTCTGTATTCATTTCCTGTAGAAACAGTCTTTGCTGTTTAAATTTAAACACCATTCTGGGCTGAAGCAGACACATAAGAAAAAAAAGGAGGAACACATGGTTGCATTTATTCAGGCTTGTCCATCTAGCATTCAATAATGGTTTAGTGTTACATGCAAATGCAGCCATTGTCTTTTACAAGTAGCTATTCATGGAAAGCTTCTGCTAACATGGAAAATACAGATTGTCTGATAATGATCTGTAGAAGGGGCATCATAAGTCATTTAGCTGAGTAGCGAAAAGGATTTCTCACAAAGTGTTTTCCTCATATTTATTGTTCTATTCTAAAATGAGTCAGAGGTTCTTCTGAGAGCAGATCCAAGGTTTGTTTTGTTTACGCCAACATCACTGTCATTAAATAATTGGAGACAGCTACTGTAGCAAGTGAGTGGAAAAAATGCATTGTGAAGTGACAGCAAAAGCAGTTTCAGGTCAGAGTTCATCAGGGTATTCTCATAGTATCCAGAAATAATGCAGACTTAAGCTATACAGCTACTATGCACAACCACGTTTTGCAGATCCCTGCCCTGAAGTCCATGTACACCACCAAGTCCATTGAGCCTCTCCAGACAGTCTGTCAAATTTCTGCTTTTTCACCTGCTTATTGCTGTTGCCCCAGTAACAGTCTCTCTTGCTTGGTCACCAGTTTTTCCTGCTGCTCATGCTCTGTTTCACCATATTATCTCATATTGGTGATGGCAGTCCATGCTGGGCTGTTGGTATTACTAGGGATGGAGGGACGTTTCATTCAGTCCATATTTTTAAGTAGACTAATTTTCACCTCCTGCACTAATACACCAATTGGGATGTAACTTCTCAAAGTTTTGTAATACAGTTCTCAGCTAAAAATATGTACCAAGATAATTTTTAAAAAATCCTATACTGTATTAGGATAAGATTTTTTTTAGGAAAATGCACATTGAGCTAAAACAAGTAGTTAAATGTGTATTTTTAATATAAAATTACGGTATATGTAGATCCATATTTAAACAAGAATTTTCATACAGATAAAAGATTCACAGATAAATGCAAAAAAGGAATGCAATTGATGTTTTATGAATGAACACATTCAAGACTGACATGGACCAATCTATCCATCCCGACCTATTTTGCTAATTTGATATGGCTTCATTGTTACTTTTAAGGATCTAGCATCATCTAATGGAGTGCCTGCTGCTACACGGACCAACTTGTGTTTTCTTGTTAGTATTCATTGAAATATGGATGGAGACCTAAAATGGTCTCTGCCTGTACTTCTGATTGCCTTGATTCAACTTGTAAAACACATTGAACTTTAACAAAAGATTGTCAGCTAGGTGAAATGCAAAGTTGGGTTTTCTATTAGAAATGGAAAGCATTTTGCAAAGAGGTCTTAAAATTTCCTGGCATGAAGTAGGAATGCCATTAAAGAAAAGAAGAGCCGTACCCAGCCTTTTTTTTTTTATTTCCCTCATTTGCTGTCTTTCCCAGTACTAATCTGTCATGAACCCTCATTATCACTCCAAGGTGGGTTTGTTCACCCTCTTGCTTTGCCAGATCATGCAATCACTTTTGCTCTGGGAGCTGCACCTCTCTTCATTCTCTTGCTGCTACATTACTAATTAAAAAGATGACAGAGCACCATCAATGTATTAGTAGCAGTTCTGATCTCCCTCATCTATGTCAACAAGTAAATATAAAATGACATGAGAGGAGAAGCAAAGTGTCTGTTACAGCAAAGGGCTTTAGTGAGGGGAGTTAAAACAAGCAGAAATTAATTCAAATGTTTAGGATTTGAGTCTTTGCTGCCACAAGCAGCTATGAAAGCCTCTCATTGTGATTGCCTACGAGAAACCCACCCCCTGCCACCCTCTACAGAATAAGGTATGACGCCTTATCTGTGCCATGGGACACCTGCACCAGATCACAACTGATTGAAGGGATCAATTAGAGCAGGATAGCATGGAAAACTGTGTCTGACTCAGCAGATCTGACTCTTCCATTCTATAATTGCTGATTCTCTTCCCTTGATGAGGCTTGCTCCTGTGACCTGCATAACTGTTAGCTCTTCACTGGTGATAAAGAAGTATTGTGTATGGTGGAGGGAAATGAGCCAGGACAGCACATGCAAAGGAGAAAATGTGGTGTAGGAGTAGGAATTTTAAAAATGGGAAAATGGGGAAGAATCATGGAGTTGCGTAAAGTTCTCTGGTACCCCAAGTGTCATCTAGTCCAAGCCCCTGTAACAAAGGAATCTCAACTAAATCATCCATGACAGATGACCATCCAACTTCAGCTTAAAAACCTCCAAAAAAGGAGAGTCCACAACCTTCCAATGGAGTCCATTCCACCGTCGAACAGCTCTTGCTGTCAGAAAGTCCTTCCTGATCAGAATCTCCTTTCTTGTAACTTGAAGCCATTGATCATCTTGGTTGTCCTACTCTGCACACATTCCTGTTTGTCAGTATTTATTCATTCATCCTTTATTAGCATAATATGTCAATATCCTTCTTAAACTGTGTTGCCTAGAACTAGACACAGTACTCCAGGTGTGGTCTGACCAGTGCAGAATAGAATAGTACTATTACTTCCCTTCATCTGGACACTATACTTCTATGGATGCAGCCTAGAATAGTGTTAGATTTTTTATTGCTGTATCACACTGTTAGCTAATGTTAAGCTTGTTAAGAAAAACCATAAGGGGGGGGAGGACAGAAAATGAAGTTGACAAATGATGTTGTAGCTATTTCATGAATTAACTTACTTGAAAATGTCACAGAGCTGCCTAACTTGCAGTTACTCTTTGCCTAAAATGCAGTTGTATAATAGTGTATAATACACTGGTCTCCAACATCTCATAGCCTGATCTTGTGTTGCCTTGCCATTGACACAATCTTAGTGAATCAGTGCTTTTTTGTGATGGTACAGAGCATCTTCACCCCCTTTTTTGCTGCTTGTGGCAGCTGTTTTGTGCTGGCACTCACAGCACTTTTATCAAGCCGTGAATACTGGCAATTATTATTTTTTGCAAAAAAAACCCCACAAATCACTGCAGTGAATGTGTGAGTACTTGACTTCAAAAGTCCTTTCCTTATGTACAGCACTGCTGAAATTCATTTTAGTCACAAAAATAGCAAGAAACCCTTGATAGTTCTTCCTCAGTCTTATAAAATACAATTTTGTTTTGATTGTTTGTTTACCTTTATTCCACAGGTCAGTGGAGAGTGCTGGTAAAGACTGCTCAAGATTCCCCACTGTCACGGGAGTGTAAAAGAACCCTTGTGATTTACGGCTCAAAGGGCAAAAGTGACAATCTTCTTCTTTCTTCCCAAAGCTTGGGAGATATGCCCTTTCAACCAGGAGCAACTGATGAATTCCTTGTAAGTTGCAGCTACAGCACAGCACAGAGATTGCAGTGGCATCTTGCTCTAGCCAAAGGATATATTTGGAATCCTATTATGACTGTAGCAAATGCCATCTCTTATTTACAAAGATGGCTTGATTTGTGGTTTAGTTTTTCTCGATATATTTTCCCTGTTCTTTTACAATCTGTAAGCTGGATGCAGCCAATATGGAATGCAACACATACCCAAAGTCAGAAATAGTGAGAATCATAGAAGTATCTATTGAAAGACCGTGCTCAGCCTATGGTCGGGAAAGGTAGGTTCTATGCATTTTCAGAAGAAATAAATTGACACTTTACAGAACATAGGCAAATTGGTGACAACTGGCCCAGTGTTAGGCCATGACATTCCTGGGCAGTTACTAGGGCCCCACAAGGGTGTCCTGATGTCTGCCCTGGGTCTCTCTTTATTCTCATTTTATTAGTGCTGGATGGCTGGGTCTGGGAGCCATCCTTTTAGTTTCCCATTTAGGGGCATTTAACTTCTATTGTATTGTATTGGGTTGTAGCTCAGAAGAAGAGCCACTATCTATTTGATTTTGTGTCACAACTGTTCACAGTTAGATTCTTCTCTCCCACACTGTATTAAGCATTTACGATTGAGCTCCTCCACCTCTACCCCTCTCAGAGTGAATAGACCACAAACTTAAGTAAGTGTAAATGCTTTACTTGCCCATGCATTGTTCAGTGCTACAGCAGAAACAACACGGATAATATATTCTTGGTTACAAAATACGAAAAAGTATCTTCAAACATGGAGTCTGGGCTTGGGAGCTCCAGCCTCATACATGTGCTGAGCTTACATAGGAGGGAGGAGAGGCAGGAAACAACCCTTACTTCCCCGCTCCTTGGAGAAGAGAGGATGTGACATAGAATCATAGACTCATAAAACTGTAGAATTGGAAGGGACCCCAGGGTCCTCTTGTCCCACCCCCTGCACTGCAGGAATATTGCCCACAACCTGTGTCTAGGGATTATTGCTCAGAGTACTTTTGCTATGTTCACTATTGGTGGCTTCCTTGCCCAATTGCTGAATAGGAACATAGGAAGTTGTTTTATATTGAGTCAAACCTAATTGGTCCATGTAGCTCAATATTGTCTACACTGACTGTTATTAGCTCTCCGGGGTTTCAGGCAGAAGTGGTCTCCAGACCTACCTGGAGATGTGGGGATTGAACCTAGGACCTTCTGCATGCAAAGCAGATGCTCTTTCATTGAGCTACAGTTCTTCCCCAAATACCTGTGCATCTCTTCCCCTGCTGAAGCCTGGAACATTTTTTCTTATTATTTTTGATTGACTGCTTCACCAAGAGTCTTTCCTTGCATAGCCTCATATTGGGGGCACTGGAGTAGAAAACATAGTCTGGCTTGTTACCTTTGCTGGTAGATTTTCAAACAGTGAAGCAATTTAATTCAAGTCCCATCTGACCTTTATAGCATACTCAGAGTGGAATCTATTATAGCAGGGGTCTGTTGGGGAGAATGCCTCATTTCAATAATAGAGCAATAGGCTGTTGGAAAAGCTAGTTTTTCAGACACTTTGTAATTGTTTTGCCCTCAGTCATGGTAGAGCATGAATGTGCAATATTCAACATAGTGGGATCCTACTGCATCTGGTTCCTAAATGACTCGTGATACAGTTGACTAATAGTAGCAATAGTTTGTGTTTCTGTAGCATTCTAACTAAGCACATACTTTAGTAATTCTGTAGCATTCTAAGCAAGCACATATTTTAGTAAACTGCAGAATCAGGGCTGGCATCTGTACCTAGTATCCTTGGGCACCTGCCAGGGCCCAATAGTGATGCTTGCCATGGGTCCAGAACTTTGAGCATCACCAGGCAACTGGGTCAATCACTGAATTGGGAAGGAACCCCAAAAGTGATCTAGTCCATATTTTATCTCCATATTACAAATTGGGAGGAGAGGCATGGGAGGTAAGGGCTTGCCTATCCCGACCCCTTTCCCAGTTGTGTTCACAGTTGAGCTAAGAATGTGGAATTTCATAGCTCATAGCTCATGCTCTTCAGTAGTGTGCTACATTACTTTGTCAGAGAACAGCAGGATAACATGAGTATGTTTTTTTCCCTTTGTGATTATTTGCATAAAATCTTTGCAAATCCAGTAATGCTGGCCAATATTCTTTGTGCACAAATTTGTTTTTGTTTCTTTTTTAAAATAGATGGTCACACACATGGGAATGTGACCTTCCTGATTTTTTTTCTCTGCCCCACCCCTCCCCATGCTGACACAGCTCCATGAGAACAATTGCAACCGCTGAATAAGCAAACAAGCTTTCTGCATGTTAATCTTGCATGTGCAATACAGAGATTTTGCCCCTCCCTTATACTGTACCTTGCATTTTCTAGTCTCTCCCCTCCTCCCTAAATATTGTTTTCTAGAGCTACCCCTGGCTGTGCAGCTCAAGTATCTGACAGCTCACAAAGCCAGTCTGAAATTTAAGAGCAATAGCTGTGGCATGAAAATCTTGAGATGCCATTCTATTCCAAACCATTTAAGCAACATCAAGGCTTGGTTGCCCTCTTTATACCTTATTGCTGAGGCTGTTTGAATGATCATAGGCTTTTGTTGCGTGAGTTCACCTATTCCCATTTGTGGCAGCAAAACTGGTTGCCATGGGAATGGCTGTGTGATGTTGCAATTAACAGAAGACTGCAAATTCAGCAAAGCAATATGCAGGAGCAGAAGAACAACAAAGATCTGGATTCAGTACGATAGCACTTAGTCAGGATTCACATACAAATAATATAGTACTGTTTATACAGAGTCAGCTTCTTAAAAATGGCAGGCCTCATTTTGATCCATAAATTTGATTTCTAATTATTTCCATGAATATGTGGGTGTTGATTTGCTTAAGTTTGAACATATATTTGGCACCAATCCAGCAGCTTAAGTGCTCATAGGAACCTTGAATGCATACACAGATCTCCGCATGAACATGAAGCTTTTGCCCACTCTCATCTATGAGTTTGACAGTTCTCCACCATGGGCAATGAGGTATTGCATTTGCTGATATAAAGTGTTCCCTGACAGTGAAGAGCAGTGTTATTTTTCTAGAAAAAGAGGTGCCAGAACTCACCATGAATGCTTCCCTTGTTCTCTTATAATGGCAATGGCGTTCACGTGAGAAGTGCTGGAACTGAGTTCCAGTGAGTTCTAGCTGGAAAAAAAGCATAGTTTTATGGTAAGAGTGGTGGATTTGTACTGGGGAGATGGAGTTTTAAATCTCAACTCAGTGATGAAGCTCACTGGATGCCTGCTACGCCAGTCACTATCTTTCAGTAAAGCCTTTCTATCAGGGAAAGTGAGGGCTGGACCATAAAGAAGGCTGATCACCGAAGAATTGATGCTTTTGAATTATGGTGCTGGAGGAGACTCTTGAGAATCCCATGGACTGCAAGAAGATCAAACCTATCCAGTCTTAAGGAACTCAGCCCTGAATGCTCAGTGGAAGGGCAGATCCTGAAGCTGAGGCTCCAATACTTTGGCCACCTCATGAGAAGAGAAGACTCCCTGGAAAAGACCCTGATGTTGGTAAAGATTGAGGGCACAAGGAGAAGGGGACGACAGAGGAAGTGATGGCTGGACAGTGTTCTCGAAGCTACTAACATGAGTTTGACCAAACTGCGGGAGGCAGTGGAGGACAGGAGTGCCTGGCGTTCTCTGGTCCATGGGGTCACAAAGAGTCAGACACAACTAAACGAATAAACAACAGCAAGCTGTGTGAGGAAAAATTAGTGCAGGGGAATAGCCATGTATGCAACCCTGCACTACCTGGAGGGGAGAGCAAACAAGGTATAAATGTAATACTCCAAAATACTTGGAGATGGAGATGGTTCTCATGGGAGTGGGGTTAGTAGGAGTGGGGTGAAATGGGGCAACTTGTGCATATTGAGAGGTAGCCAAAATGTCAACTTGGTTCAGGAAAAGAACACCCCATCCATGAAAATATAAAGCTATAAGATTTCAAGACACCATTCTGTGTTTTCAGTGTCACTTAGAATCTTGCTTTTTTTCAATGAGAGATGCAACCCTGCCTTTTCTGCCCACAGTGGCCTTTTCTAGCACACTGGCTTTCAAGTGTTGTTATTTCAGTGGGGGGGGGGGGGACCAGAAGCAATTCCAGACAGCGGCTCATTATGTAACCAGTGCTTATGAGGACTGTTGCCATGTTAATGCGACACATAGCAGTCATGAAGGTGTCCTGGAAAAGTTTTATTAGTAAATGCAAACATTCTGGTTTCATGGATATTTCTTTATAATGCATGCTGCCAGTCCTAGGCACAGTTGCTGAAATGTAACCTCCCTTGAATTTATTGGGAATGTATGCTCAGGCTGTAAAGCTGAGCTAAATGGAGGTGGTGCTGTTCGCTATGCTCAAGATGTAAACATGAAACCTCCTCAGGTTAATGGATTAGTCGACATAATTATTACAACCAGCCTGGAGACTTGTTCAGAGGAAGAGGGCAGTTAGAACATGATGAGGATTTGTTGTCTGGCACAACTACAAACAGAGCTCATGTGGAGCACTGAAAAATTGGATCGAACTCTGATCAGTTCAAAGAGATCATGTTAGAGTTTTTTAAATAAACTATTTGCTTGGCTTGACTTTAAAAGCTACTTTACGTTAATTTGGGGCTAATGGGAATCAAAGGGATAAAAGAGTTTATTAGGATCTCAAGAGCAGATCAAATAACAGACTGATAGAGAAACAGAAACATACAACTTTATCCTCAGCAGCCAAGTAAATCAAAACTACAAAACAACAAAGTGCAGTTATTTTAACTGACTTAAAAACACCCAGGTGGAAGAACAGAGTGGAGAGAAAGAAATTGTGGACTAATATTTTTTGTGGAGTCAGGGGATGTAAAAGGAAATGATTGTATCATAGACTCAGAAGGTGCTGCTGAATGCTAGCCACAGACCCACTTCCTCACCTCTGGCCACAACAAAGATCAGATGAACTGAAGAAAGGTGTTCATAGAAGAGGCAGTAGCTGCAATTGTTTCTAATAATGTATCTGCCAGCTCATTCAGGTTAATTGGAACTAAAATATGTTAGATTTAAATTTGCTGGTCTGGAATACAATTGGAGATCAGAGTTCCTAATCTACTCATTCGTACTCTATGCCCTGAAAGACTGAAAAATAATCCACCTTTTTACCTCCCTTTATCCATCCTGACCATATATGCAAAATGGCTGATGTGGCATTAGGAGTGACTAATCCACGTGGTGTGAAATTTAGATGCACTCCCAATTTCAAAAAATCTGCCATCTAAGCTTGGGCTGTTTGAGCTTTAGTTCATAAAGCAATTTTTGATGATGCAAGCGCCAGTCAAACTAATCAGATGGATTGCTATCAAACTATCAATAGGAGCCAGAGAAAAATGACTGACATCATGATAGTCTTGCAAATTCATGGATATCTATGGCTTCCTGATGGCCAAGCCACAAGTGCAAATTTTTGTCTGGTAGTCAGACAGGAAAGTTTGCATGAGGCATATCCCAGCAAACCTGAGAAAACTTTAAGATTGTTGCCTAGGTTCAGGAGGGCAAAATAGGGATTCTTATTCATTGGAAATCTTATTGGGAGATAATTTTTCAGCTAATAGAAAGTAGGAAAAACATTCTTAGTAGTATATAATAAACCAACATAATGGAAATTGGTATTATACTATTATGGGATCATTTTAAGGTGCTTACTGCTATGAATTTCCCCCCTTGTTTTATATCCATTGCATGTCATTTGAATTTCTGTATTTTAGCAACAGGCCTGGGTAACCAGTGTAGCAGGGGAACTGGGGAGGCATTTGCACCACAGTCCTTAAAAACATTGGTATCATCTCAATATGAGGCCCAAGACATTTTGTGAGATAATCAATCCTATTCCTTAGTTGTGGGATTGTGTTCAGACTAAAGGACTTTTCTAGGATTCTCCCCACTGCCTGTAAGATTGGGGTCTGGGGATCACAGAGGGACTGCCTGAGTGATCAAACTTGGCAGACAGGTTTAGCTTTATTATGTAAAACAGTTCTCCAAGTGCAAGCAATTTGCTTCCATAGGACCTAATGGTTGGGGAATTGTTGGGGGCACATCTTCCTCAGGCAATCCCTCTTTTTCTGTGGGGAATGGTGTCATCGGGTGCAGACGGTAACAGAGACTGCAACTGACAGAGTTGCACAGAAGGTTGAGTTGCACTCTGGAAAAATCCTATGGAGTTAGTTGCCACCCTAGAACTTAAAGGGGGAGCAGCATCTGTTGGCGTGTTAATGCTACCAACCTCCACCTTATGCTCAACTTGCATAGTTGTAAATAAATGCAAATATTGCAAAACCCAGTAAACTTCCTGCTTTCCCTTTAAATCCCTGAGATTTAAAGTCTCGCTCTGATCTCTCTCCAAATCTCCACTCATCAGCAGATGAGAGAAGATTAATTCCTACTGCCTAGGCTGGGCAGTCCTGTTTCCTGCTGGGGGCAGGGCAGGGCAGCCAATGCAGGATTAAACCCTGTTCTGCCACCCATCAGCTGATGTCACTGGTGGACATGGTTTTGGGGAAGTGGACTGGCTTTCCAAATTGGAGCCCTTGGTAGCCCAAGATTGGTCTGCAGGCCAGAGGTTCCCCGCTCCTTCTATAAACAAAACAATAGCTCAATAAAGGCTAGGCCTAGTCTAACTAGCGTGTAAGCTTTGTGCAGATGAATCAGGATGGATGTGGAATAAACAGGCCAGCCTGAAGAACATTGAATGAACTGCTTCAGTGAAATGCATGGCAAGCTTTCCTGCCACAAGGCATTCACTGCTTTTCTAAAGAGTATAAATATGCAGTCACTGACTAACTCATTTAAATGCCCCATGGTTACAACACATGCATCTTGCATGTACATCTTCTATGTGCAGAGGATTTTTTCGGTTTTAAGAGGAAGCATTCCAATGTGTGATTCCCTTACTGTGAACTGAAGTGCTGTACTCTACCAGAGTTACATGGGACTCAGCTATACAGTGACAAATAAAGCATTTAAAATGTGTTGTACAGTTCAATATACAAACATGGCCCTAGATGGCATTGGGGAGCTATGGTAAATTCAAGATATTTTTCAAAACATTTTTTAAAAAAGAATTTTCACACCGTTTTTTATATGTGTGTAGATTCCACCACTGTATGATTCTGGTATATGGGTAAGTGAAAAAAAAATATGGATGAACAAATAAAGTGATAGTGCTGCAAAAAGGGAGTGGTTCTTTCTGCCTTGTCTATGTTGATACAAAGGAGGATGAAAGTAATTGGGAATGATTTTTCCTTATCTATATCTGTATTCTCATCTTGGCATTAGTCACCATCAATTCTTTCTCTGCCTACATAAACTGAAAAAATCCAGGGAGAAGGTGAGCAGCGAAAGACATTACATTGATTTTCTTGACATTTTAACTATCGGCAGCAGTAGTAACAAAAATGACCTTCACCATTGAAGTAGCAAGGTCATGACAGAACCTTCAGTTCCAGCATCCAATCCATCAATAACACAGGGAGACTGCAATGTCCACTATGAGTAACAAATATTGATTAAATAATATAAAACAAAAAAGTTTGAGTTTAATATACTAAAAGAGTTTAACATTGTCCTAAAAATGCAATGCGCAAATATAGCCTTAGTCTTCACATACTTCATGATCAGGCACAAAACCTAACTTTTTGTGGGGCAAGGAAATGGTATCTATCATGCATTGAAACACCTAAGGCACCATGATGTGAGGGACTGCCAGTGATTCTTTATCTTTATCTGTAATTCCTGCATTGCAGAGAGTTGGACTAGATGGCCTTTTGGGTCTCTTCCAGTTCTATGATTCCATGGTACTGGTGGTCAGGGAAAGCCTGGGTAAACAAACATGTATTTAACTGATGACAGAAAAAGCCCCATAATTGGTGCCTGCCTGATCTCAATGGGGAAAGCATTCCATAAGTGGTTGGCTTCATATGCCTTCAGACCATGCTTTCAATATAGTGAGGCATCTTCTCCAGCTTGTAAAAATCTATATTGTGTCCTCCCTCCTTCTGCTCAGGTAACCTGCTCTTCCATTTTTCTTCACTGCAGATTGAATCTGGAGATGTTGGAGATGTGTATAAGATTCGGGTCAGCTGTGATGATTTGCCAGACTTTGAGGGTTGGCATTTGAAGTCTTTTCAGATGGAAGAGCTGCACACTAATCAAGAAGTGAACTTTGACTGTAACTGCTGGTTTTCTCTTAGCCGAGAACACCAAGAGCTGGTGAAAGAATTCCCTGCAGTGACTGAGAACCAGAAGCCTTTACCAGGTAAAAATAGCAGAGAAGACAGGAACAAGGTGAACTAACATTTGAAAGAAATCAGTGCAGCAAAACTAAGTATTTTGTTAAATTTCTCAGTGCCTGAAAATTACTGTGGATCTGAAGCAATGCTTCACAAGTACTCAAATCCCTCTTAATTAAATGAGAAACTGCTTGGCCATTGTTATACTCTATGCACAACTTTGTGTGCAAACCAGAGAATTAGAATTATACTGGCAAAAGATAAAGCACATAATTGGGAATAATGGAAAGTCATTTTTGTAAGATGGAGCACTGGATTCTTTCACTTACATGAACTTGAATGGCTGAAGTGCTTATTAGGAATGTTTTCCTTGTGTAATAATAATTTTTAAAAAAGATTGCTTTATTTCTCAGAATGCTACCTACATTTCCAAGTGCAAACACAAGTAAAATGTATGGGCTGTAATTAATTAAGTTACCAGGTGCAATTATAAATAGAAATGTTGTGAAGACTTATATTTCCTGGTTTGGGAACAAGCCACAGAATTTGACTCTTGATTATGTTTAAAATATGAAGACAGCTTTAACTTATTCTCCTTCTAAGACCCTCAAACCCCTTACCCACTTATTCTATCACCTATCCAAAAAACTATTTTCCTTTTTCCTAGCATTCTGATATATTGGGCTGTGGGACATAGTTGTGGCCTGAGAGCGTAGGACAGTGGATCTTATTTAAACTCTGGCTATGCCTCTTTTCTCCTTTGTAGGTGGCACCTGCCCACATCCCTAGTTCATAGTCTGACTTGTTGGTCACTTTTTAGGGCTGAGTTGGAATTTTGGCATTGGTGGGTCAGTTTTCTCACCTACTCCACATTGTGTCACTGGTATGGGGGCATTTAGTTCAGGTTCACTTGTTAAATAGGCTGGTTTTGTCACTTCGGCTTTTCGTTCCTGGAACAGTTAAGTTCAGCTAGCTGGCCCCTTAAGAACCTTAAGCCTTCATGCGTCTATTCCTCAAACTACTTTTGTGCCTGATCCAATCCATGCCATATTGGCTATATATGATCATGATTGCTATATATTCTAGTAAAAAAGGAAGTAGATCTCTGAATACCAGTAGATATCAATTATATCTACTTTATTTGGATATTTTACTTTGTTGTGGCAGCACTGAAATACAATGTCTCTGTGTGTGTAATTTTGTAGTTTTGAAGCAATAGTGTGTTATTGAATGCTGTTCTCCTATTTTTCCTTTTTCTCAGTGCATAAATATGTTGTTTCTGTACACACTGGAGATTTATGGGGAGCAGAAACCTTTGCAAACCTTTACGTAATACTTTATGGTGATAGAGGTGACACAGGTATCAGAAAACTGCAACGTTCTTTCACTGCAGGAGAACAGTTTACAAGGAATAAGGTAACATAGCAAGAAACAATAACACCCAAACCCTCATTTAATGCAATGAAATGGAGAAGGTACAAAAAACCTGATTACAAAGTGGTTTGTAAATATTATGAACCTCATTGTTTACATGTAACTACCCAGTTTCCAGTTTCATTTTATTCTCCTATACATTTTTCAAATGCAACAGTATATTACAATTACATTGTATAAAGGGGTGGCAGTAACAGTTATCACTTTGCTACATAGTGGTAGCAAGTAGATTCGTTGCTTGAAGAAAGACTAGCTGCTGAGAGATGGGGAGAAATCGCAGTTCTTTCCCCCTCCTTTATTATAATTGGATTGGATAAGCATTGGATGAGTGGTATTGCATAGCAATGGTGTGTCCCAGCCAGCAAGGGACTCTTCTTTAAAAAAAAAAGTCAGCTGAAGTATCCTAAAATAGGGCTGCAGGAGAAGAAAGACAGGAGCCTTACTCTCTCTGGAACTTTTATTTTTAACTGTCCTGAATTGAAACACAGAGGAGCCAAGAAGATATATAGATATATAGAGATATAGATATATATAGAGATATAGATATAGATATAGATATAGATATAGATATAGATATAGATGATATAGATATAGATATAGATATAGATATATAGATATAGATATAGATATAGATATAGATATAGATATAGATATAGATATAGATATAGATATACTGTAGATATCAATATAGATATGAAAAGGTTAGCAAAATGGTGAGGTTACTAAGAATGCAGCTAACTACAGCACTCATCAGTTCTAGTCAGCAAGGCCAGTGGTCAGAGATTTTGGAAGCTGCAGCCCAACAAGATCTGGAAGGGACCATGTTGGGGATGGGTAATTTCCTGAATATGAGAAACATGATGGAGTTTAGTGTAATTGTTAAATGGTATTCACTAAGTAGTCAATGTGCCTCAATCTGGAAAATAACTTGAAGTGCTTAAAGATTCAACAGTCAGGCATGACATCCAGATCTTGTTCTCTATACAAATTCCACCCCCCCCAAAAAAACCTGTTATATCTAGTCTTGATTACTTAATATTTGTAAACTAAAAAGTAGCTCTTCTTCAGGTGGATTCCTTCTTAGTGGAGGCCGTTTCCTTGAGCCATTTGAAAAAGGTAGTTATAGGACATGATGGAGAAGGATATGGAGCTGGAATATACTTGAAGATGGTAACAGTTAAGAAGTCTGAGAACTCAGATAAAGAATGGGTCTTCCCATGCTGGAATTGGCTGGATACTCACCTGGGAATCTGTGACACTGTGTGTGAGATTGAAACAATAGGTAGGTTGTTTTATAAGTTCCTTCTGTCTTCACCAATAGCACCAGGTAATTATATATACAATGTTTCAGTTTGATAGCTGACAGTTGCTTTTTGCCCGTGATTTGTAGCTGTTCTTATTATCATTTTAAAGAACCAAAACAGCAGAGTTTATTTCTTCAGTAGCACTTCCTATAACAATGAGTGTTGCAGAAAATTCAGGGATGCCCTAAAGCATATATTCATTTCACTTGGAGCACTTTGGGATCTGCCATTACACAGGGCAAACAGAGAGGATTGTCCAAACACACTGGATCTTCTGGTAAGGCTGCACATTGAAGCGGAAGATCAACTGTGCTAGACAAGCTTTTTTCCCCCTTCCTTTTTTTAAAAGATACTTGCCCACCAGTCAGAACTGTGTTTGAAAACCACTGTATTTGATAGCTGGCACAGAAAAGCATATTTTAATATTGCACCATCTAATAGCTGCCATGCAAAGGTATTTTGTTTTTAGCAGAAAGTATTTTAAATATACAATACAGTGAAATTTAATAGCTGACAGTATTGGTAGACAAAATGCATTAGTAACTAGTATCCCGCAGTTTGCAGCTTGTGAACTTTTGAATCTGGAACCATACATATTTATCTATATAGGATTTATTAGTTGCCCAGTTATAATGATGATTTCTCAAAATGACCAAATAAAAAATAAGCATTTGGATTTTTAAGGGAAAGGGTTACACGCAAAATCTGATCTCTTCCATGGGCAAGGTAATGGCTTTTGTTAAGCGGCTGCTTGCCTTGCCTCTTAGAGCAGAATGGCATCAAAGGGGAGCCCAGTCTGGCTCCATGCTTTGCCTTTCCTGCCAAAAAGAATGCTTACATCCAACTACCAGTTGCCCTGGGACTACAGAGCCAAAGGGTGATGCTCTTGTCTCATTAACAAATTAAGTGGGTGACATTTCATCCCACAGCTACGTGCCTGAGCCAAGAAAAGTATCACCTGTTGAATTCCTGCCTCGTGCAACTGTTAAAGTCACAGGAACCCTCCTGCAGGGAACAACAAAAATACATTAATAGATATTATTACTCCAGGGTTAATGGTACAGATATAGCAGACAGAAACCAAATATTCAACCCTGCTGTGCTAGGATCTTGAGCAGATTAGGCTTTATTATATGTTCACTTGTCACTATCACACAGCATGTTCCTATTTATGGCCTGATTGCAAGAGTGTTTTGTTGAAGCTATTTGCTATCTCCACCTGTCATTGTCTCTCACACTAAAGAGTATTTGTGGATGATATAGTGGAATTTGCAGAGCATTGGTGTTTTCTATGAGAACAATTATTTAGGACTCTGAAGGATGCTGTCTGTTCCTTAATAATTAACTTCTGAATGGACAGTGAAACCCAAATGGTACTAGTTTAAAAGGACTCTATATCTGTGATTTAAAATGATGAGGGTATTAAATTATTAAAGAGCAACTCTATAGGTGCACTACTACTGTTGTCATGGTTGTAGCAAAGCAACATAGCACTGGGGTAAAATTTAGCCAATCGTAAGTACATGTAAGTAGGGTTGTTGAGCTTTTTGGAGGGGGCAGAGTTGCTGAAGTTTTAAAAGTTAAATACATATACATATTAAATACAGTTGAAATAAGTAGAACTTAAAGTGAGTTATCACACCTTTTGTTTACCACCCAGACTGGATCCAATTATATCCAATTATTGATTTTGTCATTACTCCCTTTTAAGGTAAAAAACTGATCTCTTGCGCAAAAGATCCTCAAATCAACAAAAAGTCCTCCGGTTTATGGATAATGGATATCATTGGGTCTGATATGAACACTGAAATTGAACCTGTAAACTTGACTTTCATTTTCTATGGAGACCAAGACCGCAAAAAGCTGTCACATCAGTTTTCAGGAACAGCAACAGAAATCAAAGTAATTAAGTATTCCTTTTTTCTTTTTCTTTTTTTACAAGAAACAAAAATACAAAGGCTAAAGACATTGCTTAGAGTAGATGATTTGGGGGCTATACCATGTGTACATGTGTGTGCCATTTTAAAGCTGTAAGATGACCCAAAGATCAGTGAACTCATTCTATGTATTACTACTACTACTACTACTACTACTACTACTACTTGTTACCCACTGTTTACCCTTATGTCCCAGAGTGGGCTGCAGTAATTGAAACACAACATTTATATTAAAATACAATATTACACAGTATCAAAAGCATTTTAAAACAACTTAAAATTAAAAACAATATGGTGGGTCCTAAAAAATATACATCTCAAGTATCCAAAGCATTTGTCAAAAGCTGTATAGTGAAGGTGCCAGTTTCCCAACTTAGGGACTGCTACTGAGAAAGCCACCTCTTGGGCCATCACTCCCAACCTTCTGCAGGCAGTTGAACAACCAAGAGGGTACCCTTCTCAGATCTTAGCACCTGAGGTAGCCTCTAGGGAAGGAGACGGTCTTTCAGGTACTTGGGACCTGACTTGTTTAGGGCCTTAAACGCTAACATGAGCGCCTTGAATTGGGTTGGGAAACAAACTGGCAACTGTCGAATCATGAAACAATTCCTTTTGGGGGCCCTTCCCATTCCACTGCCACTATGATCTCAGCAATTTTGCAGGGGCAGTAATGCACCACTGGAAGAAACAATGGCACCTTTTAAGTGAAACTATACTTGCTTTTTACAACCTGGGACACATTTGCACACATGCCAAGCACTGGTGAATTGCCAATATGTGTCCTCAGCTTTTTCTTTAGTGAACTTCCCTCCAGGTTTGAAAGGGCCTTGGAAAGCCTTAGCTGGCAGCAAGTGGTAGCAGCAGCACTTCAAGCAGCTGGATCTAGTCACCCTACTAATTTCTCACAGCACCCCAGAATGATGCCCTGTTGGGAGCATTGTGGGGAATTTAAATGGGGGTTAGACCTAGCTGTCTGGTGCTGGCTAGGACAGTGATGGGCCCATTGAGATAGCAGTTGCTCAGGTATGTTGGGGGCTGACATTGACCCTGCTGATCTCAGCTACTTTACTTACTGTTCACCCTGGAAAGATGTTTCTTCCATAAAAGACTGATAGGAATGAAAATAGTACTTGAATCCTTGCTAACATCACGGCAGCTAGATTGCTTCTCATAAAAACAGCACAGCAAAGTGCCTTGTTTACAGGGGTCTGAATGGTAGATTATAAATCAAAGGATCATTAGCTTTTAATTTTCCTGGTGTTAAGATAAAATGAAAACATTGTTTAGAATCCCACAAAAGAACATAAAGGCAAAGATAAAGCTTTTTCTCCCACACATTATATGTATATACAGCGGGGTATTGCTGAAGCCAACTCTTGAGTTCCTTTTCTTGTGCATGTGTGATACCAGTATTTATTTGCAAATATGTGCTTGTTGAAATTATATTGTATATTTTTCAGGGGAATGAAAAAACATCTTAGGAGGTGTAAAAAATGTGATGCACGAAGGGACTCTCAGTTTTCTATTGTTTATCTAATTCAGATGAAAATCTCATCCTCTGTTCACAACAGTCCATGTGAATAATATTGTTATAATTTGGGGGGGACCCACCTAAACCCTAGAAATTAAAAAATGGTAGGATTTTGATTATTTTGGAGTGTTGTAGGGAAGATTGCAGGCCATTGGAAAAATACAGGCTAAGCTTCCTTTCAAAGCCAGGGCCTCCCTCACCTGGGATAGATGCATTCACATGACAAAAGGTGTTGATGGCCTGACTGAAAAGGAATTATTGGGCCTGGACAGCGGTTGCCAAGGTGATGGGGTGTGTGTTTGAGGTGACAGGAAAAGAGTGTTTTTAGCAAGTTTTGCTGGGAAGAAGGGAGAGAACGAAGACAGAGATCCATCTTGGGTAGGTTGGCTGAAGGCTGGCTGAATAGATCCATTTGACTCCAGGGCTGCACTGCTGTGGGGGACAAGCCTGTCTTGAAATGACCATGCTGTAAGATCTGCACTCCCTCTGTGCAGCCTGAAGGTGTAAATAGGTGAATAAACCATATTTCATAAGGCTGCAACAGTCTCTGCCATGCCTCAGTTCTCCAAAGGAACTGACACCCTGTGAGTGCCTGGAACCCCTTGGAATCTTGCTACCGCTCAGCAGAGAGTGAGGGTGGCACCCAATCTTTGTAACAATATTGTGCATAGAAAGATTAACCAGGACTTTTATAATTATTTTAAAGGCTGATAATTATTTTAAAATCCTATTTGTACTATGATGTTGATTTGTTATAGAGCAAAGCAATCCATACACAGTGTTAGGCTGGGCTGGGAGGTGGAGGGTTGAACTAAGTGGAAATGTCTCTCCACCTAGCTCTGCTGGCTTTGCTAGCTAGCTCCAACCAATGGAGTGACCTAAGTGTCACAGCACTCCCCCTTCCATCTATGAAACACATGGGACCTCTGGCATCAGGGCACCCAACCAACAGCTACCTGGAGAAAGGCCTGAAACTGGACAAAGGGAAGGGCTCAGCTGGGGTCCATTGGATCTTGTGTTGGCCTCATGGCATTGTCCAATCTGGGCCTGATTGTCCTGCCCCCACTTTCCACACAGCCACCATGAGGAGCAGGACTGTGGGTGGATGTGCTGGTGGCCCCACTGCTCCTCAAAGCTCTGCCAGTAGGGAGAGGTTTTGCTGTGCCCTTAGTGGTTGAAACCATTAAGACATCAAACACAGCTGACAGGCAAATAATTATTTTATGCTGATCCAAAAGGCAAGTTTTGTTTATTGTTTGTTTTCCCTTTCATGTAGGCTGAACTTGCAAATATTGGCTCCCTTTACAAAATTCAAGTATCTGGTCCACATGCTCTGCTAAAGGAGTCTTGGCATTTAGCCATGCTGCATATGAAACATACAGGCACCCAGCAAGAGATGTGGCTAAATTTTGACTGTTGGTTCAAACCCAATGAAGAGACATGTGTTGAACTGCCAGCATTGTGTTCTGATCAGGATCCCTTTCCTGGTAAGAGAAATCTGCTCTTTTTTTTAATTACAAAGGCTGAAGACCTTGGATGCCCCTGTGCAGCTGTTGTTGGTGCAACCTTCCAAGAGAATGATTTTGACCTTATTGTAAAGTGACGGTTGGAAGTGCTTTTTTCAGAGCATCTATTCTTTCATCTCCAAAAATAGTCTGCTATATGGAACTAGGAGAAAAATCATATGCCTGTTCACAAGGAAATAAATACCACTGTGTGTATGCATGGGGTTACAGCCAAAGCAAATGCTGCAATCTTTTGCACATGTTCTAGGACAAGATGGTCCAACCTCTCAGATGAAGTGGACTGCAGTAGTTCTTTGACAAAGAACCTGGGGCCACCGACTGAATTAAATTTCCATACTATAAATTAAAATGTTTGCAATGTAGTTGATATTATTTAATACAGTGGTACCTCAGGTTACAGATGCTTCAGGTTACATACGCTTCAGGTTACAGACTCTGCTAACCCAGAAATCATGCTTCAGGTTAAGAACTTTGCTTCAGGATGAGAACAGAAATTGTGCTTTGGCGGCGCGGCGGCAGCGGGAGGCCCCATTAGCTAAAGTGGTGCTTCAGGTTAAGAACAGTTTCAGGTTAAGAACGGACCTCTGGAACGAATTAAGTACTTAACCCGAGGTACCACTGTATTTACAATTGTTATATTTAATTAAAGATATATAATTAAACACAAAACTAATAGATTTAACATATGCAACACATATATACACACACAACTATGCTTCTTCCCCTTTCCCCCCTTCTCTCCTCTTTTGCTGCTCCGGCTTCCAGCATTGCTGCTGAGAAAATATGCACCGCACCCGCTCTCATTCATGTGTGCAGTCACTGTCTCCAGGTCCAGTTAGGGATCTTCTCAAAATGCCTGCCCCCACTACTCCAAAAGAAACAATGCTGGTTTGGCTGGAGAAAACACATCTTGCTCTTTTCCTTTCCCCCCTCTCTCATCCCTCTTTCTCTCTCCGCATCCCACCCCCAAGGAGAATTCTCAGCCACAGCTGGGACAGGTGACCTTCAGTGGTCAAAAACCAGGGCAAGGATTTCATGTTGTCACTTCCTGTTCGTTGCAGCTTTGGTACTTAGCAAGTGCCTCCAAAAAAGACCTCGTGGGCCGTATGTGGGCTATGTTGTTGGTTCACCCTGTTCTAAGATGTGATCTAGGATGTCTGATGCCATCTCTCCTGAATATTGGGACTTGTGAGCAAATGTGTTTAGAATGTGGTGGCAGTCCTTTTCCACAGAATTTTAGCATGATTTGAGAACGGCCCTTACGCAAGCAGAAAGCACAGGGGGAAGGGAATATCTGCTGTCTGCCAATCTCCTCCCCTACATGCATGTACACACAACTGCATTCCCACAAACTACTATTTCTGACACATGAAGTAGAAGCTGGAGGTGGGCAATGATCTGTGGCTGAAAGGAGGATGCGAGAAAGCCTCTGCACACTGCCCAATGTCTAATAAAACTAAGTAGCATCTTGGGGAAACCCAGCCAGATAGGCAGGTTATAAATAATAAATTATTATTATTATTATTATTATTATTATTATTATTATTATGTAGGGAGTGAGCATCAAACACAGGAGGAGCCACCCTCTAAGTAACCACAGATGATGATGATTTCATCATCATAATTTTTAATATACCACTTAATTGCCCAAATTATTGAGAGACCTGGCTTCATATCTCAAAAGCAAACTTTCCAATATTTATTCCAATTTAAGTTTGTTTGTTTTTCAAATAATATGTTGATCTGCCTTTACACCAAGCACAGAACTATATTTTACTCTAGAGTCTAGAATATCACCATTTAAATAATGGCATAATATCCTTGAAGTAATGGTCATACAAAGAAACTTCCTTTTTGCTTACCATGCTTCTCCCTGCTGCCTTTGTTTTCTCTGTATTACAATGAAGAGTTGCAGCATAGTGGTTAGAGTGTTGGACTAGGGCCGGAGAGACCACAGTTTAAATCCCTGCTCAGGCGTGAAGCTTGCAGTGACCTTGAGCAAAGCCACAATCTCTCAGCCTTAACCCACCTCACAGGGTCATTGTGACAATAAAATGGAGAGAGTGGGAAACTATGCACAGCACCTTAGAGGAAAAGTGGAGCATAAATGTGAGAAAATAAATATAGTAGAATAGAAACAAATAAACTGTTACAAAATGCTAGGTTTTCTTGAGTGTAGGTCTGTTTTAATGGGAGCATGGCATAATTTTTTCAACAATGATAGGGGGAAAGACATAAAGAAGACCTCCGCCCCCACCAAATTAAGAAAGGCACAGCTCAGTGGGAGAAAGATGTCATTTAAAATAACCATCTTTCTTTCCACACTAATTTCTGCTGATATTCTGTTTCAAAGTAAGTGCATTGAAAATAAGCTAAGTACAGTTAACCAGAATATCTTTTCTTGGTGCCCATCATTATTAGCAATACGTCTCTCATGTGCCAGTGTCTCTCACATTTCGATGCAAAATTGGCCTTGAAAATCCTTACTTCAATCATGATACAATCCTTTCTATACATATACCTCAGACTTATTAAAGAATGACTGAAATGTCACAATATCTAAATTCATCCCTTTTTATTATGTATTACTCAATATGAATAGCAGAGGCTTATAATAGGAACTGTAGGAAAAGTTTTGAAATCAAGCACTTTTTTTTATTACCCTCCCCCCTTATCTGTACTCAAATGTGTCATCTGTCATCATTCTTACTTATTATTCCTTCTTGTGGTGTTTTCCATGATCAGTTTTACAGAGTGATCCTAAACATATTACTCAGAAGTAAATCCCATCAAGTTTTGAGAGACTGACTTCTACTAAGTCTGCAGTTCTTACATGCCGACCTTGAAATAAACCTCATTGAATTCAGTGGGACTTTCTGAGTGGACACATGCTTTTATCGTGCTATGCATGTGCTTAGATCTGAAATCGTAAACCACACCGTTTCTCCTGGCCTTTTTCTCTTGTGCCTATGGAAATTCCAGAATCCCTCCATTTTGAAATGCTTTACCATGAACATATATTTTTAAATAAAAAGAGGGGGGGAAATGGAGGTCTATGCTGGGGGGTTAGGGAATGTAAACCCAGCAGTAACTTAGCTTGAAATAAAGGCCTCGTCTGCATTGTATATTTAAAGCAGCATCATGCCAATTTAAACAGTCAAGGCTTCCACCAAAGAATCCTGGAATCTGTAGTTTGTTAAGGGTGCTAAGAGTTGTTAGGGGACCCCTATTTCCCTCAGAAAGCAACAATCCCCAGAGTTCCCTGGGGGAAAGGGATTGACTGTTAAACCACTCTGGTAACTGCAGCTCTGTGAAGGAACTAGGGATATCATAACAATTCTCAGTACCCTAAACTAAAGTTCCAGGATTTTTTGGCAGAAGCCATGACTGTTTAAACTGAAATGATGCTGCTTTAAATGTGCAGTGCAGATGGGGCCAAAGTTACCATTTATTCCGTACTACACTGGGATACAAAAACCAAGCCTCCAGCTTTCCTGCTGTCAGTCAAAAATAAATGTGACAGGAGAAGTTGGGGTTGGAATTTAAACATAAATCCCTCAAAATTGAGCAAGACCTGGAGACAAATTTCAAGTCCTTTGCCACTATTTTTAAGTTTTGCTTCCTCGCAGCCAGTTGCAAATAAATAAGCTGATGAAGACACCCACTGAAATTTGGCACGGGATTTACAGTGTGGCTTTTAATATTTTGTGCATGTAAATCTTCTGAAATGTGTGCTCCAGCATGCGTGCATGGAATCAGAACTATTGAGCATTACATTATCTGCCTTCCCCCTGATAAATGACAGGTAGTAGACCTTTTGCTTTTATAACGGGAAATCATACATTTCTAGTTGCCAAGGGTGCAATCTAATGGGAAATTCATTATATGCAACTCAAGTTGAAAAGAGCAGGAATCACACTAAAGAGCAGCTGTATAAAAAGATTTGGTATAACAATAGACAGACTTAGATAAGATCAGTTGCCAAAAGCAGCAGTAGGGCCTTCTCTGTGCCGGTGACAGAATGCTCACATGGTGCTATGTTGGATATAACTCACTGTTGTCACTCCCCAATTTAAATTATGCAGTCTTTAACCAATTAGTTAATTGTTTAATCAAATGAGTTCTAGTTGGTTAAACAACTACAATTCACATGCCCAGTTTCATTAGTGCCTGATTCATTTGACTGTGTACACACCAGGGGGTATTGATGGGGTGGGAATGTCTTTTACCTAAGTCAAGGTGTTCACACCTTGGCTAGAGACAGATTAGGACTAGTTTAATGACTTGAATAGGGACATGGGTGGCACTGTGGGTTAAACCACAGAGCCTAGGACTTGCTGATCAGAAGGTCGGTGGTTCGAATCCCCGCAACGGGGTGAGCTCCTGTTGCTTGGTCCCTGCTCCTGCCAACCTAGCAGTTCGAAAGCACGTCACAGTCCAAATAGATAAATAGGTACCACTCCGGCGGGAAGGTAAACGGCATTTCCATGTACTGCTCTGGTTCACCAGAAGCGGCTTAGTCATACTGGCCACATGACCCGGTAGCTGTATGTCGGCTCCCTCAGCCAATAAAGCACTGCAACCCCAGAGTCAGTCACGACTGGACCCAATGGTCAGGGGTCCCTTTACCTTTACCTAATGACTTGAATTGGTGTTTAGCTGGTTCAAGAAATGATGCATCAAACAGTAATGTTGTTGTAGGTTTTTAAGGGGGTGGGGGTCAGTAAATGGGAGTATGAACACAGCCCAACACTATTTTTTCTTAATTCCAGCCTCCCAGTTATCCCAACCTGATTTGGGAATCTCAGGCTATCATCCCACTGTTTCAGTTCCAATAGCTCTGTCCATAGGGGGTCAGAACTATCCTAGTCTTCTTTTAATCCTAGTGTTAGATACATACCCATCAAGTCCATAAATCTTTGCACTGAGCAACACACTGCTGCTACACACAGCTGGCATTGAGAATCTCCACGTGCTTTCACTTTTAAGATGGGCATAAAGTAGTGGATGTTGGGTGCTTGGTAGGGTAAGGTCAAAAAGTTGGAAAACCCCTACCTAAGGCATATTATACCTTACAGATAAGAACACCATTTCCAGCTTGCTGTTCCCTAGTGGAGAATAGCCTTGTTATGCGAATCTAGAGTTGCTGTTAGGTGATATGCTGGCCCAGCCATTTTTAAAAACTGTGTCATAAAAATCCTACAGTTAGAAGGAGTGCAAGGCAAGGGGAGACTGTCCTTTGCTGGATGAGTGCTCACCTTTGCTGGATGAGTGCCTTCCAGCACCTATACATGAGCTCCTTGCCAGCTACATATATTTAAAGCAGTTCATATTAGGCAGCCACTTTAGCTACATTAGCTATAGTACAGCAGAAAGGTGAGGAGAAGGCAGCAGTTGCCACAGCTGCTTAATACAGTCCTTTAAAAAATGACATTTTGAGTGTTGCACTAAAATGTTTCAGTGGAAATGTGGCTCTTGCTGTGACTGCGACCAAAAGGTTTTAAAAAGCCATGATTGAAATGTGGTCTGTAAGTTTGGCTATCCATTTTCTTCCACTCTTAGAGGACAAGATTATCCTGCATTCTACAGAGAAGGGTTTTGAAAATTACAGTTCTCAAAATGGTATTTCTGTGTGTATGCTGTGTTAAACATTTAAACTTAATAGTCAGGGACTCCCAAAAATGTTCTTCTGCTTTCCTTCCGCATCCCAGGCCACAGGGGTGGCCTGCCCCTTTTCATCACCTGAGCCGAAATGAGATTTGCTGCCTCCTGCCCTTCTACGTCTGCTGCCAGTGGTAGAACCATGTGCCAGAATGCCTCCATCTCACTGGTGATGGCAGAAGCAGTGGGACAGGCAGAGCACTGCATCTTTTACTTCTGCCACCTGAGGCAGTTGCTGCACCCTGCCTCATGGGCAGGCCGGCTCTGCCATGCCATCAGACTTCAGAATGGGAGGCCTGTTTAGAGCAGATTGACTAGGTAAAGCACAAATTCTCATTTGAGTCTTCCAGAGCAAAGTACAGACATTTCCTGTCCTCCTGCCTGTGCTGTGAAAACAGATGGGCTGCAAGACGTAATTCTGCCTCTTCTCTTTCCCAAGATTTGTGAGACTATAGGCATAGCCTAGCTTCACAAGAGGTCTTCTCCAAAAGGTCAAATCCTGGTGCTATTTAAAAAAATAACTCACTTTTTTTCTCACTCGTGAGGATCATGTTGAAGGTCATTCTGTATTTGGCTGGCTTGTGCTGTTGAGAATTTGAGATTTTATGTTGATTAAGGATTATCATGCGGTATGGCTTTAGGCCGACGTGGGGATCCAGGGCACAGTCCTTCAATGGCTGCGCTCGTTTCTCTCTGGTCGGGGACAGAGGGTGGCACTTGGGGGGGGAATTGTCATCACACCACTCCTTGGTGTGTGGAGTGCCTCAGGGTGCGATACTCTCCCCGATGCTTTTTAACATCTTTATGCGCCCCCTCGCCCAGCTTGTCCAGAGTTTTGGGCTGGGTTGCCATCAGTATGCCGATGACACCCAACTCTATCTGTTGATGGATGGCCATCCTGACTCGGCCCCAGACACACTGACCAGATGTTTGGAAGCTGTGGCTGGATGGTTACGTGGAAGCCGGTTGAAGTTAAATCCTTCGAAGACAGAGGTCCTCTGGCTGGGACGGGGCGATATGGGATTGGGGGGGGCAACTCCCATCTCTTGCGGGGGTGCAATTAGTGCCAACACCGTCCGTTAAGAGTTTGGGTGTAATCTTCGATACCTCCCTCTCTATGGAGGCGCAGATTACAGCTATAACAAAGGCGGCATTTTTTCATCTCCGCCAAGCTAAGCAGTTGGCCCCTTATCTCTCTCGCCCTGACCTAGCCACTGTGATTCACGCGACGGTCACCTCCAGACTGGATTATTGTAACTCGCTCTACGTGGGGCTGCCCTTGAGACTGACACAGAAACTCCAGCGGGTGCAGAGTGCCGCGGCGAGACTCCTTATGGGGTCTTCGCTGCGAGATCACATTCATCAGGTACTATACCAGCTGCACTGGCTCCCGGTGGAGTACAGGATCAGGTTTAAGGTGCTGGTTTTAACCTTTAAAGCCCTATACGGCCTAGGACCCTCGTACCTACGGGACCGCCTCTCCTGGTATGCCCCACAGAGGAACCTACGGTCTGCAAATAAAAACATCCTGAAGGTCCCAGGCCTCAGAGAGGTTAGGCTGGCCTCAACTAGAGCCAGGGCTTTCTCGGCTGTGGCTCCAATCTGGTGGAACGCTCTGTCACAAGAGACTAGGGCCCTGCGGGACCTGACATCTTTCCGCAAGGCCTGCAAGACAGAGTTGTTCCACCAGGCCTTTGGTCAGGGCCCAGCCTGACTCCCTCCTCTGGCAACCTGCACAGAACTTTGCTTAACGGTTGCCATTAATTTGATTTTAATTAATTTTTATAATGAAATGTTTTAGAATGTTGGATTATTTGATTGTTTGATTATTTGATTGTTGTTAGCCGCCCTGAGCCCGGCTTTGGCTGGGGAGGGCGGGATATAAATAAAATTTATTATTATTAGGTGTTTAAGAGTTTTTTATTGTTATGTCTCAACTGAGATCAATTGGTGGCTGGGGATAAAAGGGTGTGTGTGTGTCCAGAGTCAAGGAAGGGATCCATATGTCGTATATGGGGGAAGGTTTTCTTCTCTGGGCCCCTTTCAGAGGAAGGGTGGGGTATACATTTAATAATAAAGAAGTAAATGGGGGTTAGAAAAGCTATGAACATGCTGTTTTTTAAAAAAATGTTTTGAAAACTAAATTGAATTTGCTATAACTCCCTGTCACCACCTAGTGTCACATTTGTATATTGCACTTTACAACACACTTATTTGCAGCTGTATAGCTGAGTCCAAGGTGTCATTAGGCATGGGCACAGCCAGGATTTTTTTTGGGGGGGGGGAATAGGCCTTTTGTTGGGGGGAGCAGAACCTGAGTTTGCTATGTATTTTTATTGATTTTTATTGATGTGGGGGGACTGCTGCCCCCTGGCTCTGCCCATGTCCTAAGGGCTTGGTAACTTGGGATGCTCTACTGTAACAGCAGCCCCAGCAGCCCCAGAGGTCTTGGGAGGGTCTGACTCCTCTTCCTCAGAGCCAGTCAACTGATTCAATCCTTAGTGTTTTCCTGCTGATTTGGAAAGAACGATTAGAAGCAATGCCACAGAAGCTCTGCAGGAATGGTTCCAGGATCTGTGAGCAGTTTACACTGCAGCTCAGATCAGCTTGATCACGTTTGTTCAAGTTTTTTGTGTGAAGAATCTCTGAAAACAGACAGAGGGTGAGTGGGCAGTACCCATATATTTCGGGAGGACAGAGTAAGGGCGGAACTTACTACTTCCCTAGCAACTATCTCATTTCGTTAGAACAGGTTGTTCTTGGTTTCAGAGATGCTTCATATGAGCAAGTTAATCATATATTTTATGCAAATTTAATTAGGTTATTCCCCCCCCCCCCCCAGGGCAGCTAATTAGCAAACTCACTTTAGGGTACTAAGGCGTAGATATGTCAGTGACGTTTTATAAAGAGAAGAAAACTGTTTAGGGAAGAATGCGGAGCATGAGGACTCTTCAAATCAGACAAGCACACGACACATGAATATAGTTACATGCTCCACAATCTCCAAGTGGTGAGAGACACCAGAGATGCTTTCCCAGGGTTTGGTTTCTGTGGAATGAAGCTAAATGGAGACTGTGGTGTCATTAGGATATGTGGTTTTATTTGCACATATTTGCAACCTGAGCATAGGAAGGAGGGGCTTACAGCATTAACATCCCACATATCTTGTCTCCCCCACTAGGATCCTAGGGAGATCCCCAAGCCATAGATTTGGTGCAGCTAAGAAGGTCTGGATCTGGTCAGTGTCTAGATGTGAAACTATCTAGGAACTTCATATATGCAGCTTTGAGCCCCATGGTGGTAGAAAGTGTTGGGATATAAAAGAAATAAACACATGTTGGTCCCTGTGACCAATTACATATATGAGCAGATCTCTCTCAGAATAAGTTTCATGAATTTACATTGGCATGTATCTCTGAACCTGCAAAATGCAGTTGAATGAGGCTCCCATATGTGTAATGGGGTTCATAACATTTCCCCTCTTACTTTCTCTGCCTGGTCTGCTATATGTTGGAAGGTTTAGGACTGACACAGCCTTTTTATTCTAGCATTTGATTTTGTGGTAACCAGAATGAATGGGCTCTGATTCTATAAACTGGGTACTGATTAGAAAAAAAACAGCAATACAGTCAATGAAATAATGGCAACAAAACAGGTTTTTCATCCAGATATTGGAACAACTGCATATTTACAGTATAAGAGAGAAAATTTTAAAATGAAATGTGTCCCTTCGTTTAGTTAATAATGTATGTCTAGTGGCTTGTCCATAAAACTTTGCAACAGCTGAGCAGCCTGGTAAATAATCAAGTAATCCTACGTTATAGCCAGTGACAAACAGTTTCAAAGATTTCTTTCATTAGAGTGAGATATATATATATATTTATTTACTTCAGTTGTGGAATATTCCATCCATGTACACACCGGAGACAAAAAGAAAGCTGATGCCACTGGAGAGGCTTATATTTGTATTCAAGGAGGCAGGGGAGACTCTGGGAAACGATGGCTTAATCCTTCAAAAAGTGGTCCAGTCACTTTCAGCAGAGGAGAGGTAAAATTAATTCATAGCAAATGTGCACACGTAAACATCTCTCCCATTGTACACAGAGTATTTTCCCTCAAAAAGAATCTGAATATTCATATGGGACCCCACTATTGTCAATGAACATTATTATCCAGCCAAAGTTAAGTAGTTAAGTGGTTATAGGTCCCACCGATTTTAGTGGAAGAGAGCTAAATTACCGTACTTGTTTGACAATTCTCCCATCAAAATCAATGGGACTTTAAAAACTTGAATTGTACCCATTTCTGCTCTTCAGTGAGCTGGTAGGTAAACATTTAAAACATACATGTTTTATGCAGAAACAGCTCGATGTGTGGGGTGGAGACTCTATGCTACCTTCCCAACAGGTGGGTTGCTTATGGGGAGGGGCAAGATGGCAGGGAGGTTGGCATGGAGCAAACACACCTGTAGGAACACTTGATTGGCTCTTCCAGTGTGTTTGTGCTGCACCAACATCTCCAATCTCCCTCTCCCTCCTGGTAAGCAATAGCAACTCTGCCCCACTTAGCATGCTGCTTCTGGTCTCACAAGCTTCTTGAACCAATCCTGTGCTGGATCAGTGACATGTGCAAGTAAATCCCATATTTTGTCTATAGTTTGTGCTGCTGAACCCCAGATTGAGATCATGTGTATTTTGTAAATCACAGGGCATATCTATTAGGTTGCAGTCCTTATTTATTACATTTCTATTCCACCTTTCCTCCAAGGAGCTCAAGGTGGTATACTTCCCCCCCCCAATACTTTCAACAGAACAATCCAGTGAGATAGGTTGGGCTGAGGGTGAATGACTGGCCCAAGATCACCCAGTGAGTTTCATAGTTGAGTGGGGATTTGAACTCCACTCTGGGAGTAAGACTCATCGAACTTAATAGGGCTTATTTCCAAGTAGATATGCATACAATGTGCTGTTAGTCATTCCAGCTCTATCGGTCAAATATGTTCCGTCATGTAGTCATCATTTCAACATGTGTTTGCTGCATGCCTGGAGAATAAATCAGGGAGAAAACTGGTCAGAAGCGACTGAATGCATAGGTCCAATTTAAAATGTCGGGATTCACAGACAGAAGATATTTCTAATATAAGAAGGTTGTATGAGATGGAAGATGTACTGAGGGGAGGGGGACTCATTCTGGAATAAATAAATGCCAAGGAAATAATATTAGTATTCATGGGGGGAAATGAGCAACATAGAATGTTTAACTACTGCTACCAAGAAATATCTTATTTAATAGAGGTATTTTCATATATTATAATATGGAGAAGATTTGTCTGTAGAAAATAGAGAAATATGACTGATATATTTGCTATCCTAGGTTAGGCCAATCTAGCTTAGTACCCAAGCTCTATCTGAAGCTAATTTGAGACACTTCAGAAGAAAGGCAAGGTCACTTTGAGCAATAACTATAATTCATCTGATTTTATTTGTTTCATTCTAGAAGCTCTGTTACAAATGAGCAGTTTACTGGAACTTTAAACCACTCCAGGAAACACTGCACTTCTTAATAATGTGATACACTAATATTTCCAATAAAGTCTTACTAGTCACTGACACTTAAAACATCACTCGCACTAATGATCTTTTTTACGACGAACTTACAGAAAATGTTATTTCTTTTCTTTAGCTGAAATGTTTGTCTATGTAGTGAAAAAATCCAAAGAAAGATTTTTGCAGTGCTTAAATTTTAGTTACAGTTCTTGCATGTTAATAGCAGTTGCATCTCGCTTCATCTAAACCAATGCTATTAACTCCCCTCAAATTACAGGTGGATGTTTTCACAATCAAAGCAGTGCACCTTGGGAAGCTGAGCCATGTCCTTGTAGGCTTTAAAAGTTTCAACAAAGGTACAAAATGAAAACACGTATATATGTTGAGTATACTGTATCAAATACCAGAAAGGTGACTATACTAGTCTGTAGCTGCAAAAAAATATTTTCATGTTTTCCCAGCAGCACCAGATACACTCACTCACTGAGACTGCAGTGCTATACATACCTGGCTTGGAGTAAACTCCATTGCACTCAATAGGACTTACTTTTGAGTATACATTTATAGGGTTGAATCGTCACTTACCGTACTTTTAGAACAGAAGACTGGCTATCTCACCAATTTGACTTGCCAGTATGTGAGTCCACTTTTTGATACTGCATGTAATGAGTGTGGATAACTAGAGACAAAATCCTTTACTGAATTAAGCACTGTCTGTACAACAAATTATACATGAAGATCTTCTAGTCACTCTTCTGCATCTAGCAATCAAGGCTGTTTATGTGAATTCTGTTGCTGTGTGTGTGTGTGTGTGTGAGAGAGAGAGAGAGAGAGAGAGAGAGAGTATATGGATGTATATATGTACACATACACAAACACACAGTACATATGCATCCAGCACTCCAACATGATCAATGAGCTTGATACTCACCCCATAAATTGATTGGACCCTTCAAGTATTCCTGTTGAATCCTTGAATTCCCCAAGGCTTTTTTTGTTTGTTGAGCATTCATTGGAAATGCATATAATCATCCTTATTATTAACTAATTCCTTTCTGTAGAGTTTTGCATGTGCAAGTGCTTTACAATTCTTAATCATTTAGACCACGCACAAAAACAGTCGCTGGACAGAAATGGAAACCTATTTCTTTCTCTCTTTTTCTAGATGATTGGTTCCTAGAGAAGATTGTAATAAAAGAAGGAAACTACCCTTTTACCACATATACCTTTGTTCACAATAACTGGATCAGTAAACATTCAAAAAAAGATTTTACGGAGCTTTCAATTCCACTGCAAGGTAACTTTTTTGTTTTATGGTACTTGCCAAAGTCTATGCTGAAGAACCAGCACCCAAATCCCAACACAAGTTTCTTCATAAGGAAGTCCCACAGAAATTCCCAAGTATGAGTGCAAAGAACTAAATCCTTAACTGCTTAGGAATCACTTGCATAACAGCCTTTAAGGCATTCCCAAGATAGGTTACCCAAATCGAACTCAGATTTATTGGAAGTTAATGCAGTTTAAGATCCCCCAATTTCCTACATTCAGAATAATCTAGAGGCTTTATTTTCAAAGCACATAAGATACGGCACAGATGGTACCCTTCCACAAGATCCAACCCCAATATTGCAATCCTAGGGACCAATTCAGACCACAAATCATGTGTTCTCCTGTGATGTTATTCCAGTATTGCCTGCTACATGGCACCCCAAGAGATTAAGATGAGGCTGAAAATACGAAATACTGAATATAGCTGAGTACTGTAATACATTTTGGAACTGACATTAATATTTAACTTAAATAGGCATCATGCTGTTGACTGGGTATTTTTTCCATTCAGAAATGACTGTAACATCTGGCCCAGTGAAAATGTTTGATGTTAGAAGCCAAGGACAATGGAAGATGTGGATGGATTGTGCCCATGTTCCAGAAAAGATTCCTGTTGTAAAAGTGCTTGTGTATGGAACCAATGGGGTATCTCTTCCACAGAATGTCCAGAGTATGAAAAATGATCCATTTCTGGTGGGTTTCTAATTTCTTTTTGTAGCATACACCGTATGTTCTACTTTACAGTTCTACTGCATTGCTGCCACAGGCACATGATGTCCAGTGCAGGGAGGTCTGAAAGAATGGACACAGGAAACCGATATTGGGTTCAATTAAATCACAACTTTATTTATTACAGGGAATAGTAGGTTTGGCTAAGGAATTGGGCATGTATCCAGCATCTGGCAACCCACCTGCTACCTGATAGATACCCAGTGGGGATTGACTTTGTGCTGGGGAGTCACCCCTAACAGAGATTGGGTGCCACAACCCTGCACAAACCACCATTGGGAGAGGTGTACTGGGTGGGTGGAAAAATCCCACAATGATCAGCCAAGAGGGTGGCCTGCACTGGCCACCCCCTTAAAGAAAGGCATGCTTACCAAAAAAATATGAGACTTTAAAATGGCCACCAAACAGCACCCATGCAATAAATGCAACCCTTATCAGCTCCTTATAAAATTTAACTTCTTTTAACTGATACAAATATGCCTCCACCTAAGAATGTAGATTTCAGTTCTGTGGTTATATATGGATGAATGCCGGCATTGAAATGTAGAATTTTGTTTTTGTTTGTTACCATGTTCTGTATTTTGGTTCCAGTTACAGATGGGTAGCCGTGTTGGTCTGCCATAGTCAAAATAAAAAAAATCCTTCCAGTAGCACCTTTAAGACCAACTAAGTTAGTTCTTGGTATGAGCTTTCGTGTGCAAGCACACTGTATCTGAAGAAGTGTGCTTGCACACGAAAGCTCATACCAAGAACTAACTTAGTTGGTCTTAAAGGTGCTACTGGAAGGATTTTTTTTATTCTGTATTTTGGTGTTTTTATATTGTAGACCGCCCTGCGATCTTTGAATGAAAAGCGGTATAGAAATTAAATAAAGAAAGAATAATACTGTATTTACTCACGTCTAATGTGCCATCGCATCTGAATCAATTTTCAGAACCTTGAAACCAAAAATAGTATTTTCTGGCAAATGTAAATGTGCCATCAAATCTAATGTGCATCTTAATTTTGCAACATTATTTGGCCCAAAAAGGTGAGCATTAGATTCGGGTAAATACGGTAAATAATAATAATAATAATAATAATAATAATAATAATAATAGTATCCATTCCTAATGTTCTTACATTTGCAGTCTCATAACGTTTGATGCTAATTTCTGAAGGAAACCCTTTAAAACTCATATTTATTTAACTTACATATGGAAACTACAATTGTGGTGGTGGTTGTTTTGCTAGTATTTAAGGATAAAGTGAACAGCATTTAAAGAAAAAGTGTGAGATTGTTAAAAACTGAGGTTGATAAAAGAAATACACATTTGACGAATGGAATTTTACCAAGATGTTGCATGTTGTGTGTTGAGTATTCTCCTCAACCTTTGCTTTTAACAGTTTGAATTAACTGGGTTTTAATGTTCTACCAACAATATTCATATAAAATATATGCAGTGGCTCAACACATTAAAAACTAATTTTAGCAACTTCATTTACAATGCAGTCCTATGAATCTTACACAGAAGTATCACTAAATTCAATGGAACTTATTGCCAGGTAAGTGTGTATAGTATTGCACCCTCAAGATTCAAACTGAGCTAAGGTGAAAGAGAAAATAATAAAAATCATCAGAATGAATGTGTGACATGTATAGTTCAGCCAACATTTTGTTTTCTTGAACAGTTAAGCGTTGGTGATATAGGCAGCATAACAAAGATATCCTTTGTGTTATCCAACACCAGTTTGAGCAGAGGAGTTAAACTTCTCAAGGTATGTTACAATTGCCTCACATGACCTTATGTTACTCTCTGTACTATAGCACAATACTTGGTACTTCAGTGGTATTGGATTTTAAAATACAAGTTTTCTATTTATGTAATACTGTAGGAGCTTGAAAACTGACTTGCGGGTTCTTGTTGCTGTTTTATTTAGACTTACATAACTTGCCTATCCCCAGAGGCTAAGGCCAGGTAACAAACTTGCTTAAAACATACACTGTTCAAATCATTTTTATGTACAAGCTCTTACAAAAAATTCTAGAAAGCTATAAGAAGCCATTGCAGATGCTGGGAAACTAATGTAATTTTTAGCAGCTCATTCTCATCAGAATGGCCCTATGAAGATCTATTCCTGGAAGTGAATCTTAAGGTTACCAAGGCGTGATTGATAGTTACAAAGGCATGACTGATCTGAATATGAAAGAAAAAAGCATGCACTCCTGTGTGTACCAATAGATCATGTGCATTTAAGTTGCAGCCCACACCAAGGTTATATGCCTGAATGATTAGGGAATCCCTGTGCTGCCACCCTCTCTCCCATTATGCAACCTGTCAGCCATCCTTATTTCAGTCTTCCCTGGACCCAGCTTCACTTGACTGGCTTGCATCCAATTGCCTCTGTGGCTCGGCACAACGTTAAGTGTCAACTCTGCAAATTCTAGATGGGATGAAAGGAGAGAGATAACTAAAAGCATAACATGGGAACTGAGCCAACCTCCCTTTCTCATTATGATCATATTCAGTAGCCTAATATACATGGAACGGGAGAAGGTACAAGACAGAGTCCTGGGTCACTTCCAGACAACCTGTTTAATGAAGCCCGATTTGTTCACAAGAAGACTGGATAAAACTGTCCAGCCTGATGTGTTTGTGGGGATATTAGACAACTTTTCATCAAGCATTAACTCCCGCTTTGCAGTGCATTTTTGTGTCATTGCAAGAAGAAGAAATTTGGGGGAAGTGGGGTTGTTTTGCCAGAGCTCCAAATCAGCTTTAATTGCACAGTCTGATTTTCTGGAGTGCTATTGAATCCCACCAACCCAAAGTAGTGAGAGTATGGAAGCACCCCCGGATCACCCCTGAAGATGTGGTCTGTGGAGGCTGACAGCTAATCAGCCATTGCTACCCTTTGAATTTCTCTGCTAATCATGAATTAGATAACTCAAGAAAGCCCCGTGGTTCTGCAGCACCTCATGCGCAGAGAAAGGAGGCAAAGGAATCAACTAAGTCAGCACAAAACAATGATGGAAAGGCACATAAAATGTAGTGTGTGTGAGGAACCATAGTAAAAGAAGTTTTTGAACACAAAACTTCAAGTACAGCAGTTTGTCAGCCAGGTAAATTAAAAGCACAAACAAGGCCACACATCTTAGTGGTCTCAGTGCAAAGACATTTCATCCCTTAATATTGTCTTTTATCACACTTAGGAAGGGAAGGGATAGTGTGGAGATCCATCTGTGTTGCTGTTACATCTGCTGTTTTTGTGTTCAGGAGCTGCACTTTTTCTATAGTGATTACTCTCTTTTTATAGCGCAATCATATATATATCATATGATATCATAGCAGATATCATATCAGTATTTAAAAGTTCTTACTGCAACATTAGTAAAATCCATTCCAGAAGAAAAACATTAAGAGGAATTGGATTTTTTTCTTTTTGTACTCAGGAAAACAAAATCATTCTTCAGGAAAGTAATTAATTGTTTTATCAAAAGTGAATCTCGTAATTTCAGTTTACAACAAACGCAAGGAAACGTACATTTGAGCTCATTTCATGAAAAGGCAGAATAAATGCTATAAATAAACAATGTGTAGCCTGGCTCTTGGTGCACTATTTGTGATACAGAATCACAATTTAAATGACAGTAAGGAATCCCTCTTCCTAGCTGACCCTCTGGGAGACTGAGGCACTATTTCATTATGATCAATCAATCAAATGTTTATTACGGTTGATCAACCATTAAGCAAATTACAAAATAGAAAGAAGCACAAAATCACCGCCTCAGTGTAACCAATGCTGAATTATTAAAAATGACAAGCTAGGACAGGCACCCCCAAACTCAGCTCTCCAGATGTTTTGGGACTACAACTACCATCATCCCTAGCTAACAGGACCAGTGGTCAGGGATGATGGGAATTGGTGTCCCAAATCATCTGGAGGGCTGGGTTTGGGGATGCCTGAGGTAGGAGCTAACAATAATAGCAAATTAAGAGATATCACAGCTTTAAGATATATATACGTTAGTAGATTTATTAGACTTCTCAAGAAAGATACTCAAAAGAGTCTAGAAGTATCAGCCAGAAAATTGCCTCATAAGGGAATTGTTGTTGGCATCTGCCTGTCTTGAGAGACAATGGTGTGCACCTCCAGGGGTGAAGTCAAACTGCAAGCCTGGAAAGTGTGTATGGAGGTCCTGGGCTGCCCCAACGACAAGACCCCCTTTTGGCCTTGCTGATGTGGTCCAAAGTAAAGCAGAGTAATACGTTTGCCACCAGCTTGGCTGCAGGAGTTGCCAGGAGGAGGCATACAAGGATCAAAGTTTTCCTTCTCCTAGATGGGCTACCTTCCCAGGTTGATGAGCCCCATCTGCCCCATACTTCCTTCTACAGCACATGCAGACCATTCGGCCCACTGCTGGATTGCATATATCTGTTAGAAGCAGACCAAGTCAGGCACAGTGAGCTGGTGGTATAAATGGCCCATTAGTGATGAATGTGACTCCTGCGTATCCATATCCACACATAGATCCAAAGATAGCAGATAAAAAAGAGACCAACAACATAACCCCACCCCTCATTGATTCATTTTTTTCATGTAGACACAAAAGAATCTAGCAATATCTGCTACAACAGAGACATTGGCAAGGCAATGGAACCAGCATTGAATAGAGAGCATCCATGACAATCTACTTAATGAGACAAGTCCAATTTTCAAGTTCATGGCAGTACTAGCAACACAGTACTAGCTGTAATAACTACAGCTCTAAGGAAGAAGAACTGAATTCCTTCTAAGGAAAATCTAAGCCCAGGAAATGAGATTGAGGCTCCATACAAAATCTGGTTCTCAGCTTTTGCAATGAAAGCCTGTGGAGCTGCTGGAACAAATTTGCCTCCTTTTGTGAATAAAAATCAAAATCGTGCACTTACTGTATAGGAGTCATGAAACTGCATCCCGAGGCATTTGTAGGAATTGGCTTGTTCTAATCTGTGGTCCTCCATGTCCTCTTGGCTGCAGCTCCGGATGAAAGACTTGGACACTAAAGAAGAACTGGGCTTTCACCCTTTAAACCAATGGCTTTTTGAAGAAGATGGATCTGAGACTGTGACAGAGCTAGCAGCAGTCAGACCAGATAAAGCACCACTTAAGGGTATGTTTCCCAACCACAGAACAAGCAAAACTAAATGCTCTCTTCCAGAAATTACCTCTGTGAAAAACATGGTAGGAAGGGCTATACGTTATTCTAGAGCAGGTGAACAACCTTCCTGCTCCTAAGGACCTCATGTGGTGGGTGGACATTTGGCTGTGTGCCAGAAGGGATGGCCAGTCATGGGCAATGCCATTAACACACTTGTTCAACACACACATAGACATTCAACTCTTTCTTTCTTTCTTTCTTTCTTTCTTTCTTTCCTTCTTTCCTTCTTTCCTTCTTTCCTTCTTTCCTTCTTTCCTTCTCTCTCTCTCTCTATCTCTCTCTCTCTCTCACACACACACCTTTCCCATTCGATTTCCCAGCACTCCAGTTCAGCAGTTCAAAGCTGCAATTAGTGTGCTAATATGCAACTCTCTTGTCTGTGTTGGGAGTGGGAGATGGGATGTGGAGGGGGGGGTTGATTAAAACCTCCACCAGCACTCTCAATGCAGATAACGTTCTGCCTGCACTGCTAAGAACTGAATAAGGACTTGGAATGTATGGAGAATACCATGTTGGCTTCTCCCAGTTGAGGATCTGGCTGTGAACCACTCTAAGATCTGTGGATGAAGGGCAGTACACAAATTTAATAAAATATTTAAGTCCAGTCAATCTGGTTTAACTGGGTTTAAAAACTTGGAGAAAGGCATGTTTAAGTTACATTAAATTAAGTAGGACTTATATTTAAGTAATTAGGTTCCGTTCATCTCACTTTAAGCACCTCTTAACTCTTGCAGGATTGCATCTGAAGGGTTCTGTTGGGTTACAGTAAAAGTGATTTCCTTCACATCCCAACTCAAACTCTGATAAATTAGCAAATTTAGTTGTACAGTGCTATGCAGAGTTCATGCAGCTACTGCTCTAAAAATTGTTCTGTCATGTTGCCTAAAGACGTATGCATTACTATGCAGACATATACAAAACTATGTGTTGTCATCCAGGCATCATACTAGATGATGATTTCTGTCTGTAGTGAATAATATTAATGCAGATCGATGTGAAGAGTTGAGCTACTTCCTCATAGCACTTTAATTGGTAGTGGCAGCAATTATCTAACTGGCAGGCTCAAAGGGAAAGCAGCTGATCTGGAACAAACAGCAGGGCTTTAGCCCTGTTAACTTTACTTTTTTTTTCTACAGAAAAATCAGCAGCAATGAATAGATGCTAACTGGAGTTAAGTCCTGCAATTAATATGAAAAAAAGGGGGATTTGTTTCTCTTGGCTTCTGCAAGAAATGAATCAAGCTTCATTTAATTGCACTTTTAAGTCATATTGACATAGTTCGGTGACAAAAGTTCTAGTCAGGAATGACAGTATAGATCTGGTGTTCATATTTGAATAATAAGCGGAATGCTATAAACTTGTAACACTGGGCTAAAAAGTGGAACTACTTTTTAGTAGCCATGTATTATAGATTTTGGAAGTGTGCACATGTGTGGTGTATTGCAAGAAATTATACTGAGAGCAGGGATGTTATTGGGGAGATACAGTAAATCAGGAATTAAGGAAGATAAGTACCAAGCTGAAATAGAGGCAAATGCCATAAATACTCTTTTGTACACCTGTTTGTTTTCATTAAATATGCACTTCCATACAAATTTACTTGAGGGTAAGTCCCATGGAGCTTAGTGGGACTTACTTCTAAGTCGACCTGTAGAGACAAGCATATTTGCTTGTCTACTAAAAATAGATGGAGTAGCCGATTGGAATCTGCACGACAGGATGAGCTCCCATTGCTATGTCTCCGCTCCTGCCAACCTAGCAGTTTGGAAGCATACCAGTGTGAGTAGATAAATAGGTACCGCTGTGGCTGGAAAGTAAACAGTGTTTCTGTGCACTCTGGTTTCCGTCATGGTGTTCTGTTGTGCCAGAAGCGGTTATGTTCATGACCATGGAAGTTTGACCCCCAAAAGCCACTCCCCCCCAAAATGCTCTCTGGTTTGTCTGATTGCTCCCCTTTACTCCTTCCCTCCATTTCTCAGCCAACCATCAAAAAGCAAACAATGAAGTAAAATACTCTGTTCTTATATATAAATTGGTGGTGTGTATAGCAAGGTTTGGGTACTAATTTATTGTTTTTGGATAAGTGATTTTTCTCATAGCTTAAGTTCATAAAGCAGGTCCTGTGTGGTTTGTTTATGAAGGAGGAAGGATATAGGACTATTGGTTTTATTTCTTACACACATATTAATTTTATGCTTCTCATAGGTTTCTTTGTCACATTTTCTATCATTGATCTTTTTCCACAGTGGTTACTTACTCAATCAGTGTCCACACAGGAACGTTACCTGCATCAGAAACAGAAGCAGATGTCTTCATTACAATATTCGGGGAGAACGGGGACTCTTACAAAAGAAGACTTAGGTGTCCAGAGTCATGTGCATACTTTGCAAAGGGTCAGGTAGGCTTAGAATTTGTCTAGCTGTTATTTTGAGGGGTTTTGTAAACTTCAATCAGAGTGTTCACAGCACAGTTACCTCAAGCTCTACTTTCACTGGCATTGCTATGTGAAATCATGAAAAATGCAGAAAATACACTTAAGATGTGTTCCCTCTCTATATTGCTTGCGAAAGTCGAAGGAAAAGGAGCTGCAACATCCAAAGCACACATGCAAAACAACGCTTAAATGCTGGCAAATTAGCAGTGCTGATGCTGTCAGAAATAGCCACCTTCTATCATTCAATAACCAAAGGGCTGGAATAAAATAAAATAAAATAGGTGGATAAAGGAGCACTGGGAATGTTTGTACAAGTTTATGGGGTTTTGGAGGAGTCATGAAGTTGCAAAGCTGAGGGGGCTGGGTCCAGATCTAGACATGGCTAGATGGAGCCATTGGGGCTCTTTCAGTGAGTCTGTTCTAAACAATGACCAAGTCCAGATCCAGACCCGAGTTATTACCCCATTCAGATCTGCCTCTCCTTTGCTTTCCATGAAGATGAATCTGGCTTCTTCAGCTGCTATTCCACAGGGTAGCTGCATGCCAACTGGAAAATCTCTCGCAACTCCAGGAATTCCCATATCGTAGCTCCCAAGGACTCTGAGGATATTAAGATAACCTTATATATTTAAAGGATTCTAAATACAATTTGCAGACTACTGTGATGTGCATCAATACCCTGCTGAAACAACTGTGTTTAATGACAGAGAAAGGAGAGCCTCTCAAGCTTTACAGCTGCAGCCTTAAGGGAATATTCCTGGAACTATAAGCACAGGATGTCATAATTCTAATTTCTATTGACTCTTTCCTATACAAATCACTTCTCTTAAGGAATGTGTATAGAAATATATACCATGCATATAAAATGTAAACTGGCACTGCTGTAGTTCAACATCCATTCATTTAATGGGGTTTGTCTGGGAGCTTAATGCAAGACCTGCTGAAATAAATTGAGGTTGAACAGCAGCAGTACTTGGTGAATTGTGCCTATGATAGTAGATATTTGCTTATAATTCTGAACAGAAATCCAGGGTCCAAATCCAATGCAGATATCTCACTGCTACTTTTAAAAGAAATGTGAAGATATCTGATCACAGATCTGCAACATCTTGGCTAGTTTGGCCCTTTGTAACCACTAAAACAGCTGAGCAATTGAACAACTTGCACAGGAAAATTGTTGAATTTCCCTTCCTAGAGATTTATAAGAAGAGAGTTGATAAGTATCTGTCAGTGTAGTGAATCCTGCTGCTGCAGGGGTTGAGCTATATGACTCATGAGATCCCTTCCAAAAATTGGGAATCTGATTCAGCCGCATTAATAAGCCTAAATTGAATTTACTGCTTGTAGCTGTCACAATTGTATGATAGAAGAAGATGAAGCAATTCAATTAAATCAAATCACAGTGAATGAAGCTGGTTTATATTGCTTAAGTAATTATCTTTCTAGTTAAATGCTCTCATTGGTTTAATGGGTTAAATGAGTAGGAAATTGTCATTTTGCCTAACTAAAGCAGAATCTAAATCAGGCGAGCCAATTTAATAAAATGGTTTTGCTTTTCATCAATTACATTTCCAATGAAGTGTATGTGTCTTTACACAAAGGGAGAAATAACATAGGACAAAAATACATTCTGGCTAACAGCGAGAGCTGTGTAATTTAATGCATCATAAGGCAAATTCATTGATAACAATGGGGTGATTTTGACCACTGTTTCCTGAGGACTTTGATTTATTGTCCTATTGAAAGGAATTAATGACAGATTTCAAACTGAAAAGTACTAACAGGAAAGAAAGATGAATATTGCTGGTATAGCCTATTATGTACAACTCTGCATATAGTGTGCCACCATAACAAGATTTGCCATTTCAAATAACAAAATCAAAAGTGGTGCAGTGTTCCAGAAGTTATTTACAATACATTCTTCTTGACTATTGACTATTTGGGGCTTTTTATACTTCCCATTAAGAGCTGTACTTTGTCATGGTAACTGTTTTTGGAAGAGTATAAATATGTGAAGGTAAAAATGTCAGAAATTCTATTTTTCTAGTTGAAATTATATTCTCCAGGCTACATTTCCTGGGAGTATTTGTAGAATATACCTGGATCAAAAGATACGTGTAAGAATCTGATTTTAATTTAATCATGTTTTATTTCATTCTTCTTTGTCTCATTGTATAGAAGTTGTCAACAAGTAAAATTATAGCTGCTGCTGCTGCTTCCATCCATCTGGTCGTCTTGCTACCCACATGTGCCTACACTTCCTAGCCACTGCTCGTATTCTCTATTAAATAGGCACACATTCATTCCCTCTAATATAATTTATTCATCCCAACATGCATCTCTGCAGCTGCTACTGCACTGTTGTTTACTGGAAGCTAGAATAGTATTAGAAGTGTTCATTTGCACTAAAAAACCCACACCATTTCCTTGTCTTTATCAAACTCTCATGCACAGAAGACTGATAGCTTTCTGTGGTCAGTCTAATTGGCCATTGTTAGCATTGCCAGCCATACTTAGAATTTGAAACACTATAAGGAGTAAAACTTAAGCAGGCACACATAAATTGGTTGATTTGTTGTATTGCACTATGCTGTCATTCACAGAGTTGCTGCTGAGTAGATGGAGAAAATCATGCATGGTATTAGTATGAACCAGTCATTTTCAAGCTTTCTGTGTCCATGGAATCCTTCTCATTTCAACATTCCTGCCAAAGAACCTTTGCAGAAGAATCGGGGAGGGGGTGTTGTAGGGTCCATATGGGATACTGAAGAGTCCTATTGGCCCATGTGAACTGAGTGCCCATATCCTTGAATACACCCAGAATTCCCCTGCAGGTCTGTATTGTATGGCAAGCTGTGCGGTGGAAATTGAACTTCTATTACTAATACTTTAATTCAGGAACCTTTCCAGGAATTCCATGATTCCAAACAACACAGTTTGAAAGTCATCAATTTAGACCAAAATACCAGAGACAGGGAGCTGGCCAATGAGTTTAAATCCTGAAACAGCTATGGATTTTCTGGGTTTATGCTGCACATACTGTTCAGCCACTGTGGTCTACCTGTAAAGTTAACAGCAGCAGCTGCATACTTTGAATGCTGCTGGAAAATATTACTATAGGAATCATTAGTTAATAAATGTATCTCAATCTCAAGTTCCCAAAAGCATTTTAGGCAGGACAGAGTTCTACTAGTCTCTGAACAATAAGACCTCTGCATATGAATAAGGTATCTAAAAGCTATTGAACCAGTTTTGCGTTTAAGTACCAGTAAAAGGAACAACTGAACAGGAAAACAATTCTTTTTTCTAACAGAGTAGTTGAACTGAGCGATGTTTAATATGTTTTTATTAAGTGGATGTTGGCCCTGCTTTATTTCCTTTCCCCAATAGTTGAATACCTTCAGTGTCCAAGCAATAGATCTAGGAATGTTGAGCAAAGTGGTTGTGGAACACAATAGATCTGGTTATGGAGCGGGTTGGTACATTGACCGAATAATGATACAAGAATCAGAGAAGAATAGTGACCAGTATGTATTCCTGTGCCAGCAATGGTTGGACAGTGGAGTTGGTGATGGAAAAATGAAACGAGAGGTGCAACTTCTTGGAAAAGTTAGGAAAGAGAAGCTGGCTGAAAATTTTCATGGTGAGATGCAAAATTATAAAAATATATTAAAGATTCTGTTTTGATAGATTTTATTTTGTCTTTCAGGGATGGGTCTGTTGAAACAAAAAAATGCTATTCAAATATAATATACCTTTATTCTAAGTGAGATCATTCATGTATCCCCATGGCATTTTGCAAAGTGGGATAATACAGTTAGTGCGTGTGTGTGTGAATATGTGTGTGTACACACACAGAGAGAGATACAGAGACTAAGAAGTATAAGAAATGATTTAAAATTAGATTTGGGGATTAGATGCAACAGAAGGTGGTGAGGAGAGAAAAACAAATAGGAGACTTCTTCAGGCATGATGAATGACAGACCAAAGGCTCTTGTATCTGAAGCTATTTCTGATATATCTAATCTGTTTTAGCAGTATTTTCTACCTCACCTACACCCCATTTAGGGTAAAAAAGTAAAGGTAAGCCCCATTTAGGAATGTTGTTTTAAAATGTGATGAACTGAAACATGCCCACAAACCCCTTTCTTGGTCAAGGGGGTGGAGAGAGTGTTGGTGAGGCAGTAGCAGCAGTTCCTGGATGTTACAGACTATCTGGATCCATTTCAGTTTGGGTTTAGGAGCAGTTTTACCACTGAATCAACCTTGGTTGCCCTGATGTGGCTGGGGAAACCCAGCCAGATGGGTGGGATAGAAATAATAAAGGATGATGATGATGAATGAAGTGCATTGAGAGCAGCGGCTCATCCCTACTTGCTCTTGCCCCACCATTTTCCCCTGGGGAAATGCAATATTTAGCACTGAATAGGAGCAAATGTCCCCTTCATGGATCACTGCCTTGCCGTGGCGATGGGGCGAAGTGATGTATGGAAGTGAGAGCTGGACTATCAAGAAGGCTGATCGCCAAAGAATTGATGCTTTTGAATTATGGTGCTGGAGGAGACTCTTGAGAGTCCCATGGACTGCAAGAAGATCAAACGTATCCATTCTTAAGGAAATCAGCCCTGAGTGCTCATTGGAAGGACAGATCGTGAAGTTGAGGCTCCAATACTTTGGCCACCTCATGAGAAGAGAAGACTCCCTGGAAAAGACCCTGATGATGGGAAAGATGGAGGGTACAAGGAGAAGGGGACGACAGAGGACAAGATGGTTGGACAGTGTTCTCGAAACTACAAACATGAGCCTGACCAAAACTGCGGGAGGCGGAGGAAGACAGGAGTGCCTGGCGTGCTCTGGTCCAGGGGGTCACGAAGAGTCGGACACGACTAAATGACTAAACAACAACAACAACAGGAGCAAATGTCAATTGGGTTTTCTTCAGATTGATGCTTCCTCCGATTTATTGCTAAAGAATTAGTTCTCCAGAGGAAAGTGGTGTGACAAGGGCAAAACCACTTGGACCTGTGCCTAGAAAGTGTGGGACAATGGGGAAACTGCTCAGACCCATCCTTTCTAGGCACGGGACAAGCATAAGACCGGATGAGCCCTGGAACATGCAGAGTATTACTCTGTCCTTCTTGCTTGATCTCTCAGCAGTTTTTGATCCCATTGATATCATATGAGCAGAAACACTGTTAAAATTGTAAAACAATGTACAATGTACAAATTCAGAATAGTATATAAATGATTAACAATCACGGCACTATTGCTAGTATTGAAATATCAAGGGTTTAACTGTTGGCTTATTTCATGCACTCTGTGGCTAACAAAAGTTCAAAATTGTGGAGCAAATTCAGATTTCTGCAACACTACAGTCAATTTGTTATTTCCTACTGATTTGCTTTTCTAGGTACTTGGGATGTCACTGTTACAACAAGAGGCATTTCAAGCAATGCTATGAACCCTAAGTTGACTCTTACGGTTTGTGATGACAAAGGGGCATCTTCTTCAGTCTTTATTCCCAAAGGATCATTTAAGAGGGCTGAGGCTTATCAGGCAACACTGGAGCTGGATAAGAAGTCTAATATGATATGCAAAGTTCGCTTGGAAGTAGAAGACACAGATGGGGAAATATGGCATTGTCGTGAGGTAAATCCTAATTATGCATTTGTATATTATACTGGAAGAAAAAACTTCTTTATATAACCTTGTTGGGCTTCCAGGGACAAGGCTAAATCAAAGGCCCCTGTGTCCATTCCCTCGTTCCTCTCCTTTTGCACAAATGGCCACAAATCACTAGGATATTCTGTTCATGGTTTTTATTAGGGATTATGTTACAGCACATTTCACACCCCAACAAAGATCTCCTGGGCATGAAGACAGCCTCCCGGATTAGGGTTTTAGATAGTCCCCTCCAATAGTCACTCAGAATTTTCACTCAGTAACATTTGGGTATCCAGTAAAGGTAGTCCAGCAGCTCCTTGTTGGGTGGCTTTACCTCTACCTTCCTTCCTTCCCCATCTCTACCTGCAGAAGGAGGTGGGGAGCCCTCTTGCTTTTCCCTTGCAGGACTGTTCTACCTCTCTGAAGGCTGAGGCAAATAAGCTCTGTGTCAGTGCATCCCCACTTCTGGGACTCAAGAGCAATCCCTTCAGGCATAGCCTACTGTTCACTAGACCCCCAGATTCCTCCAGTCTCATTCCAGTCAGCTTCCCAGCCCCAAGGCATTGGTTAGGTGTAGCCTGAAGCTTCACGCCCCCCCCCCCCCACTTGCTTGCCTGCTTGTTTCAAGCTATCTTTCTGTATTTCCTACTCATTAATATTCTGCCTGTGTTATTTGTGTTTGCTGCTGCTTGGATAAATGCATGAATCTGACTTCTGGAACTTTTTGTAAGTAAAGTGTTTTAAACTTACTTTATGACTTCTACAAGAGGGGTAGAAAAGAGAGGAGCACTTCGCAAGTGAACTAAATGGGATCGAAAGGTCTATATTTCCACATTATACTGCTGCTTAACTTTTCTGAGTTTAAACTCTGCTACTGAGGGCTCTCTCCTGCTGTTGAATGAGTTTAGCCCCACATTTTGAATTCATTCCCTGTTTAGGGAAGTTTTTAATGTTTAATGCTGTATTGTGTTTTTAATATTCGGTTGGGAGCTGCCCAGAGTGGCTGTGGAAACCCAGCCAGATGGGCGGGGTATAAATTATAAAATATTTTATTATTATTATATTATGTGCCCAGCCAATTCTTTTGTTATTTACCCCACACACATGGATCGTGTGAATTCATATTTTTCTCCCACAAGACCTCCACTCTGTCCCCCTCCTCCCCTTTTTCCTATCTTCCTTCTGCACACAGAGAGGAAGCTGCCTGTCTTGTCCACCAGCAGGCTGTCTTCTCAGCCACACTTTACTGGCAAGCCTTGCCTCTGCCTCTGAGCAGTTGAAAAACACAGGTACTGTAGAGCTGTCCCCAGCTATCCTTCACAAACCTACTCTCTCTCTCTCTCTCTCTCTCTCTCTCTCTCACACACACACACACACACACATTCCTATTTAAAGGGATGTGATTTTCAGAAAGCATCTTCTAGTTGTGCTCAACAGTTATCTAATAGTCTTATGTAACATAATGCTTAGATCTGTTTGTCACATATCAAACTATTCACATAATATTCATATCTGTGTATAGCAGAACTATTACAGCTTCCATAGTATGTGTCAAAAATTTATTTGGGAAGAAATGTTTTCTTTTTTAAAAAAAAACATGAATGGTGAGGGCTGGGAAGATTCCCTCCCCGAGTCACTTAGTGAAGTAGTTGGCAGGTGGTTAAGAAGACAGAAGGAAGTGTTATTACATAACACAATTACAGATTTCACTATGGTAGTATGATTTCACTGTGATGATTGCCACTGGCTTAGCCAAGGGGTTGGGGGGGCTGGGGGGGGGCTGATGGGAGCCAGAGTCCAGCAATATCTGCAGGGCTACTGCCTTCCCATGCCTAGTTTGGATGGATGAAAAAAGATGCTTTATTTATTAGTGTCTGGCTATACTTCACCTCCAGCTGATGTCTTTGAATGATTGTGTTTTGCGTTCCTTCAGTCCTTCCAAGGGCTGGAGTAAACCTGTTTCCTCTCTAATGCAGAGGAGTGACATTGTTCTCTAACATATTTGAACATACATTTATTTATTTATTTATTTATTTATTTATTTATTTATTTAATAATACAGTGATCCCTAAAGAGTTTGCATAAAATATTAAAACTAAATATAACAAAATATAGCAATGAAAGAGTTAATATATAGCTCAATAAAAACAGAAATCTATTATCTAGGGACATGACATGTGCTTAAAAGTAGCTATTGTTTCCACTTCCTGGATTGCATGTGGGTGAGTATTACCAACCGAGAAGGCCTGCTTTCTAGATATCACAAGGTGACATTCCACTGATCATCGTATAGTCAGCAAAGCCTCCTCTGAAGATCTTAGTGATCAGCCAGGTATGTTGGCCTGCTAGGTATCCTGGTCCTAAGTTGTTTAGAGCTTGAACATGGCTCAGTAGCTAATCGGCAGCTGTAAGAAACGTTCTCATATATTTATTTGGATCAGCTACACCAAGGTGCGGACTTCAATATTACCTAGTAAAACATGGCTCTATATCTACATATTCTCAAACTGGCTATTATATTCTGGTCTTGCAACTAACAAAGGGAGACAGTGACAATGCCTTGACAAAAGTACCTGCCATGTAAACTGACATCCCAGGAAAGAGGCAGAGCACCAAAGTGACAGCCTCTCCAAGTATGTCTAGGATGCTGAAGCTAACGTCATCAATTGCAGCAAAATAGCTGTGTTGCAGAAAATATAAGGAATTTTCCCTGACAAAATAAAAGTCAAAATGCTTCTGGGGAATAGCTTTTAATTCATAGTTGTAATTGAAAGTCTTGCATCGTTTCTAAATTGCTCCGCTGATGATTTCATTTCCCAGAAGGTGAAAGATGCAAAAAGAGGGTCATATCTTTTGGGCCTTGTCCTCACCAACAGGGAGGAACTGATCAATGAAGTGAAAGTACAGAGAACCTTGGGAGGAAGTGATACACAAGCAAGGGAAATCTGAGTGTAGTTGAACATACACTCTGGACTTTAAGGAGGCTCATTTCAAAAAGCTAACAGAACTACTAGGTGAAGTCCAATGGTCAAAATCACTCAAAGAGATAGGAGTCCAAGATGGATGGGAGTTTCATAAAGGTTAACTATTGAAGGCACAAAGACTGGCAATTCCAACAAGAAAGAAAAGTGGGAGGCACCAAAATAAACTGCATAAAAAGCTTACAGATGAGCTGTGTTGGAAGAAGGGACTATATAAGAAATGAAATAAAGCAGAAATCACAAAGGAAGAGTGTACAAGAGTAGCCAATAGTTGCAGGGAGAAGGTTGGGTGAGGCAAAGCTCAGAGCGACATCCACTGCCTCACCTGTAGATGTAAAGGAGTTGTGTGTCATCAGCATATTTCTGACTGCATACTCCAAAACTCCAGTTAACCCCAGACAACAGTTTCTTGTAGATGTTAAACAGCACAGGGGATAAAATTGAACCCCGAGGAACCCCACATTGAAGGCTCCACAGGGCTGAAGAGCACTCCCCAAGCATCACCCTCTGGGGGGGGGGGACCTCCAAATAGGACTGGAACCACCACAAAGTGGTGCCACCCACCCCTAACTTAGACAGCCACTCCAGAAGGATACCATGGTTGATTATATCAAAAGAGGTCTGAGAGGTTGAAGAGAATTAACAGGCACATATTTACCTCTCTCTCTCCCAACAGAGGTCATCACGTAGGGTGACGAAAGCAATTTCTGTTCTGAAACCAGGCCAAAACCCTGATTGAAATGAAAATAAAGAAAATCCATTTCCCCCAACAGCATTTACACAAAATATATTGGGTCTAAATGAAATATTAGATACCGTATTTTTCTGTGTATAAGACTAGGTTCCCCCCCCCAAAAAAAATAATGTCCAAAATTTGGGGGCATCTTATACATAGATTTCCCTCCCCCCATTTTCTTAAATCGGAGTCCCCCCCGCAATGTCTTATACATGGGGGCGTCTTATAGATGGAAAAATACGGTACTTTCAATAGGTGATATCCAATGAAGTCATGCTCTGAGCAGACCCATCAATGGACTTATTGCTTTACTCAAACTTTGGATATTGGAGTGTGTGTGTGGTTTGTTTTTTAAAGCTCTTACAAAACCATGTTTTCCACAGTGTATTCTGAAGTCATTTTTAAAGTAGGGTTTTCAAGAAACATCCTCCACAGAGGGTGATAAATGCACATTTCATAAGTATTTACAGGAAGGAATGTTTTTTCTTGCAAATGCTGGACTGATTCAAACATTCAGAGGATGATAGATGGTATTATATATGTAGGGAGATGAACTCTTCTGTGCTGCCTTTGGTGGCAATGTCTCCTGCATACAGGGGTGCAGCGTCTGCGATCACCACCTGGGGCAGACACACATGCACCGGAGGTGGGTGGGGTGTGCCACCAGGCAGTGCACTCACCCACCAGAGCCCGCTGCTTCTGCACTGTGGCTGCCTTGTAGCATTGGGCTGTCATGCGAGGAAGCTGCCTCCACAGCTCCCTTGTGCACCAGGTCCCAGCGTTGGAGAGGGGTGCTGCCGCCGCCTCTCCAACACTTCTGCCCCTGGGTCAGGCTTGACTTTGGGGTGGAGCTGCAGCCAGCTCATAGTGTTGGGCCACCATCTGAGGAAGCTGCCTCTGCAGTTCCCTCTAGCGTTGGAGAGGGGCGACAACACTGCCAGTTTTTCCCGGGTCACCCGGGTCAGGCCTGACCCAGGAGTGGAGCTGTGGCCAGCTGATGGCTGTGCCCTCCCTCTTCTATTCAGATGGCCCGGGGCAGCCCTAGGGAGAAGGAGCCAGTGCTACCACTGCCCCAGCCCCAAAGGGCGGGCCCAGGCACGGCTTCTCTCAATGAGGAAACCTGTTGTGGGGGCACCTAGTTGTGCCCCCTTAAAAAATGCACCCGGAGCTACACCCCCCAGGTGCCCCCCCCGGCTATGCCGCTGCCTGAAATTGTGGCTCAACGCTTGTATTTGCACCATGGCTAATGTTTCAATATCTCATTATTTGTACACAATAGATAATCAATAACTATGCTTAGGATATAGCATGCTCTAGTTTTGAACCAGTAGAACTTAAGTGATCTGAACTGATGGCTGGAGTCTGGGACTTAGGGCTGATTCTCACAATATGACTGCCACGTGGTTGTGTCTGCTTGGAAGATGCTAATTTGGTGTAGACCCCATTGCTGTCTTCAAGGGCTATGGAGTTCTGTATGTCAGCCGGGGACAAACCATAGGACTGGATTGGAAAATCTCTCATCCTCCAGATGATGCTAGATTCCAAATCCCAGGAGCCCCTGCCCATGAAGCTGAAAATCAAGGATGATGAACATCTGGAGAACATGGGTCCACCCATCCCTGCCATAGAATGTGTCCATTGGTTTCATGCCCTGTTTGTGAGCTTCCCAGAAACAAATTACAGGCCTACATGGAGCTTGGTTTGATCTATACATATCTCGTTTTGTACAGGTGAAACTTCAGCACAGAAAAAGCAAACAAATCCTGGAATTCCCATGTGTCCAAGATTTTTCAGATGCTGAAGGAAGCACAGTGGCTGAACTTCCAGTTCTCACAGCTGGCTGCAACTTTTTAGCAGGTTTGTTAATTGCCACACAGATTTGTTTGCTTGTTTATTTCATTTGAAGCATTTTTACCTCACTCTTCAGCCAAAGGGCTCTCAGAGCTGCTTTCATCAGATTTGTCACACACACCAGTCCCTGCAAACGTAAAGATTTAAAATACCAATAAAAAAAGGAAAATGGGAAGAGTAGGGAAGAGGAACATAAGAAAACACTGACACCAATTTCCTCAGTGGTGCTTCTGACCAGCTAGAATAGAAACAATTCAGGGAGAGGAGAAGTCCTATGGAGCAGATCTCTCAGCAGAGCCAATGGGGTGGCCCTGCATCTCATGCTTTTCTCTGTTACAGCCTGATGAAAGGCCGCTGGTGGTGACACATGAGAATTGGCAAAGTCAGAAAAGGGAGAATCTTAAAGTTCTGCTTATTTTACTGTGCAACATTTAGCTAAAATTACCATTCACAGGCTGGGAATAGTTCAGTAAGTCCTCAGTATGCAGAGTGGATACTAATGCCAGCATTGTAAATCCATGTAAAAGCCACTTCTTCTGTAGACTTGCCACTTGTGAAGATCCACACACAAACAAGTTATTCAAGGAAGAAGAGCTAGAAGAAGAGAAGATTCTCTTGTGTATAATCCCTGACCGCGAAGAGGGCTTAGCAATGCTGCAGGAAATGTCTGCAGCATGTCTTTTTTCACTATTATCCCACAAGGACAACGTCATTTCTCACTCACACACTCATCTTCCATACCAGCACATTGGCAGCACACTCATATGCACACACCCTACCTTTTTGCCTGGGAGTGATAAGGAGCTTCCAGAAAGGCTCTTAGGGTAGCAGCCAACTCAGAGCAGACCTACTGAAAATAATGGACCTAACTTTCTCCTGCTTATTAATTTCAGTGTGCCTACTGTGAGCAAAACTTAGTTACATGCCATCCTTAGTATTGTAAAAAGTGCTCATGAACCAAGCCCAAGACTTCCTCCCTGAGGTCCTGCCCATAGCTGTGCAAGCTGAGGCCCACCCAGCGGTCTCCTAATAAAAGTATATTGCTATTAACTTGTATGTGTATAGTGCTATTAACTTGTATATGTTTATTGAGTGAGAGTCAATACCTCTTGCTTTTCCTACAGTTAAACAGTATGTTCTGTACATCTCAACGGACTCCTCCCCAGAATCAGGAACAGACTCAGATGTGTACGTCACTTTGAAAGGATCCATGGGAGACACTGGCAAGAGGAAATTAGTTAGGAATGGAAAGGACACTTTCGCCATGGGGAAGGTAGGTTGCCAGGTGCACTGTCTTGCAACAATACCTGTTTTGTAATGCTTTGCATTACAGAAACTACAGGTGCACAGTGGCATACGAAGGAGGGGCAGAGGGAGCGGGCCACCCCGTGTGCCACCCTGGGGTGTGTGTGACAGGATAGGCCGCTGCCTCCTCCCAGGTGTGGAGCAGCGAAGGGTGCAGTATGGGCGCCGCTTGCTGCATCCGTACGGGCTGTTACGCATGCGCAGTCCGATCAGGCTGCCGCTCGCGTGTGGCATCTGTACTGGCTTTCGTATGGCTGCCACTCGCATGGTGTCCAATTGGGCTGCCCAGCGGTTGACCCCGCCCCTCAGCATACCGCCCCGGGTGATGGAGAGGGTTCCTTTGCCACTGCAGATGCACATGTAATAATGTTGTTTAACGTGAGAACAAGAGCCTGCTGGATCAGACCAGTGGCCCATCTGGTCCTGCATCCTGTTCTCATGGTGGCTAAACCTGCAAACAGGACTTGATCTCAACAGAATTCTCCCCTTCTGTGGTTTCCAGTAACTTGTTCATTATTACACTTGAATGTTTTGTTACTGCCTATTTTAGAAAATGGGACGCGGGTGGCGCTGTGGGTAAAACCTCAGCGCCTAGGGCTTGCTGATTGCAAGGTCGGCGGTTCGAATCCCCACGGCGGGGTGAGCTCCGGTCGTTCGGTCCCAGCTCCTGCCCACCTAGCAGTTCGAAAGCACCCCTAAGTGCAAGTAGATAAATAGGTACCGCTTTATAGTGGGAAGGTAAACGGAGTTTCCGTGTGCTGCGCTGGTGCTGGCTCGCCAGAGCAGCTTCGTCACGCTGGCCACGTGACCCGGAAGTGTCTCCGGACAGCACTGGCCCCCGGCCTCTTAAGTGAGATGGGCGCACAACCCTAGAGTTGGACATGACTGGCCCGTACGGGCAGAGGTACCTTTACCTTATTTTAGAAAATAATGCATAAGTGTGCTTTCCTTGAGCATTTAATGAAAACATGGGCATTAAAAGTTTAGCTATGTAACTGTTTAATTCTCTTTTCAAATCGGTAACCAAATAGTTGTCAACATAGTGCTAAACCCTACATCCAGTAGGCCAGGACACGCTAGTAGGACAGGTTGACCTTAGTGCCACAGTCTAGCCAGTGCCTCCTCCCTTGTCTGCTCCATGCCCTAGCAATGTCATAACCTTTCGGTTGGACCAGTGTTAGCAGGTGAGGGTTAGCTGAAAGTTGGGTGTGAATGGAGAATGGCAGAAGAAATTACAGTAGATAAATAACAATATTTTAGGAGGCATGTGTGCATGGGAAGGGACAAATATAAAGGAAAAAGCCTTCAGCAAATTCTGTCGAAAATGGCGAGAGTGAACCACAATACCTCCAGAGCAAATGTCTGCCTTTAGCTTGACACAAGGAAAATTCTGTGACAAAGAAATGGTTTAGGTATCAATTGAAAATGATGTTAGTAATTGCCAGCTGATTATGCCAAACTCTGTCTCCATTTGCCAACATTTTGTAACTGCCTCTGCCTCTGCACCACCATTTTGAGACTGGTGACCCTCAGTAATTTTGGGCTGTCTCTAATGAGATATGGGGCTAGAAAGTTTGAGAACCTCTGCACTAGAGGATTTCAGAACAGTTTTTCACAAAGGAAGTCAATTTTAGTTATTGTAGCTAACTGCGACCCCAAAAAGTTGACACATAATGTTCACAATGGTTTTTTCCCAGGAAAGTGTGCTTAGAGTTGCAGTCTACATTTAAATTTCTTACATTAATTTCTTACATTAAATGAAATAAAGTATTTTGTAATAGTTGTTTACATGGCATAAATGGCTGATCCTACCAACTCTCTTCAGAAATACGACATTAACTCAAATTTGTTACCACCTTCTGCAGTTAATGTGAATCCTCCATGTATCATTCACTGCAATAAGTAGATTTAGAACATTTACTGCAGATTCGCTAATACAACCTTCCCCAGTCTGCATCATCCAGATGTTTTGGATTATTATCATAATTATAAAATTTATTACCTTCCCTTCAGCAGGTTCTGGGGCAGGTTACAACAATTTAAAATTCAGAATGAAAAAACAATTATAGGAATACAATGGATCCTGAAAACACACATTTAGATTGGAATTCACATCAGCTCTAGTCTTGCTGGCTGGTACTGAGGGGAGTTGTAGTCCAAAATGTCTGGAGGGCAGGCTCCTCTATAAAATTTGTCATAGCTGTATGTGAGATTATAGGTCGTTTTTGTAAGGGTAAGCCTGCTCTTTACTACTGGCGGATTACGTATAGTAGAAAGCATTCCCCTACATGCAAAGGAGAATGAATCACATTCTACCAAGCAGTTGCTTTCCTAATTAGATGTCATGAGAGAGGTCTTTGCCTGTGTAATTATACCACAGCTTTAAATTGTGGTAATATATTATTTTCTTTATTGCATGCACTTTTATTTTCATCTCCTTCTGCTGCCTTCAAGCTTCTAAAAGATTCAGCTTCTCACGAAGAAAACTACCTTGAGCAATACTTTACATATGCAGACAATATTATAAAATAAAATTATTACCTGCAATTTAATGACTACTTTCAATAGGATAATTTTGTCTCTTTCTTGGTATTTCTTAAAATATAGCGGTGATGGGTGGATCGTAAGCTCATGAAGCCACAAACCCCTTTCTCCAACATTAGGATACTAAACCAGTTTGCTGGGCCACACCCCGGGGGATTTTTCTACTGACCTTTACAGATATACTGTCTGTGAACATGCCAGGACATTTCCTCCTTCTTCTGGAAAAAGGCCACAATCCACAGTGGTCCTTTAGGCATGCACATGAGGTTGCAGAAACCCAGTGAGATTTATGGATTATTTTTTTTAAAAAAAACAGACAACCCAAAACAGCAGCCTCCACTACTCACCTCGGTAACTGTTTTTGAAACTCCATTAAGCATCAAAAGCATTTTGTCATGTGACACAGGAGGAGTAGGGGCTGGCTGCATTGATTTAGAAAGAAAGAAAGCTAAACAGATCCTTCCATATATTATAGCCCTTGAATTGGAAAACATGGAATACTGCATGCCAGTTCAGAAGTGTGCTGAAATTGTGGGTTGAATTTCAGTGCAAGGTCATGGGTTTATTTAATTAATACATTTTTCTTATACTCCCCTTTGTTACCATAAGGAAACTAAGCATGTGTGTGTGTGCGCGCGCACACACACACATACACACCATTTGTTTTCATTATTTGATAACATAACAGAACATAATTTTATTACGGTCAGAGACCAGCTTGAAAAGCACAACTGGGGCAGCTTTCACAAGAATAAAAAATACATTTAAAACACTGTACAACAACAGCTTAAAGATTAAAATCTGAGATAAATGCGTATTTGATACAACATTGCACAGGAACTGTGAGGAGATATATAATTGGATAGAAGCATTCCTAATAAATCCTCATCAATATTGCCTGGTGTTTGCTACAGAGATCCTACAAAATTATCTCACTAAGTAAGTGTGGTTGCCTATAAAAATGTTCCATTCTCCTGACTGTTTTATATGGTCATGACTGAAAAATATCAGTCTTTAAATATGATGGGATCATTTGATCCTTGCCTTAGCTGTGATTTATTTTTTTAATATGTTTACTTTTGGAAACTGTATGTTTGTATATTATGTGTGTTTTCGTTTCCTTAAACTAAAAACAGAAAAGAAACTCCAGTAGAACTGACTCATTTTTAGTCAAGCAGATATGTACCTTGAGTCCTGCCCCCTTTCCTCCTCTGCAGCAAGGGAACCTGGAAACAGGGAAGTGAAGGGTTTTACATTATCTCAGGTGTGGAATTTGCATGCTACACCTTAACAGTTGTTGTGACATTTTAAAATGTGCTTTGCCTAGCAATAATTTTTCCCCTGACTCTACAGTAACTGCCACTCAATGTAACCAAATTCCTGTTTAATATCATGTCAAAATATGGCATTAGCCTCATACAAATGCCACTACTGTTATAAACAGCAGATTAATGATGTAGAAATATATCAGAAAGTCTGAAATATTTAAGTACATTTTCAAGAGATGAGAAAACTGGGGCCCTTTGCATTGGATTCTGCCTGGTTTGGCTGAGCATCATCTGTAATCTGAAGATTGCTTCACAAATGACAGACAAAAATTTGATTGCATTTTTAGTATTCTGAAAATTACAGCTGTGTGTGACAGGACCAGGTGAAGACCTTGCTGAGCCTATGGAGCAGATGAGCAAGTCAAGACATTGCTTCACATGTCTATTGGCTTGTCTGAAAAGAAACAAACAAAAAGTTGTTCCTCTAGTTATTTGGCTGATTGACAGCCTCTGAACAACAGCAATATTGTTGTGTGTTCCTATGTGTGTGACCCTATTAGCTTTTTCCTACTCCAAAGGGTAAGACTTGAACCAATGGATTCAAGTTACAAGAAAGGAGAATCCAGCCACACATCAGGGAGACCTTTCTCACATAAGAACTGTTGGACAGTTCTCCCTCAGAAGGTGGTGGACTCTCCTTCCTTGGAGGTTTTTAAGCAGAGGTGGATGACCACCTGTCACAGATGCTTTAGCTTAGATTCCTGCATTGCAGGCATTTGGACTAGATGATCCTCAGTGTCCCTTTCAACTTTACAATTCTATGATCCCATTAACTGCAGTTCTTCAAATGGCATAAAGCAGCAGCACAAAAACCAGGCAGATGCTCCTGCGGGTGCAGGCCAGGATTAGAGAGGAGCATGGCTTGGGAAGAATCCTGAGGCACAGATTGAGAGGCCTGAAGAGCCACGTTCAGCCTCTGGGCCTGAAGTTTTGTACTTCTCTTATAGGGAGTACAACCCCATCCAACAAAGGCTATGCACTTTGCGCAAATCAGTAGAAACTCCACCCATCATTACCTCCATCTTTCCTGGGTTAAGCTTCAGCTTGTTCACCTGCATCCAGCCTATCTGCATCTGACAGAGTTCAAAACCACCAGTCCCCTCCTGCGATCAGATGAGAAAGAGAGAGAGAGCTGGCTATCACCAGCATCCAGACAACACTTCAGATTAAATCTTGGGAAAACCTTGCCTAGCAGTTTCATCATGTACAAACTGAAACCCTGCAGGCCCAAAGGCCAGAGTAGCAGCCCCCCCCCCCCAGCAGCAGCATCTGGGATGTGCTCTCCCAAAACTGAGCTATTGACCAGAGCAACTGAAGTGCAAGGAACTATTATTATTATTATTATTATTATTATTATTATTATTATTATTTTATTATTATATTTATGCCCTGCCTTTTTCAGTGTCAGGACCCCCCAATGAGTAAGCTTCCTGAGAAATCCAAAAGAACAAATAACTAAGTAATCAATAAAGCTTAATGTGTTTTCTTCGGCAGCTCTTAAAGTAATAATTTAACCATTTCAGCAGCCCTCTTCCATATAATTGTAGCAGCTTGTGCTGGCACAGTGACTTTCCACAAGAGTAGTTCTCACACGTTATGGTCACCACTTGTGGATATTTCCCAGCAACCCCTGCCAAAGAGGATGTAACATGTATATAAGCCCTCTAGCCTGTGTATTTGAGGCATTGCCTATTGTAAAGTAAAGGTTACAGGTCTCTGTGACTCTGGTTTTCTACCAAAAGCAAATAAAGCTATATTTATTCTAGTGACAATAACATAGATTGCATTTCCCTCTAGATTATTTTTCTGTTGTAGTCATTCCAGTCATTCTTTATTGGCTTTCTTTAAATCAATAACTTTATTCATGTGTTTCTTATTTATAGAGCACAGCTGCACAGAGCTAAGAATGGGGGCATGTTTTTAGCCCAGCTCCATATAATGTATGCAGGCTACACCAGTTTCTGTTTATACCATTTTTAGTCTAGCATCCATATAGGAACAACTCCCAAGAATGCAGGCTTCAGTTCCAACTTTTTCTCAAGAAACACTTTTGCCTTTTGGTCACACGAATCTTACACTCCCAATGTTTTATCTTTCCCTTTCACAGTAGTCATATGTCACATGTGGTTGTGGGGACAGAAAAACCAATGCACAAGCTCCTGCTCACAACCTGATTGCAATGAGCCCCTCTTCATGAGCAGGAGTTCATGCATTAAATATTCTGTTCCCACAACCACACATGGTAAGTGGCTACTGAAAGGAAAAGATATGATGGCCAGGTGTGGCTAATAGCACACCCCTGCTCCTTGCTTATGCCCTCAATGTGAGCAATGTGACGTGTTAACAGAGCTAATGCTACTCTTACTTTTAGCAAAAGCTTGTTTTAAACTCGTTAATACCATCTGAAATAAGTTCGAATCCTTACTTTTCCAATATTAAGTAGGGTATTTCTTTTTTTAAAAAAGCAGTTCTCCTGTTTCTTCATCTAATCTATATTGTTTTCTATCATTTGGATGTCAAAAGGTGTTAAATGCAAATCCTTATAGAGGAAAAGATATATCAGAATTTGTTAAAGGGGAAGATTGGCAAGTACTAGCCATTTGCGGGATCCTTTTACTGCTATTTCTATTCATAGATGTCCCAGTTTTCAAATTAAGGATGATGCTCTTTATGCCACTTCCACCAGACTCCATCTCTGTAATTCTATTTTAGGGAATAAAGTATCTCCAAAAGAAAGAGGGGAATAATCAGGCCACAAACTAGGAGTTATGAATCTCAGCTTTAAAAAAAAATCCAAGCCTGGCTATAACAGTTTCCTTTAGCTTCTAGGGAAGTATTTAAAATTGAAAGTGGGGATTATGGTAAATGAGTAGAAATTAAGGGCTATGGGAAGCAATTGACATTCAAGACCTGAAGATGAGGGGTATGGTGTGCCTGATTCTTCATTTCCATTTTTTCTGGGAATATTTTTGCTAACTAACCATCAAATCTGAACTACCGGTACTGAAGATATGTGATTGATGTTTATGCAAAGACTGTTTATTTTGAATCTGTTGCTGATAAGACAGCTACTTGCTGCCATGAACAGAAAGAGAAAGCTTTCGGAGCTGACATTGATAAATGCGGGATAAAGCCAACTCAGGTTAAAGAAAGTTGATTGGCATTTTCAGAACATGGGGCTTTGGGAAGCATTTCTGTGCATTAAGGTGATGTGAGGTACATTAAGGATATCACAAAAAATATGGAGTTTATATCAATAGAAATGAAAATATGAAAGGGCTTGCTGTGATTTTAAAGGGAATTTGCTTGCTTTCTAAGACAGAACATTTGAAATTTCAGTTTGGGACTTCTCTCTGTGACCAAAAAGATAAAACACATCTACTTCAAAGCAGTACAGTTTCAACATGAGAAGCAGCAGGACATCTTTTAAAACTTATTGCTCCCCCACCCCCCTTTAAGATATCTTTTGTACTCCAACTTTCCTTCAATAGGTCCCCAAGGTGGCTTACAACTGAAGGCAAGCCCATAATGAAATATTTAAACTGTAAAACAGCAAAATGAATGAAAATAGCAGTAAAACAGTAGAAGAGAATTCATATTAATCCTCTATGTGGTCTGTCACATAGATGACAAATGATATAGTACCAGACAAATATCTCAAATTCTAGGAGGGTACAGTGGTACCTTGGGCTAAGTACTTAATTCTTTTCGGAGGTCCGTTCTTAACCTGAAACTGTTCTTAACCTGAAGCACCACTTTAGCCAGTGGGGCCTCCTGCTGCTGCCGCGCCACCGGAGCACGATTTCTGTCCTCATCGTGAAGCAAAGTTCTTAACCTGAAGCACTATTTCTGGGTTAGCAGAGTCTGTAGCCTGAAGCGTATGTAACCTGAAGCGTATGTAACCTGAAGCGTATGTAACCCGAGGTACCACTGTATTTCATTGCTGGGGTTTCAGACAGACCATAACAGGTGGGAGCAGCTCAGCCAGTGTGGTGGAGTTGTGCAAATAGCCTCCTGGTTGCAGCATCGCTGCCACTTTCCAGGAGCGGAGGGCGCAAGATCACAGAGAGACCTGGACTATGCAGGCACAGTGGCTGTAGTGCTAGATTGGCTTTGCTATTGTGCCCATGCAGCCCCAACCTCACCATCATCTTGCCCCTTTTGGTACCACTGCCAAAAGGCTATTTCTTCTGCTCCACCCCAGCAATTGAGATGCACCTGCCAGCAGTACCACTAAACTGACTGCACTGTGTTTCATTTTATTGGCCTTCATCTCGCCCATTTCTATTTCTAACGGCAAATTAGTCCAAGAGAATGTTATGCAGCAAATTTATCTTTCAGTGCCAAGATGTTTTCAAGGTGATGGTTACAGTTTAAACAATAAATCAAAGGGATTTTGCAATGTGCAAATTTCTCTAAATATTAAACTGCAGTCCATGACCTGCTCATTGACAAGTGGTCCAATTGACCTTAATAGGTGGCTAATTCCAAATAAGACCAATTTATGTAGCAGAAGCATAGTTCTTATAGTTATTAGTGTTTGTGTAAATCTGTCTTTGTAAATTGTCCCTCAGTTCTGCATAACCCTTAACAACTGGATATGTGTATGCAGCTAAGCAGTGAATGTGACCCCAAGTCATGTGTTTGCAGATTCTCATTCTTTTCTATCCATGCATGTGCCCACAGAGGTCCATTGATTTCATTGGATCGTACCAATTCATTCTGTTTGGAAGTCAAGGTATTCTAATTTAGTTTTGCTCTGTGAGTGAATTGGGTTTCCCAAGTCTCCTCATTAGTGTCTGTCAGCATTAAATAATAAAACACTAAGCTTTGGTGTCCTTTTGCTTTTAGCTGCTTGGCAGTTTCATTTTATGATGTTCCAGCCTAACTATTCTGTTTATTAAGCCCTCTGAATGTTAATTGTTATCCCTCCAGGTGGATGTTTTTCAAGTGGAAGCCATAGATATTGGAACTCTATCTGAGCTGCTTGTGGAAAAAGGAAAAGGCTCTGATTGGCACCTTGAGAAGATTATTGTGAAGGAGCCAAAGTTTTCAGGAAAGGAGATACTTTTTATGGCTCAAACATGGCTGAGAGACAGAACTGATCGGAAAAGATGTGCCTCAGTAACTCTGACTGGTACAGGTCAGTATTGTTTGAGACATTACTTATTTGCTGAGAATCTCCTTCAGAACTGCAGACCATGCCACTTTTTCTATTTATTATAAGCCTGTTATAACAGAAAGCACACCATGCAGAATCTTTGCTTACCACAGCAATGGCCCTGGCCAGCTTAGCAGTTAGAATAAAGAATATTAATAAACTATTAGAACTCGCAACCAAATGGAATACAATTTTTATGGGAATTTTCTGTCACCAATTTCCTGTCATTTGTCTGCAAGCCATCCCGTTCTAAACCACTGGTTGAGTTACTGTAATGGCATGGAATGTTCACAGCCATTCCACCTACAGTATGAGAAGAAGCATCATTAATCTGACTGTTGATTAAACTAGCGGCTGCTAGTGGTAGGTGCTTTTTCTGTCCCTCTCTTCAGTTTGCCTTGGATTTTCTAGGCTTGAGCTCTGGAAATAACTCAGTTTTATTACTCAGAGTTTGAAACCTCCTTTTGTGTCACCTGAGGCAGGAAAGTCCCTGCCAGCATGCTAAACCAGTCCTGGGAAGCTGACTGGAATCTTTCAAGCCCACAGCAAAATTCGTTAATTTCACCCCAGGAATCATTTCCCAAGTCTTTAGGAATAATATTAAATAAAACATTTTAAAATAAATTGTAAAGGGTTAGGAAATCTGCGGCCCGCAAGATGTTGTAGGACTCCCATTGGTCCCAGCCAGCATAGATAATGGTGAGGAATGATGGCAGTCATAGTGAGTGCTGCAATGTCTGGAGGGCCTCAGGTTCCCCATCTATGATATAGACATTCATGGTTATATAGACATTCTTTTGCAAAACTAATGCAGCGTTCCATCTTGTTTTAATTAGAAATACAGGAAAGGAGAAGTACCACTGCCTCACTGTTACAAAAGCAAGAGATGAAATCAGGTATTTTACATCACTGCAGCTGTGTCAATCAGAATTCTATCTCTAACAATAGCATATGTCTATCAAAAGTGTGTGTGTGCGTGTGCGTACATGTACACACACACACACACACCATATTTTGGGACTTGCTCTGAATTTGCAATCTTTTTGGTTCTCTATAAAAAGTGAAAATTAAAAAAAAAAAATTACCTATGAACCTGCTGTTTGTTCTAAAAGACATAACACTCTTTGATGATGAAGGGATCATATTGCATTCATTGACAGTGGCACAATTAGCTAGTAGCCAGAGATGGGGAAAGATCAGTTCCCCATCCACTGGTGAGCAACGGATGAGAGGGTGGAGCACAGCTCATATTGCTGAATTTGCCAAAATAGTGAAAGTAAGAGAGGGAAGACGGCAAAATGATCTGTATAAAACAGAAAAGGAAATCCTTAATATATTACTGGATGATAAGCTAAAGGACATTGTACAGTACAACGATGCTCACTACAGAGTGCAATTTGATCAGTTCTGATTTTATAACAAGCACTTTCATTCAGTGCCAGACAGAAAGTATTTTCTTTGTTATGGAGTTATGGTTTTTCATTTAAACTTTTGTGTTTCTTTCGTATTTTAAAATGTAAAACTATTTTCTATGCATTTCCATGAAATACTGTAAGTGAACTGTCAATCTTTTCATAAAGCTTCTAAAACAAATATAATTTGAAAATTAGAACGAAAGAAGAAGAAAAAGAAGGTTCTGGATGCAAATCTCAAATAGCAGTCAATTATGCATCCCTGGAGCGGCTTACTCTAGAAAGAATCAATTAAGCTAATTTTTTTCCTTTTCCTTTCATCTTTTTCTCTTGTTTGTTTGTTTTTGTCCAACCCTATTTGAGAATATTTACTCTAAAATGCTATCCTTATCGGTTTCTATACATGTAAATAAATATATCCTATTGTTTATAATATATATAATGCAATTGTCTGTTTGTGAGTTACTATTTATTATCATATTATTTTTCAAGTATTGCTAATTCCTCTCTAATGTCTCAAAGTTGTTAATAATAATAATAATAATATAAGCCTGCTCTAGAATCAAAAAATTGTAGAGATGGAAGGGGCCAACCCTCTAGAATGCAAGAGTCTTTTGCTCAACATGGGGCTTGAACCCACAATTCTGAGATTAAGAGTCTTATGCTCTACAGACTGAGCTATCCCTTCATGAAATAATTGGTTTAAAGAAGAGTCCATAATGTTTTAGCCTACTGTTTCTCCCCCATTGGTTTTATTTACAAAAACTTGTTTAGTCTTCTCATAATGTTATTCAATTTCATTTTTTCAGAAGGTTCATGGAAGATTTATTTCACTGAATGTCATGAAAATTCATCAAAAGAATTTAAGACGTCTTGGGGAAACATTTCTAAACTTGTTTTGGTATTTTATGGATGCAATGGCAAATCTGAACCAATTTCCTTGGAGGATAAAGTAGGAGATCAAGCTGAGGACCAAGTAACATATGATGTAAAATAATGTATACTTGTTATACCTTTGCCAGTGTTTTTTGTAGACGAGCTTTTTATAGGCTTAATTTAGCAGCTGCATACTTCTGCATAGGTTAAGTTTCTAACAAACCAACTCTATTGCTGGGGTGAAGGACCTATTAAAATGGCCTGTCTGAGGAGTCCGGTGAATCCCAATAGTTTTATGGTAGCACTTGGGGATTTTCTTGGCAATATGGTAGGAATTATGTTTAAGCAAAGCCAGCTGTGCCCCCTGGTTTTCCTCAGAGCTTTGGGCAATGAAACTGGAAGGACATTGACTAGAGCAATACTGGTGGAAAACTTGTGATGAATCAAGCAGGCAACAGCCCAGATTGAACATACTCCATGGCAGTGTAGTTGCCAAACAAATTATTTTCCTCCAACACCATTGCATCTGTGCAGAGTTATCCAACATAATTGTTTCAGGTGATCAAAGGTTTCTTTGGGGGGTAATTCCCCAGAGAGAAATGATTTCACATCCCTTGTTGGCCTGCTTGCAAGACACTTTACAGATAAAAGCACTAATTTTCATTCTGACTTGAATGCATGTGCTGGTTCTTCTGTGACTTCATCATCAGCTCCCTCTTTTTCTCTGGATTCTTTTTGGCATGTGTTACATGAGGAAATCGATAGTTTCCTTGGAGATAGCCAACCCACTGGCTGTACTCTAGTCTGTTGCCCAGCCTGCCTAATAAAAGCAGTCAGAGAGGAACTGGCCAAGTGGGTTATTGTTGTGATTAATGCCTCTCTTCAGCATGGCATGAAACCATCGGGCCTCAAGGAGACAGTGGTTATACCACCCTCTCAAGAAAAGCCCTCTCAAGACCCGATGGTGTTTGGCCAACCCCAAATATTCCTTTTGTGAGCATAGTGTTGGAACTAGTGATAGTGTCTCTGCTCCAGGTTTTCCTAGATAGAAGTGATGTTCTAGACCCATTGCAGCCTGGCTTCTGCCCTGGTTGTGGGACTGAAATGGCTTTGGTCATCTTGGTAGGTGACCTCAGCCAAAAATTAGACAGGAGAAATATATCCCTGTTGGTGTCACCAGATCCAAAGCCATCCTTTCCCCCTGACGTACCCCTGGGACGGGAAAGGAAAGTACACCAGTCCTAGAGCTGCCATACTTATTTTTTCTCCAGTTGCCCTTCCCCCCAGCATCCACTGTAGCAGCAGGAGACTGGCAGGGTTGTATGGTAGAAGAATTGCCAGCTCTTCCACCGTTAACTTCCATCCCCACCACCAAAGGATTGCTCTGCTTGTTAGTGATACTATAGTCCTATTGAAATCAATGTGATTTAAGATATCCCATTGATTTCAGTGGGGCTAAGGCATGACTGCATCTGTATCTAGCCCAATGTGTGTCCTCATCACCATAGTGAGGGTATACTTTGCAAAGCCAGTAAGTAAATTTAGCTGTTTAGTGGGAAGAAGGAAGACTGGGCTCTCAGAGGAAGAATCTCAAAACAATCTATATTGGCTGTTATGTACTGAGTTGAATAGGATCCAAACTGTAGCAGTCTGATTGGTCCTAGAACAATAGGATCCAAAAGGCAGCAGTCTGATTGGTCCTAGAACAATAGGATTCAGAATGCAGCAGTCTGATTGGTCCTAGAACAATGCAGCAGTATGATTGGTTGGCAGGAACCACCCAATCCTGCTCCAGATAGAAGTGAATCCACAACCTGATTGGCTTACAGTAGAATTCCAGAATTAGCCAATCATGTGCAGCCCATTGTGTAAATAATGTATATAAAGCAGATACTGTGAGGGGACATTTATTCATTCCTCCTCACCACTATGAGCTGAATAAAGAGCATGAAATCACTTTGCGACTCTGAGTATATTTCACTGGCGACGAGGATGGGATCCCGCTGAGCTGACTGCCACACACAGCACCGCAGCACCGCCAACTGCCGCACCGCTGCCTCGCACCGTGTATCCAGGCTTCAGCTCCGGGGCACAAGGAACTCAGAATGGCAGCCAACAGCAGCTTCTCGCCATTCAACCCAGCATCTGGAGACTGGGAAGCGTACGCCTCCCGTTTCACCTTCCTCCTAGAAGCCAAAGGGGTCACCGACGAAGAAGACGCCAAGAAGAGGGCGATATTCTTCAGCGTCTGCGGAGAGGAGACGTTTGAAATCGCCCGGGCTCTCCTTGCGCCTGAAGACGTCGCTACTGTTCCATACAAAACAATAATGGAACAGCTGAAGGGGCACTTTTCGCCGCAGCCCTCAGTGGTGGCTCGTCGAAATGCCTTCTACGCAAAGCGGCAAGCCCCTGGGGAAACCATAACTGGGTTTGTGACCTCTCTCCGCCAAGCCGCCCGGTTCTGCAACTTCTCAGAGCTGGAGAACATGCTTCGTGACCGCCTCGTCGGTGGCCTGAAGGATGAGAAGCTGCAACGGCGCCTCTACGCTAAGAAGGACCTAACGTTCCAGGTCGCTCTGGAGGAGGCCCTGGCAACAGAAGCTGCCGAGAGGTCGACCCAAGAGGCACGGCCGAGCCTGCCATCCCAACCGAGGGTCCACCATGAAGACCTCACCGACGACTCAGGATCCGACAGGGAGGAGGTGCACCGAGTACAGCAGCGCACTCAAGCAGCGCACAGACCACAGCTGCCTCGACGAGAAGGAGGGAACTGCGCAAGCTGCGGGGAGAGTCACGAGAGGAGGACCTGCCGTTTCCGCAACGCAGAGTGCAGGCAGTGCAGAAAATCGGGACACATCGCCCGGGTGTGTCGGGCTCGGCCCACCCGACACCAGGCATCAGATGACCAATCCAAGAGCCCCAGGTCCCGGGGCCCAACGCACCAAGGCAACTCGACGGAGCTCACGGACTTCCAGGTATACCAGTTGCCCCACCCCAACGTAGAGAAAATTTATGTAGAGGTACAGATAGAGGGGGCCCCATGCCGCATGGAGCTTGACACGGGTTCAACTCTATCCATAATCTCGGCAAGGACCTTAAGGAAACTGTGTCCCACTGGGGGTCCCAAACTCAGGCCGGCCCCATTCACCCTCCGGGACTTCCAGAAACGTAAGGTCCCCACAATGGGGGTGGGGACCTTCAGGGTGCAATACCGAGGGCGGACGCGGCAACTGGACTTGCTTGTGGTCAAGGGCCCCTACATTAGCTTACTGGGATTGGCATGGTTTGGACCACTGGGGCTAGCTGTCACCGGGGTGAACCACACTAGCTTACAAGTGGACGTGGACGCCATATGCAAGGAATTTCCAGGGGTTTTCGATGGGAAATTGGGACAGTATACGGGCCCCCCCATTGCGCTACAGCTTGACCCCGCAGTACGACCGGTCAGGCTCAAGGCCCGCCGGGTCCCGTTCGCCTTGAAACCCCGTATAGACGAGGAATTGGACCGACTCGTAGAGCAAGGAGTGCTGGAGCCGGTGCCTAATGCTCCCTGGGAAACCCCAATCGTCACACCCGTCAAGCCTAATGGTTCGGTCCGCATCTGCGCAGACTACAAATGTACCATAAACAAGGCCCTCACGGCCCACGCATACCCAGTGCCAGTGGTCAGCCATGTCCTTGCCACCCTGGCTGGGTCGAAAATTTTTGGCAAGCTGGACTTGGCCCAAGCATATCAACAGCTGCCAGTAGATGAGGCCACAGCAGAGGCACAGACGATTGTGACGCACAGAGGAGCGTTCAGGGTAAAGCGGCTGCAATTCGGTGTCAGCGTGGCACCAGGCATATTCCAGAATATAATGGACTCTCTCCTTAAAGGGATTCCTGGCGTCACCCCCTTCTTCGATGATGTGTTGATTGCCGGCCCCACACCAGAGGAGTTTGAGGACCGCCTCCGCACCGTTCTGCACCGTTTCCAGACGGCGGGTCTCAAGGTGAAGCGGGAAAAATGTCTACTAGGAGTGCCTCAGGTGGACTTTCTGGGATTTATGGTGGACGCAGAAGGGGTCCACCCGACTGGGGACAAGGTACGGGCCATTTGTGATGCCCCAGCGCCCAAGAGCAAGACTGAACTTCAGGCCTTCTTGGGACTATTGAACTTTTACCATTCCTTCCTTCCCCACAAGGCGGCGGTAGCGGAGCCCCTACACAGACTCCTGGACAAGCGGGCCCCTTGGGTGTGGGGCCAGCGCCAGGAGGCCGCATTCCAGGCAGTCAAGGACTTGCTTGTCTCAAACTCGGTCTTGGCACACTTCGACGAGAGGCTGCCGGTGGTGCTAGCATGCGACGCCTCACCCTATGGCATTGGAGCTGTCCTGGGGCACCAACTCCCGGATGGAAGAGAGGTACCGGTGGCGTACTTTTCCCAGACACTCAACACAACCGAGCGGAACTACTCGCAAATCGACAAGGAGGGTCTGGCAATCGTAAAGGGAGTAAAAAAATTCCATGATTTCTTGTACGGGCGGCCCTTCACCGTGGTGACTGACCACAAGCCGTTGCTTGGCTTGTTTGCCCCCGAAAAGCAGACCCCCCAAGTGCTGTCTCCTCGCGTCCTCAGGTGGTCAATTTTCCTTGCCAGCTACCAGTATGCACTGATTCACCGACCTGGGAAGGCGATGGGCCATGCGGACGCCCTCAGCAGGCTACCACTACCGGAAACAGGCCCTGACCCAGCACCTGCACAAGAGGTTATGAGCCTGGAGCTGCTTCCCGACCGCCCCATTCAGGCACAAGAAGTTGCACACCATTCCAAGAAAGATAGGGTCATCTCCCGGGTCCTGGACTGGGTGTGGAGGGGATGGCCCAGCAGCAGCCCCGGGCCAGAATTCGCCGGCTACACAACCCGCAAACATGAACTGTCGGCCCACAAGGGGTGCCTGTTATGGGGAAGCAGAGTCGTTGTTCCCCAGCCCCTCTGCAAAAGGGTCCTCACAGCCCTACACGAGACACATCCAGGGGTAGTAAGAATGAAGGCCCTTGCCAGGAGTTATGTGTGGTGGCCGGGGATCGATGGAGAGATAGAGGCCTGGGTCAAACACTGCCAGGCCTGCCAAGAATCCCGCCCAGATCCCCCAAGGGCCCCAGTCCAGTCCTGGGAGTCCGCCCGAGCACCATGGTCACGCCTGCATGTGGATTTCGCTGGCCCCTTTCAAGGGAAAACATTCTTCATAGTGGTGGACTCCTACACCAAATGGCTGGAAGTCGCACTGGTACCGTCCACTTCCACGTCCGCAGCCATCCGGGTACTACGCAGGCTGTTTGCAACCCACGGGCTCCCTGACACTCTCGTCTCAGACAACGGGACTGCATTTACGTCAGGAGAATTCCAAACCTTCACAGCGCAGAACGCCATCCGCCACATCCGTTCGGCGCCGTTCCACCCTGCCACCAATGGCCAAGCAGAACGCATGGTGCGGACCACCAAGGACACCCTTCGCCGCATGACGCAAGGGGACTGGGAGTACCGCCTTGCCACATTCCTTCTAGCACAGCACAGCACCCCCAGCTCAACGACTGGCCGGAGCCCCGCTGAACTACTAATGGGTCGGCGCCTTGCAATCAGATTGGACCGCCTTCACCCCGATAGAGCTCAGGATGAGGTAGTGGTGGGGGAAGGCAGGAACCCCCGGACCTTCGAGGCCCAGGACCCAGTGTACGCAAAGAATTTTGGGGCAGGCCCAGCATGGGTACCCGCCACAATCACCAGGGTCACTGGCCCCGTGTCGTACGAGGTGCTAACGGATGGGGGGCAATGCTGGCGCCGCCACTGCGACCAGATACGGCGACGATTCCCGGGAGAAAACCAGGAGGAGGACAGGTCAGAGGAGTCCCAAGGGAACAGCGGGGCAGTGAGGCCCATAGAGCAGGAGGGGCCAGCAGGAGAGGCAGAATCAGTAAATACAGAGAGGACCCGTGAGGCCGAAAGGACACCGGAACCAGAACCACGACTGAGCGAGCCGGTTGCACCAGACCAAACAGCCGCATCACAGCCAGCATCCTTGGAACACGAGCCAGAACCCGGAGCCCGGACCAGGGAACACCCCAGGCCACAACGCACACGTAGGCCGCCGGCATACCTTGAGGACTATGAATGCGACCTCCCGGGCAGGACTGGAACTTAGAGGGGAGGGGTGTTATGTACTGAGTTGAATAGGATCCAAACTGTAGCAGTCTGATTGGTCCTAGAACAATAGGATCCAAAAGGCAGCAGTCTGATTGGTCCTAGAACAATAGGATTCAGAATGCAGCAGTCTGATTGGTCCTAGAACAATGCAGCAGTATGATTGGTTGGCAGGAACCACCCAATCCTGCTCCAGATAGAAGTGAATCCACAACCTGATTGGCTTACAGTAGAATTCCAGAATTAGCCAATCATGTGCAGCCCATTGTGTAAATAATGTATATAAAGCAGATACTGTGAGGGGACATTTATTCATTCCTCCTCACCACTATGAGCTGAATAAAGAGCATGAAATCACTTTGCGACTCTGAGTATATTTCATTGGCCATTTGTGCTCCTTCTGAGGTCTGCAGGGATGTACAATGCTTAAGAAAATAACATATCAAAATGTCCTTTAAAGCCAACAGAATCACTCAAAAGATCAACTTGCCGTGTTGTTTATTTCTAGGTGTATTTCCCAGCTGATTTGGGAATGCTCTATAAAGTGACGTTTGGGCTTCATCACTTGGGAGAAAGCATATCCCAGTTGTTTCATCATTGTAAAATGCAGAACACAGGAACCCTGGACACCTTTAGTCTCTCTATAAATAAAACACTTCCTCTTCTTAATGGAGACCAATGGATTGAATTCCCTGTAGAGTGGCCATTAAGGGAAGCACTTTCCGGTAGGTATATATTGGCATCAGGCATAGAAGACCTCTGTTATTACAGTTCAAACCAAGATAAGTTGCTGTAATAAAATAATATGGTTTAAGCACACATTTAAAATACTTTAAGAAAATACGTTAGAGCAACACATAATAAGTTAGAGCAACACAAGTTATCCCTCCACTTGTGGTGGTGGGGAAGGTCGTCTGTGCACATGAAACAGACTGAGACTGTGGGTATATTAGGCCCTAATATGGACACACAGTCTCAGTCTGTCTCTCATGTGTGAACACCCCCCAAACACAAAAAATGGAGAATTTGTCTAATAAATAGAGTTGCAAGCTTTGATTGGTTTAATTGTAGGTTAAATGTTAAAGGAACATTATCATTTATTGGGCTGAGAATTAAGAGTAGGTTTCTTTTCTGTAGTTATGCTGATTCTGACGTATTAAAGTAAAAAAAGATAGCATTGTCTTCTAACTAGGGGAATAGCTTTCCCTTCACCTCTACGTTCAGCAAGGCTAGAGAATGGCTTCAGGTTTTCACCTTTCTTTTTCTCACTCCCAAACTCCAGCTATGCATAGAAGCTTATACCATTAGAGATGCTGTCCTAATATCCAGGATCTGGGGGAGACCCTGTATTCAGGATGGTCACAGTGTTAGGCACAGAATTTCCAGGTGGAAGCATTGGTTTCTACATGGAGTGAATGTGAGGAAATAAAGGAAAAATGCTTGAAACTCACTCCTAGGCCGTGTACACATTCTGGCTCCAAGGCACTCCCACCACTGGTGTCTGAAGTTGTGGATACCTGATGTCCACAATCCATATCAATCCTGCACTTTCTTGAGAAATACTGCTGTTTGAAAGAAGTGCCATGGTCAGATCACTTCCTGGTGCAACTGGACTTCTCCACGACCCTTCCCCTCTGCAGGGAGGTGGGACCAATTCGGATGGTCTGCCCTGCCCCTTAATGGATCCAAATGGTTTCCAGAGAGTGGTAGGGGGTGTTTTATCCCGTGTTGATGGCCTTTCAGCTGATTCCCTTTTGACCCATTGGAATACAGAGTTAACCAGGGCTATTGAAACAATCGCTGAGACGGCTAGAATGCCAGTGGCAGAAAACTCACTCTGAATCGGACCGGACACGGGTTAGAGCTCAACGTCGAGCCTACCAAGTGGCGATGGCGACGGCAAAGAGGACCACCTTCGCCACCTCAATTGCATCTGCAGAAAACAGCAGCAGGAGACTCTTTCAGGTGGTTCGCAATCTATCGGAACCACCTTTGTCATTGGGGCCGGGTAGGGACTCCAAGATCTCCTGCAATGCTTTTACAAAGCTTTTTGCAGATAAAGTCGCTCAGATTTAGAAGGAGGTAGACTCCACCGTGGGAGCAGGGCCGGGGCAGGAGAGTGCTAGAGTCCTGTCTAGTCATGTTATATGGGATCAATTTCAATCTGTTACCTTATAGGATGTGGACAGGCTGCTTGGACAAGTGAAACCGACCACCTTTCTTCTTGATCCTTGTCCATCCTGGCTAATAAAAGCAAGCTGGGAAGGGCTGGGCGATGGGTTCTGTGGGATGGTGAATGCTTTCCTCTGTGAGGGAGCCTTCCCAGGCCCACTGAGAGAGGCAGTCATTAAACCACTTATTAAAAAAACATCTTTAGACCCAGCCAATATGGCCAACTATCAGCCAGCCTCAAATCTTCCATTCTTGGGCAAGGTGATTGAGCGTGTGGTTGCTGAACAACTCCAAGCACGCCTGGAGGATGTGGACCATTTGGATCCCTTCCAGTAGGGATTCAGGCCTCACCACGGGACTGAAACTGCCTTGGTTGCACTGGTCGATGATCTCTGGCATGCTAGGGACAAAGGTGAGAGCTGTTTCCTAGTTCTGCTGGATCTCTCAGCGGCTTTTGACCATCAACCATAACATCCTTCTGGACCGTCTTGAGGGGCTGGTTGCTGGGGGCACTGTTATACAGTGGTTCCACTCTTTTATCCTGGGTCATGTCCAGAAAGTGGTGTTGGGGGATGAGTGTTCAGACCCCTGGGCTCTCACTTGTGGGGTGCCTCAGGGTTCCGTCCTCTCCCCCATGCTTTTTAACTACATGCAGCTGCTGGGAGAGATCATCAGAGGTTTGGGTTGGGTGTTCATCAATATGCGGATGATACCCAGCTCTACCTCTCTTTTAAATCAGAACCAGTGAAGGTGGTGAAGGTCCTGTGTGAGTGTCTGGAGGCAGTTGGAGGATGGATGGCAACTAACGGATTGAGGTTGAATCCTGACAAGACAGGGGACAGGGGGCGGGCTGGTGTAGAGGACTTCCTGATCCTGAATGGGGTAACTGTGCCCCTGAAGGACCAGGTGCGCAGCCTGGGAGTCATTTTGGACTCACAGCTGTCCATGGAGGCGCAGGTTAATTCTGTGTCCAGGGCAGCTGTTTACCAGCTCCATCTGGTACGTAGGCTGAGACCCTACCTGCCCACAGACTGTCTTGCCAGAGTGGTGCATGCTCTAGTTATCTCCTGCTTGGACTACTGCAATGCACTCTACGTGGGGCTACTGAATCCAATAATACCATTAAATTCCACTGTTAAATGAGATCCATTAGCAGCTATACAGATTTGGATGAGATAAGTATGCAGTGAACTAAACTAGGGGCATATATGAATTCTGAATCACACTTTGGAAATTTGACCCATAACACCTGAAGGGAGGGAGAATCTGTTTTCCTCATCTATAGATATAACTCATCTATGGTGAACGTATGAACCAGAAGAGTATTTCAAAGTGAGAGGGGACGCAGGAGAGATTTTATACATAAGGGTATAATACATATTGCTACAATAACTATTTTACCTATGGAAATTTTACCTAAGTTCAGAGGTTTCACTCACGTACACCATCAAGCAAATATAATTAACCAAAATACTCAACTGGATACACACATCTCTTTCTGGAAAATCAAATCAATGTTAAATATGTTTTTTCTGAATAGATATTATCTGTAATGCTAAATGTATATATTTAAAATCCTGATTTGAATGCACCTTGGAAACACAGTTTACATCCTGAATATTAATAGCTGGGTGCCCAAGCTAGTTCAGTCAGAGTACTTGGTTTAAGGTAATTCACTTTCTCTGAAGTCAGAGGGACCTAAGCAGCTTAAAATCTTTGTAGTGATTGGCTTGCGAATTTGACAACCCAGTACTCTTGCAGTTGTAGCTCTTATCCCTGCAATATATCTGAGTTCCTAACTCTGTAAGCCAATCAACCATCTGCTGTTTCATTTTTTTCATCCAGATCTGGGCAAAGGACTGTATTCTCAAGAAGCCACTTAGTTTATTATTACAAACACCCAGGGGCCAGAGTGCATAAAGTAGTGCAGATAGATTGGCCTGAAGATCAGTTCCTTGGTGGTGTCATGAGCAGTAGTTGTGTGGCTGTTTTCGCATGTCGTCAAATCCATATTTTGTTCCACAGCACCCTCAGATTGTCTTGCTTTTGTAGAGACTCCAAAAGTGTAGTGGCAATAATGCCATGAAAATTCATGGTGATAAATCTGAATCTCGGAATGTTATAAAGCAGTTGCATGAGCTCTTCATCACATTTAGACATTCATTAAACCCACATCTTCCACAATCATTAGCTAGCATGGTGCAGTTGGTTGAGCTTCAGTTGCCCAAAATAGTAGTATTAATTACCTACCCCAGTGAATTTCTACAAAAATTAATAAGATAAGGAAGACAGAGCATTTTGTACATTAAGGCCATGAACTAGACTGCATTCACATGGCAGTTTATTCCTTTTAAACAACTTTTCCCTGTCAAATTCTGTGTTATATCTGAGCTTTCATATGATGCAAAGGCCACTTCTGGAACTATAGTGGAATATAGTACAAGTTTAGCACTCATTTCCATATTATTTGCAAACAGATTTTTTTCTTGAAGCAAACAGCACAGAAATGAGCACTAAACTATTTACAGAATGTAAATAGAATTAGGCATTTGGGGATAGGGGCTCTTCAGCAGGATGTGTCTTCTGTATTATTCCTCAGTGAATTGCTAAGAAGTGGGAGTTGAAAAGGCCTTTGCTCCTGATCACATAGGGGTGAAGCTCAGCTAAAGGCTCATCCATACTTCCACTTGTCCCATGCTTTCTAGCGATGGGTCCAAGCAGTTTTACCTTTGCCCTACCATTTCCCCTGGGAAAACCTGCTCTTTAACACTAAACTGGAGCAGATGGCAATCTGCAGAAACCTCCATTGCCATTTGTTCCGATTCAGTGCTAAACCTTGGGTTTCCCCAGGGGAAAGTGATGGGGCAAATGAAAGTGTATATGAATGAGCCCTATGTTTTACTCAGAGTAGTCCCACTGAAGTTAGTGAACTTGACTCAGTTGGGCCATTAATTTCAGTTTGTCTACTCTGAGTAAAACCTAGTTGAATACCCCCATTAAACACCTCTCTAAGGATAATTTCACACATACACAATGTCAAGACTAGTATGTGGCAAATGGAAGGAAGCAAATTTATAAAGTAATGAATTACAAAATAGTTACACAAGGTGTTCTCTTGGATTTGGCTTTGCTTTCTATTTTACAGTTGTTACATATGATGTAAAAGTATTCTTCAATGATGCCTCAAGCAAAATCAGCTCGATACATGTGTCTCTGTGTATATACGGAACCAATGGCGACACTGAAAACAGGAAGCTTTCGTTGCCATCTCAGCTAGGAAAAGACAGGGAGGTAATTCACTTCTTCACAGATGTTTGGAATGGTCATTTACATTTGTGCCTGAAACCTATTACAGAAGTGTGTGTGTGTGTGTGTGTGAGAGAGAGAGAGAGAGAGAATAAGCTAAATATTGCTGGATTTTTTTAGTCATTTACAGGTCAGATAGATGCTGTGGATTTGGGGGAGCTACACAAAGTTACACTACTCATTGGAAGCAAATCATGTAAGTTTCTTTTATTATGAAGATACTGCTGAAATAGCTTCTTAATATTTGTATTTACATTAGACATTAATATTAATAGCAGTAGCTGCACATGTAGCAAGGCAAAGCTGCCTTTCCAACACCAGCAGGGGGCTTATTGGTTTGTTTCTGTTCTTGTTTTTATTCCGTATTTTGTGTTTTTTTATCTTGTATTTTTATGTTGTGAACCTCAGAGAGTTCTACAGATGAAGGGCAGTATGCAAATTTAAATAAATAAATAAATAAATAAATAAATAAATAAACAAACAAACGATCAGGTCTAGGGTAGGGATGCAGCTAGAACTCTGGGTGCTTTATTCATTAAGAAGCATCCTTTGCTTTGGGGGTGACTATTATTAGAAGGAAATCTATCAAAGTCCTATCAGTTTCTGAATTAGGCACCTTTGGAATTCAAGATCTTCTCAAACTGCTCAGTGAACACCCATTTGCAAAAGGGGAGAATGACCAGATCATTATACTGTAAACAAGACTTTTCCTCTGTTTTTCTTGGTGAATAAAATCATATCAAGACTTCATTGTGCTGAACTGGCATGAAGATCATAACCACAAGCTTAAAACACTAAATTTGAAGTCATAGCTACTTGGGAGTAAATCGCATTGAACTCTTATTTTTGAGTAGGCTTCCATAGGTTTGTGGTGTAAAGCATTAAAGAAGCAGAAGTTAAAACAATACAGAGCGCTGCATATATTAATGAAAAGCAGCTTGAAATAAAACAATTGTTTACTTATTCCTCAAGCATGTGGTTGCTGGGCCTGGCTACAACTCCTGGTAGAGAGGTAGAGCCAGGGTGCCTCTCTGTGATGACCAACTTGCTTCTTTCAATCCTTACATTGCACAAGTGCGGAGAGACTGAACAAAAAGAATGCATTTCAACTCAACTGGTCCTCTTAAAATCAGTATGATAAAATAGTCTCAAAGTTATCATCCTAATAGGACTTGATCATGTAGGAGTGTCTGGGTCTTGGATATTTGTCCCTCAGTTTGCCCTGCTATGCCCTGCTGTATGGGGATCATGATGCAGAAGTAGGTGACTTTAACCCTTTGGCCCTTCCATGGTCTCAAACAGAATTGTCCCCACACACTTACACATGGGCTTGCTGTTCACAATTGAATAAAAGCTCCCATTGCGGCCCAAAAGTACATCTTTTCAGTGCAAGGCTGAGATGTAATAGGGTGGAGAGACCATTTATTGATATCTAATATTATATTAGATAGTAGTAGATTCAAATTAATATCTGATGTGAAGCAAATTGTTTTCATTGCTTGTTGCTTCTGCTGTAGCTTGCAAACTGGATATTAAAGCACTCCACCTGAAGGAAGCCCCAAAGAACGAACCTGTATACATATTTGAAGTGAATGAGTGAGTTTTTATATATATATAAATCACACTAAATGTTTGTTGGCTTGCCTAGCATGTTAGTCAATAGCATGTGACAGAATATTTATTAAATATCCCTGTTAATACAAGTCTGTAGAAATTAACTATATTTCTTTCTCTTTCTTTCCTTATTAAGTTCCATATTGAATTTTAACCATCACTATGTGGCTTGATCTCAATCTTTTTCCTTTTCCTTTTAGAATATTCCTTTTGGATGCTAATGAACCTGAAATAAGGAAAGAAATCCCTCTCTCTTTTATTACCAAAGAAGGCAGTAGCTCAGAAAATCTGATAGAGCATATTATTAAAGTGTACACCGGTGACAAAAGGGGAGCAGGAACTGACGCAAATGTGCATATAATTTTGTTTGGAGACAAGGACACTTCTCAGTTAATTCAACTCAAGGAGTCTCTAGATCATCGAGATCCATTTGAAAGAGCAAAGGTAAATAGTTCAGTGTCTATGTTTTCCACTCTTGATATCTCAGGGGCACTTCATACATTACACCTTTAGGTGTACACGTGCTACATTTAGACAGCAGTCTTAAGTCCACCACTTACCTGGCTTACATCTGACTAAACACAATTAAGACTGTGATGCAAATGAGACAAACACGTGTTTGGATTCTACAGGTTGCCCCTCAGTCACGATTAGCTGCAGATTCCTATTGGATTGGGGCAATCCTGAGTTTGTTGCCACGTGTTCCTTTAAATGATCAAAACCCTGATGTGCTCCTAAGTTACAAACCTGTAAAATACTGGCCAGACTGTGACTTGATTCCACCTCATCTTGCCTACAAATGAAAGCAAGTGCTGAAGCCTTAGGTTATAAAAGGGAAAGGATTCCACTTTCCATTTAGCCTTGTTTTAGTTATCTGTCTGAAACCATCTTCACTGCTTTAGGGCATCTTCTACCTATAGATGAAAGATGCAGTTGTGGGAGGTTGTGGTGCTTCTTGGAAATGTACTATCCATGCACATAAAGTGCTGCTGCTGCTGCCAAGAATACTGGAAGTGAAACTATATTCTGAACCAAATTGTATACCACTTGAGAGATTTGGCTGTAACTAGAGTCAAATCGCTTATCTTTATGTTTCCAAAGGTAGGTTTGGGTACCATAAACAAAAGATAAATTAAAAAAATGAAAACAAAAGGTACTGTTTCTTCACCTGACTGGCAATTCATAATGCACTTACCAGAGAGAAAACATCTCTTGGGTTCTGAAACCAATAAAATGGCAAGAAACCTTCAAAACCTAATGTGGAAAGTACATGTTTTATGTTTTCAGGGAAGAGCTGAAAATTAGCAGCATACAACTGTACCAGAAAAGGAACAGTAACAATAATGCACTCCTCCAGCCATCCACTACCCCCTGCACACAGATAAATTTAAACCAGTCCCAGATAAGCATACTGTTTTCCAGACATAGACTTGTCACATTTTGAAAGCTGCTTCTCTTATTTTGAAGACTGACACATTCAGAATCAAAACAAAGGATGTTGGAAGGCTGCAGAAAATTGAAATTGGACATGATGGCAAAGGATTTGGTAAGTATACCTGTAGGTTTATTGCATATCCTTGTTGTCATTTATCTGCATATTAATCCACACCTTCAATTTTGAAATGCCTCAAATCTCCCTCAGGCGCTTGATGGTGCAGTTGGAGTATTGGACTAGGGCTAGGCCCTGAGGGATCCAGGTTCAAGTCTCTATTCCACCATGAAGCTGACTGGGCAACTTTGGTTGGTCACCTTCACTTAATCTAATCTGCCTCATAGGGTTGTTCTGAATGTGGAATGGGGGAGAGAGCAATATATGCCACCATAAGCTAATTTTAGGAAGGGTGGGATATAAACATAATAAAAAGAATTATAACATTGCCAGAACCAATGCCACATATTATAGAGCCCTCAGAATAACATGTGGCTTGACTCTCAGATATTATGTAGGGAAACCATTTGGGGTTTTTTAATACACTTATTTTGATTTACACAAGTCTACATGACACCTATCAGGAAGAAATGTATTTTTTGCTTATTAAGACTATTTTGCTTCCTTAAGAAAGTAAATTCTCTTTACTTGTATGCCTCAAGAATTCAGTATTGTTTTCTCAGAAATTTCTCAAAATCCATTTAATTGCATGCTACCATGTTATTAGATAACATTTTAAATTAGAGGGGGAAAGTTGAATCTGATTTCCACTATTTCTCCCCATATTGCTTCATTCTTTGCTTCATTTACTAACTTCTCAAACCAGTTTTTGGAAGAAAAAAGATAAAAAGATTTAATCACGATGTTTTCCCCATAACTGTCAGAGAATGTTCAAAGCAAACTTCAGGACACAATCAATTTTGACATGTACCAGTACATTTCAAGAACCACTACTTTTCTTCAATAAATGACCCAGCTTCACCCAGATTTCCATCATTTATGAGTAAATGTCAGTATTTACCAGGCTGGAGTGAGGAATGTCCAGAACTGTGAGGGAATAAATTGCTTTTCGGACATTTTATGTTATGATTTATCTGAAGCTATTGCAGATATATTAACTGACTTATTTTATTCCAAGAAATCAGTGCCAATAAACAATCATTGCAGTCAGAAGATATTTTTTCTCTCCCTATATAAACTTCTGCTGTGCAGATGTCATTTGAAATGGCAGGGCACTTATTTCTGGTTACATGTCACCTGCTCTATGGCATATAATGTAGTGAGACCCGTTTTCACATTTAACTTGAAAATATGTTTTACAGCTTGATTTGAGCTGCAGGTGGCACATCACTCTATCTACAGATGAGTAGTTAGCCTGTTATTTCAAGTGCCAGGCTACTTCATTGATCCAGAATCACATTTGTTCACAAGAAAGTACCTCAGACTTCAATTTTATGCAACAAGCTGGTATCTCTGTCTGCAAGTAGATCAGTAAAGTACCCCAGCCTGCCATTCTCACACCCACTCACCCCATTGTGTCTGTCCCCTAGTGACCAGTATATTTTACAGGTAAATGCTTGTCATTGATAAAATTGGATATTTTAAAAGAGAGCTGGTCAACAATGTTTGGGCCACAGGGCTTAAAATAAAAAATTACCAGACCGATATGGTCAATGACATATTTTTCCAAGTTTACAATTAAACTGTTTATTATCCTTATTTATAAAGTCAGGAGTAGGCCTTGTGATTTACCGGTAAATATCATAATGTTCTGGAAGCACTGGCCACTGTAACCAAATACCTTAAGAATTAATGGTAAATGTTAACATTTGCTGAGTTTTTGACAATCACTGTCAAAATAGCCAATAAATTTTCTCATTTAGAAAATTTTCTCCAATTTTCATGTGTCGCCATGACTTAAAAATAAATTTAGAATTATTTTCTTTGGGTTTATCTGTACTCAGAGGTGAACATACTTTATTACTGTCCTTTCTTTACAGCAAGTGGCTGGTTTCTGGAAAAAGTAGAAATCACAGAAGTATCTACGAATGAATTATACTCCTTCAATTGCAACCGGTTTGTTTCCCAGTTATTAAACTTGATCACAACACAATCATAACCATGTCTACTCAGAAGCAAGTGCTGTTGAATTCAGTGGGGTTTACTCCCAGGCATGTGGGATCAAGATTGTAACATGAATGCTACAGATGGTTACAACTTTCAAAAATAATAGTATCAGTAAAGTGATACTATTCAAACTAGAGAAAATATGCAACTTTCAGATCTCCCACATTAAAATTCAGGGAAGACAATGTAGTTCTGTTGATGGCAGTCCTCTTTCCATTTCTAAAAACAAGCAGACAAAAGGAAATGGGAAGAATCAGTACGCCCATTCTTCAGTCTACAAATAATTAAGAATTTGCTTCATTGGCCCTCAGTACTTCCCTTCAATTCCAATAAAAATTCTGTTTCACATACAGAAAAGAGGCAAGTCAGTAATCCACAGCCTGGTTACTTAAACACATGAGAAAAGTGGAGTGGGAAATTTTCTTTTCTTTTATGTATAAACCCACAAGACAGAATCATAAAACTTAAGTATTTAACAATGCTGCTTCCATGCTCTTAGCCAGTACATGTAGGGTTGCCTTGTGGTGATTTGGCAAAACACACACACCATCTAAAGCAGGGGTCAGCAAACTTTTTCAGCAGGGGGCCGGTCCACTGTCCCTCAGACCTTGTGTGGGGCCGGACTATATTTTTTTTGGGGGGGGGGGGGAAAGAACAAATTCCTATGCCCCACAAATAACCCAGAGATGCATTTTAAATAAAAGCACGCATTCTACTCATGTAAAAACACCAGGCAGGCTCCACAAATAACCCAGAGATGCATTTTGAATAAAAGGACATATTCTACTCGTGTAAAAACACGTTGATTCCCAGACCGTCCGTAGGCTGGATTTAGAAGGCAATTGGGCCAGATCCGGCCCCCGAGCCTTAGTTTGCCCATGATCTAAAGCAACTGCCTTCAGCTCCCATGGGAGACCCCCATGCCATGGACAATTGCAGGCTTTAAGTCCATGTAAAAGGTTTTACATACATAAATGTTAGAAGCAACATACAGCATAAAGCAGTGGCAGAAGAGTGTTAATTTTGCATAGGCACCCTATATGTCAACAACCCAAGGCAAGCTTGATTCCTGATGTGCCAAATTTACTCAACCCAGTAAATAAAGGATATTTTATGTTTATTGGTTTATTTTGAAAGGTTTTGTGCTTGTTTGTAACTTGGCCTTCCCAGTTCTTCTTGAAGTGAGTTTAGGGATCATCCCTGGTCAATGGATCCATATCTCTACCTACTCCAACCTTCTCCCCCTATTTATTTTCAAATGGGCATTCCCAAATGTGGGTTTTAAGTGATGGATAACTAGTCCACTGTCAGTACAACATGCTACCCAGGTTCCTTAAGATTAGAAACAATTCAGTACTCATGTCCTTACAGAGTATTTTTATGTGTGAACCATCTCTTCCAACAGCAATGCATATTTTCTTCACCAGGTGGCTGGCTAAAGATGAAAATGATGGATGTACCGTAGTGCAGCTTTCCATGTAATTATGCACTCCGAGAATCCTATTTGAACATGCTTTCCCTCAATATCAAGCTGATTGGGTTTATTTGTATTTTCTAATTGTGAAAGAACTATAATTATCACGAAGAAATATCAAAACAATACATCATATTTGAATACTCGAGTGAGAATGTTACCAGGAATTCTGAACACCTGTACCCAAACATGAATAAAGCAGAGATACACTGCTGCAACTTGGTTTTGTAAGTTTGTTTTCCATCATTTCACAATATTTGGGATTTGTTGTCAAAGGACGTGGGTGGTGCTGTGGTCTAAACCACAAAGCCTAGGGCTTGCTGATCAGAAAGTTGGCTGTTCAAATCCCCGTGATGGGGTGAGCTCCCTTTGCTCGGTCCCAGCTCCTGCCAACCTAGCAGTTCGAAAGCACATCAAAGTGCAAGTAGATAAATAGGTACCATTCTGGCAGGAAGGTAAACGGCACTGCTCTGGTTCACCAGAGGCGGCTTAGTCATGCTGGCCACATGACCCGGAACCTGTCTGCGGACAAACGCCGGCTCCCTCAGCCTATAGAGCGAGATGAGCGTGCAACCCCAGAGTCATCCGCGACTGGACCTAGTGGTCAGGGTACCTTTACCTAAAAAAAAAAAGAAAATATAGTTTATGTAGTGAGGAATATATATATATTCCAAGGTAGATATTTTTAAATAAATGAAAAACACAAGTACTTTCCCAGAACTTGTTTTGCCCAGTCATTCTACTGGACCAAATGTCACCTTGATAGCTATGGAAATTTCCCTGTGGTCACATGCCTTCTGCTGCTATTGGTGTGGTCTTGTAAAAAAATGCTTTCTAGTTCAAATCCCAACAAGAAATTGTGCAGATCACTGTTTTCTAGATCTGAGAGGGAGAGCAGTTAGAAGGCTGGCTTCTGTCTTTATGATTGTATGATATCGCCTGCTTTTAACTACAGTGAAGAAACTGGAGAAGTGGATACAGTGATACCTTGGGTTAAGAACTTAATTTGTTCTGGAGGTCTGTTCTTAACCTGAAACTGTTCTTAACCTGAGGTACAACTTTAACTAATGGGGCCTCCCATTGCCACCACTGCGCGATTTCTGTTCTCATCCGGAAGCAAAGTTCTTAATCTGAGGTACTATTTCTGGGTTAGCGGAGTCTGTAACCTGAAGCGTCTGTAACCCGAGGTACCACTGTAATACATAACAATATGTACTAGAAATTCTGCTTTTATATCTTAAGAGCATAAGAAGAGCCTGTTGAATCAGACCATTGGCTATCTAGCCCATATCCTCCTCTTAGAGTGGCCAACCAGATGACTTCGGAAGGCCTGCAAGGAGGACATGAGCACAAAAGCACCCTAACCACCTGTGATTCCTGGCAACTGGCCTTCAGAGGCGTACTGCCTGTGACAGTGGAGGCAGTACATAGGCATCATTGCGAGAAGTGGCTGATATCCCTCTCTTCCATGAATTTGTCTATTCCTGTTTTAAATTCTTGTAAGTTGGGGCCCATCTCTGCCCTTGTCCTTGCAGAGTTTCTAAAAATGAATGGTTCATGTCAGGGAACTGCCATCAGTGCCGGAGGGAGAGAGCAAAAGCCAGATGGATTATAGAGAGCCTCCAGGGATCGGGAGAAGCAGCTCATCTTCTGGGGAAGAGAATAAACGCAGCTCCAGTGGAGAGGAGGTGCAGGAGTCGGAAGTGGCGAGACGGTCCCAGGACTCCTTGCCTGGGAGAAGCGAGGAGGGAAGGGGTCCTCCGCTGCCCACACCCTCTTTGCGCAGAAGGCATTCGCGCAGAGAGGGGAGGCGCAGACTGGGCGTAAAGGAGCTTCTTTGCTGGGGGAAATTTAAGAAACGCCCACTCACGGATTCTGCCAGCGATTGAGTCAGCCACGGGTGAGTGGCGCTCCGGACAGATAAAGTTTACTCTGGCAGCCAAGCCAGGTATTCGCAGCCAGCCAGGGATATATTTGCCTGCTTGCTCACGAGCAACCCCTTGGAAACATAACAGTTCAGAATGTGCTACAGGGAAACATTGAAATGTCATATTTTAAATATTTCCATGTGCCTCATATAAGACCCAGATTTTTGATAACTTTTATTGTAAAGGTTCAGTAAATGAAAGAGACAGTAATAGGTAAGGTGGTACTTGGTTAGAAATTAAAATAAAGACTATTAACCTACTTGCAGATGACTTGCTTTAGTTTTAATTTGTCTCATAGATTATTAGCTGTAAGACCTACAGTATAATGTCTTCTGATTGACTGAGGGAACAGGGTTAATTTAGTTCTCCAATGGTTCTCTTTGTGCTTACATTGCTAAGGTACGTGCTGAAATGAATTTAAAACTCTATCCCCAGAGTGCACAGATGAGTTTAGTCAGTATCAGTATTCATTACACAGAATCAGTTTGCTGTGATCTATTATGTGGTTTGTTTCATTTAGAGTGTCTTTCATTAATAGTTTGTAATATTAACTCACCCTGATGCCATTTCTAGTTTATCAAGTGTAAATAATGCCTTCTTAATTTGTTTGCTTCTACTAACACTGAACAGCATCTCCTAACAGCTTATTTGCTTATTCCCCACTCCCACACATACAAGCTTGCGCTATTTATAATAAGAAACCAGGTTAAGTTTTATGAGGAATATAGCACACTGTTTAGAACAACCATAGTGAAAGCCATGCAAAGGAGCAGGCCTTTGCAAAGCCCATAAGAGGAATTCCATGGGCCACTCCATTTTGCTGGTCCCAAGCAGTAGGTTTTTATGGGAAACTTGTTACCTGATGTCTGTTTGGATGCACACTTCCATTGTTCATTGTTTCCTCAATTGCGCATTGCAGTCTAGACAACCAGTCTAGACACAGCAGCCACAATCTGGTGAATGCTTTAAAAAGTGCCAGCCCTACCATTAGGCAGAGTGACTCAGCCACCTCAGGCAGCAGTCCCTGGGACACAGGTAGCAGTGATGAAGTGCTGGAAGTGAACCGAAGTGTGTGCCTCATGACCTACTCTGTGCCCCTAAATTCACTGGCTCTCCTCAGATGTTGTCCAGGATTCAGATTTTTTCATGATCAGAATTTTCAACTTGAATTTTATTCTTTACACAATTTGGCAGCAAGTCCTGTAAGATTTTCTTTCAGATTGCAGTAGATCCACTAATCCTTGCCTACTGAGTGAGCTACAAATTGTTGGGACACTTCAGAGGCAAAACTAGATGACCATCAGTGTCCCTTTCAACTTTACAATTTTATGATTTCATTAACTGCAGTTCTTCAAATGGCATCAGTCAGCAGCACAAAAACCAGACACATGTTCCTGTGGGTGCAGACCAGTACCAGAAAGGAGTGTGGCTTGAGAAGAATCCTGAGGGGCAGATAGAGGGTCCTGCAGAGCCACTTTCACTCTCTGGACCTAAAATTTTGTACTCTGTTCCAGGGAGTGCAGCCCCATCCAACAAATGCTATGCACTTTGCCCAAATCAGTAGTACCCAACTCATCATTACAAGAAATCATTCTATGATTTCTTGGATTCAGTGTACTGAGACTTAGAACTACTCATGTGTATCATTATAATTCATTCTATAATTTTCTTTAAAAAGAAAGTGAACTTCAGTTTATGAAATAATTCCTGACTATAGTGTGCAGCTTATATTGTTGTGTACAAGTGTAACTCCAAAGTACTGAAGTCTTTTTATCAAAATTCATTCAATGGAAGCATGAAAAATGAACACAAGCTGAATTAGCTGAAATGACAGAAAGATGATTTCTGTGTGAACAGTTTCCACCCGAGTTATATTTGCTTGAAAGTAAACCCCTTTGGTATCAATGGGGGTTCCAAATAAATTTATTTAGGATGGCAGTTTGCCATTAATCACAAAGGAAATGTAAAATGAAAAGACCTTTCCCTGTTAAACTTTCAGTTAGCAGTTCATAATAATAATATAAAAAATTCTTTGAATTCTTCAAGCATGAGAGACAACAGTAAATTTCCTACTAGAAAGCTCTAAAATCTAGTCTTCAGCCAGTTTCTATAGAGACAGTGGGGGCTTTTGAAATGTTTGTTTCCAGCCATAAATAACTTAGACAATGCTGTTCAAAAATGGTACTTGGCTGTAGCTTCCACTTCATTTAAAGCAGACAGCATTCTCGAAGTGCTGATCTGGTAAAGCAGAATTCACTAAGCATTTAATGCAATCTTATTAGAGAAGTAATACACAACAAAAGTATTGTGTGTTCCCACTATAACAATACGAAAAAAACTATTCTACACTGAGCAGACTATATCTACCTCTGGCACAGAACAGAGTGTTCTCTCGTAATCCTTTGGCAAATGTTTTCACAGTTTGTGTACCATATTAAAATAAACTGAATTATGTGTAGATGGTTCTACACATTATGTTGTGTAGCTGCATAGGGGAATAATAAATGCATATTGAGAGTAAAATGAAGGAATTATTTGGCATCTTGATGAAGTCATGGAATAAAGTCAAATTATTCAAAGCAGTAAGCCACCCACCCCAAAACTCTGCTAGAGATTTAGGAAATTTTATATTGTGTGTGAGAAAGAGAGGTGGGAAGAGAGTACTAGTTAAATGTAATCATTTGAATATTCTGCTCAGCTAGCAAAAAACCATTCCATGCAACATGTTGTGGAAAGGGCTTCTTTCTATGTTCACTTAAGCTTTAAAAATGCTGCAAATTGCAGTTGTTAAATGGCCACAGCTTCACCACTACATTGAAGGTCATTTAGTCCTACCCCTTGCCGCAGGTAACACATTTTAAAGCTTCTTTCCTATTAGCAAATTAAGTGAGAGAATGGGCAGGACAGGGACTAATGAGCTGGTGCCAGCAGTGTCACACATGTAGTGTGATGTTGTGCACTCCAAATTTGGAGCAGTATTTTGGCAACCATCTCCTGTGCCAGGACTCAGTTCTGTAACATGTAGCAATTTATGCAAAACATTACCTTTCAACATGTACAGAGTTGAATTTCCTCCTGAATTACACTTTATGGAGTAGCTTTTCAGGTCACAATCTTGCTTACAAGGTTCTGAGCCTCCAAACAGTTACTTTTTTAACAGAGCAGAAATGCCATTTAAGCATAGGAAACCAATTATTGTGTACTGCTGCTGTTGTTTTAACTCTCTGCCCCAGTGCTGCAATTGTCATGAAAACTGTCTCCCCAAAGCTGCTATTTGACATGGGAAATACAGGCAAAAGGGACAGCTTTCTTTCTGTGTCAAAGAACGGCTTTGAGGGCAGAGGGTGCTTTTCACCTTTATAAACAATCTTTATTAAGGATTTTATTGGTTTACGAAAGCACATGCATTGTCTCTTTTTCAGGTTGTAGAGGTTTTTCTACATTTGGAGAGAGACATTAGTGTTGTATACGGAATAAAGTAGAGGGGAGAGGGGTGGTAATACTTGGTGTATATGCAGGGTTTTTATGTCAGCGTCTCTTGAGTAGGTTCTCTTTCTATTCGTTTATTATATTTCCTTGGTAGTGAGAGGTTGGGATGGCCAGGGCATGGTTGGTTGTCCTTAATTGGCTGCAGTGAGATTTGTTTGCATGGGGGGGTGTTAGGTCAAGTTAGCCATATTGATTCGTATGTTGGTGGTGGGTTCTTGTTGTTTTGTTCTTGTTGCTGTGTATGTAATAAATGGAAGCCATACCGCAGTGAAGGTGTCCTCTTTTATTTGTCCCCATGTCAGTTTCAATCTGTAGGTTAGCTTTTCTAGTAAGGCTGTTTCCCATACAATTTGGTACCAGTGGTCCATGTTCACTCCTGACAAGTCTTTCCAGTGTCTGGCTATGATGCTTCAGGCTGCTGAGAGTAGGTGGGTTATAAGCTCTTTATAATGTGAGTGGGCATTGGCAGAGGGTGTTTTTCATGGGGAAAGGGGAAAAGTTGATGGAAATCTGTTGATCCACTTTCTCCACATCACTCAAGGCTGGCCTGAGACATTTTGAGAGCTGAGGTGAAGCACGAAAGGGAATAAAAATCTACATCAGGAACAAGGGTGGGAGACCAGCAGTGCCTCCTATTTGCCAAGAGGCCACTGTAGAAGTGGCACTGGGAGGCTTCTGCTGAGAAGGCAGCAGATCCAGCCTTCAAGGAGTGTGCCACAGCCATTGCTGCTACTGGGCTAGTGCAGATGATGCATTCCTTGGAGGCTGAATCTGCTGTCCATGCAGATCCTGCCCCCCAAGGCAGTCACCTCACCTTGCCTCATGTGTGGGCCGGCCCTGACATCGCTCATAATTTTACAAACCTCTTTTTATGTGCTCATTATTGCTTTTCAGTAAGTAGTTTTAAGGAAAGCAGCATGATTTCTGTGTTTGTTTTTCATTAAACTGTAGCAGTTCTCATTTCTTCATCCTTGCAAGCCAATATCCAAGGAGAGTGCCTGTATGAAAATGACTTTCTTTTGGATTGACAGTTACAGTGTGAGGCATAAATGAAACAATGCTACTGTACTATTGAAAGACTAATTAGTCTTATACGGGGAGGCCAGTCACAATCTCTCTGTACAGTGACTTGCTTTTGCAGATTGGAAAAAAAAGTAAAATAGAAGGAATCCAAGCAGATGAACACAGAGACTTTGAGGATGCTGTAGAAAAAAACTTATAAAAGAGACACCTGTTAGAAAATTAGATGAAAACAGAGAATTTGGATGTGAATTGGTTAACATAAACATTTGCAGAAAAAACATCAGGATGAAACAGATGCTTTCTAAATAAAGATAACTGGAAAAAATGAAATATTGAGAACTACTAAAACAGAACAAAGCAAAATACAGAAAACAAAAACATGCCAATGCATCTTCCAAAACAAACTTCTAGAAGAAAAAAGCAAGATTCCCATTCTCACCTAGCCTTACTTCCCATACTACTACTCTACATATTCAGTAAACTGAAGCCTAGAGTTATGTGAAGTACCTCTGGCATAGTCTTTGCACTTCTTCTATAGAACAAAACAGAGGCTGAAATACAAAGATCTTCATCCTGCTCTGGACAGCATTGCACTCCCCCTGAAAGAGCAAGTATGCAGTTTGAGTGAACACCTTAATCCAGCATTGTCACTTGAGTCCCAGGTGGTCATAGTGACCTGGAGAGCCTTTAACCATGTTCATTTGGTTAACCAGCAGTGAGCATCCTGGACAGGGTTAGCCTAGCACTGGTGATGCACGCTCTGGCAACCTCTCCACTGGATTATCGTAATGTAGGGATGCAGAACCTGTGGACACCCAGGTGTTGCTAGACTAAAACTCCCATCATCAATGACCACTGACCATGCTGCTGGGACTGATGTGAGTTGTTGTCCAGCAACATCTGGGGGCCAATGGTTCCCATAATGGCATACTGTGTTATATGTAAAGGTAAAGGACCCCTGACAGTTAAGTCCAGTCACGAACGACTCTGGGGTTGCAGTGCTCATCTCACTTTACTGGCCGAGTGAGCCGACATTTGTCCTCAGACAGTTTTTCTGGGTCATGTGGCCAGCATGACTAAGCCACTTCTGGTGAAACCAGAGCAGTGCACGGAAATGCCATTTACCTTCCCGCTGGAGCAGTACCTATTTATCTACTTGCACTTTGACGTGCTTTCGAACTGCTAGGTTGGCAGGAGCTCGGACCAAGCAACAGGAGCTCACCCCGATGTGGGGATTTGAACCACTGACCTTCCAATCGGCAAGCCCTAGTATCAGTGATTTAGACCACAGTACCACCCACATCCCGTGTTATATGTAGGGCTGCCTTAATTATGATCCAGAAGCTTCAGTCACTGCAAAGCTCCTAAATTTTGATGAGTACAAGAAGGAAATGCAAACAAATGAAACTAAATATAAATTAGCAGGTAAAGCTTCACGCTTGACTCCATTAGCAGGCACCAGAAATCTGTGTTTCCATTCTCATTAGTATCATCACAGGGTTGTTGATTAATTGAGGAGGAGAACCACACATGCCGCCTTGAGCTCCTTGCAGGGGAAAGGTAGGATATAAATGCATGTAATGATGATGATGATGATGATGATAGCATTTATCTGTCACTACAAAAATGCCTCAAAGTGACTTACAATAATAAAAGCATATGTGATACAAAAATTAAAAGACATCAAAATTATAAAAGAACATCAGCTGAAGAAGAGTACTCATCCTGCAATAAAATAAAAGGGCAAATCCTATCCCACCATACTAAAAGACAAACACCAGTACAGGCTTGGGTATCATCAAAACTTATGACCCCAACAAAAAGCCAAATACTTGAGTGAACAAGAATGTTTTTGCCTGTTACCTACAAGTTGATAATGATGGTGCCTGGTGCATCTCTCTGGGGAGAGCAGTGCAAAACTGGGCAGTCACTACTGAAAAGGAACTTCTCATGTGGCCACATTTTGCACTGTCCATGGAGGGGGTACACAAAGATGCAACACAGGTTCTGGGAAGGTTCATGTAGGGAAAGGTGCTTGGTCTGTGTGCCAGTATTTCCCCCTGAATGTGCTCTTTCATGTAGTTGCTATTGGTTGCTGAGATACATGGTTGTGCAAAGACACTTGCATATGGTCCATATAGAAGGCTTAGTTTCTAAGACTAAGAGCGAAGTGGTACTGAAGCCAATACTTTCTAGAATCTGTACCCTGGACCTGATGCCCTGGCTTTGGGTGCTACCAACACAAGAACCTTTGCTACTAGACCCAAGCCTATCAGGCATCCGGCAGCACTCTGAACATGCTCGGAGGCAGGCTCTTGTTCCAAACCCAAATCCTAATACAGCTTCTGCCACCCATTTAAAAGGATGCCATGAAGAAACTGTGCAATATTCAAAATTATGAGCTGAGCCCTCTGCTCCGTCCGCCAGGTCTCCTTGTGGGAGCGGAACCTTCAACAAGGTGTCTAAGATGTGAGGAGTGCAATGAGCCGAAAAACGACGCGATACCCGGGCGCTGGGTTTTCCCTGTGTGGCGAACGGAGCTTCCCCGTCTCTTGCACCGGTCCAAGTTAAGACGTCTCTAAGAGACAATGGGCTCTTTCTGCCAGGTGGGCGACTCTGTCCTTTCGCGCTTCGCCTGCCTGCCCACGAGCGACGCGCCTCGCCAAGGAGGCGCTAATCCTCCGTAGCCTTTCTTCTTGTCAGCTGCGCTGTTGGTCTGGCTCGTCCTAACCGACATCCTCATGCTAATGTGCCTGTCTCCAATCCCCAGCAAATGGCCTCAGGCGGGGATTGCTCACTTGGCTTTGTGGAAGAGGGGGATAAGGACGCCTCTTGTGCGAAGGCACTTCCAGCTGAAGGCAGCGCCACGAAAACTCACTCGCTCTGCTCCCGCGACTGCTGCTTCAGCCGTTTGATTCCAGCGCGCGCGACGCGCCCCCCCCCCCGTCACTCATCCCCCGCGTCCCCACCAGCGTGGAGCTGGCGCGCGGCCAAGAAAGGCTTTCCCGCGTCCGCCCCTCCTCCCTCCCTCGTGGCACACATACATAATGCATCCGTGTAACAGGAGCAGGTCCCTCCTCGGGCATGGCCCGTCGCACGCGAGCCGCCTCCCGGTCCCCTCCCTCCTACCCCCGTGCGCCACCTGCTGCGGAAGACTCCCCTCCTCTTCGTCGCCACGCGGCCTGAGGTAACAAAGCACTGCTAATGAAGCAGCCGCCTGCGCGGCTCCGCTCACTCGCCCGTACCAAGAAGGCGGGAAACCAGCTTCCCCCACCTCCCCGCCCGCCCCGCCCCGCGAGCACCTGCTCCGCTTGACTGGCGTCCGGAAGGGCAACTAGACCCCTCGCGGCAAGCACGCGCTTCTGCGCGGATGGGCACCTGCAACTTCTCCCACGCGGCCCCATCACCTCAGCTGCAGCTCCGCGGCTGTCTCCTCGCGCCCGCCCAGCTTGCAGCCTCGAAACAGGCTCAGGGCCACACCGGCGTGGCACTAAACAGCCTAAGCGGGCAGCGGCAGCAAGTCTGTGGTGGAACTCCAGTCTCTACCTCTCCCCTCACGTATATACATATTTATATATTTCCCACCCGCCGAAATACCCCCCACAGGTGTGTTCCCGTCAAATAACCCCCCCCCCCGCCCCGCTTAGAGGGCAATCTTGGTAGCCCTCCCCGTGTCCCCTGAATACAAGTAGCCACCCTTTCCCCTCCGCTCTGCAAAGGAAGGCGGACGCCTCTCCCGCCCCTCCTTCCCGGAACGTTTTCTGCAGACCACCCCTCAGCGCTCCTCGTCTAGGCGATTCATTCTTTCTCCCCTCAAATCCCCTCATCCTGTTGCATCGGCTGCTTGCTCCACAGCGTCCCCTCCCCAGTGCCATCGCCTCCCTCCCTCCCTCCCGGGCGCCACGGCTGCTCTGTGTGTGTGTGTGCGCTCTCGCGCGCGTGTGTGTATTGGGGAGGGGGGAGAGGGATGAGGTCATCCTCTTTCCCGGCGTCAGTCAGCTGGGTGGCGGCGGCAGCAGCGGCGGCGGCGGCAAAGCGGCGGGGCGGGCCAGGCCGAGGAAAGGATGGTCTGCTTCGGGGACCGCTCCCCGGGCTGCTCGCGCCTGGGGCTGGGCGGGTGAGCGGGTCTCCCCGCAGGCAGGCGGCGCTCCAGCAGCGCCCTCAGGCGCCGCTGGCCCAGCCCCGTCAGCGCCCCGAGAAGAGCCGCCGAGCGAGCGGCTTGTCCGCGGCAGCAGCGGCGGGGGAGGGAGGGGGCGGACTCCAAGGGGCTCCCGGACGGGGTCCCTCTCCCTGCCGCCGCCGCCGCTCCTGCCGCCGCCGCCTTCCAGCCGCATCATGGCCGCGAAGTCCGACGGGGGGCGGCTGAAGATGAAGAAGGGCAGCGAGGTGGCGTTCACGCCGCTGCAGAACTCGGAGCACTCGGGCTCGGTGCAGGCGCTGGCCTCGGGCTTGCCCTCGGCGGCGGGGCCCGGCGGCGCCGAAGACGACGAGGCGCCTGGCGGCGGCGGCGGCGGCGGCGGCTGCTGCTCATCCGGCGGCTGCCGCTGCTGCTGTAGCGGCGGCGGCGGCGGCGCTCGGGCGGCCGGGGGCTCGCGGGGCTCGGGCGGCGGCTCGTCCTCGCTGTGCCTGCGGCTGGGCCGGGAGCAGCGGCGCTACACGCTGTGGGACGGGCTCTGGATCCTGGCGGCCGTGGCCGTGTACTTCGCGGACGTGGGCACGGACCTCTGGCTGGCGGTCGACTACTACCTGCGCGGCCAGCGCTGGTGGTTTGGGCTGACGCTCTTCTTCGTGCTGCTGGGCTCGCTCTCGGTGCAGGTCTTCAGCTTCCGCTGGTTCGTGCACGACTTCAGCAGCGAGGACGGGGCGGCGGCGGCGGCGGCAGAGGCGCCCGGCTCCTCGTCGGCCGGCGGCCACGGCGAGAGCAAGCTGCTGGTGAGCAGCGGTTCCGCCGCGGGGGACATGGAGGCCGGCGCCCGGCCCGGCACGCCGCAGAGGCAGGCGTCCAACGCCAGCAAGGGCAACGCCACCAACAGCACCAACAGCAGCAGCAGCACCAACGCCGCCGCCGGAGGAGCGGCAGGGGCGGGCGGCGGCGGCGGCGGCGGCGGCATCCGGCCCCCCAAGAGCCGGTCCGCCTCCTGCGCCTTCTGCATCTGGCTCATGCAGTCGCTCATCCACATCCTGCAGCTGGGGCAGATCTGGAGGTAAGGCACGCGCGCTCACCACGCTCACCTTCCTTGAACTCCCTCCAGCCACGCTGCACTAAGGAAGGCGCGCAGCCGGGCCTCGGTCGCCTGGGAAAGGGTCCGAAGAGGCTCCGAGCCGGCGACTTGCCTAGCCGGGTCTGACGCCGAGGCCCGGTTGCCTTAACTCTTGGGGAGGCGGGGTGGGGGCTCATCACAGTCTGCCCACCCCCCGCGCTTCTCCAAGGGCAACTGTCTCGTGTCGTGCGCCTTGAACTCTCTGTGTGTCAACGCCCGGGCTTGAATTAACTGACCCGTCAAGGCGTCGATTCCTTGCGTGTGCTTGCCCGGGCTGCCACTTAGGGCTTTTCAGGAGCGGCTGAATAGGCACACAATGGAGAGATGGCATCCACGCCCCTTAGGAGACTCGTTTGTTTTTGCACTGTTGGGCTGCGTGATGCTGAGACCTCGCCTGTTTCCCTGCTTGTCTCCTGAGCTTTAAAAGCAGAGATGCGCTTGGCGGGTAATAATGGGTGGGGTCATTCCAAATTCTGAAGCGGAAATACCATATCACTAGGATAATCCATGTGTCTGCTTAAAAAGGAGCACACGCAAATTCCAGCCGCAGCTTCAATTGACTTGTTCAGTCACAAGGCGTTATTTCTGAGGCTGTTACTTGTTAAAAAGTAATATGGGGAACAAGCACATGGTTAGTTCTTTAAGGGTCCTATGGCTTTGGTGCCATAACGTCACCTTATGAAAAGGTATATGCAAGAAGTTTAGAGAAGAGGAGCATTGTAAAGGACTGTAGTTTCAAAATCCTGAATAGGTGTTTCAGGCTGCACATTTACTTAGCACTCACTTCTGAGTAAAGGTGGACCCGGCTGTATTGTAAGATGAGTTTGTCAGCAGACTTTGGTTCTCCAGACAAAATAAAAGTGTTCGTATGCGCACCCTGTTAAGTCACTTTGAGACCAACAAATGGAATTAATAGTAATAATAAATTAGAATTCACTTTAAAGTGTAATAAAGTATTTGGACAAATTTAGAGAAATGTTAATTTAACCTCTGCATTAAACTACTGTACTTTTTAAAAGGCTCCATGTAACTTCAGGTGTGTGTGTGTGTGTGTGTGTGTGCGCGCGTGTGTGTCTGTCTACTTGATCAAAGTAGAATTCAAGAACCTTGGTTAAGCTTGAAATTGTGATCCAGCTGAAATGACTGCAGATTTTATTATGGGACTGACTAGGATCAGTGGGTTTCCTTTCTTAGTAGCTATGAAGGACACTGCAGGTGAGTACATAGCTGCCTGATTGAATCAATGTGTAAAAAAGTGTTAGAGCACTTAAAAATAGAGGACTATAGTCACTTTGTTCCTGGCGATCTTGGTTGGTGGTCTTACTTAATTCCGACAGCAAGTGTTTTTAGTGATTTATTTAAAAATTGAGGTGGAATGGCTGCAGTGAATTTTAACTGATAGTTGATATTTGTTTTTTAAAGTATATCTGAACCTGTATATAGAACTATATAAAAAGTAACATATGATATAGCTTACAGTTGATGATAATATTGGAGATTCTGGCTTTGTGACTAAAGGTATATTTCAATAAATCTTTGTGTTCATGGATATTTTCTTATAATGTTTCTGAAGGAAGAGAATATTTCTAAAATTCTGCTGTAACATAATATGGAACTTCTTCATTCCAAAATGACATCCACCTTTATCTCCATTACTTCTATTTTAGTCAAAGATCTTTTTATTAAACTGGCCACACCCTATTGCTCACATACTTTGGTTATTTGGACTGTAATCCAGATAATTGATTTCAAAATGTTGTGTCATGACCTGGAAGAAAGAGAGGGGCATTGTGACCTGGGTGAGCACAAAGCAGCTCACTGTTTAGGACACCGTCAGGACTTCCAGGTGAGGATTTGTTAAACTAGGGGTGCTCTGTAGCTAAGGTTGTACAGCAGGGGAGGGGAACTGGATTCAGCCAGTGGAGTGGATTCAGAACTCCCCCACCCTTGTGGGCCACTTTGACAGGTGGGTGGGGCCAGCCAACTGTAAATCACCTGGCACCACCATGACTTCAAAGGAAATAATCTGGAGTGCTCCTGATTCTTCCTTTTTTTCTTTGCAGGCATATCTTGAGTTCAAGAAGTGGTTGCAAAGGAACAATCTTTCTTTGTAGCCACTTCTTCAAATCAAACCACACCTGCAAAGGAAGGTTTTAACTGCAGAGAAAACATGTTCTTTTGCATCTCCACTCTGAATTCAATTTAGGGACACACACAAAAAGAATCATCAGCATTTTCTAGCTATGCTCACACCCCTTCTTCCCCTGAAGTCAAAGGCTAGCACTTTTTAAAATTTTCCTGCCACTGAGCAGGGTGTCAGGAAAAGATACCAAAATCTCAAAAGCACTGACATTTAGCTCCAAGGGGGGGGGGGAAGTGTGCACTTTTATTCCTTTGGCTATGGACTGAAATTTCAATATGTGCCATATCTGATCTCATATATGATGTCAGCCCTGGCAATTGTAGATGGGGTTAGCCAAAATGACCTTCTAAAGCTGGCGAGTCTCATTTGACCCATGGGCTGAAGGTTCCCCACTACTGTTGTATGATATTGAGAAGATGGCATCATTGTTGAATGCTAGAATTGGAAACTACATGCAGCCTTTGAGACACTTTAGCATTGCCTCCTCATTCTTATCAGAATATCTGCTTTTATTTTAAAAATGAGGGCTTATTACTTTTCCCACCATGAGAATCAACACTATTTTTAAAAAAATCACACATTTACACACTTTAGAATTTTGATATGTACATTGTTTATAATTTTTTCACCAAAGATAGGCATTAATAGTTGTTTTTTAAAAAAATACACGAAAAGCAGATATATGGCAAAGCTTGGGGTTCAAAAGTAGGCATTCCTCATCATTTTAAAATTTCATATATATATCCATTCCATGTTGCAGGATATTTTGGACCAAAAGGTATATAAACTAAACATAATACTATATTAGACCCCGTTTGGTAAAGCACATGAGAATCACTAATAAAAATATTATTAAGAATCATGTAGATACATTGGAAATCTAGGCTGAAAATTGTTTTATGTGATATATTTAATATGTATTATTACATGTGCAGACAAATTATTCTAGCATTTGTTGTTGTTGATGTTGTTATATTGGCTCTATTTCTGACCGCACTTGGTGCAGTTAGCAGTCAAGCAAAGCCTAGTAAAGTAACAGTTTTGTCACTTCTCATTTCTGTGTTTTCCCTGCTAACATTTCCTGGCCTTAGCAGTAGGGCTGGAGGTGCGGTGGGTCATTTAGAGAAATTGGAAAAGGAAGAATATCAGCAAGAATTCAGGAGACAAGCATTGATATTTCCCAGCGGTAGCACTGGTCTTCTATCCCATCATCTTAATGTACTTGGAACTTTGGAAGTTGCACAGGATATGGTGAAAAGTACTTTGCACTAACAGAACAAGAGAGCAGCACTGGCCAGTGAGGTGGGTCTCTGGCTGGCACCCAGTAGCAATCATCCAGCGCAGCAAAGCTCATTCTTACTAGTAACTATCAGGAATCCAGAACCATGTGAATGCATGGTTGCTGAGTGACTAATAGTTCCTAGTGTTAGAATTGGCTTCCAGCATAGGTGGTGGTGCTAGTCGGACAGCAACCATGTGCTTCCACAGTGCTGACTGAGACACACCCTGCCACCTCATGACAGTTAACAACAAACTGCAGCTTTTCCTCTCCTGTCTTGATTGCCCTGCAGGGGTGGCTGATGATTTCCTCTAGCAAGACACCTCAATGGCTATCAGTAGGCATGTGTGAATCCCTATCCCACCATCCTGTGCATAGACTGAATCTTTCTCGTTGTCCTGTGTTGCATGCAAAAGTCTATCCTCCCCTGCCCTTGTGCAGTGAACTGCATGTTTTGCACTGTTCATATTTATGGTTAGACATCTTCATTACACTTTCATTACCTAAGGAATCATGTCCAAGCAGTGCCTATTTTAATCTTAGTCAAACCAATTTCTTTTGTAAAGTCAATAGCCTGGGACATTTTCCCTTTTTTGGACATACTGTTGCATAACTAAAAAGTGACTTGTTGCCACAGTTACTAAAGGTAAGAAATATTTTTTGGAAACAACAATGCCCACATAACCTACACCACACCAAATTCATTCAAAGGCTAATGGGGTATATAAGACAAGGAGGAGCTTTAGTTCCAGGATACACTTTGAAATGCTGAAACATATGGAATTTGTGCAAAAATGTGAAGAATTTTTCTGACATCCCTAGCTGCAACTGCAGGAGACATCTGTTGAAATGGTTGCAAGGAGAGACAGAAGGATGGCTGGGGAGGGAGGACAGAAGTAGAGAGGATATATCATGTTCCCCTTCCCCACTTTTTTCCTCTTTCTTCCCTAGAGATGTAAATTGCTGATTCTTTGGTATATTTGTCCTCTCATATAATCTCACGATAAAATATGTAATTCACTTATAATTGTGACATTTGTTAAGCCACTGAATTGTTGGAACCCATTTATTCTTGGTAATACAGCTAAGTTCAAATTTTCTTTACAAATATAAATGCTCTTGTTGAAAACAGTTATGTATTATTATTTTTAATTAAAGCATACTAATTGGGAATTAATGGGGGTTTTAATGTTGCATGCACAGGGTGATGCTGTGAAAAAGCTACTTAAAATGATTAAAATGAACATTTTACTAGGGTGCGTGGAAAGTGATGCCTGCCACTGATGACACTTGATTTATGAATAATAATTAAAACTGCCTTCTTTGTGTTCTGCCTCTCATTTCTACAAATGTCAATGCTGAACTCTGGCATAGAATGCACAAACGAAAAGTTGAAACAGGTATTGGAGGTGATCAGGGAGTTCATGTTCCTGCTATAGTCTGAATACTTGATACAGCCAGATAGTTGTTTTGCTTCAGCCGGGAGTCAGAGTCTTATCACCTTATGGTATTTTATTGTTTATTCTTATCTTTTATCGTCCCCTTCCTATTGAATTTCTCAGTATAAAGCTATGGATATTTTGACAAATATATGCATTTTGTATTGATGGTATGTGTATGTACATGCAGCACTCTTAACTCACATCTTGTGTGTGCTATAACAGACTTACTGGAAATGAGAATCTACCCCATAAATGTGCTTTCAGCAAGTGCTGGAAGAAGCAGTTATTTCAATGAAGGTTCTGGGAAGCACTACATGAGCAATGATGTCATTTGGAAGTATTCAAATGGTGCAGGCAGGTGGAGGCATCTTCCTATCTTGTGGGAAGGTAGAGAGATGTGGATTTCTTTCTCTGATTTTTACCTAATCTGGCTTCTTTTCCCACCAAATGTAAAAAAGAAATTCATAGAAACACAGAGTTGGAAGGGACTTAGGAGGTCATCTAATTCACCCCCCTGTGCAATGCAGGATGCAACCACTGCATCCCTAACAAATGTTTATCCAGTCTCTGCTTAAATAATTCCAGTGACGAAGACTTCATCACCTTATGAGGCTGTCTGGTTTTTCCTGTTAGCTAAAATTTGCCTTCCTGCACTTCCCCAAAGACAGATCTAGGGGCGCGCAGCCAATTTGGTCGCACCACATGCAGAGCTTCTGGGTCGGTGTAGCAAGCACCACAACTATGATGTTGAACGGGAGGTGAGGGGGCACCGGATTTTGGTGTTGCACAGGGCACCACTGAAATTTGAGATGCCGAGGTCTGCTACTGACTTTCCTTTTGTTCTTGTCCTTCTCTTTGGGTCAACAAATATATATTTTACTACCACACTATAGAAAGCTCTAGCTACCCAGCCTAGCTCTGAAGTAGAGATTTCCCCCTCTTCTTTCTGTTATTTGGAGTGGGGAATGGCTTCCTCAAAATATATCTGCAAAAATCTGCATCTGAAATTAGTCCCGTATAGCTGCATAGTATAGCTGGCGGGGGGGGGGGGGAGCAGGGTGTGAATAGTGGAGAGAACATTACAAAGCCCAGCTGAGACTGAAAGTTACTCACTTACTTAACTTATACATACATACTTTCTCAAAGTGGCTTCTATACAACAACAACAACAACTCCATAGCCAGACTAGCGTAATTTAGTACATACAGGGGCTATGATGGCCAAGCCTGCCACTCACTCAAGTGTAAATAATGTTAATTATTTATTTTAAAGTGTATACCTTGCCCAATTTTCAAAAGAAATTCAAGGAACCTAATGAATTCAAATGCAACAACCATATTAAAATATATTCCTATTGCAACATTACATTATAAAATCAAAATATCAATATACAGTCATACCTCGGGTTACAGACGCTTCAGATTGCGTTTTTTCGGGTTACGGACCTGCCAAAACCTGGAAGTACCGGAACAGGTTACTTCTAGGTTTGGGCGGTTGCGCATGCACAGAAGTGCTAAATCGCACTTTGCGCATGTGCAGAAGTGCTGAATCGCAACCCACACATGTGCAGACGCGCCGCTGTGGGTTGTGAATGCTGCGGGTTGCGAACGTGCATCCCACATGGATCATGTTCACAACCCGAGCATCCACTGTATATCAAATCTAAACCACAATAAATAATTTCAAAACAACCACCAGAACCAAAACATCAGAGATTAAACAATCAGCCACATGCGTCTATAAGCAGCCACATTTTTTACCAACTAGCTAAAAATAGTACAGTGATGGGGCTTGGTGTATCTCACTTAGTAAGGTGTTCCAGAGGACAGGAACTACTAACCTTGCCCTCGTCACTGGAAGCTGTGCCTCAGGGTGTGAGAGATTTAGAGCAGGGCAACAGATGATGACAGAGCATGTGCGGCGGGACATATGAAGGTAAATCTTAAGTAACCCAGTCACAAGCTTTTAGGTCTTTAAAAATTAGCACTAGCACCTTGAATTGAATCTGGAAACAAACCAAGAGTTCACTGTTAATTTGGCCACTCATGGATTCAAATTTATCATGTATTTCTAAAGTAGGGGAATGGGTTGTTCATTTTGTTTCTGTATATGGGCATGATGAATTAAAGCACAGACCAATCATGGTTTGTGAATCCTTTCATTCCATTTTGAACTGTGTTTGGTAAAGCAAGTCATTTTTGGGACAGGGTGAGGACACAAAAATAACTTGATTAATCCCTAGCCCCAATTCAAGCTGAATTGGGACTTGGGCATCACTGGGACTTGGGCATCACTGAGAATGCCACATAATCTGACTCCTTCCCTTCCAAGTTCCTAGGAGCTCCTCAACCCCTTCCTGGCTGCTTCTGCTAGTGCATCAGCAATTCCTCCTGACATTGTTGCTCACTTTTTCAACAGCAGCAGCTGGCAAAGAAGGCACTCCATCCTTCTGTCCCTTTTCCTCTGTCCCTTTATCTTCTCCTTCTCTCTCTCTCTCCATCCCATTCTCCTTTATTCCCATGAGCAGAAAATAATGTGTTTGTAGTATGTGTATGAATGAATAATTTTCTTGTGCTCACAAGAAAATCATGTATGCATATGAGTGTACATGATACTTTGCATTAGGGTGAATGTCTGAAACGGTCTCAGAAATAGATGTTGTATGAGTAAGACATACAGTGATCTGTGATTTGTGTTAGGAACATTTCCTGTTCTTGCACATGGCCCCATAGTTCTCCTAGTTCCCCTCCCATCTCTCTTCAGTAAGTTTGTGTCGTTCTAATTCTAATGTATTCAAAACCTCAACATATGTGATTATTGCAAATTTTATTGAGTGAAGAGTCTGTGGAATTTCAATTCTTGTTCAGTGCAAAATCAGATCATACTAATAGTATGGATAAGACCTGTAGGTCTTACAGGTGGGGGAAAACAAAACAAAAGAGAAAATATTAAAGTGGCAGGGGCTGATATTAGAGGAAGCTCCTCAAATAAGTTACTATATGCTAAATAAAAGAGCAGGTAACAAGTGAAGAGAAAAAAGGGAAACCTGGCAAAATTAAAATAAAATAATTCAATTTTTGAATAAAGTGGAAATTATTAAGTGTAGTAATAAAAGTGTTCATTAAAACTGATAAGGAAAAATATTTTCATGACTTTCTCAATTCAATGCATTATCTGGGGAGTATCATCTAAATTAGAAATAATAATGGCTTGCTGCTGTCATGCATGAGACGCAGGTAGCACCAAAGAGAGAACAATCCCTGGGGCAGAATGGAATCCCCAGTAAATCTCTGAAGGCACTCAACAGCATTACGTAACCCTGATACAAATGCATATATCTGTGTGCAGGAGGGCTATGGATGGGAGGGAGCAGTACTAGGGAGATTTCTATGCATGGAGCAGCACACACAGCAGGGACTAGAAAGGATGTGGTTGGGGACGAGTGAAACTCCTGAATTCAACTTTTAATGGGTGGGGATGTTTAAAGCACAGGGAGCTAATAATTTAGCACCGGTTTTTCAAGACAAAGTAGACACCAAGGAATGTGGAAATTATAAAGGTGTTAAGTTAATGAACCATATAATGAAGTTGTGGGAAAGGCTCATGGTACAATGTCCTAGACACAAGTAGATGAGGTCAGTGATAATCAATTCTTTTCCAGACTAGGGAAAAAATACAATCAATGCCACTTTGTGCCTAGATTTCTACAAATGAAATACTGGCTAGTAATAGTGTCTGATGATCTGCGCAGCATTTTTTACCCCTGGAAAAAAATCAAACAAGTCTTAAGTAATATAAAATTCCTAATTTGGATATAATAAGGGTGTTTATCATATAATTAGAGGCTCTCTTTCAGGTCTGAGCTGAACCTATTTCAGTAAAGTTTGTCATAGTGATTAGTGCTTAATAGCAGTGGTTTAGTATTGTGGTTGGGGAAATCTAGAACAATGGATCGGAGTGTATATTTTGGGAACACGAAGAAACACTGCAGGATGTGATGAAAAATTAGAGTAGGCCGAGACTATGGCCCAGTTCAGATGATAATTCTAAACCACCTAATAAATGATTGTGAACAAACCATGGTGAATGTCAGGCTCACTTGCTCTCCATTAATCCCCCTCCTTTGAACTTGAGAGGAGCAGAGTATAAGTTTCTGCATTCACATTAGAACAAACCTCAGTTCCATGTTACATACAAGAAAATGAGGTTTGTTCTAGCTAAAGAGGGGGTTTGTTCACAGTTCCACTTGTCCTGTGCCTAGAAAGCATGGGTCTGAGAGCTTTCTCACTTGTCCCATGTTTGCTAGGATAAAGGCTTTTCCACACTACCGTTTGCCCCACCACTTTCCCCTGCTTTAGCAATGAATTGGAACCAATGGCAGTCCACAGAAAGCCAGATTGCCGTTTGCTCTGATGCAACACTAATCCATGGGTTTTCCCAGGGAAAAGTGGTGGGGAAACGGAAGTGTGGATAAGCCCTTAGTTAACTAATTTGGATATCAAATCACAATTTAATCTGGTTTTCTTAAACTAACTTCTTTCAGAACAAACCATAACTCCCTGAATTGATGCAAAACAAGGAGCTGCAGTTTGTTCTTAAGTAAAAAGTGAAAGCTTCAATTTTCATGCAGGTAAATCCAGGGCTCATTCCTACTCACCTAAAGCATGATCAGAACCAGGACTATGTTTGCATCAGTACACAGAAACTAGAAAGACACAGGGAACAGCTGTGGTACAAGGAAGGTGACTGTATGCTGGTGAGAAGGACCCAAATCATTCTATACATGTATGAATGATTTGTGGGATGCATTCATTGTACATATGAAGGTCCTACACTGTGATGCTGGAAAAATGTAGTTTAAACCTGCATGGATTGTAGTATGGGATGAACAATACAGGAAAATGCTTGGATGGAAAGGTTAAAAAGCAAGGATGACAAATGGAATGGCATAAGTGTAGTGTATGGAATTGAAGACAAATGTATCTATTTTGAATATATAAGGAACTTCTTTTTCACAAGTCAGAATAACCGCTTTCCTAGTCAATTTCGACTTGTACATTTTTACTTATCCATAATGTTTTAGGAAAGAGGTTAAAGCACAAGACAATTACCTCGGGTTACAAACTTAATTCATTCCGGAGGTCCGTTCTTAACCCCAAACCGTTCTTAACCTGAGGTGCATTTTTGCTAATGGGGCCTTCCGCGCCACCACCACATGATTTTCATTATCCTGGGGCAAAGTTCTCAACCCAAGGTACTACTTTTGGGTTAGCAGAGTTTGTAACCCAATGTGTTTGTAACCCAAAGTGTTTGTAACCCGAGGTACCACTGTACTGTAAGAAAATAACACAGTCCAGAATCAAAAAAGTTCCTTAAAATACTTGCTCTAGACCAGGGACGTCCAACTCCCAATAAACTGTGATCTACTCACAGTATAAAAAAACTGGCAGTGATCTACCCATTGTCGTAAAAAGACTGGCAGTGATCTCACCAAAATTATGGAGCTTTTTTTAGGAAGCCAAAGTTTTTTGCTTTCTTTGTAAAAAGGTCACTGAGGGGCCAGAGATCAACCAGGATATACAAGGAACACCCTACGCTCTACCAGTAGATTGTGATCTACCTGTTGGACATGCCTGCTCTAGATTAGTCGAATTTTATTACTTATTTGTGGACACCCAAATCATGTTGCAAACAACTCACCTGAATTTTGAAACACTGTTTTGAAAATCACATGAATTTTTAAATATGTTTTCCATCTGACACAGGAGTGCTCAGAGTTCAAGAAAATGCATTCTGAAGCTTCTTTGGACTCCATATTTCTTTGGATCACATACATTGGATACCAAGTGCTAAAAGTTGGGGAAATATGTTTTGTTTTTTGGTGTTTCAGCTATGACCCAAATGTGTGGGATTAACTATGACCTCAAGGTTAAAGGCTGTAGTATCTTTCTTTTTTCTTTTTTTCCTCTTTTCAGGAATGTGTAAAAACTAGTTTTAAAATGGTACATGTAAACAGTGAAATGACAAAGGCCACTCAAACTCCATAGCCTGTTTGTTTGTTTGTTTACCATATTCAGTGACAGCAAGGGTCAAGAGGATCATGTGTATGTTCATTGAGCCTTGTCCCTCTAGGCTGTGTCTGAATTGGAGTCTATCCCAGTTATATTTTCAGTGCTTTCAATTCATGGTGCTTGCAGCACATTTCCCTCTTGCTGCGTGATCCTTGTCAGCAACTGTAACTCATGCTGGTTTCTCTCTCTCTCTCTCTCTCTCTCTCTCACACACACACACACACACGTTTTCACATGTTGTCCAATTCTAGAATAACTTGTCTAACTCATGGAACTCCAAGGGTGTATTTGTATGTTTGTCAATTGTTTGTCAATCCTTTCAGCCAATATTTTAATTTCTCAGATGTGATAGTCAAGAGTACTGGTTAACATTACATTTATGTCTACTGGGACACCATCACTTGAAGCATTCCTCCCCTCCTTTTTGACTGGGTGCATTTTGCCACAGTAATTAGAAGTTACATTGATTTTTAGATGAGCCTCACCTAGATGCTATTTGTAGGCCACGCTTTATAGTGACATTAAATTAAGATTTAATGTTGAAGACAAGATGGCATTGCGTTTCTGAAGTAATTAGGACATGTTTCACATAATGTGTTTTATACAAACATTTTGCTTATTCATATATTGTTCTAATTTTAGGACATGTTATTGTTACTAGGTATGATAACAGTCCATCTCACAACATGGAAGTAGCCCCACCCCCAAGTTTAATCTGAGCTAGGACTTACCATGGCTCACCCCAGAAGAACATACTTTGAATGTCTTGGAATGTTGACTATCAGTAATACATATGTGAGCAATAGTTATGAAGAGAATGCATCTGTTCATAGAGAGAATGCCTTTCCATTACTAATCACTGTTAGTCCACAGATATTTGGGATTAGAGAGGAGGACTTCATGTGGTTTCCACATAGGTGCATTCTGCACCAATCTCTGTTTCTGTCTCTCTCATAGTGCTTTGTCTGATGGATAGGTGGACTTCTTATTAATTTATCCCTCTTTTGGTTTGCTGGTCTAGGACTTGCTTTTACCCTCTGCTTCTTGGATACTGTGGGTATAAAATGTGTTGTATGTCAGTTATGCATGTTGTAACTCATGAAAGGCCAAATATGCAGATAGAGAAAAGTAGATGACCCCTCAGAAATACAGATTCACACCTGATATATTCCTGAGATATCTATATTAATGACGCATCATATTTATGAATATTAACTTTAGCAAGACAGGTAACTTCAGTGCTGTGCTGCTGTTTATTTCTTGGCATGAGAAATGTTTTTGCACTCAAGGAAGTAAGAATGGGAATTGAACTAATGCTGAAAATGGCCTCATGCTTATGTAGAGTGTAATTCATTGATATGAATGAGCTTTTTAAAGGTAGTAGCTGAATGCTGCCAAGGCCACTCTTGCACTGTCTAGGTATATTATTCAAAACATTTGTGCACAAAGTCTTCACTTTCTTCTAGATCAATATGCCCTGCCCACATCTTTTTACACAAAGCTTTCCCAAGTTGTCAAGCTGATGTGTGCACTGGACTGGGTCTGAAGTTTCTGTGTCTTTTGAGAATGTTATATTTGGTTATGGAAAAAAAACAAAACCTTACAGATACATCCACGGGGTAATATGGCAACTCACATTCCCCTCTTCTCTGAGTACGTAAGAGAGGTGCTTATCATTGCCTGTTAGGGGAAAATAAAACTTCCCACTGCTGACTGGCAAGGGAGCCAGTGTGGTGTAGTGGTTAAGAGTGGTAGTCTCGTAATCTGGGGAACTGGGTTCGCGTCTCCGCTCCTCCACGTGCAGCTGCTGGGTGACCTTGGGCTAGTCACACTTCTCTGAAGTCTCTCAGCCCCACTCACCTCACAGAGTGTTTGTTGTGGGGGAGGAAGGGAAAGGAGAATGTTAGTTGCTTTGAAACTCCTTAGGGTAGTGATGAAGCGGGATATCAAATCCAAACTCTTCTTCTTCTTCTTCTTTATGGAATGGTGAGGCCACTACTGCATCTGCAGCCCTCCTGTGATGATGGATGATCAGAAAACAAGGCCAGGATGATCACTGTGCCAACATGCAACTGGTATAGTGATCAGGCACAGATTAGGTCTGATATCATAACATGACAATAGTGGGATCAGCTCAGGATCTAATGGCTCCCAGGATGGCTTAGCCACAACCCTCCCAGCCTCTGGAACACCCTGTTTTGGAGCTTTTTGCAGGCTATTACCAGCAGCATACCCACCACCAGCACTTCTGCCCACCCAAAAGTTCAGCAGGCAGAATGGAAAGCTCTGAACCAGTAGCATGCAGCAGGTGGCCAGTTTGCCCAATAGAGCTGGGTGGAGGAACACCTCTGTCCAATCCAAGTCCCTCCTACCCAAACCTGGTAAACATGGGAGATGGTTTGCTCTGTTGCTTTCAAAGGAAAATTAGAATTTCTTATGGCTCTCTGTTCCTTGATGGATAAGTCGCTGAAAAAGAACATGTTGTAACTGGATATAAATATTTAACATTAGAATATTAATGATAAGATGATTCTTCCTGAGGAGCTGAGGAGCCAGAGGTAGCTGATAGGGAAGTTAGGGATGCATCTTATTTTCCCCCAGTACCAAACTCCAAACTCCAAGGTTTATGCATTTGACAGGGGAGGTTGTGAGAGTTCGTGTTAATTGTGAATGGTTTATAAAACAATTCAGTGTTACCTCTCATGCCCACTATTTTCAGGACAATTACTTACAAAACACTAGGTGAGATTAAATTAATAATTTTTATCCATCCCAAAACTGTAAAGGTTACCCTTGCAGGAAAACCAAAGCAGTTATCCTTCAAAATTAAGTAGGATCAATCTCTTCCAAAGGGTCAAATCTGCTTGCAAATTTCATCTAATTCTGCTAGAAATTAAAAAATCTATAGATATTTCCTTTTAAAAGAAAGTCGTTGTCATCAAACTTTTAAAAAAGTGCTCAACACAAAAGATCCTGGTTGTATTTGCTTGTAATTTGGTAGGTTTAATACACTCTGAAGGGCTACTGTGCCTGCAAATTTCATTGATTTTTTGCAAAAGCAAAAAGTTATATAGTAATTGCCTTCTCCCATAGTGAATGGGCCTTTTGTCTGAAACAGATTTGGCCTGGGACCCTGAACTGAATTGGGCAGCCTTTGAATTACTTTGGACCAAGGCAGGCTGTGTTTCAAAGCTCCTAATTGCTTTAGTACTAAATCTTCTGTTGAGTATACACTCATAGTACTTATGATATTGCAAGAAATATTCTGCTCAAGCTGGCACTGCCATGCAAGGAATATTGCTGTTTTTCTCAGTACCAAATGATTTGAGAATACCATCTGCAGCAAACCGAGGAACTTATTCTGTGTTAAATACTTTATTAAATTTTACATTGCAAAAACATATAATATTTGGCAGAAAATAATAAGGCTATAATAGCAATGTCTTTTTTTTTAATAAAAAAAAACACACAATAGTGCCAGCATACACTTTAAAAATGGGATAAAACTGCCAAATTAAGGGGCTGCTCTACAGCAGCAACTATCAGTTGCTCTTCCAGCAGTAGGTGGCACTGCAACCAGAAATAGGAAGCTAGCTGTATAATTACTTTTGTTCTAATTTATAAAGCTATAATTCAGTTCCTTGTTAATTCTGGCCTAGTCTCTTCTCAATAATAATCTGATATAATGTCACCAATATAATAAAAGACACCAGGACTCTCTGCCATTGCAGTTTTTGCTCTGGAAAGGTTCAACTTTGACAGAATCATCAAAAGGAATTTTTTTGCTAGTTTTTGCCTAGCAACAAGGCTTCTCTGGGAAATGGGGGTAGTGCAGTCTTCTTCCCTAATCTATGCCAACTGACCACATTTTCAAACATTTTGCCGCCTCATAGGAGTCATAAGAATGATTATACAGAGGTGCAGGCCAATTGTGTACTAACTCTTAAAGAAATTTCAGAGGGTCAACCCTTTGCACTTCAGTAGGAATGGCAAGGGAACCCAAGATGGTTAAAAATAAGAAGAGAGATCAGAAATAACTTGGATGTAACTTCTGGATGTGACTAGTGAAAAGAGTCCCAACAAAAGAAACCATCCATGCAGAAAAATCAATTAGTGGAAACCATCAAATACAGTACGGGGTGAAACTTGTTGCCAGCAGGTTTCACAACCCAGAGTGTGTTGTCCTCACCCCTGCCCCTTACAGGCCTCCAGAGCTGCTGCCTGTGACATGCATACAAGTATGTCATCTTCCACATGACACCAATCTAGATTAGAATTGGCCTTTCCCTCAGTGGCCAGATGACCTCACAATGTCAACTGGATGTAAGGCTGCCAGAGATAAGGCATGGCTAGTCAAGCTGCCTGTCAGCCACAACTAAAGATACCCTTTTCTTTCAGAGAAAGCACCGTTGATGTAGTTTAACCTAGTTGCTGAACTTGTTCCATCAATGAGATGCTGCCAGAGGGGGTTGAATTGTCATCACTGGGAATGGGAGAGAAGTTTGTCCAGTCCACAGTTTCATGTGCCCCTAGCAAAGGCACACTTACTAAGCCAATGCACAAACTGAAACACAGCTCTCCTTCAAAATTTGCACTGCAATGCAGTTCTTTAACTTAAAAACGCATAGGAAAGTGTATACATTAGTGAAATGTGCACAAAAACAAACCTATTCGTGAAAATAACACACACAAATGCATGCTATTAGGAGAAAACTGATTGCAAAAATGCATACACTAAGCAAAAACAGCATACAAGACTGCCAATACTAGGAAAAACATGCATGAAAATGTGTACAGTGGTACCTCGGGTTACAGACGTTTCAGGTTACATATGCTTCAGGTTACAGACTCCGCTAACCCAGAAATATTACCTCGGGTTAAGAACTTTGCTTCAGAATGAGAACAGAAATCGTGTTCCAGCGGCGCAGCAGCAGCGGGAGGCCCCATTAGCTAAAGTGGTGCTTCAGGTTAAGAACAGTTTCAGGTTAAGAACGGACCCCCGGAACAAATTAAGTACATAACTAGAGGTACCACTGTATGACATTTCACATCAACTTTCAAATTATCAAACATACGGTATTTGGAAATGAATTTAAGACTGGAAAATGAACTTAAGACCCAAACTGACAATCATTCCTAGTCATCCCAAGTACTTTGAAGAAGAGAGATTTAGAACTTACCCACGAGGAACTCCAAGGACTTTACAAAGTGCCATTAACAAAACAAACAGATGGTGTGGTAGTGTGGCATGTGTGAAGGTAGGCAAATAAAGCCATCTATCTTGTTGTAGATCAGGGAAAGCATAAATAGTGACAGTTCAATTTTCCTTACATTAACAGTAATGAGAGTGAAACCTGAGTTGTCACAAAACAACAGTAGCAGTTGCATTTAACCAACTTAACTGCCTCATATATCATGACTAAGAGAACTACCTGTTTCTGCAGAACATGTTTTAAAATCAGCCCACTTCAGGCTGCTGAAATGCTGAGCTTCGTGATACCATTGGCTGCTGCATAGGCTAGTAAGCATTTTGGATAGGATTAAGTCACTGCTCTACTGGTGCAACATCACTGTGGTGATGTGATGTTGCAGATGGAGTCAGTACTTCAGGTTGCTGACCATATTTGGTGAGGTAGCATGACAGGAATACAGCTAAAGCACCATGGTGCAAATTTAACTAGGACTTCAATCCAATACACACTTCCCTAGCAATAAGCCCCACTGAAATCAGTGGGACTGCCTTGTCAGTAGACATTTACCGAATTGCACTGTTGTGCAATTCAATTCACCACCTGTACCTGCAGGGGTTGTGTTGTATCAATGTATTTGAGGACTGCATGTTTTGAGGATTGCAGTTCACAAAGGGGTAAATCCACACAACATAATCTAAGACAAACTTGTGTAGAAGAGCAAATACCTGTCAATTAGCACAGTTATATGCTAAGACTTAATATGGAATTATTGCTTTAGATAGCCACCATCATACAGTTTGTAGCAAGGACTTCAAATGCAATTTAATTAAATGAAGCTGAATGGCTCAAGGAGCATGTCGGTGAAGTATTTAAAAGTGATTAATGTTAAAGTTACACTTATGTGTGTGCACTTTGCTTGCACAAATGTTTAATACAATAACTGAAAACTACACATAACACAACCTTATTAGGAAAAATAAATCCCTTAACATTTTATACACAGTGTGTCAGGCAAGAAAATGCTACTGCAATCAAAGCAATTAACAAAGATTTACCAGAATGAAGCCAAATACAGTAGAGGATAATTAATGACGCTAATACAACTCAATAATAACTACTTTGAACTCTAAACAATAGTGCATGAACGCATGTGTCAGAAGGACAGATTTTAATTACTGTCAGCAACAATTTGCTATGGGTTAATTAATAATTTGTGATAACTGATTACTGAAATAAGGGCTATGCTAGGATTCTCAAGTATGACATTTCCTCTTGTTGTCTGTGCAGTTATTTAGGTGACATTGTAATATAAATATAAAAGTGCCCCCCCACAAAATAAATGGGAAACCGGATGTTCTGGCATGTGATTGTATCCTTGGCTACATAAATCGATTCTTTCTTTCTTTTTCTTTGTGACTGTTACCTTTGCACAGTATCATATTAGGCTGTATTTTGTGCAGAAAAGGAAATAATCTTCTCTTCAAAAACCACTTCTTTAATAATTTATTTGGGTTTGTAGACTGTCCATAAAGAAATATGAGTAAAGTAATAGTAATTTAATATGTGAAGCAACTGAAGTAGCTTTTCTCCAACATGTATGATCTAAATAAGGTGTGACAGTTTAGGGTCTCCATTCACCCCGTGGCACATTAGTATGAAACTTGGCAAGTGGCTATAGTGCTCTTATATCTTCTGGAAGAGTGAATGAAAGATGCATTATTCAAAGATGGTATTAGTCTGCTTGTTGACGATAAGTCTGCATTTCCAATTTACATCCCTTTGTAATTGTTGCCTTTAATAGGCTAATGTGATTTTTTTGTGTTTCACTCATAAACTAGATGTTCAGTACAATAGTTCAAATGCAATGTCAAAATAGTAACTTGACACAGAAACTAGAATACGGTGGTTTTTTTAAAGGTGGCAGTCTTTTTCCAAGCTGTATGAAACTGTATGCCTTCAGGAAGGGGTAGCCAATGGTGGTGTTGTCCAGATGCTGTTCCCATCAGGCCCATATGGCCATTGGTCAGGGATAATGGGAGTTGTAGTCCATGTAGAGGAAACCACTTTGGCTTACTGAGTAGATCCATTAAGTGAGATCAGTTTAGAGCCTATTGAGTTATATGCCAGTATCTGTACTTTAATAATGCGCTTTGAATAAATGTACTAAATGTGCGCTCTTTGTGGAGCTACCTTTGAAGGTGACCTGGAAACTACAACTAATCCAGAACACGGCAGCTAGACTGGTGACTGGGAGTGGCCACCAAGACGACATAACTCCGGTCTTGAAAGACCTACATTGGCTCCCACTATGTTTCTGAGCACAATTCAAAGTGTTGGTGCTGACCTTTAAAGCCCTAAACGGCCTCAGTCCGGTATACCTGAAGGAGCATCTCCACCCTCACCATTCTGCCCAGACACTGAGGTCCAGTGCCAAGGGCCTTCTGGCAGTTCCCTCGCTGCGAAAAGCCAAGTTACAGGAAACCAGGCAGAGGGCCTTCTTGGTAGTGGCACCCTCCCTGTGGAACACCCTCCCACCAGATGTCAAAGAGAAAAACAACTACCAGGTTTTAGAAGACATCTGAAGGCAGCCCTGTTTAGGGAAGCTTTTAATGTTTGACAGATTATTGTATTTTAATATTTTGTTGGAAGCCACCCAGAGTGGCTGGGGAAACCCAGCCAGATGGGCGGGGTATAAATAAATAAATTATTATCATCATCATCATCAACAACAACAACACAACATCATCATTATTATTACTGAAATATGAACAAAGCTAATGCATAGACTAGATTTATTTTAGGAAGAGCGCTTAATTATAAATGCAACAGTATTTGGAAATATCTTATTTCAGGGCATCATTATTCCAGTATGATAGGTGCTTGTGCAGCTGGAACACCTGCACACCACAACTTCACTGCTGTCTTTATGTTGTCAATAGTCCACCATTGTGAAGAGATTTCCACATCTTAATATGTACGTTCTGAAAATATGCATGTTGTAGCAAACAGTTTCAGAATCAAATATAAAACAACAGAAAGACTGTTATCTTTAGATAGAATCATAGGATCATAGAATCATAGAGTTGGAAGAGACCACAAGGGCCATCGAGTCCAACCCCCTGCCAAGCAGGAAACACCATCAGAGCACTCCTGACATATGGTTGTCAAGCCTCTGCTTCAAGACCTCCAAAGAAGGAGACTCCACCACACTCCTTGGCAGCAAATTCCACTGTCGAACAGCTCTTACTGTCAGGAAGTTCTTCCTAATGTTTAGGTGGAATCTTCTTTCTTGTAGTTTGGATCCATTGCTCCGTGTCCGCTTCTCTGGAGCAGCAGAAAACAACCTTTCTCCCTCCTCTATGTGACATCCTTTTATATATTTGAACATGGCTATCATATCACCCTTTAACCTCCTCTTCTCCAGGCTAAACATGCCCAGCTCCCTTAGCCGTTCCTCATAAGGCATCGTTTCCAGGCCTTTGACCATTTTGGTTGCCCTCCTCTGGATGCGTTCCAGTTTGTCAGTGTCCTTCTTGAACTGTGGTGCCCAGAACTGGACACAGTACTCCAGGTGAGGTCTGACCAGAGCAGAATACAGTGGCACTATTACTTCCCTTGATCTAGATGCTATACTCCTATTGATGAGGCCCAGAATTGCATTGGCTTTTTCAGCTGCCGCGTCACACTGTTGGCTCATGTCAAGTTTGTGGTCAACCAAGACTCCTAGATCCTTTTCACATGTACTGCTCTCAAGCCAGGTGTCACCCATCTTGTATTTGTGCCTCTCATTTTTTTTGCCCAAGTGCAATACTTTACATTTCTCCCTGTTAAAATTCATCTTGTTTGTTTTTGCCCAGATCTCTAATCTGTCAAGGTCATTTTGAAGTGTGATCCTGTCCTCTGGGGTGTTAGCCACCCCTCCCAGTTTGGTGCCATCTGCAAATTTGATCAGGTTGCCCCTGAGTCCATCATCCAAGCCGTTGATAAAGATGTTGAATAAGAACGGGCCCAAGACAGAACCCTGTGGCACCCCACTAGTCACTCTTCTCCAGGATGAAGAGGAACCATTGATGAGCACCCTTTGGGTTCGGTCAGTCAGCCAGTTACAAATCCACTGAGTGGTAGCATAGTCAAGACCGCATTTTACCAGCTTCTTTACAAGAATATCATGGGGCACCTTGTCAAATGCCTTGCTGAAATCAAGGTAGGCTACATCCACTGCGTTCCCTTCATCTACCAGGCTTGTAATTCTGTCAAAAAACGAGATCAGGTTAGTCTGACATGACTTATTTTTCAGAAATCCATGCTGACTATTGGTGATCACAGCATTCCTTTCTAGGTGCTCACAGACTGTTTGCTTAATGATCTGCTCCAGAATCTTCCCTGGTATTGATGTCAGACTGACTGGGCGGTAATTATTTTGGTCCTCTCTTTTCCCCTTTTTGAAAATAGGGACAACATTTGCCCTCCTCCAGTCTGCCGGGACTTCGCCTGTTCTCCAGGAATTCTCAAAGATGCCTGCCAGTGGTTCTGAGATCACATCTGCCAGTTCTTTTAATACTCTTGGATGCAGTTCATCTGGCCCTGGAGACTTGAATACATCTAAACTAGCCAAGTATTCTTGTACTATCTCCTTAGTTATTCTGGGCTGTGTTTCCTCTGCTGAATCATTTGCTCCAAATTCTTCAGGTCGGGCATTGTTTTCTTTATCGGAGAAGACTGAGGCAAAGAAGGCATTGAGGAGTTCAGCCCTTTCTGTGTCCCCTGTTTGCATTTCACCATCCTCTCCTCTGAGTGACTCCACTGTTTCTTTGTTCTTCCTTTTGTACGAACATACCCATAAAAGCCTTTTTTGTTGCTTTTAACCTCTCTAGCAAGATGAATATTGCTGGGTGAATATTTATCTTCCCAAAGTAAATTAAGTTCTGAAGCAGACAGAGATTTGCATGCTTACAGTCTAGTCCAAGTCTACTGATTTTTTGTTTACTCTCCAGGCATGATTTTGAACAGATAATAAAATTGCTGGTAGAAATACAGTCACAACAAATTCAGGTCTTCCACATTTTGATATTGTCCCACAGATATATATTGTCACATGCTATGAAATCAAGAAGTTTAGACATCAGACTGTAGAATTTATGCTTACAGTAAATATTTTGTCAAACAGGATTCGAGTTCTTAGGGAAAGATTCCTTAGGCTGGGGGTCCCTAGATAAATTAGGGCTGCTGGGTAGAAATGTTCAGTGGTTTTATAATGTGCTATCATGATAACAAGCATAGCACTCATTTTTTAAACAATAGAAGCATCAGTCAACTGGCTTGATTATCAAATGTTAAGCACCTCAAAACAAAAAACAAACAAACACCTCTACCTTTTAATTATTGCAACAATTCATTGCTATTCCATCACCACCCCATTATTCAAATGAATCTTTGTAGCACTATTTGCAAAGCTATGCATTCATTCAAAACAATGAAAAGAGGGCAATATGAAGAACTCTGTTTATTTAACAAGCAGTCTCCCAGGTTTTCTTAATTCTGATCATGTGTTCTTAGACACTGGATAACTTTAGAACCAAACTCTGAACCAAACAATGTAATAAGCTGTTGCTACTGGCAATAGGGGAGAAAGCCCAGTGCTTCTACTGCATAAATTCTTGTGCATGACTTATTGTACTTTGGATTATGACTGCTTTTGCAACTAGTCTTCTGCCTTCTTCAAGGGGAGTCTATAAGTTGGTTAGCTGGTCTAGTCAGACTCCACACCTGAAAGATCTGAATTAGAATACCTAGTTTGTACTAGAGTTCTTGTTGAAGAACTCTTCTTTCCTCTGCCAGTCAGGAGGAATAAACTAGTTGTACGACCACGTACTGTGGTTCTGAATGATTCAGGAGCTTTGAGACCTCCTTAGAATACAATCTTAGATCAAGGCCGCCACCACAGATATATGAGAGCCCGGCCACAATGACTAGTGACTGACAGGAATGATGACCAGTGAAACACACTTATTATACTCATTTATTTGTTGTTATTTATTTCACTTTAACAAACAATGTAGGATGAGCACTGCCTTCATTTTATAGCTCAAATACAAAAGTGTTGCTCATCTACTCTCAGGTTTCTCCTGAGCTTCTATATGTCTTGGGGAGGATTTACCTCACAGGTCCTGTCAGCATAGGCCTTGCACAAGCACTGCTGCAATGGGATTTCCTCCATCTCTTCTATATGCACACACTCAAGAATCCCAAAACTGGCTGGAAGGAGGGTTCAGGAGAACCCCCAGAATAGTGAATGGAGAAAGAGCAGGCCATTGTTATGTCCAGCAAACTGAAATGCTTGCAGAAACAAAACACGTGTCTTGGAGCAATGTTGAATTTCACCTCTTGTCTCATGTTTAGTAGACAACCTTAAAATATTTTAAAAAGTAAATAAGAAGGAAGGAACAGCATGACATAAGTAATAGGAGAAGAAAGCTTTGTAGAGGAGCAAAAGGATGAAACACATGGAAGGGTTAACCGGTAGCAGTGCAGAAAAGTTGAGGCTAGGAAATCAAACCTTTCCAGTTTCTAGGTCACAAAAACATGTATATATCTACTGTTCACAATTGCTCAGGGTTTGTTCTCATCATAATCACCTTTAATAAGCCCCTAAGCTTCTCCAGCCTCTCAAAATATATGAGAAAATGCATTCTTAGGGAGTGAGTCAAAGGTATATACGTCCCTAAAATACAGAGACAGTAGGACTGACTTTTTTGGCAGCTGAAAAAAGAAACAGAACACTGATAGCTCGGCTAGCATGTTAAACTGAACCTTGCCTGCATCGCAGAAGATTTCACAAGAAAAAGAAAATGGGATGTTGTGAGTGATGGAGAATGTGTGGGCAGGTCTATGTGCATCAAATTTAAGAACATGTAATAAAACAACCATAAAGAGAACAATATTAAAATAACAAGCCAAGAGAACGTGGTCAAATGCCACATTTTTACCTGTGCGTAGGTGCATTCAGAGGAGAAAGCATGGTTTGTAGGCAGAAGTATTTAAATTCCCCCTTTTCTCCCTGAAGATGCATAGCATTATCTCTTTCAAAACAGAATTTTGCCTTCCTACAACACAACTGTACAATACAGTGGTACCTCGGGTTACAAACGCTTTGGGTTACAAACTCTGCAAGTAGTACCTTGGGTTGAGAACTTTGCCCCAGGATGAGAACGGAAATCGCACGCCGGCGACACGGCAGGCCCCATTAGCAAAAGCGTGCCTCAGGTTAAGAACAGTTTTGGGTTAAGAACGGACCTCCAGAACAAATTACTGTAAGTTTGCAATCCAAGGTTTTGCTCTTTAACTATAACTTTCTTAACCAAAGTACTAAAAATATATTTCAATAGGCGTTATTTTCCATTGGTACTGACTATAAAGTTTTGCCTTGAGGGCTTACTAGAAAAAAGCAGTTGTGGAAGCAGCTGTTTGGCTGTTTTTCTTTCTTAAACTGAATTGCTCCAACCATGGGCAGTGGGAGACCCATCTTTTCCCCTTCACAAGGCCTTTAGAATGATGCTACATCATAATGTAGAACCATTTCTAGTGGGGCATGGGAGAGGAAGACATGGCAGCCTGCTGGGTGCCGATAGCTGCGGCTCCATGGCAGAACAGGGTTTTTTTTTAAAAAAAAGCATTCCAATAAAAGTACCTAAAATTTATTCCTGCTACGAAAAAAAACCTGTTCTTTTTTTCTACATTTCACTCTGCCCCAATGGTGTTTTTTTAAAAAATAAATAAATATATTATCCCAAAAACCCTTGGCCTAAGTGTGTGTGTATGCTCATAGTTTTTGAAATATATAGCAAAACTAATACTAGCATGTGTCAGGTTTTCTGAAAATAAACCTACTATTAATCACTCTAGTGAATAACATTGTCTCCTTTCTTCTTCCCTTTGCCACCATTTAAGAAAAAGGTGATGAATGTGTAGAATTATACTACACTTAATGTCATATGCATACTTAATCCTAAACGATTAAGAGTAAAAATTATAATACAGCTTTTGACATTCTAAATGGAAAGCAGGGTTAATGAAACCCTATTTTCTTTGGATTGGCTAGACAGGTCTGGAATAAAGAAAGTGAAAAATCCCTTTCACCTACTTATTTTTTAGAAAAAGCCTAGGACATACAATTCAGCAAAGCCATAACAGATGCATCATGCTACCACAGTATAACTGAGTTGAAAAGAAAGGATTACGGTATACAATATAACATTTATTGGATATAGTGCATCACAGACTCTGAAAGCTGGGCATTTAAAAGACCTATCCTCCCCCATTATTTTGTAAACATAATCTTGTAAACATAAGATCTCCTATTGTTTTCTAAATTCTCAGTTCCTCTTTCCTGCTCATATACCTACTTGCTACCAGTGACATCATTTGGTGACAACAGTGGTAGAATTCATCTTACACTTCCAATGCTTGTTCATATGCTGAACAGAATAATGTGTTTTGTATCCAGTAGTATTCTGCCAGTGCAAAGCCTGCACAGCAAGAGGCAGCCTTGTGCAACAGCTGAAATGATTAATTTCCATTTGTGCCAGATGTTGCACAAATCCTAGTGCAGAACATGTATTTGTACACCTCATTTTTAAGCACTAGTTGCACTATTTGGTGTGCTAGCACTTGCATAACTTGTTAGCCCAAACTACTAGCAGATCACTCCATACACTAACAATTTTTACACCAATGTTGCCAGGCCCTCCAAATGTCCCTGTTTTCCACAGATGCCCCTGATTTAGAGAAGCCGTCCCGGTTTCTGATTTGATCATGGATTGTCCTGTTTTTCTTTAGAGTGTCCCTAGTTTCATTGGAGATATGTTGGACAGTGTGGAGTTATCCAACCCCTGAGCCGTCTGAAGGCAATCCTGTATAGGGAAGTTTATTAAATGTTTAATGTTTTATTATGTTTTATAGATATGTTGAAAGCTGCCCAGAGTGCTGGGGCAAGCCAGTAAGATGTGAGGGGTATAAATACAGTGGTACCTCGGGTTAAGAACTTAATTCGTATTGGAGGTCCGTTCTTCATCTGAAACTGTTCTTAACCTGAAGCACCACTTTAGCTAATGGGGCCTCCGACTGCTGCCGCGCCATCGCCGCACGATTTCTGTTCTCATCCTGAAGCAAAGTTCTTAACCCGAGGTACTATTTCTGGGTTAGCAGAGTCTGTAACCTGAAGCATATGTAACCCGAGGTACTACTGTAGTGAAATTATCCTTATGGAATGGGATGTCCCTATTTTCATAGGAGAAATGTTGGAGGGTATGTGTTACATTGGCTATCATGGCTTGAGTTGTGGGCAACAACTCTAGCATCTATTGAAAAATATACAATATGTGTGATATAATCATAGATCTGATAGCAGTGCTATCATGTTGAGGCAGGACGAGGTATCTTCCCCATCTGCTGGGTAGGAAAATTCCTGGATGCCCATGTAGAATTGAAAGGCCTTTTTTTCTTACCTTTAAAAAAAAAAACCACTCAGGGGAAGCAGTGAATCCTTTTCCTAGCTGCTGCTTCCAAGTATTACTAACTTTAAAGAAAAAGAAAAAGAAAAGAAACACATGCATAGTATCAGGGTGCAGCAGCTGTGAAAATGGTGGTTTTCATGTTAGGGATCATTAGGAAAAGGAAAATAAAACTACCAATATCATAATATTTTTATACAAATATATGGAATACTGTGTGTATATATGGTGTATTATTTCTGCTTGCTGCACCTCAGAAATCATGTCATCCTGGACTCCCTTTGGGAAAAGTATGAGATACACATTTAATAAATAAATTTAGCAATGAATATTAACATTATGTAGAGTTGGAAAAGGTTTAGAAAAAGGCAACCAAAATGATAAAGGGACTGAAGTGCATCACCTAAAGGAAAAGTTACATTTTGGGTTTTCAGTTTGAAAAAAAAGTGGGGAACGGGACATAATAGAGGTATATAAAACCATGCATGGGGTTGAGAAAATGGGCAGAGGAAGGGGGGAAATCCCCAGAGGCGTAGGAAGGTCAGGTGGTACCTGGTGCGGAAAATTTCTTGTCACCACCCCCCACATTGATTTATTTATTTTTTTTGCCTGCAAAATTGGTTTTACGTTATTTCATATTTTCTTACAAAGGAATGTGGATTCTGAGCCTCTGATAACAAGTAGGCGACTATGGACAGATTTTTAAATCTACAGGGTGGGTTGTGTTTTGGCTTGTGTTATTTTATTTATATTTATTGTTTATTTATTTAATAAAAATTGTTTTTAAAAACCTGCAAAGTGGTTTACCAAAACTAAAAAACTAAAAAACACCACAGCAGTAAAATCAAGAAAAATTAACAATACTACCTTAAAACATACAAAAGCTAAAATATTAAAATTAAAATTACTTCAACTTCCTAAGCATCTAAGTATGCTTGCCTAAAGAAGAATGCTTTTAGCAGGTGCCCGAAAAGAGTCTAGCAAAGGCATTTGCTTTGTTGCAATAGGCGGGGAGTTCCAAAGTGCAGGTGCTGTTACAGTAAACAATGCAGTACAGATATTATGTGGAACCTGTAGTAGTGCTTGAAACTACTGAAGGGGAGGTTTTATTTATTGTGATTTCACCATGCTCTGTATTATCTGTAAAAGAAAACATTTATTTAAAAAACAGGACTGCAGAGCAGCAATCTAGTCTCATCATGATCACTGGGACTTATTCCCGAGCCCATAGTGCATAAGATGAGCTGCAATCCTATGCACCACTTGCATCCAAATTGTACCTAAAACTCTGCACAAACCTTCACCAGAGAATTGTAGAGTTGGAAGGGACCCCTGAGGGTCATCTAGCCAAACCCCTGGGGCAATGCAGGAATCCCTGACCAATGGCCATCCTTCTTGTTTTTCCTCTTAGCCATGACACACAACGGTTAAAGACACAACAACGGAGACTGGAGGTAGGGGAGGGAAGCCCAGCGGAGGGTAGGGCAGTAGGGTGGTTCATAAAAAAACTTTTTTTAAAAAAATGCCTGCTCCAAAGGTCTTATCTTACTAAACTAGGGATTACATAGCTATATCTGAAATTTCATGCATATCAGTTAATATCTTGACCCTGCTCCACTGAATTGAAATTTCAGCCTTCACGACATAGGAAAATGGCCAAGTAAACAGCTATTTTCGTGGAGGAGGGTCAAGATATTAACTGACATGCATGAAATTTCATATATAGCTATATAATCCCTAGTGTAGTAAGATAAGACTTTTGGAGCAGGCATTTTTTTTAAAAAAAGGTTTTTTTATGAACCGCCCTAGTAGGGCAGTAATTGTTCCTTGATAATTTGTCATTCCCGTCCATGATGGCACCTGGGATGAGCTGCCCTCCCGCCCCCCTTCCTATGCCCCTGGGAATCCCCCTTTCTCAAAATACTAGAACTGGGTTCATCCAGTGAAGCTGAATTTGGGGGGGGGGAAGGAAGACAAAAGCAAGTACTATTTCACACAGCACAGTAGCAAATTTACGTAATTATCTGCTATAAAAAATGTTGGGATGCCACCAACTTGGATGGCTTTAGAAGGGGATTAGAGAAATCCCATGGCTACTAGTCATGATGGCTACATTACCTCAAGCACCAGAGGCAGTATGTGGAGAGGGCTATTGCACTCATGCTCGTGAGCTTCCCACTTGCCTCTTACTTGGTCTCTGTTGGAACAGGATGCTGGACTAGATAGGCCTTTACTTTAATCCAGCAGGGCTCTTACGTTCTCATAATTTTGCAGGTGCATGCCCTTCACACTTAATGGAGCATGCATGCATTGATTGTGGTATTTTGGTTGTTGTAAGCTGATCTGAGTAATGTAAATGCATTAGAAGGGGAAGATATAAATCTTTTAATAAGTAAATACCTTTTTTTTACTCATATATGTAAAATGAGAGTTGGGTCGTTATGTGTTGCACCCCTGACCTTGGATACCAGTGGTCTGTCATTGGATTTTGATGTAAATCAATTGCTGTCACATTTTGCTTTAGTGGTCATACAGCAGTAACTAAGTAAATTGAGTTTCTTGTGTTAAACAGGATCTGTGAGAATCACTCATAAAGAAACACACTTGCTGTTCTTTTGTGGATCCAAACAAATATTGTATTTACAGTATGTTTTTAAATAAAAAAAACTTGAGGGATGTAATAAGAATTAACTTTCCCACAAACACACACACACACAATATTTACAATATATTTGACGTGATATCAGAGTGTAGCTTTTGCTGGTCACCAGCAAAAACACATTTCAAAACATTCAAAGGGTTTTTGAAGCTCATGTGTTTAAATCAAAAAGAATTAGTGATACCTTGGTTCTCAAACTTAATCCGTTCTGGAAATCCATTCCAAAACCAAAGCATTCCAAAACCAAGGTGCGCTTTCCCATAGAAAGTAATGCAAAATGGATTAATCTGTTCCAGACTTTAAAAAACAACCCCTAAAACAGCAATTTAACATGAATTTTACTATCTAATGAGACCATTGATCCATAAAATGAAAGCTATAATCAATGTATTGTACTATAAAATAAATAAGAAAATATTGTAGATGATAAAAAATTTAAATTAAATTCCCCCCCCTACCTGTAGTGATGATAGTCATTGTTTGGATGGCGGGCTTTTATCCATTTCCACAGTCACACAATCAGTCAATCAGTAGCTGAACTGGGTTCCACACAGGCACAAAAACAAATTAACCGAAAAAGCCTCAAAAACAAAAACGCAAAATAAATAGCAAAAACAAAAGCACCAAACTTAATATGTTCCGGAAGTCCATTTGACTTCCAGAATGTTCAAAAACCAAGGCACAGCTTCTGATTGGTGCAGGTGCCACGGAAACAATAGCCGACAGCTGCATCAGATGTTCAGCTTCCAAAAAACATTTGAAAACTGGAACACTTACTTCCGGGTTTTTGGCATTTGGGAACCAAGGTGTTTGAGAACCAAGGTACCACTGTACCTAGCTGATTTTCCAGCTGTCACAAAGGAGAAGTCAAGGCTGAGGAGCAGAAATATCTCAGCACTGAGATTCATTAGCTATATGATTTATTCTTCATGAGCTGGTTAGTAATAACTGTTGAAAGAGTCCCAGTTCAGGCCCTTTAACAGTGGCCTGTGTAGTTTTTCTTCCCTTCTTTTTCTTCCCTTCTTGAACATAGTTCATACTTACGTTTCCTTAATATGACCCCCAGTTTGGACTCACTTTACTGTTAATTGCTAAGATTTCTGAAGTATTTCCATTCTAATAAAAAAATGGATTATCGCACACCACCCCAATCTCCGAACAGTGCAAGATTCCAGGGGTCCCAGATGCTTCTCCGGGGTTCATATTTCCTTTTGGAAATGAGGCACAGCAGAGACTGTGGTGTCTTTATGATATATGGTTCTATGACATATATGCAACCTGGGCCTTTAATGGAAGGGTTCACAACATTAACACCCCAAATGGGGCCTTGTTTCTCCCATAGCCACAGCCTTGGATTCAATCTGAAATAAAACATTCCTCTGAAATGATCAAATTAAGGATTTGATGTGAGTCAAGTGTTGGCCTGATGGCAATTTGAGACAGGCCCATGCTTCTCCTAGTGGCTGTGACATCCACAACCAGCTCAACAATTATTCAATTGTTTCAGTTGCTTAGGGATAGCGAGATGGTGCTGCTACAGGGCAAAAACTACTCATAATTGTCACTGAATTGCAAACACTGAGTTGACGGTCAATAAGCAAGAACAGGAAAAATAGACGGGCCAGCTAGTGTATAAGAATATACCAATCTTAAAATAGTAAATTAGTTACTCTACCCATATTTGTATCTTAACATACTCTATAGGGTAAAGGTAGCAATCAGTTTAAGTCAGAACACAAGCATTAGGCAGGCTATTTATACAGCCAGAATTTTACAAAGTTCAAGAAGGCATCTTTTGAATGATGAAAAATGCATTAAGCAGGACTGGGATGACAATGAATCCATTTTTCTCTATTATACATGACATTGCATTCTAAAACATTAACGGTTATTTATTTTAACCATATTTAAATAAGTGTAAAAATAATTCTGAGAAGCATCCTTTACCAATTAGCCAACTGTAAATTTCCTCCCAAGTTACAAAGGGTCCAGTGGAATTTCCGCTGGTCATATTGTCCTGCTCATTTCTAGAACCCCATGGGGAAAAAACCCTGTATCATTACCAAATGAAAATAAAACAAAGCCTTATACCACAGGCCAGCGCAGGACCAAGTGACACCAGCAAAGGCTTTAAATAAATATCTCTCCATGGATTAGACCAGTGAAGTGGCTGTACCCCAGCCCCATCATCCTTTATGGCATTCTACACTTTTATGAAAAACTTGGGTGGCTGCTAATAATATTAGTACACTTTCTTAATGGCCCCAAAAGATAGTGGCTTGAATCCAAACCAAATTAGTTGAGTGAGACAACTCAGTGCCACATTCCATATGATGTTAGTCACATGTGCTTAACCTGGCTGCTTTTACTTTGGAGAAAGAGCATTTAAGGGCCCTGATCCTGAATATACTCCTAGTCTTGATCAGAGCATGCTTACTGGTTTTCTGCTGAAAATGAACCCTGTGTTTGGCTGCTATTTGCCCCCCACCCCTCCAAAGCATAAGCTAGGAGAAAATGATTTCTCAGATCCAATCCAGATTGACAGCAATGTATCCTAGCAAGTTTTACTGAAAATCAAATACCTTGCCTCAAAATTCCTGTAGTGTGAGAAAACCACAACCCACAAAATACTGACATTTGATGGCAACTCTAACCTTACTCGTTTTTTCTCACATGTTTCTTAGACACTGAGCCTGTAGACACATTACTGGTTTAAAATGCAAATAGGTCACCCCCCCCCCCAATTTGCATTGAAATTGGTTGGGGGGGTGCATAGGAACACAGTATATTGTAAGAAACAAGGTAGATACAGGGTCGATATGAATTGTGGCTAACGTGTACAGCACTTAAACTAGTGGTGGGAGTGGTCTGGATGCAGGTCAAATGGGAGTGTCTACACAGCCTTACATAAGAACCTTTAAGACAAAACCATTACTTTGAAACATTTACATAAATAACCATAGTGTATGTTACATTGTGGGGGGAAATGAAACAAAATTGGAAGAACAGGTGCAGAGGGAAAATGCAATTTAAATGCTGGCTTTTCATTTAACTGCAATAATAGATTCTGAAAACAAAGCTATTTTTGCGAAAATGCACAGAATGATAAAGCAAGCTGCAGTAGTAATGGTTATGCATCTTTTAATTATGGGGAATATCTACCACATTCATTTTATACTATTATCAGAGCATAATTTCCCTTCCTTTCAGCCTCAGAATTCCAAAAAACTTGCTTACTCCTCCTATTAAATTATTCTATTTAAAGCACATTCTGTTATGTGTGAAGGGCTTTCAGTTTTAGCTTTCTAGATATTGTTGCCAGTTATTCAGAAGACAAATGCTATGGTATAAATACTTTGGTTTGGATCCAGACTTCTTTCCCACTGGTGAGAAAATCTATTGAAGAGAGAGATGGGTGTCAAATGTCAAAGGAGAATCTAAGAGTTCCCCCCTCCCCCCCAAGACTACACACCAAATCCTTTAGGTGATGTGCAACCCCATCTATATATCATTAAGTTGTATTAGTATGTCTGTTCAAAAGAAGTCGGAAAGCTAGGCAAATGGCTAATCTGGTATCAACAATTTTAAGGCTTTCTAATTTCATGCTATAGTCTTGACACCAACCATGCAATATTTGTATCAGTAAATAAATTCAGTTTTTGCTTCCTTAGCTATGCTGCAAATTCCTTTTTATTTTCAGAAAGTTGGGAATGCTTAATGCTTTTGCTTGAGTAAAGATCAATATAATTCCATCACTCTATGATCTTGCTATGTCAGAGAGGTTGAAGACTTGTGGTCAGTAGCACATTTAGTTATATTTCCCATTTCTAAAAATCAGGGTATTGAATATTTATTTCACAACATTTGTATACTGCTTGATTGCAATAGAACCTCAAAGAAGTTTCCAAATGAATGAAACAAGAAAATTATCAGTAAAATATAAAAACAAGTATTTAAAACATTAAAAAATAAACAAGAAGCTAAATCCAAATCAAAACATGTAATAATAATAATAATAATAATAATTTATTATTTCAACTCCTCCCTTCTGGCTGGGTTTCCCTAACCACTCTGAGCAGCTTTCAACAGAACATTAAAAACAAAATAAAACTTTAAACAACAAAACATTAAAAACTTCCCTAAACAGGGCTGCCTTAAGATGTCTTCTAAAAGTCGGATAGTTGTTTATTTCCTTGACATCTGATGGGAGCATCAGTTTCTACAAGCCTAGATAAAAAGGTAAAGGGACCCCTGACCATTAGGTCCAGTCGTGACCGACTCTGGGGTTGCAGCGCTCATCTCGCTTTATTGGCCGAGGGAGCCGGCATATAGCTTCCGGGTCATGTGGCCAGGATGACTAAGCCGCTTCTGGCGAACCAGTGCACGGAAACACCGTTTACCTTCCCGCCGGAGCGGTACCTATTTATCTACTTGCAGTCTGAGGTGCTTTCGAACTGCTAGGTGGGCAGGAGCAAGAACCGAGCAATGGGAGCTCACCCCGTCGCGGGATTCGAACCGCCGACCTTCTGATCGGCAGGTCCTAGGCTCTGTGGTTTAACCCACAAAGCCACCCACGTCCCCAAGCCTAGATAGGCTTCGACATTTTTTTTTAAAAAAACATCCAGCAGGGGCTGAAAAGAGTATATTGAAGGTGCCTGTCTGATGTCAATAGGCAGGGAGTTCCTGAATATTGTTGCCATACCACTAAAACAATGATTTCTTGCACTATGAATTGGTTGATTAGTTGAGTTCTAAATTGTGTTCTAAATGTAAGCTCATTTATAAATGCAAAATGCTCTATATAAACTCTATATAGAGTTTATTTAAAACAACACTGTAGGAACATAAATCTGTTGGCAGGTCCAGATTGACTTTCTGTGGGTAGCAGAAGAATCTTACAAATGCAGTGGAATAATCTAGAGGAGATAAAGTTCAGTGTGTAGTTAAAATGTAATCAGGGCAACACAATGAGTGAATCGGAGGTCACGGTGAACGTAATCACCATTTTTTTTTTTTTTTTACAATGTCTATTAATTATGGATTGAATACTTGTTTCCTTCTATTTTTGATTTCCAATGACTATTTATGTTATTCAGTTTCTAAACCAATAAAAAAAAAAATGCAAAATGCAATCCATACGATATGCAAAAGACCATTCAAATGCTCTTCAGCAGTAGTATATATGATTCCCCCCCCCCTGCATGTACCTAAACAAGCATTTGATATTATTTAAATTATTATTAAATTATTTAAATTTATTTCTTTGATGTTTGTTAGTTTATATATTCTGCCATGCTAAATTGCATCCTGCGCTAGAGGAATTGTTACTTAGTTTAAAGTAGACCCCCCCCCAAAAAAATAATAATCCAGAAATTTAATTTGTGATTGAAGGACCAAATCACCCAGAATACTCCTTAGTGATTGATAAACTCCCCTTCAGCTCACTTAGATTTTAGCCAATTTTAATTTCCTTATAAATGCCTGAAAAAACTGCTTGCATGTAACCATAAAAAAGCAGGAAGGGGGTGGATTAAGTACAACTCAGCCTTGCATCCTTTCCTTTTGGGAAAGAGCTGAGAATTGCTGGCTGCAGGGATGGGTATTTTGGGGTGGAGAGATGGGTCTTTGGGGACTCTCATAAAGGAGCATCGTTTTTTGCCAGCAACAACAGTATTTGTGATTCCCTTAATCTTACAAATTGAATCAGAAAGCTAGTGAGAATGTGCTTCTTCTTGTTGCGCTGATCTGCCTTAAGAGCTGCAGAAAGGTTGTATTAATGAAACAAAGAAAAACTACAGAGTTGTTTATATCTGTACCTCATAATACCCAACACAGATATTTTCATAGTATCCCAAGCAGAGACATGGGTTACATTCAGAAGAAGAAGAAGAAGAAGAAGAAGAAGAAGAAGAAGAAGAAGAAGAAGAGTTTGGATTTGATATCCCGCCTTTCACTCCCCTTCAGGAGCCTCAAAGCAGCTAACATTCTCCTTTCCCTTCCTCCTCCACAACAAACACTCTGTGAGGTGAGTGGGGCTGAGAGATTTCAAAGAAGTGTGACTGGCCCAAGGTCACCCAGCAGCTGCATGTGGAGGAGCGGAGACGCGAACCCGGTTCCCCAGATTACGAGACTACCGCTCTTAACCACTACACCACACTGGCTCTCTCCAGTCTTTTCCCACCTTGCTATTTGCTAGAGAAAGGGCAGGTGGTGATTTTCACCAAGTCTCCTCTCAGCATTTTGTGCCATCTTTCATGCTATTTCAGATGATCGCTACTTCACTGCAGCAGTTTTTCAGGGGGCACAGGGAGTTCAAGGTGGGGTGAAAAATCACCCTTTCGTCAGCACATAAGATGAAACTGCTTATTTAAAGTCTGCATTCCAACTCATTTATGTCTTTAGTTATGACAATATCTGATGTCTCAAAGAAAGTGGAAACAGCCAGTCTTTGTCCTCTCTAGGCCCTGAGACAGACAGGTACTCTAGCAGTTTAGATTTTCAAAGAATGGGATAACTTTCTGTTTTCTGACTCACTCAACAGATTCTATTTTAATTAAAAGGGCAGAACTTATGAAATCAGTGGCATTTTTACTTCCCAACAAAATATACAGCTTAAGGTTGCAATCCTGTACACGTTTATTTGAAAGTAAATCCCCTTGGATTCAGTGGGGCTTACTACCAAGTAGACCTGTAAACCAGGTGTGGGGAACCTGTAGTCCTCCATGTTGGGGAGGCACAACTCCTATTTGGTCTATCCACCATACCCAATGGTCAGGGGCTATGGGAGTTGCCGTCCAACACCATCTGGAGGATGACAGATTTTGTACTGCTGTTGTAAATCAGAGTGCATTTTAGGGACAAACAATGACAATGTAAGCTAATTTTTCAGTAATAGCTTTGTTCAAAAGATGAAGACTGCAAACTCTCAGATGCAAGCTTCAGTAAATTATGTTGTTGCTGTTTTGGACATTATCTTTGGATCTTACATGGTATACATGTTACATTGTAGTTCTTAGCATGGTAGCACTTGGGAAGTAAGCTCCAGTAAAGTCAGTGTCCATGTAGATGCATTCAGGATAATGCTGTGCATATTATTCCCTGTGAATTTATTCCAGGCTCAGCACTCTCGCACACTATGCAGTCTTGGGCTGTGTGATCATTTAAACAGATACATGTTATTAAGTATCTGTGCTCTCAAAAACCCAAGTCTACATTAACATTCAGTGTTGATTTTTCTGATAGAGCAGGAGTGAACAGACTTCATACTTGTGTGATTTTAGGGGGTTTTTCTGCTAGGGAGATGGTATTTTACCAACTGGAAACAGCCATAAACAGGCATCCTGTGGGTTGAGCTAGTCCCATCTTTTTATTTTAAAGCTGCTATATACCACTAATCATTTACAATTTAAAACCAACAAGCAACCAAAAATTGCAGAAACATAATAAAAACACAATATACTGCAGCAAAATCCAAAACGTAAGAGTTATTCTGAATGCTGTCATGAGGGGGAGGGCAGGATTTGCCTAAACAAATATATCCACATCTACAGTTCAGCTGTAGAGCTACAAAAGGCCTGATACTACAAAATAACACATCAGGTCTTAGATCTTCCTGGAAACGACAGCCTCCAGTCCCAGGAGCTAGGTTTTGGGTTTTGTTTTTTTACTGCTGAGAGAATTAACTGTACAAATGCTTTTAAAAATCTGAGCTGAGAAAACTCCCCAGCTTCAGCAACACTTTAGTTGCTTCAGGAAAATGGGGTGAATGGCCCAACTTCACACACTCTTGCTCAATAGGTCTTTTGTGCAGTGGATGTTTCCTCAGTGCATTTTTCTGGTGCTTCCCCCAGGGACCTAGTCTTCTAATTCATTTGGGCACACTAGCAATCCATCTTTAGCATCCATAAGTGTAGAATTCCTTCCTCCACCTCACTGATCAATTTTCATATTGTATCTAACTCAAACTGATAAACAAATCATTCTCCTTTGTGAATTTTCAGAATGCTGCACACAAATACATAACCACACAATTCCCATTAACAATTATGGGAATCTAGAGTTGTCCTTTACAATAATATACCAGAATACTACTTTTCAGCGCACTATGCATTCATTGTGCTTCCAGTGTTTCAGATAGTCTTCTGAATTATGAATATTCTCCAGTATAGAATATTCTGAGCAGAATTATTCACTATCATCAATTGCATAAAAGCATGTGAAATATGACAGTTTGCATCCCCAACAATCAGTCTCCCAAGGCAGAATTGCTCTCCAAACCTCTGTTCTTTACCAGCTGCTGCCACCTGTTTTCCAGAGAAGGCAGATTAGGACACTAATTCAAGAGGGAAATGGGGTCTCAGTATTCTAATCTGAAAATGACATAGAATTGTTTGTGAATTTAATGGGTATCCAAATTGGTAGGAAAATGTATCTTGCTTTGGAAGTGTTAATTTACAGTATAGGAGATAAATGATGATTAACACAGCACTATCACTGAAAACAGCAGCCATTGGATTGGCCAAGTTCTTCTTCTCCAACTTTGAAACATTTAGTAAAACTTTCCTATATCATTAGTACATAGGTTAGCTTCACAATAAACTATAGGTAGAATCCACTCACAGAAGGGCTTTTAATATGAGACAATCCACCAACATTCAGCTAATTAGGCCCCACTGCTTTCTGTGAGAAAGTTAGTTAATTTCCCCATTAAAATCAATAGAATTTAAAGATGGCTGGATTGTGTTTATAAGCATTAATAGCCTTTCCTTTCCCTTTTTGCTGAGGAAGGAAATTGTAGAAACAAGTTTTGTTTCCAGAAAATTGCTACACTATCAGCTACCTTTAGCTATTTTCATTTTCATTCATGAAACAATATGGGCAACTTTGATTTTATGTGATACTTACATTTTTTTAAAAAAATAAATATAAAAATAGTTATATTTCTCCAAAATCCAGGCTGATTAAGCAAAACTATGGCCAAATAGAAATGCAATGGTTAGCTTTTCAGTGCGATTAACAGCAAAGTGAATTTCTTCTGCTCTCTAGTTAGCTCTTTCTATAACACAAAGGGGGAAATTACTAAATTCAGTAATAGTGATATGAAATATCTCCTCAAACAAGCATTGTTTTGCTAGGATTAGGATCTTTTCTTTCTATATTTTTCATACCTTTTTCCTTTCACTATTCCTGTTGTTCAGGCAAACTTAATTTCCTGTTGGATATCTACAAATATGTACTTGCAGTATAAGTAGTTCTGGCATGATAACAGTGCAGATAATTTGTTAAATCACAATGATTTGTGTTAGGTTTGTTAAATCATATTTCTGTTTGGTTTTCAAATGTCCCCTCTTGCCTGGCTTCTGATTACAGGTGAAAGCAAACCCATCCTCCCTCTTGTTGCCAAGGCACAGGGTAGTGAAAAAGCATATTCAGTCCTAAAGTTAGAAGGGAATACGGTGTGGAACAATAGCGCACACAAGAGATGGCCAGCACGGGTACCTTAGTTGTTGCTGGACTTGCTGGACTGCATTGTTCTTAGCCTGCATGGCCAGTGGTCTGGGATAATGGAAGTTATATTTCAATAACACCTGCAAGCACCACATTACCTAAGCACCACATTACCATTGCGTAAGCTGCAACTATCTTTTGGAATATGGGGATTGCAAATTTGAACCTACTGATGCAAGACATTTTCTCTGCTACTTTTTCTTCATTTAGTCTTGGTACATCAGCTATGCTGTATTTTTATCTACCATTCAAATACAGGATGACCAGATAGTTTGGTTGAATAATCAAAGTTTACTAAATGTACAGTAATGTTCTTTTCATATTTGTGTTTTTTTTTTAAAAAAAAAATCTTAGTGCAAAACTTAATAGTTCAGGCATGCTAGTTGCACTTTGCAGATCAAACCATGATGAGCATTTTTGTAGAGATCATGAAGAGTACTAAATGTTTGCTGGAAATAAAGCCGAGTAATCATGAATAATCGCAACTGTGAAGTTCAGAATTGAATTGTATTAACTTCTGGCTTGCTTGGTGTGTGTGTGTGTGTGTGTGTGTGTGTGTGTGTGTTTAAAGCAAGGAGCCTGTCAATGTATATAAACCACTTTGACAACCCTAGGTGCAGCATAAATAATGTCATCATGATTTGTGGTCTTATCATCAGCTAGAAGAGGTATGGAGGTTATTCATAGGTTGCTGTGGAGGCTATAAAGTGGTCACTATTAGTAAGAAAAATACACTTCCTATTATTACACATTACCCATAGAGCTCCTACATACAGCAATGTTTGATGTGTTCACAGAATAATAGTTCTAAATTTCCAATTGGCAGCCAAGGGAATAATCGGAGGGGGGGATCTATATAAGAGAAATATTATTTTTAAAGCCAGATCTGAAAACAAATCACACTGGGATTTGAAATGAAATGAATAGTTGCTGCAGAAGAGTAGAATTCAATCGGGCCAGTTCATGAGGACTGTTCATTGGAATAGTGCCTACTTGGTTTCATATTATGCCTCTGATCTTTGACTGCACCTTCAATTTATTTCACAGCATGCTGAATTAGCTTCAGAACAGCTTTAAGTAAAAAGTGTCCTGTGCCATGTGTTGACCTTTGTCTTAAATATATAGTGTGAACATATTTTTTTTTGCTTCACAACATGATTGGGTCCACCCAGTTATTTCCTTTTGGGGCAGAGGGTGGTGATGATAATATTTACTTGATCATTAACTTAACTAGAAGATAAGGAAATAATAGTCATACTTACCCTGAGCTGTCAAAATACCATGTGCAGCCATTTCATATCCCCCCTCCCCGATTTGCATTTTCACACAAGGTATCTTCAATTGATTGGTTTCCCTGGCAACTGTTCCTTGCTTTGACTGCATAAGCACTCCGGTGTGCTGTGAAACAGATTACTGCTGAAATAGTGGAATTAGTCTGGTGTAATGGGATGTTGTTTGAGCGGTTTCAGAGTTCTTAATTCCATTATTCGTTGTGTTATTCCATTAATGCTGCATTATTGTCAAATAACAAGTAGATTTAGTCTAATCAAATTCTCTTTTAACAAGTTTCTTGTAAGCCTATGATAGGCATTCTTTTCATAGAAGGAAAGAAATCTCTAACCCAAACTTGAATAAAATATATCATTAGAAAGGATACAGAAGGAAACCTAATTCTCTTTGAGCCAATTCACATGATAACATTTTTTTTTAATTTTGGTTAATACTATCAACAGAGTATTGCCTTATTCATCCCATATGTTTATCTCTTTGTGCATATTCTCATGTGTGCTTGCATATACTAGACTCTATGTCAAACTGTATTAATTGAAAAAACAATCTAATGCCATTTCAAATAAGCAGATGCTTTCAATTCCTACAACAGCCAAGGTCAAAACTGGTTAGAAAGGTAGGGCCACACAGAAATAGATTGGAATTATTGAAACAATATGCAAAATAATTCTACTACATGAACAGAATTGCTAGTTTTTAGTCTGTTCCAGTTTATTCTAGTCTAATGGGGATTAGTTATTTTCTGAAATCAAATAACTTCACAAGCAACATAAAATTGAGAGAAGAAAGGAAAGAAGCACATAAGGCAATTGCAGTATTTTGCCTTGAATTTATAACTTTACTGAAATCCCCAAAGTTCTAAAAGTTAAAATTGTAGAATAAAGAAATAACGCAGCATACATAAGGAACTGGGATTAAAATGGATCACACTGTTATCAAGTTTGGTGGTTATAACCCTGCCTGAATAAATGACCAAAGAGTCTGGCAGGGGTAGCCAGCCTATGTGTGTGTCTGGCACAATTTTGCTTGCCCTTGAACCACACTCTAGTTAATTGTACCATTACTGCATTACCATGGACAGCAGGCCTACTTATGAGCTGTCACATCATATGATTATCACCCAACTGATGGTCCATAAATCACTGACCCCACTCTGCCAGCAGCAGGAGCATTGTTTGAGGATAGCCCAGGTGGCCAACTCCTAGGTATTTTGTACTAGGGCCCAGTCTTCCCCCTCCACACTTTAAAAAAGAAAATTCTTTAACTACAGGGCAGGTGGCTGTAAAGTGCAGTGCTGCTGAGACTCCCCATCTCAGTTTATGGAGGGCCCAATCCACATGTAATGTGCTGGGCCCAGAAAATCCTGTTGGTACCCCATAAGGTAAAGGTAAAGGTACCCCTGACCATTAAGTCCAGTCGCGAATGACTCTGGGGTTGCAGCTCTCATCTCGCTCTATAGGCTGAGGGAGCCGGCGTTTGTCCGCAGACAGCTTCCGGGTCATGTGGCCAGCATAACTAAGCCGCTTCTGGTGAACCAAAGCAGCGCACAGAAAGGCCGTTCACCTTCCCACCGGAGCGGTACCTATTTATCTACTTGCATTTGACGTGCTTTTGAACTGCTAGGTGGGCAGGAGCTGGGACTGAACAACGGGAGCTCACCCTGTCACGCGGATTCAAACTGCTGACCTTCTGATCTGCAAGACCTAGGCTTTGTGGTTTAGATCACAGCGCCACCCGTGTTCCCATAGCTTAGGGTAAACCCTGACAGCGAGAGACACAGGCTGTGTTTTTGCTTCTGAAAGTCAGCCTTTAATGTTCATCAATACATATGCAAATTTTATGCAAAAGTTTTTTCATGGTACTTAAGTCCTTTAAGTATCTAACAACACCACTGGGCAGCAGTCATCACCAATTATTGCAATCCCCCATCTGACAGACCACTACTATGTACTAACAGAGGACCACATTACAGCTGCCATGGCCTAAGAACAAGGGTGACCACACTTGGGTCTCAGCAGCTGCCCAACATGGTTGAATCTCTCTTCTAGTAGGCCACTTCCCTTAGCAGTAAAGGTCCTAGGAAAGTTATTCCTAAAAAAAGTCAAGCCTTCGCATGTGTTCCAATCAAATGCCCCAGAGGCTTGAGCTTTTATGAGTATTCAGTAAAAGTTCCCAGAAATTCTCTTGTCAGAGTGTGGGGAGTACTCACTAATGTCTTTCTCCTACTTCTCATACCCCAAGATAAATTTATGGGCAATGAGGAAGCAGTAGCTTGCAGGACGGAGCTGTTCATTCTTGCTCATCAGCATTTCATCAGGAGATAGGTTAACTTTGGCAAGTACCCCATCTCAAACGTCTTGCAACCTCTCTAGGAGCTCTTGGCGTATTGCCTGCATGCTCTGTTTGATGGTTACCTCCTGCAGTTAGCTAGCATGGAGAAAAAGAGGGTCAACAATCTTTTTGGACCTCAGGCAAATCCTTAGATTTCATGAGCCTCTGGTTAATGTGGCTCAAAACCTATGGTCACTGGTGCAAGGCAGAAAAACAATGTGCCTCTTCTTTCTGTCATAGGGCTGGGCTTTTTAAGCACATTCAATAGCATTATGAACTTCTCTCTTGAAAAAGAAATTTTGCTTTAAAATTATTTAGATGTTAAACCACAGGCATATCCTTTTAAATTAATAATGCAACTTTTATAAGTATCCCCAGACTTCTCATAAAGTAGGACTTAAGTGTATAACTCTTTATGGTCATTTGAATTTGGCCTGTTTATTTACCTCCATAATTTCCAGTACTTTAAAAGCTATCCATTTAGAGAAAGTGAGTGTAAATTATTCCTCTTTATTTCTCCAGTGAGAATCTAGCTATTCAGAATGCTCTTGGAGAAGGAAATCGCATGAATGGATGCTGATATCAAATATACTCTGCCTGTAAAAGCTAGCATGTCAATGAAGTGGCTTCTGGGGTAGCCTTATCATGAAGTGATGGTATGGAGAGATTTCGTCATGACAAGAAATTGAGCATGCAGTCTTTCTAAGGGTATTTTGAAGCAGAATAATCCCAAGAGGTGCAGTCCTGTTCAAAAGCACTCTGTCTTCATTGTGCCAAAATCCCAGTTTAGGGCTAAGTGCCCTCAAGGTTCATGAGTAGTGTCATAGCTGGTGGGGAAAATAAGGAGGAAAACATGTCTTTTTTTCAATGGACAGCATGTTGCATTGCACAGGCTGATACTTGGTATGCAGCATTCTATTTGGGAACTTGCGTTGGTGGCATTTGACACTTACATAACACGGAGATACTCAACGGCAAAAAAAGTTGCATGCAGTTTATAGAACAGTTTAAATGCCAACATCAAAGAGATGCAAATTTGAGCAACTATTGAACTCTATAGCCTACGTGTTAGTCTTAAATCGGCAATACAGTAAGAAGAAGTAAATGGGAAAAACTAAGAGAAGAGCTATCAACCTTTGACTATGTTTTTTGACTAGTTATCTCTCAAATAATTACTTCTAGTGCTACTAATCAAGTTACTTCTACTGTGCTAGCTGGAGAAACGTTGTCCTATTGTATGATGGTGGAGGTGGGGCAGGTGTGCAGATAGGTAAAGAACCAGGTGAATGAGTATCTACTGAATAATTATTTACAAGGCTATATACATATATTCATATTCTTTTGCAGTCAACAGTTCATAGATAGACAGATGGTTAGATATAGTTAGAAAGCATAGTTGGAAATCCTCTTTTCAGTATGAGTGTATCATCAGTACACATCATGTGGGACTTTGAGTTCAATATGTCATTATAACCAGTTGGCTGCATGCCTGTAAAATATGAAAATGATTTACAAAACAGAGCAGAAACCATTTCATCTCCTGAATGCATTCCAAAATATAATTTGCCAGCAATTAAAATCCCAAGCAACGCAAACTGATTACTTTTCCCCTTGAGGCTTTCAACACCATTTAATTTGTTCTTGTTTTATTCTTTAGCTTTTTACTTTTTGATAAGTCTCTTATGAGGAATGAAATACTAGCTTTTATTCTTCAAATGAGTAGCAAACGCACAAGCAAATTAGTAAATTCTGTTGGCCGAAATATCAGCCTCCTTGGCCCTTGTGTCAGACAATAAAATTGAATCTAGTTTGTACACCATGTCACTAGTGTAATGTTAAATAGTAACATTAATATCCATGTAATGGAAAGCATTTTTGCAGAAAGCATCAGCACATGTGCATATTGAAACAGGTACTGTGTTGTGATAAAGTGGTACCTTTCGGTTGAAGTGTTATTTTTACAGCACTACCCTGTTCTGCCCCTGAAGGACCAGGTGCGCAGCCTGGGAGTCATTTTGGACTCACAGCTGTCCATGGAGGCGCAGGTCAATTCTGTATCCAGGGCAGCTGTCTACCAACTCCACCTGGTATGCAGGCTGAGACCCTACCTGCCCGCGGACTGTCTCGCCAGAGTGGTGCATGCTCTAGTTATCTCCCGCTTGGACTACTGCAATGCGCTCTACGTGGGGCTACCTTTGAAGGTGACTCGGAAACTACAACTAATCCAGAATGCGGCAGCTAGACTGGTGACTGGGGGCGGCCGCCGAGACCACATAACACCGGTCTTGAAAGACCTACATTGGCTCCCAGTATGTTTCCGAGCACAATTCAAAGTGCTGGTGTTGACCTTTAAAGCCCTAAACGGCCTCGGCCCAGTATACCTGAAGGAGCGTCTCCACCCCCATCGTTCTGCCCGGACGCTGAGGTCCAGCGCCGAGGGCCTTCTGGCGGTTCCCTCATTGCGAGAAGCAAAGCTACAGGGAACCAGGCAGAGGGCCTTCTCGGTAGTGGCGCCCACCCTGTGGAACGCCCTTCCATCAGATGTCAAAGCGATAAATAACTACCTGACATTTAGAAGACACCTTAAGGCAGCCCTGTTCAGGGAAGTTTTTAATCTGTGATATTTTACTGTATTTTTGGTTTCTATGGAAGCCGCCCAGAGGGGCTGGGGAAACCCAGCCAGATGGGCGGGGTACAAATAATAAATTATTATTATTATTATTATTATTATTATTATTATTATTATTCAAGACTCACTGTATTCACTGAGGTTCAGTCACAGTTAAGTGCACCAGAGTTTGAGATCCCATGCACGCTTACCCTCCATAAGTCTAATTGAATGCATCTGGGCATGTTGCCAAAGAAAGATGCACAAAATTAGGTTGTACAATTTAAAGTTATCATGTTCTACTTTACTAGATTATTTTGCATATATATTTAAGTACTGGAATGAAGATGGTGGAAGTGGAACTTGCAAGTTACCTAGCTCTCTCATCCCCACATATTGGTGAACATTAAAAGAAATAGGATTTGTTTTTATCTGTTAATATTGATGAACAAAATGCAATGTTTGATCTCTTTTTGATGGAGAACACTTTCTACTTCTACAAAGGATCAAAGCAGTATCCTCAAAACTTTAGACAGCAAGTCATTCCTTCATGGACACTTGTTCTGTATGCTACATTTACTATGCAGGATCACCATATTTGACGGAGGCTCACAAACAGGATCCTCTGTGTCAGATTTAGGGCGGTGCAGGTGGTTGCCTCGCAAAGGGTGCCAAGACAAGGAGGCACAAAATTTGGAAGATCCATAACTGAGAAGATCCATTTGGGGACACCAAATGGCCTCACACAGGGTGCCATATTACAAAAGATTTCCAAAGTCCGCCTCTTGGATCCTACATGCATATGAATCAAGTAGACCAGGCATAGGCAAACTCGGCCCTCCAGATGTTTTGGGACTACAACTCCCACCATCCCTAGCTAACAGGACCAGTGGTCGGATGATGGGAGTTGTAGTCCCAAAACATCTGGAGGGCTGAGTTTGCCTATGCCTGAAGTAGACATTATGTGGAGAATGAGGAATTGCTGGCGGGTGTAGTGTCTCTCCCTTACACAAAGTGAATAGCCAAATAATAGTTCCATGTTCTCAAATAATCAAGGGCAAGCATATTCTAATAGAAATTGGCATAAGCATTGGATCTGATATTGTCTCTGTGACAGAAGCTGTTACTTAGTTTTGTCTGACTCTCCATTAGATTACCTCTGGTGCTCCTTCAGCTTCAAGGTCAGCCCTACCATTAGGCAACATGCCAAAGAGTATTGGGGCAAAGAGGCAGCCATCCTTCCAAGTCTTCCCACCCCCAGCTATTTTCCTCCATTGGAAGACAAAGCTGTGCATGCAGTGCGAGCTTTACACCGGCCTGCTACCCTCTGGTGTGGTGTATGATGTGGGATAACAGCCAATCCAGTTACCTTCTGCATGTGCTATGAGGGAGGGGTTGCCATCTTGTCCATTGCCTCAGAGAGCAAGATGTCATCATAGGCCAGCCCTCTTCAACCAAGCTAGAACTTTGATCCAGAGGGCCCTTTTACCTATGCAGTCATGCCTGCATCCACATCAATTTTTTTTATAAAAAACAACACAATAAAATCCATACACTATTACTGTTATCATTCAATCACTCTACAATGCACCCTGTTTTACATTTATGAAAGATTAAAAAACTGCTTGTGTTGCAGCACAGAGGAAAGGGAATTGCTGGTTGAGTGTCCCTTTACACCTTTTGGACTGGGATTAGTATCAATCTCCAAGACAATATCTGACCAAGTTGGGAGGAATGGTACAAGAGGAAATGCATAGCAGGGCTAAATCCAATCTGACAGGATGGGCCACTTTTTCTTGCTATGATGCTTTTAAAATGACAAGTATCCATCTCAAGAAAAATGTATCTATCTTTACCATGAATGAATGAATGAATTTATTAATACGGTCACAGACCAGCGTCAACACACACAATATCACAGATCATTAAAAAAAAAATCAAAAATACAGAGGACAATATAAAAAATTAAAATTAATTATTAGCATGCCCCCTGTAATTAACATTTGGGGGTTTGGTCATTATGGGATACCACTTGCTTCCTGCGATTAATTGCAGCCGCACAGAATTTGGCTACATTTAATGTAGTCTTGGGATTCTTGTCCTCTAGCAGTAGTTTTAAACTATGGTGTTCCGATTCTTTCCTGGACTTTTGCAAAACAGGTGTAATAAAAGTCAAATGTATATCCTCATAAAGACGACAACGTAATAGTACATGTGAAGCAGTTTCAACTTCCAACGAGCCACAGGGGCAGACCCGTGCTGTGTATGGTTTACCCTCAAATCTGCCCTGAAGTAAGGCAGAAGGGAGAACGTTGAATCTGGCGAGGGTAAAAGACCGTCTGTATTTGGGCACCTGAAGACCTGACAGATAGTTAGCTGGAGAAAAACCTCTCCCATAGTCCCTTATTGCAGGATGTTTGATCATTTCGCTCATGTGGCATTGTAATTCTACGTCCCAGATATGCTGGCGAATTGTAGTCCTAGCTTTCTCGAAGCCTGTCGCTATCAGGGTCGGCTGTGGGATCCCCAAGCCTTTAAGCTTTTCCAGCAGTGTAGCTTTCCATCTGGATTGGTAGGTATCCAATAAGGTCAAAGGTGCCAGCCCAACCGGGAAGAAAATAAGCTTTAGCCAATAATGGATCTTCAATATCCATATCCGGGTACTGATAGGAATTTGCCCAACCTCCAAACGGACCGCTATGTTGGATACGCAAGAGGGGATCCCCAGCAGGCAGCGGAAAAACTTAGTTTGAAATGCCTCTAAGAGAGTAAGGTTTTTAAAACTGCAGATCTGGGATCCATATAACAATTGTGATAGTATTTTGGCAGCAAACACCTGGGAGGCTGCCGGTATGTAGTGGCCTCCTTTCCCATAGAAGAATCTTATTAACGCTTTGGTAGATCTTTCTGCATTTGCAATAGTATTATTAATCTGAAAGCGCCAGGAGCCCCTTTCCACTTTTTCCACTTTTTTTATCCATCTCAAGAAAAATGTATCTATCTTTACCATAATAATTGATTCATCATAATCTTTGTAGCCATCACCATTAGTGATTTTTTTTGTCATTCACTTTTCCTTTTAAAAGCTAATTCATTATTTTCCTAGTAGAAAATAAAATAAAATCAGTCCAACCCCCCAGAATGTCATCTTTGTTCAGTGTTCTGTCTTTGTACCTAGTATTAACTTTGTATTAAGCATTTTTACTGTCATGATGAAAATAAAAGAGACAAGGAAAGATCCATTTTGCTTTTCTTTCTTTTAAAAACCTTGGCTGGAACAATGTATCCAGTTGTGTATGTTTATTCTCTTTGCCATGGGGTGGATTCTTCAAAAACATTTTTTTTATTTGGCTACATATGCTCAGGACAAAATACACACGCATCCTGTCAATGTGAAATGTATATAACAAAATAGTTTGCTGAGTAGAAGCAGCAGTCCAGTATTTTCCTGGGCACTCCTTCCTAATCCTGCATGTGTGCACCATTCACATTTGAAGGAGGACATGCATTTTATACTGGGGTGAATGTGTATCTAACCAGCAAATGAAAAGTGAGGTCCAAGTTCCTGTAGCTTTTGTAATTGTGTTCTGCACACCATGCAAACATCAGAACCTCTCCAATAAGCACATACACCTCCCCTGCACACAACAGCTGCTCCATTCATTTTTCTGGACTCTGATAATCCGTGTGTTAAATGCAATGTGCACATGTATCTGCTTCCTTTATAGAAAGGTAAAAGCCCTTGTGTTTGCATTGTGACTCCTGTGCCTATTAAAAACCATTACATTGGGTTGATTGATTTAATTGTGCTGTAAAGCTTCTATTTGTTCCTCACAACAAAGAATCCAAGGAATTTCTCTCTCCCCCCCCCCCATGGCCCCTTTATCAGGAGATAATTTTAAGTTGTCAGGCATTTGCCAGTTGAATTATTCACTGTATTGCAGTTTTAACATCTTTAACTTTTGCCCATTAGCGATCATCTCTAGTCTAAAGCATGCTGCAAAACCTAATCCCTCAAGGTTAGATAAAAATATTTTTTCTTTTCATCTTCTTTCAGCTGGAGTTACAGAATAAATGGCAGCAATATCACACGGGACCTATGCACACAAACTGTCATTCTTACTCTTTACCTAGGGACAGCAATTGCTAGATTGAGCTTCTGTGCATGTTTATGTCTCTCTCCTCCCCCCCATCTTGTTGTTTTCCTGTATTTTAATTTCCAGTTCATTTTCCAATTAATTTTGGAAACATAGAATCCTACAGCAGATACAGAAATGTTCTGGAATATGATATTAGTGAACCGAGGTTTTCTGTTATGCATGGACATTCTTAAAACACAAGTAGACAAAAAAGGCTGAATTGAAGTTATGCCATTAATTTTAGAGAGACTTGTATCAACCACATAGTGCTGTAAGGTACTTAATGTTGAGATAATCCCATTATCATGGTACCACTTTGTCAATTGATACTGCTTCAGAGGTCCCTGCTTCAGTTTGGGACACTTTGGAGAGATTCCCATTTAGCTCGGGCAAGCCACATTCACCAGAATCTTTTGTGTGCTCACACCCTAGTATACATCCACTACGCGAGCAGGAACTGAAAGGAAAAGAAGTCATATGTTGCTAATTCCATAATAGCTACAACTGAAGAGGTAGCAGGACCGGGTTCATGTGGTCCAGGAGCACAAATGTTTACCTACACAGAGGTCTCAAGCTAGTAATAGTACATCTGTCTAGACTTTTCTGTGTATAACTTCTGGCATCTCTTTTTAAAATCCAGCATATATAATGATACATGATCAAACAGTATTTAAGAAAGTCTGTAGTTCTGTCAAAACATAATAGTCATTGCAAAGGCAAATATAATGGTGTGGATAAATTGGCCATAATATAACTATGCATATTTGTTACAGCACAAAAATGAGCCAGACTGAATGGGGAAACTAACATTCCAGATATATTTCAGTTTTAATTATTGTATTATTATTTATCAGAGGAGCACTCCTATGTCTCTCAAGGCAGACGGATGCCAGCGATAAAACATAATGTAACATTACAAATACAGCATACATCATATAAAAATAATTAACAAATCATCCGTAAAACAAATACAAATCTGTAAACCACTATTAACAAAAAAAGCATCTAAAAATAAGCCAAGCATGACAATTACACCAAAAGTCATATCAAACAAATCATTAGGGCATTTATAATCTATAAAACAATATTAGCAACATTAATAAAATGGCAACTAAAAAATATAAACTGAGCACTGTTAATACACACACTCCTTCAATGCCCCCATAACTCATAACTTTTCGCTCTGTTCAGTTCATTAAAATACACATAAACTACACATAATTCCCGTTTTTAAGCTAGCTCAGCCAGATGCAGTACTGTCCAGGGTCCTTGGGTAGTGGGCCTTGGAGGAGATGGTGGGACTCTCAGGCCTAGCACCACTGATAAGGAACTTGCCCGCATTGCTCTCGATAATGAGGTAAATTCCCATGTGAAGTTTTAGACAAGCCTGTCTCTTTGGAGTGGTGAGTTGTGGTACACTCAGGGTGGAGACCAACCAGAAGGTCCAACAGTGACTGTACACTCAGGATGCTCTTGCTACATCATAGTCCATCCACTAGCAGCTGCTCCAGCAGCAGTGCATCATCTGTACTTGCTTTCTGTTTTACTTGGCCATGGATGTCCTGAGAATGTCACAGATGGTTTCCTGAGTGATAACTTCAGTCCTTGAGCAATACCATAATGTGGGAGGGGAAGTTATTGGGGTTTTTTAAAAAATGTGTTTTGTGTTGTCTCATTTTGTATTTTTATGTTGTGAGCAGTATTGTGATCTTTGGATGAAAGGCTGTATATATATTTAATAAATAAAACCATGCACAGAATGCCTGTGTTCCCCTTAAGTAGGCAAAATGAGAGAATGTTGAAGCATTCCTTCCTGTACAGACAAACTGTGAGTGGTTGGTGCATGCTGTGGGTTGCACAGCTCAAGTGGTTCCAGTGAGCTGACAGTACAATATATGTGTCAATAAAAGAATGAGAGGAATGGGTAGCTTATACACATGCAAAGTGATACGCTGTGGATGGAGTCATAATGTGGAGAAGGGTGCAAGCCACATACTGTGATGAGTCCTATAAAAACGATTTTTATGTGCTGCTGAGGCAATACATTCTCACCAGTGTGGTCAGTGTTACTAGTATGACCCTCCTAAGTGGTACAAGGATTAATAGGGCTGCTAACAAATGCAGAGTATTTTGTAGTTGTTAGTTTATTTGTTTAAATCACACAATTGCTTTAAGAGCACTGAAGAAGCAATTTGTAATAAATTTTAAAACTCCTCATTAATCAGCATTTGAAAACCACCATTAAGAGACAGTTTTGACATTAACAAGTGCAAATAAACCACCTAGAGTGCAGTGGAGCTGCCAGTTAAACCACTAAATAAACAATAATTCAGATGAAATTTGTATTGTGTTTTTTTTAAGTGTGTATTCCTAAACTCACCATGGAAATAAGTCTGGAAATTCAATGAATTGTTATTCCAGGACTGCCAGTAGAATAAAACGTCTCAAGAGCTCATTAGTAATACATTGATAACAAATGACATAGTTTATTTATACACAATACCTGTGCATTACCAAATTCCAGTGTCAAAAAAAGAATGACACCTCAATTTAAAACAAATTTGCTACAATTAATTAATCCATACAACAGTGCTTAAAATATGAGGATATTGGAATGAAATGTTGCAAAAATATCATTTAGCATTTTTATAAGTTGCGCAGAAAATCTGTTTTTATATACCTGATAGGCACTCACCTGTTGGATTGATAGAAGGTTCTTTTGTGTGAAAAGACAGGCAAAGAGCTTTTCTTTCCTGCAGAAACACTGAACCCTGCCACTGTATATTCATCTACACTCTGTCAATGTAGATCTTACTATTCCCTCAAGCATTCTGCATCTAAACAAAGGCTTCCATTATATCCAGCATCCTCTTCTTGACAAATTGTGCTCCATTTTCCATTGCAACAAAGTTTTTCTAGGCTCATTCAGTCTTTCAAACATTGTCAGACATGGATGGCACTGCAGTCACTTTGCTGCTGCCACCCCCCTCTCTCCTTGTCCTCCCATCTATTTTACTGGAGCATCTAGGCCTTTTGCTTTGTGCCCTGTGGTCACTTGCTAGATTCATATGAATGCGATAGGGTGGTATATAAATGCTCTAGCTTATACTAGAGCATTTAAGGTGGTAGGTGGCCACTAGCTTGGCTCCTATTTAAGCGGCTCTGCTGCCTTTCCACCCCTAAACCAGCTATTAGGGGGCCCAGCTGGGAGGGTGGGATATGACAGCAGTGCTGGGTGAGGCCAGTGAGCCATCAGGCCTTTGGCCAGTGCCCATCCTGGCTGACCCAGGCTTGAGCACAAATACATAGCTCCTATGTAGCAGAAATGTAAGACTATAGAGCTATTATGCTGGAAATGCACCATACAAACTGTGCAGTGGCACACATTTGTATCCTACCTACGATGTCAAATTCACAGACACCATTTCTGGGAAAACAAGAGGAGAAGGGTGGGTGTACACCATGAATTGCAGGTGTCCACAAGTGCAAGAAGTCCATCAACAGAGGAAAGGATTAGGTTGTGCTGAGGAAGGATTTGCATAGATGACATCTGGCCACCTCCTATTACACCAGGCATAGGCAAACTCTGGCCCTCCAGATGTTTGGGACTACAATTCCTATCATCCCTAGCTAACAGGACCAGTGGTCAGGGATGATGGGAATTGTGGTCTCAAACATCTGGAGGGCCAGAGTTTGCTTATGCCTGCATCACACTATTTCCAACAGAACCTTTGCCCCACCCTCCTCTCCAGTCTGTGATTGGGTAAGGTAGAGATTGACTAGGTAGGTGTGGGAGCAGAGTGGCATAGTTTCATGCCACACAATTTGATATATGTGCTCTGTTCCCCTGCTGCAGCTTATACATGCCTGGGGTTGGGACATCACTGCTACTACACAGGTTTGTCTTTATCCATCCTCTCTTGGTGCCTCGGAACTTTTAAAAGGACAAGAACCAACTCTGGGTGAAGACCTGGCAGCCCTACTGCTGTGCCACAATGTAGAATATACAGTCACCAGGAACCTCTGAGAAAACAGCATCCGTGCACTGGTAATGAACTACACAGGACATGGGGAAGGGTGGGTTGGGAACACTGGGCAGAATCAAATACAAAGCTATAAGGAGATACTTTGTATTGCCTTAGATAATTTGTCCATCTGGTTCTTTACTGGCTGGCTGAAGATCAAAATGTCTCAGCGGGCATGCACTGTGCTTTTATGTGTGAACTGGACAACTGGTGCTTGAAATTTTGCATCTTGAAGTCTGTGCCTTTTTGAAATGAACCCAAGAATGTTTCATAGGTTATACAATTCCCTAAAGGATGCTCAAACTAAAAGCAATGCAGATTTCACTCCCACAGGTCACTTTTAATTTGGATGCATCAGTGAACACAGCTGCCATAATTAGAGTCAAATTTCTGATCTGCTCCAGTACATGGTACCAGTGTGCAGGATGTATAAACATAGCTGGCAGGCTGGCAGGTTCCATTACATAATGAACCATATATCGCCTAAGGCATGTAACAAGGATGCTGCTGACCCTGCACTGGAAAATTAACAACCAAATTACTTAAATATATTTCTTTTGCTAGTAGACTCACTGCATCTAACAGTTGTAAGTATATAGCCTGCTTCCCCTACCTTGACCTACAAACTGACCTTGGTGATCAATTGAGGTACTGTTATTTTAATATGTGTGATATATATCCTATCAGTCTGTATCACTAGAAAATAGTCTTTGATTGTAAAGATACTGTACTACCAAGATTAGAGTGTGGTTTCAAACTGCTACATAATCATTGTTCAACTTTGCCCATGCAAAGTGCTTCACAATCCGTTCTTCAAGGCAGGCTACTAAGAACCACCTCAGAGCTTATGCATTAGGTCACCCTCTGGGATGATCTCACACATAATTTTGGTAAAAGTGTAATGTTTGAAACATCTTTTGTTATAGCCACTTTACAAAGGAGAAACAGAGTATGAGAGAAAGCAACACATATTGAGTCCAGCAGTGAATCTGTGGTAGAACTTGCAAGTCTAAGTCATTATCTACAGCAGCATTTGGGATATTGTCTGTATCTTTGAAAGCACAAGCATGTTCTGATCCAGCCAGTAACTGCAGGCAGATAAGGTGGGGGGGGGGGGGGAAGCAATATTCAATGTGCACACAGAAGTCACTTATCCACAAAGACTTGTCCTATAACAGAAAACAGGGGAGGGGATATCTCTTTACATGCTCAGAAATGCCCTCTCTACCATGAAAATGGGTTGCTGTCATGTGAAGAAGCACTGTGTGCTCATTAAAGCACAAACAGGAGTTGAGGTATCAGCTGTAGGCATCCAGAAGGGTGGAAAGTGTGTTGTAATAGAAGGCCATCATCATCATTACTTTTATTATTATTTAGGATTAGTGTGTGTTTTTTTACCAGAATGTACCACAATAAATTATATTCTTAGTTTCTTCTTTTTTTTACCTTTTGGTTTTGTTTGGTTTTGTTTTATTAAAGATTTTCTTGTTTTACAGAAGTATGTGTAATGTCTCTCTTTCCATGTAACAGTTTCATTTATGTACTTACAAGCATTACAGATATTTGTTTGGATAACAGTTGTCATCCCCCCCACTCCATTGTATATATCGCCATTTAAATAAATATTTTCATTAAATTCATATCAGTTACTTGCATCATGTACTTGTTTTCACAATAATCCTATATTTTCTTTTTCTTTGTACCTACATCATTGGGGAAGCTTTTCTTGCCAAAATATATAAGCATGTCTTTCTATAGTGTTCTTCATAGCTGTATTACTATCAAAAGTGGACTTCAGTTCCTGTCCTTTGAATCCATAGACTGTGTGGGTTCATCCACATTTACCTCCACCGCCCCCAACACTTCTGTGCCCAGGTCTTAATTTTAAAGTGCCGTGTCTGAGCACATTTTTTTTTTGCCCCACCACTTTCCCCAGGAAAACCCACTCTTTAACACTGAATCAGGGAAAAACAGCAATTCATTTTTTTCACAGATTGCGGGAAAAGGTGACAGCAAGCTATGAGAATAGCTGAATACATCTAATTCTTTTTTTGCTGTTTTGGCAGACCAGCTTCATCCTTAGAGTAAGGGTGTTAATTAGACTGCAATCCCATCCCCACTTCCCCCTGGAGTGAGCCTCATCAAAGGGTGGGCTATCACATAGAGGAACCTAGGGAACGAGTCCATATGCTTGCTGGTTTCCCCTTAGAATATTTTGATTCTGTTGAGATGCAAAAGCAGCAAAATACTCTGAGATACTCCTACAATTAACAACAACAAAATTATTAATTTGTAGAACTGTCTGGACAAAATAATTTATACTTTCTTTACACCAAGCACTTAGGTAAGGGTACCCCTGACCGTTAGGTCCCGTCGCAGATGACTCTGGGGTTGCACACTCATCTCGCTCTATAGGCCAAGGGAGCCGGCATTTGTTCGCAGACAGCTGCCGGGTCATGTGGCCAGCATGACTAAGCTGCTTCTGGCGAACCAGAGCAACGCACAGAAAAGCCATTTACCTTCCTGCCGGAGTGGTACCTATTTATCTACTTGCACTTTGACATGCTTTTGAACTGCTAAGTGGGCAGGAGCTGGAACCGAACAACGGGAGCTCACCCCGTCGTGGGGATTCGAACCACCAACCTTCTGATCGGCCAGCCCTAGGTTCTGCGGTTTAGACACCAAGCACTTAGTTTGGCTCATATTATGGTGTTGCAATACCTTCATTGTTACTGACAGTACATGTTCATTTCCCTTCTCTCTTTGGCCAAATATTTATTGAGCTTCAAATACCTGAAAGACCTTAGAAATCATAGCAGAACAGTAATCAGTGTTTATATATTTTTAAAAAAATTGTTTCCATGGTACACAGATCTTACATTTCCATGTAGAATTCATTGTTCAAAAAAGTACAAGTAACTAGTTATTCATCTACAAAAAAATATTATGAGTGATGCAATATGAGAGGCAGACCACAGAGGGACAGCTTGAAAGTGTGTGGTGAGGGTGGTAGGGAGCAACAGGATCAGCTGCAGGGGCAAGAGGGAAGGAAAAGGGCTAGTAAATATGTGTAGTGATCTCTGTGCGTGCACAGAACTGAAGCTATACATAAATCGATTGTCTATTTATTTATTTACAAAATTCCCCAATAATCTCCATAGTACACAAAGCAAAAAATAAGCTGTCAGGGGTTCAGGAGCAGAGGCAAGGGCAAGGGAGGAAACAGAGAGCGAGGGAGAGGAGGCAGAAGAAAAGATGAGTGATGACGACGACCCGAGATCTCCGAGTCTTTCCAGTGAATCAGAAGATTCACAGAAAGGAGCACCAGTGGCCAGGGCAAGGGGGGAGCCTAGGGGGACACCCCAGGAAGATAGAGCCAGAGGGGACTCAGAGGGGAGCAGTTGGAAATCAGGACCAGCGTCACCGCCAGAGAGCAGGGAAGAGGAAGGGCGCCAGGGATCAAGCGCTGGCAGCTCACAACAGGGGGGAGGGCACGAGTCAGGAGTGGCCACACCTCCATCGGGGAGCGAAGAAACGGTCAGACGGAAGGTGGAAGGTTGGGCGCGCGTGCCAAGTTCAAATGCACAGGAAGGTGGCGCAGTAGGCAGCCCGGAAAGGGAGCCAGGTCCTAAAGCCCGCCGAAAGGAGGGAGAAGAGTCAGGGGGGTCAGCGTCAGCGTCAGAGGAATCCAGGAAGGAAGAGACCCCGGGGGGCAGAGGGACCCAGAGAAGAACAGTCAGGCGGAAAAGGTGGAGCAAGGCTAGGATATTAAGTTGGTGTACAAGGGGCGGAGACGCAGATGGAGCTTCGCCGATCTAACCATGAGACGTAGAGTTGCACGCAGCAGCTTGAGAATGGAAACTGTAACTCAATAAAGACTTTTATTTAATGATCGCTGGCTAGCGTGATCCTCTGTGAGCTAGGATCTGGAAGCAGCTCTGACAGTAAGCTCCATCTCCTAATTGTGGGCATCTACGTCCTCGCGGAGAGGAGAGAAAGCGGGTGCCTACTAGCGAGCTCACGAACGGCAGACAACATGACGGCCGAACAGCAGATAGTGGAACTCAGAGAAGCAGTGACACGACTGAATGCCGAGGCTCTTGCATCCAGGAAGAGAGAGGAGGACGCAGCTGCCGCCTACAGGGATCTCCAGGTCAGGTTGGAAGTGCTTACGAAGCAAGGGCAACTGACACCCAAACCGGAGGGGATTGGGTTGGGGAGACGAACAGGCGGTCTGGTCTCTCACTTCGATGGGAATTTGCAACAGTACCCCAACTTTAGAGCAGATGTAATGTGTGCACTGCAACTGCTGAACAAAGACTTTAGAGATGAGCAAGAGAAGGTGGGATTCATCATGTCCCATTTGCATGGAGATGCTAAAGCATGGCTGCGCAATTTGTGGAGAGATAAGGATCCGGCGCTCCAAAATGCGGATGCCTTTATTAAAGCGATGGATGGGTGCTTTTTATCAAGCATTGACGTGGATCTTGCTCGGCAGGAGATACATGGACTGAAGCAAGGGAGGGCCAGCGTAAGGCAGTACCATGCCCGCTTTTTCGCTTTGGTCAGTGCCCTGGAATGGGACAGAGATTCGGCTCCTGTAAGAGACCTGTTTTGGGAGGGATTGCACGGCTCGGTTAAAGATGAAATTGCGAGGGGGGAGAGACCCCGGACCACGCAGGAGATCGTTCAGAGGGCGCTGGCGGTGGGGGTGCGGCTGGAAGGACGTCCGTGGAGCAGGGACGAAGGGCGTGGAGGGCGCGAACCAGCCAGGGGCTCCTCCTTCCTTCCCAGAGAAGCAGCGCGTGCGCAATCCACGCCTCCGCCAGGAGGAGGAGCGGAACCTATGGAGGTTGGAGGTGCAAGGGCTCAGTCAGCAACCAGAGCCCTAGCACCGGCAGCAGTGAAAGCGAAGCCTCCTAGAGGGAACAGGAAGTGTTACATCTGCGATGATCCACAGCATATGGCGAAAGAGTGTCCCCAGAGGCTCCACAAGCACACTGCAGCCTCAGCAATGGTAACTGCAGCAACGCAGCAAGGACAACCACAGCAGGGAAACGAAGGAGTCTGGTTGGAAGAAGAGGCACTGGGGCCCAGCCAGACGTGTCAGTGAAGCAGTCCCCAGAGATTTTACAGCCCATGGACCCCCTCCCGCCCAAACCGGTAGTGAAGCTCACCGCGTCGCTCCAGCTGCCCAATGGAATCACCATGGACGTGCCGATCACCATTGACTCCGGAAGCAATGCGGACTTTATAGGGCAGGACTTTGTCGACCGGCATGCTATACAGTTGCTGCCTGCCACGCTGCCCCTGCAGGTTGTCACGGTGGATGGCAGGGAGCTGCTAGGGGGGCAAGTGGTGAAGCAGACGCCACCAATGGTGATGCGACTTGGGAATCACAGGGAAATCATCAGCTTCAATGTCACTCAACTATCGGACACGCCCATTGTATTGGGCATGAGTTGGCTGGACAAGCACAGCCCGACGCTGGCTTGGTACCAGAGGCAGCTGACCTTCGGCTCTTCCTTTTGCGCTGAACACTGCATCGTGCCCAGGCAGGAAGGAGGGGAAGAGGAGTCACAGCTGCAGCTAGGCACGCTGCAAGCGGTTCCCCACAAGTACGCAGAATTTTTGGAGGTTTTCTGCGAGAAAGAGGCAGACAGGCTACCCCCCCACAGACCATATGACTGCAAAATTGACCTGCTGCCGGGGGCGGCGCTGCCCAAAGGGAAGCTGTATTCCATGTCTGAGGACGAACTGCAGGAACTCAAAGAGTTCATAGATCATAATTTGGAGCGCGGTTTCATCCGAGAGTCCAAGGCAGCGGGAGGCAGTCCGGTATTCTTTGTTAAGAAGCGGGACACGCCCCAAAAAAGACTTGTAGTGGACTTTCGCATCTTGAACAGTGTGACCAAGCCATCGGACTTCCCCATGCCCCGAATCGACGACCTCCTCGCAAAGGTACGGAAGGGCAGAGTGTTCACCAAGTTGGACCTGCGAGGGGCATACAACCTCATTCGCATGCGGGAGGGAGATGAGTGGAAGACAGCCATGTTCACGCCCCTGGGCACCTACGAATATAGAGTTATGCCTTTTGGATTGCAAAATGGCTCCCACGTTTTTCAAGCTTTCATGCATCACGTGTTGGCGGGGCTCCTCTACAAGACGTGCGTCTGTTTCTTGGATGACATCCTGATCTTTTCGGAATCGCAGCAGGAGCATGACAGACACGTCAAGGAAGTGCTGAGCAGGCTACAGCAACATAGGCTTTACGCCAAGCTGGAGAAGTGCCAATTCGACGTGACCGAGGTGGATTTCCTGGGCTACAAGTTGTCTGATAAAGGGCTCGCCATGGACAGCGCCAAGGTCCGAGCAGTGTTGGATTGGAAAAGCCCACGCAACCGGAAGGAGGTCCAACGGTTTGTCGGCTTCGCGAACTTCTATCGCAAGTTTATCAAAGGCTTTGCGATGCAGACAGCGGCCATCACGGACACGCTCAGCTCCAAGAAAAAGAAGTTCATCTGGACAGAGCAGGCGGAGCAGTCCTTTCAGGCACTCAAGCGTCTCTTCGCGTCGGAAGAGCAGCTGCTTCATGTCAACCCCAGCAGGCCGATGAGGGTGGAGACAGACGCTTCGGACAGAGCCGTGGGAGCAGTCCTGCTGCAGAAAGACCCGCAGGGGGTTTGGAGGCCGGGAGCGTTTTACTCAAGGAAGCTCAGCAAGTCCGAACAGAACTACACCATCTGGGACAGGGAGTTGCTGGCCATTCATGCAGCGTTCAAAGCGTGGAGGCACTTCCTGATCGGCGCCAAGCACACGGTGCAGGTCTGCACGGACCACAAGAATCTAGAGCACTGGCGCACGGCACAGTTCCTGAACCAGAGGCAGATACGTTGGGCTGAGTTCTTTGCGAATTTCGACTTCCGAATAGAGTATGTCCCGGGGGACACCAACATCATGGCGGATGCTCTCTCCCGTAAGCCACAGTATCTGGAGGAGGCAACGCCAGCGGCCGCCATGCACATCTTCGCACCGACAGTGTGGGCGTGCGCGGCGGCAACAGTTGACCTGGATGCGGTGCGACGAGCGTTGCAGGATGACTCCTTCGCGCAAGCAAAGATGGCAGAGGTGCACAGGGGCACGGCAGCGACCGACGAGTTCCAGCTGCGAGATGGTTTGCTCATCCGTAAAGGGGCCATCTACGTGCCGGGAGACGAACTTCGCGCCAAGGTACTGCAGCAGCTGCACGACGCGCCCACTGCCGGGCACTTTGGCAAGGAGAAGACGGTGGAATTAGTAGCCAGAGACTTCTGGTGGCCCGGAATGAGAGGGGAAGTCGCGGACTACGTGGCGAGGTGTGACACCTGCCAGAGGGCCAAACCAGTGCACAGACCGCCGGCCGGACTGCTGGAACCGCTGCAAACTCCGTTCGAGCCATGGGAGAGAGTGGCCCTGGACTTTGTCACGGATCTGCCCAGCTCGAGGGGCAAGACGGCTGTGCTGGTGGTGGTGGATTTGTTCTCCAAGATGGCACATTTCATTCCGTGTGCGAAGGTGGCCACGGCAGAACAAACCGCCAAGCTGTTCATAGACCACGTGTTCAAGGTTCACGGTCTGCCGCGGTCTATTCTGTCCGACCGAGGGCGACAGTTCATCTCGAACTTCTGGCAGAGGCTGATGGGCTTCCTGAACGTCAAGATCAACCTGGCGTCGGCTAGACACCCGCAGACCAACGGGCAAGCGGAGCGGGTCAATGCCATCATGCAGCAGTACCTGAGATGTTATGCGAATCAACAGCCTGCGACGTGGGTGGATTACCTGCCTCTCGCCGAGTTCGCCTACAACAACACGAAGCACGTGTCCACGGGGGTCACGCCGTTCTTCGCCAACAACGGGAGGCACCCTAGAACCTTCCCGGGACTGGAAAGAATGGGGGAGGGGGAGCCGCAGACAGCAGATGCGTTCGCGTCGGAGTTGCAGGAGGTCCACGATCAGCTGCGGCGGCACCTGGAGCTGGCTAAACACGCATACAAGGTACAAGCGGACAAACACAGAAGGGTTGGCGAAGAGATCCATGTGGGAGACTGGGTCTGGTTAGCAGCCCACGCAGTGCCGGCCAGGTCGTTGGCGAAGAAGAAACTAGGGCATAAACAACTGGGGCCCTACCAAGTCGAAGAACAGGTCAACCCGGTGGCTTTCAGGCTGGCTCTTCCGGAGGGTTCCAGAATGCATCCGGTGTTCCACAGATCGGTGCTCACTCCCTACAAGGCACCTCACAGGTTTCAGGAACCAGGAACGGCACCGAGTCCGCGCCGAGAGAGAACCGGGCAGGGGGGAGTGGCACGGGAGGAGCGCATCAACGAAGTCACGGAGATTTTGGACTCCAGATGGGGGGTAGAGGGGGTAGAATACCTTCTCGCCAAGGAGGGCACCCCGGCCAGTGCCAACAGCTGGGTGCCGGGCTACGCTTTAGACGAACCTCTGCTCAAAGAAGAGTTTCATGCCCTCTTCCCACATAGGCCAATGCCAGCAGACTTTTTCGACGACTGGCTTTTCACGCCCACGCTTTCAGCCAGCACGTTCCGGGGGTTCGACTCGGACGAGGAACCGACACGAGACGCCCGTTCCCCGGAGGGGTCACCCTCGGGATCTGCTTCAGAACCCTCGTATTGGTGGGATGATCGACCAGAGGAGCAGTTCCGCAGAAGGTGGCTGGAGGGTCCAGGACGAGCAACGTCTCCAGAAGGCAACGAGGGAGAGACGGACATGGACGTTTTCGGGGACGACCCGGGTTTCGAGCACGGCGGCACAGAGATGGAAGCGGAGGTGACCGTCGTCAACGAGAGCAGGGAGGAAGAACCGGAAGACTTCGGAGGGCGGCCCGCCACGGGAAGCGAACTGTATCCGACATTCGTCCCCCTGACACGGCAGCACCCAGATCCCGCACCGGAAGGAGGGGAGGGGGGAAGAGGGGGCTTCGAGGGGGGGATGGATGTCAGGGGTTCAGGAGCAGAGGCAAGGGCAAGGGAGGAAACAGAGAGCGAGGGAGAGGAGGCAGAAGAAAAGATGAGTGATGACGACGACCCGAGATCTCCGAGTCTTTCCAGTGAATCAGAAGATTCACAGAAAGGAGCACCAGTGGCCAGGGCAAGGGGGGAGCCTAGGGGGACACCCCAGGAAGATAGAGCCAGAGGGGACTCAGAGGGGAGCAGTTGGAAATCAGGACCAGCGTCACCGCCAGAGAGCAGGGAAGAGGAAGGGCGCCAGGGATCAAGCGCTGGCAGCTCACAACAGGGGGGAGGGCACGAGTCAGGAGTGGCCACACCTCCATCGGGGAGCGAAGAAACGGTCAGACGGAAGGTGGAAGGTTGGGCGCGCGTGCCAAGTTCAAATGCACAGGAAGGTGGCGCAGTAGGCAGCCCGGAAAGGGAGCCAGGTCCTAAAGCCCGCCGAAAGGAGGGAGAAGAGTCAGGGGGGTCAGCGTCAGCGTCAGAGGAATCCAGGAAGGAAGAGACCCCGGGGGGCAGAGGGACCCAGAGAAGAACAGTCAGGCGGAAAAGGTGGAGCAAGGCTAGGATATTAAGTTGGTGTACAAGGGGCGGAGACGCAGATGGAGCTTCGCCGATCTAACCATGAGACGTAGAGTTGCACGCAGCAGCTTGAGAATGGAAACTGTAACTCAATAAAGACTTTTATTTAATGATCGCTGGCTAGCGTGATCCTCTGTGAGCTAGGATCTGGAAGCAGCTCTGACATAAGCATTCAGTGAAATGAACAGAATCAAACATAAAGCACTAAAAAGAAATAAGTATTATAAGCAGCAAAAATTTAACTAGCTGGTAGAAAAGATGATGAAGGCTGCAATCCTAATGTGAAGCTTGATGAATTACAAAGGCAATTTAACTTCCTCATTCAGAGCCCTGCTGACAAGGTGAAACTGAAGGCACAGAAATGGTCTTCATTCCTTCCTCCATTTCTGGCTTGGCCATTTGCCCTCCCATTGGAAACAATGGAAGGAAAAATGAGGAAGAGTTTTAGATACATTTAAAAGTATGCCTAAATTTTCTCCAAGTTTAGGTGTGTGTCCCAGGGAACTGGAAGGCCTGGAAATCCTTTGGACCACAACTGCTCCCCAACATGCCCCCTTTTTTGGCCCTTCTGCTGCCAAGGATCCATTAGTTGGGCCAGAGATTCAAAGAGGCAAGTGGTGTCAGAAAGGACTTCTGTCTCTAATGTCAAAGAGGCCTATCTGATATATCCTATGGCCACTGGAAAAGACTCTTCTGATCCTACCTCTTAAAGAGATGGTGCAGTGAGCATAGCCTTCCCACAAATGTCAAAGAACAGGACGATTTATCTTACTGACGGGATAATCAGCATCCCCCAAGAGTGCTTGCAATTATCTTCTTGAGCACTTTGCAGCTTGGGTTTCTTGCAATGATGAGTCATCAGGTAGCCTAAGCCTGTGAAATGAAAAAACACCAGACCTAGAGTGGAACCTCTCACTTAATGTAAATTTTCATGCTTTTGCAGATGCAAACCTTTACATAATTTTTAGCATCAATATGCACAGACATTTTTCTTAAGCTTCATATAATGTTCTTGAGCTTCTCATATAATATGAGGTTGCAACCACACACAAAAATTCTAGAGATTTGTTTTATTTTAACAAAACCATAAAGACTTTCTGAGGGATCGGACACAAACAGTGAGGATTGGGCCTGTTACATCTACCTCCCTGAAGCTCAGCACTGGCACCCCACAGGGATGTGTGCTGAGTCCCTACCTGTACTTGTTGTATACATATGACTGTATTTCATCTGATCCATCCACCGCAATTATTAAGTTTGCAGATGATACTACCAAAATGGGTCTAATTACAGGTGGAGATGAATCAGTGTACGGGGGGAGGTTCAAAAAATATTGACATGGTGCCAAGAGAATAACTTGCACCTAAATATTAGCAAGACAAAGGAGATGGTGTTGGACTTTTGGAGGAAGAGAGGGGAACTAGCCCCGTTGTATATCGGGGGGCGGGGAGGGTTGTGTGGAGAGAGTCTCTTTCTTTAAATTCCTGGGAGTTTACCTTAGTGAAGAACTCACTTGAAAAAACAATATAACTCAGGTGGTTAGGAAGGCCCAACAGAGACTCCATTTCCTCAGGGTCTTGTGAAAGAACAATGTTAAACAACAATTGATGACCTCCTTCTACCGGTCCACAATACAAAGTGTCCTCTCATATTGTATCAAAGTGTGGTACGTTAGTTTGACAGCCACGGACAGAGTCTTTACAGAGGGTGGTGAACACAGCACTGTTCCCTGAGCCCACTAGATGGCATCACAAGGATCATTGCCTTAGGAGAGCGAGAAAAATTAGGAGGGACGATTCACACCCCGGCCAGGACCTCTTTAATCTTCTACCCTCAGGCAAGAGATATAAAAGTATAATCAGTCGTAGCAACATGCTAAAAAACAGTTTCTATCCGTGGGCTGTTAGGCTGCTGAACAGAAAATAATATAGTGCAACTGACTTTCAGGGTTGGTGTGTTGTGCGACAAGCACACAGAGTGCAATGCGATTGAGTGTATGTGGGGGGAGGGGAGGCTCGGTTAATTTCATTGTACATTGACAATAAAGGTATTATTGTTATTATAATAAATTTGGTAGGACCATTTTCAAGTTTGATATACTGGGTGGCACATGTCCAAAATATTTCACATCTTTTGTTATCTTCTCTCATAATTTGCATTTGGACTTTAGTATCTCTTAGATTAGTTTCAGTAGAATGGAATTCTCAGTATGTTAATGACTGTTGTACAACTTGCAGAATGGAATATCTTGTGGAGTAACAAATATTACTGATATTGAAATTCAAGGGCTGCTGTACTAATAACTAACCAAGTTAACATTAATGCAGATAGGGAACTCTTCTTCATCCCAAGGGCTGCATTCTCTTGTGGGCAATCTTCTGTGGGCTGCAGGTGTGCCAATTCTAGGGGGCAGAGGCGTCACCAGCCCCCTCAATATTCCTAACAGGGACTCAGCTCCTCTATTACTGAGGGGACGGAGAAGGCCAAACACAGTGCAGCATCAAAGGCATGCTCCTCCTGAGCATGAGAGAGAAGAAGCAGTGGCCACTGAAGCTGTGCACACAACATGCCACTGTGCCCCCCCCCCCAATCTTTGGCCCAAGTCAGCACCCCTAGTGGGCTGCATGCCAGAGCTGGCTGAGTACCAAGCTGAAAAGTGGACAAAGCAATGGATGTGATTGTTAACTTTTGTTTAGTCCCCTTCATTCCAATCATGCAAAAGCCAGATGTTTCTACACCTCTGCACACCTTTACACACTATTATTTATTTATATGCCATCACTGCGAAGTTCCCTTGTGTAACCTTTTTTCTTTTCTGAAGTTGTTGCTGATTTCTTGTTGTCTGATCTTGTGGTGTTTAGTGTCACTGGCTTTGGCCGCAATAAACTTGAAACAGATTTATATGCCATATACGTTACTGAAGTGTTAACTGCTTAGTAATTTGCTTTTTAATTTCATATAGTAAATATTTTAGGTTTCCATATTTTGCTTTATTATTTTATTGCTGTTGCAGACTGATCTGAGTGACATTTTATTGAGCATATGTAATGTATAAATTCTAAATGTGGTTTCAATGATTTTGCACTCGTTCTTTTAGGTTGGACCTAATTGCTTTAGTCAAGCTGTGTTAGCAGGTCCAAATAAGAAAAAAAAGGGGGAAAGGTGATATTCCATAGCTATGTTCCAAGGGTATCCTTTGTATTTTCCATTGAGAGTGCCAATACTGTCCCCTGAGATGCAAAGTGACAGGGCTCCAGCTGTGTTACTTGGCTGTGGGTTCTGTTAAAATTGCATGTAAATGCTTTGACCCTTCAGCTTGTAATATGCCAAGTCAAGCTGCGATTTTTAGTACAGGATATTTCCTAGTATAAGACCGGCATTTCTTCTTGTTTAATGAAATTGCTGTGTCTTAAACTATTTTAATAAACCTCAAGGGCTTCATGGTTGGATATTGTGTGCAATCATGTGTCAACTGACGCAGAATTGGAAAGCTGTAATAATTTTTTTTCTCTAAACAGTAAAAAAAATTAAGTGGTAGCACTAGGTTACAGTTCAAAGAGAAATGGTTGAATCTGATGTTGCTGTACAGTGGTACCTTGGGTTAAGTACTTAATTTGTTCCAGAGGTCCGTTCTTAACCTGAAACTGTTCTTAACCTGAAGACCACTTTAGCTAATGGAGCCTCCTGCTGCCGCCACGCCACCGAAGCACGATTTCTGTTCTCATCCTGAAGCAAAGTTCTTAACCTGAAGCACTATTTCTGGGTTAGCGGAGTCTGTAACCTGAAGCGTATGTAACCTGAAGCATATGTAACCCAAGGTACCACTGTACGTTACATATATATTATTATGATAACCCAGTGCATTTTGAACAATGGTATTCTCTGAAAAATGTCTTTGTATCATGATGGACAGACCAGATTCCTATTTTATGTATGGCTTCTATCTTACCGGTATCTCATGAGTACTACTCAAAATGCATTAAATAAAGCATAAACACAACTTCAGATTCTATGCCCGTTTCTCAAAACTCAATATCCCCATTGGATTATGATTTGCAATGTTGACATCTTTTATTTCACTGTGAGTATACACAAACCCCTTCGTTTATTTCAGTTTGCCCAATTTAGAAGTGTCCCAAGCAAAGCCTAAAACTGGCATTCAAAAGCAATGATTTTTGGAATAGTAGAAAGTGCCTGGATGGGGAGTCCTCATGGGCAGGTAGTTTCCCTTTCCTGGTATAAATGTTGAATAAATGCATTTGTTTAAAAAAATATATTTTAAGGCAAATGTTTCCCACTGACAGAAACAAATGGAATATCAACCATAGATCCAGTAACAGTAAAAGAGGGAGAATATCATTTTATTGCCAAACAAGTTCTCCCTATGAAAGGGTACCAGATTGTGTGCAAAACACTATCTGATTTTCTAAGATCCAAACAAAGCCAATATATTACAAAGTTGTCACTGTTATATTACAGATAACAGATTTTCTCACACTTATTCTGTGTTGAGATTCCTGCCGAAATATCAGCATGAAGCTCTTCCCTGAGGAATGCATTCAATAGGCAATATAATATATATATAATGAGTGCTACAGATTGATAGCCGCAAGTAGTTTGAAAACAGAAGACAATGAATTCTTTCCTTCAAGCATAGAATGCTAAATCAGGCAGATATGGCTTTAGAATATGATTACTTTTTAAACTGCTGATGGAATCACATATTTTGAATTTATACCTTATCTCTTTCTACTTGTCTGCTTTTTTAACCCTACTTTTAATTTTATTCCTGGGTAGATTTATAGGAAAAGCTTTCAAACACCAAGCCATAATTAGCCAGTAAAGGTTCAGGTTACATAGCCCTGCCATATACATTATTGGTGATTTGTTCCATGCAGCATTTCTTGGGCAATTGTTTTCCCATTTCCTATAGCTTGTGCTAATATAAAAGCAATACACCGTGTGTTTAAATCTTAGCTGTATGCCTAGTGTTCTGTGGGACTTACTTCCAGACAAAGTTGCATAGGGCTGCAGCCTAAATCTTATTGATGTTAATGTAATTAGGCAGCAATCCTATACCCAATTACCTGGGAGTAAGTGTAACTGAACTCAGTGGAACTTGCATATGTGTAAATATGCAGATTAGTTTCCTAACCAAACAGAATGATTTGGAGTCGCTGTTTTTTTAACAGCAACTCCCTATTATAGATGGAAGTCTTTACTAATAAATATGTTGATGACAGAACACATAGAACTGCTTCCTTTGTAGGCTCACATAGAGTTTTCATTATTCTTGTTGTTGATGATTACAACAATGCATGTGCTGTGCATCTAAATTTTTACAGAATGTGGGTTGATGGCATTTGGAATGGTCACGGCTGGAGAGGGAAGGGTCAGTACTCTCATGTGCTGTGATGATGTCCTTGCTGAAAAAGCTTCTATGCTACTATTAGGGTTGAAAAAAGCCTTGTAGTGTGTGTGTGTGTGTGTGTGTGAGAGAGAGAGAGAGAGAGAGAGAGAGAGAGAGAGAGGTGTGTAAATGAATGTGATGTGTGGATGTTTGCACACACACACACACACACAAATGTGGTGGGGGGGAGGAGAGACTATGAGATGGCTCTACTCACTACCAGATCTGGCAATGACCACTTTTGCCACCTTCATTTTTGCTACGTTCATTGCTGACATATGTGACTGCTGGAAGGGTCGCCACAAGAAAATGAAGCCCTTGGACTTAAAAAGGAATGGATGATTAATTGTGTCATGGGCCCAGGTAAGGAATCCTCTAAAGCAGAATCCTTAGGACAGCAGTCTCAAGGAAGTTGTGATTTCACTCCCTGGTCCATCTTCAAAATCTGAGCTCTTTATGTCTGATGTTTATATTTATTATATATAAACAGGCTTCATCACTTTTTTATGGGTTGAAAATATCTCCGCCTTGTATTGTGTTTTATTCTCTTATTTCTTGTGAGCTGCCTAGAGAACATTAGTTTGGGTAGCCTATATAAATAAATGCACTAAATATACAAGGTGTGCCTGGAAAGTTTATTGAATGGTCACAGAAACTGGACAGCGAGAAATATGCAAACATACATACCTTAAAGACCTTCAAAATAGGCCCCCGCTGATACAATGTACCATTGACAATGTTTGTAGAACTGTTGGAAACATCTGGAGAAGTCCTCTTTTTGTACTGCTTTTGGTTCCCTCGTCACAGCAGCTTGGACGTGTGAAATGTTGGAAAATCTGTGCCCTTTCAATGCAGATTTCAGTTTTGGAAAAAGAAAGAAATCCAGTGGGGCCAGATCAGGAGAATATGGAGGGTGGGACAACTCAGTAACCTCAGTAATGATTTCACGTGGAATATGCAATTCTTCCGCCATCATTCAGATGGACGAATGCTGATCCTGCATCAATAACTCACAAACTCTGTCAACATTTGCCTCTATTCTGCTTGTCGACCGTCTGCCAGACTGAGGGTCATCTTCGATGATTTGCCGCCCTTCATGGAAATGCTTAAACCACTCACACACCGTCTTTCAAGTTACAGCTTCATCTCCGTACACAATTGTGAGCATTTCATGGGTTTCTGATGCCAATTGTATTTTCGAACATTTCTCGCTGTCCGATTTCTGTGACCATTCACCAAACTTTCTGGTCATAAATAAATTCTATGGCTGAGAACACATACGACCCCAAGTTTGCAGCCCCATTGGGGGTGAACCTGGGCAATATTTTTCCAAGGTTTGAGGGAATAGTCAGTGTGGGGTAGGGCTACTCATCTTTAACAGAGGCAGTGGGATGTTTCTGTTGTTTTTTTATCCTTCTTTGCCAGTGTTCATGAAACAGCAGCAAGAGCTCTCTTCAGTGGCACATGCACCACCATTTTCTTTCTCCCAGAGTGTCCAGGCACAACAAAGTTCCTGTTTGCTGTGAAGAAGAAAAAATCATGTCTTGCCACAAAAAAGATGACTGCTGTAATGCTTTTGTCAATACAACACACCGACTGGAACAACATTGTTTTTGGCAGCTCTCAGGAAAATAAGACAACGATGCAATAACTCCTGAAGAAAGAGTGCCATTATTGCTGATCTCATCACTGCTGCTACTGAGTTAAAATAAGTTCTAAAAAGGAGGAACCCCTGTGCCATTCCTAAAAGTCACCCCCTGGGCTTCACCACCCCACCAGGAGGATAACAAAAACGACTATTTCAGTGATCCGAACAGATGCTTCTGCAGGGCTGTCTTAAGCATATGCGGAGCTGGGGTCCAATGATCCGCACGGCGCCCCACCCCACCCTGGCTGCCACTCCCAGGCGCACAGGAGGGTGGAGCCAGCCAGCCGCCTCAGCGTCTCGCTGGCTCAGTCGCCCCCAAACTCAGGGTGCAGAGCCACCTGCAGCAGAAGAGCCTGCCACAGCTCTCCTACTGACGGGCGTGCTCTTCCCTGGACTCATCTCTCGGGCCCCGGACTCTTGGCCTGGTGCCCCTGCCCTGAGAGCCCGGTGCCCAGGTGCCCCTCACCCCTAGTGCCTATGGGTAAGACAGCCCTGTGCTTCTGCAAAGCCCCCTAAATTTAGACACCTTCATTTCAGCCATGTTCATTATTCTTGTTCTATTTCAACAAGATATCAAACTATGGGAAGGCTGGGAGGCTAGGCTACACTATTGGAAGACTGAACTAATTTGAAGTCAGAGTTAGTGCAGAATTAAGTAGCTTCTATAAATAAAGCGTAACGAAGATACTGAATTTCATTTTGAAAATAAGTAGCGGCTGTATCTTTCACAAAGTTCACATTAAGCCGTGGCATAGCTTAGGTAAAGGTAAAGGTACCCCTGCCCGTACGGGCCAGTCTTGCCAGACTCTAGGGTTGTGCGCTCATCTCACTCTATAGGCCGGGAGCCAGCGCTGTCCGCAGACACTTCCGGGTCACGTGGCCAGCGTGACAAGCTGCATCTGGCGAGCCAGCGCAGCACACGGAAGGCATATCTTGCGTGACCGAACACATCTCTTGGGTCCATTCCTGAGAAGTCATTGTGAGGGAAGGCACAAGGCAACAAGCAGTTGTTTGAGAGGCAAAATGAAGTTGTTATCATCTTCTCGGATAAAACCTGTCAGGCCTTTTCTACTGAAAAGAGTTGCACTCTTGTACACTAAGTCATGTGAAACCTTCCTCTCTGCAATCATCCAGGTATTTTGTACTAAGCTACCCATAGGCAGAACCTGGACTGCTTCTACGTTTTGACTGAATTTCTGCTCTGTTCTTTGACATTAGAAAGAAGGTGTGAGAGCTTACGTGATTTTATATTTTATGTAAACTGCTTACAGGTTTTTATGATTAAGTGATATACAAATCTTATTAATTTTTTTAAAAAACCAACTGATTATACACTTGTCATAAGTAACTCAGTAATATCCAGTAGTGGCTGGCCGAGCTGCATGGGTGCTGATGTTTTGCTCTCCTGTCTTCCCAGTGCCTCCCAATGCTGTTGCTTACTGAGGCGGGGATGGGGAAGGCAGCAGGAACTCAGTGCATGCAAAGCAGTGGAACCAAACGAAGCTCCCACTGCCTTTTCCTTCCTCCTCTCAGTAAACAGCAACATTGTGAGACATCTGGCACATAAGAACAACACCTAACAGAAACAGAAAGAGATAGGAAATAGGGTGAGAAACGTACTGAAGACCCAGGAATAAAGAGGAGCAAAATGAAGAATACAGTGGTACCTTGGGTTAAGTACTTAATTCGTTCTGGAGGTCCGTTCTTAACCTGAAATTGTTCTTAACCTGAAGACCACTTTAGCTAATGGGGCCTCCTGCTGCTGGAGCACGATTTCTGTTCTCATCCTGAAGCAAAGTTCTTAACCTGAACCACTATTTCTGGGTTAGCGGAGTCTGTAACCTGAAGCGTATGTAACCTGAAGCTTATGTAACCCGAGGTACCACTCTATTATAAACAGGAGCATTAAGATTGATACTTAGTTATAATGTTTATGATAGAAAAGCAGAGTCACTGGGTGAGCTATAGAAGAGAAGATTAAATAGGAGTTTGTATACAATGGACTTGTGTACATTAAAAAAAAGTGAGGGAGAAGCCGAGATAATGAAAATAATAGACAATACTGGGTTGTGCTTCATTTGTCTTTATTTTCTAATTGGATTTATTTGCTGTATCCAGAGTTTACATCTATTATCAGAAAGTAGCACCAAGTTTGGTGGTTTTAAATATATCTGTATGTTTTTATCACAAAATCTAAGGAGCTTTATTCTTTCATCTATTTCAGCCAATGCCAATAAGCAAAGTGCCAATAAGCAAAATGGCTCTCATAATAGTAGCTCTGATCGTGATAAACACAGAGAGTAAGAATTAACAAATCAAATACATCTGCATAATAAATTGAGCATAATTACAATCTCCTTGCAGATATTTTGTGACCAGAAAAGGCAGATAAATTATTCACTGTAAATTACTCACTCAGCTATAATCACACGCACAGAGGAACTGCTACAAAGGAATTAGTTCAGGAATTAGAGGCCACAGGGATAAATGCATTACTGAACCCATAACCCTGAAAACTGGAAAAATAGATAAAAGAAATCATAGAATTGGAGTTGAAAAGAACCCTGGGGGTCATCTAGTCAAAGCCCCTGCAATGCAGGAATCTCAGCTAAAGCATCCATGACAGATGGCCATTCAACCTCTGCTTTAAAACCCTCAAGGAAGGAGAGTCCACTATGTTTCAAGGGAGTCCATTCTACTGTTGAACAGCTCTTACTGTAAAATTATTCTTCCTGATGTTTAGTGGGAATCTCCTTTCTTGTAACTTGAAGCCGATGGTTTGGGTCCTACAGTCCAGAGTAGGAGAAAACAAGCTTCCTCTACCATTTGACAGCCCTTTAGATATTTGAAGGTGGCTATCATATCTCCTCTCAGTTTCCTCTTATCTAGCCTGAACATACCCAACTCCCTCAACCATTCCTTGTAATGCTTGGTTTCCAGATCCTTGAACATCTTGGTTGCCCTCCTCTGCACATGTTCCAGCTTGCTGATATTCTTCTTAACTTGTAGCACACAGAACTGGACACAGTACTCTAGGTGTTGTGTGACCAAGGCAGAACAGAGCAGGAATGTGACTTTCCTTGATGAGGACACTATACTTCTGTTGATGAAGCCTAGAATAGCATTAGTTTGTTTTGTTACTTCATCACACTGTTGACACATGTTAATCATGTGGTCTACAAAGACCCATAGATCCCTTTTCACATGTACTGCTGGTGGTAAGTCAGGTGTCCCAGATCTTATATCTGTGTAGCTGGTTGTTCCTGCCTAAGTGTAGAACCTTATATTTGTCTGTATTGAACTTCATTTTGTTGCCATATGCCCTCTTTTTCCAGGACACATCCTCTTTTCATGGGTAGAGTCTTCATAGTGATCCATAGTTAAAAATAGAAGTTGGCAAACGTGTTCTCTTTTTTGATTTTCAAAATATGGCAACCCTAGTTCTCTAGTCTGTTATGGTCATCTTGAATCCCAATTCTGTCTTCTGTGGCATTAGCTACTCCTCCCAGATAGGTGTCATCTGCAAATTTTTGATGAACATCCTCTCAATTCCTTCATCCACATCATTTATAATGATGTTGAACAGCAGTGGGCCCAGGACAGAAACCGACACCACCCTACCCCAAATTAAGTTGTGGCCTAATTAAACCCAAAATATATATCTGCTGTCTTGTCTGGATATTTCGTAATTAGGAAGCAATGGAGCCACAGGCCTAGAGCAATCTGCTCTAGGAAGGCATTATCCAAGTCTTCAGTCTGACTTGGAAGTCTATAACAGACACCCACAGTAATTCTTCTATTCATTCTCCTACAATTTTTACCCATATACTCTCAAGCTGCAGTGCTACCAATATATAGTCTTTGGGAGCATCTGGACCCAAACAGAAAGGATTAAATGAACAAATGAAAGATTCTATATACCTAAGTATACCTGCAAGAGAAAGGTCAACTGTTCTGAATGCAGAGGGCATTAGAGAAGACATTGTTCAGATTTTGCTCAGTGCTAAAGAATTTGTTTCTCAACAATATGGTGTCATCATGTATCCAGCTAGCGTCTGCTTACCAATCTTTTCTTCTGTTCTTTGGCAACTGAGGTAGCCTTTACTTTGTTTCACATTTACCTGAAAAATGTGAAAGGGTTATCAAGATTTATAGAAAGTCACTGGTTTATTCCCACCTTTTCCTCTCCAGTCATATTTATCAGCTTTTGAAGTCTTGACTTCTTTTGGGAAGTCAACTAAAATAAAACATCAGTAGAGAACTCTTTTTCAGTAAAACGGACAAAAAGTTGGATCTACTATCTAACTTCTCACTGGCTTGAAAGGCAGGAGTTCTTGCATAAGATCAAAACAGTATGAGGCTATTTGTTTTGTGTTTGCTTTCTGCTCTGAATTGGCAACAAATGCCTTGGTGGAATGGATGGATTATACTTTGAGAAAACATAGAGGGGTATAATATTGTGCTGGTGCCCACTAGGAATGTTTTTAAAATTTGGGGTGTTTTAAAAAGGAACATTCTTTTTTATTTTTTACCATTTGTGGGTTTTAAGGTGTGGATAATCTTTGTTGTGTGAATGTGCAATACACACCATGTTAGAAAGTCTGTGTTGTGTATTGGTTAGAGCAATGGACTAGGACCTGGAGGAACAGAGTTTAAATCCCCACTCACAAAATACGCTGGGTGACCTTGAGTAGCTATCTTTCAACCTAACCTATCTCAGGGTTGTTGTGAGGATAGTATGAAAAGAGGGAGAACCATATTGTATACCATATTGGATTCCTTGGAGGAAAGTTGGGATATAAATGGTATTAATTAATTAATTGATAGCCCTTAGTGCAACCTTAAAAAAAGATCTACCTGCTGGCAAAGTCAGCAGAGTGCCATCTGACTATTCTTTCAGGCAGAGGGTGGGTGCATATGGAGGGGGCCTTTTCACTCTTAGTTTTGCAGCTGAAAAGCCCAGCTCATCACTGTGGCTATACATGATGAGCAGTGGGAAAGGAAGAAGTTCAGGTGGTGAGACCAGCTGCCAGTAGGAACAGGCAACAAATAGGATACCAGACAAATCCCTGTTAGTGATGGGTATATCACTAAAACACATTGCTCTAAACCAGGCATAGGCAAACTTGGCCCTCCAGATGTTTTGAGGCTACAATTCCCATCATCCCTGACCACTGGTCCTGTTAGCTAAGGATGATGGGAGTTGTAGTCCCAAAACATCTGGAGGGCCGAGTTTGCCTATGCCTGCTCTAAACCATGTCAAGGTTTGTTTATTTGTTTGTAATTAATAGCAGGTGCAGGGGAGGGAGCAAATGAATTAAGACCATACTGTGAGGGGAGGAGATGCTTAGCCCTTCCCATGCCATCCAAGATCCTGATTAAAATCATCCTAATACATTCACAGCTATTAGCCCTGGGGGAAGCTCCCATTGATACCAATGGAGGTAGTTTCCCCGGCTAATTATTATCATTTTATTTATTTATATCCCAACGTCTCCCCTGACCGGGACTCAATGTGGCTCACTGCTAAAAACACATATAAAAAAGCAATCGTAAAAAATAAACATTAGTAGAATATATAGCTATATCTATAATCACATACAGATCATTACAATAAACACACCACTAATAAAAGTGGAGGGAAAGTAACTTTCCTCAACCCTGGAAGTGGAGGAAAGGGCTAAATATCCCCTTCCTATGCACTGCAGTCCAAATGCAATTTGCCCCCATGTGCCTGCTACTAATTTCTAAAAACCTGATATGCTTCAGGCAAATGCATGTGGAATCATGTCTAGCTTGACTCTTGGGAGTTTTATTTAAAATGGGTATGAGCTTTTCATCACAACTGGCTGTTTCTCTAGGCAGAATGTATAACCGTTTGCACATTGAAACAGCGCTTTTCTCCTTCCGACTACCCTGTACAAGAGTTTGACAGAAATTAAATCTGATGGAATTGGACTTAATGAGGGTCTAAGATGCTTGTCCTCTCCCATATAGCTACAATATCTGTGTAGGAAATTGACGCTGGCAGAGCAGCACAGTTTCCCTATATCCAGTCTGTGATTCGAATGTTCCTCTTCTGTAGCACAGAGATCCTTTTCTTTTTAGCTGACTGTGCTTAATAGTTTCTAAGTGTCTAGAATGATTCCGTATTTTTTTAAATGATGATTCTAATTAATGGGCCAAAACCTTTTAATGATGATTCATCTCATTTAGCACCTCTAATGTGCTTTATGCCATCAAAGCGTTTTATAAAATAATAATGACTCTAATTGGTAATGGTGTGATGCTGTTCATGCTATGTGATTGGTTATGCAGTAAGTAGCATCACTACTTCCAGTTAATTGGGCCAAATGTAAATTTTGGTATTGCTCACTTTTTTGTCACAGCAAGAACTACGGCCTGATTGTAATGTAATGACAGCACAGTGACATTCTAGTCTAAGTATTGTAGCTGTAATAGAAATTCCATCTTGAGTTTAGTGTTTTTCATTTAGTAGATTCAAATAACTTGGCCCTTCAAAACTTCCTATCTTCAACCCACTTACCAGATAGTAAATCCTATTGAACTCAATGGGAGTTACTTTTGAGTACTCGCATACAGGATTATGCAGACAACCTCTTAGTTGCCTCTCTTCCCCAAGTTCTAGACACTAGAAGGAAGTCTACAAATGCTATATGAGTTGTGGAAGATTCAGGACAATGTGGCACTAACCACGCCTCCTGCAGGGGACAGTAATGACCTCTAATTTAGATGGCTTCAAAAGACAAATTCATGGTAGAGAAGGCTATTGTTAGCATTGAACACCCCTGTCTTGGACAGCCGCTGAGAGGCTGAGGAGAATTAACAAGGACACATTTCCCCTATCTCTGAGGTCATCATACTGAGTGACCAAAACAATTTCTGTGCCAAAACCCTAACTGAAAGGGATCTAGAAAATCAATTTCCTCCAAGAGCACATATGTGCTTTAAACACAGTAATAACCATCATGTGACTGTAAGAGAACATCATATCAGTAAAATTAATAAATAGCTCATCACCTCAGCCTAACATACTGAAAGGATGTATTTTCCAATCCAGTAGGAAAGATTACTTTATGTCCCTTGTAAGTAAATAGTTATTGTGATAGTGCTTCAGTATTAAATACAATTCAATTCCAGCTAAGCATGTGTAAAAACTACTTTGCAGAACTGCAATGATGACTAGGCCTTGCAGGACCGAGTCCAAAGATTTTCTTTATGAAAATGGGTCAACTCGAAAAGGAATGTATCTTGTCTGCACAAATTATTATGAGCTGTGCCTTGAGGGAATTTCAGTTGTCTACAAATCTACTTCTCATCTTCTAACTAAATCATTCAACCAAAAACATGGTTATATCATTTATCTCTTTAACTTGTCTTGTCTGGATTTACACATCCCCAAACGAAAATGTTATTAAAATTAATGTAACTGATGTGACTTTCAATGGTGTTTGCTTACCTGCAAATATTAAAGGTTTTTTTTTCCACTTGAGATCTTTGTATCCAAGCAACAGTGAATTGCTGACCCTGTAAAAATTTGCTCCCCCAAGTTTTATTGTTTAAATACAACAGATAGCAGGGGTGCTTATATTTCAAAATTAATAATTTGAGTCCAACACAGGGCCTTTATGTTAGCCCAACTAAATGTTTTCCCCCATAGCTTTTGTCAAGGGCAGATATTTAAACATCCCCAGAAATGATAGACATTGCAGATGTTTTTTTGAATGTGCCAGAAATGGTCAAACGTATTATTTTCTACTGTCCATTGTACAATGAGCTACACAAATATTTGCTGTCCCCTTTTTTGGGTAGTCTAACATCATGGCACAATGTAAATATCAGATTCTATCTGTCTGACATTAACCCAGAAGTAACTGCAAGGGTGGCTGAGTGGTGAATGGCACTATTTAGCAGGAAGAAACTCCAATGAAAATCCTCATTATTTCATATTTTTTACATGGCTGTTTATTTGTATATATTTTTAAAATTTATATATGGATGTTTTATGATGGACTATATTTGTAATGCCTAATAAAGATTTGGTGAAGTAATGTAGTAAGTAGAATTGCTGACCATCAACTGTGTATCAGTTCAGACATGCAAATTACCCAAGTTTTCACCTCTAGAAATGCAAAGGTGCTTTGAATTTCTTAATTAAATCATACCAAGAAAGCTATGTTAGCTTTGTATATTGGTTATTTTGGCTTAAGACATCACTGGATTTATTTGTCAGAGATTCAAATAACCTTGTACAGGAAAAGCCTTTGCATTTATTTCATCTGTCATCATTTCATTTAAGACATCTTCCCATCTGAATTTATGGAACACTTCCAGAAATTTGCTGTCAGCTTTTCCACAATGCATCCATTCTGTTAGCAGGCAGAGATCCTGCTGGGAAAGGTTTAAGTAGATTCTCATGGTTGAGACAGGTGCTTCATTGTCTTTCTTGGATATAAGAGGATTCATTTAAGTGGTCTGTGGAAAGAGAAATGCAGATAGACTAAGCAGTTCAGTGAATGAGAAGGATCCTAGCTATTAAGCAACTTGGGCAGATGTTGCTTCTCATTCTTTACAGATACAGATATGCCTATGATGGGGGCAAGTCTAAACTATGCAGAAAGTATGAGTTTGCAGGGCAAGTTAACAAAGTATCAGCTAGGATTGCCTGAAGCTGATTGGATGGCAGCCATGTGAAAAGATGACAGAAGCAAGTCTTCTTTAGAGTACATCAGTAAATAAAAAACATTCTGATAAACTGATCCAATTTGGGGTTAGAAATGTGCATTTTGCTCCTCTCGGCTAAAGTGCAAAAGAAGCAAAATAGGTGGAAATAAATTGTATGCAGAATTTAAAACTGATCTTTCAACATAGCCTGGATGCATTTGTTTTTGTCACTATCAGATTACTGCTGAATTAATCTATAGAATACTATACAGTAGTTCTACAATAATTAATTTATTTGTTTACCTAGATTTAAGTATAGGCAAAACAAAAATACAATTAGCAGATATCTCACACACATTTTACAGCAAAGGTGGGGTGGCCATTTGTCATGGATGCTTTAGTAGAGATTCCTGCATTACAGGGGGTTAGACTAGATGACCCCCAGGGTCCCTTCCAACTCTACGGTTCTGTGATTCTGTTATACTAATGAATAAACATGTATATGATCTATTGTGTAGGATTACATTACAAGAGGATCCAATTTTAGTTAGTAGGACTGCTAAACAGTTAGCTTTCATCTAGATGTTGTTGGACTACAAATCTCATCATCCCTGACCATTGCCTATGTTGGCTAGGGCTGATAGGAGTGCTAACAACATATGAAATGTATCATGTTGGCCTGTGGGGGAGTTCAGTACAGTACACTAGTGTGGAAATTTAATATGAGATCCAGATGCAGTACAAGTTTCTCCCAGTACTAGTATGGAAGCAGATTAAGGTCCAAATAGTTTACAGTTGCAGAAGATAAAATAACAAGCTGCAACCTCCTTCAAAATCCCTGCAGTAAAATAGTTCTGGATGTGTGTGTGTGTGTGTGTGTGTGTGTGTGTGTGTAGATAGATAGATAGATAGATAGATAGATAGATATAGATAGATAGATAGATAGTATATAGGCTTTTGCAGATACAGATATGTATAGATACATACAAGGACAAAGTATCTCCATTGCTCCAAATAAACTCCAGCAGTTCAAGCTAGACAATCTGACCTACTACTCACACCAATGAACACTGCTGAACTGACATGCATTAATCAAAGATATAGTTAGGGCACTGGGCTATTACCGTAACAACTGGCTTGGCTGACCTTGTACCTGTGATTAGCTCATCCATGGGGTGATATACGTTCATGAAGTAAATTGACCCCTTCCCATGTATAGTTACGCCAACAAGTAGAAATAAACATTTCTTTTTCTTAAAGCAAAGTAGGAGACTATATAAATACAAGGGTGGTTCATAGTTAACTACTATATCAGTTTAAGATGTTTCATTTTATACCATACTTGAAATTTTCTCTTATAATGTACTTTTGTTCTTAATGCATGATCTTTGTGTATGTGTTTTCCAAAACAAATTGATTCAAACTGTTTTCTTCAAAAGAAAAAGAGGAAACAATACTCTGCCCCAGCAAATCAGTTCTCCTCACCACAACACCTTTACCCCTGGGGGGAAAGCCATAGTTATCTTATTTCCTTTCAAGTTCATAGGATGTGCATCCTGTCCCCAGGCTGCATGAGAGATTTCACAAGCATTGTGGCTTTCCCTCACCAAAGCTATTACCACTCTATCATGGCTATGTTATTGCCCACAGTATACTTGGTTTCACACCTCAACTATTTTAGATAGCCTCAATTTTCCTTTCTATCACAACGTATTTCATCAGTGTGATAAAAGCTAGTTTAACTAAGCCCAGCATTTATCAAGTTCAAGTCCCACCAGCTTCAAATTCCTTCCTGTCCACCCATCACCCACCCCTTGTCTGTATGCCTCCATATAGCTGGTGTTCAGAAATGATTGGTACATTTGCAGGGATTTTGAAGGAGGTTTTGGATTGTTACATATTAGAAAGTGAAGACCTTTGAGTCAGTTTGAGGATCACATTAGTGATTATGGAGTATTTTTCATTTTTATGTATCTTTAAAACTTTCTGTTGTTGGATTTTTCCCTGTGTATTGTGTCACATACTGGGAAACTATGGCTCATTTTCAGTGTTCACTTACTGCTTGATGCCTGGCACCATGCATAAATGTCCATTGAAGGTGCATAATTTCAGAGATTTTTTTGCAATATTCTAAAACTTAATGTGTTTGTGGCTCTTCTTTTATAGCATATAAATAAAAATCTTAAGGAAAATACATGTTTAATTTGGATGCTACTGCATATTTGTAGCAGCTTCCAGAAGTCGGGATGGATGAGCAAGATCAGAGAGAACTCAGTGACCCAAGGAAACTGATGTTGAGCCTCAACATGCTCCATCAGCAGAGATGAGCTGGATATGTGACCATAAAGGCAAAGGACTTGTGGTGTAACAGCTGTACTACCAACAGAGAATAGGATTCATGATTTCTGGGTGTGTTCTCTGAGCCAAACCGGGAGACAAAACAATGTGTCCTCACAATAGAAACTTCTGTGAAATAGGATACTTTGGGAGTAGGTCGTTCACATTTTTCTTTAACTGAAAATTATGAACAGTTGCAAACTTTCATTTGCTTTCTATTTTTTAATGTGCTAGTGCAAAATGATGCCTTTAAAACTCGTATAGCATTATTCTATATGGTGGCAATATGGGTGGAATTGCTTTCTTTCCAAGATTGTTTGAAAGCATTGCTCATATGCAGATCAATTTATTTAAATGATGCACATGTAGTATTGACCCTTGGACTAACTTTGAACCCGCCCAAGAAAAAAAAAATACAAGCCAGGACACAAGCAAACTGGCTGAGCTGGCTTCAGACCAGATAAAGGACAATTATAACAGTGGACTTGCTTGGGATTCCAGCTGTTGTGAAGCCATAGAGTTTGCCTGGTTTTTCTTTTTTCTTTCATGGCTGATTTTATTGGGAGGAGGCCAAAGTTCTTTACAGTGGCCAAGGGCTACAGTGGTTTTGGCTGAGTGAACTCAAATAACGCATAAAGGGAACCTTCCATAATTTGCAGCTAATTTATTTATCTGGTGCAAATTCAATACTGAGTGCAGATTACAGCTCTGAATGGTTCTTGAGGGATTTCAGAATGATATCAAACCTTAAGTAGGAAGCTAATTTAAAGAAACAACTAGCAGGGGCATGTTTAATAAGTATTCAATATCTATGCCATAAATGAGAGGAATGAGCAGAGAGGAACAGCGTTCAAATGAAGGACTTAAGATGTGATGCACTGTATAAGCAGCATTTACGAGGAATTCATTAGATTTCCATGGGCAAGATAAGGTTCTGTACTGATGCCACACAAGCTGGGCTGAAATGGTGCCATCACTCTGTAGAAAATGTCAGGGATCATTCATAAAATACAGTAGATGAAATAATTTTAAATAGGTCTGAGCATGTGTGACGTGCATTTCCATAGGAACTGCAGCTATCCCCTGTCCAGAATTTGGAGCAGAGAGCATAATTTCCAAACAATCTTAAACCCCAAAAACATTTTCCCTCGTTTTGGGGAAATGCAACAATGTCTGTTTAATCTTACCAGTGTTTCCCATAAAGTTAGTGATTCAAGTCAGCCTTCTTCAACCTGGTAACCTCCAAATGTCTTGGAGTACAACTGCCATCATCCAAACCAGGTTGTGGATGATGGGAGTTTTAGTCGAAAACATCTGCCACTAAAACTAGGCTGGGATTTGGACACAGTGTTAGCAAAGAAACAATAAATCTATTTTGCTATGTTATCCAGAAGACACTTTTTTACTTTTATTTCTTTCCGTCTTCTTCTTCTTTTGTTATTTCTCACCCCCCTTTTGTCAGTGCCTGTTTTCTTTGTTTGCCATTTTTCTACATCTTATTTTTCACAAGGATATTAGAAGGTTACAATGACCTGTATATTCAAAAGCAGATGGCAGCGGTGAAATTTAGAAAGCAGATAAACATAGGCATAAAAATACTGTTAGGACAAAAGCAGCTCTTTGGAATAGGATCAGCTTCTACCACCAAAAAAACTACATATCAAAAGCATATTAAAAAGGTGATGGGACAAGAAATTCAGTGGTCCTGCTATGTTTGTGCTGTGCTAACATCGGTGTATCAGCCTAGTTCCTGTGCACTCTCAGTGATAAAGTTGAAAAGAAATCATCAGCGTTCCAAGCATTACATAATGTGGCAAACTTGTAGGATGTTACCCCCTAGGATTCATGGCAATGCTACAAAGTTTGAGATGTGGAAAAATGATTACACATCAACCATGCATGTGTGCAAGATAATGGGAAGATTATGTCATCCACTAGACACTTGCACTCACAAGTGGTAGCATAGGGAAAACAACTGAGTACCAAAACACAGGGGTTTGAGAAGACAAGTATTAGCAGGTTAGTCTTCTTGTATTTTATGGTTGGCCTCTGTGACCACAACAGATGTGGGAATACAACTCCCATCAAGAAGATCTGAATAGCAACAGGTTAGCCGCTCTACCATATTTATGAGGCCAGAATCTTTGTGCAGAGTCCCTGGATTTCTGGCTAGTTTTCAGATCCCCCGTTTTATCTTTTCCATGGTGAGAGGAGCAGAGGAAAGGATGATCCAGACAGGGACATCAGAACTAAAGGGCCCAGGTAGCTGCATATGAGGTTACTTGGGAGGAAGGAAATTGCATGTAAATATCTGTTCAGATCTGGACCTGACACAGCCAGGCACAGGTTAAACCACCATGTCCTATACAAGCTGTTAGCCGGAGCTGCTGCATGGCTGAAGCAACCATTCTTATCCCAGCACCAGCCCTGGTAACCTGAGGAACTAGACTGTGAGGTGGATTAAGTTGTGGACATATTTAGCTGTTAAGTATTATTCACACCTCTCATCAGTAGGAGCACTTTGTTTTATTGACACAGTGGCACCTAGGGCCATATTATTACGTGGACAAGAAAATGAAGTCTTGACTGCCGTCAACCTTTACAAAGCTTAATGTGTTCAAACAATAGGATCTATGATGGCTGGTAATAGACATTCTCCCCACAACAGCATGATCTCATCCATCATAGCAGTTTAAAAATTCAGAAATTTATGTGGTTAGTTAAAAGACTTGCAATGAACACAATCATGTGAACTACACTGCACGTTATATTATCAGACTATAGTACTATGCAAAACAGTACTGACTTCAAAGACATGGCAGCAAATCATTATTTTTAAATTTTCATTTATTTCATTTATCTGTCACATTTCACACAAATTAGTCTTAAAGCAACTTATAGATCTAAACAAGCTTCAGATAGAAAAGGCACTAAAAATCTTGCAAAATGGGTTATGGTTTCTAGAGGAGTGTTGATTCCAATGAATTTACATTCAAGCACAAGTAACCTGTGTAAAATGCGTTTTTAGCATGACAAGATGTGGATGGACATATAAGTTTGTCCGTTATCTTTTTAAACAGAATGCTTTTCAAAGCCCCATATCCATCCTTAAACATAATTAGTATTCCTTTTGCATAAAAGACCTTATCAGAAATAAGAAACAGAAGAGGGAATGTTGCAAGCACAAATGTTACCCAGGCTAACTATGTTGGATGACATTTTAAATACAGAAAATAAGAAGCTGGTAAAATAATGCTGACCTTTTAGTCTGAGCAAATAAAATAACAATTCCCAACTCCAAATAGCTAATTTTGAATTCAAGGAATGTGATGTGCAGCCTTGGACACAAGTACAGATCAATTTTCTTCTGAAGTTAGTATTGGTAATGTCTTCCTTTTAAATATTTCTCTGAACAAGCAAATCATAAATGGGAAATTTTCAATAGTATTTTCAACAATATTTAAAGAGAGAGGAAGAATGTATGTACCACAGCTGGGAATATTATTGTTTGGTTTTCTGGGCATTTGTACCAAATATTCCCTTTGTGTCTCATGACTGAATCCCAGTGGATTATTCTGTAAGCTTTACATTCATCTTGGAATTGGACCCCTTAGGACAAAATTAATCATGCCATTAAGCATCTATGCTACACAATACTGAAATCCCCACACTGCTGTTGGATGGGCACCATTTATTTCAACAGTGACTGGCTTGCAGACCACTGGTATATCTGTAGCAATAGGATCTTATTGAAAACAATGGACAATGGACAGCAGCTATGCTTGATATCAATAATGAACACAAGATTGAAGCGTTGAATACACATATATCTCATGCAATTTTATATATCTATATATATTTGCACTACACCTTCCAAAATATCTACAAGGAAAGGTTTCCCATTTTTTATTGTATACTGTATTGCTTCTGTGGAAGGAGCAGAATACAGCACTCCACTGAAGTGAATGGAAAGGTTTTTGGGTGTAACTTCTCTGTATGAGAACATGAGAGGTTCCTTTGATAGGAGCATACTGCTAGTTCAGGCTGTCTGCCTTTGGAGCGATCACATTTAGGCTTCTACATTTTTATTTGGAATTTTCACATTTGTATTTAATGAAGCTTTTTCCCCCTGTGTAAATTCTTCTGTTTTAAAACATAAGCCTAAATGGGAAACATTGCTCTTCTCTAATCAGATTACATGAACCTTGAGACTATGCCTACTCTAGAAATATCAGAATGATTAATCTAGTCAATGATCTGTTACCCTTGCCTAATTATATTTTGGGTGGAGCATCAAAAAACCTGAACAGAAAAGACCTGAGCTTTGGTGTGCCTTTTTGTGCAAGATGTTTGCTGATAATGGCTGTAATTCTTTTCTCGGATATTCTGTATAGAGGCTCACTACTCATGCATGGAGCAATATCTCAAAAATATTTCTGATATTTTTTTCTATATATCTTACTGCTTTGGGTTTATGTATGTGCAAAGTTCCATAACAAAAAATTAGCTTTAGCTGTGAAAACTACTAGCTAAGATTGCTTGAATGAGCAGCATATTCAAGAGAGAATAAAATTCAATAGCTTTGAGACTGTGCATTGTGTTTCACGCATTTGTTCTCTGGAAATTAATAGGAGCCCAAGGAGATAGTGACCTGAAGACTGGCAGTGATAACTAGGCTCCAGGCTCAACCTGAGCTGTAAGCATACTCAGCTGTAGCATCTGAAAATGCTACAGGGCCCAGCAATGAACCTAGCTTAAATGAAGCCCATGAAATAGGGGCTGAAATCAGCATTGGCCCCTGTTCAAGAAGTTCTTATGTTTGCTTGGGCCATTGAAAGTCTCTCTCTCTCTCTCTCTCTCTCTCTCTATTGGGTTTTTTTAACATATCATTTCCAACAATCATATAACATAACTTTTTATCTTATACAATGTTTTAGACTTCAGTTGACACCTCTGATGATTTTTCATTCTTTATCACTTATTCTGCATTTCTTAATTTCCCTATTACACTTAATTATCATTAACTAATAATTTTCCTCATAGTCTTTCTTGCAATATTTCAAATAATCCTCCTTACAAAACTTCTTGCAGTCCTACTAGCATAATCTGTTCTTTACAATTACTTTTCAAATAGTTCGTATATTTACTCCAGTCTTCTAAGAATCTCTGGTCCCGCAGGCTTCAAACCCTTCCCATTAGTTTGTCTAAATCTGCATAGTCCATCAGTTTCATCCACCATTCTTCTTTCATCAGTAATTCTTCTTGCTTCCATTTTTGTGTCAATAATATTCTTGCTGCGGGCCATTGAAAGTCTCATCTCTAATAAGGGGAACATTCAGATGTGGAATAACCACACCTTCTATCTTAAGTAAGAGAAGCATTACATGAGGAGTCTCATCTTTTGTTAAAGTTTTTAGCCCGAAACTAGCCAAGTTCACTCATCTCTGCTGCAAACTACAGCAAACCTATCTCCATTTTTACCAGCTTCCACTTCTTTTATACTTGCTTTGAATCACTGCAAACCATTTTTATTCTGAAGGTGTGTATACATAATTAGCAAATTTGTGATCTTTGACAAAGAGTAAATTGCATTTCTTGTACATGCTAGCAAAAGCAAGTTGTTTTTTTTTTTTTTAAAGTAAAAGCGGGGGGGGGGGAGAAAATCCAAAGTGCTGGTTGATTCTGTGCACATTTTCTTGGATGACAATCTGAGTTCAATGGAGCATAGCTTTCTAGACCTATTATTACTGTTATAGTTGTAATCATGATCATTATTTAGAAGACACCCAAGTTTCCTAAGCGCTGTGCAAAGACTTAAGAGAACAGCATATTCCTACTAACTATATAATGAGCAAGATACAAATAAATATAACAGCAAAGAAAAATTGATTAGGAGCTGAGAGGAACGCTAGGAAATGGAGGCATATATATATATGGTTGTATCCAGTGTTTGTCCTACTCAGAGTAGGCCCACTGAAACTAATGAACATAAGTTGTTTAGATTCACTAATTTCAGTGGGTCCTCTCTTAAACAAAACTTAGATGGATGCAGCACTGTAATATGTAATGACCAGGCAGAGTAGCCACTGATCTGGCAGGCCTGTGAGAAGAGGAACCAAATGGCAGTTGGCCACAGGTGAACTGATGAATACTGTCTCACCTGTCTCTCAGCTGCAGCCACATGAAATGTTATTGAGATATGCAGAGAAATAGGTTGTGGAGACAACCTCGATATGACATTTCACTAACAGCATAGCCAAGAGCAACCAGTGTGGTGTCATGGAGTTTTCTTCCCACCACCATCAGTGCTGCTGACCAGGATGATGAGATCCAGTGGTGATGCTGCTGGTCACAGAAGTGGGGGAATTAACAAATCTACTTGGAATCCTTTCTCCTAAATTGCAAGGAATTGGTTGAAGTCTTTTCAGCTTCATTGCATGCTAACATGGTGATCTGTGATCTTCATTCCAGTAATTCTTTTTGTCATAATACAGATGTTTCGTGCAACTGGAAGAATAGATAAGCAACAACCTTTGCTGTTTGTTTCTGTTCTTCTGATTCATTTCTTAAAATGAATGTCCATCTGCAGTATAACTATATAGCCATCATTGCCTTTTGTCCCTGGAGGTGGGAATGCAGACACACTTACCGGTAAGTACTCAGCAACGGCACTAGAGGGGATTTCGTAATCCGTATTGTGTCTACCCAAACAAATGAAATGCTGTATGAATAGATGCTTTTGGAATTTGTGTTTCTTGACAATCTTTAAATAAAAGTGTGATGGCCTGGGAATCCGATTCAGAGGCTGAACCGGAGGAACCCCAGCCTGCACAGGAGTCCCCGCCTCCAGGGCCGGCTGAGCTGGGGCAGGGCCTTGGATCTGAAGCGCCTGCACCTGTGCCGGATCCTCAGGAGCAGGCACCAGGTGATTCCACTCTGGCTCCGGAGGTGATTGAGGACACAGTGCCTACAGGTGCGCCTCTCCCAGCCCTGTCAGGGGAATGTGAGTCTCCCCCTGGGTCCAGTAACCCTCCAGCCTCTCCTGAGCTGCAGAGGCTCAGGGCAGAGAGGTGGAGGGAACTGGTTTCTCCCGGGAGGAGTGCTCACCTTAAGGCCAGGAGAGGCGGGTCTCCTGGGGTCCGGGACCGCCCCTGGCCTCAGAGAAGATAAAGGCCAGTCAGCCCAGTCCCAGGTTGTGGGAGCAACGTCGTTGAATACCTGCTTCTGCCCGGACCCAGACCTGTCCTTCCAGAGTTCCCATCCCTGCCTGGCTTCCTGCTTCAGACCCCGCCTTGCTCTTTGTGAACTGTTTCCAGACTCATGACCCAGGACCGGACTTTGACCACGCCCAACGGTAACCTTCCCCCCGGGACCAGCACAAAAAGCAATTGCCTCATTAAAAAAAAATGTGTGTGCACTGCATCTTGTGATCAGTTATGCAGGGCTCAGTTTATCTAGGCCCCCTCCAATATTTTATTGAAGTTGTAAACCCCACTATTGGATTTCAGGTTTAGTCTTTTTCAGATATTCAGTATCATTGCAATTGTTAATTTAATCTTCCAAACCTGGCCCAGCATCTTAATTCTGGTTTATTAAGCATGAACAAATTATGCCTTCAAGCTGTGGTTTGTTGTTGGTTTACGTTCACCCTGGATTAGTGTTGTGTGCAAACCAGGGCACTGTAAGATACTTGATGTGTTTTACAGAAAGGCAGAGTAGAAATTTTATCAATTAGCAAAGTATTTAGAGCATGGATATATCCTATATAAATAAATTTTAAAAGTGGCTCAGTATTATAAAGATAATATTTGTTTTTTATATAATAAAATTTATTAGTTTTCAATTACAGTCCAATAATAGCTTCATTATAACAATTCCAATTTATAATGCAATTATTAATACCAGTCATTCAAATACTGAATTATATAATTTAGTTAAAGTGGCCCCCAGCATGCTAGATTTGATGATTTAATTATTTTCTTTAATTCTGCATTACAAAATCTTACTAGTTTCAATTACATCCCGGTCATAATAATAATCCCTTATACAACAACTGCAATATTAATAACTTCTATTCATGTTGACACATTAAATGATTTATGAATCTTCAAGTGAGGAACTCAAACTATATCCTTGTTCTTCCTGTGTGTGGCAATTATTCTGTCCATGGTGCCCTTGTAAGATGTTATGTCTTTCTTTACTCCGATTGTTGCTATAACACGTCGTCCCTTGGGCAGAGCTGATATCCCATTGTTGTTCCAGAAATTTCTTCATTACTCCGTCCCGTGCTTCATTGTTTTGCACCGAGAACTTTAACAACCGCTGCAAAAGTCGCTCTGTCCCAGTATATAAACTGCTTTCACCATTTTTCCTCTCAGGCTGGGAAGAAGAGCAGTCTGTCGAACTGCAGATGACTCAATAAAGAACCTTATCAATTCATTGACAAATCAGACTCCTTTCATCCTTCCTTCCAGCTAATGATATACAGCCAGTTATCCTTCCAATTAAATTAAATTCCAAGTCCTCTTAGCTTTATTCAGTTCAGTTCGTAGATAATAAAGGATGGGAAAGAGTGAGCTCTAAGTTTTCATCGTAAACCTTTTGCAAAGTAGAGCTTCCCCTCTTTTCCCTTTTTTATACACACACAGTTCCTTTTCATGTTTTATTCCATATTTATAATCCAATTTCTTCTATCCTCACTTGTTCAAATATAATTTGAACTAATATTCAGAGGAGGGTTGTTGAAACATAAATGTAGAAAAGAAAATTTTAAATAAAGAAACCATAGGCTCCCCTCCTCCCCACCGTCTTTTGCACCGAATGAAGTCTTATCTCAAATTCATACCTTAAAGTCCTTGCAGTTGGTTTGTTCCTCAGTTTGTGATTTCTTCTCTTCTAGCATACACCTGTTCTTTAGTCCAATTAAGCTCTAATTAACAGAAGAACCTCTGCTCCTTAATGGCTGCATTGGAGGGTTTTCACCAGGTGAAGTGCTTTTGCACTCAGCACCTCCCTGCCCCCCGCATTCCAAGCCGGAGTGAGAGCCAGGTACCGAGACAAACTGTGAGTGTAGCCCATTCCCCCCATCCCTGGGGGGAATTTGCAGGGATGATTTACCCTCAACCATCCTTGTTTTTCCTTCACCTTCGAGTGAGGGCTGCCTCCATTAAGGCAGAGTGGAACCAGAAGCCATAAAGATGATATATTTGGAACATATGTTTATCATGGTATTAGCCACTGTGTCAGGTCTACAGTCTTAAAATCCTAGGGCCAGACTTAATGGACTTGAGCAAAGCTCCTCTTGTGGATAATTATCTCCTTTTTAGATCTGTCTTTTAAGACGAGTCTATGATCCAGGTCGCTCATTCTCCTAAATCTGCTTGTGGATATTGCAAAAGCATTTACAGTGGTGCCTCGCAAGACGAAATTAATCCGTTCCGCGAGTCTCTTCATCTTGCGGTTTTTTCGTCTTGCGAAGCACGGCGCTTAGCGGCTATTAGCGGCTTAGCGGCTATTAACGGCTTAGCGGCTTTAAGAAAAAGGAAACAAACTCGCAAGAACTCGCAAGACGTTTCGTCTTGCGAAGCAAGCCCATAGGGAAATTCGTCTTGCGGAACGACTCAAAAAACGCAAAACCCTTTCGTCTAGCGAGTTTTTCGTCTTGCGAGGCATTCGTCTTGCGGGGCACCACTGTAATAGTACATAATACTAAGAAAGCACATCAGGAACTTTTTCTTTTAGTAGAAACTTGTGGATTTTATCAAATAAAATCATGAATGGCTAGATGTCTACTGTTGCAAAGATAATGTGGCCTAAAAGGAGTGTCTAGCAAGGGGGGGGGGAGACACAATATACAATATTTATTACCATCACAAGACAGAGAAACAGCTTACAGTTCATTGTTCAAGTAGAAATTCAAGGGTTTTCCCTGGTAAATCTTCTGTGGAGCATAGCTGATGCCATTAGCTTACAAATTCATCGTTGAATTGAATGATGCAACCTAACCCTTCAGACCCACTCCTGCTAAAACACATTTTTCATTATTTAATACCTAACAAAAAAAAGTAGGGAGGTTATGTTTCTGTGAAGTAACATTGAGAGCTGGGGGATAGCAAGTGTCATGTGAGCCATTCTTTTGTATATCTCTGAGAGCACCTACGCTCCTCCGACTGCTTTCTTCTATGGATGACATACTGCTAGGTTCAGCATGCTACTGACAGTACTTGGTTTTCTAGTTAGTAAATATTGGGGGTTTTCGGTCTCAGGTGACAGAAAATCCAAGAGCACTGATTTCTAGTAAAATAAAACAAGAAATAATTATAGCAAGTTAAAATAGCCCCCCCCCCACACACATTCATTTCCAATTCTATAAGCTAGATATAGCAGGCCACTTCTAGGTATTATAATGTGTGTCTGTCACCGGGTAACCTCCACTGCATAATGAAATGTGGCACTTTCTGCATGATGGCAGTGACTAGACCTCTTTTTATGCAGCTGCATAGTTTCAGCATCCTTTTCAGCATCCTGCCATTATGACACATTCATATTTTTTTGTTTTTCATAGCATCAAGATAATTTCTTATATTCATTGGGGGGGTGGAATTCACTGAGAATTTATTGGTAAGAGATATAGTCTGGCTAAAAACTGAGGGGAAATGGCACAGTTCTAGCAGTTAAAAGCTTCTGCATTGAAGGTGAAGTTACCTGTTTCTGACCAAGTTCTTGGTCATGCACAACATAATTTTGGGTTACATTTTTTCCCTTTTACTGTTTTGTATCATGTGTGCTGTTTGCAGGATGATTACTACACCAACAGCAGCCCTACCTTGTCCCTTGTTCTCAGAACCAGGTACAGATACTTAAAGTGTGCACCCAATCTGATAGGGAGCTTGGACTGGGAGAGGAAATCCCTATAAACAACAGCAACAGCTCTTTCCTGAACCTCAAGTCTGTGTCTGGGGGAAAAAGCTCTACCTTTTTCGTCCTTTCAAATCTTGGTGACACAAGCGAAGTCAGTCTCCTCATTCAGGATCATTAAATAGCAGCATTGTAAGACTTATGGGGGGAGGGTAGCTTGATTATTCAGAGTACCATGTTAGGATCAGGTGAAGCAGACCTGAAATGCTGGATTTCTCTTCTCCTTCAAATGTCTTGCCCACTCACTCTGTGTAGTGGCTCCCCCTCCCCACAGCATTTCCCCACAGATGATTCCAAGCACATAATACAAAACTGATCAAACAGGTAACATGTTTTTCAGAAAGATTATGCAAGGTATCTAGAAATGCCTTTGGTGTGATTCATTAGGCTTGCTCTTACAACAGGCCACACACCTCCCCCATTCCACCCCAGTGTCAATGATGTCCAGAGGAAGAGATTGGGGCTGAAGGCTAAACTGTCGGTGAGAACAGTGTGTGAAACTGTCAGATCAAATGTGTGGGTTTTGGGTTTTGGGTTTGCTTTAATTTCCATAGTGTTGAAGTTAAGACTGATAGTTCACTATTTCCATATTTTCTTTGGTGCCTTGGTGGAATTTATAAGCACCATAACTCTTTTGTGAAATCAGAGGTCATAGAATCCTAGAATTTTATTCCACATATTATTTTCAGATCTTGAAGCTTGCGTGTTCTAGTTGGTCACTTCTGCCTGCAGAGGTTTTAGCCCAGAAAAGTGGGGTTGTGGTGGGAGTTGTTGTAGACAAAGAACAAACTTTTATTTTTTCAGTATAATCCTCTTAATAGTGAAAGAAAACATAGTCTAGTTCTATGTTGTTTAATTGCCAGGAATGTTGTGAATGTGATACTCCTACAAATTTTGGGTCATTCTTTGTCACAGATCATTTTCATGGGTACATTTCCTGTTTAAATATAACACTAACATTTTTTCAGCCTCAATTTAGATTGAAGGTTATAATACCAAGTGTTTAAGATGCCAATAAAACTGGTTCTCTAGTATAGATATATTTACTTATTTATGGTAAGATGTGTTCATTTTTTAACTCCCCCACACTTTTATATTCAGGTACAGCTAATAAGCAAATACTTCGGAAAGAAAATGGGACAATATATCTTTATTTAAACAGTCACTTCCATTGAGCTAAAAATATAGCATAGGTTTTTTTCCTGGTAGCTAGGCAACTGGAAAAAAACACCACTTACCTGAATTGCTGTTTACTTTTTATTTTTAAATCCCAGCTGTAGAGATTTTTATTCTCTGTACTTATGAGATGGTAGAAAGAGTAACTGTTTATGGTGTAGCTAAATTGTTTAATGTACTGTTTGGTGCAGGAAGCAAATTAGACATTGGAATAAGCGTCTCCTGTATCTGTAACAAGCCATTAGTAATATTTGATCTTTTCATAAATGTTTCAATATGTTATATATTATAAGCAATTGCCCTCTCTTGACTTGGGTGGCTGTCATAAATATCAGAGCATATGAGGCATGAAATCAGTACATTTCTATTTTTCTGTAGAATGCAAATGTTGTTCTAGTCAACTGTATCTTCATAGCAATTTCAAATCAAGCAAATGGTCATAGTACACCATTTGCTTGACTTGTAAGAAAGCAAAGTAGGTTGTCTTTCCACTGCTCTATCTACTACTATGTAGCATATGTATTTAGTAACATCTTGCTATAAAAAGGTTGAAGAGAGAGTCTCATAGGCATAGCATATAATTTGGTGAAGAAGTTGAAAGTCAATGATTTATTGAAAGATCTGGTAACTCCAGATTAATTCTGGGCCAGGCTACACAAGACTGATCCATATTGAGCACATGGGTGATTTAGGGCAGTGCAACAGGTTTTCCCTGCACAGTATGCCGAGCCAAAGGGGCACCTTCCCACCTCCTTCCCGAAGCCTGCTTAGCACTTCGTCAGCTTTGGGAAAGAGGCCAGAGCCTTCTAGGACCCTGCCAGAGACTTGCGGCTCCTTTCCGAAAGCCGAGCACAAGAATCTGGGAAGGTTGGCTGACAGGGAACAGAACATCAATCCCCCCCTCCCCTTACTGCCCCACTGAAGTTTACATCCTTACAGCCTGAGAAGAAAACTAAAAGCCATTTCAGAATAATTGAAAATATTTGTTCAGTGCAATCCTATGCATGTCTATGCAGAAGTAAGCCCCACTGAATTCAAAGGGCTTACTCTCAGAAAAATGTGCTTAGGACTACAACCTAGTTGTTGGGTATTTGGTGGATTAAAAATTGCTTTAGTGTTCATATTTACCTGATGAGTTTTCTAGCCAACTTTTATAATAATACTTCAGTGATGAGACTGGTCTGTAAAAGTGTACACTTGCTTGATCTTTTTTCTAGTTTTTGGAGTAGACTCCTCCCAGTGCATGTACAGAAGGGGATTCCTTTGACCGATCTCATTGGTAGCTTAAGTCAAAGGCTTTACTAAACTATTCTGATTTTGAAATATACATTAATTTAATCTTGCAGTCTGCTCCCTTTCCATGATCTTGCAATCTACAATTTACAAATACTTGCATGCAGAGAGTTTATTAGTGTTACATTAGAGTAAAAATACCATCCTTTGAAATACCTTTCATTCACTTCTTTTTAGGTATTTTCACACTATCTACTTGGGCATCCGAAGTAGACGGAGTGGTGATAGTGACAGATGGCGCTTTTATTGGAAAATGGTCTATGAGTATGCAGATGTGAGTATGCTGCATTTGCTTGCTACATTTCTAGAAAGTGCCCCACAACTGGTCCTCCAGCTCTGCATTGTTGTACAGACACGTACTCTTCAGGCCCTCCAAGGTAAGGATTTGTTTATTTATTGGTCTTAATTAATATGTACAGTTAAAACTGTATGCATATATGCAACCCAATGCTATATATACTGAAGTAAAGACCTAAGAATAACTTATTTTTAATGGGGGCTAAAAGAAAGCAAAGGAGAAATACATCAAGCTTCTGCCAAGCTGTTATTAATGTGTTTTGGATTTAACAAACTTAAATAATCCAATTTTCCTACACAAAAAGGCCAGGGTTTAAAGGGGAAATCCAGACCAGAAATGCAGTTCCCTGTATGTATGGGTGGTAAATGCTAGCAGCCTTTATGTTGTAATCATGAGAGGCAATGTGCTTTTTTTACCTTCATTCTGGATCAATGAACGCAAGTTGGATTTGATGACCCCCAGGGTCCCTTCCAACTCTACAGTTCTGTAATTCTGTGTTTTTAAGTGTTGTGAAAGTAGGAGACCGTGTAGCATGTAGGTTGAAGAGTGAGCTCCCATTCCCCAGTACAAAACAAGACATGATGCTGCCAGGTAAAATAAAAATAAAAATTGGCACATCTGGAGATATTCTACCAGGCTGGAAGCATGGGATGAACATTGGGGTTAGTAAAGAGGGCTAACCAAAATGAGTAAAAGCTGATAGTTGCTGATAGTTACTCAAAGAACTTGCTTACCAACTAGGCTGTGTGACATCAGTACCAGGATCCATCTTTAGCAACAATTTGCAACTTTCATTGTGTCGCCAGGTCAAAAGAAGCACATGACATATTACCAAGTATTCTGTGAATTTGACATTCAATCTAGATTCCATTCTGTTGTAATTGCTTATTCTCATAGCCATTTTCAGACATTATTAAAAGTTTATTCTTACTGCCATTTTTAGACTTTATTAAAGGCAGGGTTCCTGATTGCATATACAATTCATGGCTGTCTGTAACCAAATCATTCTACCCCAAGTCCCTCCAAAATACACCAGTTTTGGCTAAGGACTCAGCTGACTCCAGTGTACAGCCCAAATGTCTATTGATCTAACAATCTCCTTTTATAAAATTCCAAAATCTTCATTTAGTAACATTATTGCATTTCTTTAAATATGGGCATAATAAAGTACAATATCATATGCTGGCTCGAAGCAGTATATGCTCATTCTGAAGTGGTATATTCTTCTGTCTGGTAGATTTACAAATGCAGCCATTCTTGCTGCAGACACTATACCACAGAAACAGTATGCTTGTATTTGTGATGTACCCTGGCAATACTATAGCCCAGTTCCTTCACCTTTATTCTGTGAATAGTTTTGTTCTAGGATATCCTTAATAATTGTCCTTTTAAGAAAGACTTCTTAATGAACATACATATTACTAATTGTATGCCAGTGCCTTGTAAAGGAAAAGACTGATATACATGACACTACACACTTTTCTTTCAGAATGGGACATAAATTCCCCTTAAGATTGTTCCAAGCCTTCTTCTTGAACTATTTTTAATGATAACAACAACAACAACAACAACTTATTTATACCCTGCCCATCTGGCTGGGTTTCCCCAGCCACTCTGTGCAGCTTCCAACAAAAGTCTCCAAAGATCTCCTGGATTTAAAATAATGCTCCATTCTAGCAATACTTCTGATAGCGATGCATATCAACATAGTCCCCCCCCCAATTAAAAAACCCCCAACAACTTCTACATGTCGAGTTGTTTCAGATATGTTTTGAATGTGAGCTACCGTATTTTTTGCCCTATAGGACGCACTTTTCCCCCTCCAAAAATGAAGGGGAAATGTGTGTGCGTCCTATGGGGCGAATGCAAGCTTTTGCTGAAGCCTGGAGAGCGAGAGGGGTCGGTGCGTACCGACCCCTCTCGCTCTCCAGGCTTCAGGAAGCTATCCACAAGCCGTGGGAGCCCGCGGGAGTTCCCCCCGGGCTCCCACCCTTGCGTAGCGCTGCCTGCACCCCGAAGCCCCGGCGCGCTGAGCAGTCGCGCCGGGGCTTCGGGTAGCTCTGCGCAAGCCGCGGGAGCCTTCCCCTGGCTTGCGCTGTGCTGCCTCTTATCCCGAAGCCCCGGCGCGATGAGCAGTCGCGCCGGGGCTTCGGGTAGCTCTGCGCAAGCCGTGGGAGCCTTCCCCTGGCTTGTGCAGCGCTGCCTCTTATCCCGAAGCCCCGGCACGCTGAGCAGTCGCGCCAGGGCTTCGGGTAGCTCTGTGCAAGCCGTGGGAGGGCTCCCCCGGCTTGCGCAGCGCTGCCTCTTATCCCGAAGCCCCGCCATGCGGAGCAGTCGCGCCGGGGCTTCGGGTAGCTCTGCGCAAGCCGTGGGAGGGCTCCCCCGGCTTGCGCAGCGCTGCCTCTTATCCCGAAGCCCCGCCGTGCGGAGCAGTCGCGCCGGGGCTTCGGGTAGCTCTGAGCAAGCTGCGGGAGGGCTCCCACGGCTTGCGGAGAGCAGCCTGTTCTGGGGGCTGGGGTCGGGGGAAGCTCGGGCTTCCCCCGCCCCAGCCTAGCGCCTTGGGGGGGAAATAAATTTTTTTTCTTTATTTCCCCCCCAAAAAACTAGGTGCGTTTTATGGGCCGGTACACCCTATGGGGCGAAAAATACGGTACTTTAGTTTTGCTAAAAACTTAGTAAATCTTAGAGGTAGACTAACCACATTATAATTGATTATGATTCCCAGCCCATCTGGCTGGGTTTCATATTCATATATGTGTTAATGAATAAATGATAATCTTTTCTTTTTTAAATGAATACACAGACACCCTCAAATATATACATTTCCATCCATAATAAGTTGCTTATAATGGCTCGTTGGGTTATTATGTTTGGGTTGCCATTAATTATGCAAAATGATATCAGTGATTAAAAAACTTAAGCCACCAAAGATTTCTATGTAGGTGGATTTGCATGTAGATTGTTTCTTTGTGAATCAGAATCTGTAAGTTCATTTTAGGTGCCACGCAAGGCAGCAGAAAATATTGGAAGGAATACACCTTCCAATAAAAAACACTCTCTGAGAGCACTCTCTGCAGAGGAATGAGAATCTAATATGTTAGTGAATAGGGAGTAGTAAATATAACAAATACTGGGATGGGGGGAATGGGGTGCCAAAGATTTTAAAAACTAAATTCAATGCTTTTTTTTTTTTTTTAAGGCAAAAGTTGTGAAAAATTCTGCCCCTGGCAAACATCTACTCAAGAATTGAGCATAATGATGATTCAGTGCAGTTCCTTAGATAATGTAACATTTAGGAGGGGCGGCTTACAGAAACATCATAGGGCTGCATAAATGGTACTTAATTTCTCACAGCTGTGCTTTGCTACAGCTGATTTTATTTTTAAATCCCACAGCATAGCCTGTTACGTTTCTTCACAGTGAACTGTCAATTTGGGGGGTGGGGGGGTGGCATCTTTGCTTTGCTTATTGTTTCCGTGATCAATACACATCCTTTTAATTTTCTTCAGAAGCTAGTGGCATGACAATACTTATTTAGCAATTTGTTCTCTGCTGCTGAGATGACTAGTTATCAAGCAGATGTGATATGTCAGAGGCTCTGAACACAATTATTTACCACATAAACAATACATTTATGATGCAGGTAAATAACAATGAGATTGTTTTATAATGAAAATGAAACTAGTTGAGCAAATAATACATTTTACTGGCTACTGTGTATGGTGTTCACCTTGTCTCACACAGCTTCAGTCTCTTGAATGAAGCTGAGAATAATTTTAAAAATCCAAAACAATTTTCTAAATCTCAATGTGACATACTTCTGAGTAAGCAGGGATAAAATTATGCAGTGCCACCTTTTTATCCTATGAAATTTGTAAGAATTGACTTCTTTTCTGAACCAAAGTGCTACTGCTATAAATATATTTTTAAAACCCTTTAAGCCACATTTGCTTCAATAATAGTAATAGTATACAGATATTTTGTTCCCACTAGTCTTGGTGGCTTGTTTCTGGTGTCATAATTGCTGTGTGCCTGGTTATTTCTTCTACCTGTTGCCTCAGTCATGATGCTTTCAGTTCCATCTGTCATAAATAATTAAATGCCAATAATATTGAGCTCCTGAGAAGGCAGAACATTCACTTTTTAAAGACAGATGGGTCAGTAAGGTTCCAGGCTTGGTTTGGCTTCTTATTTAACAAGTTTAAATTTAGAAAGATTGGTTAAAATACTTAACACAGAGCTGAATTTCATAGCTTGATAGTAGCCTTGTTCAGGTGTTAGTCATCAGTTTCTCCATGTGTGCTGTCCCTCCTTGCTCCTCCCCAAGTTGAGTGGGAAGATCTGAAAGAGAATTCTACTCATGTTTGAACGAACATACTAACAAGCTTCCATTATTTGGAACCCTGTGTTATCAAGAGTTCCCATTCATGGAGAGGCTTACAAATGCAAACCCCTGAACACACTGTTAAGAACTTCCTGTTCAATATTGGAATGCCAGGGGTTAAGTGGGTAGGAATTGCATACACAGGAAAGTTGGGCCTGGGGCTGGCATGCATATCCTAATCACCAAAAGCTCACTGTAATTGGATACCATGCACAGGAGGATTGCCTGAATTGGAACTTTGTACCTTTGAAACCAGCATGAGTTTGAACTTTGTTTTTTTTTTTTTTAATCATATTTATTAAAATTTCCAATAATAACAGAATAAAGAAGATAGAAAAGATAAAGAAAGAAAAGAAAGAAAAAAAACCAATTTTAAACCCTTATTTTCATAACCTTCTTTCTGGGACTCCCTCCTTCCCCTCCCGACTGTATTCCCCTTTCCCTACGTTGGTTCCACAAGTTCTCATTCCCAATTTAACCTAATATGTTATGCCTAATAGCCAATTTAAATTACAATCTTAACATCACTCCTCACCTTTAACAAAATAAAACAAAAAATTTTTTCCCCAAAATCTACCCCGCTTCCTTCCACGAATTCCCCCTTTTCTTTTTTTTCCAAAACTTGTTAAATCAAAATACCAAAGTTATATATATAAAAAAAAAAAAATTAAAAAGATAGAAAATAGAAAAAGATTCCAGAAGTTGATTACATAGCCTTTGGATTCTAGAATTCCCCCTCCCTTCCCCGGTTTAGATTCCATATGTCCATCAGTCTGTATGTTGTCGGCCTGGAGGTCTCAAGTCCACAGCCAAACTTTCTCAATTCATCTTGCCGGTTTTCTTTAAATTTACTTGTTTTGATGATGTTTAATTTCAAAAGTCCAGTCTAATCGAGGCCTTTAATTTCCCTTGGTCGTTGTTACTCCTCCCATTGTTCTTGCCGTGGCGTAGTTGGTCCTTTACTCTTTTGTTTCTTACTTTCTCAGGTTTCTGTCTTGTTCAGCTGCAAAACCATTCTTATTCTGAAATCTAGTATCTCTACAGAGGTTTGTTATTCAGGAGCTTACTTAAATAGAAAAATTCTATTGTGTTGTCACCTCTGTAGACAAAACAAATATTTCAGTTTTGCTACTTTCCCAGGAGCTAAGACCAGTAGTACACATCCCAGAGTAGTTTTCCATATACGCCGCTTGTAATGTCCCAAAGCCCCTCTAGAGGGATTGCAATAACTTTGTGTCCTCTCATCCAAAAGTCAAATTGTTGTTTCTTTTTCCACCCGACATTTTGTATCCATATTTATATCCAATTGTATCAAAATTAACCAGCAAAATACTTGTAGCAAAGTCCTCTTTATATTCTCAAGATTTGACAGCTACTTTGACAGCTGTCAAACTCTCCGTCTCTCTCCGCCAGGTTCTCTGAATCGCCCCGGTTCCCGGGGGGGGGGTTGCCTTTTCCCTCTCACCCTCGACTCTCCTCCAGCACAATTCTTGTAATGATTCCATCGTGGAATTTGGTATTTTTAATCAGCAATAAACTTCTGAATTGATCTTGGTTTCTCAGTCCTTGTTTTAGCATGTTTACAATCAGGGAGGGGACTGACTTCCTTTTTAGATCCCCCCCGCTCGTGCCGAATCCGAAAAAAAAAATTCCTTTTTTTTTCCTCCTTTTGTACCCGGTTACCCAATTACTCACGGGTTCTTGTTAAATGTCCGAATTTCAAATGGAAGAAGCCAGCGCTCTCCGACGAATGGCATGCGGCTGCACTCGGCAGGGGAAGCGATAGACTCAAAGTACCACGCCACTCCCAGGCACCCGATCCGTAGCCTTTAAAAAGGCTCCTTCACGAGTCGGGAGGGCGCTGACGGTACCAGCCGAGTCCCCATGTCCACGGGCCCCGTGCCCGTGGTTTTTAAGGGTCCCCGCGTCGCCGGCGCGGTAGGACCCAGCCCCTGCCGAGCCGGCTCCCTCCGGAGCTCGGAGGGAGTCCGCCATTCGGCGATGGCGCCAACCCGGAAGTGCATGAGTTTGAACTTTGTACCTTTGAGTTTGAACTTTGTACCTTTGAAACCAGCATGAGTTTACCAACATGAGTTTGACCAAACTGTGGGAGGCAGTGGAAGACAGAAGTGCCTGGCGTGCTCTGTTCCATAGGGTCACGAAGAATCGGACATGACTAAATGACTAAACAACAACAACCTTTGAAACCATTAAACATTCTGAAACTGGCACAAACCTTGCTGGTATGACCATTGCACCAATTTGCCCTTGTTACGCCAGAGGATCTTTTACAGAATCAAAGCCTTTTCTTTTCCGGAAGAAATTTAAAGATGTGCATGCTAAAGTTTGGTCTCAGCTACTTACCATAGGACTAGAACCAAGAACAGCTTGGTTTAAGATCTGGAACCTATCCAGCTAAAAATTAGAGGTTTCTCAAATATGTTTTTAGCAGAGAAGCTCAAAAACTGCCAGGCTGTGAACAGATATTGAACCATGCTGTGATCAGATTTTGGCTCATTGGTCTTTGTAGCCTCTTGTGCTTGAAGAATGTACATGAAGAAGAGACATAATAAAACATCTTTCTTATCTTGTTTAAATGACAGCTCAGGGTTAATCAGAATTTCTGCAAATCTGTCTATTTGGCAGTCAATCAGACAAAAGAAATATAATTCATAAACTGGAACAATGTTTTCATTGCTTTTGGGGTTGCTGTTTCTTGCATCCTTCAGATCTTCTGGGGTTATAGTCTGAAAATATATTCTGAGTGTATATTTTTCCATTGTTATTCATACATTTTGTCATTAAAAAAATAGGAGAGGAAAAGTGAAAAATTGTAAATGGTAAGCTTTACTGTGAAGAGACAACAGCCTTTCCTCAAATGTTCATGAGCATGATTTAAAACAGGGCTAACCCTTCCTTTGACTCAGTGATAAAAACACATGCTGTGCATGTTAATAATCCCAAGGTTCAAACCCTTGCATATCCAGATAGGACTGAGAGAAATGCTAGAGAACCACAGCTAGTTAGTACATTGACAGCACTGAGCTCAATTATCCGACTTCTTGCACAGCTTCCAGTGTTCCTAATTTGGCAGGTTCCTATGTTGCTTATACTTGTAGTTAAGCAGTTTGCATTGTATTTTGTTTATGAACAGTTAATTAGAGTTGAAGCAGAATGCAACCTACCCCACATCCAACCACAAATGTTTCTTAAAGGATATCTACATTTGAGACTCATTGCCCTTTCAGAGTATGCAGTCAAGGTAGTGTCATTGGGGAGGAGAACTACATGTTTTGTACTTCTATGCATCTACATGTTTTGTAAAGGTTACATTTACATGATGTATATCCTGCACTTTGTGAATATGAGTTTTTCTAATCTGAGAATCCCCAGACTCAGAGCCAGATTATTGTTGTGTACTTTGCATACCTGTTTTTAAAAGTTCAAGTAAATTGCAGCAATCGATTAGCATGCACCATGTTTTTGTGCTGTCTGAATAATGCAGACCACACTAGCAAAAAATAGACAATGTAGAGTGGTACCTCGGTTTTTGCATGTCTCCATTAACAAACATTTTGGTTTTCGAACGCTGTAAACACTGAAGTAAATGCTTTGGTTGTCAAACATGCCACACGGCTTCCACTGAGTGCAAGATCCTGAGGCCTAGCTGTCAGCTATTGAGTTTTCGGTTTTCGAACGTTTCAGAACTCGAACAGTCTTCCGGAATGATTACGTTCGGAAACCAAAGTACTACTGTACACATAATGATTTGTTTGTCAGTACATTTATATCTTATTTTTCTATGTAGTAGTGTTCAAAGACAATAACAGAAAGATTCATAAAACAATACCATATTGTTAAAAAAAAAATTAGAAAAAGAACCACAGATTTCAACGAATTCAAGAAAAAATAAGCAGCGGCTTTTACAATGATAAGGATTCACAATTTACACATCAGTAATAATTCTCTTGGTTTAAGTTATAAACAAAAGACAATTTTCCAGGACAAGGGAGTTTCCCTCTAGCTTTTCATTGCTGATATTCCTGATATTTCCAAGCTTCAGCAAAATCGCTTGGTTCCCTATACATAGCATGAGAACACTATCAAAGTTATTTGATAGTGCTCATACCAAGAACTAACTTAGTTGGTCTTAAAGGTGCTACTGGAAGGATTTTTTTTATTTTGACTATGGCAGACCAACACGGCTACCTATCTGTAACTAAAGTTATTCCTATGAGTCACCTACTTTACCTCCTCTGTGCTTCCCCCTCCTGCTGTCTCTGTCCTTAACAATCTGTTCACCATGCATAAACTAAGATCAGTTAATGAAGTGGTTATTTATGCTCTATTCAAACTTCATGACAAACAATGTAATATAGAAAATGTGTATTGGTGAATTATATATTGTAAATGGGAGTTATAGCAAAGCCCTTCTGCCTTGCTGTCCATTAAATAAGCTGACAGGAAGATTTGCACACAAAGGACCTGAAAAATGTTGCTTATTGATCTCACCATTACCTTTAGTGGTTACTAAGTCATTGCTCACCTTATTGCCCTGCAAACACTTCCAAACTTTAGTAGATTTAGAATTATTTCATTGCCTCAATGGGATAAATGCTTGGTGTTTGTTTGTATAAATAACAGGAATGGTCCTAAAATAATAATAAGCAGAAACTGGCTTGGGACAACCCAAAATGAAATAAGAGATTTTAGCTACAGGACACTTGAATAGATCTGGTTAAAGAAATGGTTAAAGAAAGACATTTTGTGGAGTAACATACAAAGTGATGAAAGTCTAAGGTTTAACTCAAATCCTAGTGCAACTGGGACTTCTTTGCAATCAAAAACTACTATGTCCAAAGAATTCGGAAAGCTCTCTTCAGGGAAACTTGCCTGGTGCCTTTAGCCTCAGGTGAAAGCATTCCTCTTCTCCTACGCCTTTCGGTAATTAAATAATCTATTATCTTTTAAACTGTGTGGGCATTATTGTTTTTGCTTGTCATGTTTTTTTCTGTTTTATACTGTAAACAGCGCTGTGATCATCAGATGAAGGATGGAATAGAAAGTTAATAATTTAAGTATCTGAAATGCCAGTGTACAAGCATACATCTTTATTCTGGAAAAGTTGCATTTCAGTCTGTAGTAGTATAAAGGCAAAGACTTTTTGGGCACACAATAATCTTCCCTTATAATTTATAGCACCCAGTGATGTGCTAGGTCTGAGTCAACATGTCTGATAAAGGATTAAAGTGTTATTGATTTCATCACTAGGGACTCAGCTGTACAGCAGCAAATACAATGTTTTAAATATGTTTTAAGTGCATTATACAAATGTGACACTAAATGGCACTGGTGAGCTAATGGCAAATTCCATATATATTTTTAAACTTTTTTTTTTACAAAAGCATTTTCACAGTGTTTTTTATATATGTGTAGATTCAGCCCTAGGAACATACCATTTGTACAGAAATAGATCTGCCAGCAAAGGTCACCCAAGCCAGGCTTGGTAAAGAACTTTGGGGAATTCCAAAAGCCTGACTCAAATGACAGGTGAGCTTTTAAAACTTCCAGATTCTTCTCCAGCTCTGATCAGAATCTGAACTAGAGAAAAATTGCCAGCTTCCCCTCCCCCCAACATCCTTGCCAGCCTTCCCTCAAAGCCCTTCACATCCATCCCTGAATTACTTAAGTGAAAACTGGATAGAATTTAGGAAGGGTTGAAAGGATGAGAGGGATTGAAGGAGGGAGAACCAACACAAAGCAAAACCTGCTTGCATGAGTGGTGCCCGAAATCTTATGCCTGGAGTCACCATCATTCCTTGCCTCATAGTAAAATTAGGGATAGAAATACTTTAAATAAATAAGAATTGCCCATACCACAGCTTCCTTTTGCCAGTCCAGCTAGTTTCCATTGTTGTAAGATGACCATCGTACGTGGAATGTACATGGTCTCCCCTATGCTAAAGTTCCTATTTCTAAAGTGAAGCTACTTTTGTTTAATTTTTTAAAAAATGCATGGAAGACAAACAAAAGTGGAAGTTTAAATGTATTACAGTTGGTTTGACCTTTTACCAACCAATGACCTTATTCAAGTCGCTGCTTTTTCTCTGACTGGATATAACATACTTTTTTATTTTACTGCTTCTGCTTTATTGGTACTAAAAATAACTACCAGGAAAGGTATCAGTACTTTTTACTGTCTCTGCTGCCAGGAAGAGAGAAAGCAGGCGAAATGACTTGGAAGTTAAGAGGACATTGAGAATGGCATCTTTTATTACAGAATGTTCTCAGCGATTGTAATTCCAGCTAGCATGCCCTCTGGCTGATCAGCTGGGGCCGAAAGCAGCAAATGGCCACCTCTGCGAAGTGGTGTGTGAGAGAGGAGGAGAAGCCTCCTGCCCTACTAAGCCAACAAGTGTCTTTGAATGCAGCTGAGGAAAAATACACCCCTTCCCATCTTTGAATGAGAAAGGCCCAGTGATGTCTGTGTCCCATAACGTATACCAGATTTGCCAGCAGCACGTCCACAAGCCACTTTCTGCCTTTACAGTCTCTGCCACGTACCTGTTCAGTGCAATTTGGTAATTTGCCTCCCTTAACATGGGATACTGCTTTAGAATGTACTAAGACAGGCCTCTTGCCTACGGCAGCTGCTGCTGTGCTCAATATGTTGCGGGGGGACGCTGGACTGAAGGTGGTGGACTCTTCCTCATTGGATATTTCTAAACAGAGGGTGGCTATCTGCCAGGGAACCTTCTGTTGTGACTCCTGTATTGCAGGGGATTGGCCTAAACAACAACAGCAACAACAATTTTATTTTTTATACCCCACCCATCTGGCTGGGGATCCTTCCAATGCTCCCATTCTATAATTTCTGCCCCAAAGTCCTGCCCTGACTGTTTTATTCCTGCTCAGCAGCTGTGGTCCATGCTTTTTGTTCCACTTTACTGGCTGCTACTGCTGAAGGAACTGTTATGATCTTTATGTTACATGCAACTCAGCCTGCAAAAATGAATGTTTTAAAGAGATATTATGGATATGCCTCTCGTGAAAAACATCCAGTTGGGGAAAGGAAGTGGCTTGGATCTGTTCTACTTTCAAGAGTCTGTTGCAGTTTGTTTTTAAAAAAATTAAATTAAATTTTACATCCACTAGGAATTTGCACCACAGTAAAGTCTTTGAAAGCAAAAGGTACAGAGGGACTCTGAGCCATGATGGAGCCATGTTGCCATGTTCTTTGCATATTCTTGCACCTGGTTAGCATAGTGTAGCTGTATTTAATGCAGTGGCAGTACTTCAGATTTACAATTACGTAAGTGAAAGAAGAATAATCTTTTCAGGCTCTTTATGCATCGGCTCCAGATGGGAGTTCAGAGGACACATAATGGATAGAATTGAATTGATATCTAAACATTTTTTTTAGCTTAAAATCAAAGAGATTCATAGGCAAAGCTTACAATATAGAGCTGATTGCAATACAACAGGCTGTGCTAAGTGCTGCCAAGGATATGGTTTTGTCAGCGTTTTAATTCCCAGCTAGTTTTCAATTACTTCTAACATCTGTTTTGTTTTTGTTTTTTAAAATCACTTCTAGATGGTGATTGAGGAAACAGGGGTTTTGAGGCTTGCAATCCATTTTTAAAAAAGCTTGTGCATTCAGAAGAAAAGGAGAAAATGTAGCTTCTGTTTCAATCAGCAGAAAATGTTTTCTGTCACTGTCTTCTTACAAAGATAATACCCTGCTGTATATCATTCATGCAAGGATCAAGTGATCTAAGGGTGGAAGCTGAATATGGCTAGGAAAACCCCAGTAAGAAACTTGAGAACCTTTATGATGGAGATCAATAAAAAAGAGCACAAGGCTTCAGTTGACAAAAATGATAATACAGAATAAAAACCATGGGATGTTTGTTCTGCTTTTAAGTAAGTAAAAAAAAAAAAAAGGTCATTTCATTAAACCAAAAAATAGCAAGTTAAGAAATGAGAGAGAGAATATTTCCTCCACATAGCAACATACCCATGAAGCTTGATAATCTTAGTATTATAGTTTCTTATCTCTGAAATACTATTATGTTAGGAATGGACAATCATAATTGAGAACCAAGCAGAGTATGACAATGGAATTAAGAAATATGAGTTGGAGACACAATTTTTCTTTCATCAGCTGTTCCCTGGAGTGTCACAGCATTTGGCCAGTATACACTATACTGGATTTCTCTCAAATTTAGTCTATCTATGTTATTGCAATATTATTTGTGACATCTAGTACTAATGGCTACTAGCAAGGTCACTGCAGTAGATAAGTCATTGGTCTGATCAATGCCTGCTTTGCAAAGTGCTGTAATGCTGATTAAAAACCTTTCTCATATGTGTGCAGTAAAGGTAAAGGTAAAAGGACCCCTGACCATTAGGTCCAGTCGTGGCCGACACTGGGGTTGTGGTGCTCATCTTGCTTTATTGGCCGAGGGAGCCGGCGTACAGCTTCCGGGTCATGTGGCCAGCATGACTAAGCCACTTCTGGCGAACCAGAACAGCGCACGAAAATGCCGTTTACCTTCCCGACGGAGCAGTACCTATTTATCTACTTGCACTTTGATGTGCTTTCGAACTGCTAGGTTGGCAGGAGCAGGGACCGAGCAACGGGAGCTCATTCACAACTGGACTTGACTGTCAGGGATCCCTTTACCTTTACCTTTATGTCCCGCTCAATATTGGCCAATATTAATCTCTTAATTTATGCGATCTATAGCAAGTACAAAGAATCTCCACCTTCTGAAGATATACAAAATCCAATAGTGGCTGGCTGCCAGAATGCAGAATTGTTATAGTATTAGCCCTACAGAGCATGACACTTCTCTTCAAATGTATGGTGATAATTGAATAGCTAATGCATCTTATCTTTAGTCATTCCTCTTCGTGACTTGCATACATACTCATTTGCACCTACCCACAAGTGTTACCATGTAAATTAACTCTTGGCTATAAGCTATAAAGTGATGATTTATAGTTTTAGCTTAGTATAGCACCTACATCAAGCATAAGTATTACAAATGATCACCGCTGAAGCCTTATTGAATCGGGTTACAGAAATATTACCTTGGGTTAAGAACTTTGCTTCAGGATGAGAACAGAAATAGCGCAGCAGCAGCGGGAGGCCCCATTAGCTAAAGTGGTGCTTCAGGTTAAGAACAGTTTGAGGTTAAGAACGGACCTCTGGAACGAATTAAGTATGTAACCAGAGGTACCACTGTAAATCACTTAATGTACCACATTTTAGTATTTGTGCAGAATTCAGTTCTTACACAATGTTGCAGTATATAGTCTATATGTAAATTGGCTGAGACTGAGAGTAGGAGGAAGAAGTAGGTAGCATATCTCTGTTGTGTATGCTGTAGTGCTGTTTATCAATTTAAATTTTTTTTTAAATGACTAATTTGAGGAACAGAGATGAGTTCAAAGGCTGAAATAATAGAAAAGTAAAAGGTTGCATCCAACATTGCATCAGTGGCTTTCCACTCATGTAATGGGACTCCACCTTCCTCTCTTCTCCCTGCATGCCATAAAAATCTTCTCTGGAGACAACGCCTACTCTCTGGAGCATATTTTGTGGGTGCGAAGAGGGACATGCTGAGAAGGGAGGAGAAGGAAACTGATGCATTGGGGCATAAAGTTTGTTCTTATCTTGATTTATCAGGCCAAGAGATGTACATCTGAACCCTGTTTTCTAATTTAATATCTCAGATCACAGAAAAGTACTACCCTAAATCCTAATTAAATTTCTCCACAGGTTCTTTATTTAGTGGTTTGCAGGGACAGATTGCACCTTTAATAACACTTTTTAAAAAAACACACCTCTGTTCACAGCATTAAGTCATATCTCTTCATTGTTCTAAGGAGTATTATCCACAGTCACAGTGAGGTTCAGGGTTTCATTCAAGAATATAAATTAAAATTAACTGAAAGTCTTGAATCTCAGTTTTGGTCCCATGGAGCAGAATTAATTTTCCTTGGTTAAAGGTTTTTGTTGTTTTCTTGCTAAACTAAAACAACAAGAGGATTTAAATAGACATTGAAATGCAGAGTGCACAAACTACAATAAAATATGCTGTAGCTTCTTTTCTCGCTAGTACCGTGAAGTAACAAAGCCGGAGCACATTTCATGGCTCATTTTGACTGCAAGACACCAGTTTTTTGTTCAACAGAGAGCCAACCTAGGTATTTACTTAATATGAAGCATGCATCTACATATCTTGTTTTTCCTGAAATAGTTACAGGTGCATGAGAGCCTGAACCTTACTAGGAAGACAGCATGTGGGAAGGAGAGACTTATCTATTCACTTCTCTCTCACACACATTCTTTATTTCAGTCCATAGACCCACAGAAACATTTTCAAAAGCAAAATAAGACAGAAATACAGGGAAAGATTCCAAGGTGGTTGCTATGTTTTATCCAGAGCATGTAGGTTTCTATTCACTTCTCTGCCTTGATAAGAATCAAGATTATCTCATGTGGCTAGGAGCCTTAAAAAAATGAGGACATTGCTGCCCTGTCCCCACCCCCACCTTGGCCACATGACTGAGCTGGACAGGGTAATTAGAATTAATAAGTGTAAATCTCTCCTTGCTCCATCCCACCATGTTCCTGGAATGCCCTTTGGGGAGACTTATGCTGGTGTAAATTCTGCCAGCTGAGCCCTGGCTGAGCTGAGAAAGCCCAAGATCTGCCTAATTCAGACTCACTCATCTCAGCAGATCTTGTGTTTGGCTTGATCTGTAGGTCGCAAGTACAATTAGCAAGAATCTGTCATCTTTTAAAAGTATGATTGGAACTGGCCCCTTGCATATATTGCTCAATTCACTTCTTCCCTCTGTTTTCTGTTTTCTGCTTTGCTTATGCAACAATTTGAGGTGTTCATAGTTTGTTTTGTTTTAGGCAATAGGACTTGATGCACACATACATGTTTGCCTTATCTTCCTCCCCCATTTTATCTTTTGTCCAGTTTGGAGCAATTTTTACTCAAGAGCTTTGAGCAAAATGAGGGATGTAGGGATAGTGAATTGAATAATACTGCACAAAATGTTCTCTTTGCTGGTTAGTGAACACAGCATCTTCCTTTAAATCCAGACAGAAAATTGCTAATAGGAACCATTCTGGAATCCTGAATGGAAAGCAAGTATTTTGAATTGATGGCTTTCTGTGATTTTGCCGTAATAGCACACTTAGGGAAGTCTTTGAAGTGGAATAAAACATTTGACTATTTTAAAAAAACAAACACATAAATAAATCACAGGCCAAATACATTATACCAAATAAAAGTAGCAGCATAATTTCATATTTATCATTTATTAATTTATAAGGCTTTTCAGAATAGTCACATCACAAAGTGATGTATAGTCACTAAAATATATCCTTAATATCAGCACTAGCTGCCCACCTGCAACCACACCTGGATCAAGGTTCTTGTATTAATTTACAAGGCACTGATTGTACCACCAGAACCTTTGTATCCTACCTCGAGAACTGAGATCAACTATGGTTGTTTCCCAACCTGGTAAGGTTCATCTGATACCAACATGAAACTAAGCCTTCAGTGTTATTGACTATCTTGTAGAATGCTCTTCCAGTAAACATTCAGCAGACATTGTTAGCATTTGTTTGCAAATACTTGCTGAAAACTTTTCTTTGCTGACAATCTTGTGCAGACAACTAAAATAAAATTGTACAGTTCCCTGATGACCTGTGATGTTCGTTTTTATGTGGTTTATTGTGTTTATGTGTGTACTTACATTTTTATACAAAATACTTACATTTTTGTTACAAAATTGCAGTATATAAGCATTTTTATACACAAAGGAGTAAAATAACCTGTGAAATACAGCAATGAAATCTCATTGCAATCAGACAAATTAACAGGCTAAAACTACCATTGGACACATGCCCAAAGAGCCCATCTCACATTTTAATCCTCGAAGATTTTTCTGAAAACGTATGCCTTTATATCTCATTTAAAAGAGGTCAGCAATGAGACTTGCCTGACTTGACCCACAATTTCTCATTGTCACTTTCAAGGCTTAGCTGGCAATTTAAACCAGTCTGCTCTTAATCTGTTTGTTTTTATTATTATTATAGAAATCTTGGTTTTACTGCATTTTTATTACACCAATTTGTGATTTTTAAATGAAAAGTTGCTTAAAGGTATTTTTTAAAAAATAAATAGAACACAGTAGTTCATATTTTCTGCTTACAGTTTTCTGCAGCTATTAGTGAACAGTTTGATGAGCTCTTGCCTCCAGACAGATTTTAAAAACAAAACAAAAGGAAAGTATTAATACCAAGTAAAGCTATGGTGTGAAATAGTCTGTTCCAGATTTGTTGCTAAAAATAGTTATGAATTGGTAAACGAAAGGCAGGATCTTTCACGGTCCTTGAAATAAATCTAGGTTAGTTTTACCTGCTTACAATTTTTTTACCTGCTTAAAATTAATATTCCTGATCATCCTGATAAATGAATAGGAAAGAAATGCAGCATTTGGTTGTGGAACTAAAAGAGATCCCAGTTATGTCACAACTAGAGGTGAAAGCATTGTATAATGTAGTGGGCATTTATAAGCAAAACGAATGGAGAAAAATTATTGGGAGCTCATGCACACTGCAGTATTCTGCTATACCTAATGACTGGTGCAATGAAATTAGGCACAGGTCTGGGCTTTTAAGCTCCATGTCTAAGTGAGTCCTCTTCGCCACAGCACTTTCCCCAGGAAAACCCATGTTTTACTGCTGAATTGGAGCAAGCAAAATGCGAGTTTTCTTGTGGAAAATGCCAGGACAAAAAAACCCAAAACCCTGATCAGATCAGACATGGAGCTTTAAAGCCCGTCTGGACCTGTGCCTAGAAACATGACACAACGAAATTTGGATGTGCCCTAACTACCCACCAGTGCAATATCCATTTGTGCTTTTGTACAGACAAAATCATGATTATATGTTAGGGATGTATGTGGCATATTTGTGATGTCTTGTACATATTGAGCTCTGCTTTGAGGACTGATTGAATGTTAGGCTGAACGTAAAGTTCCAGTAGAATTTCACTTAGGGGAATTCCTTAGTGGGTGTCCACATAGTAAAGATATGAGCCAGGCATGGAGGAAGGTGTGAAAATTAGTGCACTCTGCTTATTAAGAAGCATATAGATTAGTGGAATGGGAGTGTTGTGCTTTTGCTTTCCTAATCAAGTTTCAGTAAATAAGAAATTATTAGCATACTTACAGTAAAGTAAGTATTTTGTATGCTCCCCTCCTTAAGGTTCTGATGTCATGCTGTGCTGTTTCCTCTTCTGGTGATTTGTGCTGTATTGTTCTTATTGTATTCTCATTGCTTTCACTGGAAGCACAGTTAGCTGTCTTGAACCTTCTGGAACAATAAGTGCAGGATAAAAGTGATGGATGGATAGGGAGACAGAGAGATAGAGACGTATCAATCCATTCCAGGTCATTTGGTTGATGCATATATATATAATATGGCTTTGGAATGCATGGACTGTTTTTGAATGTCCAATTTCAATATACTATCACACAGAGCATGTTCTTTGTTTACTTGTATAGTCGTATTTCTGCTCCCAAACACCTTGGGAGTCAAACATTCCGGCTCCCAAACAATCGAAAACCGGAAGTGAGTGATCTGGTTTTCAAACATTCTTTCGGAATGCTTCCTGCAGCCAATCAGAAGCCGCACTTTGGAAGTCAAACATTTCAGAAGTCGAATGGACTTATGGAACAGATTCAGTTCAGCTTTCTGATTTACGTCTGTATATGGAATGATCATGAATCGGGCACTGATAGATTCTGATTACTCCCATCCTGCATGATTACCTCATCACCAGTTTTTCCTACTTCCACCGGTAGATCTGACACCTGCCAAAAATCCTTACTGACAAAGTACTGTGATTAGCTTGATCTTATGACTTCAAAGGCACTTCATCAACAATTTTGCCCCACTCATTTAGGTCTGTCCATTGGATATGACTAAGCTGTTAACAAATTTTTAAGGACTAATAATATAGAAACAAAAAATGTCCTTAGCCCACAAATGAACCTATCAATTAAACTGTTCTGCAGTGCCATCTAGTGGGTAATGTATATAACAATTTTGCCCGGGGGGGGGGGGGGAATGGATTATATTACAGTACTAATACTTTCCTCACTTTATTTTAGACCATAGCCCAACTTGGTTAACTTTCATGCACATAGAAATAATTTTCTAAATGATCATCTATATTGCACATATAATACTATTAATTAAATAGTGAGTTTTCCTTCTCTCCCAAACAGTGATTGCAAATCCTGTTGCAGACTATTATCTCTTACAATATATGGGAAAATCTTGCAGATTGTTGTTCCTAGTGAGCAGTGAAACAAGAATCAAAGTAGGGAAAACATTTTAAGAGATACTTCACATGTAGCATCCTAGAGGAAGGCTTCATGCAAAAGGTCCCAGGTTCAATCCGGCTGGATAAGACCCCTACCTGAAACCCAGGAGATCTGTTGCTCTTCAGTGCAGACAGTCCTAACCTAGATGTCTATGTTCCTGTGAGCAAGGAGGAAAACAGAGTGGCTTCTTGAAGAGTCAAAGGAAGTGAAGGGGGGAGAGCAGCATAGAAACCTGATATAAAGAAGGGAGATGCATTGATTTACATATTTCAGTTACAATTCCTGATTTGCTGCTAGAAAAGATCAGGCAGTAACAGAGCAATTTAGGTGTTCAATTTACAATGACTGCATGTTTGCTTTGTATGTCCATTACAATTCCAAATTAAGGAGACCTTACCTTTAACAAGAAGTGTGGTGAAACCTTGACTGCTAATTGGTCACGCAACTGCAATTAATATTACCTTACATTTAATTATTTTTGTGGAAATTTATACCCTCTGTATTGTGCCTTGGTCAGACTACTGGAGTACTGTGTCCAGTTCTGGGTTCCACAGTTCAGTGGTGTAGTGTTGAGGGGGTGTCTGTTGCCCCCAGCTCCTTTTTTGGGTGGGCACAACCAGGCACCCCCACTATAGTTCCCTTACTGAGGGGAGCTGCACCCAGGCTGGCCTTTGGGAATGCTGCTCCACCTGGGAGCAGAAGCATCGAGAAGGGGGTACCACTGCCCCTCTCCGATGTTCCGATTGTGGTGGCGCTGCCTCTTTCCAAGGGGGCACATTTGGGGAGCCCTGCTGCTGAGGGAGGAACGAGTCCCTTTGGCCACATTGCCTTGCGGGACCGATGCAGCTTGTTCCTCCACACACCTGTTGCACCAAGGGAGAAACAAGCTCCATTGGCCACGGCTCCTTGTTAGAATTCCTGATCTATGATTGCAGTCATGGGATTTTTGTCTATCACATGATGGTGTATGTTTTGACTCCACGGAGTGGGAAGTGATGGAAACAGGATGTTTGTGTTACTGTGTTCCGTGAAGTGGGACTATTGTCCTTTGTTTTTCCCCTCTTTGCTGTCTGATGCTAGAGAGAGAGGGAGCCATGTTGCAGTGCTCCGTGTTTGTTTATATGTAAATAAAGTAGATTAGCCAAAATGCTGAGTTGCTGAGGTCTGTCATGCGAAATGCGCAAACTCTGCGGATCCCTAAGTGTGCCGGTGTTGGTTGACATCGGTCAGGCTGTGATGTTCAGGCTGAAGAAAGCTTATGAAGCTCCCGAATGATCAACCAGGGGGGAAGAGAACATGCCAGTCGGGTATGTGTCTCTGCCAGGGTCCTACTCGAGTGTAGGCTAAAGTCCTGACACTCCTTGCAGTGCCAGTGGAGCTCATTTCTCCCTCCATGCACCTCACAGGCTGACGGAGAAATGAACTTCCTTGTCCACAGCACCTCCTGGGGTTGGAGTCAGTGGAGCTCATTCATCTGCGCTCTGGGCGCTGGTGTCCAGAACACAGAAGAATGAGCTCCATCAGCCCAGAGCCCGCGAGGTGCTGTGGCCAAGGGAGCTCATTTTCTCCTTGACCTCTGTGCCCTGCCCCAGGCGCTCTCGCATGCCCCAGGTGCTATGGGCTCATGCAACGTCACTGCCACAGTTTGGTGAAGAGGGGACTTAGAGTATGGTTACTAGACATCCCCGTTTCCCGGGGACAGTCCCCGGATTTACAAATCTGTCCCCGGACAAAAATATGTCCCCGGAATGTCCCCAGATTTCATTTAATGTCCCTGGATTTATATTTTAAACGTAGATTTATTAGTAGGGAATGAATGTTGCGTGATTGGTTCAGCGGCACAAGACACATCATATGGGGACTTCCAGTGAGACAAAATGGTGGGCACCATGGCAGCGAGCAGCTCCTCAAGCCAGCCAGAGCCAACTACGCTACCAGGCTGGCTTCGGGCTGCTGAGACTGCCACCGCCACTGCTGAGGGGAAACCAGGGACGCCTGATGCATCAACTGGGGGAACCGCTGACCCCCCCCCGCAGCCCAAATTGAGCTGGGAGCGAGAGCACCCGGCCGACTGCCCAGCTACGCTCCAGGGCAGTAAAAATCCTGCAGCCGATGCTGGGAGAAGAAGGTGAGGAGAAAGAAGAAGGAGGAAAAAAAGAGAGGAGCCCTGACCTTGCTGCGCCGCTGCTGCCGCCACCACCACTGAGGAGGAGAGGTAGGAGAGCACCGGGGGTGCAAGAACACGTGGCTGAGCCCTGGCCCAACCCAAGCCTACTCCACAGCTGCTGGCGCTCCAAGAGAGCAGGCCAGGGCCCAGAGGAAGGCCGTGCGACAGAGGAGACCACAGAAGAGAAGATATTACTTCTTATTTTTTAAAAAAAATATTTTTGAAAAATATTTTTTCTCTTTTTTAAAAAAAAAGGTTTCCCCAGAATCTGGTAACCTTAACTTAGAGGAGTTACAATAGCAATCTGCTATTATCTAAAGGGCTGTCACATGAAGGATGGAGCAAGCTTGTCTTCTTCTGCTCCGGAGGCTAGGTCTCGAACCAATAGCTTCAAGTTACAAGAAAGAAGATTCCGACTAATCATCAGGAATAACTTTCTGATAGTAAGAGCTGTTCAACAGTGGAACAGACTCCCATGAGAGTTGGTGGACTCTCTTTCCTTGTCGGTTTGTAAGCAGACATTGGATTGCCATCTGCCATAGATGCTTTAGTTGAGATTTCTTCATTTCAGGAGGCTGGTCCAACTCTACAATTCTATTATTCTATGATTCCATATTTCAGTTTCCTGTTCATTATGTTGCTTTGAATGTATACTTTATATTTCACCTTCTTCAGTAGTGCTTTGTTATCTATCGTTTTATTTGGTGTTTTAATTAGTTGCAAACCACTTTGAGATTTTTTATTAAAAATATAAGTGGTGTACACACTGAATGAATGAACGAATCAAAGTAAGATCAGAGAGAAGACACCAGCAATTTCTCATAAGATTTAGACAACAATAAATAGACATACTGGCAATAACTCCCAGTGAACTGAAAAGGATTTGGTTCTGAGTAAGCATGTTTATGATCATGCTGTTAGCAAAGCTTACTTTCCAAAGCAGACATCTGAGCCCAAAGTCTTTTAGGAATGCCCATTCCTTTCATTATTGACATTAAGCTACCATTTTGAAGAGCAATATGATCACTGAGATCAGAAAGCACATTATAGATATGGGAAATTGAAGTATCTCTTCAAAGGAACATCAACCTTTTGTTTAACCTTCTGTTTAAGTCCCCAGTTCTTCAAGGGAGGAGGATTAAAGTGAGATGGGAGAAGAAAAGAGAAATACATACCCTTCTTTCTAAAGTGTTCATGCGCAATGGTAGAAACATTAAATTTAGGATATTTGGAGAGTCAAGTGTTTGTTTGTTAGGCAGTTCACTTCCCCCCCCCCTAACATACATGGCAGCAGTGCCAGGCTGGATGCGGCTTGGGTTTCAAAAGAATTAGAGTTAAAGGTGATAAAAATTGAAATAGAGCCAAGAACATTATCAGATCACAATCCTATAGTGATGGAAATTCAAAAAGAAACCCAATCAACTTTTAGATGGAGACTAAATGAAGAAATCTTGGATGATAAAGTCTTTTTAGAAAAGGCAAAAAAAAAAAAAAATGCTGAGAGAATATTTTGAACTAAATTTGAATAAAGGAACCGGGCCACAAACAGTCTGGGGCACTAGCAAGGCGGTGATGAGAGGACTGTTTATTCAACAAAACACAATTAAAAGGAAGTTAAAAGAGGAAAGAAGGAAAGAAATTATAAATAAATTAGCAGAGAAAGAAAAAGAGTTAAATAAAACTCCTAATAAAGAAACAGCAAAACAGGCAATTAAATTATTACAGTTGCAATACTCTATGCTAATTAGCGAGGAAATAGCATGGAAAATTAAAAAGACAAAACATTTTTTTTAAAAAAATGCTAACAAATCAGGGAAGCTTCTGGCATGGCAACTGAGAAAAAGTGAACAAAAAATATATATAAATAGGATAAAACTTAATGGTAAAATAACTGAAAAAACAAAGGAAATAAGGGAAGCCTTCGTGAAATACTACACAGATCTTTACAGAAAGGGAACAGAAAAGAAGGTACAGATAGAAGAATATGTAAAAAAGAGTAACATCCCAGAAATCACAACGGAGCAAGTAAGGATTTTAAACCAAGAAATAACCATGCAGAAAATTATAGATGCAAAAAACCAAAAAAAGGCAGGGAAATCACCGGGGCCAGATGGAATAACGGCTAAATATTATTTAAAAAATGAGTGAACAGCTTGTAAACCCATTGAGGGATACTATGAATGAAATTTTAAAAACAGGTGAAGTCCCAGAAACATGGAAAGAGGCCTATGTAACTCTAATACCAAAGCAGGATTCAGATATAACATTGGTTAAAAATTATAGGCCTATATCATTATTAAATAATGATTACAAATTATTTGCATTTGTGTTGGCAAATGGATTGAAAAACTTTCTAAAATATCATATTCATTAGGATCAAGCTGGGTTCCATCCAGGAAGGCAAATTAAGGATAATATTAGAAATGTGTTGAATATTATTGAATACCTGGAAGTTAGAAATGAGAAGAAAGCAGTGTTGATGTCTATAGATGTGGAAAAAGCATTTGATAATGTCTCTTGGGACTTCATGGAAAGGGTGATGGAGCAGATGGGTTTCGGTGTAAACTTTAATAGGGGGATACGGGCTGTTTATTCTGAGCAGAATGCAAAGATAATTGTAAATCGGGTAATAACAAATAAATGTAATATACAAAAAGGAACCAGACAAGGTTGCCCATTATCACCATTATTGTTCATTCTGGTCGTAGAAGTGCTGACTAGAAATATAAGAGAAGGTAAGGAAATAGTAGGAATAAAAGTAAGGAAGAGTGAACATAAATTAAAGGCCTTTGCAAATGATTTGGTAATTATGGTAGAAGATCCAAAAAGTTCTCTCCCTAAAGTAATGGAAAAAATTCAAGAGTTTGGTCAAGTGGCAGGGTTTAAATTAAACAAAAGTAAGACTAAAATGTATTAAGGAACATGAAAAGAAAGAGATAACAGAAAAGATATGAATAGAAGCCCACAAAAAAGTAAAGTATTTAGGTATATGGCTGACAGCAAAAAAATATTAATATATATAAGGATAATTAAGAAAAAGTTTGGCTAAAAGTAAAAAAAAATCTTGAAATGTGGAATAGGATGAACCTATCCCTTCTAGGAAGGATTTCTAGGTAGCTGAAAAGATTTGAAGGTCAGGCCAGTACCACAAATTTGCTCCCAGTGTGGCAGCCTCCTCATGAGCAAAGTACCAAAAAGAAAAACAGTTTTAAAAGAGTGAAGTGGCATGACATCTGCAAAATACTCCAATGCAAAAGACCCCAAATACAGCCTCTGCCTTTGTAGTACTAGGAATGATTCCGAACAGCCCCACAAACACAATTACCTACACTGTCTTTCTAGCTTCAAATGCATGTTGTTACTCTTACAGTTTTTTAAACCAAGGTTTGCTAGTTAATATTTACTTAAGTTTATTATAGGGGAAGAAAGATACCCCCCTCCTTGCCCTTAATATTTACTTAAGTTTATTATAGGGGAAGAAAGATACCTCCCTCCTTGCCCTGATGCTAAACAAATGCTTGACTTTTTGCTCTTTCCTTGTGCTGTCACTGGACCTGTGACAGTTCATTTCCAGGGCTCTCTTGTGCTCCCCAGACCGGATTATTAGACCACTACCTTATGTTACCTTTTTAGCTGTTTTGCTACACCTCTGATTGTGCAAAGTGCTTATAACCTTTTCATTCTTTGGCCAGAGTACCAAGTCTCCTGTGAAATATGTCCTAGGACACATGATTAATCCACAGTGTAGGAGTGAGTTGATGCCTTTACCCCAGATTCAAGTCTTAACAGACTATCATTTGTACCACTGAGGACATTCCATTCAACTTTTTGCCTGCTAGAAGTTGGTGCTGGTGTCCCACATTCATAACATGCATTTAAATACTTACAGCCCACATTTACTCAAAAAATTCAAGGCATTTTGGAACCACCTTAGCAAATGAAACGAAACTCTGCGATGAATTATCAGAACATAATCCTGTTAAATGGTTTGCTAATTACTGATGTTCTGATGATGTTTCTTGTAAGACATTCAAATCAATATGCCAGTTTATTGAAGTAGATTACCCCACTCAAAAATGTGGCGATCTGGACTGCACCTTGCAAAAAGTTTCAATAATTACACCTGCCTGGACTGGTGAAGCAACAAACGTAAGTAACACACGCTTGCCACATATTACCCAATCTTAGTTTACATAAAACAAGAATGTCTGGAATGTACATTTGCTATAAAAATTGAGCTGAAGCTCCAATACTTTGGCCACCTCATGAGAAGAGAAGACTCCCTGGAAAAGACCCTGATGTTGGGAAAGATTGAGGGCACAAGGAGACGGGGATGACAGAGGATGAGATGGTTGGACAGTGTTCTCGAAGCTACCAGCAAGAGTCTGACCAAACTGCGGGAGGCAATGGAAGACAGGAGCGCCTGGCGTGCTCTGATCCATGGGGTCACGAAGAGTCGGACATGACTAAACGACTAAACAACAACAACAGCCGACATGAATGCTCTTGAGTTTATTAGGAATAAATTCAGTTGAATCATGAAATGGGGAAAAATGTATACAGAATAATTTCTAATAATACAACATTCTTATGAGTGACAGTTATCTGGAAGGAAGCTCTAGAGGTCTGTGGTCGTGGTTCCAATTACAGTGGTACCTCGCAAGACGAATGCCTCGCAAGACGAAAAACTCGCAAGACGAAAGAGTTTTTCGTTTTTTGAGTTGCTTCGCAAGACGAATTTCCCTATGGGCTTGCTTCGTAAGACGAAAACGTCTTGCAAGTTTGTTTCCTTTTTCTTAAAACCGTTAATATCCAGGGAAACCGTGCTTCGCAAGACGAAAAATTCGCAAGACGAAAAAACTCGCAGAACGAATTAATTTCGTCTTGCGAGACACCTCTGTACTCTACAGTTGTCTTTGTAGTATTACGATACTGTACATTTTTGAAGTGGAGTTGCATCCTTTATTGGCGCCTGGGGCATGCAAGCGCCCAAGGCGAGACCAGAGGCTGGGTGCAGAGGGTTAACAAAACCTGATGCGCCAGCTGAACCCTTGCCTCTGCCACCGGGTGACACGGGGCACAGAATGTTCATGGGGCTATGCTACACCACCTGTGCAGTGGGGAGTGCAACCAGACAATGCAACCCTTGGCGAGGGGGCCAGGGGTGTGAAAACAAGGCCAAGGTCCTGGGCCCAAAAACCCTCAGCGGCAGGCAGAATGGTGATCCCTGCATGGGGGTACCTGGTTCGCACCCCCTCAAAACCATGCAGCTGGGTCTATAGCCCACTTGGCCTTCCCCACACCATGTCCCTGCATATATATATATAAATTAATTTTCAAATTTACAGAATCATAAAAAAAAATTTCAATAAATTCCCATGGACTTCCCCCGTCCCCTTCGTTAACTTTCTTCTCCTTCATCTTCCCTGATAATCCAATTCTATTAAATCTCCATTACAACCATAGTCCAATGTTTAACTACAAGTGTCATTCCAATCCTACTAATAATTTTAATTGTTTACAATGATTTTTAAGGCAAATTATATATTTTCCCCATTCCTTATTAAAATTTTGGTCTTCCTGGTTCCTGATTCTTTCGGTCATTTTTGTCATTTTTGCCATTTCTGAGTAGTCCATCAATTTAATCTGCCATTCTTCTCTGGTAGGGCCCATGTTTTCTTTCCATATCTGGGCTAATAGCATCTGGGCAGCAGTGGTCGTGTACATAAAAAGTCTCTTCTGGTCCCTTGGAATTTCGCCACCTACAATTTCTTAAAAAAACTTCCATTTTTAAAGAAAAGTTTATTTTAAAAAAATCAGTTCATTATATATCATCTTCCTTTTTTCTTTTTACTACCTTACAGATCCACCACATGTGGTAAAAGATGCCCTCTATTTCCTTACATTTCCAGCATGTATTTAACCTTGCTTTATACATTTTAGCTAATTTGCTAGGTGTTAAATACCAGCAATACATCATTTTCATATAATTTTCTTTCAAAATATATCATCCTGTAAACTTCAAATCCCAGTTCCATAACCTCTCACATGTTGCTAGTTGTATATTATATCCAAAGTCCCTTGCCCAGTGTATCATAACTGATTTGACCTGTTCGTCTTTCGTATGCCATTCTAATAGTAGTTCATACATTTTTGAAAGTATTTTAGTCTTATTTTTCTCTATTATTTTTCATGGAATTCATAAATATGGCTGGCACGCATACCTTGGTACGAGAAGGTTAAAGTACCATGTAGTAAGGAAAGCGGTTTATGAAGTATCGACAAAATATAAAAAATTATTAGAACCAAAAACAACATGGTGACCTTCCCCACTGGAGTCAATATCTCTAGAAAAAAGAAGAAAAAATGAGAAATGACTGGGCATCTTATAAAGAACTATTAATGGAAGTAGATCATGAGTTGAAACGAAAGAGGTTTGAAGATATAACAGGATTATTAACTGATTGGTTACAACACCATCAGCTTAATGATATATTTAAGATGGACAATCAGAAAGATTTCTCTAATGAAATCTCTAAATTTGAAAAAGAGTGCTTAGAAAATAAGACTAAAATACTTTCAAAAATGTATGAACTACTATTAGAATGGCATACGAAAGACGAACAGGTCAAATCAGTTATGATACACTGGGCAAGGGACTTTGGATATAATATACAAGTGCCAAACTTTTAGAAGACATCTAAATGCAGCCCTGTTTAGGGAAGCTTTTAATGTTTAATAGGTTATTGTATTTTAGTGTTTTGTTGGAAGCCGCACAGCGTGGCTGGGGGGACCCAGTCAGATGGGCGGGGTATAAATAAATAATAATAATAATTATTATTATTATTCAGAGTACTGTAACTTGGCAAACTGCTTCATCCTTTTCCATAATAAATAGTTTAGTAATTCTCAGAGAGATGAGGTAATTGTTAGTGCAACCAACGTTCAGAACTAATCATTAAGAAATTTGGAAGGCTTGCCTCTGCTTGAGCAACATTAAAAAACAACAACAGGACATTAATAATAAGGCAAAGCTATTCCAATTTTATAGGGATTAATGCAGTAGGTGGAATGTAGGTCATTATCATCTCCAAATCTACGTTAAGGTAAAGTTCAAGTGCTGCCATCTATATCTCGTTTGGATTTACACATCCAAGGCCTGTAAGATCACTTCTGTCATTTTTGTTGTTTAGTCTTTTAGTCATGGCCAACTCTTTGTGACCCCATGGACTAGAGCACGCCAGGCACTCCTGTCTTCCACTGCCTCTAGCAAGGAATTTCCCTTTCAGTGTAGCAGCACTCATGCTTTGAAACTTCCTGCCTTTTAATATCATGCAGGTGCCTTCATTGTACTATTTTGAACACTTGTTCAAAACTTATTTGTTTTTGAAAACCTACCCAGAGATACAATGCATACTTGTTTTTAATTTTGTGGATTTTGTAAATTGCTTGTAAGTTTTGTGAGATGATTTTGTAACTTACTTTTTGTGCAAGTGCTTAACAATTTCAAATAATCATCACTTGTATTTTGATAATTTTATTATTTCTGTTTTTAAAGTTAGTCAATTTATCAGTATTTTTGATAAATATTTTATACTGGAGGTTATTTTGTTACTGTTGTTAAGTGGCCTATGATTTTGTTCAGTAAAACAAATCATGATACATACAGGTCTGGATTGTATGGTTTGACCTGTGGGGGCTAGTGTGCCAAAACCCTACCTTGAAACAGAAGCCTGGACCAGACCTCCTTATGGTCCCCCCAGGGGGTGGATCTTGGTAAAATGCCACCCTGCGTGAGGCCATTTGATACCCCCAGCCCTCATGACACTGGCTTAAGCCGGGCTTTGGGAAGGGGGCGCAAGGCCCTTGCAGGATCCTAGAGCCCTTCTCCCCAAAGCCTGATGAGCACTTGTCTGCTTTGGGAAGGAGGCAGGAGGACTCTAGGACACTGTCAGAGCCCTCACACCTCCTTCCTGACGCCAGTCAAGTGCTCACTGGGCTTTAAGAAGGCTCCCTCCTTGGCTTGTGTGCTGGGTGCAACTACACTGATCAAACTGCCCTAAATCTGCCTCTGATCCCCCTTTGCTTAGTAATTGGATGTTGATGAATGGCATGGATAGTCCTCTGGGCTTAATGCCTACAACTCAGTGCTGTGTGACTGTAGTAATGCATGAGGGACACAGGTGGTGCTATGGTCTAAACCACCGAGCCTCTTGAGCTTGTTGATCATAATCACTCTGTCCCATTGCACCAGAAGTGCTTTAGTCATGCTGGCCACATGACCCGGAAAGCTGGCTGAGGACAAACACTGACTGCCTCGGCCTGAGAGTGGAGATGAGCACCACATCCCATAGTCGAATGTGACTGGACTTAACCACCCAAGGGTCCCTTACCTTTACCTTAGTAATGCATGAAAACCACTAAAGTGATTCTTCACTGACAATGAAAGATGTAACTTCCTACATCTTTCTGAAATTTCCTTACTACAAGAAATTGGTTTTGGTTTTTCCAAACCTCCTCCCCAGTTTACTCAATTTAGAATAATCTCAGAATCAGAACTTGCCAAAATTAAAATGTTCAGGATTATGCACAGTACGGCCTCTTTTCTTCCTGTAACCTTGCCTTGCCCATCTCTATACATTAAGAGTTTGCGTTTGGCTATTGGCCCACATAGCATCCTTGGGAGAAGTGGGTTTTGTTAATGCCGCACCATACACATACTTAACTATTTGGGAACGCAAATTCTCCTCCATAGGTTTATGAAAGCAGATTTCCAACTGCAGAAATTTCCTATTAGACATCCCACCAACCCACACCAACCTTTGCTTACACCCTGACCCAGTGACTGTTTCTCCATGGGATTCAGCAGCTCTGGTTGACTATACAGTAATTAACAGCACAATCCAATGGCCCTTGCACTGATGTAAATCCCAACACAGTGAAATTTGCAGTGAAGCAAGGGCCACTAGAGCATCCTGAGAATTGTCTATGTGTTCGTTTTTCATTTAAAGTATTTCATTTAAAGTATTTATAAAGATATAAATATAAAGTATTTATATCTTTCCTTTTCATCCAGTAAACTTTCAAGGTCACTAACAATAATGAATAAGGAACAATCAATTAAAAACAATGTTACAATAGTGCTTTGAAGGACTCTTGAGTGTTCTTATAAAAAAGGAAGTTTTTCACATAATAATTGTACTGTAACATCCCTGAGAGAACTGAATATCTTTCAGCCTCAACCTTGGCATAGTGTTGGCTGACCTCATCACAGAGGTCAAAAGTTTCACTGTGCCCACTTCCAAGCTCAGTAAATCTGCAAAGTTGTTCACAGCAAGCATCTAAACACGTTTATAACTGATCAAAAAGGCTTCATGCTGGTCTACACAAAGGGTACCAAATATAAATGAGTTGGATAGAAAGAGAAAAAGAGCTGGCACAATAATCTCTCAGTGCCTGTGAGGCTTTTGAAATAATGGATTCATTGGTTTTGACATGCTTGCTAACCAAATTGAAATTTGGATCTAAGTTGTTGCACCTCATTAAGCAACCATACTCAAAATCAAAGGCAATTTTTTTCAATCAATGGCTTTTGCACTCAGGCTGCCAATTTCTTAAGGGGTTATCATTGCAATCAATGGCTTCAACACTACCCTGTCATTAATAATGTTGTCTCCCATGGGATTAAGCTTAAAGTTCTCCAGATCAGGTAGCAATGACCATTTGATAAATGACATGACAGCCTTGATGTATTATGTTCGGAAAGGTGCCAGTGTCTGATGTCCAAGAAGAAAACAACAGATCCTTGTAGCAATCTTGTTTAGCAATCTGCAACAGGGTGTGACAGATCACCATGATCCCACTATAATCAAGAAGATTAGAGTCACACTGTTGCACAAAGGTATAATTAAGAAAAATGAAGACGTCTTGCACCTCTTTATGAGCAGCAGTAGTAGATGGGAGTTAAGCGCCTTGCTTTTACCGAATAATCAGTGAGTTAATGTGTGTAGGTGAGGAGAACAGACTGCGGCAGAAGGACACACCTCAGTTTACAGGCATTCCATTGAATGTCTACACAGCATCTACAAAGCCCTCTTTTTCCTTGGTCCCTGATTGCATGAAAAGACTATCACACCGGTGCATCCATCCTATAGTCTGAATAGGCATAGGTTCACATACATATTTATTTACTACTTGTATTTCCTGAGAATAGGCATAAGTATTCAAACTGTACCTAAAGAAATATTCAGTTTATAGGATCTTTTCCATGCATATTTTAACAGAGACATTTGTCTATCTTTAGAAATGTATACATTGTAGTTAAATTAGTATTAGTTCCCAAAAATGTCCAGTGCAGACAGTATAAATTACCCCCAAAATTGCATGTGCCTAATGATGTGAAAGTCCGGGGGGGGGGAGGTGGAATGAGGGGGATCTGTTTTTCCCCGAAACCTTTGGGAGGAAAATGTTGAACAGTAGCTGTCTTGTGCTCAATGGAAGAGTTGGGCCAGATGCAATTCAATGTCATCTTTTAGAGGACATGAATGTATGATTTGGAGTGATCCTAAGCTTATTTTGGGAGGTACACTCCTAGTTCCTTATCCTTTTCTAAATATTTTGGCTATTATTAGCACGGTATACCTGAAGGAGTGTATATTATTGGTATACCTGAAGGAGCTACTCCACTCCCATCATTCTGCCCGGACACTGAGGTCTAGCGCTGAGGGCCTTCTGGCGGTTCCCTCACTGCGAGAAGCCAAGTTATAGGGAACCAGGCAGAGGGTCTTCTTGGTAGTGGCACCCGGCCTATGGAACGCCCTCCCACCAGATGTCAAAGAGAAAAACAACTACCAGACTTTTAGAAGACATCTGAAGGGAGCCCTGTTTAGGGAAGCTTTTAATGTTTGACAGACTATTGTATTTTAATATTCTGTTGAAAGCCGCCCAGAGTGGCTGGGGAAACCCAGCCAGATGGGCGGGGTATAAATAATAAACTATTATTATATTGTTATTATTATGGGCACACATCCTCAACAGTCTGCTACTCACAAGTAAAGCATTGGGCTGGACACAATGAAACCAAATCTTTTCGTGGACAGTCTTCTGGATTCGTAGGTGTATAATCTGGGGTGGCTTAAAAGCTTATTGTAGACGTGACTGCCCCAGTTCTTTCACTGTTGTCATTGCTTGGGATTATGTAATTATGAACATTACAGAGGCCAACCAGATGTGGGAAACCCTAGAGCAAGTCCTGAGCGCCATCGTGTACTCCCCTCCTGTGGTTCCAAGCAACTGGCATTCAGAAGAATTGCTGCATCTGACTGTGAGGGCAGAACATAGCCATTGTGGCTAGCAGCGATTGCTAGCTTTATTCACCATAGTGGATGTTAAGGGTCAGGGACATGTAACCTTTGGCTATTTTAGAAGTTTTCTTATTGAGCTATATTTTGAACTTCCATGCAAATAGGGAACTGGAATTAGTCACCAACTTCAGCATTATGCAACAATCACCATCGGCATGCATGATGTCATAAATGAGACCTTGTACTTAAAAGCAGATTAGTTCGTTCATATATTTGTTCCCTCTCAGCAAAATAGATATTATCCTTTTTATCATTTGTGAGCATGACAGTGCAGATAATTAAGGCATAACTAATCCCTTTTCAGGGATCCTAGATTATTTACTCATTTGAAATTTTATTAACCTGTCTTTGATTCATTTGATTTCTTTCCCATGGAGGAAGAAATCTATATGAAAGTCAAGATAAAAATGTTTAAGCCACTGATCTTTTACTTTGTCTCCTGCTATTTCTCTATTAACTTCAGTTCTCAAGACCATATTTTAGCCAATGAAATAAGAACTAATATTGATTTGCAGGCAGAGTCCTGAAGCATGTGAAGTATTTTTTTTTCTAAATGCCTCGGAGTGGCTTATGGTTTTTTTGTGTGTGTGAATTTGTGGTATGAGTGGGGAGGGAGGAGTTGTGTTTCTGCAGTATGAGGTGTTGGGATTTTGTGTATATAGGGAAATTTGATGATTAAGGTCAGTGCTTTTTTTTTTTTTTTTTGCGAAAAATAGGTTCTGGTACTCACCATGAAGTTGTTACAGTAAGTGCCACACTTTTTAACAAAAAGGAAAAAGGAGGTGCCTGTACTCTGAACCCTTGAGTACATCCTGAAAAAGCACTGATTAGGGTGATCTTCTTGCTAATATGAGTTCAAATGAATGGGTTTGAGTTTTGGGACTCAGATCCCCCCCCCCCTTTGCCTTGCACTCTAGTAATTTACCTTCTGTGAAATGGAGGTTCTGTCAAAGGAAGTACCCACCAAAGTAACTGTTTTGTGAATAGGCTCCCTTCCATGGTGTCCATTCCTCAAAATTCCAAATGTGTCCACTGGCCCAAATCTATCTATAATATGATATCTCTGAATCTATCTATCTGTGATATGTGAATCTATCTATGTGATTCATATTTGTTCCCATCTTTCTACTGCACATTGTAGCGGACAGCCTTGGATGGAATTATGAATTTAGTTGGTGTGGAGGTTGCTTTTATATGCTATTTATATAATTATATTAATTTGTACAACTGACTGCATAAGTAGAAGCTAAATATAGAAATGCAGTTTTCTTGTGATTTGGGTTGGCACATCACACCTAATCAAAAGGTTATTGTGTAATTAAATCTCACTACACAAGTAAATGCTTTCAAATACTTAATATATATATTTATTGTCTGTATCAGTTTTTAGGGTTTGCTTACACAGTGGAAAAAGTGCACTATGAACTTTACATCTTGGCAGGACCATTGAAAGAAAAGGAAGGGAAAACATCTATTGGAATGACTGCTAAGCTTCCTAGCATAGGCCAAACTAGCGTAGTCATTTGTGTTGAAGACACACAGGTGGCGCTGTGGTCTAAACCACTGAACCTCTTGGGCTTGCAGATTGGAAGGTTGGGAGTATGATTTCCCATAACAGAGTGAGCTCTCGTTGCTCAGTCCCTGCTCCTGCCAACCTAGCAGTTTGAAAGCATGCCAGTGCAAGTAGATAAATCGGTACCACTGCAGCGGGAAGGTAAACGGCGTTTCTGTGCACTCTGGCTTTTGTCACGGTGTTCCATTGTGCCAGAAGCGGTTTAGTCACGCTGACCACATGACCCGGAAAGCTGTCTGTGAACAAATGCCAGCTTCCTCACCCTGAAAGCAAGATGAGCACCGCACCCCATAGTCACCTTTGACTGGACGTAACCATCCAGGGGTCCTTTACCTTTACCTTTTTACCTAGTCATTTGTGTAATAAGGCTAAAATACATGGGTCTTTCTCCTGGTTCATTAAGATTCCTTTGCAAAAACACTCCTATGTGAAGCTTCTGCATTTCTTGACTGTATTCTCTATTTCTCTCTCTCTCTCTCTTTCTCTCCCTCCCTGTCCTGCCCCATTTTTCTAGGACTTACTGCTGCAGCATCCCTTGTGTCTTTGGCATGGGCTTTGGCTTCCTATCAAAAAGCACTTCGTGATTCCCGTGATGACAAGAAACCAATCAGTTATATGGCTGTGATAATCCAGTTCTGCTGGCATTTCTTCACAATTGCAGCCCGGGTGATTACTTTTGCTCTCTTTGCCTCTGTTTTCCAACTGTATTTTGGGATCTTCATCGTCCTCCACTGGTGCATCATGACCTTCTGGATTGTCCATTGCGAGACGGAGTTCTGCATCACTAAGTGGGAAGAGATTGTCTTTGATATGGTCGTTGGGATCATTTATATCTTTAGTTGGTTCAACGTCAAGGAGGGAAGGACACGCTGTAGGCTTTTCATTTACTATTTTGTGATCCTTTTGGAAAACACTGCCTTGAGTGCTCTTTGGTACCTATACAAGGCTCCTATGATTTCTGATGCGTTTGCCATACCGGCACTATGTGTGGTGTTCAGCAGCTTTTTAACCGGCATTGTTTTTATGCTGATGTACTATGCCTTCTTTCATCCCAATGGACCAAGGTTTGGGCAGTCACCAAGCTGTGCTTGTGAGGACTCTGTAGCTGCCTTTACTCTTCCTCCAGAAGTAGCATCAAGTACTTTAAGGTCTATTTCTAATAACAGGAGTGTCACAAGTGACCGGGATCAGAAATTTGCAGAGAGAGATGGGTGCGTGCCTGTTTTTCAGGTGAGACCTACTGCACCTTCTACTCCTTCATCCCGGCCACCAAGGATTGAAGAATCTGTCATTAAAATTGATCTCTTCAGGAACAGGTATCCAGCATGGGAGAGACATGTATTGGACAGGAGCCTGAGAAAGGCCATTTTAGCTTTTGAATGTTCGCCTGCTCCTCCACGGCTACAATATAAAGATGATGCCCTTATACAGGAGCGGTTGGAATATGAAACAACATTATAAATACAATTTTTAAAGAGAGCTCAATGCAGCGGCTACGATACATCCAAAATAAAAGGGTGGCAATAGGGCCGTGGCAATAACTTAACTGCATTCTACAACAGAGCAGCAAGATGTAATAGTATCTGGCTACCATCATGATTATCATTTGATCCGCTGTCCCACAGTCTGTCGGTAGTACACCTATAAAGCAGCAGCATCCAAGAGCCTCCAAAAATCTGACTGAGAAATAGACCTAGTCCAGTTACTTCCTATTTCTTTCAAAGTGCACTGCACAGTATTTAAAAGTAAAACAGGAAGGTTTGAATGAGTTGCATCAACATACTAGTTAATGCATTTTTATTTTATTTTAGAGAAACTTCAACTATTGGTGTTTGCATAGTCATTTACAAAATGAAGAAACAGTTGGGGGGGTTGTCAAAATAACTTATTTTGTAAAAGGCAATGTTACTGTTAAGTGAACTCTAGTTTCTATAAAAGAAATTATAAAAAAATATTATTCTCTGGTTTTGAATAGGTAAATCATAAAACATTTGCAAAAGAATTACAATTTGAAAAAGACATTAAGGATTTTTTTCTGAGTCTAGAACTAAATTAAATTCTAACTGAGCAAAATACATGTGTTGTAATCTAAGGAGCTCTTCATTTTTATATATTTATTTGCTTTCTTTTATTCTATTTAACAGAAATATTATACATACAATTTCAGAAGTTTGGCATTTTTGAAACAGAAATTCTATGCAGATGGCTCCCCAGCTTTCAGCTAGTCTTTAGCAATGTTAATTAAATGATAATCATGATTAAATTTTCAATTAGAAAAAAAGAGTGAGAAAGAGAAATGGCATGAAAAGGTATATTTCCTGTAATTGAACTTTTGGTGATCATATTCAGGACAATATTAAGAGATGAACAGACTTTTAACTTACATTTTTTTCAGGATCTGGGATGCATAACTCTGTGTGAGCAGAAGATGTGATAAAAAAACCACAATGTCATACCCTTCTAGTGCCAAACATTGCTGTAACTGCAAAATTGATATTATTGTTTGAGGGACAGAAAATGGGTGGCACAAGTACTTAAGCAAGAAGCTGGGAAGAGCAATCATACTTTCCACATTTGCAGACATCACTATTTGGTCTTTCTTAAGGTGAAAATTGGCTACTTGTCTGTAAGTATCTAAAGTAAACATACATTAAACCAGGCTGTGTGCATCATGTCCTTGAATTGGCCAAAACCTGTTTCTCTCTGTTTGGATGTTATGAAAATGAGCTTCAGAAAATCTCAGGCTCATGGGCTCCCTCTCCTACTCCCGCACAGCTGCAAATAGATCAGAAATTTCCACTTCCATCTTAGACTGACCAAAGCTTACCATGTCATCTGAATGCTAAACTATTGTCAGTGATTATGATCAGTTGAAACCTATGGTTTGAAGTTGGCTGGTTTCAACTAACCATAGTTAAGATTAAGATGCTGTTGAACTCAGATAAGTTTCTGAACATTTTCTCATTGCTATGTTGAAGAAGCATGGACAAGGGAAAGTTTTTTTTAAAAAACTTGATCATTCTCATATTAGCATTACATCCAAACTATCTATTAAAAGTCACTTGTACAAAAGTGCTTTTGCTTACAGGCATTCAGGTATGAAATACTTCCCTTGGCCAAGCTAATTGTATCTTTCCTTATGTTAAAAGTATCCCTTGATGGTGCTTTCAGTTGCATTACAGATGCAAGTCAAAATTTGATAGTATTTTTTAAAAAACAAAACCAGGTGCAAATTGGAATAACTCATGTATTATGCCAATATTTTTCTAAAGCAAAACACAGTACACAATGTTGTTACTTTTTATAGACTTTGAATTTTTTCTCACATAACTCATTCTTTTTAATAGCTTCAAGTTTTAAAAATAGTCCACAAATTATATCAGCTGGCCCTTTGTACATGTACTCTTGATGCCATATTAATTTGATTTGCAACATAATAGCATATGAAAGCCTCTATGGGTACTTTTAGAATATACTGAAGCCTTCAAATGAGTGTTTCAAGTACAGTGCAATGTGTATATTGGATATAATGATAAAAACTTCTTTTCCCATGAATCCTTGAGAGAAGTATAAAAAGCTTCAGAAATAAATTACAAAGTTATGGTATGATGAACAGACTAGGAACATGAAGGAGTGCTGTTTGAATAGCATGAGATCTCGCAGAAAATATGGTAAGATCACAGTTTTCATTCTTTTAATTCAGTACATCTTCTAGGTATAAGCAAGTCATTATCTCACTATGCATCTGCAGTAGGTCAAAACAAATGGTTACCACAACACAGAAATAATCACCCATGATGGCTTTATCATATGCAGATCCACTCTATACATTTAAAAGCATATTCAATTCACATTTAAAGCACCCCAAATGAATCATGTGGCCCATAATTTTCACCCATTTTCAGCACAATTAGCAAACCACAGTTTCTTGGGGTTTTTGTGGGAAGTCCTGTGTGTTGAGTATGATTTAAATATACAATGTGGACAGTGCAGATCCCACCCCAATAATTACCAATTTCAGGTGTGCACTTGCCATGGAATATAAACAACCATAGTAAGAAAAATGGAATATAAAGAACTAAAATAAGCAAATATTGGGCATATGGCAGAGACTGTTGAACAAATGACTTGAAGGTAGCCAACTTATTTCCTGAGAAACAATCCAGTGTAGATGTAAATCCCGTTCAGAAGAGTAGGACACAACTGGAAATTTCCATTTGAGCATCACTGATCTCAATCCAGCCCAAATTAAACCAAGTCCTCATATGTGAACTGGTCTGAGTCTGACCAGCTGTGTCAGCAATGAGGTTCTTTAAGATATGGCCTGTTGTATCCACACCAGCTGCATGTCACTAGATTTGACTTGGTGTTGGAGAAGATATACTACCTTACATTCTGGATAAATTTGTCACAGAACAGAAGAGATTGTAGTCTGGTATGTTAATCTTCAGCATCATGGAAATTAAAGATAGGCCTAGTTCTCACAGATGTGTTAAACCTGTGTTTGAGCTGTACTACACAGCATTTCTCAAGTTTGGGACACTGTTTTTGGACTACAATTCCCATCACCCCTAGCTAGCAGGACCAGTAATCAAGTGATCATGGGAGTTGTGGTCCAACAACAGCTGGAGACGCACATTCAAGAAATGCAGATGGAGGATCACACGACTTAGTGCTCCTTCACACAAAAAGGTCAATATACAAAAATAGATGCCAGAAAAGCATTCTAGCAAAAATGGTTACAGCCCCAGATACAAGATTAACTATCTCAGAAGAACTAGGCATCATGTCTCTGCTGTGCATTCTGGTGGTGCATAAATTTAGTTTTCTCTGTTAAAATATTATGGGGGGTATATTTTTTAATCTGCAGGTATATGAAAAGCATGTTTCTGTTGGTTGGAAATTCAAGGTGTTTTGTTCTACCAAGACCTAAAAATAAAATATCAGTGGTAATAATAGTGGTAATTATGAATGAGTAGTAAATATTTACAGCATTCACAAATTAGCCCATTATTCCAGTTTCTGAGGTGCCAGTATAAACAAAGCAGCCATATGTAGGTGATGTTGAAATTTCATATTCAGCACATGAGATCTTACAGTGAAAGTGCTACCTACTTTCCAAATCAGGTTCAACAGGTCCCTATTCCTTTTTTGCAGATTTTGTTTTATCCAGCTCACACCCAGCTAAGCTGAAGACATTAAATCTGCAGCTGTTTAATTTTAAGTTGGATAGGGTGGGAGCAACACACTGTGACATGTTGTACTAGGAAAACTGATCAAGTTAGAAAGATATCATTTGATAATTATTCCAATGTAAGCCAGTAGTGCCCTACCAAAGAAGAGCATTCATACAACTAATTGCTTCTTTAGCCTCTAGTGAGCAAAGGGATGCAGAGAACAAGTGGCAGGTGCATTCCTGTTTGGGAGGAGGGTGGCTATGACTACACATGTTTACATACATCTCTCTCATACACATTTTGTATTACTTAATTGCAGTATCTGCACAACACATAAAGCCTATTAAATTGTCCCTCCTAGCTATCACTTGATTTGGCATTCCCCATGCGTGTCAATCAGCTAGTGGCCTGGCACTGCACCAAAGCAGACACACTGTAACTTTCTTTCACTCTGAATCAGGATTCTCTTGGTCTAGATACATCTTGTAGTAAGCAGTATAGGGCTTTATATCCAATTAGTGCCCTTTCATGTGATCCATTGGGAAGTATCTGCTAAAGAAGAGAGAGGATTTTTGTGTGTGTGAGTGCCCCTTCCCCATCTCTGATCAGAGCTGCTGACATTGTGGTAACCAATTTTAGGAGATGAGAGGCGACGAGCAAATGAAAGTGGGTGCTTTCCAGCACTTGTCCATTGATTTCAGTGTGTCTGCTCAGAGGAGTTTTTGCTCCTTGACTCTTGTTTTCTGGAATTTGTTCACACGTCAAGAACCTGGCTGTAATATAACGGTGGAAGTCTGCTGTTGCGTCACTTGCTCCTTTGCATGTCAGGAAACAGAAAAAAATGTATACATCCTAAGGAAAGTGGTTCTTCCAAACCCACTGTGTCTGTTAAAGCTAAGCATCTTCAGAGAGTACATTATTTTTTATATAATGGTAAGTTGTTCATAAATCAACAAGCCTACACTTTTACATGTTGGCATGGTATAACAGAACTGAGAAATGTGTTGAACTCCTTAATTATTTTTAATTGCTCACTCTTTCACAGGAAGCTTAAGTAGAAATCAAGCATTTGATTTGAATAGCATAATTAGGTAATTTTTTTTGCATTCTCACATTTTTGGCAAAGCCATGTATTTTTATTGTTCTTTGTTAACTTTTTTTTCTTTTTCACTGTGTATAAGAGAGATTTTGAAAACCTAACCTGAAAATTTATTCAGATATCACATTATTTATTTGCATATTTCTTCAGTATTCATTGTCTATTTTTGTAGAGCTTTCTGGAGTTCCTTTCTGGAGTGAAGCAACCCATTTCAAAAAGCAACTTGTGAACTACTGCCAAAATAAATTACCCATGCAACCAAAACCACAGTTTGATGTATAACTGATGGAGTTGCCCAGCAAATTTATACTCTCAAAAACAGTTCTAACTCCCTAGAATAGCAGCACTATTCTTTGGGATGGTCTGTGGGTAACAAATGATGGCTGTGTGACAGGCTGAAAAGGTTTTGTGAAGAAACTGCATTTCTCCTCTCACTGAGCTTCAAGTCAATCACAGTTCTTTTAAACTGAGGGTTTTCAGTAACATGTTTTACCTTACGAGAAAGCAGTAAACATAGGGTTGAATAATATTTTTAAGTAAGTTTGCCCATCCATGTTGCTGAAAATGTCAAAAAGTATACAGATTCTGTTAGCATTGAGATTTTCTATTTTGTTTTGATGGAAAACGAGAATGGAAAGGAAAAGTAGCTTTAAAGGCAGTTTATTATTTGTTAATATTGGTCACGCATTAGCAATAATATAGTGATGTGATATCACCAAAAGATATTTACTGTTGGCAAAGGTATTGTGTTATTGTGTATTTATAAATTTATAGAACTATATAAAAAGTATAGGGTGCAGTTGAGAAAGGATTCAGAGTGATCTTTCTTGAAGGTTTCTTTTCTCTCAGTTGTCGTTTCCAAAGTGGCTTTTCTTTAAAACAAAAACCAAGAAATGATGTTTGGATTCTAATGCCCTTTAAACAAAAGCTGCTTTGGAGGTGGTGAGGGAATCTAGAACCAGCCCTACCGGTAGCAAAGTAAAGCAGCCACTTCAGACAAATAACTCTGGAAGTTATGAGAAGGCAGCAAATTATGACTGCTGTATTTTTGCTGCCCAGGAGGGGGAGACGTGCTTGTAGGATTTTCTTCCTCAGGCATCAAAGTAACTTAACCAGCCTCAGCATGTGTGTGTGACACCAAAATATTTTTCACCAGCCCTGGCTGAAGCCCTGTGCAAACACATGGGGGAAGGAGAGAGAGAGAGAGAGAGAGAGAGAGAGGCATCTTAACTGATCCTGTGTGTGTAGATCTTACACACACATTGGACCAGTACACAAGGCACAATCCACACATGGAGGTTGGTGTGGGGCCTGCCCCCATGATCCCACTTCTCCTTCCAAATATGAGTATACTTATCATTATCTGAACAAGTATGCTTGGTGGGGAGGGGGAGGCACTTCTGGCACATATTTCTTTCTCTGCTCCAAATCTTCCCCCAGTGGTCTTTTCCCCCTTTATAATTTCAAATGCATATTTGGTCTCCAGAAAGCATAAACGGCATCAAGGTTCTTGATAAGTCTGTTTAAAACATAGCACGTTTTTAGCTCATCAGTGTGTTGTGGGCTGCATTCCATTCTTGCTTACATCTCAGTTATAAACTCTAGAGGCAAGATGAGTTTCCAAAATGTCTTGCTTTTAATGTCAACTGCTGATTTTTTTAATTCTCCAGAAAGCCATACATGTAGCACGCCCCTTTTTGCTTGTTCCCATTTGTACAGATACACACATTTGCAGGCAGAAGGTGCACCTTTACCCTTAAACTGCCCATAACTTTCTGTATAAGAGGAGATATTTGCAAACATGTTTGTGCATTTTAAAAGTGTACATTATGCGCTACTTTGCTAGCAAATATATATTAATCACATCACTTAAGGCAGAGACTGATAACCTTTCTGGGACCCATTTGTAAACTGGAAAAACTATCATAGGCACAACCCACTACCTGTTCTTTTGGCTAAGCAGAGCTCTTATTTCAAAACTAATTTCAATTGGGCAGGGAGGAAACCTTGTAGGCACCAGGAAAGGCCTCAGTAGGCACATTGTGTTCACATTAGCAATCCAGTGCATGGCTAATCAAAAGTAAGCCCAACTTACTTCAAGGCTTACTTCAAGGAAGGTATGTATGTATGTATGTAAAGGATTGTAACCCATAGAATCATCTGTTATGAAAAGAAGAAGGTCTAGATTCTGTGTTGCTGCCATATAAATGTGAATAAGCATTAAAAAGAATGAGCAGGGGAGAAATCCATACATTTTAAAAAATCTTAATTTCTCAGAGAGATCTTTGTGTTCTTGAAAATTCTTGCCATCAGTTTAATGATCTTTTAAAGGTGGTGTTTCCTGTTAAGGAATGGATGTCTCAGGCTGCATTCCTATATACACTGCCCTGAGAGAAAACCCCATTGAACTCAAGTGATGCTTACTTCTGAGTGGGCTGCATAGGACTGTGCTGGTGATGTGATACTGGCTGCTATTGTGAGCAGTTTGGGGTGGGTTTTTAAAGGTTCATTCTTCATTAAAATCTAGTTAGTTATTAAAACAGACATTCATCCTGCCATATGCTCAGTGATGCAGGTGCCCATGCATGTTTCCGTAGCTGGATCCCATATCTGCAACTACCAGCTGGGACAAACCTGTAATTAAAGGTGCCAAATAGCACCAGAAGCTGTTCAGAGCAGGAAGTAGGATTCTGGATTCTGTCCTTCCTAGCCTTCCCTTCCTGTCAAACACATTATAGACACTAGCCAGAGTTTGTAAAAGAACCAAAAGAAATGTGACATGGAAGATCCAGGGCTGAAGGAGCAATTCATGTTTGAATGAGTGCAGTGGTGCTGAGGCTGTGGGTGCTGAACCCTTTCCCTCATCCCATTTCCCCCATCTCAGTATTACTTCGAAGTTGCTATTAACCTGGTGTAGGGACATGCATCTGTTTTGCCCTTAACCAGAGTGAGTGTGTTTCTAAGTATGGATTGATGCAATTGAACAAAGACTCCTCTTCTACATATCCCACTGAAATCAATGTATCTTGAAGTGGAGCATTGCTCTAGCATCACACCCTTTTAACCATGAATTTAAATTCTTGCAATCCCTGTAAATGTTGAAGGGTAATATTTCTAGTAATCTTCTCCCCCAGGACTGTATTGCTCCCTACTTTTTATTATTTCTTTGTTTCACAAAATTTATACACTGCTTGGTTGTTGAAATCATCAAAGCTGTTTAGAAAAAGATACAACAGTAAAATCAAGAAAAATTCACAGCCATAGTTTAAAACATACAAAGGTTAAAATACTAAAACAGATTAAAATTACCTGAACTTTATAAACCTCTGGGTAGGCTTGTCTCAACAGGAATGTAATTATATAGCTGCCATTCTTAATTAACTGATTGAGTTGTTACTTTCAATGAAGGAACTCCTCAATAAGCTGCTTTATTCCTCCCACAAATGCATTTGCGTTCTATTTCAAAGCACTAAGAGTATTGATAAAGTTACATAAAGTTGAGGGATTTCAAATTCAGATGCATATCAAACAAGCAGGCAGGGCCAGTTAAAGGTGGTTAGGGACCCTGGTGCAGTTTCTCCAAAAGACCCCCTCTTACCCCAAAAGGCATGAAGATTCCCCCAATATCTTTATTTGTGACATATATCTGTCATAAATAGTGATTCATACACAGCTGATTAAAAAAAGGAACAATCCCACTTCCACCCCCCACAGAAGCACCAAATGTCTACTTAATTACATTAATCTTTTAAGTCATTTCAGTTTTCAAACAAAGGTATCCTTCCACAAATAGCTATGTGTTCTCTGAGGTCAAAAGCATGTTCTTGCGAGGTCGCATGTATAATAAAACTATGCCAGGTTGATTGAAAAGTAGTGATTTTCTTGTCTGTTCGACTCTCTCGGACATGGATTGCAAATTTGTCCATTAACATTAAGCCCCAGTGTCGTGAGATCCAGGAATGGGTTCCTTAAATGCCTTATTGGATACAAATTTATACATATTTGCACGACTCTCCTTTTAAAGCATAGCAACTTCTGGACAAATGGAGGTAGGGGGAATGAAGAGTTGCCTGTAGAAGGTCTTGGGTTGAACCTCCAGTATCTCTAACTGGGAGAGATCCTGCCTGAAACCATGAAGAACTGCTGCCAGTCATTGTAGACAAAGCTGGGTGAACCACTGGTCTTGCTTGGCACAAGGCAGCTTTCTATGCTTCTATACTACTTAAACACTGAGGTCAGTGCCATGCAGGTGGGGCTTATGCTGTATTCCAGATTCCTGCTCCCGTGTCATAGACCTTCCACCCAAATGGCAGCTTTCAAATGGGAACAGGAAGTGAAGGCAGTCTTTCTTTCTAATATTTTATGTGGGGCAAAGAGGAATTAAGGCTACAGTCCTACGCCCACTTATTCCTAGGTAGCCTTAATTTTCTCTTATTCCAGGTCCCACTGGACTCAGTGGGAATAACTTCTGATTAAACTGTTGTAAAGCAATTAGTTCATGGTTTTTGGTGATACATTATCCAAAGTAATGATGACGAAACATAAAGAATAAACCACAACAAAAATGTGAAGAAATGCTATTTCAGATTTATGTGGGAGAGGAGGGGGTAAAACCAATAGCAAGCAATTAGATTTAAGATTAAATTCCAACTTAATGGTGTATGTAATAGCATGCATACTATCATTGGTTGTGAGCTTTTGAAATTTTTATTTTCATTATCATACCTCTGAAACTGTGAGCTAACACCATGTGCTGTTTACAAAAGGCTTACCTCTCTCTCTCTTCCTCCTCCTCCTCCATGTGATGACTACACATAGGCATGTTTTTCTGGTGCTTGCACAGCAGCTGGGCTCCCAGGCCCATCATGCTCTTGTGGCATGCAGTGCCTAATCTTTTTTATGTGCCATTGGGAAGGGAGCAGTTTCGCTTCTGCCTAATCCTATGGCCTCCTATTATCATTAATGCAAAGGCAGATGCTGTGGTGGATGGGGACAAAGGACAAGCCTATGATGGGGGCCACTGGTCCAGGCTTTCCACATCACCTGGCATGCTGTTGCTGCAGGTGAGATCATAGGAGGGAGGCAGCTGCAGTACAATGGTGGTGCAAATGATAGATGTCAGCATGAAACCAGGGTACAGGGACAACAAAGACAGTGAGCTGCAAGGGGAGCCATTCCAGACATCACTTCTTGTGCAATGGTTCCAAATGTACCAGAATTATCTGGCCTTGGCATCAGGGTTAGTTTAAAGGGCAAGGAAGTGTTACATGGCAAATCTTTTCTTCTGTGACTTCATCCAACTCCAACTCCTTCTTTCCCAGTGTAGAACATAATAATCTGCCTCTTTTGCAACCTGTTTTCTGTTGTTGTTTAATCCCATGGATTTTCATTCCATAATGAATGAACATTCATTTCATAATGTTGTTCTATCCTTGAAAGACATGGCTATTTTATGTTCATCAGGTTGGCAATTGCTGAACATATGTGGTATCCAAGGGATCGTAATTAATAAATCAGCCTGTTTCTTTAGCTAAGCACATTCTTGGAAAATAAATATATAAAAATAAATAGTATAAATATAAATATTAAAATGCTTCATTAAAACCCATGGGATCTACTTAGTAAATGTTTAGAGGTAGGCACAGGCCCCAAGATTTGTCTTGTAGATCTTCTTTTTTAAAAAATCCTAACAAACTAATATATTTCTGACATGATCTGTCCATTTCAATCTGTGATATGGGTTTCAATATACTCTTGTGCAGTAAAGCTCTGAATTTCACTCTAATGAGAAATCTAAAAATGTCTATAATGTTTTCTCCTTGGCAGGAGTAGATGAAATTTGCAGGCACAGTATCCCCTCTAGAGTGGGTGGAGTAAGCCTGCCAAATTGCAAACAAATGGGGCAAAGGGCTTTTTAATGTCAAATTAAAAGGAATTTACTCTCCACCATAATCCATATTAGGGCAATAATTCTTTGCTAAGGAGAGAGTGCTGTGATAAATGAACATTTCAGGATATGGTTTGTTCATTTCCATTCCACATGAATCCAAGATGAGCATTTTAGAATATTCTGTTCAGGAGGCCTCAGTCAGTTCACTAGAATTACAAAATTCTCAGAGTTGTCTAGCATGCAACTAGAAATGGATGCACAGTACAATCCACAGTTTACAGCTAATTCAGTAAAACAGGACACTATCTGTATGTTTTAGTGGTTAAGGGATAAGCCCACTTATCTGGGAAAGGGCCCTAATACAGTCAATACATTCCATAGAACTTCCTTCCTTCTGAGCTGAAATAGTTAGACTTGGGCTATAATGCTCATTCTTCCACTATTATTCCACTAGATCTGTTTGGAGTTTGCCTAGGTTTGGTAGGTCTCAGGTTTGATGCTGAGACTGGGATTTTGGGGTCCATTCTCAGGGCAGCAAGTTTAAATCTCAGGGTCATCACAGCTAGTATCAAATTGCTACCTTTGGATCTTGGGTCTAGGCATTTTGCAACAGAGTCTGGTTATTTTAAAATATGTCCTTAAAAAAACCAACCACTGATCATTCTGAAACTATTGCATTGATAGTTCCCGTCCCTATTTCTCCCCCACCCCAAATTTCCAATGCAGTCCCCACTCTAATGAAACCTGTTTCTCTCCCCTCCCCAATTTAGTGTTTTTATTTTCCTGGGCATTTAGTTATCTGTATCTGCCCCTTTACCATAAAGGACTCTGGCCCTTTATCTCTTGGAACACATCCATGGGCCCCATCTGTCTATCAGTTTTCCATCCTTGAAATCAAGCAGCCCCACAACAATGTTACTAGGTTTGTATGTTTGCTCTGTTCTTCCCTGCTAACATCTGGGTCCTGCCTTTGCACTATGAGCAGGTCCAGATTCAGCACCTGCTCTCCTTAGACATCCCTAACTCTGAACTTGCTGTGAGTGGCTTGGAGTGACATTTACATTTCCTGCAATACCCAAGCACACCTCTGGCATAGCATCACTCTGGGGCTTTGTGAGAAATAAATATGTTACAGCTGCCTTTTACATTTCCCACAATGCCACAGAGCAATGCTACACCAGGGTGCTCAAGGGCACTGTAGCTGACCATCATTTAGTGAGTGCTGCTGCATGCTACACCCCTTAATATCACCCCCTCCTGGGCTCATGGGGTACCCCACCTGCATAGAACCGTGTGCACTAGAATACTCAATGCTGAGGGTCCCCTCAAGAGTGAAGCTAGCCCTGACTACTTGTGTTGCCATCAACACTGGCACAGAGATTGGGGGGGTATGAAATTTACAGTTTTAAAAGCGAGGAAATGAACTGTGGGGAATACTAGTCCTAAACAAGAGTTCTGCTTGCACGTAAAACCTACACACGGGCAGAGACAAGAGTGCTAACCTCTGCCCCATTGCCTTTCAGTTCATAAAGGGTGAAGATCTGAAGCAGGGTACTTTCTGTCCTCATGGCTGTGGCTTAAGATCTAGCATGGTATATTGCAAGGGGAGCACCCATAAATAGAAGAGGTTGCCCACTTCAGACCTTCACCCACCTTCAACTTGTGGGAGGGCAAAATTTAGCACATTTGCCCCCGCTTGAGTGTAGGTTTTACATGTGAGTGAAATGCCAGAGTAAGGCTAGTGACACCTTCCAATGTGGACATGGCCTATCTGGAAACAATGCAGAGTGTTATCTATGCCCTTTTGACTAAATGCAGTGCCTTACAACAGAGGACTGCAGGGCTCATCCTTGTGGCTGTACTGGGCTAAACTGAATGAACAGTGTTAACGTCCCTTTGCTAGAGACCAAACAATGCATCGTAATATAGACTCCTACAAGTATGACTGTCTCCAGTGGTAAAAATATATCTTACAGATGCTGTTATGAAATCCTGCTGAAGCTCAGCTAAGTGGGCTATTGCTTGTTCAGATGGTACATTGTTAGCACAGCATTCTAGTCATGTCATTTTTTTTTATCTCATATTTGGGGGGGAAATTAAGAAGACCTGCAAAAACACACCAATACTTGAAAATCAATTCTAAATGTTCTTTTTGTTTGTACAGTTTAGTTACTGAGACTTTGTTATTTACTGATACAAAACTGGTCAAGTAAATGGGACTACAGCAGAGTAAGTGATCCTGCCTAGGGATTCCTGGGCATAACCCAGGGAACATTAAGGATGTTTAAGTTCCTCTTATTTCAGCTGAATCCAGATGGAACTTACACATATTTAACTCTGGCTGGGTCGTGTCCATTTTTAATTAATATCCCAAAGACATATAAGTGAGTAAATTCCAAATAACCTTTTTTTGTTTTGCTATTCTGACACGTTGCATTTTTACATCAAACTACCTCAGCTACCTTTAATTTTTCTCCTCCCGCTAGATATTAAAGCATGCACTTTGTATTTATTAGGGCTTCTGTCTCAACCAGCCCTTCCCAGTTTAGAAAATGAAACCTGTTTCAAAGCCATGCCAATTTATTCATAGAAGACACTGAACAGAACATACTGTAGTTGCTAACAATCTTTACCTGATCCAATTAGGACAGTGCATGCACAGAAACAAGCTTCCACACGTCTTGTGTTGTGATGTGAAACATAGTGCTTGATTTGAATTTCCAGGCTTCATCTACCTTTGGGAAGGAGGGGGTAGATTAGGAACTGTGAGAACAGCCCTGATAGGAAATGGCAGCACCAATCACTTCAGTGGTAGGGAAGATGAATTTAGACCCCTCCCTTAAAAAAAAAATAGTGATAGATGTGTCCACAGTCAACAGTATCAACCATCTTAATTAGTGGGGTAGATTGTTCAGCTCAGTGCATGCATAGCTGGATCAGGAGCTATGGGTCTGTGAGGTGTTGTTTAATTATCCAGAATCAAAAACCACATACCCAGGAACAGAAACGGTCACTGCTTGTATATGCTTAATTTGCCTTAAAAGATTTGTGCTTTTTCCACTCATGAGTCTTTTTCATTTTGTTTCTCCTGTACCAGATATGTAATTATATAAAACTCTGAAAAACATGCCATAACAATGAAATGTGACTGTCAACAGCAGACTAACGAATGGAATAGAGTGGACCAATAATTTCTCAGCTCCTGTTGTAAACTGTTGCAATTATACACTGATTGTGTTAACTAATTGTTACTGTGCTTTTACTCAATACTTAACCATTATCAGAAACAAGTTCTGGGAGATCACCTTTGTGTTTATGGAAAGTGTAGATATTTCCCTTGGTACAAGCACAGTGACTCGAGTTGAATGATATTCATGACAGTTCTTGTGCTATGGATTGTAAACATTGTACAAATGTATTTGGTATTCTGTTTGAAATGAAGATTCAAAAAATAGTTAAATGAAATGAAATCCTTCCTGTAAATAACTATATTCAGATTCCATGTATACGAACATTCCTTTAGAGTCCCGATCGTGAAGAGTGTCTTTATCAGCTAGAGACTACTGTCTTGTGTGGCAGTGGTTACATGTGCTATAGTAAAGAACACAGTGTGTGAAGTATTTGGTGTACTACAGTACCATAGTTCTTTTGGTCTGTTAAGTAAGTTGCAATTTGTGATGAAATGAAGTTGAAAGTAGTGCTTCTACTAACAAATTTCTTTGGTTACAACCTGATTTTTCTTGTAAAATTTCAAAGGAAAACTTGAAAATTTTATATATTTGGATTTTGTAGATTTTTTTTTATTGCAACACGAAGTACCAAATCATTAAATAAAGTACACTGTGGTCATTTTATGGATGCCGTGGAGTCTTTTAATGGGTTGTCATCTGCTCGTAAATGCATTCTGTTTCAAAAGATTGAGCAACTGTGCAACGGTAAGTCTTCAGGGATCTAGATTTGGCATGGATGTCAACATGAAGAGTCCATATATCTGAGACACAATTATTAGCTGCTTCCACAATCCAACCACGGTTTCTGCTGGAAAGAATTTCCTCCCAAAACTACAGCAATTTAATTTTATATATAATAGATTTTACTAGAGTTTATAACAATATTCACTTAATCCGTTCCAGTATAACACCAAACAATACCACTTTCTATAAACAAACATTATCTTCAGTCCTCAAATCCAAGTGCCACTATTTCATTTTCTTTTTCATGCAAAAAGTCTGAGGTTTCCACTCCTTAGTAAATGTTAACAATGACAATGGTGTGTGAGGCTGAGGTGTCTCCATGCCAAGTAGCTTGTAGGATCCTAATCTCTTTACTAGGAATACCGTATTTTTCGCTCTATAGGACGCACTTTCCCCCCTCCAAAAATTAAGGGGAAATGTATGTGCGTCCTATAGAGCGAATGCAGGTTGCGCGGCTAAGCCCAAAGCCAGAACAGTTCTAGCTTGGGGTTAGCTGCGCAAAGCCTCCGCAGGGCAGGGGGAGAAGGCACCCCGCTGCCCTGCGGAGGCTTCAAAGGCTGTCCCTGAAGCCAGAACAGTGAGACGGAGCGCTGCACTGCGCTCTGAAGGCTTGCGGATAGCCGCCTGAAGCCTGGAGAGTGAGAGGGGTCGGTGCACACCGATCCCTCTTGCTCTCCAGGCTTCGCTTCGCTGGAGAGGCGCTGCACAGTTTTCCCTCTCTGCGCAGCGCCCCTTCAGAGAAGCGGGAGGAGAAATGGAAGGGGCTCCGTTTCTCCTGCTGCTTCGCTGAAGGGGCGCTGTGCAGAGAGGGAGAGATTCCCCCCCCCCCCTGTTCTCCCCCTCCTATGGTCGGGTGCGTCCTATGGTCCAGTGTGTCCTATAGAGTGAAAAATACGGTACTTCTTTGTTTGGGCCAACTGACTGTAATGCACTTTTGAACATAATCTTCTGCTGTATGAAATTGCAGTACATATGAAGACATCAGTGTTTGCACCCAAGTTAAAAACATAAGGCAAACCTGCCGGATCAGGCCAATGGCCCATCTAGTGTTCTCAGAGTGGCCAACTAGTTGCCTGTGGGATGCCTGCAAGCTGGACATGAGCATGAAAGCACCGTTTCCCTATGATTCCCAGCAACTGGGATTAATTTACCATTCTAGATCCAGTAAATAGGCAGAATTATTATTATTACTGTTAGTTATTATTATTGCAACTTGTGTGTTGCCTTTCAAAATCAAAGGGCTTCTCAAGCTGGCTTACAATTGAAAGGTTCATAAAGAATAAAACAAAATAACATAATTACATTGCTAAAATTGCATGCAAATTAGAGGTATTAAAAATCTTCAATAGAGAAACAAACCAGCATTAAAAATGTAGCAGCTAGCCTTATGCCCTCAAATGCCATAAGACGACTTATTTTCCACCCCCTCCCTCCAATATAACAGACGCCATTGGCTTGGATTCTGAAGGAGAGAGCTGAATATGTCAACTTGGTGCTGCTCCCCTGCACAAGCAAAGGAAGGCACTCTTGAACGCTGTCCTCACCTTATCCATGCCATCCTACATTTGATGCCTAATTTGGCTTTCAAACTAATTAGTCTAATGATTATCACATTCCTGACAGAAGTTGACAAACTGTCTAGACATTCTTTCTTTTCAGCGTTAAAAAGAGAGGAACTCTAACAGTAGATAATTGCCTTCCTGCAAAATCGTTATGCATTTAACACAACTGAACACTTGCTAGGCTAGTTGTCTGCAATGTGCCTGGGTATATTATTGGTGTTTCTGTCTACTCTAGTAGTGATATACATCTGTGCTTCTTTATCTGAAACTGGCTGAAAGTTCATTTTATTTAGTTATTTGTTATTTATTATTCAAGAAAACTATAAGCATTAAGAAAGACACACAGGATTTTTGTTCTAGTTGCCATTTCAACTTTATTCTGCAGTTTTTTTAAAAAAACTTCACAGAATACCATACAAATATGCAGAAAACAGAATGTGGAAAAACTGAGATATGTTAATTGACCGTAATAATTATACTGCGTTTTGCTTTGATACTCAATTCAATACTTTTTAAAAATGAAGGAATTTACCAATACCATTTTTTCAGGTTTGTAACACAAACAATTGCAGTTCAGCATGAGATTGTATTATTTTTTTAAAAACAACTTACTGTTATATTTGCCACCACCACCCAATCGTTCTCTCTCTTCTCTGTCTCACACACACCAGAATTGTAACAGGACCACTTTCATGCAAAACAGATTGTGAATTAGTGACTTCTAAACCAAGCCAAGGGACTCGGGTGGCCCTGTGGGTAAAACCTCAGTGCCTAGGGCTTGCCGATCGCATGGTTGGCGGTTCAAATCCCCGCGGCGGGGTGAGCTCCCGTCTTTCGGTCCCAGCTCCTGCCCACCTAGCAGTTCAAAAGCACGCTTAAGTGCAAGTAGATAAATAGGTACCGCTTTATAGCGGGAAGGTAAACGGCATTTCCGTGTGCTGCGCTGGTGCTGGCTCGCCGGAGCAGCTTCGTCACGCTGGCCACGTGACCCGGAAGTGTCTCCGGACAGCGCTGGCCCCCGGCCTCTTAAGTGAGATGGGCGCACAACCCTAGAGTCGGACACGACTGGCCCGTATGGGCAGGGGTACCTTTACCTTTAAACCAAGCCAGCAATGTGTTTGGGGAGTGGAAACCCCAATGCTCATACAAAATTTCCTTGCCTGAAGAGCTTTCAGTTCAGTGGATGGAGACAATCCACAGATGCATTTCTTTGCTCCTGTGTATCAGCTTACTTTACTGAACTGAAGAGCACCATCTACCCATGTGTGCATTTGAGCACACATATCTTCATACAGTTATACATTCTGAGATACATACAGGCTCTTTGCATCACTTCTGGCTACAACCTGTGCTGTTGTCAAGAAGCTGCTGCATGTGACAGCTTTTCTATACACATCAGAACTCCAGCAAGGAGTTGTGGGCAAGGACAAATAACTAGAATGTTTGCACGGCACTAGTATAACATCTGATCAAGTCAACAGAAACCACCTGAGCTGTTTTCCATATAGTATTAAAATTTATTAAGCATCCTTCACCCTAAGGTCCCAGGACTGGCTACAGCAATTCAAACACAATGTCAAGATCAGTTTAAAACAACTTACAATCACAGAAAGAAAGAGGTTTCTAAAAATGTCATTTGTCTTATCACTCACTTATTAGAGCTGCCACTGTTTTCTAATGCAAGAGAAAGTAAACCGGATTCGGATGTAATTGCATCATTATTCAGATATTAGTATTTTGCAGTTGTTTATTTTGAAATGTTCAAATTTCTTTTACATGTCCAAATGACTGATTTAATATGTTTATAGGCCACTTTTCTAATTAAAATATTCAAAACAGCTTTCTAAAGATAAAGAAACCCAAGAATCTAAAAAGTAACAGAAAGCCACATGAAAGGCCATAAATAAGACTTTTAATGGATCAATAAAATTGGTTCATGGGAAATTATACCAACACCATTAAAAAAACTATCACTAAAAGCCTCAGAAGAGAAAGGTTTGGGTCCCTGGACTGAGGAAGCACACTTGAGCTTTGTATTAACTAACATCAGGTTTACATTTGTTGCAAGATTGTGACATGGGACCATTTTTAAAAAGCAAAATCATACCATATCCCATTTATTTAGGCATTTGGGAGAGAAATCAGTGCCCACAAATGTATTTTAACAAACCAATTTAATTTTCTGGCAGCGCAATTCTAACCTGAATCTAGCAATCTTCTGATAGGCGCAGATAAGTGCTCAAATGTTCACTGAACAGGAAGGCCTACCCTGACCAGAAGAAGTGCACATTGATCTCCTGAAGAGTTTTGGGTGAGGCCCTATTTACACATATTAAAGTCTGAAAAGTAATGTAAAGCTCAATTTCACATATTCCAAATCAATGCAGATTTGTATTCAAGTATACTGAAAAAGTCTATTTTATAGCATCTTCAGCTGGAGTTTGCTCCTGACAATTTTTAAAGTAGTTTTACTTAAGCTAAAACTAAAAAATAAAGATAAACTCTGCAAAATAACAAATAAGCTAAATATATAAATATTAATTTTAAGAAGTACAAATGAGCATGGCAAGTTATTCTGGAATGTTTAAAAGTAGCATATAAATTTAGGAAATAAGCTACCACTCAAGTAAAGGTAAAGGACCCCTGGTCCAGTCGTGACCGACTCTGGGGTTGTGGCGTTCATCTCGCTTTATTGGCCGAGGGAGCCGGCGTACAGCTTCCAGGTTATGTGGCCAGCATGACTAAGCCGCTTCTGGCAAACCAGAGCAGCGCACGGAAATGCCGTTTACCTTCCCGCCGGAGCGGTACCTATTTATCTACTTGCACTTTGACGTGCTTTCGAACTGCTAGGTTGGCAGGAGCAGGGACCGAGCAACGGGAGCTCACTCCGTTGCGGGGATTCGAACCGCCGACCTTCTGATCTGCAAGTCCTAGGCTCTGTGGTTTAACCCACAGCGCCACCTGTGTCCCTACCACTCAAGTATTTACACCTAAATATCAGAATTACTGATATTATCCTGAAGGCAGGTATTTAAACAGAAGTCACATCACTGAAAGTTCAGTATAACTCATCAATTTATGGAGCACAAACCAGCTCTCTTCAGGTTAAATAAGCCACCAAATTTTGAAAGTACTTAAAAAAACAACCTAATTAAAGCATTAAATATTACTAGTTTTACTACAGACCAACTTGGAATACAATTCCAAGGATAAACATGCTGACCTATCATTTTGCATCCAGGGCCTCTTTATCCATTTTGGCAGGAAAATGCTTGTATGGTCGTGGTTTCATGCAAGATATTTATCAGGCTTTCACAGTATTGTCATATATTTCTGCCAGCACTTGGTGCCAAAATGCAGACTCTCTACATAAGAGCGCCAGGTGGTTTTTCAAATCTGTTTCTGGTCTATTGTTATTTTACCTTTTTGGAAGTTTTGCATTATTGCTGTTAATTTTTTTGTTTGCTTGTTTTAATTTTTTTGTAAACAACTTCCAGCTGCATGTTTTTAACCCGGAAGCAGTGCATAATTTTTTTTGAAATAAATGTTAAGGCCCCTAGGTGGAGCCAGTCTCCCAACAACTCTCAGTGGCTTCAACGCTGCCATCACAAATGGAGCAGTATCTATACACCCACCACTTAGCTTTCATAATATATGGGGAGAGATAACTGCGGCTGCTATGTGAATTAGCTAAGTTTCCATCTAGCACAGCCCTGGTCCACACAATTTTCAGTGCATTCATATCCTTCTAAAGTGCTCAAACTCTACATGTTTTGGAATTTTTCTGATGCATATGGCTATCCAACTACTGCTCTTTTGGGCTAAAGAACTGTGCAATTGTATAGTATTAATCCTGCTTGCTTTCCTTATTATAGAGTGTCTATGGAAATTCTAAACCTTCAGCCACCACCAAAGATGGAAAAAAGAGAAAACCTTTGAAGGGACGTATTAGAGGGAATACTCTCCCTCTACAAAGAGGCAAAACTCAGCAATGCAAGTTCATGGAATTCCAAATAAATACTTTTGCAGCACAGCAAATTGTGATGGAATTTGCATTTCTAGGGATTTCAAATGAAGGTAATGCAAGTTAAATGTTCCTTACACGTGGTAAAATTATGGCATCCACAGGGCCTTTTCTAAGCACCCTTACAGTGCAATCCTATGCGTGTATACTCAGAAGCCAGCCTCCATTGAGTTCAGTAAGATTTACTCCCAGGTACCCATGCATATTATTGCAGTTTTAGTTTGACAGCAATAGCATCATCTTCATTTCACAAATGTTAATAAATATAATTAAGGACTTTATCATGACTGGAGAATCTCTGTTACCCCACACGAGACATGAAATGGACACAGCTATAATGTTCAAATACATCCTAATGTTATCTTCAATTTAAATAAAATTTGTATGGAAATTTCATATATTTTCAACAAACCAAAAAAGCCATTTTATAGCTTATTCCAAGGTACAACTGTGCTTTTAAAAATTTATCAAATTTTTGTGTTGGTACCTAAAGAGTAAGATTCCCAAGTTCCAGATTTAACAAGGATCTTTTGGGGAAATAACTTGTTTTTCTGTAAAACTGTACAATTGTAAAGAAAGTAAAATACAATAGCATTTTTCTCAACTATTACATCACATCATAAACATAATTTTAAAATATTTTACAACTATTTGTGAACCCAAAAAGACACTAGTCTTCTTTTTTCTGTGTTTCAAATCGTTCCATCAATGCTCTAAATACATTTCCTGGTATTTTCTGATGTTTGTCTATTAAACATTGTATTGCATTTTTTGCCTATAAGGTCAAAAAGAAAATAGCTCATTATTGTAACAGCTTTCAGTCAGTCACAGATTAAAATTAAAACCAGCATTTGGCCCTTTTAGTAGCAATAAAAACCCAAGATACCAGCAGTTTAATTTCAAAATTACAAAACAACTGTGAGATGCAAATGCACAAAATGGCATTTGTCAGGTGGGTTGAAGTTAGAATTCTGATGCTTTCTATCCAATGATTTATAGCATATAGTTAGCAAAGCTAAATAGTTAACATGGGGTCCAGACCCAAAATATGCAATGAAATCCACAAGAAGTCTAATGTTTGTTCTCTAATAATATCCCATATGTGTAGCAAGGTAAACTTGGTCCTCTTCCTTAACCCAGCCTAATGACAGGCTGAATCATCCAGAAAAACCTGAAGCTGAGAAGTCACAATACACTCTAGCATCATAACCAAGAATGGAATAAGAGAAATTTCTGGCTGTGAGTCCAGAACAGCAAGATTCAAGTTGGATATGTTTCAACAAATGTATTTTAAAGCTTGTAAGGTCTATCTTCAAAAGGAGATATGTGCCACTCTTCTCCCATCTCTCATTATTCCTTATTCTACTGTCCTTGCACTCTCTTGTTTCTTTAGTTCTTTGCATCTTTATCTCAGCCAGGTCAAATTCACCTTTTCCCATTGTGGCGTTGTGGGTTAAACCACAGAGCCTAGGACCTGCCGATCGAAAGGTTGGCGGTTCAAATCCCCGCGGCGGGGTGAGCTCCCGTCGTTCGGTCCCAGCTCCTGCCTACCTAGCAGTTCAAAAGCACCCCTAAGTGCAAGTAGATAAATAGGGACCGCTTTCTAGCGGGAAGGTAAACGGCGTTTCCATGTGCGGCGCTGGTGCTGGCTCGCCAGATGCAGCTTAGTCATGCTGGCCACGTGACCCGGAAGTGTCTTCGGACAGCGCTGGCTCCCGGCCTCTTGAGCGAGATGAGCGCGCAACCCTAGAGTCGGTCACGACTGGCCCTGATGGGCAGGGGTACCTTTACCTTTACCTTTACCTTTGTCTATCTTCAAAAGGAGATATGTGCCACTCTTCTCCCATCTCTCATTATTCCTTATTCTACTGTCCTTGCACTCTCTTGTTTCTTTAGTTCTTTGCATCTTTATCTCAGCCAGGTCAAATTCACCTTTTCCCATTCCCATTCTCAAATCACAACCTCCCAAAATGTTCTCCACTGATTTAGCATACTGCTGGGCAATCTTGGCAGTTCACCCCAAAATCAATGAAATTAATCAGTTCATCCCATGGCTCTTTGGGATGTTTCCATAACTGTATTCAGAACATAGGAATATTACACTACAATTATTTAGGATTAGGATAGTAACTTTGCTACTTCAGCATTATGAAAACAAAAACTTACTTTTTCTGCCAGTTCTGCAGCAGTGACATTTGGGTCATATGGAATAGGATCTCCAATATATGTGCGTAGTTTGACAGGGAAGTTTCCATACAATGGGACTAGTGGCCAACGAGTCTTCTCATACACCCATCTAAAAAATTCTGGTTCATTAAAAAGAAGGCGGGGGGAGACATATTTAAGAGAATAGAAGGTAAAATAAAGTTCTGTTGCCCAAATCATGCAACTCTTTAAAGGTATCTTGGAGGCAATGGCTTTCAAGTCATGTTTATACAGTAATGCCTCACAAATTACTGATGCAAGCTAAAAGCTACACAGTTCTGGAATATGTACAGGTATATCCAATCCTGAGCTAGTTGCACAGATTATGCATTCTAAGCCAGAAGTCATGAGAGAGAAGAAGTAATTGCTGGAATATCTCCAAGATGTAGGTTGTGTTTGCATGTAATGTTACCCCCACCACCAATCACAAGCTTTTGCTTCCATTTCCCACCAACCAGTAATATCTGAATCTGGACAAACTGTTGATATTAATTCTGGTTTAGGGAATCCTACTGCATTTCCTTAACTATAGTTAACACTAACCACAGTTCTTGGTTCAACATACTGAATAACTACAGTTACTTGAAAACAGAAGCAAAAACTTATGATCTCCTCTTCTGCATGACTGTGAGAAGAAAAAGAGAAGTGCAGGAATCCAAGACTATAGCTTAGTATAAAGTATGAATGAAGCCTTAGGTCCTACATAACCTCTCTTCCCTAGTGTAGAATAGTAAAAGAAAGAGATTCCAAAAGTTGCTTTGGAGGAAAGAGTCATTGTTCTAGAAACATATTGCTGCTTTCTTAAATACCTGTGTTATAAGACAGGGAGCATGTCCTGTGATAAATACCAGTAGATTCTCTGCTTAGCCTTTCTTTAGGTCTTCATAGGACCATAGTCAATCAATGTGCTATTGTCATAAGAGGGACAGAACTTATATCTAAACAAGTGTGAGAACTGCAGCAAATTCCCCACCCTTTTAGGAAGACCCTTAAATGAAATTTTGTCTGCCTTCTTTATCTTTGCTTATACATGCAATTAGCTAATATTTTAAGATTTACTTAACAACTACAATAGTGACCCTCCATTTATTTTTTTAAAGAGCCTGGTTTGGGGGGTGGGGTGGGGAAAACCTCTTGTATAGTGCCTAGGAAAAAGAGAAGGGAGGAAGCAGGCACAGGGAAAGCAGAGCAGAAAGATGACTTATGAAGTATGGAAACTAAAGTATGGGATAAACAGATGCAGGGTGGCTGCCTAAAGGATGGTTGAAGGCTAGGCTGAGAAGCAGACATATGAGAGGACTGAGCATGAATAGGGTGGAGGCAGAGAACAATAGAAAGGAAAGCAACAAAAAGGATCAGGGGATAGAAAGGCAACAAAGCCTTCTGTTATAATGGTTGTGAATTATACTTTTTCTCTGTCTCTCTTTTTTACAAAATTGAATGTCAAAGGCATGGGTGGGGGGGATGTAATAGGAGATTTAAGAAAAAATGGAACCAGTCTGGAACACCTTGCTACACAGAACAGTATATATCTAGGTATTAAGGCTTTGCTAATAATTCCAAAAGGACAACTGACACTTGTGGATTTGTAGAGCTTGAGTTAGCATAAAGTAACCTCATCCCTCCAGATGTTTTGGATTACAAATACATATTCACTTCACAGCACTTAATGATTAAAATGTCAACCACATCGTTCAAGAAAGAAAATCTTACCCCTATATGCACCAAAGATAGCAAGCCAAAGGTTCAACCAGGAAAGCAATAAATGTAACAACTGAAAGCATAATATAAAAACCCAAGAAACTGAAGTTGCTTACTTATTCCACCAAATGTTCGAACGCTTTCCCGAACATTTTGTGTGAAAAGGGGAATGATGGGCTGTAAAGATGAAGGACATGCGTTAGCAGTTTCTGTCTCACACTCAAGGTGTTGCATCCTAAATAACAGAGTGCATTCCTCAGTGATTACTCACTAACGATTACTTTGTATCATTATAGGATTAATTAAATGAGTAGAAAGCCGAGAGAACCATGCTAAACCATTCATTAATTACATTTGTATCTTATGCTTGCTCCAAAGAGCTTAGTGCAATTTTCCCACTTACTCTTTTCACAGCTATCCAGTGAAACAGATTACCCAATGAGATTCATATGGGAATGGGCATTTGAACCTGGGTCTCTATCACAAAATTGAGTTTTTAGCCACAGCATAATATGAATCCCCTATTATTACACCTATAAACTTAGAATGTGATTCTGTAGAGAAAGAAATAATTTGTTTTGGAGTAAGAAAAACCCTCAAGGTAAATCTGTATTTTCAAAGGAAAACCAAACCACTCTACTCACAACTAGAACAAGAATCTATTTCACCCAAATGCTTGTGTTTCATAGCCGCATATTCTAACAGAAACAATTGGAATGCTAAAAATTAAGGTATATAGGATCACAATCAAGATCTTATCACTTCTGATACCGTATTTTTCGCTCTATAGGACGCAGCAGACCATAAGACGCACCTAGTTTTAGAGGGGGAGAACAAGAAAAAAAAAAAATCTCCCTCTCTGCGCAGCACCCCTCCAGCGAAGCGGCAGGAGAAACGGAGCCCCTTCCATTTCTCCTCCCGCTTCGCTGAAGGAGCGCTGCGCAGAGAGGGAAAGCTGTGCAGCGCCTCTCCAGCAAAGCGAAGCCAGGAGAGCAAGAGGGATCGGTGCGCACCGATCCCTCTTGCTCTCCTGGCTTTGCGTTGCTTTCGCTGAAGCCATGGAGCCTGCATTTCCCCTTAATTTTAGGAGGGGGAAAAGTGTGTCTTATAGAGCGAAAAATACGGTACTTCTCAGCATTCTATGTGAGCTGTTCCTGTTAAAAAGCATTATTTTGTCCATAAGATCATTAATTTCATCCTCAATGCAATTTGAAAAAGCAGACTTTGCCTTCTATTTATTTAAAACAATTAAGGGCAAATGAAATTAATTCTCAGAATGAAAAGACTGATACAATTAAAGCCTTTTTTTGTACCAGGACAGCCCCCCTCCAAAAAAAAGATGGATCAAGCCATCAGACTGTATGATAGTCAATCGGACGAAACATCTGAAAGCAACATAACCTATTAAGAAATCTTCAGTAATAGCCTTGCATATAATGCATTCATTTATTCACATTAGTCTAGATGGCCATTCAAAAGATAAGACAGGAGGAACAATTCAGGATTTTATTTGATGTTCTGTAATTTCCAGGAAATTGATGGTTTTGTTGGCATACACGACGGTGTTACACAGAAGAACCAGAGCACTAACACAATACTTTACCATTTATACAACTACTTTGGAATATGTAAGATCTGATCAACTTGGATAAATGGAAACATTATTTATATAGATTCTCAATGTATGTGGTGGGCTTCCATACAAACATTTTTTGAAGAGCCATTAAGTGCATCCATTTTGTTTCAATTTCTGCTTGCTTGTCTCTGCTTCTTGTAGTTCTCTCTGGATGAAGAACATGAGCAAGCAAATCATCTGTCTTTACTTTGTTGATTTTACATATAGAAAGATTCCAACACTGATGGGGCTGGTTTGGTTAAGATGCCTGAAGTTATATTGCATTTATGCTCAGAAAACACTCACCACTTTTGCATCAATAGCCACTTGAGCAAATCCTTTACGATTTCCCCATAGTATGGGGTAGTATTCATTAGCAAACAGGGCTTCCCGAACTCCTCCTGGTGAAATGGCCAATGAGCGTCCACTCTTTAGTGCTTTTATACATTCCTCCTGTGATCCAGGCAAAGTACGAAACACATCAACTACGATTTTGAAACCTGCAAAGAGTTAAGAAACAAATAGCTCATGAGAGAAATCTGGAATAAACAGTAGGCAAAAAAGAAAAATGGAAATATTGAACAAAACCATGAAAGAATTGGATTTTATACATCTAAATGCAGTCCAGCACCCACCTCTTGTTCACATCCTCCTGCATCAATATTGGGCTTAATCAAAACATTTACTGTATTTTTTGCTCTATAAGACGCACCAGACCACAAGAGGAGGGGGAAACAAGAAAAAAAATATTCTGAATCTCAGAAGCCAGAACAGCAAGAGGGATCGCTATGCAGCGAAAGCAGCGATCCCTCTTGCTGTTCTGGCTTCTGGGAAAGCTGCGCAGCCTGCATTCGCTCCATAAGACGCACACACATTTCCCCTTACTTTTTAGGAGGGAAAAAGTGAGTCTTATAGAGCAAAAAATACGGTACTTTCAAAACAAAATAGTGATAATTTTAAGCAACTATTGACTCATCATTTTTCTCTAGGACAAAGTTTGTTACCTAATTTCCACATATCAGGTGCATTTGGGCCAATTCAAGCTTAGTGCTGCAGGGCTTACATGGTACTAATACAGAAACAACAAACCATTACTATCATCACTCTAGAAAAGTTAGTGTTTTGAAGACACATTATATTTCATAAAATTTGTGAATTGTTTTATAGACTATAAATTTAAAAGCTTCATAGAGTTTGGTGTAATCAGACAGAATTCTCGGTACAATTAATAATTTGGCAAGTGACCGTTCCATTTGGTCACATTAAATTTTATTTAGTTTAACAGTGTCTTTCTACACCACTCTCACCGAAGGGTAATGGCTTAGCACAGCAAGATATATTTCATGGCACATTTGGGAATTTTAGCAAAAGGTAAAGGAAACAACTATGGCAAATGCTAACCACTGTTAAGTATTACATCTGTATGGGGCTGCAACTGTGAATAAGAAACACCTTATTTTCTAACCATTCCTCAGGAATGGTTATTTAGTTTTTAATATAGGATATATTTTTAAAAGTCATGAAAGATACTGTTTCCATCTTCAAAGGGCTACAACTAGAAAAGGTACAGTCAATCCCTTTTCAGATCATTGTTACCGATTTTCACCACTGAAGACAGAACTCAGTCCAGTAAGCAAATCATAATAAAGTAAGTTAAATTTCAAATCTGCAATGCAGAAGCCACAATTTAAGAACATTCTCAGTGAGTGTGTTCATGTGTCATGGTAAGCTATGGATCCCAGGTCTGCGATCTGAAGTCACATGGAGCTACCACATTGCTACAGGTAAGCAGGGCCAAGGCCTGGTCAGAATCTCAATGCAGAACTGCCTGGGAATCATATGTATACCATCTTGGGCTCCATGGTGGAAGAAAGGTAGGATATAAATGTAAGGGGGGGGGGGAGAGAAACAAAACGACATACAAACACAGCCAGTGTTCATTTCTGCATTTTGAGTTGTTCTAAAACTCTACAAACTGCATATTTGCTCACTGAATTTATGTATGAATGCACCTGTGTACACAAACAAATAAACCCTGTCCATAACACGTGTCTTCAGATGTCCAGTTAGTACTCTTAACTGATCTACAAGCATCATAATCACATTTCACAGTTTTTACCTGGTAATGAAAAGACGAAGTGATCAGCAACTACATGGATGAATTTTTTCTTCTTAGCAAGAACAACAGACACGAAATAGAAAAAGTCTATAGGTGTTGCTCCGTGATAAAAAATAAATAGGGCTGGTCCATCAGGTATTTTTTCTAGGCCGTGCACCTCATAGCCTGTTAAGAAGAGAAGGGAAGGTTAACATTTGATATCAACTTTGCATTGCAAAAGCTTACTCAAAGAAGCACCAGAACTACAGTTGCAAATGACAGGCAAGCAAAGGCCACATCACAACTGGACATTCAATATGAAGGATTGAGTACTTTCCTGGAAAGAAAGCCTCTTTTGAACTACTTTTTAATGCCCTCATAAATGACTGACTTGTCTGCCAGTTAGGTAACTGCTGACTTCTCTTTTGTTACTTTAGACAGAAGTTGCATTGCTCTTAAAAATGATATCTTGTATTGGACTAGCTTCTCTCAATGAAAAATAGTAAGAGCTTCTAATCTGGGTTATCTGGTTACCTTGGGACACAAAGGTAACCATCGGGGGTTCATCTCAGTTTCTCCACCAGCATATGCTAAATCTCATAATCTTGTTTAGTTACTCTTCAACATACTTGTGCACTCTTTGATAAATGCAGTCAGTATCAATAAAGTCCATCTCCAAAGAAAACATTCCTGTTCTGTAGAAGAATTATAGCGTCCTGCCAAAATTGCAATGACTTTTGTCCTTTTCAGATCATTGCTGCTGTTCCATTATCAAATATTAAGAATCTCATTCCATCTCTGCCTTGCTCCTGAGAAACATTTTTTGCAAGTAGAGTGGGCAATTGAAAACATATCTGATCATTCCAATACAATTGGCTCTACCCCATGAAAGCACATATATGAAAATCTGTAGAGAAAATCTGCTTACAACATTACACTACCTTCAAAAGGAATTCTTCTGTTGATAAGGAATCTGACTCAAAAGATTTCACTGACTACTTCATGGGCACACCCTCTTCTTGAAAACACCTGCAAAGTGGGGGAATAACCACCTTTGTTGTTGCTGTTGCACAGAGGACCTGGAGCTGTAGACGCTAATCTTTAAGAACCACCTGCTCACATTTAGAGTTTCCAAGTCCAGGAATTGGAGAGACTGTTCTGAATGGGGTTGCACTGTACCTGAAAAAAGGTACATGGTTTGGGAGCTCTCCAAGATTTCAAAGCTGTCACTGGAAGTACAAGTAGCCTCAGTGGGAATAGTTACTCCTCACCATCTATAGCAATTCATGGACTTGGACAGCAGGTATCAGTAATCCACGCTCTGATAACCTAATGACTTGTTACTGCAATGCACTCTACGTGGGGCTACCCTTAACTATAGTCTGGAAGATGCAGTTAGTGCAAAATGTGGTTGCCAGGCTCCTAAAAGGGGCAGCCAGATGGGATTCAAGTGATTCCAATCCTCAGAACTCTGCACTGGCTGACTGCATGCTACTGGGCCTATTTTAATGTGTTGGTACTGGTGTACAAAGCCCCAGATGACTTAGGAGCAAAGTACTCCTCCCAATACCTACTCTCCCAATGGGAGTGCTCTCCCAATACCTACAGGCCTGTGTTCCAAGATCCAACCAGTGGCCTGGCTTATTGGTGGTGGTCTAAGGCAGTGGCCTTCTCAGTGGCAGCACCCTGAACATGGAACTCCCTCCCAAAGGAAATGTGGTTGTCCCCCACACTGTCACTATTCAGATACCAATTTTTAAAATGTTCACCTGGGGATTTGGGCCATAAACAGGCTATGGAATTTAGTAGTTCTGCTATTTCACTGCCTTTCCATGTTGATCATTTATAAGTTTTTAAATGTAGTGTACTGGTCTGGGCTTTTTTTTTTTTTAGAAAGAATGGAATAAAATCATTTCAGGTTAAGGCAAGGTAGGGTAAAATATTTAGAAATTTTTCTATGTTTATTGTGCTATACTCAAAATTGTTTACCAAGTCACCTGAGGCAAGATCTGAAAAGGGGAACTTCCCAACCTTTAGTTCATTGTTTCATAATCTAATTATAATTATGTTTCATCAAATAGGTGGGTTGCAACAGGGGTGGAGTGTCCCATTTTACTCGCTTAAGGAGAAACAGGAAGTGCCATCCTGGTGCATCCAGCAATGGTGCCAATTTGAAGAAAAATCTCGCTGGAAATCAGTGTAAATGGCAGCGGTGGAGGCAGTGGGGCAGAAGGGGTGCCCATAAGGACACAGCCTTGGGGGCTTCTGCTGCCTGAGGCAGCAGTCTCACTCTGCTTAATGGCTGGACCAGCCCTGGGCTGCAAGACAGGTAAAGATAAATTCATGTGAACACCTGACTATTTAGCCAAATAGAAATGCTTAAGAATATCCAAGAACCGTCATCAACCTGAGTTTAAGGAAAGGGTCATTTCAATGAGGTCATGTCACCCTCCATCTCGGATGTTGATGAAATTTGAAACCCACTTAAATTTTTCCCTCCATCTCAAACGGTTTTAATTTTATAGTACTTTGAAGTTTTGTTAAATCTGCATTGTCTGTCCCTATTGAGACCCTCGGCATAAGATACCCTTGTGTACATTTCTTCTTCTTCTCCATAAACAAGTATCAGATTGAAATTTTACACAGAGCTCAATAAAATGATGACGATTTAAGAAAAAAAATACACCAGCACTCAAAAGATTTTATAAATGCCTATTTTTTAAAAAAATTAATGCACTTGTAGCCTAGTTTTTTGGGTGGAAAAACTAGGTTTAGAAAATCCATAGCTGTAATAACTTCAAATTTCCCAAAATTTCCCAAAATTAAAACAAGTCTGCACTTTCAAAAAGAACCTATAATAACCAATATTATTTTAATTTTTAAGATATACAACTTTGTTTCATTAATTTTTTTTCTATTACAGCTATGGATTGTAGGAAAGTTGTACGAAATGGCTACCCAGTAGCCATTTCCCCCCATGATGTCCAAAATACATAAAATTTTCATTACAAGCAATAAAATATCATAAATTTCATTCTTTGTCAATAATTTTCAACATCAAAAACTTGTGGTTACATCATGCCCACCCACTGTAAATTCGGGTTTTCTAAACCTAGTTTTTCATTTTTGGATTGGCAATGTCATTTTATTCTGGGATCTGCCTTGGGTAGCTGTCTCAACCCCATTCCTTTCCAAGTTTTCCTGAAGAATCCTGGCCAAACCACTCTTCCATTACACTTTGCTAAAGGCTCTGCTTCATCCACTGTGGGTATTGTACAACTACTTTACAACAGTTGGACCTGTGCTGTATTAAAAACTAAGTATGCTTTTTAAATTTGGATAATGAATTACCAGAGGGCACAACCTGTTACCAAAGTTAGCTTCATATAAAATGACAGGCTTGCTTAAGCGCTTGAACTGGCTTGCTTAGGCCCTTACAGCTTATAGCGCCCAGAGAGTACAGAACAACCCTGTTATTTGGGGGGGGGGGGCAAGGATACACTGCAACTTTTTGTTGCATGTCCTAATTGTTTTTCCTATTGACTTTCAGGTTCATCAACCTGTGCCACTTACACAGTATCAGTGGTCAGGTGAAAAGGGAGATGAATGACGGTCTATAAAACTGATGCTATCAAGGTTGTATACAACTACAAAGATCTGAACTCAGGAATAAGGGAGACCATAGAGATACATAAATAAAAGAGGTGGTCATATTCGGCAAAATAATATTTCACATTGCTAAGCACCAGCATAAAACATGTAAGCATCTGGCACAACAAATATTTCCTAGCACTGCTCTTATGGTACACTGACAGTAAGCTGCCTTAAGGTATACTATTGTATCCTGTGGCAGTGGTGACGAATCTATGAACTATGGACCAGATCAGACCCACAAGACAGCCTCACATGGCCCACCAAGGGTCTCTTCCCTTCTCCAGTCAAGTTAATGGAGAGATTGCTGTTGCCATTAAGTTGCACTGAGGACAAAGACAAAGGGTGCTGTCACCTGTAGAATTAATGAAGAGTTGCACAGGGGAAGAAAAAGAAAGGATCCCTGTATGTGCATGATTGTGGTGTGTGCCAGAGACAGAGATTCATTGGTGAACAAGTGCAGTGCAGTACAGTGCATGCAGGTGAACATGAATTTCTTTTTCTCTCCTCTGGCATCAAACCCTCAAGCAGGCTGGTCAAAACTGAATGCAGTCCTTGGGTTCAAAGTGATTAGCTACCTTTGTCCTATGCCAGCCATTTACTGGGGACTATCTGGTTAAGAACAGAAGCAGACTGAATTTGTTACAGCATTTGCCTGATAATACACAACTTAATATTTGTATATATCAGTCCATTACAGGGACGCGGGTGACGCTGTGGGTTAAACCACAGAGCCTAGGACTTGCCGATCAGGTCGGTGGTTCAAATCCCCATGAAAGGATGAGCTCCTGTTGCTCGGTCCCTGCTCCTGCCATCTAGCAGTTCAAAAGCACATTAAAGTGCAAGTAGATAATTAGGTACCGCTCCAGTGGGAAGGTAAACGGTGTTTCTGTGCGCTGCTCTGGTTCGCCAGAAGAGGCTTAGTCATGTTGGCCACATGACCCTGAAGCTGTACGCCGGCTCCCTTGGCCAATAAAGCGAGATGAGCGCCGCAACCCCAGAGTCGGTCACGACTGGACCTAATGGTCAGGGGTCCCTTTACCTTTACTCAGTCCATTAATTATTTTTATTCTAATTCTTAAAAGTTGTAAAATGCCTTTTTCCATAAAGAGGGCTTCTCCCCACTTCCCTAAATGAATGTGGATAATTGCTATAATTACACACTTGCTGAACTTGTTGGACTTTCCACAGTCATTCTTCCATCTTCCCCACTAGTTTTTCTGTACTCTTTCCTCTGGAGGGCCACATAATTGTGAAGCTTGGGATGGGGGAAGAGAATATATTGGCAAAAGCATATATATGTGCCTTATTAGACCGATGGTTTAAGTCAGTGGTTCTCAAGCGGTGTGCCTTGCCACACTGGTGTGGCAGGAGAGGATGTCAATTGTGGCAGGAAGATTCAAGGACAATCAAAGATTCCAGTGAATCAAGAGGCAACACATGTGGGTGGTTCTTGCAGTTTGCCACTCTAATCCTGAATAACCAACTTTTTAGAATTTGGGTCACAGCGTTTGTGGCTAAGAGGTTTTGCTGGCTTGAACAGAAATACAGAAGATTTCTATATCATGGCCTATGTCATGGACAGAAAAGTTCAGGCTCTTCAAATGTTAGCTACAACCCCCATGATCCACACCCACAGCCCATGCTGGCTGGGGCTTAGAGAAGTTGCAAGTACAACCACAGCTGGAGGGCCACAGGTTCCTCTTTCCTGCCCTAATTGCATACTTTCCTTTATTTAACTATTTCCCTCCATATGACAGGTTAGGCTAGGCTAGGGCATTGATGGACACTGTGGAGCAAAATCTACCAGCAGATTTCTGGGGAATTTAAGTAGATTGGCAATGGATTCCCAAATCCCCAATTGTTTAGCAATGACTCCCACACCCACATTACTGTATAGTGCTGAAATGAAGCAGAAAGTGATGCATCAGTGTGTGGAGGGACTGAAGAGTTCAGTTTTGTTCTGATGCTCAAAGTCACTGGGTTCAGAATTTATTAATTCTAAGTACTTGTGTCTGTTTGCACCTGGCTCTGGTTAATAGATCTTCGGGTTTTAATAGAAAAAAATGTAAATCCCACAAGCCTGAAGTCTGTCCTCCCCTGAGCTATGGGATATTTGAAGGATTAATTAGGCTGCTTAGGTTTTGAACAGAAATAAGTGTGAAGCTATTCATTATCATTTGCAAGGGAAGGAGCAGAAATACTGACTGAGGTTGGAACCCCATTTGTCTAGGAGTAAAGCCCCACTGAATTGAATGGGACTTGAATGGGAATGAGTAGACATAGTATTGCAGGCTTGAAACAACGTAACTGGTTTTCCTGGTCATCATGTAGTTTTTCAAGCAAAGAGACTTCTGACTATACTTTGCCACCAATTCCATTAGTCAGACTCAGAGGCAATCTCATGCTATTCATTTTCTTCTAAAATATACTTGCTACAATTAGCATACATTATTCAAGCAAAAAGAAAGAAGGGAAGAAGTCTAGCAACCATGCCTAGAAAGCCTTTAATTGTTTCATTACTGACTTTCACGGTATCTTTTAGAACCTTTTGTAAAAAATCCGATTTACTTATTTAAAAAAATTAACCTCACATCATTGGGCATATAAATTCAAAATATATTTAAATATTCACTCAGACTAAATCTGTCTTTCAAGGACAAACTACGTCACCTGAATACAGTTGCTAAATATTAGTGCCTGTACAGCACAGGAAAGTAACAGACAATAAGTATGACATACCAGACTGGGAAACGATAGTTAAGGTAGTCTGAAGCAGAAGAAAAGTAGACAGAGTTCATTACGTGAAGTTCCTGTTTTCTTTGAAAGTTCACAGGAACACCTTGATTTCTGGCAGCTGGGAAGAAGGAAGGAAACCACTGATGCATCCCCATTATTGTCTATTCTACAAGACTTCTCCCTAACAAGAAGCTTGTCTAAAAAGCCTTGTAGTCCAAGATTTATAGTGAACAAGCTAAAGAGTTTATTGTTATATTGTCTTGAGAATCTCATGTACCCTCTTAGACTGGTGCAGTTCTTGCTTAAAAGGAATGAATCACAACAGAATTCCACTTTCCTGTAGGAAAAGGCCTATGCATTCCTATGCACACACCATGCATTCCTCATCAAAGAGGTGTGTGCACAAACACACATCTGGGTAATAGATGGTGCAAAATCAAAATGATTTTGTTTTTTGCTTCTTTTTACGATCTCCAGAAAGTCCACCTTGCACTCCAGTGAGGTTGGGAAATATATGGTGCAACTAGTTAGCAACGAACAACTCAGAAAGAGCTCCTTTAACATAAACCTTATTATCATTTGCCTCCCTCAAACATACGTGAATGTAAAATATAAAGCTACTTTCTACAGTGGAATAATTCCTCTTTAATCAAACAAATTTTTTTACAACGCATACACATTCTGAATATAGGAATGTGATTGATTAGGAAGTGGAATAAAAAAATACTGAACCTCTGAAACTGTAATAACAAAGTAGTTTATGCAGTGCTACTGAAAAAAATGCTTGGGAAAGTTCTTCTGAAAACAAGTATAGGATTTTGTATCCTTATACTTGAAGACTATTTAGCTTATATCACCTACATAAGAAAAATGTACTTACCATTCCATATTCTTCCATGAACATACCACAAAGTTAACACTGCTAGTCTTGCACTATCCCAAAAATCATTTGAATAAACCTCTTTTAGGTGTGTCCTTAACTTGTAAATATAAAGAATAAAAATGCTGACATATACAAGAACGAGGATGAGTGCAGGAAGTAAAAGTGCTACAAGCAATGGTGCAAAGAGCCATGTGAGGTAGACCAGGTAACTCAGATATTCGTCCAAGTGTTCGACTCCAGTCCATCCTTCCAGTATGTAAAGCAGGCAAGTCAAGTAAGACATGGGCATCTGCTCTGCACCACAGGATTCATTTCGGCCTATCATATTCTGTTTAAAAAGAAAACAAAACAAGTTTTTTAAAGTATATAAAGATCTGCATAGTATATTACAAAGAAGTGTTTGGAACTGTCAGTTTGAATTTCCAGACAATTTTCACTAAAGACCAGAATACTCTTAAGTTGAATACAGACTGCTGTCATTGCCAAGTAAACACAACAATCAAGTTTGGGAGTGAAGCAACTAGGGAACCTGTAATACTTGTCTACCCTCTGCTTCTTAAAGTCTATGAAGTGCAACGTATGGCAACAGATTCTTATCTCCCATGTAGCACTTTTACAATAGTAGAAAACAGGCTTTCAATGTTGTAAAATCCAAAGCCCATCTAATATAGCTTTCTTTGTACAGGAGGGACTTTGTTCCAGACTTTATCTTGTGAACCTCCTTGAGATCTTTTGATGAAGGGAAGTATATATATCTAATAAACAACAACAACAATTTATGTATGGCTTTCTTCGGTTCTCTTGCTGTGTCCCAGCATCATCCTCTTTGTGTAGTGCAGTGACAAAGACAAGAGCAGCAAACTGAGTTCTATGATGGAAACCTGCTCCGATTTAAAAAGACTTCAGTGATCATCTTCATTCGTTTAATTCACATGGGTTTACTGGGATACATTGACTAGATCTGTGTACCTGACAGAGATGGGGCCACAAATGTCTTTTTGATGAAATAACCACCTGCTTTTCAAAAAGAGCTATTGGTCCTTTGGGGGGCACTCATCATGTTTAAAAGTCTTTCTTTCAGCAATAAAGAGCAAGCAGACAAGTGAATATCCCACAAAAAGGCACTCCCACAAAACATTTAAAAACAAATGCTCAAGTGCACACACAACAGCAACTCAGTGCACAGGGAGACACTTCTGCAAATTGATGACCGATAGCTGAATTGATAAACAGTTACAAATCAGGAAAGACCAGCTCCAATCTTGTCTCTCCTACAAATTCTCTGGGTGGCTTCCAGCAAATGGGAGCCGCGCTTTCCCAGCTGCACACCTGCAATATCTACCTGACATGGTGTTGTAAGAACTGCCGCGTGAAGCAGCCCCTACAACATTCGTAAAGCACAGGAAATATTAACGGCGCCCGCGCCACAACGCAAGGACTCAAGTCAGAATCAGTGAGAGAGCGCCAAAACCGGTACGGAGATGGGAAGTCCTGCGAGAAGTTGGGGAGAAAAGCAACAGAAAAGGCTGCCCATGTAAAGGGGGTGGAGGGGAAGGCGAGAAAGGAGCCAGGAATGGCTGCCCTCCCTCTGTCAACTCTCTTCCCCGCCCGAAGAGACAACTTGTTGCATCCTAACGAGGAGGAAGGGAAGTCGGGCCTCACCTGTCTCGGAGAGGGAGGATGAGGATGAGGATGAGGCGGCGGCGGCGGCGGCGGCAGCAGCAGCTGCAGAGACGCTTCACTCGGCGACAGAGCTCGGCCTTTTCTTCCTCTCCTGCCGCCCCCAAAGGGGCGGTATGGCAAGCGGCCACTCCTGGCAGATAGAACTTCACCGCTATCCCATTGTCCCGAGTGAGGACGCACCAAAAGAGGACAGCGTGCTCTTCGCTAAGCTTAGGGCCGCTGCTCCACCCGGACCCATTGAGTAAGAGGACAAGTGCCTGAACAAGTCAGAGAAGGCGGCTTCCGGGAAATGCGCCATAGAGAAAAGAAAGGGCAGAGGGACGCGTAACAGCGACTGGATAGAGGGTTTGCGGCTGCGCGTCGGAAGCCTTTAAAAAAACAAACGCCAATCTCCCGTCTCGCCCAGAGGGAAGGGAGGACGTCGTATGGCTGCTTCCAAACAAGAAAGGCAGCTGCAGAGGCTGTTGTAGCTCACATCTTATTTAGTACTAATCTAAAAAGGGAAAAGGGAAATCTAAAACAACCCTGCCAAGGCAAATGCATAAATCCCCTTATTATCATTATTGTTAACAATGTAATTTGTTGCCCGCCGTTCACCCTGAAGTCCCAGGGCACTTTAAAAATGCAAAGCACGGAAAACAATTTAAAACCACAATTCCAAAAAAGGATGGTTCCTAAAAATATTTGTTTAAAATTCTTAAAAAGTAAGGAACCTGAACATCTGAGAAGGGTTTGGATCTGACCGCAGCAACCCCATGGAACGCATTGCCTTGGCCTCTACTGCCACCAAGAGATCAATGCCTGCAGATGTAATATCCTTGCTCTCAACTGTCAGAGGGACACTTTTACCCATTCCAGCCCCCTTTAGATGGCATTCAGCAGGGGTTGGAATTAATTTGTCACTCTCAAATATTTATTTTCTGATTTATCAGTACTGTAAATTGCTTAGTGTCTGGACAAAGTTGAAAAGTGGATTGTAGCAAACCAAATGAAATTGAATTCAGGTAAGACTATGGTGCTGTGGTCTAAACCACTGAGCCTCTTGGGCTTGCTGATCAGAAGGTCGGCAGTTTGAATCCCCACGACGGGGTGAGCTCCTGTTGCTCGGTGCCAGCTCCTGCCAACCTAGCAGTTCGAAAGCATGCCCAAAAGTGCAAGTAGATAAATAGGTACCGCTCCGGCGGGTAGGTAAACGGCATTTCCATGCGCTGCTCTGGTTTTGGTGTTCCGTTGCACCAGAAGTGGTTTAGTCATACTGGCCACATGACCCAGAAAAACTGCAGACAAATGTCGGCTCCCTTGGCTTGTTAAGCGAGATGAACGCCACAACCCCAGAGTCATCTGTGACTGGACTTAACTGTCAGGGGTCCTTTACCTTTTAAGACTATTGTTGGCACTAATCTGTCTCGAAAGACAGTGAAAGAGAGGAGAGATATAGCACCTTCTGTGGCTGTAGGAGAGATATGTTTTATTGCAACTGGGGAAGATGAAGGTGTCTCGCTTCACTGTTACAGATGCACCATAGCATTTCTTCTATCTGCGTTCCTCTCAGTAGTACCGTATTTTTCGCACCATAGGACGCACCGGACAATAGGACGCACCTTGTTTTAGAGAGGGGAGAACAAGAAAAAAAAAATCTCCCCCTCTCTGCCCAGCGCCCCTTCAGCAAAGCGGCAGGAGGCGCTGCGCAGAGAGGGGGAGAATTTTCCCCCTCTTGTTTTCCCGCTCTAAAACAAGGTGCCGTTCAGGCGGCTACCTTGGAAGCCTGGAGAGTGAGAGGGGTCGGTGTGCACCGACCCCTCTCACTCTCCAGGCTTCAGGTTCCTTTCAACCTGCTCTTTGGGGCTGGCGGGGGAAGCCCACCACCAGCCCCAAAGAGCAGGTCAGGGAGCAGCGGAATGGCGCAGCGGAGAGGCTGCTGCCATAGCCGCGCGTCACCTCTCCAGCTGGGAGAGGGTCGCGGGGCTATGGCTTCTTTAGCCCCGCCCGCGCTCTCCCGGCTGGAGAGGTGACGCGCGGCTATAGAGGCTCCTGCCATAGCCGCGCGTCACCTCTCCAGCCGGGAGAGGGTCGCGGGGGGCTTCTTTAGCCCCGTGCGCGCTCTCCCGGCTGGAGAGGTGACGCGCGGCTATGGAGGCTTCTGCCATAGCCGTGTGTCACCTCTCCAGCCGGGAGAGGGTCGCGGGGCTATAGCTTCTTTTGCCCCGCGCGCGCTCTCCCGGCTGGAGAGGTGACGCGCGGCTATAGAGGCTCCTGCCATAGCCGCGCGTCACCTCTCCAGCCGGGAGAGGGTCGCGGGGGGCTTCTTTAGCCCCGCGCGCGCTCTCCCGGCTGGAGAGGTGACGCGCGGCTATAGAGGCTCCTTCCATAGCCGCGTGTCACCTCTCCAGCCGGGAGAGGGTCGCGGGGCTATGGCGTCTTCGCTCCATAGGACACACACACATTTCCCCTTCATTTTTGAAGGGGAAAAAGTGCGTCCTATAGAGCGAAAAATACGATAATTTCTCCTCTGGTCACAGCTGTGAATACATGACTTGGCTGTCTCCTTCTCTCCAGGCACTGCAGTCATCTGCAAGGGTTTCCCACACAGTGGGGTTAATGTTGCCAGCCTTCATGTCATGTTGTAGACATATTTATACCTGAATTCAGATATGGCTAAACACAACAATAAGTATTTACAAGTGCTTGAATCACTTTACAGACATAACCCTCTGAATTCCATACCACATTCTATGATGGGATACAGTGGTACCTCTGAATGGGAACGGGATCCGTTCCAGAGCCCCGTTCGCATCCTGAAGTGAACGCAACCCGCGTCTGCGCATGTGCAGGTCACAATTCGCCGCTTCCGTGTGTGACGTCATTTTGAGCGTCTGCACATGCACGAGTGGCGAAACCCATAAGTAACACGTTCCATTACTTCCGGGTCGCCGTGGAGTGTAACCTGAAAACGCTCAACCCGAAGCTACTTCAACCTGAGGTATGACTGTTCTGACCTCACATTGCAAAGAAACAGTACCGGGACAGAGAGTTACAGTCATATCTCGGGTTACAGACACTTCAGGTTGCGTGTTTTTGGGTTGCACACCACGCCGAACCCGGAAGTACCGGAACAGGTTACTTCCGGGTTTCAGTGCAAGTGCAGAAGCGCTAAATCGCGTTTTGCGCAGAAGCTCCAAATCATGACCCGCACGTGCGCAGATGTGGCGCTGTGGGTTGCGAACATGCCTCCTGCACAGATCACGTTCGCAACCCGAGCATCCACTGTACTGGTTTTCCCAAGATGACCTAGTAGATGCTCCATGAAAGGAAAGATTTGAGCTATGGCAGGCGTAGGCAAACTTGGCCCTTCAGATGTTTGGGGACTACAATTCCCATCATCCTTGACCACTGGTCCTGTTAGCTAGGGATGATGGGAGTTGTAGTCCCAAAACATCTGGAGGGCCGAGTTTCCCTATGCCTAAGCTATGGGTTTTACAGGTAGCATCACAACAGTTTTTTAGGCTAGAGTACAAAGTGAAGCAAAAGTATTCATAAAAACCTGGTAAGAGAGACTACATTAAAATTCCTTGTACATTGTTAGATGCAACAATCATACATGCATGCATTTTGCACTGTGTACTCACAGCAAGGCTTGTGCACATTACGCATTTTGCAAACTACTTCTTATATAGACTGTTTTCCATGTAGCAAGTTTGCCACACAGTGGTCCTCACACGTCTGTTTCTTCACTGGCCTTCTGGAAACAAAGCTGTACTTAGAACTCCACCTTGTGGTGATTTATCTGCTCCATCTAATGAAAAGATATAGGCTGGAATTCAATACAGTACTGTGCTCTTTCAGTCATTCTATCTGTGCAAGCATTTCATGACACCCAGTAGAATTATCCCTCCTCTCTTCTCCCTGAAATTAACAGAAAGGCAGTGGTGGTGGTGTTAGGAATACCCCCAGAACATTAGATGAAGCAGATGAACAGAGTTCTATGTATAGCTTTTTGCAGGACATCTGTCACTTAGGGCCACTGATTCTGTGCCTACATGGAGATAACTGCAACCTAGGAAAATAGGTAAATTGAAGTCAATTTGTATGACCAGGGCCGGATTTAGGTTTGATGAGGCCCTAAGCTACTGAAGGTAACGGGGCCCTTTATATGTCCAGCTGTCCTTTGTCAACAACAAATTGTTGCTGTTTTTTGTGTTGAATATATGCTATATGGTAATTTATGGACCTAACAGGTATCTAAAGCCATTTGCACATAACAAAATATGTATTTTATCAAAGTAACTGTTGAACTGAAATACAATTAAGAAGTATATTAATAGTGAAATGCAATTAAGAAGAAGTATATTAATAGTGAAATAATTATTAAGCTCTAACTTCACTATTAAGCTCTAATAGTGAAATAATTATTAAACTCTAACTGGTTTTATTTTATTTGTTTTTTATCTTATATTTTGGAAATGTACATCCAGGGGTTTTTTCCCTTTAAATTTTTTGGGGGCCTCCAAGAGAGTGGGACCCTAAGCAATAGCTTGTTTAGCTTATACGTAAATCCGGCACTGTGTATGACGTATGAAATCCGTGTGTTTATTTTGCATAGGTGTATTGGGACAATCATGAACATCCTGGATTGTTATTAGAACAAACAAGTTGGGGCCATGCTGAATCACAATCTCACATAGGAGGAGAATTAAGGATTAGGAAATGCTTGTTCCTCAAGTACAGTATTGTTACATTCTTGGGCTAGATCAGTGGCATACCATGGGGGTCTCAGATTCAAGCGGCGCCCTGTGCAAAGCCAAAATCCACATCCCCCTGCCTCTCACCTCCCAGTTACTGTACTTCATAGCTGTGGCGCCCACTGTGGTGCCCTTGAGGCTTCATGAACCAGTTGTGTTCCCCTAAATCTGCCTCTGGCTAGCTGTTCAGCTTTGAATTGCTACAGCTCAGTGCAATGGTTCCCAATTAGCTAATTACTGAGGACCTACTATTTTTCAAAAGCCAAGCCATGGACCCCCTACTTTTGAAAATTTTGTTAACTCTATAGTAGTTACCTGTGCAAAGCAATTTTTTGAAGAAAATTTGGGGTGGCCCCTAATAAGCAAAGGATTTTAGGTATACTAAAAAGCAGACCATAAAATTTGTGATATTACCACAAAATGCCTATCTCCAGACAGTAGGAAAAACTTGTCTCCATTGCTCCACTACAACTGAATAAACAAACAAACAATTGTGTCCTAACTTGCCAGTGTTCTATATGCAGAAGGCTATTTATATGAGAGAGTATTCAAACATACAGTGGTGCCTCGCAAGATGAAATTAATTCGTTCTGCGAGTTTTTCGTCTAGCGAATTTTTCGTCTTGCGAAGCACGAAATCCCATAGGAATGCATTGAAATTCAATTAATGCGTTCCTATGGTCAAAAAAAGTCCAAACAAAGCCAAATTTGGTACAACAAGAGTTTATTAAGTGCTCTTTAAAGTCACACATACTGTAAAGAGCATTTCAAAAATTGAAGGAACAATAAATTAAGTTTCTAAACATGACAGAAAAACATTTAACAATCAACAAAACGTACAGTACATTTTCTAAGACTCTGGGGGACCATTCGAAGAAGGTTCCTCTTCCACTCTTTGCTTCTTGCTGAAGAACCTGTCCATGGTCTGCTGCTTCATCCGCCTTTTCAGCACCTCCCTGAAAGGCGACATGACCGTCGTATCAAAAGTGTTCGCAAGGTCATGTGCCACGTCCTGTGTGATGAAAGTCTTTTTGGGCATCCTCTTCCAAAACAGCCCAGTCTCGTCGCAGTTGAAGACCTGCTGTGGAACGTAGCCCTCCGTCTTCACAACCTCCAGAAACTCCGCTGCAAAGTCTTCAGCCACAGGAACATCAGAACTGGCAGCCTCTTCATGCCTGACCACGCTGTGGATTCCAGATCTTGCCTTGAACCGGTCAAACCAACCTCTGCTTGCCTTGAAGACTTCTGGCTCGCCTGAGGTTCCTGGCTGTTCCCGGACGAGGTCTGTGTGCAAGGCCTTGGCCTTCTCACAAACGACGGCCTCAGTCACTGTGTCCCCTGCACGCTGCTTCTCTTCTAACCAGATGAGCAGCAACTTCTCGACCTCCTTCAGAACAGCTGGGCGGTTCTTCACGATCCTGGTGACTCCCTTGGCTGCATCAGTCGCAAGGATCTTCTCCCTCATCTTCAGGATGGTGCCGATGGTTGATGGGTTCCTGCCGTACTCCCTGGCGAGGTCTGTCACACGCATTCCACCGTCGTGCTTCCGGATGATCTCCTTCTTCATTTCCAGCGTCACCTTCTCCTTCTTCCTCTCGCCGGCCTCTGCAGCAGCAGTCTTCTTGGGTCCCATGGCAGCACAGCTCCTACCTTCGTAAACTCAGGGGGGGAAAAAATCAGTGCTTCACGTCCAAAAAATTCAAAAGCACCCAGCCACCCACCACACAGAAATTCAAACCCAGAACCAAGTCCTTGAATTCCAAACACCCAACCCAAAATCCAAACCCCCCAAAAAAAGTTTTTAAAGTTTAACTTACGAAATGGTTGCAAATCACCAAAGTCTTCAAAATCCTCAAATGGCTGCAAAAGAAGTTTTGGAAAAGCTTTAAAAATCACCAAAGTCTTCAAAAACCTCAACTGTTCCCCCAGCCACCCACCCACCACACAGAAATTGCAAACCCCTCCCCAACTGTTGCAAACCCCTCCCCAACTGTTCCCCCAGCCGCCCACCACACAGAAATTCAAACCCAGAATTTTTTTTTTTTAAAAAAAAACCAACATGGCCCAATGGTCACAGAAAATCATAAAAATTCAAAAAAAACCCCACACAAGCGCCCAGATTCTTGCAAACCCCTCCCCAACTGTTCCCCCAGCCGCCCACCACACAGAAATTCAAACCCATAATTTTTTTTAAAAAAAACACAACATGGCCCAATGGTCACAGAAAATCATAAAAATTCAAAAAAAACCCCACACAAGCTCCCAGATTCTTGCAAACCCCTCCTCAACTGTTCCCCCAGCCACCCACCACACAGAAATTCAAACCCAGAATTTTTTAAAAAAAAAAACCAGCAGAGTGTCCCAATGGTCACAAAAAATCATAAAAATGCAGAAAAAAACCACACAAGCTCCCAGATTCTTGCAAACCTCTCCCCAACACCAAGTCCTTGAATTCCAAACACCCCAACCCAAAATCCAAAACCCCCCAAAAAAGTTTTAAAAGTTTAACTTACCAAATGGCTGCAAAAGAAGTTTTGGAAAAGCTTCAAAAATCAGCAAAGTCCTCAAAAACCTCAAAAAAGGCTACCACACCGCGTGCTATGTGTTGCTCCTCGAAGTCAAGTTGCAACTGCACCTCTTCAAGCAATGCACCTTGGGTTTTAACGGTTTTATGAAAAAGGAAACAAACTTGCAAGACGTTTTCGTCTTGCGAAGCAAGCCCATAGGGAAATTTGTCTTGCGAAGCACCTCAAAAAACGGAAAACCCTTTCGTCTAGCGAGTTTTTCATCTTGCGAGGCATTCGTCTTGCGGGGCACCACTGTATTATTTCCTACTTGTAATCTGAGATGGTACATTTTAGCAAAACTTTGTAGCATATGGTTCTGCTGACTGAGGGATCTTGCACCTTCAAGACATAGGTGAAGGCCTGGTCAGGGCTTGATAAAGTATTGGTGAAGACTGAGTAGAAAACAGCTGGAATTTTGTAATGTTGGTAGTAGTAGTAGTAGTAGTAACAACAACAACAACTTATTTAGTCCTTCTGTGCCCAGGTTTCATCTCTGGCTTAAAGAGATTAATTAGTCAAATACAGTACTTATTTGGAGTGAGGTTTTTATCATTGCTGATTACCCGATAAGAACAAACTGTTGCATTTATTAGGATTCTGCCGTATATCTGTTTCCTCCCACCCAAAATGTATCTACATAGCTTCCCACAGAAAACAAGAAAAAAAATCCACACAGGCTGCCTTTTGCACTACATAGGCCTGAGCGATGCATTGATGCATCGCCCAGGACTGGCATGGGAGCAGACCGTGATGGTGGCTTTACTCGGCAATATATCATGAGTGAAACCTCCAACGTACTTGACTCCCTCCAGTGGCACTGGTACCAGAGAGATATACCACTAAGTGAAGCTGCCACCCCACTCTGCCCCCATACTACTGCAGAGTGAGAAACAAGCTGCATCGGTGAGGCACTGATACAGCTTGTTTCTCCCTCCACTTCTTTAAACTGCTCAGCTGAGGAGAACACAGCTGCCCGTGCCTTAAACTAGCAGTTTTAGTGAACCCCCCACCCTGCCAATGGTTTGCACTAGTCCGCAGGGTGGGGACTCTGTTAAAGGGCTCCAACCCCACCCCACCCCCAGATATAGGGAGCCCCAGTGCTTCTCCTGCTCAGGTGCAAGCCAGAGAAGCATCCAGGCTCCCTCAGCTGGGGGGCAGGATGCCTTCTTAGGCATGGGAGCTGTTCAACTGTGGGGTAGGAGGCGTCTTCTACCCCACAGCTGAGCAGTTCAGTGAAGCCCCAATGCTCCTCGACTCGCACTTGAGCTTAAGAGGCATCGGGACTTGCTCACCGTGTAGGGCTGGGCCATGTATCTCAGATGCAGCAGCCAAGATAAATTTGAAGATAAATATCAGCATATACAGGTATTTAGCTGCTGATATATCACAAAGAAGCAAAGATCACCAGTGTTGAAGCAATGATTCTTCAACATAAACTTCATTGGATTGGTCATGTATGGATGCCTGATTATTGTCTTCCAAAGCAACTACTCTATTCCGAACTTAAAAATGGAAAGTGTAATGCTGGTGATCAACAAAAGAGGTTTAAAGACTGTCTCAATGCAAATCTAAAAAAAATGTAGTATAAACACCAACAATTGAGAAACACTTGCCTGCGAGCACTCCAGTTGGAGAACAGCCTTTACCAAAGGTGTCATGGGCTTTGAAGACATTCGAACTCAGGACGCAAGGGAGAAACGTGCTAAGAGGAAGGAGCACTTGGCAAATCCACACCGTGATCAACTCTTGCCTGTGAACCAATGTCCCCACTGTGGAAGGAAGTATGGATCCAGAATTGGCCTCCACAATCACTTATGGACTCATTGCTAAAACTGTGTTTATGGAAGAGAATCTTACTCGACTATGAGTGATCACCAAAGAAGAAGAATATCACAATGTTGCAAAGAACGTATTGCCCAGCCCTAGTACATAATTAAATCATCAGAGAGGAAGCTGTTGTGCTAAACGTGGCAATTTGCTTAGGTATTTCCCCTGTTGGACTTCCAAGATGAGACATGAATCCAAAACTCATAAGCCAAGAGTCACTTGAAACCCTACCTAGAATAGGGTTACCAGATGTCCCCGTTTCCCAGGGACAGCCCCCAGATTTGTGAATAAGTCCCCGGACAAATTCCATCCCCGGAATGTCCCCGGATTTCATCTAATATCCCTGGGAAATGCAGCAGCAGCTGTCTCAGCACCCCAGAGCAGTTGGCTCTGGCTGGCTTCAGGAGCTGCTCGGAAGTCCCCATATGATGGTGGTGCAGGGGCTCTTAAGATGCTGCCTCCACCTTCCCTGACCCTAGCAACTAAGCTGTGAAGGGAGGTTTCATGCTGCCTATTGGAGCAGCTTCCCAACTCCTCCTTGCGTGCAAGCGGTGGCGGGGGGGGGGGAGGGTCGCTCAGTTAGGCAATGGGAAGCCTCCCTTCCCAGCTGAGGGATCCTCGCCCCCTCCTGCTTGCACGCAGGTAGGAATGGGATTGGGGCTGCTCCAGTGAGAAGGGAGGCATTGTGCTGCCCGAGCCTTGCTGCCACTCTCAGCCCTCCGTTTTCCATGCCTGACCCACCGCACACCACTTCCCCCCACCACCACCACCGAAGAACCAACAACTCAGGGGCTGCCCAGGCTCATGGATCATGGAGAAAGGAGATAGAAGCCTCAGAGGAAGGGGAAACGTGGCGGTTGAGGTCAAGGCAGTGGCCGCCCCTCTGCCACCGCCATCGCTGCAGCATCAACGTCACAAATGTGATTTATTTATTTATTTAAAGTGTCCACGGATTCATTGAAAAAAATCTAGTAACCTTAACCTAGAAGCAGTGGAAGAGTCCTCTAAACTTGATAGTCATTGAAAACAAGTAGAACAGGGGTCGTCAAAGTACAGTCACCGGGGCGGATCAGGCCCGCCTGGGTCCTAAATCCACCCCCACCCCCCTGGCCATTTAAGAACCCTCTACAAAGCCGAGACTCCCGGCAATGGCAACGGTGGGAAGAGGCCGAGTGGCGGGGGCTCTGCCAATCGAACCCCGTGCCTGGTTTACCTCAGTGGTGTTTGATTGGTAGAGACCTCCCCGCGCCGCGCTGAGGTAAACCAGGCATGGCATTTGATTGGCAGAGCCGTCGCCACTCGGCCTCTTCCTCCTGTCACTGCCACCCCCATAGTGCTCCTGTGGACCAGGGAGCGGAGCAGACGAGCTCACTCTGCCTACCTGCTACACAAGAAGCGGTGGTGGCGGCAGCCCCTGGAAAGGTAAGCGCAGTGCCCTCTTTCTCTAAGCAGAGGTTGAGTGATCCGTGGATCATTATTGTGGCTTTCATTGTGTAATTACCAAGATAAGCAAGGCCCTGGCAGGGGATGGTGTCGCGGACCCCTAATTGGGAACCACTGATCTTGTGTTATAGAATAAGTTGACCTATTGTGCAGACAGCTGGGGTTTGGGAGTAAGTGAACAGGAAACTGTTCATTTAGTCCTGAACCCAAGGCTGCCTCTAGATTTCTGGGGTTTCTTGGGCACAAAGTATCATTGGGCCCCTTGCTTCCTGAAATGAAACCCCACCTCGTTCATGGCCCTCTTTCGGTCAAAAATCTTGACCAACAGACTAACCTCCTATGCCAAAGAAAAATACAAACTTTTTAATTTTATTGGTTGTCCTTTTTGTATATAACATTGCTTACTTAGAAATAAACAGAAAATACACATACCCATATTTTTCGCTCCATAAGACACACTTTTTTCTTCCTAAAAAGTAAGGGGAAATGTCTGTGCGTCTTATAGAGTGAATGTGTGGTCCCTGGAGCCGAATTGCCCAGGGGCGAAAAGGAGATCATGGTGTTCTTGGTTTTTGAAAGAGGGAAGTGGGTGTTGAAACAAAGCCACTGATCGCAAGCGATCGGAAGCGAGATAAGGGATGTTAGCAATAAAGGAGGCTGCCTGAGAGGGGGGAGGTAAAAGCCCATGGATCCTCAGGATTTTTACATTGAGTCACCCCAAATTCACCATCAGATCACATAGCATGTCCATGGCTACAGCCTGCACCCAAAAAATCACGCACCCACTGTTGCATGGGGCCGCAATGGCGCAAAAACATGGTTACAAAGCACGGATCCACATGGATCCTCAGGATTTTTGCATTGGGCTACCCCAAACTCACCATAAAATCACATGTTTGTGGCCACAGCATGAACCACAAAAATCATACATCCACTGTTTCGTTCAGAATATTTTTTTTCTTGTTTTCTTCTGAAAACTAGGTGCGTCTTATGGTCGGATGCATCTTATGGAGCAAAAATACGGTATATCTTTTAAAAAGCAGTCAGAACGAAACCCTCATTTCTATGTATTGCAACAAAGCTGAAAAGTGACATTGATATCTATTGATAGTTAGAATGATCACTAAGGTGTGCCTATTTAATTTATATGTCAGTTATAATTATCACTGACAATAAATTTCTACATCATATTGCTTTCCACCCTTGAAACATGCTCCACACACCCACAATTTTTCTCAGGATCCAGACTTAATTTCTTTACAGAAAAAGAAATAACATCTATATATTCTCAGTTCTTACCTGCAAATATTTATGTCCACAAAACCACAGTAGTAGAGCTAAAAAAATTATGCAACGGTGATGTGTTAAAAGGCTTTCCTCATCCGATAATAGAAAGCATGTCTGCTTTTGAGTTTTAACTGCGATCTTGTTCCAGAAAAAGAAAAACAGTATTCTGAGAGCACAGATGAAGGTGCAATACAAATGTTTCAAAATCACTTCTGGGGGGGGGGACCCCTTCTACAATCTTTAGCATATTGGTGTTCACCAGAAAAATCCAGCATGTTTGAGTTTGACCAGAACTTGAAAAAATAAATCTTAAAAAATAAACAAACCACATCTCTAGTTTTTTTTTACCAGCAATTAATACATTTTCAGTCAGTGATAGAAACCCCCCTGAAAATCTGCTCAGAGGCAGAAGGGTGTAAGCAGTAATTGTTCCCTACCACCACAAAACAACTACCCTTCATATATTTATATAATGGGACTAACAGTCAAGAGTTATTAGCGTTCTGCAAATTTCCTATCAAAGGAGCTAGTTTGTCATAAATATTAGCATTTCTAATGCCTTTTATCTGAACAACCAACCTCTGAGTAGCCTGCTCTTCCAGTTTACAGAGAATCTGAAGGTATTAAACACAACTCACCACTGATTCAAAGGGCAAGGCAGCCAGTGATAAAAAGATTCCTGTAGGAATAGGTATACCAGTAGCAGAGCAGAAGTTGTCCCTCTTCTCGATGTGTTGACCACTTTGTGCCACATCCTGGACTGATGTGTTCAGCAATGGGCAGGCAGGCACTTTTTGAATGGGAGGAGGAGGTAAGCTCAGTTCTCACGTGGCAGCTGCTCTTTGCAGTGCCTGCCACTGCCAATATGCAATAGCATTTGGGCTGTTGCATGTCAGGTGATTTGATGCTTGGCAACCACCATGGCTGGCAACCAATAAGCTCACACTCAAAAGCACAGGTACCATGCCTCCTACCCAGCATATCTAACTCTGGCCATGGCCTCAGTATTCTCTTAGGACAGCTTTGTATACACATGCATCTCAACTGCATGCTGGCTTCCCTTGGGCATCTGTGAATAAAGGATCCTGTACTAGAAGGGCTTCATTTTTTGAATCCAGCAAGGCTCATGTTTTTTAGACTTCCAAACCCACCCCTCCACACATATCCCTCCTGCTAAGGGTTGCTTTTAAATGCATAAGGCATAAAATGACATTCTTGTGCGCGCACACACACACTTTCTTAGAACACACATCCTCACATGTACATAAACCCTTTCATGGAATTGAAAAATGGATAACTGAATCATGAAAATACAAAATTTTATATACCGTATTTTTCGACCCATAGGACACACTTTTCCCCCTCCAAAAATGAAGGGGAAATGTGTGTGCGTCATATGGGGCGAATGCAGGCTTTCGCTGAAGCCTGGAGAGCGAGAGGGGTCAGTGCGCACAGACCCCTCTCGCTTTCCAGGCTTCGTGCAGATCTCCGCAAGCCATTGGAGCTCACGCCGGGCTTCCACGGCTTGCGGAGAGTTGCCTGCATGCCGAAGGCTGGGCGAGCTGAGCTCAGCACGCCCAGGTTGGGCGCAGCTCTCCACAAGGCACGGGAGCCCGGCACTGGGCTCCCATGGCTTGCGGAGAGTTGCCTGTTCTGGGGGCTGGGGTCGGGGGAAGCTTGGGCTTCCCCCGCCCCAGCCCCGCGCCTGGGAGGGGGGAAATTTGCCTGCATGCGGAGAGTTGCCTGCATGCCGAAGGCTGGGCGCAGCTCTCCGCAAGGCACGGGAGCCCGGCGCTGGGCTCCCACGGCTTGCGGAGAGTTGCCTGTTCTGGGGGCTGGGGTTGGGGGAAGCTTGGGCTTCCCCCACCCCAGCCCCGTGCCTGGGGGAAAAAAATAATTCTCCCCCCCCCCCAAAAAAACTAGGTGCACCTTATGGGACGGTACGTCCTATAGGGCGAAAAATACGGTATTTAAGTCTAAAACTCTGGCCAGGTGTTACCTCAAGACTGGGGATTTTTGTGGGAAAAGAATGGAAGAAGTGTAAATGGAAGGGCTTTAAAAAAATCAGGATGGAAAACCACAGTAAACACAACAGGAAATGGAAGATATGGAACTGGGTGCACATTAATGAAATCATAACGAGAAAAGAACTATGAAATATTATTTTGATATATGGTCACAGATGAGAGAGTTCGTGTGGACACAGACCGAATTTTTTTTCAATTTTTTTTTTTATTAAATATTTTATTGGGTTACAAAAGTACATCAATCATCTCTGTTTTCAGTACATAACGTCCTTTTGCAGATCATTTATACTCAATGTTAATGTGGAGGAATTGTTGAAGTTATATGAGACAAAGTTTATACATTTGATTAGAGAAAAAACTGCTGAAATTTACTAATAATTCATTTCAGGGTTTTTTCTTCTCTTTGTGAAATCTTTCCATTAAAGCATCATAGATGTTTCCAGGAATTTGCTGGTGTCTTTGAATTAATGCCTGGAGTGCTGCCTTGCTCTGAAAATGAGGAAAAGAGGGGAAAGTTATGCATCTCACTACTACAGCTCCATGGGCATGTAAATTAATCCACCTGAAAAATTATAGTGAAATGCATATGAAGTCTACAAATCTATATACAAACAATGATTCCTCATTTGAACTCCTTCAGCTCATGGGGATGATGACTAGGATCTGGCCTCACCCTAATTCAGGGGTAACCAATGCCCTCCAGAAGTTATTGGATTGCAACTCTCAGCACCAGCCAGTTTAGCCGGTGAGTAGAGATTATGGCAATTGTAGTCAAGTAACATGCCTAACTGATAACCTTATTACAGGCTATTAAACATGAACATCAATATTGTATCATATACTGTCCAGTGTCATAGGAACTGAGTAGAATAAGCCACATTGAACTAATGCTATTTAAAACAATAACACTATCTGTTTATTTATTTATTTAAAAAACACCATCTCAAGTTTCTCTGAAAGTTTGAAAGTTCAACACATTTTGATTTGCAAATAACGTATGCATACTCAGGAGCTAAAAATGAGGGTCAACCTAATCTTTGTCAAGTCACCATACACACACACACACACACACACACACACACAAACTGTTCATCAAGAACAAAATAAATGCCTTGCTTGATCAGACCAACTTTCCTTGCAAGAAAATCATAGCAACCAGCACTAGGTACTAGATGCCCAGGTGACAGATCATGGTCAGTTTCAATTTTCTACCCACTCCTGACATAAACCTTGTGACAGATTCTCTCTGTTCAAACAAATATAGATATTATTTTCAAACAAATAAAAGGCTACAATAGTCATGTACAAATAAAACTAGAATTCTAGGACTTGAGCCTATGTTTAATAATGCTCTAACCTCCAAATGGCTTAGCAATATAGTTCTAAAGGTGACAATACTGCATTGCAGCCTACATGTTTTTAGAAAAACGCTTTCTCTTTTCAAACTGTTTTAATAGAGGGCTTAGTAAATGTATTACCAGCTATTAAAGCTAACAACTCATTTCTCTTAAATAGGAATATTTTGAGTGCACATTTATAATGAAACAGTATTGCTGGTGTTTTATATTGGTTTAGCAGAAAACATACCTTTGTTGCTGTCAGGGCTGCCTCAAGTCTCAGCTCACAAAAGACCAACGCCTATCTTTTCTTATATACAAAAGTGTTTATTGCAGTTCATTGTTTGCTTCAGATCCGAGGCGCGCAGCCCTACGTCTGCTAGGCTTAGACCGCTGAAGTCCCCTCTGAATCCGTCCCTCCCCTGCACCAGTTTAAGAGGCTTGCGCTGCTCCACCTCTTTCTCTCTTTCCTTTTCCGCAGGGTCTTTCTGCCCGCTGGGGTTTCGCCCCTCCTGGATTCCTCCGACGCGGAATCTGACTGCTCTTGCCCCCTCCTGCGGGCTTTGGGACCTGGCCCCTCCTCCGGGCTCCCTGTACTTCCGCGCGCCTCTACATTTGAACTTGGCGCGCGCGCCCAACCTCTAACTTTCCTTTTGACAGCTATGCTACTCCCTTCACTACTCCCCTCCCCTTCCGGGAGGGTGGCTTGCTCCGACCTCCCTCCTTTCTCTACTGCCGGAGCCGCCTCCCCTGATACACTGGAACCTCCACCCCCTTCGCTGCACTCTGGCGGGGAGGCTGGTCCTGACGCCCAGCTGCCACTTTGGGATCCCCCGCTGGCCCCCTGCTCCTGACACGTCCCCCCTGGGGCTCCCCTGGCCTTGACCACCGGCGCCCCCTTCTGGGAATCCTCTGATTCGCTGGAAAGACTCATGGAATCTCTTGAGTCATTGTCATCCTCTTCCTCGCTGTCCTGGGATTCATCCCCATCGCTCTCCATCTCCTGCCTACCCTGTGCCTCTGTCCCTGAACCCCTGACATCCATCCCCCCCTCGAAGCCCCCCCTTCCCCCCTCCCGCTGCTCGGGCGCAGGTTCCGGGAGCTCCGTTGTAGCGGGGGTAGATGCTGGATACAGTTCATCGACGTCGATCTCCTCTGCTTCCAGTTCAGTGTATGCGTGCTCGAAACCGGGGTCCTCCCCCAACACATCCAAACCCTTCCCTCCCCCTGTTACTTCAGGCGATGCTGCTTGCCAAGGTCCCCTTCGCCACCCCACTTCTGGTTGATCGTCCCACCAATAAGAGCGGTCCGTGTCCACCCCCGAGCACGATCCCCTTGGAGGGCTCGATTCCGGCGTGGTCTCCTCTGCGGAGGAGAACCCCCGGAAGGTGCTGCCTGAAAGTGTGGGCGTAAAAAGCCAGTCGTCAAAATACTCCGCTGGCATGGGCCTGTGTGGGAAGAGTGCATGGAACTCGTCTTTAAGAAGAGGTTCCTCCAGAGCATAATCTGGCACCCAACTGTTGGCGCTGGCCGGGGTACCTTCCCTGGCGAGGAGGTATTCCACTCCCTCCTCCCCCCATCTCGAGTCCAGAATTTCCGTGACCTCGTTGAGTGTCGGGGTCCTCGGTGACTTCCCCCCCCCCGGTGACTCTCTACGTGGGTCTGGTGCCGTCCCTGGCTCCTGAAATCTGTGTGGGGCCTTGTAGGGTGTAAGCACCGACCTATGAAAGACCGGGTGCATTCGGGAACCTTCTGGGAGGGTCAACCGAAAAGCTACGGGATTGATCCTGCCCTCAACTTGGTATGGCCCTAGCTGTTTGTGTCCTAGCTTCTTCTTAGCTAACGACTTGGCCGGCACCGCCTGGGCTGCTAACCATACCCAGTCCCCCACCTGGATGTCTTCTCCTGCCCTCCTGTGCCTGTCTGCCTGCACTTTGTAGGCGTGTTTAGCTAGTTCCAAGTGCCGTCGTAGCTCCTCGTGGACCTCCTGCAATTCTGCTGCTAAATGCTCAGCTCCCTGCGACTCCCCCTGCGTCGTTGTCTCCAACGCCGGGAAGGTTCTGGGATGTCGCCCATTGTTGGCGAAGAACGGTGTCACCCCCGTTGACGCGTGCTTCGTGTTGTTGTAGGCAAACTCGGCCATCGGTAAGTAGTCCACCCAAGTTGCAGGCTTTTGATTGGCGTAACATCGCAGGTACTGCTGCATGATGGCGTTGACCCTCTCCGCTTGGCCGTTGGTTTGCGGGTGTCTCGCCGACGCTAAGTTGATCTTGACATTCAGGATGCCCAGGAGCTTCTGCCAGAAACTGGAAATGAATTGGCGACCCCGGTCGGACAGGATGGACCGCGGTAAGCCGTGCACCCGGAACACGTGGTCTATGAACAGCTTGGCGGTCTGTTCCGCTGTTGCCACCTTCGCGCAAGGAATGAAGTGCGCCATCTTGGTGAACAGATCTACAACCACAAGCACCGCCGTCTTGCCCCGCGAACTGGGCAGATCAGTAACAAAGTCCAGCGCCACCCTTTCCCACGGCTGTAGTGGCGTCTCCAGCGGTTCCAGCAATCCCGCTGGCTTCTTGTGCACTGGCTTGGACCTCTGACAAGTGTCACACCTGGCGACGTAATCCGCGACCTCTCCCCGCATCTGGGGCCACCAAAAGTCTCTGGCTACTAAGTCCGCCATCTTTTCTTTGCCGAAGTGACCCGCGCTGGGTGCGTCGTGTAACTGCTGTAAAACCTTCGCGCGGAGATCGTCTCCCGGCACGTAGAGAGCACCTTTGCGGGTCAGCAGGCCGTCGCGTATCTGGAAGTCGCCGTCCTTTGCCGTCCCTCTTCGCACCTCCTCCATCTTGGATTGTGCAAACGGATCCGTCTGTAGCGCGCGTCGTACCGCGTCCAGGTCCACGGCGGCGGAAGCGCACGCCCACGCTTGCGGTGCGAAAATGTGCCTGGCTGCCACTGGTGCCGCTTCCTCGAGGTACTGCGGTTTCCTGGAGAGCGCATCCGCTATGACGTTGTTGTCTCCCGGGATATACTCTATCCGGAAATCGAAATCCGCAAAGAACTCCGCCCATCTCATGTGCCTCTGGCTCTGGAGCTTCGCCGTGCGCCAATACTCTAGGTTCTTGTGGTCCGTGCGGACCTGCACGGTGTGCTTGGCTCCGATGAGGAAGTGCCGCCACGCCTTGAAAGCCGTGTGGATGGCCAACAACTCCCTGTCCCAGATGGTGTAGTTCTGTTCCGACTTGCTGAGCTTCTGGGAATAGAAAGCGCAGGGCCTCCAGTTCCCTTGCGGATCTTCCTGCAAGAGGACGGCCCCCACTGCTCTGTCAGATGCGTCAGTCTCAACCCGCATGGGCCTGCCGGGATTCACGTGTAGCAGCTGGTCTTCGGACGCGAAGAGACTCTTAAGTCTCCTGAAGGACTGCTCCGCCTGGTCCGTCCAGGTGAACTTTTTCTTCTTGGAACGGAGGGTATCCGTGATAGCTGCCGTCTCTTTCGCGAAACCCCTGATGAACTTGCGGTAAAAGTTGGCGAAACCGACGAACCTCTGGACCTCCTTCCGATTGCGCGGGCTATTCCAGTCCAACACCGCGCGGACTTTGGCGCTGTCCATGGCTAGTCCCTTGTCGGACAGCCGGTAGCCCAGGAAATCCACCTCCGTCACGTCGAACTGGCACTTCTCCAGTTTGGCGTAGAGTCTGTGCTCCCGTAGCCTCTGCAGGACCTCCTTTACGTCTCTCTCGTGAGTCTCCTGCGATTCTGAGAAGATCAGAATGTCGTCGAGGAAGCATACGCACTTCTTGTAGAGGAGTCCTGCTAGCACGTGGTGCATGAATGCTTGGAAACAGTGGGAGCCATTTTGGAGACCAAACGGCATAACTCTGTATTCATAGGTGCCCAGCGGCGTGAACATGGCCGTCTTCCACTCGTCACCTTCCCTCATGCGTATTAGATTGTATGCTCCGCGTAGATCCAACTTGGTAAAGATCCTCCCCTTCCTCACCGTCGCGAGCAGGTCGTCAATCTTGGGCATGGGGAAGGCCTTGGGCTTTGTCATCGAGTTGATGGCCCTATAGTCCACAATGAGCCTTTTTTGGGGCGTGTCCTTCTTCTTCACGAAAAACACAGGACTGCCCCCCACGGCCTTGGATTCTCGGATGAATCCCCGCTTCAAATTGTGATCTATGAACTCCCGGAGTTCCTGCATCTCATCTTCAGACATGGAATACAGCTTCGCAGTCGGCAGCGTCGCCCCTGGTAAGAGGTCAATTGCACAGTCGTAGGGCCGGTGGGGTGGTAATTGGTCAGCTTCCTTTTCGCAGAAGACCTCCAAAAACCCCTTGTACTTGTGGGGCACTGCCTGCACCATGCCTAGATGCAACTGTTGCCCTTCCTCCTGGCCCTCCTCCTCCTGGCCGGTCTGGATGCAATGTTGTGCGCAGTAGGACGAGCCAAAGGTGAGCTGCCGCTGGTACCACGCTAATGATGGGCTGTGTCTATCCAGCCAACTCATGCCTAACACTATAGGCGTGTCTGACAGTTGGGTGACATTGAAACTGATGACCTCGCGATGATTCCCAATTTTCAGCAGCATGGGTGGCGTCTGTTGCACCACTTGCCCACCCAGCAACTTTCTGCCATCTACCGTGACGACGTTCAGAGGCAGCGTGGCTGGTAGTAGCGCTATGCGATGCTGCTTGATGAACTGCATCCCCACGAAGTCTGCGTTGCTCCCTGAGTCAATCGTAATGGGGACTTCCAGGGTGAGTCCATTAGGTAGCTGGAGAGTAGCAGTGAGCTGCACCACTGGCTTGGGTGGTAAGGGGTCTGTAGGCTGCAAAAGCGCTGGGGACTGCTTCACTGACTTGCCTGGCGGAGCCCCAGCATCTCTGCTTCCAGCCAGGCATTCTCGTTTCCCTGAAACTGTTCTCCTTGGAACGCTTCCCCTGTTACTGTTGCTAAGGCTGCAGTGTGCTTCTGAAGCCTCTGGGGACACTCTTTAGCCATGTGCTGTGCACTGTCACAGATGTAACACTTCCTGGTCCCTCTAGGAGGCTTCGCCTTGACTGCTCCGGACGCTGAGGCTCCGGCAGCTGACTGAGCCTTTGCACGACCCAGCTCCATTGGTTCCTCCCCTCCCTTCAGCATAGGCGAGGGATTTGTACGTCCCAGGTCCCTGGGAAGAAGAAAAGGAGGCGCTCTAGCTGGTGGGCGGACGTGACGCCCCTCCTCACTGTGCCAAGGCCGTTCTTCGTGGCGCACCCCTATCGTGAGTGCCCTCTGCACGACGTCTGCTAGGGTTTGAGGTCTGTCTCCCCTAGCCAGCTCATCTTTTACTGAGCCATGAAGCCCCTCCCAGAACAAGTCTCTCACTGCCAGGGAGTCCTTTTCCCAGCCCAGCACATTCAGCAATGCAAAAAAGCGAGAATGGTACTGACGCACTGTAGCCTTGCCCTGCCGCAATCCATGCATCTCCTGGCGCGCCACATCAACGTCAATGGTAGATTGGAAGCAAGCGTCCATGGCTTTGATAAATTCGTCAGAGTCCCTGCGGGCAAGACCATCTTCGCACCACAAATTGCGTAACCAGGTTCTAGCTTCCCCATGCAAATGGGACACAATAAAGCCTACTTTCTCCTCCTCATCTTTGAAGTCTTTTCGAAGCAAATGCAGCGTGTATAGGACGTCTGCTCTGAAATTGGGATAATGCTTCAGGTTCCCATCGAAGTGGGCTACTAAATTGCCCCCCCTCCGTCCGAGACCGATTCCCTCTGATCTGGACCCCGGGAACCCCTGTTTGCACGCCTGATCCCACCTGGCTTGCAGATCCTGGCATCGCGCTTCTGCTTCGGCAACTGTCTTCTGAGAGACCCGTACTGCAACGGAGAGTTCAGCGACTGCGTTTTGCAGGGTCGTTATCTGCTCCTCAGTAGTCATGTCTGCCAAACTTTGTGAGCTTTGCAAAAAAAAAAAAAAATTTTTTTTTTGCAGTTTCGAGAGAGGGGACTTACTGTCAGGGCTGCCTCAAGTCTCAGCTCACAAAAGACCAACGCCTATCTTTTCTTATATACAAAAGTGTTTATTGCAGTTCATTGTTTGCTTCAGATCCGAGGCGCGCAGCCCTGCGTCTGCTAGGCTTAGACCGCTGAAGTCCCCTCTGAATCCGTCCCTCCCCTGTACCAGTTTAAGAGGCTTGCGCTGCTCCACCTCTTTCTCTCTTTCCTTTTCCGCAGGGTCTTTCTGCCCGCTGGGGTTTCGCCCCTCCTGGATTCCTCCGACGCGGAATCTGACTGCTCTTGCCCCCTCCTGCGGGCTTTGGGACCTGGCCCCTCCTCCGGGCTCCCTGTACTTCCGCGCGCCTCTACATTTGAACTTGGCGTGCGCGCCCAACCTCTAACTTTCCTTTTGACAGCTACGCTACTCCCTTCACTACTCCCCTCCCCTTCCGGGAGGGTGGCTTGCTCCGACCTCCCTCCTTTCTCTACTGCCGGAGCCGCCTCCCCTGATACACTGGAACCTCCACCCCCTTCGCTGCACTCTGGCGGGGAGGCTGGTCCTGACGCCCAGCTGCCACTTTGGGATCCCCCGCTGGCCCCCTGCTCCTGACACGTCCCCCCTGGGGCTCCCCTGGCCTTGACCACCGGCGCCCCCTTCTGGGAATCCTCTGATTCACTGGAAAGACTCATGGAATCTCTTGAGTCATTGTCATCCTCTTCCTCGCTGTCCTGGGATTCATCCCCATCGCTCTCCATCTCCTGCCTACCCTGTGCCTCTGTCCCTGAACCCCTGACAGTTGCTAACTCTGGAGCTGTTATATTTGGATCATATGGAATGGGTTTACCAATATATGTACGAAATTTGACTGGAAATCCACCATATGGAGGAAGAAAAGGCACCCGAAGAGATTCAAAACACCACTTAGTGAATCCTTTTTAAAATCCAGAGGGCAAAAAAGAAACAAGCAAGATATCAGCTTTCTTTCTGTTAAAAAAATGTGAGTGCCCTTTATGTTGGGGGGGGGGGAAGGAAAATCATTTTTTTTAAATCTAAAAATTCTTTTCACTAGGCTCAGTCCATTGCTCCACTGCTGGGATACATATATTGATGTACTCTGATTACAAGGGTTTTGCTGTTTACTTCAATGAGCACACAAAAGCATCCTGTTGGAAGTTACTGAGGGAGTCCTTGTGGATTTGAATTCACTGCTGTGCCTGCACCCAGAAAGACTTCTAATTAAGGTTTACAGCTTCCACTGCAGATCAAGAAAGTAGCTCTTCAGAAATTAAAACAACATCTGTTGGTAAATATGCAGCATTGTACATATGTGAAGGGTTCTGCATGCCTGAGACCATTTTCTGAATTCAATGTTTTTGGGATATCCATATGTACATTCATTTTTAATCTGAATCTTATCAATCCTATTCCAAAGGCACAGGTTTATACACATCTTTAATACTTTTGTACATTCAAATCATGTATGTTTAAGCTCAAAAAGCTATAAAGCATGGGTAGGCAAACTAAGGCCCAGGGGCTGGATCCGGCCCAATCACCTAAATCCAACCGGCAGACGGTCCGGGAATCAGTGTGTTTTTACATGAGTAGAATGTGTACTTTTATTTAAAATGCATCTCTGGGTTATTTGTAGGGCATAGGAATTCGTTCATTATTATTTTTCAAAATATAGTCCAGCCCTCCACAAGGTCAGAGGGACAGGGAAAAGGTTTTCTGCTATAAAGGTTTTAGCTAGAGCTTTAATTGATACTAAACTCTTCAAAGCTATATTCCGCTGAGATCAATAGCAGTACTACTATTTAGCTCTTGCCACATTCCAGTCCCATATCACATAAGGTAAAAGGGAATTTGCTTTTTCAGAAGGAGAGAGAATGAGCTATCTTTCTCCAAAGTGTTTGGGCTCTGCCTCTTTCAGGTAACGAGGTAAAGCAGGCAGAAGCCAACTTTGTTGCTTTTCATAGTTTTTAGTTTAAAAATAAAGGTGTAAAACAAGAGAGCCCCCTCCCAACTTCTTAAGGGAATTACCCACTAATTTCCTCTGCTCTCTGTGCATCCATGGGCACTAGGTGCTATGAGATGAAGTTTTTGTGGCTGCTGAGGTAATGCAAAAGATGGCCAACCAGCTGGCTCCCTTACTCAGCGGTTCATTCCCTGCTTAGGACAAAGGAGGGAAAGAGAACCTATTGGCCACTTTGTATTGAGGCTGGCTTGTTCCCTGCAAGCGTGGGCTGGCAGAAGGAGGCAGAAAGCCACTTGAGCACTTGGCTTGTGCCCCCAAAAAACACCTTTCTCAGCTGTGAGTAGAAAGTGGTGGAGCCATGCAGTATATTCTGCTTATTCTCTTTCCTGAGAAGAATGTTTCTGCATTGAACACCTTCGAATTAAAGGGAAGCGAAAAGAAAACACTGGCTGTTATCTTCTTCTGGTGAGCTCAACAGTGAGGTCCAGGGCTGGTTGGAAAAGCTTCCTAGCCCTGCCTGTGTTATTCTGACCAATTGACTCTGCCCATAGCCAAGATGTGATGACTCCCAGTACTTAAGGAGAAGGAATAGTTTTTAAAGATTTTAAGTTAAAACTAGAAGTCCACATTAGTACCAAAATTAAAACAAATGTCCAGACCCACCATGAAGCTCCTAGCATGCATGTGAGCTTGCTGCTCCAACAAACGCATTAGCAAAAGCTTCCCCACTCTGTTTAATGAACAGGATTTATTTTCATGTGTAAGGAAGTGCTATGCAAGTCTTTTGAAGCAGGCACTGAGCTGCAGGCTGGAGAACACAACATTTTAAAAGTACAAGTTAAATATCTGCATGCCTTACTTGTTCGTCCAAAGATCCTAAATCCTTCCCGAACATTTTGTGTATGCATTGGAATGATGGGCTAAGGGAGGAGAGAAAAGATGATAGTTTAAGTTAGCATATTTAAAGTTCAGTCTTTATATTGAGAATAAATATACACACAGGTAGCTGATGCTACCAGAAAGGAATTCTGTAAGTTCCCACCCAGCTGGCAAACCACTCTTACAGTCTACCTTGGCTCCAAAATATATTTGACCTGGCAATATATTGTGAATAATAATGTGTGTGTGTGTGCGTGCGCTATGCAAAAATCACAATGCGGGGGAAATCATGAAGCCTCTACATAGCTGCATCCTTATTTCATACATTGTGATAGATCAGTATATAACAAATGTTTAGCTGGTGAAATATCACAATATTGAAAACCAGATATTGCTCAGTCCAACTTGGTACCATACTAGTAGCCAGTGGCGTCCTCAACACAACTGTTAGATGCTAGCAACCAGGCTCTAGAAATCTGCACTTGCTGCAATTTCTGAACCAACCTCAAGGGTAGTCCTACAAATAGTGCATTACAATATTATATAGTCAATATTGCCAATGTTTCAAAATTGTAGTCAAGCTATCCCAATTCAGGAACGGTCACAGACAACAGACCAACAGAAGTGGATAAAAATCACTCCTACCCTAGCTGGATCTTGAAGTACCCCCCAGAATATGTAGCAGAACTGCAACCCTATCCAAAACACAACCAGTCTCCCAAACACAGGAATGTCTCACCCATAGTGCTTCTGTCTTGTCAGGATTTAAGCTCAACTTATTGACCCTTTTCGGAGTCTTGTTTTACTCTCCTCACCAAAAGTTCTACTTTCCCTTCTCTTTTTTATTCTTCTTCCCCTTCTAAAGCTTCTATAAACTGCACATTGAGGCTCAAAGACATGATATGGCATGTTGCAAGTTCCCTCGTTCTGCAAAGGTTGGCCAAGAGGTTGCAAAACTTGCTAATGTGATGACATCACATGAAACTTGCTTTGCTAGACTAGATAAAGGAGCAGGAATAATCTCCCGCCCTCTTCATGTGGGTGGGGAGCCTTGGCTCTTTTGGTCAGGTAATGCGTGTTCCTAAGGTAGACATTTTATGTAAACATTTGTCATATGAAGACCATGCCGTAGATATGTGACAATCTGACTGCTGTTTTTGAAGTACCAACATCCTTCAACAAATTCCCTGCAAAACACTGCATATGTTGTGCTTTGCCTGACTTTACACTTACCTTGGAAGGCATGTTGCCTCAAGCTTGAGTGATTCTTTGTGATGTTATATTAGCCAAAAAATCCCTTACTTTGGGACATTTTCTTAACTCATATTAGTTGGTGTCACCATGTATATATTGTATGTTATCTGATTGTAAATTAAGATACAATTCAGTAGTGATATAAAAGTGTTGTAATTATATTATTAGCCTATTGTGTTGCTTTTGGATTGTCAGATTGTTCTGTTTGCAGCACAGGGGATCTTTGTTGTTTATAAATATGTGCCAAATTGGCTTAGGGAAATGGTGAACATCTTGGGCCTTTTTTTACAGGTCATATATTATTTTCAGAAACAAATGCCTGCATCCTCCCAGGCTACTCTGGTAGTTGAGGCTATGGCAACAAGAAATCAGCTAAGATGGCAATGCGAGACTTTCGAGAGCTAAAAGATAGAGAAGGTAGCATGTACAGTGAATGCTGGATATCCTGAGACAGACTGTCATTTTTAATAGAACTGATGACACACAAACATTTCCCATGGCATATTAGCAAACACCTCTTTTGTAGTGTGGCTTTCTCATGTTTTGAAGCAAGTTTTGTAAAACTGGTAAAACTTAACATCAGTGGCTGAAGTGTACATGATACCTTTATTTGTTATAACCTGTGCTCTCTTTAACGAAAAATCTTCTCTCCATTCTAACTTGATACTATTATTTATTATTATTATCTATGAAATTTCTATACTGTCCATCCAAAGATTACAGGGCAGTTTACAATACAGTGGACGCTCGGGTTGCGAACATGATCAGTGCAGGAGGCACCTTCGCAACCCACAGCGTTCACAACCTGCAGCGCCGCGTTTGCACTTGTGAGGGTCGCAATTTGCCGCTTCTGCGCGTGCGTGTGACGTCATTTTGAGCGTCTGCGCATGGGCGAGCACCGAAACCCGGAAGTAACCCGTTCCGGTACTTCTGGGTTCAGCGTGGTGCGCAACCCAAAAACACACAACCTGAAGCATCTGTAACCCGAGGTATGACTGTACAAATACTACTAGGCTTCATGTTGCAACATACTTTTTTTAAAAAAAACAAGAATCAATCTTTTAATTATGAAATGGAAATATCCTTTAAAAATATGATGATCTTTGTCTATCGGGTAGTTGTAATTTTCTAGATTCAGTCAATATTAGCACTTCCTGACTTTCAAGAGCAGAAGACTTCAATTAGCACTTTCAAGAGCAGAAGACAATAAAATGCAATTAAGACCCATTGTTTTCATTTAAAATGTTTTACCATTTTTTTCTCTCCCGCACTAGAATGGGATTCCAAAGGGCTGGACTTCTGCAGAATTATATCATACCTTTTTACAGTATTCCAAATGGGTATGTTTTAATCAGTTATTTCTCACCGCTCAAAGCACTTCTTGAAGCAGAAAGATACTTTTTTAAGATGCTTAATTTTCCACATGTCTGGATTTAATTTGAATTTCTAGTGTGCCACTATTTAACTCTGAAATGTACAGAACAGCTGTGTGTAGGACCAGGAAGATGTGGCCTTCCATATGTTCATGGTCCGCAACTCCCATCCACCCTGACCTCTGACCACGCAGGGTGGGGCTTGTAGAAGTTAGAATTCAACTAAACAACTGGAGGGCCATAGTTTCTCTGTACTGTACCGTATTAGCTATAAAATGTACATAGGTTCAAATATTTTAAGTTGCCTTGCTAAAAAGCATATCACTTACTCAGAAGGTTTAATCAAGTCAATAAAGATATTCAGAGCTGAAGTTTGAAATTTAACTAGTGCCTTGTAGTCTTCCTTTTGTTCTGAAGAAAACAGAGGTCACAGTAGTAGTGCTTGCATGCAGCAATCATTAATTTATGTGATATTTACATGGGAAAACTCCTCAAAAGATTCTTTTAGAGACTGGAGATTTATCTTCACAAGGTGGATCTTATAGACCGAGAAATGAGAATTAATGCAAATGGAAGGACCAGCGCAAGTCCTGATCCCCTTAATAATCAAGTTACTTCAGAAGGACAGTGGCCTCGAGCCCTGAAATCAGTTACAGACCGATACTTGGGCATCTTGGATCTTCTCTGCAGATAACAGGCATAACCACAGGTAACAGTTTAAATATAATTGTTTGGTAGATCGCTATTACTTCATTTTACAGCATGGATCTTAGTTATATTAAGTGAATCCCATGCACATGAAAATTATAGATTATTGATTAACAACATTTTTATGTTAAAAAACATAACATGTCTTCTAGCTGTTTAGCTTCTTATTTTGTTTGATAACATATATGCATTCAGAAGTGTCCAAATGTATAATCATATATGAATAGTACTTACCACTTTGGCATCTATAGCCACTTGAGCAAAACCTTTCCGATTTTTCCATATAAGTTTGTGTGATGGGACGATGAGCTGCTTGTGTGTAAAATCCAAGTCCCTCAGAGTTTGGTCAAGTTTGTAAACCTCTGTCTGTAACGGAGCCCCTTAAACATGGCTCCGTCAGTCGCTGGCAGATTCCGACAGTGGTTGCTTTCGGAATCGCTTCCAACATAAAAGCTCCTTAACGGAAACACGTCTTCTGGACTCTCTGCGTGACAGTTTCCGGCGAGGAGTGGGTGTCCCTACAGGAGGTCCTGAAACCTCCCCACTGTTTTCGCTGGAAGTGTCTCTGAGCCATCCCTCCAGCTCACTTTCCCTCAGCTCAGCTCCTCTCCCCCTACTGGTTCCCTCTTCAGCTGCTGAGTCTCTCCCAACCTGTGTGAGCCCTTTCACTTCCCTTCCTTCCGATGGCAGTTCCCTGACATCCACCTCCCCTCCAGGGCCCCCTTCACCCCCTCTCGCCCCCTCCTCTACGGGCGGTGAGGAGGCAAAACCCCGGAATGAACTTCCTTCATCTTCCGATGTCTCGAACACTTCTCTCCACCTGTTGCGGTTCCTGGTCTCGAAGTACTCCTCCTCCTCAGAGTCCATCTCCCCTTCCCCTTCCGAGTCCGAGAATCCTTCCAACTCCTCCTCCTCATCGGTGGTCCCAAAGTATTCCCTCCGGAACCTCTCCACAGGCTGAGGTTTCCTTGGGAACCTTTGATGGAACGTTTCTATCAATACCTCGTCATTGATATCTTCTGCCATTACCCAAGTGTTTTCTGACTCCGGTTCTCCTTCCCACGCTACCAAATACTCCACCTGATCCCCCTTCCACCTGGCGTCGAGGATTTCTGCCACATGGCTGCTGCATTCCCTTTCTTCTATGACCGGTCCCCGAGTGGCCATCCCTTCTCGTCCCCCCTCATACGGTGACAGTAACGACCTGTGAAATACTGGGTGCAGTTTCATGTGGTTGGATAACCGGAGCCTGAAAGCCACTGGGTTGACCTGTTGAATGACCTCAAAGGGACCCAATCTCCTGGGTCTTAATTTCTTACAACCTCCTTTGAACGGCAACCCTTGGGTTGACAGCCACACCCTATCTCCCACCCTTATGGTTTCACCTTCCCTTCGGTTCTTGTCTGCCTGCCTCTTGTATTCTTCCTTCGCCCTTTCTAAGTTGAGTTGGAGCTGACGATGGATTGCTTCCATTTCTTCTACAAAATGCTCGGCTGCCGGGACGCTCCATCTCTCCCCTTCTCCCCCTGGGAAAGCCCTGGGATGACACCCATAATTAGCCAAGAAGGGGCTCATCCCTGTGGACACATTCTCGGCATTGTTGTAGGCAAATTCCGCAAGCGCCAACTTTTCTACCCAGTCATTCTCTCTGTCATTGACATAACACCTCAGGTATTGCTGGAGGACACCGTTTGCTCTTTCCGCCTGCCCGTTGGTTTCAGGGTGCCGGGCAGTCGAAAAGTTGACCTCCACCTGCAGTAAGCTCATGAGCTTCCTCCAGAACCTGGAAGTAAATTGTTTTCCTCGGTCTGAGACCACCCTCAATGGCACCCGTGCAACCTAAAAATGTGTTCTACAAATAACTTCGCTGTCTCTTCCGCCGTGACTGCATGCGAGCAGGCTACAAAGTGGCACATCTTTGTTAGTAGGTCTACCACCACCATGATGGCTGTTTTCCCCTTGGACTTCGGCAGATCAGTCATAAAATCTATCGACACTGCCTCCCAAGGTCGTTCTGGGGTTGGTAAGGGTTCTAATAGTCCCGCCGGTGCCCGCCTCTCCCCTTTGGCTCGCTGGCATTGCTCACACCCTCTTACATACTCCCGTACATCTTCCCTCACCTTAGGCCACCAAAATTCCCTGGTGACCAACCACATGGTTTTGTGTTGTCCAAAATGCCCCGCCGTGGGGCTGTCGTGCAACTGCTTGAGTACCCTCCCCCTTAAGTCTCCTTCAGGGATATACAGTGCCCCTTTGTAATACAAAGCTCCATTTCTTTCCTCGAAACCCCCTGGTTCCTCTCCCTCACCCCTAAGACCTCTGAGCTTATTCTGGGCGTATTCATCATTCTCTGTTTCCTCTACCAGTTCTCTTTGTCCCACCAATGCCGCCCCACACACCCAGCGGTCCTCTGGAATGACATGTCTCTCTTCGGGTGCTCCCTCCCCCTCCAAATATTCAGGTTTGCGTGAGAGAGCGTCCGCCCTAATGTTCTCTGGGCCTGGCACGTAACAAATCTCAAAGTTAAATTTGGAGAACTCCTGGGCCCATCTCACTTGCCGTTGGTTGAGCACTCGTGCCGTCCTCCAATACTCTAGGTTCTTGTGGTCAGTGCACACTTGCACCTTATGTTGTGCGCCAATTAGCAGGTGCCTCCATCTCCGGAACGCCTCATGAATGGCTAGTAGTTCTCGGTCATACACCGTGTAGTTCCTCTCGGATTTGTTCAGCTTTCGCGAAAAAAAGGCACACGGTCTCCACTCTGACTCCTCCTTCCCTGGCTGCAGAAGCACCGCCCCAATCGCTCTGTCTGATGCGTCAGTTTCCACTCTCATCGGTTTTTGTAAATCCACATGCAGGAGTTGTTGTTCCGAGGCGAAGGCCCTTTTTAGTTCCTCAAATGCTCGCTCCGCCTCCTCAGTCCAAACGAACTTCTTACTGCTGAGACAGTCCGTAATGGGCGCCGTCAGGTGGGCAAAGTTTTGGATGAACTTACGATAGAAGTTCCCAAATCCTAGGAACCTCTGCACATCCTTCCTTGTTTTGGGTGTTTTCCATTCCAGCACCGCCTGGACCTTGCCGGGATCCATGGCCAATCCCTTGTCTGACAGGCGATACCCCAGGAATTCCACCTCCTTGGTATGAAACTGACACTTCTCCAGTTTCACCCACAGCTGGTTGGCTTGCAGCCTGCTCAACACTTCTCTGACGTCTCTCACATGCTGCTCCTCATTCTCAGAATACACCAACACGTCGTCTAAGAAGGCCACACAATTCTTGTAAAGCAAAGGCCCCAGGACGTGGTTCATAAACGATTGAAAGCATGCGGAGCCTGCTTGTAGGCCGAAGGGCATAACTAAATATTCAAATGCCCCTAAAGGGGTGAACATGGTGGTTTTCCATTCATCCCCCTTCCTTATTCGTATCAGGTTGTACGCCCCCCTTAGGTCCAGCTTTGTGAAAATCTTTCCCTTCCGCACCCTTGTCAAAATGTCGTCAATCCTGGGCATAGGGAAAACCACTGGTTCTGACACTGCATTTAAGGCCCTGAAGTCACACACTAGCCTCGGCTTGTTCGTGTTTTTTTTATCCACAAAAAACACTGGGCTGCCCCCCACCGCCCTGGACTCTCTGATGAACCCTCTCTTCAGGTTCTTGTCAATGAACTCTCTTAGCTCCTGCATCTCTCTGTCTGACATGGCGTACAGCTTGCCTACAGGGAGCTGTGCCCCAGGGAGTAAATTGATTTGACAGTCAAAGGGTCTATGCGGAGGTAGTTGGTCAGCTTCCCTTTCGCTGAAGACGTCGCGGAGATCTGCGTATTGTCGTGGTACCTTCACGTTCTCCGTTACTTCAGTCCCTGCTAGGGTGGCTTGGGCCCCTGCCAAACCCTTTCCCTCCTTGCAGTGTTCTAAGCAATGTGCTGAACCAAAAGAAACCACTCTCTGATGCCAGCCCACCAGCGGATCATGTAACGCTAGCCAGCTCATCCCCAATATAATGGGAGCTCCTCCCAAGGTGGCCACATTAAACGCTATCAGTTCGGTGTGCCTTGCCACCTTCATTATCATTGGGACGGTCTGCAAGCTGACTTCTCCTCCCAACAGCTCCCTGCCATCGATCGTGGTCACCTGCAGGGGGTTGCTTAAAGGGATCGTCTGTATCTGGTGTTCAGCTGCAAACTCTTTGCTCATGAAATTGCAGGAGCTGCCTGAGTCCAACAGCGCCTTTATCTTTAGAGGGTGTCCGTTTGGCAGCTCTAGCGCCACTTCTATCACTAGGGCGGGTTTAGGAGGTTCTGGCGTGGGCACTTTCACTGCTCTTTGGCCTGGCTGCTGTGTCCCGACGGTGGCAGCCAGGCGTTGGCTTTTACTTGCTCCGGTATTTCTTCCTCTCTTCCCTCCACAGCTCCTACCATCCCTTGCCATTCCTTCCTCTGGGGGCAGACTCTGGCAAAGTGACCTGGCTGTTGGCAGAGATAGCATTTCCGGGTGCCTTTTCCCTCCTTCTTTCCCCCCTCACTGGGCTTTGAAACTGCGCGCGCGCGCGCTGTTCCGATTTCCATCGGCTCTGCCGGCGGGAAAGTTGGCTCTGGAATGTCTGGAATGCGGAACTCCTTCCAACGTTCCCCCTTCCCTTCCCGCCTCTCCAATGCTCTCGCCTCCTGGCGCGCTCCTATGGTCAGCGCTGATTTGGTCAGCTGGTCCATAGACTCCGCCCTGGGCGCCCGGGAAAGTTCGTCTTTCACAGCCGAAGAAAGCCCTTCTTCAAAGAGCATTTGAATGGGTTCCGCCTATAGATCCCACCCCAATTTATGGATCAACATGGTGAACTCAGTCCAGTACTCACGGACAGATCGGCTCCCCTGTTTGCAAGCCATTAACTGTCTGCGCACCACTCCCTGTTCAATATCGCTGGAAAACATCAGATCCATGGCGCGAAAGAACTTCATCGTGTCCTTTAGGACGTCACTATTCGCTGCCATCGGGGGTCTAACCCAGTCTCTCGCCCCCTTTTCAAGATGCCCAATCACGAAAGCCACTCGTGATTCCTCGTCAGGGAATTCATCAAACTGCAGATTGAGGGCATATTGCATCTCTGTCCGAAAGCCATGATAGTCTTTGGGCTCCCCCCCAAACTTCTGCACCAATCCTGGTACCTTTCTGGCGAGCTGGGTGTCTTTCCCCTTTTTGTCTGCATCCTGAGCCCTCCTCTCCTCAAGCCTTGCCGTCTGCAGCGCTAGCTGGACCTCCAACACCCGGTACCTTTCTTCCAGGCTTGGACCCGCTCCAGCTCCTGCTTCTCCGGTTCCGGCTGGGTTGCTCATGATGCCTTCTCCTGCACAAGCTGCTCACGGAGACTGTCGGAATGCTGTGATGGGACGATGAGCTGCTTGTGTGTAAAATCCAAGTCCCTCAGAGTTTGGTCAAGTTTGTAAACCTCTGTCTGTAACGGAGCCCCTTAAACATGGCTCCGTCAGTCGCTGGCAGATTCCGACAGTGGTTGCTTTCGGAATCGCTTCCAACATAAAAGCTCCTTAACGGAAACACGTCTTCTGGACTCTCTGCGTGACAGTTTCCGGCGAGGAGTGGGTGTCCCTACAGGAGGTCCTGAAACCTCCCCACTGTTTTCGCTGGAAGTGTCTCTGAGCCATCCCTCCAGCTCACTTTCCCTCAGCTCAGCTCCTCTCCCCCTACTGGTTCCCTCTTCAGCTGCTGAGTCTCTCCCAACCTGTGTGAGCCCTTTCACTTCCCTTCCTTCCGATGGCAGTTCCCTGACAGTTTGTATGATTTATCACTAAATAGTGCTTCTCGAACTCCCCCTGGTGAAATTCCCAGCAGATGACCATTTTTTAGAACATTTACACACTCTTGCTGTGTACCAGGTAAAAGCCACATTACAGCACCTAAGTTTTTTAAACCTATAAAATATAAACAAGAAGACATAAACAAATAAACAGCCCCAAACCTGGCTCAGCTGAAGATATGCCAGCATAACTTGCTCATCCTGGCTGAACTGAGACTGACTGAACAAAGGCTTTTGAAAGTCACCCCAAAAAGGGTGTTCTGAGGATGTGGTGGGATGGGGAGCGGGGAACTTAGACTGGATCTTAAGCCCAGTCCACTCAGTCACATGACCTGGCGACCTGGCATAGAACCTTTCATTAAAGGCTTGTTTTCCATTGGCCAAGGACCCACCAATTTGCTCTCTGGCATAGAGCAATTTCCCTTGCTACACTAAGGGCCATTAACTCATCAAAAAGCTTGCCCAGCTAGTTCAACAATGGAATCCTTCATTTTAACCCTTGCTGGATCTAGGACCCAGGGAACTCAGAAGGGACTCAGGCATCAAGCAGGCTAAACCCCCATATTCACAACACTGAATCTTGTTCTTCAGATATTTAATGCTAGGCATTAAAACTGCCTAATCTAATGAAGGACTTATCTAGCCAGTGTAAACAGCATTACCCCTGATGCTAAGCAGAGAGAAATTTATAGATTTTGCCATTTTGATAATAGATAAAATCTTGCCAGTTTCTGGAAATCACAAGTGGGGAGAGTGATCCTGCACAAGCTTGGATCTTCTCTTAGGCACCTGACTGGCCACTGTGAGAACAGGATGCTGGAGTAGATGGGCCATTGGCCTCATCCAGCAGATTCTAACTCCCTCTGTTCGTTTCTTTAATTTAATGATATAAGATGCTTTTTCATGACCACTGAGGACTAGACAATGCTTCCTGAAACGAGCAGAGAAAACTTTTGATGGCTGGTAGTTAGTAACCTACTAACCTGTGTCTCCATTAACCACTCCTCACTAGGAAACTGATGCTGCAAAAGGCTGAAGCTTCCTAACACCATTTGGGGAAAATGGGGTATATTTTAGTATTACACACATTACCTGAAATCAGTTTTAAATTAACAAAGAACATCACCTGGAAGTTTGAAAACACAACGATCAGCTACTGTATAGCAACTTTGGCGCTTCAGAAGAAAAAGTTTGGATAAAAAGTAACCATAATCTATAGGAATTGCTCCATGGTAAAATATTATAAGGCCTGGTCCATCTGGTAGGTTTTCTATGCCATGTAGTTCGTAACCTGTTTGGAATACAAAGTGCAAAAGGGTTGTTATTTCAAATTAAGTAACTCTGAATGGGTAACTGAACTATAGTAGATTCCAGTGGTGTAGTGTGAGGTGCCAAGGGGGCCATTGCCCCGAGACCACAATTTGGGGGGTTGTGAACCCTCAAATGACACACTATCCACGCCCTGCCCCTGCCCATTGTGTGAGTGCCAACACAGCGGTGGCAAGGTCTGGGGAGCAGAGGGTGCCCCTTTCCCACCCAGCACGCAACACCTGGCTGCAAGATAACGTGGACAATACTCTTGACCCTCCTTCACCTCACCCCTGCCCTGCACATGAGCGCTTGCCTGGTGGCAAGGGCTGAGCAGCGCTAAACGTTGATAACTAGTTTTGTTATGTTTGTAATTATGGTAAATATTCTCATGTTGTAAGTTGCCTTGAGCAAGGTTTTAATTAGGGAAAGGCAACATACAATTCAGAAGATGAAGATGAAACATGCTTACCATTCAAATATCTTCCAAGTCTATCCCACATGAATGTTATAATTAGTCGTGCACCATCCCATGCTTTACTGGAATAAGCTTCTTTTAGTTTATGTGTCCTCTCATAGATGAAGAGGACCAAAGAAGAAAGGTAAAGAAGAAGCAGCACACATGCAGGAATTGTAAAAAATAACAGGATGTTGATAAACACCAGCACTACTGAACAGATGATCACATATGGGAGATATTCAAGAAAAATCCATTCTTCCATCAGATACGTAAGGCATGTAGAGTATGTCACAGTTGTATGTAGCATTTATTCACACTAATAATGTCCTGGGTTTTTTTTAAAGAAAAAGAATAAAACAATGTGAAACCCTTTCTACCACAAACTGTAGTCTCCTCAAAAAAAACTTGAAGCATCTCTTCATTCCAGAAAAACCAGTTGTGAGCTGCTAAATATTCCTCCTGTTCTAGAGATACTAGCAATACAATCAAATTATCTTGCCCAAGAACTACACCAGCCAATCTACATCACATGTCTCGCCTGAGGCTGTGAACACTAGTTCTCTGCACCATAGATGGTAGAACAATATGTAGAGTCCAGCTGATTAAGGAGGGGACGTGCAGCAGGCACACAATACTGTGAGCAAATGTGCCAGGATGTTGTAACTATCACCATGGAGCAGGTACTGAATGGTAACCCAGTAAATTTCTTCTGCCTAGAAGCATAGCTTGGACCTCATATCCAAAATCATTTTAATCCTATACATATTCACAGCGCGGCCTTCTGCATATTTACTCAAGAGCAAGTGCTACTGTGCAAAAGGAAGCTTACTCCCAGGTAAACGCTCCTCTGGCACATGTGCCTGCCTTCCCCCAGCATGTGGCACCCCCTGGGTGCAGGTGCCCACTGTGTCTTAAGTTCAGGGCTGGAGACTTAACAGTGTAGTTCCTCTTTGCAATGGGCGAGATAGGATAGAAAAGTCCCCCCCCCCCGCCGCCAACTTGTCCTCCTAGCTTCAGAGTGAAGCCAGCAGCACCCAAGTAGCACAGAGTTCCATTTTCTGTCCTCAGAACATGTGGGTGGGCCAGGTGCCTCTGGTGGGCTCTTCAGCACCACCCAGCAGAAGTCCCCCAATGGGGCATTCTGGGGGAGCCCTGAAGTGGATCTCCCCTTCACAATAGGAAAAAGCGCTACATGGGAGAATAAGGAAGAGCGAAGGCGGTGCTAGAAGGCTGAGTGCTCCTGAGGGCTTGGCAAAAGGAATGAGGGTTGGGTAGAAGTTGACAGACGCCAGGGTCCCAAACACCTGGAGGTCCCCTAGTTGTGTGTGTTGGAGGAGGGCGACTGAGTGACGCAGCAGCTCTCTCAGAGTTGCTCAGCTCCACAGCCACAGCAGCTCCACCATTCCCTCGCCTCCCCCCCCCCCCATCAACCGCTCTTCCGCTCGCGCGCTTTCCCCTCGCCTCGCCTCCTCTCAGGCTCTTCGGCGCGCCGAGCTTCCTTCAGGCGGGACGTCCTCAGCTCCTCACGTGGGCGCTTCGCGGGGGGACCGGGGAGCACCCTGCGCCTTTCTGCGGTTACCTCGTCCGTCGCTAGCGGAGGGCGGAAGGGAAGAAGAAGAAGAAGAAGAAGAAGAAGAAGAAGGAGGAGGAGGAGGAGGAGGAGGAGGAGGAGGAGGAGGAGGACACGAGGAAATGGGTATCGGCCGCCAGAGATCCTCACCGGCGCTTCCTTCCGAGGGGCTCGGCTGCTGCTATTCGCAGCAGGTTGTCGGTGAAGGTAGCCTCAAGCTCGAAGCGTCTGCTAGGGAGGAGTCGCGCTGGTGTTAAAAGGAGCGTCGCAGTCTTGCGGATGAGTCTGCGGTCGCAGGTGAGGTTGCCTCGAGCTGTTTGCGCCTTCGTACTTAAGAAGGAGACGGCCGGTTTCTGTAAAAAAGAAGTATATCGGGTACTTTCTACCATGGGGTGGGGACAGAACTTCAGTTTGCTATGTATTTTTTATTTAGGTTCTAGCACATTTGCAAACGAAGCAGGGTCCAGTATGGTTTCAAATTGGCTGAGAGACTTTGTTGGGATAACTAGATGACCCTTGGAGCTCCTTCCAACTCTACATTTTATGATTCTATGAACAAAAACGTTAGCCTGGTAAGCCTAAATTGCCTTTACTTCAGTCACCTCTCTGGGAGCGGCAGAAGACTTGTCTGGTGCACTTTTTTGTTGGCTAATTTTCACCCCTATGGAGACTTGACCCTTTATGTGGTGGTTTAAAGAGACTCTGGTGGGTGTGCCATCTGTATGAGGAAACAAAGCATTGTGAAAAAGAGGGAGGGCTTGTGGAGGCTGCTTCTGGGAAGTCGTGGCCCTTTTTAATTAAATGTAAGCTATGGGGTCAAGATGTGCTTGCAAGGTATCCTGCAATACGTAAACCTTGATAACATGTTCTGTTTACAATATTAAATCCTAGCGCTGCATCAGGAAAAGCTTTTCCATTGGACCTCTCTCTTTAATTCTCTTTAATTCAGAGCAATAATCACATACACATATGGTGGTCTGTTTTACTCTATTTTTGAGGGGAGAGGTATTCGTTGTGACAGAGTAGTAGTACTTTCCTGCATTAAGGGGTTTGATCAACAGGGGAGAAATAATTTGATAGCCTTGCCTTGTTTAATTTGTTTGACATGGTTAGTTTGTTCTAATTTTCTTTTTTGGAGTCTTGTAAAGACCATTACTCTTCACTCTCCCCCCCCCCCCACCACAATGCTTTATCACCAGGTTCTCAAGATTTATGAGGATTTATAAAGTAGCTGACCTTCCTTGTCCACAAAAATGCTGTGTCATGAACTTCTCTGTCTGCAATTCAGTCATAGATGCAATAAAGACAAATATCCATGCCATATAAAAGGCAAATAAAGCCGAAAAACAAAAAACAAACAGGTCTCCAATCTTCATTAGTCCCTTCATGAATCAATTGAAGAAGAGCTAAAACCTACCAAAATCCATTAAAACCACTTAGAACCTACTAAAAGGCAGATTAAAAACCACAAACTTCCAGAGAGGGATGTTATCTCCCAATCTGCTGAGTCCCTTCCAGACTTTTTCCTTTTACTTCAGGAAACAGTTAATTTAAGGTAAAGTTAACAGAAGTTAACGCGCAGGAAGGACCTCCATCAACAATATCCTTAGCTTGTGTCAGAGGAATGAAAAAATTATGTTATCAGCTGCATAATTCCCTGATGAAAAAATGCATGGCTATCAAGTACATTAGAAAATAATGGACAGAAGGATTTCAGAGCAGAATCAGCATGTTGATTTCCTTCTGAAATTATATCTTTGAATCCTGTATGGGAACAACCATGAGAGTAAACATGAGCAGCATAGAAAGGCGCAATTCTATTTGTCAAGAGATTTTTCAGTGTCAAAAACAAAGAGTAGATTGAAATCTAGCATAGGAGAAAGATAGGAATTAGCCAAATGTGCTAAAAAGATATCCCACTTCACACAAAAATCACAAAATGCAGTGAAAGTGTAGGCTGTTCTCTGTCAGTTTCCTGATTAGCTGCAAAAAATATGCCAGTTATTTTCAGAATCCTTATGTTAAAACACTCTAGAGGTGTTGAATAGGAACCTGCTTTTGGACAGAAACCAATTTCCAGGGTACCTGTTGAATTAAAACTAGGCGTGAATCTTTAGGAGGGTTAAAATAAACTATCCCAAGTTGATCAGTAAATGCAAACTGATAGGAAAGAGAAGAACTCATTAGGGACTCGTGTTCCTCTTTAGAAAAAAAGCAAATAACAAACAGCAATATCAAATCCAGTGTTAGGCAAATGTAGTCACTTTAAAATCACTATTCTGTCAGCAGCGTCTGGGGAAAAAAGTAGTCCTGTAGGTGAAAACATTGTATCAAGGAAAATCACTCGTATGAATTGACCCCAAAACTCTGCAACTGCTGTAAAGTAAATTCATTAGGAATTTTAAGTTGAGGGAGGAAAGGAGAAAAAACAGTCTGCAACAGGTGATGAAGAATAAGTCTCACTGTCTGAGGTGGAATCAGACCTGTATGCTATGTCTTAATTTTATAAACCACCATAGGGCACTGGAACTGAAATTAGCAAGTTCTGCTGTCATTAGATTCAAACCAGCACTGCCCTTAGCGGCATGGCACAGATCTGTCACAGGAGACTGTGTGTTAAAAGCAACTGTGTTAGAAGCAATAGGTGGCTCTGCTAATTTAGCTTCAGTAAAATCCTGACAATCAGCTGGCACAACAGTCTTTGTTCTCCCATTTAAACTCAGGCTGGAAGGCCATCTGTTGTGGCATTGCCTGTCTTTAGCAGGATAAACTGAAGGAGACAAAGCTGCTGCTTGTTGATGTTGTTTAGTCGTTTAGTTGTGTCCGACTCTTCGTGACCCCATGGACCAGAGCACGCCAGGCACTCCTGTCTTCCACTGCCTCCCGCAGTTTGGTCAGACTCATGTTTGTAGTTTCTAGCTGCTGCTAGGAGGGCAGATTTGTGAGTCTCAGTGTCAATATTCTGGCAGGGCTTACTCATTTGAGCAATATCTGTTTCTGGCTTCTGATAACTTGCTTTAAGAGCAGTCTTGCAATCAGCATTTTCATTTTCATAAGCCAATTGTTTCATTTAAACTTCAGAGGCTTCAAGGTTTGGAATTTAAGTACTGGCTCCTCTTAGCCCATCAAGAATGCCATGCAAGCCATTTTCTGTCACACTTCGCTTCAATTGTTTAAAAACTGCGAAGGGCAATGATTCACGGGCTCTCAGTTCAAAGTGCATTCTGAACAACAGGACAGACTGATAATAATGGCAAGGTGTCAGCTATTTTTCCTTCACTGCTTCCTTCTGCCATATTTGGAATAACCAATTTTTGCACTGCGGTCTGAGCCCCTTGCGGGCATTGGTCCAACAAAGAGGGTGGCATGGAATTTACATTCGACCCAGGCAAATCTTTGGCAAAGGAAGGTGACTCTGGGAATGGAAGTACCTTTGGCATGACCTCAGAGAGAGGCTTGAAATCTAGAGGCAGAGATGGGGGAAACAATATTATGGTATTTTTAAAAGCAGCTAGGGGTTGCAACAATGTGGGAGCATTCACAGAGACAACGGGTGGTTGGAGTAAAGCGTTAGAGAGCTTTCCAACTGCGTCTCTACACAAATGCCAGGTGTGCAAAACTTGTACAGATGCCTCAGGATGTCTATGGAGTGCATCTCCCAGCTCATTCCATTTCTTAATGTCATAAGTACCCCCCTCTGGAAATCAGGGGCACAGTCTAGCAATCCCTAACAACATTTTTTCTACTAAGGGTGCTAGATGCTTATCATGCCCTGCCTGAGCTAGCAAAAATAACAAATCATTCCTATGCTTTTCCTGCTCATGTGAAAGCTTGCTTCCCATGATCTCACCTGAAGGGGTATAGACGCACGTCTTTGGGGCTCGTTCCGAGCGAATGAGATCCTAAGTCTGGGAATCGTTTTGCAGGAGATGATCCACCGCGACCAAGGGATAGCAGCAGCCAAGCATACTAGGACTCAATTTCTTGATTTTAAGAAAGCCGACTTCATAAAACTTAGGGAAGTGCTGGGTGAGATCCCATGGACAGTAATACTAAAAGGAAAGGGAGTTCATGATGGCTGGGAGTTTGTTAAGAGGGAGATAGTAAAAGCACAACTTCAGGCAATACCAATGAGACGGAAACATGGAAGGTGCCTAAAGAAGCCAGGGTGGCTATCTAAAGAAGTTTTAACTGAGTTAAGATTAAAAAAGGATGTGTACAAAAAATGGAAAAGGGGGGAAACCACCAAAGAGGAATTCAAACAAATAGCCAGCACGTGTAGACACAAAGTCAGAAAAGCTAAAGCACAGAATGAACTCAGGCTTGCTAGAGAGGTTAAAAGCAACAAAAAAGGCTTTTATGGGTATGTTCGTAGCAAAAGGAAGAACAAAGACACAGTGGGGTCACTCAGAGGAGAAGATGGTGAAATAGGGGACACAGAAACAGGGGACACAGAAAGGGCTGAACTCCTCAATGCCTTCTTTGCCTCAGTCTTCTCCGATAAAGAAAACAATGCCCGACCTGAAGAATTTGGAGCAAATGATTCAGCAGAGGAAACACAGCCCAGAATAACTAAGGAGATAGTACGAGAATACTTGGCTAGTCTAGATGTATTCAAGTCTCCAGGGCCAGATGAACTTCATCCAAGAGTATTAAAAGAACTGGCAGATGTGATCTCAGAACCACTGGCAGTCATCTTTGAGAATTCCTGGAGAACAGGCAAAGTCCTGGCAGACTGGAGGAGGGCAAATGTTGTCCCTATTTTCAAAAAGGGGAAAAGAGAGGACCCAAATAATTACCGCCCAGTTAGTCTGACATCAATACCAGGGAAGATTCTGGAGCAGATCATTAAGCAAACAGTCTGTGAGCACCTAGAAAGGAATGCTGTGATCACCAATAGTCAGCATGGATTTCTGAAAAATAAGTCATGTCAGACTAACCTGATCTCGTTTTTTGACAGAATTACAAGCCTGGTAGATGAAGGGAACGCAGTGGATGTACCCTACCTTGATTTCAGCAAGGCATTTGACAAGGTGCCCCATGATATTCTTGTAAAGAAGCTGGTAAAATGTGGTCTTGACTATGCTACCACTCAGTGGATTTGTAACTGGCTGACTGACCGAACCCAAAGGGTGCTCATCAATGGTTCCTCTTCATCCTGAAGAAGAGTGACTAGTGGGGTGCCACAGGGTTCTGTCTTGGGCCCGGTCTTATTCAACATCTTTATCAACGACTTGGATGATGGACTCAAGGGCATCCTGATCAAATTTGCAGATGACACCAAACTGGGAGGGGTGGCTAACACCCCAGAGGACAGGATCACACTTCAAAATGACCTTGACAGATTAGAGAACTGGGCAGAAACAAACAAGATGAATTGTAACAGGGAGAAATGTAAAGTATTGCACTTGGGCAAAAAAAAAATGAGAGGCACAAATACAAGATGGGTGACACCTGGCTTGAGAGCAGTACATGTGAAAAGGATCTAGGAGTCTTGGTTGACCACAAACTTGAAATGAGCCAACAGTGTGACGCGGCAGCTAAAAAAGCCAATGCAATTCTGGGCTGCATCAATAGGAGTATAGCATCTAGATCAAGGGAAGTAATAGTGCCACTGTATTCTGCTCTGGTCAGACCTCACCTGGAGTACTGTGTCCAGTTCTGGGCACCACAGTTCAAGAAGGACACTGACAAACTGGAACGTGTCCAGAGGAGGGCAACCAAAATGGTCAAAGGCCTGGAAACGATGCCTTATGAGGAACGGCTAAGGGAGCTGGGCATGTTTAGCCTGGAGAAGAGGAGGTTAAGGGGTGATATGATAGCCATGTTCAAATATATAAAAGGATGTCACATAGAGGAGGGAGAAAGGTTGTTTTCTGCTGCTCCAGAGAAACGGACACGGAGCAATGGATCCAAACTACAAGAAAGAAGATTCCACCTAAACATTAGGAAGAACTTCCTGACAGTAAGAGCTGTTCGACAGTGGAATTTGCTGCCAAGGAGTGTGGTGGAGTCTCCTTCTTTGGAGGTCTTTAAGCAGAGGCTTGACAACCATATATCAGGAGTGCTATGATGGTGTTTCCTGCTTGGCAGGGGGTTGGACTCGATGGCCCTTGTGGTCTCTTCCAACTCTATGATTCTATGATTCTACATGTGGCACCCTTGCTGTAGTGTTCATGGCCCTCCACTGCCTCTCCCCCTACATCATATTCCTCTGCACGCACACAGCAGCCACACCAGGAAACTATGACATCACAGAAAGGTCATTTGAAGGAAGGAAGGAAGGAAGGAAGGAGGCCAAAGAGGCCCAGTAGCACAGAGTGCTGTTTGGAGTTTTTCCACTAGGTTAATTAATGCAGCATATAACCTCCACCCATATATCTGTGTACCAATCTCTGCTGGAGGTGGCAGTTTTCCATCAGCATAGTCTCCTCAGTTCCATGTGTGTATCTCCTCCCCCCCCCTCCTGTGTGTGTGTCTACTGTATTCAAAAGCTCTGCACCCTAAAGGGATTGAAATTCCCCATCCATGAAATCATAGTTGAAATGGATGGCAGAGAGCTATGCTTATGATCCATAATAGTGCAATATCTTTGCAATAATGGCACTTGTATTGTATCCACAGTATTTCCTAAATAAGTTTCAAATAAAATGCATTCTTCTATTTGGAGCTTATTCTTTTCAGGGCTGCAGATGTTTTATTATGTGATCAGGTTGAAATCTTCCAAGAAAGCTGAAATTGTGGAAATGATGAAGAAAGGCCATTTACTGGGCATTGCACCTGGTGGAGGTAGAGAAGCACTGTATAGTCACGATTACTGCATAATGTGGGGTAAACGCACAGGTTTTGCTCAGGCAGCTTTGGAGGCGAAAGTGGTGAGTGATCTTTGTGCAATCTGCATTGCCTTCACAATTATCCTAGATAAGACGTAATGTGTTGACATCCTTGATCCAGCATCCAAAAAAGCTGAGGATGGCAAATATCCTGTTTGGGGGTCAAATGACATCTGGAGTGCCACAGGTCTCCCCACCCCTGCTTTAAAACAAACCTACTGAAATTGGTGATGTTTAAAAAGAAAACCTGCGTTTTCCTTTTATCTTTCTTTTTTATATATAATTTTATTTTAAAAAATTGTTTTACTGTTTAAAATATTCATTTTACATCCTTAAGATATCAACGACTTCGTTTCTTCTCCTTTGATAGTTCATTTTACATATCATAAATCCCTGCATATTTTACAAAAACTATACTATGTATAGTATTCCATTATTGAATCCATCAAAACATATTACACTGAAGAATTTATCTTAATGCTGCCAGTCATCATCTATTTCAAGATCCTTCTCATAATATGTCTGGAGCACTCAGGCTTTGATATTTCTAGAATAAAAAAAGAACCAAACAATCTCCTGGAAATGTTTTCTTCTTAGCATACGGGGATTTAACCCTGAAAGCATGATCAAGAGCTTGATGTACCTCCTACTTTTGAGTCTCAAGAAGATTTGCAAGTGCCTCAATTATTTTATCCCTTATTGCTTCACCAGATTGCTGAGCAATAGATCTAAATCATAAAAGCATCTCTTTTTGCCTCAATTCAATTAAAGCCAAATTGTCTGCCAATAGTTCCTGAGATGCTATAGCTGCCGCCAGTTGAATCCAGGGGGGAGGAGTATAAAAGTTTGAATGCTTTTTCTTGAAAAAGAAAGTTTTCAAAGTTCTTATCCCCCTGTCCCCTTCCTTTTATTTCCAATGGCAGACTTTCTTTGTTTCCTTCAATGCTTCAGCCATCTGGTTCCCATGCAGGATAGTCACCAATTCTAGAGAAGACTCCCCTTTTGTTCTCCTGGAAGTTCGCCAAATTAATCCAAATGCTAAAGACACTTGAGTAATAAATCTCTCTTTCTTTGGTTTTATTTTCTGGGAAATCTGCTAATCAAAAACTTGACCTGATTGAGCAAAACCAATGTGATTTTTGGATTCAGTGCATCAGATTCGTCCTAAATCAACTGAAAAAACGCAGACAACAAATTTGTTGTTGACCAGTGTAATAAATCCCCTTTTCCTTGGTTTTATTATCTGGAGCCCAGAGATTACAGCTTGACAGCTGGGTTAGGCCAGCACCAAATGGAACCTCAGACCCGTTGGGAACTCGCTTTTGACCTCCACAGGAGCCCTCAGAATCCTGATCATCCCCAAGACCTTTTTTGGGTGCTCGTTGCCTACGAGCTGCCGCCAAACTCCAAAATGCAGCGGCCGGTTGGCTGAACCTGGCTTCCTTTCCCCCTCAGGGCAAACCAAGAAATTCTTTCCCCCCCTTCAGTTCCTAAAAATCTGGAGGACAGCTTCTGAAGTTTCTTCATCTGAGATATTTGAATAAATGTGTCAGGAATTTTAAAGCCAATTACATTATCATTTATGAGTTGCTTCTCATTATAATCTCAGATGTGAAGCATTCTTCATAGTCCATAACAAAAATAAAGGCAGGATGGTTTGGACAAAATAATTATCCAATCTTCACCTTTCTTTTCATGTTTGTTTCATCTTTTATTTTTTTAGACCATCATCCCTATTTTTACACAAAACAGTTGTGAAGCATACAGGACCATTGGAAAGACAAGTAAGTTAAATACCTTGGTTAATCAAGAGATCTCAGGCAATATACATTTTAATACAATAGAATGATCTTTTAAAAAGAATATTTACTACTCATGAATAGATTTTATAGGGACATGGGTGGCGCTGTGGGTTAAACCACAGAGCCTAGGACTTGCCGATCAGAAGGTCGGCAGTTCGATTCCCCTGCTCCTGCCAACCTAGCAATTCGAAAGCACGTCAAAGTACAAGTAGATAAATAGGTACCGCTCCAGCGGGAAGGTAAACTGCGTTTCCATGCAGTGCTCTGGTTCGCCAGAAGTGGCTTAGTCATGCTGGCCACATGTCCTGGAAGCTGTCTGCGGACAAACGCCGGCTCCCTCGGCCAATAAAGCGAGATGAGAGCCGCAATCCCAGAGTCGGTCACGACTGGACCTAATGGTCAGGGGTCCCTTTACCTTTACTTAATAGATTTTATTCCATGTCCACTTATCTGCAAAAGCTGTGCTGCCTGCCTCAGTACTGAGTGAACATGCCCTTGCTTAGTTTTCTAGTAGATTTGACAGAAAGCTATAATCGATAAATGTGGGAGCAACCCTAACATGGAGGGGAACTGAACAGGAAACATACCATATTCTGCAGTCTATTGTACACAACTTATGACTGATTGCAAAGAGCTGAGAAGAGCTGACTGAATATCTTGTACAGTGGTACCTCAGGTTAAGTACTTAATTGGTTCCGGAAGTCTGTACTTAACCTGAAGCGTTCTTAATCTGAAGCGGACTTTCCCATTGAAAGTAATGGAAAGTGGATTGATCCGTTCCAGATGATGAAAAAATACCCCCTAAAATAGCAATTTAACACAAATTTTACTGTTTCACGAGACCATTGTTCCATAAAATGAAGGCAATAATCAATGTACTGTACTATAAAATAAATAAGACAGTATTTTAGATGAAAAGAATTAAAATTTATTTCCAAACTTACTGTTTGGAGGGGGCTCAGGGTCCTCTTCCACAATCACAATCGGCTTGGCTTCCGGCATTCATGGAGGCCTCAGAGAGCTCCTGGAGCCCAGTCGCAGAGCCTCTGCAGCCACCATGGATGTCGGGGCTTGGCTCCCGGCATTCGAGGAGCCGCTCTAGGCACCGCGGATGTCGGGGCTTGGTTACCCCCATTCGCGGAGCCGCTCTAGGCATCGCAGATGTCGGGGGTTGGTTCCCTGCATTCGCGGAGGCCTCTGACAGCTCCGTAGGCTCTGCCGATGTCTGGGTCTGACTCCAGGCAATGTCCTCCGAGAGCTTGGAAAACTTACTTCCGGGTTACAATCCTTCATAACCCGAAAAAACGTAAGTTGAAGCGCTCGTAACCCGAGGTACCACTGTATCTCTTTTCCCAAGCACTCATATTATTTAACTCTTCCTTTCTTACTATTTATTGCAATTGCTAAACACTGAGAATGTCAACTAATTTCAGATTTGATATGGTGTCGCTTTCCTTCAGAATCTTCTTCCATTTCATACACAGGGCTGACAAAATGGCTGTATGAGAAAACTCGATGTATGGTCCTTCCCTTTTACGGAGGGTTTCCAGTGAAATTGAGGACATTTATTGGAGAACCCATCCCATATGATCCAAATATAACATCTGTAGAGCTGGCTGAAAGAGTAAGTTAATTCTAAACTTGGAAGTTTAAAGCAGAATATTTCTTTTCCTCTTGGTTTCTCTCTCTTTCAGCTCTAAATCTTATTGTACATATTGATTTCCTCATTCTATATGACCTGATATAAGGTTCATTATATATACTTTTGTGCATCATGCCCATCACTCAATTTCCCCTCTCCTTAACTTGTTGAGACTATTTAAATGGGGGGAAAAACTATGTGGTACAAAGATAGATCTGCTCATGCAATGGGATTTCTTTTTCCCATTATACTAGGGTGGACTATACAAAATAATCAAATAATAGATCTTATTCTAATTGCTCCTCATGAAAATTTTGGTCAATTGCATAAAAAGCTGTTCTTTGGGGCCATTGGTCAGAAAGTTGTGATTTTTTGGGGGAGCGGTTGCCCTCTCCCCACCCCAACTGCCCACAGGTGCAAAACAGAACCAGAGCCACTCTCACGTAGGAGCCTGAAACAGCGCACACACAAATTTACCCCCCCAACTCGGATATTTCCTTAAAATGGAAAAAAGAAACCTCCCAAATGGCCCCAGAAGGACATGTCTGGGATTTCCCAAACATATGGAAACCCTACACTATGTGCCCCAGAATCTGCCTGACAAGGTACCTCCAGTGCTAATTTTTGAGCATATGGAGAGGGTTGAAGAGGAAGACAATTTATTGCACACGTTGATATGTGTTGCATGTACACACTGATGCGTGTTTAAGAGAGCATTGGATACAGCGTTGTTAAACGGTGCCATGATTCCTGCCCAACTACCAAGCTATCAAATCTGAACCTGCAACACATATATTGTAATTTGTTATTACTCGTGCATCAGCAAGCTCCTAAATGAGATGCCGTTTCACTGAAGACAAGGTCAAACACAGATACCATTTGTATGGTATTACATTGCATGACTTATTCTACCTGCTCCTGCAGGGGATGTTACACTTCCCCCCTTCCTCCAGGAAAACATGGGAATCTGAATCCCAAAGGGAGGGGGCTAAGGGGAGGAGCATGTAGGGTCCTGGTGGCTGATGGGAACGGGGTGGGAACATTGTTTAGTATGCCTGATCCTTCTCCAAGCACTTTCTGCTTGTTTTCTTGCTGCATCAAGTTTCAGGTATTGATTGCGTGTTTAAAGGGGCAGATAAGAAATTTCTTTCTGCAAGGGGTTATGCCTTGGTTGTCCTGAGGTTCGCTCCTTTTATCCTACATTGTAACAACCATGCAAGGTAACTACTGTGTACAAAGCAGCCCAAGACACATATGTTTGATTGTTTCTCTGCCATTCTCATACAGTGTCCTTGGTAAACATAAAGAGAGTGGGCTGGATTCACTGAGAAATGAGCAGTTTCCTAGTGGGGGTTCCTCACCCTAGCTGCTCTGGCCCAAACCTCCATGTTGAAGAAGCCACTTTTGAGGGTTGAGAGACAAGGACTCTCATGCAACACATTTCTGTGTACAAAGTCAGTTGTGTATCCCAGAAAGAAGTCACATATTGTGCTTCTATAGCTGGAATAAATGGGTTGCCTCTGGTTCTGATCCCTTTAGCTTCTTCCTCACAGACATTAATAACTGTGAATACCTATTTTGCAATGTATTCCTATAACACAATGTATTCCTCTGGTTTTCTTTCAACAGGCGAAGATTGCACTTGAAAATCTTCGGGATAAACACCAAAAAAGGCCAGGAAATATATTAGGAGCTCTTTCAGAATGATTTGATAAGCATTACAAAGCTAACTAGTCCATATAAAACAGTTGCAGTGTTTCTGACGAGGTGTCTGTAATAGGAAGTGTTAATAATTATGTTATTAAAGCTAAGTTGATATACACAGTATTTTGCTGGATTGTATATGAATTATTTGGAAGGGTCCCTAGCTCAGTAGCTCAGCACCTGCTGTGTGTACAGAAGGTCCTACGTTTTTGAAGACGTACAAGTGCTTTCCTGCCCTATCCTGCAATACACCCAGTATTCCCCTTTTTGGGGAACTTGCACTAGTAGAGGCAGAATCGAAGAGTATAACAGGAAGGCGAGTCTTTAACTAAACATGAAATAATATTACATGTGAAAGAGTACTGTCTATAAATCACCTGTATTAAAACAGTGGCACTTCTTTTATGTTTATTAAAGGGTGCTCCAATATTTAAGCGCTATAATGCAAATCCTTTTAAACCTATAGCAAGAAAAGCAGAGAAAACAAGAATACATCTAACGAAAACAGCCAACTCAGGTATGAATCTGGGTCTGGTGCCCGCCCCGCAGTAGCACCGTTCCCCCCCCCCCCATTGAACACCCTCATATCAGATGTCAAATAGATAAACAACTACACAACTTTCTGAAGACATCTGAAGGCCACCCTGCACCAGGAAGTTTTTAATTGATGATGTGTTGCTGTGTTTTTTTATGTTCTAACCTGCCCAGAGTGATTGGAACAACTAGGCTTTTATACACACATACACAGAGAGAGGCAATCTTCTTTATCTTTTAGCTCCTGAAAGACTCAAGTTCCCATCTTAGCTGATTTCTTTCTTCCATAGCCTCAGTTATGAATACCAGAGTAGGCTGATCAGGAGTCAAGAATTTTGGGGGCGTTTGTTTCTGAAGATGATGTATGGTCCTGTGAACAAAGGCCAAGCTTTAGATCTGAAAATCACTGGGTGTGTAATTATAGAGCTGGGAGGTAGATATTCTTGATGATGCCTCACAGTATTATGGTCATTTGCATGGTGCCATGGACATAGATTGTGCCATGGAAATACCATATTTTTCACTCCATAACAAGCACCTTTTTACTCCTAAAAAGTAAGGGGAAATGTCTGTGCGTTTAATGGAGCAAAAGCACTGGAATGGAACAGGGATGCCTCGACTGTGGCTGCAGTCAAGAGCTGAGGGATGCCTCTGAAGGGAAGGGGAAGCAAAGTGAGAGCTGTGCAAAGCGAAACAGAAGCCATGTAAGCAGCTCTTGCTTTGCTTGTGTTAAAGCAAGAAAATCGAGATCCACTTACACGCTCTGTGCATAATATTTTTCTTCTTTTTTTCCTCCTCTAAAAACTAGGTGTGTCTTATGGTCAGGTACATCTTATGGAGCGAAAAATACAGTAAAAATTTGGTCACAGTATGCTTCTTAATCTTTAAATGGCTTATTTAATTTATTTAGATTCACATCCTGCTTTTTGACAAAATTCCTCAAAGTGACTAGTTCCTTTTACTAAAATAATGATGCGAGAATAATGGAAGCTGCAGAAATATATACAGAAAATATTCAAGTAAGCAGTTATGGGAAATCAATCATACTTGTTGCAATTTTTGTATGGTATTCATTCAGAAGTGGCTCCATTCTTGTCATCCTGATAGCATCATTGATTGAAGTTCTCAAGTGAGAGTTTCAACAATGCAGGGTGGATATCACCTTAATGGGGTGTACCAGCCCATTTCAAAACCACACCAGCATAGTTGGGGGTGTGGGTGTAACTAGCAATTAAGGAGGCACAGCAACTGCAGGACAGATTTTCTTACATGCCACTGCATTGCACAATGATGGGTGACAGCAGTGCCAGAGTGTGAAGGGGTACTGCTGCTCAACAGGAGGTAGAGGGGGAAAGGCAAGTTGGAAAGGCACAGTGCGGTCAGCATGGTATAAACAAACAAGCAGGATCAGTGGAGTGGCTCCATTGATGTGTTTAAATCACACCCACCATCCATTGATGTGTTTAAATCACACCCACCTTGCCACTATCTTCCCCACTGCAATACACTGCAATACACTAGTAGAGGCAGAATTGAACAGTATAACAGGAAGGCGAGTGTTTAACTAAACATGAAATAATGTTACATGTGAAAGAGTAATGTCTATAAATTACCTGTATTAAAACAGTGGCACTTTTATGTTTATAAAAGGGTGCTCCAATATTTGAGCCCTATAATGCAATTCCTTTTAAACTTATAGCAAGAAAAGTAGAGAGAAAAAAATACAGCTGGAATTGGTGAAAAAAGTGACTGATCTAACAAAAACAGCCAACTCAGCTATGAAGCTGGATCTGGTGCCTGCCCCACAGTAGCACCGGCCACCATGTTGAACACCATCTTATCAGATGTCCTATAGATAAATAACTACACAACTTTCTGAAGACATCCCTGTATCTTACTCCTTTGACAAAAAAGAGGTGTCGGTGACCAGTCTATAGTTGTTGCACTCTGTTTAGGTCTAGATGGAGTGTAGTGATCAGGTGGGATTGCTATGAGGAATTATAACAAATATAGAGTAAGTCATCTGTGTCAGCAATGAAAGCATTGCGTTGTCTGGGTTTAAACTATTTTGACATGATTCTTGATCAATGCCCACCTCTGCATCCCTGTTCCATTTCTCTTTCTTCACCAGTCACGTACACTGCCAGTTGCTTCGCCAGGCAGGCATCCTGGGCCATAAAGATAGTGGGCAAGCTTCTTTGAAGGCCTTTCTGATATGTTAATCCCAGGATGTTAATCTTAGGGCCAGGAAACAGATCTCACATGAAGGTGATAATGATCGCTGTCCTCCTGGCCATCCTTCTTATCATATATATTGCTTGTTTATCACCTCTGGGGTTGCCAAATGCTCTCCTTTGTAGTTCTGTTCTTTGTTTAAAGGTAAAGGTAAAGGTACCCCTGCCCATACGGGCCAGTCGTGTCCGACTCTAGGGTTGTGCGCCCATCTCACTTAAGAGGCCGAGAGCCAGCGCTGTCCGAAGACACTTCCGGGTCACGTGGCCAGCGTGACGAAGCTGCTCTGGCAAGCCAGCACCAGCACAGCACACGGAAACGCCGTTTCTTTGTTTACCCCATGCCTAATTAGTTTTGGTAGTTTAACTTTCTCCCCACATGGATTTGTTGAAATGCTCAGAAGAAATCTGATTGGTTCTTACGAACACTCTGTAAAAGGTTCTTTTGTGAATAAAACGAGCTGGCCCGAGGGGGCTGGAGACACAGACAGAGAGAGATTATTATACGCACCCTTCCGACAGTCTTGCTAGTTCAAGCCTCTGTGTGTATTCTCATTAATCAGAGTTCAATCCTTCCTTTACTTTGGGAATGCCTCAAGTGGTGCCCCGTGTGAGGCTAAGCTAAAAAGAAACATGTGAGGCTTGTAAAAAAATAAAACCTCAGCGTGTGAGGCAAAGCAAAAGGAAACCTCAGCAAAAGGAAACCCCCAGGACTGGACTCCCCTCGGAGCTAGCAACCTGCTATAGAATCATAGAATCATAGAATCATAGAGTTGGAAGACACCACAAGGGCCATCGAGTCCAACCCCCTGCCAAGCAGGAAACACAATCAGAGCATTCCTGACATATGGTTGTCAAGCCTCTGCTTAAAGACCTCCAGAGAAGGAGACTCCACCACACTCCATGGCAGCAAATTCCACTGTCGAACAGCTCTTACTGTCAGGAAGTTCTTCCTAATGTTTAGGTGGAATCTTCTTTCTTGTAGTTTGGATCCATTTCTCCGTGTCCGCTTCTCTGGAGCAGCAGAAAACAACCTTTCTCCCTCCTCTATGTGACATCCTTTTATATATTTGAACATGGCTATCATATCACCCCTTAACCTCCTCTTCTCCAGGCTAAACATGCCCAGCTCCCTTAGCCGTTCCTCATAAGGCATCGTTTCCAGGCCTTTGACCATTTTGGTTGCCCTCCTCTGGACACGTTCCAGTTTGTCAGTGTCCTTCTTGAACTGTGGTGCCCAGAACTGGACACAGTACTCCAGGTGAGGTCTGACCAGAGCAGAATACAGTGGCACTATTACTTCCCTTGATCTAGATGCTATACTCCTATTGATGCAGCCCAGAATTGCATTGGCTTTTTTAGCTGCCGCGTCACACTGTTGGCTCATGTCAAGTTTGTGGTCAAGCAAGACTCCTAGATCCTTTTCACATGTACTGCTCTCAAGCCAGGTGTCACCCATCTTGTATTTGTGCCTCTCATTCTTTTTGCCCAAGTGCAATACTTTACATTTCTCCCTGTTAAAATTCATCTTGTTTGTTTCTGCCCAGTTCTCTAATCTGTCAAGGTCATTTTGAAGTGTGATCCTGTCCTCTGGGGTGTTAGCCACCCCTCCCAGTTTGGTGTCATCTGCAAATTTGATCAGGATGCCCTTGAGTCCATCATCCAAGTCGTTGATAAAGATGTTGAATAAGACCGGGCCCAAGACAGAACCCTGTGGCACCCCACCAGTCACTCTTCTTTAGGATGAAGAGGAACCATTGATGAGCACCCTTTGGGTTCGGTCAGTCAGCCAGTTACAAATCCACTGAGTGGTAGCATAGTCAAGACCGCATTTTACCAGCTTCTCTACAAGAATATCATGGGGCACCTTGTCAAATACCTTGCTGAAATCAAGGTAGGGTACATCCACTGCGTTCCCTTCATCTACCAGGCTTGTAATTCTGTCAAAAAACGAGATCAGGTTAGTCTGACATGACTTATTTTTCAGAAATCCATGCTGACTATTGGTGATCACAGCATTCCTTTCTAGGTGCTCACAGACTGTTTGCTTAATGATCTGCTCCAGAATCTTCCCTGGTATTGAAGTCAGACTAACTGGGCGGTAATTATTTGGGTCCTTTCTTTCCCCCTTTTTGAAAATAGGGACAACATTTGCCCTCCTCCAGTCTGCCAGGACTTCGCCTGTTCTCCAGGAATTCTCAAAGATGCCTGCCAGTGGTTCTGAGATCACATCTGCCAGTTCATTTAATACTCTTGGATGCAGTTCATCTGGCCCTGGAGACTTGAATACATCTAGACTAGCCAAGTATTCTTGTACTATCTCCTTAGTTATTCTGGGCTGTGTTTCCTCTGCTGAATCATTTGCTCCAAATTCTTCAGGTCGGGCATTGTTTTCTTTATCGGAGAAGACTGAGGCAAAGAAGGCATTGAGGAGTTCAGCCCTTTCTGTGTCCCCTGTTTCTGTGTCCCCTATTTCACCATCTTCTCCTCTGAGTGACCCCACTGTTTCTTTGTTCTTCCTTTTGCTACGAACATACCCATAAAAGCCTTTTTTGTTGCTTTTAACTCTCTAGCAAGCCTGAGTTCATTCTGTGCTTTAGCTTTTCTGACTTTGTGTCTACACGTGCTGGCTATTTGTTTGAATTCCTCTTTGGTGGTTTCCCCCCTTTTCCATTTTTTGTACACATCCTTTTTTAATCTTAACTCAGTTAAAACTTCTTTAGATAGCCACCCTGGCTTCTTTAGGCACCTTCCATGTTTCCGTCTCATTGGTATTGCCTGAAGTTGTGCTTTTATTATCTCCCTCTTAACAAACTCCCACGCATCATGAACTCCCTTTCCTTTTAGTATTACTGTCCATGGGATCTCACCCAGCACTTCCCTAAGTTTTATGAAGTCGGCTTTCTTAAAATCAAGAAATTGAGTCCTAGTATGCTTGGCTGCTCCTTTCCGCTGTATAGTAAACTTCAGAAGAGCATGATCACTCGTGCCTAATGATCCTTCCACTTCTACCCCACTAACCAGGTCATCAACATTGGTTAGGACCAGATCTAAAATGGCTGTTCCTCTTGTTGCTTCTCCCACTTTCTGGACAATGAAGTTTTCTGCAAGGCCAGTGAGGAATCTGTTTGACCTTATGCTCTTGGCTGAGTTTGACATCCAACAAATATCCGGGTAATTGAAGTCCCCCATTACTACTATCTCCCTTCCTTTTACATGCTTGGCCATCTGTTCCAGGAAGGCATCATCTATGTCCTCCGTTTGGCTTGGGGATCTATAGTAAACTCCCACAATGAGGTCACTGTTATTCTTCTCTCCCTGAATTTTGATCCAAATGCTCTCACTTTGGCTTTGAGGTTCTAAATCTTGGATCTCTTCACAGGTATACACATCCCTGACATATAACGCCACTCCTCCTCCTTTCTTGTCTGGTCTGTTTCTCTGAAATAGATTGTATCCCTCCATTGTTACATTCCAATCGTGGGACATATCCCACCAGGTTTCAGTGATGCCTTTTTGTCATATTTAGTTTGCTGTACCAAGAGCTCAAGCTCATCTTGTTTATTTCCCATGCTTTGCGCATTAGTGTACAGACATTGAAGTCCATTAATCATTCCCCCGTGTCTCTTATTTAAGGATTTTTTCCTCCCACCACTAGGTCTGCGTACTGTTTGCTCCATTTGGTCTATGACATTTGGATGATCATCTTCATCAATTGATAGACTCCTACCTTCAGGAGCACTGTCTCCCTCCCCCACATTAGTCAGTTTAAAGCCCTCCTGATGAGGTTTCTGAGATTTTTGGCAAAAACATTTCTCCCAACCGTTGTGAGGTGCAGCCCATCGCTTGCCAGAAGTCCATCTTCAAGAAACTGCAGTCCGTGATCTAAGAATCCAAACCGTTCCTGTTTACACAATTTGCGAAGCCAGCTGTTCACTTCCACTATTTTTCCCTCTCTCCCTGGGCCACGTCGTTCAACTGGGAGGACAGATGAGATGACAATTTGTGCATTTAATTGCTTCAATTTCCTGCCCAGAGCCTCGTAGTCTCTTTTGATCTTCTGGAAACTATTGCTTGCAGTGTCATTGGTTCCCACATGAACCAAGAGGAAGGGGTATTTGTCAGTGGGTTTTATGATTCCTTGCAGTCGTTCAGTTACATCTTGGATCTTAGCCCCGGGGAGACAGCACACTTCCCGAGACATCTTGTCAGGCCCACAGATCACTGTTTCTGTTCCCCTCAGTAGGGAATCCTCTATCACCACTACACTCCTCCTCTTAGGTCTGGTCGGGGTGTTTGATTGCAGTGTCACATGGGGGCATAAAAGCTGTGTGTGGGAGTGCTTGATTGATTATGTGTTTGGGTGGGGCCATGTTTTCTGGGATCTGTGTGCAGATTTGGTGATAGGTTGGACTTGCTATGAAAGCCACAGACATGTCTTTGGGGCTTCACTTGGGCTTCTGCCCTTTTCCTTAGCTGTAGCTCCCACCCCATCCCAGCTGCCACCCAGTGGTGTTTGAATACAGAGGATTTTGCGCAGGTGGTTTGCTAGTGCAGATGCTCCCAAGCAGAATCCCATACTTTGCGTTGTTCTTTCCAGTAAGGAATATCCCATCTTTACTAATGACTGAACTTTGCAAAACTCTTTGTACTTGAGGAAATCATCAACTTAGACACCCCAAAGCCTACGCCTTGCCCTGTTCTGGTATTAAAGTGAACAGCAATTATTACATGAGAGCTTGTAGTTATAGCATAGGAATCAGATGACACATTATCCAGATTCCTCAGTTTTTAGATCTCTGGGGAAGAATGTAGACAGAAAAGCACGGCATTTCTTCATGGAGACAATTTCTGCTGACTCAGTTGTGAATTGGAAATAATTATTCATCCTGCATTCATTCTCTCTTACTAGCAAAGACTTGGTGCAAAAGTACCTTCATCTGCACTAACTAAACTATTTCACCTGTTGCTGCTATTTTATTTATCAGTTGTTTTTACCTGCTTTCCTGATATACAGTTTCATATTTTAAAGCATTTTTTCATAGCTTATGGCATTGTTTTATGTCATATTTTACATGTTTTAAGTAAAAAAGCATGATTTAAATTTAAATAATTTACCTGGTATCCAATACGCGACATGATGAATTAATGAAAACCACCCTCTCCCCGTCTCTAAAAAATATCTAGCCACAAATAAGGCATAGCCGAGAGGAGCAACTCCATGATGATAAATAATAATCCCTGGTCCTTTAGGGAGATTTTCCATGCCAGTAATTTCATAACCTGAAAATAATACAAAATGCAACAAAGAAATATTGCAAACATTACTGGAGGAAATCAGTGTGGTTCAGGAAAAGAAAAAGAAATTTAAGATCAGGTTAAAAGCTCTGTTATATGATTTTGAATTATGAAGCTGGAGGAGACTCTTGAGAGTCCCATGGACTGCAAGAATATCAAACCTATCCATTCTTAAGGAAAGAGCCCTGAGTGCTCACTGGAAGGACAGATCCTGAAGCTGAGGCTCCAATACTTTGGCTACCTCATGAGAAGAGAAGACTCCCTGGAAAGGATCCTGATGTTGGGAAAGATTGAGGGCACAAGAAGAAGGGGTCAACAGAGGACAAGATGGTTGGACAGTGTTCTCGAAGCTACCAGCATGAGTCTGACTCAACCGTGGGAGGCGGTGGAAGACAGGAGTGCCTGGCATGCTCTGGTGCATGGGGTCACAAAGAGTCGGACACGACTAAATGACTGAACATCAATGACAATATGCTCCAGCGTCCTGGATGCTAGGTTGTCATCCACATGGATCAAGACTTTCTCTGTGGTGGTCCTTTAATGAATGAAGGGATTTCTCCTCTCGCGGAATGTTCCTTCCTTGCTTCTTATTGAGCACAGGTGGAAACATTTTTGCCCAGTCTTTGAGTGAGCAAAAACTGTGTTTTGCTGTTTTAGTCTGCTTTAAGCTTTTATATGGGGTTTAGCCCTTGGGATGGTTTAATATGTTGTTTCAACACTTACAGTAACATGAGACCTGTGGGAAGCATTGAGAACATATAAAGAGTCCTATGGATCAGGCCAAAGGCTTCTGTATTAGACCATCCTGTTTCCCACAGTGTCCATCTAAATTAGTAGCCATCCTGTGCTGGCAAATTCCATAGTTTGTGTACATACAGTGGTACCTCGGGTTCCAGATGCTTCAGGGTACAGACGCTTCAGGTTACAGACTCTGCTAACTCAGAAATAGTACCTCAGGTTAACAACTTTGCTTCAGAATGAGAACAGAAATTTGAGGCAGCCTATGGCAGGAGTGCATTTGAGTCCAGAGATCACAGTTTGACAGCCGGGTCACCCTGGCAACAAATGGAACTGCAAAGCCGTTGGGAACTCACTTTTGACCTCCATAGCGACTACAGTGGTACCTCAGGTTAAGAACTTAGTTCATTCTGGGGGTCTGTTCTTAACCTGAAACTGTTCTTAACCTGAGGTACCACTTTAGTGGGGACTCTTGCTGCCGCTGCGCCGCGATGGTACGATTTCTATTCTCATCCTGTAGCAAAGTTCTGTAACCTGAAGCGTCTGTAACCCGAGGTACCACTGTACATAGTTGCTAATAGTGCCTCTGTGAGGGGTAAACAACATTCTCCAGGTTTCTTTAGGGGAAGAAGCGTACTTAAAATGTGGTTTAAATGTATGGTGTTTATGCAGCCACCAGTTGACCCTTTCCTTTGTAATCTGTCTTATTTATTTATTTTATCATTTATTGAATTCATATAATGCCCTCAGGGCGTATATAAGGAGGAGGCTGGCTCAGGACCTTAGTTTCATACTTCATAAAATGCTTTGTTTTTCTTATTACATAAATAAATAGCCATGCCCCTGTTTTGATCCTCATATAGCCAACCCAAACTTGTAGCTGTTGTGACTCTGAGGGGGGTTCAGAGGTCCAGTCCTGATTCACTGTGGCAACTTTTGTTCCAGTGCTTCAAGCCTGAAATTCTGATCCTCAGTCCTATGAAATTATAGTGACTCATAAGAAAGAATTATTGCTATGAAAGAAACTTTTACTCACCATGCCATATCTTTCCATATATATCTGCAATATGAGCAAAAAATTTCCTTGGCTTTTTCCAAATTTTGCTATCAGTACCAGTTTCTTGGTGCTTATTCAACTTCTTGTAAACATATAGCCCAAATAAGCAAGCACAGCCAACCAAATATATATCTATCATTAATGAAGAAAGCAAAATCAGAAGCTTACGAAACCACCAAGGGTGAACCACTGAGCTCGGGTATTCTTCTAAATAAGGAAAACTAATCAAGTTTTGCAGCATTTGAGTAAACCAGCTCATTGTTTCCTGATCTGAAGCACCAAGCGTATGCCAATGAAATAAATATATGAAGTGAAATTTTCTTCGGTTGTTTCCCCCACTGTTTAACTGGAAAACAGAAAATGCAGTACATTGGTTTCATCTGTATGGTTTGATCAGTATGGTTTCAAATAGAATGAGAGACTTTGATGAGATTCCTGCATTGCAGGGGGTTGACTAGATGACCCTTGGAACCCTTCCAAATCTACACTTTATGATTATCTGAACAAAAACTTTTACTTATATTCCTGGTAAGCCTAAATTGCCTTTAATTCAGTCACCTCTCTCTGGAAGCAGCAGAAGTCTTGTCTGGTGCACTTTTTCGTAGGCTAATTTCCACCCCTATGGCGACATGTCCCTTTATGTGGCAGTTTAAAGAGACTCTGTTGGGTGTGCCATCTGAATGAGGAAACGAAGCATTGTGAAAAAGAGGGAGTGCTTAGATTGCCTGCTACTTGGAAGTTGTGGCCATTTGTAATTAAGGATAACTGATGAGATCACATCTACAATAGCAGTCATATTGAACGATAACATATTGGGTCACAGAAAACCAGTTATTGATTAAGGAGTAAAGGTAGGAATTGTGACAAGATATGCATGTTAAAGGATCATCCTGCAATACGTAAACCTTAGTAACATGTCATGTTTACAATATTGATTCCTAGCACTGTAAAAGCTCTTCCATTGGACCTGCCATCTAATTCTACAGCAGCATGTGCATGTGGATTTCATTAACACCTACTAGGTTTGAATACTGAATCTCAAGTAATCATCCTCAGTAATCAATCCTACTCTAATTAACTTGACCAGCTACTTGTGCTCTAGGCATTGTCTAAGATCTCCAATACCATCTGTTTGATTGTTTGGTTAAATTCTGCCATGCTGATTTTTCTGCAGGCAGCTCATCAAAAAGCTTCTTCACTCGTTGCTCCTGCAGTATGCTTTGCTTTCTCAGGAGCTCCAGAAATTCCAGGCTGACATGCTTTGACATCAAAGGGTCTCCGGCTTTCGGTACATGTTCAATATTGTCAGGTGGGGGTGGAGGATCCATGTCCAGCATGCATTTGTCAGTTATGCCAGAGCAATACTGTAATCACATACACATATGGTGGTCTTAACGTTTATTTCTCAAAAATGCATGAAAGGGATATGAAAGTAGCCAAGACAAATGTGCCACGGAAGCCCACCAACCCTTGCAAAGGCCGAATAGGTAAAGGTTCTTTTGGCATGTGGGTGGAGGAAATAAAAAGGCACCTATTAGGATGGGTAGTGCAGAAGGCAGGAATGCCAACAAGAAGAAAACCCAGAGCCACTGATTGTACTTATGCCCCCAGTCCTCGTCTCTGCTGAGTACTACAATGGCAACAGGAATTGAGGAGGAGGAAACTGCCAGGCAGTGGCATCCCCATGTCATAAGTGTGAAGGCAGACAGGAAGGGCCTGGCACAGGCAGATTGCCGTTTTATCAGTTTTAATTGCACAGCCTGAATTTGGCTCATCAACCCTAATGCAACAGCTCCCACTGGCCAAATGGACCCTTTCTCTACAGTCTATCTCAACACCTGAATGTTTTAGAACTAATGGCTTTGGACAGGGAAGCAACTAAGAAAATGAGAGATTGCAAAGGACTAGAAGGATCAATTCTCTTTTATCTTTTTATCATTTTGCTATTCCTTCCTTTCCTTGGTACAGCCTATTAAGGAGAATCTATCTGCTTCTCCAATATGGAGGTAAGATGGTAGTGAAGGCAGCAGAAAGAATATGGGAAATGACTGCTACAAAATTTTACAACTGAGATAAATCATTCCTGATATTCAGATATATGATTGGGGCAAGGGGGTTATTTTTTTGTAATCCAATAGCTGAGGGTTTTGTGAGGGGAACAAACCAGTGTATTGCATCACTTCTACTTATCTGGAGGTAGAGGGAAAGTGGGAAAGATAGTGGCAAGGTGGGTGTGATTTAAACACATCAATGGATCCACTCCACTGATCCTGCTTGTTTGTTTATACCATGCTGACCTCGCTTCCAACTTGCCTTTCCCTCTCTACCTCCTGTTAAGCAGCAGCAATGTGACCAGTCGGAGGTCAGGTGAGCAGCAGTGCTCCATCACACTCTGCCACTGCTGTAACCCATCATTGTGCAATGCTGTGGCATGTAAGAAAATCTGTCCTGCAGTTGCTGTGCCTCCTTAATTGCTAGGTACACCCACACCCCCAACTATGCTTGCGTGGTTTTGAAATGGGCTGGTACACCCCATTAAGGTGATATCCACCCTGCATTGTTGAAACTCTCACTATGTGGGCAGTGAGAACTTCAATCAATGATGCTATCAGGATGACAAGAATGGAGCCACTTCTGAATGAATACCACACAAAAATTGCAACAAGTATGATTGATTTCCCATGACTGCTTAATTGGATATTTTATGTAGATATTTCTGCAGCTTCCATTATTCTAGCATCATTATTTTAGTAAAACGAACTAGTCACTTTGAGGAATTTTGTCAAAAAGCAGGATGTGAATCTAAATAAATTAAATAAACCATTTAAAGATTAAGAAGCATACTGTGACCAAAATTTTACTGTACCTGACCATAAGACCAAGTTTTTAGAGGAGGAAAAAAAGTAGAAAAATACTATGCACAGAGCATGTAAGCGGATCTCAATTTTCTTGCTTTAACACAAGGAAAGCAAGAGCTGCTTACATGGCTTCTGTTTCGCTTTGCGCAGCTCTCACTTTGCTTCTCCTTCCCTTCAGAGGCATCCCTCAGCTCGCGACTGCAGCCGCAGCCAAGGGATCCCTCTGCCATTCCAGTGCTTTCACTCCATAAGATGCACAGACATTTCCCCTTACTTTTTAGGAGTAAAATTGCTTGTTATGGAGCAAAAAATATGGTATTTCCATGGCACACTCTATGTCCATGGCACCATGCCAATGACCATAATACTGTGAGGCATCATCAAGAATATGTAGCTCCCAGCTCTATAATTACACACCCAGTGATTTTCAGATCTAAAGCTTGCGTTTGTTCACAGGGCCATACATCATCTTCAGAAACAAATGCCCAACAAATTCTTGAATCCTGATCAGCCTACTCTGGTATTCATAACTGAGGCTATGGAAGAAAGAAATCAGCTAAGATGGGAACTTGAGTCTTTCAGGAGCTAAAAGGTAAAGGAGATAGTGTGTGTGTGTGTGTGTGTGTGTGTGTGTAAAAGCCTAGTTGTTTCAATCACTCTGGGCAGCTTAGAACATAAAAAAACACAGCAACACATCATCAATTAAAAACTTCCTGATGCAGGGTTGCCTTCAGATGTCTTCAGAAAGTTGTGTAGTTGTTTATCTATTTGACATCTGATAAGAGGGTGTTCAATGGGAGGTTGGGGAAACGGTGCTACTGCGGGGCGGGCACCAGACCCAGATTCATAGCTGAGTTGGCTGTTTTCGTTAGATCAGTCACTTTTTTCACCAATTCCAGCTGTATTTTTGTTTTCTCTACTCTTCTTGCTATAGGTTTAAAGGATTTGCATTATAGGGCTTAAATATTGGAGCACCCTTTAATAAACATAAAAGAAGTACCACTGTTTTAATACAGGTGATTTATAGACATTGCTCTTTTACATGTAATATTATTTCATGTTTAGTTAAACACTCGCCTTCCTGTTATACTGTTCGATTCTGCCTCTACTAGTGCAAGTTCCCCAAAAAGGGGAATTCTGGGTATATTGCAGAATAGGGCAGAAAAGCACTTTTACGTCTTCAAAAACGTAGGAGCTTCTGCACACACAGCAGGTGCTGAGCTACTGAGCTAGGGACCCTTCCAGATTATTAATAAACAATCCAGCACAATTCTGTGTATATCAATTTAGCTTTAATAACGTAAGTATTAATGCTTCCTATTACAGACACCTCGTCAGAAACACTGCAACTGTTTTATATGGACTAGTTAGCTTTGTAATGCTTATCAAATCGTTCTGAAAGAGCTCTTAATATATTTCCTGGCCTTTTTTGGTGTTTATCCCGAAGATTTTCAAGTGCAATCTTCGCCTGTTGAAAGAAAACCAGAGGAATACATTGTGTTAGAGGAATAGATTGCAAAATAGGTATTCACAGTTATTAATATCTGTGAGGAAAAAGGTAAAGGGATCAGAACCAAAGGCAACCCATTTATTCCAGCTATAGAAGCACAATATGTGACTTCTTTCTGGGACTGCAACTGACTTTGTACACAGAGATGTGCTGCATGAGAGTCCTTGTCTCTCAACCCTCAAAAGTGGTTTCTTCAACATGGAGGTTTGGGCCAGAGCAGCTAGGGTGAGGAACCCCCACCAGGAAACTGCTCATTTCTCAGTGAATCCAGCCCACTCTCTTTATGTTTACCAAGAGCACTGTATGAGAATGGCAGAGAAACAATCAAACATATGTGCCTTGGGCTGCTTTGTACACAGTAGTTACCTTGCATGGTTGTTACAATGTAGGATAAAAGGAGCGAACCTCAGGACAACCAAGGCATAACCCCTTGCAGAAAGAAATTTCTTATCTGCCCCTTTAAACAGGCAATCAAAACCTGAAACTTGATGCAGCAAGAAAACAAGCAGAAAGTGCTTGGAGAAGAATCAGGCATACTAAACAATGTTCCAACCCTGTTCCCATCAGCCACCAGGACCCTACATGCTCCTCCCCTTAGCCCCCTCCCTTTGGGATTCAGATTCCCATGTTTTCCTGGAGGAAGGGGGGAAGTGTAACATCCCCTGCAGGAGCAGTTGGAATAAGTCATGCAATGAAATACCATACAAATGGTATCTGTGTTTGACCTTGTCTTCAGTGAAACGGCATCCCATATAGGAGCTTGCTGATGCATGAAATATAACAAATTACAATATATGTGTTGCAGGTTCAGAGTTGATAGCTTGGTAGTTGGTCAGGAATCATGGCACCGTTTAACAACGCTGTATCCAATGCTCTCTTAAACACACATCAGTGTGTACATGTAACATATATCAACGTGTACAATGAATTGTCTTCCTCTTCAACCCTCTCCATATCCTCAAAAATTAGCACTACAGTGGCTTGGAGGTAACTTGTCAGGCAGATTCTGGGGCACATAGTGTAGGGTTTCCATATGTTTGGGAAATCCCAGACTGGTCCTTCTGGGGCCATCTGGGGGGTTTCTTTTTTCAATTTTAAGGAAATATCCGAGTTGGGGGGGTAAATTTGTCTGTGCGCTGTTTCGGGCTCCTACGTGAGTGGCTCTGGTTCTGTTTTGCGCATGTGGGCAGCTGGGGTGGGGAGAGGGCAACCGCCCCCCCCAAAAATCTCAACTTTCTGACCAATGGCCCCAAAGAAGCTCAGCTCAACAACCTTTTATGCAATTGACCAAAATTTTCATCAGGAGCAATTAGAATAAGATCTATTATTTGATTATTGATATACCGTATTTTTTGCCCTATAGGACACACTTTCCCCCCTCCAAAAATGAAGGGGAAATCTGTGTGCGTCCTATGGTGCGAATACAGGCTTTCGCTGAAGCCTGGAGAGCGAGCCCGGCAAGCTCCGGGAGTGATGGAGAAGCTGCGTGCAACTTCGCCATCGCTCTGGGACCCGTTATGGGGGCTGGGGTCGGGGGAAGCACAGGCTTTCCCCCACCCCCAGCCCCGCAAGCTCCGGGAGCAATGGCGAAGCTGCGCGCAACTTCGCCATCGCTCTCGGACTCTCCAGGCTTCGCGCAGCTCTCCTCAAGCTGTGGGAGCCCGGCGCTGGGCTCCCACGGCTTGCGGAGAGTTGCCTGCATGCCGAAGCCTGGGCTCGGTGAGCTCAGCGTGCCAAGGCTTCAAGCTTCGCGCAGCACTCCTCAAGCTGTGGGAGCCCGGCGCTGGGCTCCCACGGCTTGCGGAGAGTTGCCTGCATGCCGAAGCCTGGGCTCGGTGAGCTCAGCGTGCCAAGGCTTCAAGCTTCGCGCAGCTCTCCTCAAGCTGTGGGAGCCCGTGCTGGGCTCCCACGGCTTGCGGAGAGCTGCCTGTTCTTGGGGCTGGGGTCCGGGGAAGCTCGGGCTTCCCCCGCCCCAGCCCCGCGCCTGGGGGAAAAATAATTCCCCCCCTTTATTTCCCCCCAAAAAACTACGTGCGCCTTATGGGCCGGTGCGTCCTATGGGGCGAAAAATACGGTAAACCTCCAGAATGTATTTTATATGCTCAACCCTAATATAGTGGGAAGAAGAAATCCCATTGCATGAGCAGATCTCTCTTTGTACCACATAGTTTTTTCTCCATTTAATTAGTCTCAACAAGTTAAGGAGAGGGAAAATTGAGTGATGGGCATAATGCACAAAAGTATATATAATGAACCCTATATCTGGTCACATAGAATGAGGAAATCAGTATGTGCAATAAAATTTAGAGCTGAAAGAGAAACCAAGAGGAAAAGAAATATTCTGCTTTTAAACTTGCAAGTTTAGAGTTAACTTACTCTTTCAGCCAGCTCTACAGCTGTTATATTTGGATCATATGGGATGGGTTCTCCAATAAATGTCCTCAATTTCACTGGAAACCCTCCGTAAATGGGAAGAAGCATACATCGAGTTTTATCATACAGCCATTTTGTCAGCCCTGTGTATGAAATGGAAGAAGATTCTGAAGGAAAGCGACACCATATCAAATCTGAAATTAGTTGACATTCTCAGGGTTTAGCAATTGCAATAAATAGGGAGAGAGGAAAAGTTAAATAATATGAGTGCTTGGGAAAAGAGATACAGTGGTACCTCGGGTTATGAACACTTCAACTTACTTTTTTTGGGTTACGAACGATTGCAACCTGGAAGTACCGTATTTTTCGCTCTATAACATGCACCAGACCATAACACGCATGTAGTTTTTAGAGGAGGAAAACAAGAAAAAAATATTCTAAACGAAACAGTGGATGATTTTTGTGGTTCATGCTGTGGCCACAGACATGTGATCTGACGGTGAGTTTGGGGTAGCTCAATGCAAAAATCCTGAGGATCCATGTGGATCCATGCTAAAGTCGCAGGGGCGCTGGAAGTCACAGGGGCACTGGGGGAGTGAACGGGAAGCAAGAGAAGGAGAACGATGCCTCTCTCTCTCTCTCTCTCTCTCTCTCTCTCTCACACACACACACACACACAGACACACAGAGTATCAATCCTAAAGTTGCAGGAGAGCGCAGGGGCGCTGGGAGAGTGAACGGGAAGCAAGAGAAGGAGAACGATCCCTCACACACACACACAGAGTATCAATCCTAAAGTCGCAGGAGAGTGCAGGGGCGCTGGGAGAGTGAACGGGAAGCAAGAGAAGGTGAATGATGCCTCACACACACAGACACACAGAGTATCAATCCTAAAGTCACAGGAGAGCGCAGGGGCGCTGGGAGAGTGAACGGGAAGCAAGAGAAGGAGAATGATCCCTCTCACACACACAGAGTATCAATCCTAAAGTCGCAGGAGAGCGCAGGGACGCTGGGAGAGTGAACGGGAAGCAAGAGAAGGAGAATGATGACACACACACACACACACACACACACAGAGAGAGAGAGAGAGAGAGTATCAATCCTAAAGTTGCAGGAGAGCGCTGAGGCGCTGGGAGAGTGAACGGGAAGCAGCAGGAGGAGAACGATAGCTCAAGCACACACACACACAGCCCCTACAGTGGCTAATCCAAAATCGGACAGCAAAAAACTGCAGGCAGGGACAGAGAGCACGGGGTTGTTTTAAAGCAGCCAACCGCGCGCTCTGCTTCTCTCCCTCCTCCCGGCTAGGCTGGCTGAAAAGCTTTGCTGCTACTTGGCAGCTCAGTGGGGAGGAGAGAGGGACATAGAGCACGGGGTTGTTTTAAAGCAGCCAACCCCGCTCTGCTTCTCTCCCTCCTCCCCGGCTCGGCTCGCTGACAGGAGCCACTTACACCCGCTTTGCAGTTTCAAAGCGAGGCACGGACTGCTCACAACTGCAGCAGATTCCCCCGCCATCCGTAGGCATTCGCTCCATAACACGCACAGACATTTCCCCTTACTTTCTAGGAGGAAAAAACTGTGTGTTATGGAGCGAAAATTATGGTAAGTTGTCCAAATTCTTGGAGGACTCGCCGCTGCCTGGAAGCAAACCTGGACAACGGCGGGGCCTACAGAGCTCTCAGAGGCCTCTGCGAATGCAGGGAACCAAGCCCCGACATCCGAGGTGCCTGCAGGGCTCCGCGAATGCCAGGAGCCAAGCCCTGACATCCGCGGTGCCTAGAGCGGCTCCGCGAATGCCGGGAGCCTAGTCCTGACGTCCACGGTGCCTGCAGGGCTCCACGAATGCCAGGAGCCAAGCCCCGACATCCGCGGTGCTTAGAGTGGTTCTGCAAATGCCTAGTCCTGACATCCGCAGTGCCTGCAGGTCTCCGCAAATGCCGGGATCCAAACCCCGACATCCACTGTGGCTGCAGAGGCTCTGCGACTGAGCTCCAGCCGCAGGAGCTCTCTGAGGCCTCCACGAATGCCAGGAGCCAATCCGATTGTGATTGCGGAAGAGGACCCGGAGCCCCCTCCAAACAGTGAGTTTGGAAAAAAAAAATCATCTAAAATACTGTCTTATTTATTATATAGTACAGTACATAGATTATTAGGGATCCGGGTGGCGCTGTGGGTTAAACCACAGAGCCTAAGACTTGCCGATCAGAAGATTGGCGGTTCAAATCCCCGCGACGGGGTGAGCACCCATTTCTCAGTCCCTGCTCCTGCCAACCTAGCAGTTCAAAAGCACGTCAAAGTGCAAGTAGATAAATAGGTACCGCTCTGCTGGGAAGGTAAACGGCATTTCCGTGCGCTGCTCTGGTTCGCCAGAAGTGGCTTAGTCATGCTGGCCACATGACCCGGAAGCTGTACACTGGCTCCCTCGGCCAATAAAGCGAGATGAGCACCGGAAACCCAGAGTCGGTCACGACTGGACCTAATGGTCAGGGGTCCCTTTACCTTTACCTTTACATTGATTATTGCCATCATTTTATGGAACAATGGTCTCGTGAAACAGTTAAATTGCTGTTTTAGGGGGTGTTTTTTCATCATCTGGAACGGATCAATCCACTTTCTATTACTTTCGATGGGAAAGTCCGCTTCAGGTTAAGAATGCTTCAGGTTAAGTACAGACTTCCGGAACCAATTAAGTACTTAACCTGAGGTACCACTGTACAAGATATTCAGTCAGCTCTTATCAGCTCTTTGCAATCAGTCATAATTTGTGTACAATAGACTGCAGAATATGGTATGTTTCCTGTTCAGTTCCCCTACTCATTTTAAGTGAGTAGTAAATAGATATTCTTTTTAAAAGATCATTCTATATTATTAAAATGTATATTGCCTGAGATCTCTTGATCAACCAAGGTATTTAACTTACTTGTCTTTCCAATGGTCCTGTATGCTTCACAACTGTTTTGTGTAAAAATAGGGATGATGGGCTAAAAAAAAAAAGATGAAACAAACATGAAAAGAAAGGTGAAGATTGGATAATTATTTTGTCCCAACCAAGCCTTAATTTTTGTTATGGATCATGCTTTCAGGGTTAAATCCTCGTATGCTAAGAAGAAAACATTTCCAGGAGATTGTTTGGTTCTTTTTTTATTCTAGAAATATCAAAGACTGAGTGCTCAAGACATATTATGAGAAGGATCTTGAAATAGATGATGACTGGCAGCATTAAGATAAATACTGCAGTGTAATATGTTTTGATGGATTCAATAATGGAATACTGAATAGTATAGTTTTTGTAAAATATGCAGGGGTTTTTTTAAAGCAGTGTTGGGGAGAGCTTAAGGATGTAAAATGAGTATTTTAAACAGTAAAACAATTTTTAAAAATAAAATTATATATAAAAAAGAAAGATAAAAGGAAAACGCAGGTTTTCTTTTTAAATGTCACCAATTTCAGTAGGTTTGTTTTAAGCAGGGGTGGGGAGACCTGTGGCACTCCAGATATCATTTGACCCCCAAACAGGATATTTGCCATCCTCAACTTTTTTGGATGCTGGATCAAGGATGTCAACATATTACATCTTATCTAGGATAATCGTGAAGGCAATGCAAATTGCACAAAGATCACTCACCACTTTCGCCTCCAAAGCTGCCTGAGCAAAACCTGTGCGTTTACCCCACATTATGTCGTAATCATGACTATACAGTGCTTCTCTACCTCCACCAGGTGAAATGCCCATTAAACGGCCTTTCTTCATCATTTCCACAATTTCAGCTTTATTGTAAGATTTCAACCCGAGCACATAAAAAAACATCTGCAGCCCTGAAAAAATAAGCCCCAAATAGAAGAATGCATTTTATGTGAAACCTATTTAGGAAATAGTGTGGATACAATACAAGTGTCATTATTCCAAAGATAGTGCACTATTATGGATCACAAGCATAGCTCTCTGCCAACCCATTTTAACTAGGATTTCATGGAGGGGGACTTTATGCTAATTCCACTTTTGCTTAGAGGTTCTGACAGTAGAGGTTTTTTTGGAAAGCACATTGAGTAGGGTTGAGTGCTGAGGTGCGAACTTTTTAGACATGTGTTCCTCAAGTCAAGTCTGTAATACATTCAAGTTTGCATTATGATAAAAATACAGGTCACAGTGCCTTGTTCCACCATCCAAACCTTCAATCCCTTTAGGGTGCAGAGCTTTTGGATATAGTAGATACACACACGGGGGGGGGGGGGATACACGCATGGCACAGAGGAGACAATGCTGAAGGAAAAATGCCTCCACCAGCTGAGATTGGTACACAGATATATGGGTGGAGGTTATATGCTGCATTAATTAACCTAGTGGAAAAACTCCAAACAGCGCTCTGTGCTACTGGGTCTCTTTGGACTCCTTCCTTCAAATGACCTTTCTGTGATGTCATAGTTTCCTGGGGTGGCTGCTGTGTGCATGCAGAGGAAGATGATGTGGGGGGGAGTGGCAGTGGAGGGCCATGAACACTACAGCAAGGGTGTCACGTGGGTTTGATTGGAGTCACATGGGGACATAAAAGCTGTGCGTGGGAGTGCTTGATTGGCCATGTGTTTGGGTGGGGCCATGTTTTCTGGGATCTGTGTGCAGATTAGGTGATAGGTTGGACTTGCTATGAAAGCCTCGGACATGTCTTTGGGGCTTCACTTGGGCTTCTGCCCTTTTCCTTAGCTGTAGCTCCTAGCCCATCCCAGCTGCCACCCAGTGGTGTTTGAATACAGAGGATTTTGCGCAGGTGGTTTGCTAGTGCAGATGCTCCCAAGCAGAATCCCATACTTTGCGTTGTTCTTTCCAGTAAGGAATATCCCATCTTTACTAATGACAGAACTTTGCAAAACTCTTTGTACTTGAGGAAATCATCAACTTAGACACCCCAAAGCCTACGCCTTGCCCTGTTCTGGTATTAAAGTGAACAGCAATTATTACATGAGAGCTTGTAGTCATAGCATAGGAATCAGATGACACATTATCAGTTGTTTCTACCTGCTTTCCTGATGTACAGTTTTATATTTTATAGCATTGTTTCATAGCTTATAGCATTGTTTCATGTCATATTTTACATGTTTTATGTAAAAAAGCATGATTTAAATTTAAATAATTTACCTGGTATCCAATACACGACATGATGCATTAATGAAAAGCACCCTCTCCCCGTCTCTAAAAAATATCTAGCCGCAAAAAAGACATAGCCGATAGACATAGCTCCATGATGATAAATAATAATCCCTGGTCCTTTAGGGATATGTTCTATACCAGTAAGTTCATAACCTGAAAATAATACAAAATGCAACAAAGAAATATTGCAACCATTACTGGAGGAAATCAGTGTGGTTCAGAAAAAAAATTAAATTTAAGATCAGGTTAAAAGCTCTGTTATATGCTTTTGAATTATGAAGCTGGAGGAGAATCTTGAGAGTCCCATGGACTGCAAGAAGATCAAACGTATCCATTCTGAAGGAAATCAGCCCTGAGTGCTCACTGGAAGGACAGATCGTGAAGCTGAGGCTCCAATACTTTGGCCACTTCATGAGAAGAGAAGACTCCCTGGAAAAGTCCCTGATGTTGGGAAAGACTGAGGGCACAAGGAGAAGGAGACGACAGAGGACGAGATGGTTGGACAGTGTTCTTGAAGCTACCAGCATGAGTCTGACCGAACTGCGGGAGGCAGTGGAAGACAGGAGTGCCTGGTATGCTCTGGTCCATGGGGTCACGAGGAGTCAGACACCACTAAATGACTAAACAACAATGACAATATGCTCCAGCATTCTGGATGCTAGGTTGTCAACCACACGGATCAAGACTTTCTCTGTGGTGGTCCCTTAATGAATGAAGGGATTTCTCCTCTCGTAGAATGTTCCTTCCTTGCTTCCTTTTGAGCAGGTGGAAACATTTTGCCCAGTCTCTGAGTGAGCTAAAACTGTGTTTTGCTGTTTTAGTCTACTTTAAGCTTTTGTATAGGGTTGAGCCCTTGAGACAGTTTAATGTGTTGTTATAGTTATACTAAAGTTTTTTGAGACTTTTTTAATTTAAAGAGTAGTATCCCCCTTCTGTATGAGAGCTATCCAGGGCCTGGAGTATATTTCTTCCCCGTCCCTAAGAGCTCCAACTTCAGGCATCTTCAGACCATTCTCTGAATCACTTTCTACCAAGTGAGAAAGCTGCTTCCTAGACACGCCCCCCCCCCCCTTGACCATGCCCTAAGTAGCTACACGGTCTCATCCTTAGTCGTGTATTTCTGATTTAAGTTTCAACACTTACAGTAACATAAGACCTGTGGGAAGCACTGAGAACATATAAAGAGTCCTATGGATCAGACCAAAGGCCTCTGTATTAGACCATCCTGTTTCCCGCAGTGTCCGTCTAAATTAGTAGCCATCACCACATCCTGTGCTGACAAATTCCGTAGTTTGTGTACATACAGTGGTACCTCGGGTTACAGATGCTTAAGGTTACAGACTCTGCAAACCCAGTAATAGTACCTCAGGTTAACAACTTTGCTTCAGGATGAGAACAGAAATTCGAGGCAGCCTGCTGCAGGAGTGCATTGGAGTCCAGAGATCACAGTTTGACAGTTGGGTCAGCCCGGCAACAAATGGAACTGCAAACCCGTTGGGAACTCACTTTTGACCTCCATAGCAACTACAGTGGTACATCAGGTTAAGAGCTTAATTCATTCTGGAGGACCGTTCTTAACCTGAGGTACCACTTTAGCTAATGGGGCCTCCTACTGCCGCCATGCCGCCATGGTGCGATTTCTGTTCTCATCCTGAAGCAAAGTTCTGTAACCTGAAGCATCTGTAACCCGAGGTACCACTGTACATAGTTGCTAATTGTGTCTCTGTGAGGGGTAAAAAACATTCTCCAGGTTTCTTTAGGGGAAGAAGCGTACTTAAAATGTGGTTTAAATGTATAGTGTTTATGCAGTCACCAACTGACCCTTTCTTTTGTAATCTGTCTTATTTATTTATTTTATCATTTATTGAATTTATATACCACCCTATACCTGGAGGTGTCAGGGCGATTCACAGAACCGCCTTAGTTTCATACTTCATAAAATGCTTTGTTTTTCTTATTACATAAATAAATAACCATGCCTTTATTTTGATCCTTATGTAGCCAACCCAAACTTGTAGCTGTTGTGACTCTGAGGGGGGTTCAGAGGTCCAGTCCTGATTCACTGTGGCAACTATTGTTCCATTGCTTCAAGCCTGAAATTCTGATCCCGTCCTATGAAATTATAGTGACTCATAAGGAAGAATTATTGCTATGAAAGAAACTTTTACTCACCATGCCATATCTTTCCATATATATCTATAATATGAGCAAAAAATTTCCTTGGCTTTTTCCAAATTTTGCTATCAGGACCAGTTTCTTGGTGCTTATTCATCTTCATGTAAACATATAGCCCAAATGAGCAAGCACAGCCAACCAAATATATATGTATCATTAATGAACAAAGCAAAATCAGAAGCTTACGAAACCACCAAGGGTGAACCACTGAGCTCAGGTATTCTTCTAAATAAGGAAAACTAATCAAGTTTTGCAGCATTTGAGTAAACCAGCTCATTGTTTCCTGATCTGAAGCACCAAGCGTATGCCAATGAAATAAATATATAAAGTGAAATTTTCTTCAGTTGTGATGCTATTTCCCCCACTGTTTACCTGGAAAACAGAAAATGCAGTACATTGGTTTGATCTGCCATCCCAGAAACATTCATGAATACATGAAAATCTCATGCTGCTTAATATTTTCCTAGTTTTCCCCACTGCAACTTGCTCAGTTGCTGTATTGTGTTTCCAACGTCCATCATGGAGATTTACAAAATATATGAATATATATGACTCCAAGAAATATATGACTCCATCATTTATCTGTTGTAAAGCAAGCTGGTTTCATTCCATTGCTGAAGGTTTTTGTTTGTTTTGTTTTGTTTTTTGCATTTTCAAAAACGGGAACAGAGAGCATGTTTTATCCAACATAGGCATGATGCCTCGAAGTAAAGTTGAAGGTCTGGCAGGGCAAACCTCCTCTTTCTTTTCATCAAGCATAATTTTAAATTTTACCCTGGGCTTCATTCCCTGCCATATGAACCTTAATACTTTTTTCTGCCACTATATGAAACATCAAATATCATTTATAACTGGAAGGACATACATTTTGATGGCCAAAACAGTAATAGCTTCATTCTCTCCCATATTTCCAAATCTTTCTTTCTTTCCAAGCTTTTACATAGTTGTCTTGATAGATATTATGTTTTTTTATTGTTAACAAAATCCCCAGATATTTTATTTTTGTTTCTATTTCCCACCCACATTCCAATTCAATGTCTTTTTCTTTGATTATTCTTTATTTTTTTAGCAGCATCTTGATTTTCCCTTTATTTTGTTTGCAGCCAGCCAATTTTACAAATCTACTTATCTCTTCTGTCACCTCCAGTATGCTCATTCTGGGTTGTTCTAAGGTTAATACGATGTCATCCACGAATGCTTTCAATTTGTAATTTTGCTGGCCCACTGTTGTTCCATTGATTTTCTTGTTAATCCTTATATTTTGAGCCAGTACTTCTAATATTAATATAAATAACAGCGGGGACATTGAGGAACCTTGCCTCATCCCTTTATATATCATACATTTTCCTGATATGTTGTTTACAATTATATTGGCCGTCTGCTCATTATAGATTGATTTTATACTTTTTATAAAGGTCTCCCCAAACCCCACTGCTGGAGTATTAAGGAAAGTGAGAAAGGCCCTCTGCAGCCGCAGATATATCATGTGATGTATTGAGATATTGTGGTATTTAGCTGGTAATATATTGTGATGTTATAAACCTGATATTGCCCAGCCCTAAAGAACACTGAAAGACAGACAGCATTTCTCTCTCTCTCTCTCTCTCTCTCTCTCTCTCTCTTTCTCTGCAGGCCCCCGCACAAGAAGTGACAAATAGCACAACTACTAGCACATTTGCAAATGAAGCAGGGTCCAGTGTGGTTTCAAATAGAATGAGAGACTTTGATGAGATTCCTGCATTGCAGGGGGTTGACTAGATGACCCTTGGAACCCTTCCAACTCTACACTTTATGATTATCTGAACAAAAACTTTTACTTACATTCCTGGTAAGCCTAAATTGCCTTTAATTCAGTCACCTCTCTCTGGAAGCAGCAGAAGTCTTGTCTGGTGCACCTTTTCATAGGCTAATTTCCACACCTATGGAGACATGTCCCTATATGTAGCTGTTTAAAGAGACTCTGATGGGTGTGCCATCTGTATGAGGAAACGAAGAATTGTGGAAAAGAGGGAGTGCTTAGAGTGTCTGCTACTTGGAAGTTGTGGCCATTTGTAATTAACGATAACTGATGAGATCACATCTACAATAGCAGACATATGGCACAATAACATATTGGGTCACAGAAAACCAGTTATTGACTAAGGAGTAAAGGTAGGAATTGTGACAAGATATGCATGTTAAAGGATCATCCTGCAATACGTAAACCTTAGTAACATGTCATGTTTACAATATTGAATCCTAGCACTGTAAAAGCTCTTCCATTGGACCTGCCATTTAGTTCTACAATTATTTAGTATAATTACGTCTTTAACGTTCCTCGAGGGACAGCCAAATTTAAATAACAATTTGACACACAGCTGTGAGGCATTTGCAAGCTTTTTTGTGGAGAAGTTCTTTTTGCTCCGCCATGACCTCCCTGCCAATTTGGGTACAATAAAGGAACTGGAGGCCCCTCGACTGTCCTCGGGCCCAGTACTGGACCACTTCGACTGGATATCCCCAGCCGATGTGGACAGACTCCTCCGAGCTGGAAAGCCCACCACCTGTCCTCTTGACCTGTGCCCGTCTTGGCTGATTAGAGCGTGTCCAGACGAGGTGCGGGCCCTCCTGGGGGATATCATCAATTTGTCCCTTGGCACATGGACATTTCCAAAGGAACTGAAGGAGGCAGTGGTGCGCCCGCTCTTAAAGAAAACACCATTAGATCCTTTAGATTTAATCAATTACCGCCCGGTTTTGAATCTTCCGTTCCTGGGTAAGGTGATTGAGAGAGCGGTTGCTGAACAGCTTGGTGGGTTTCTGGATGAAACATCAGCTCTGGATCCATTCCAGTCCAGCTTCCGTGCTGGTCATGGGACCGAGACGGCTCTGGTCGCCCTAACAGATGATCTCCGTAGGCAGCTAGATCGAGGCGGGTCGGGGCTGCTGATTCTTCTAGACCTGTCAGCAGCCTTCGACATGGTCGATCATGAACTCCTGGACCACCGCCTAGCCGACGTGGGGATCCAGGGCACAGTCCTTCAATGGCTGTGCTTGTTTCTCTCTGGTCGGGGACAGAGGGTGGCGCTTGGGGGGGAATTGTCATAGCGCCACTCCTTGGTGTGTGGAGTGCCTCAGGGTGCAATACTCTCCCCGATGCTTTTCAACATCTTTATGCGCCCCCTCGCCCAGCTTGTCCGGAGTTTTGGGCTGGGTTGCCATCAGTATGCTGATGACACCCAACTCTATCTGTTGATGGATGGCCATCCTGACTCGGCCCCAGACACACTGATCAGATGTTTGGATGCTGTGGCTGGATGGTTACGTGGGAGCCGGTTGAAGCTAAATCCTTCGAAAGCAGAGGTCCTGTGGCTGGGATGGGACTATATGGGATGGGGGGGGCAACTCCCATCTCTTGCGGGGGTGCAATTAGTGCCAGCACCGTCCGCTAAGAGTTTGGGTGTAATCTTCGACACCTCCCTTTCCATGGAGACGCAGATTGCAGCATTTTTTCATCTCCCCAAGCTAAGCAGTTGGCTCCTTACCTCTCTCGCCCTGACCTAGCCACTGTGATCCATGTGACGGTCACCTCCAGACTGGATTATTGTAACTCGCTCTACGTGGGGCTGCCCTTGAGAATGAGCCAGAAACTCCAGCGGGTGCAGAATGCCGTGGCGAGACTCCTTATGGGGTCTTCGCTGCGAGATCACATTCATCCGGTGCTATACCAGCTGCACTGGCTCCAGGTGGAGTACAGGATCAGGTTTAAGGTGCTGGTTTTAACCTTTAAAGCCCTATACGGCCTAGGACCCTCATACCTATGGGACTGCCTCTCCTGGTATGTCCCACAGAGATACTTACGGTCTTCAAATAAAAACATCTTGAAGGTCCCAGGTCACAGAGAGGTTTGGCTGGCCTCAACTAGAGCCAGGGCTTTTTCGGCTGTGGCTCCGATCTGGTGGAACACTCTGTCACAAGAGACCAGGGCCCTGCGGGACTTGACATCTTTCCGCAGGGCCTGCAAGACAGAGCTGTTCCACCAGGCCTTTGGGCAGGGCACAGCCTGACTCCCTCCTTTGGCAATCTTCGCGGAGCTCTGGCCCAATGGTTGCCATTGGTTTGATTTGAGTTAATTTTATAATGAATGATTTTAGAGTGTTGTTTGTGCTGTACTTTTGTACTGTTTTATTGTTGTTAGCCGCCCTGAGCCCGGCTTCGGCTGGGGAGGGCGGGATATAAATAAAATTTATTATTATTATTATTATTATTATTATTTCTACAGCAGCATGTGCATGTGGATTTCATTAACACCTACTAGGTTTGAATACTGAATCTCAAGTAATCATCCTCAGAAATCAATCCTACTCTAATAAACTTGACCAGCTACTTGTGCTCTAGGCATTGTCTAAGATCTCCAATACCATCTGTTTGATTGTTTGGTTAAATTCTGCCATGCTGATTTTTCTGCAGGCAGCTCATCAAAAAGCTTCTTCACTCGTTGCTCCTGCAGTATGTTTTGCTTTCTCAGGAGCTCCAGAAATTCCAGGCTGACATGCTTTGACATCAAAGGGTCTCCGGCTTTCGGTACATGTTCAATATTGTCAGGTGGGGGTGGAGGATCCATGTCCAGCATGCATTCATCAGTTATGCCAGAGCAATACTGTAATCACATACACATATGGTGGTCTTAACGTTTATTTCTCAAAAATACATGAAAGTGATATGAAAGTAGCCAAGACAAATGTGCCACGGAAGCCCACCAACCCTTGCAAAGGCCGAATAGGTAAAGGTTCTTTTGGCATGTGGGTGGAGGAAATAAAAAGGCACCTATTAGGATGGGTAGTGCAGAAGGCAGGAATGCCAACAAGAAGAAAACCCAGAGCCACTGATTGTACTTATGCCCCCAGTCCTCGTCTCTGCTGAGTACTACAATGGCAACAGGAATTGAGGAGGAGGAAACTGCCAGGCAGTGGCATCCCCATGTCATAAGTGTGAAGGCAGACAGGAAGGGCCTGGCACAGGGCAGATTGCCATTATATCAGTTTGAATTTGGCTCATCAACTCTAATGCGACAGCTCCCACTGGCCAAATGGACCCTTTCTCTACAGTCTATCTCAACACCTGAATGTTTTAGAACTAATGGCTTTGGACAGGGAAGCAACTAAGAAAATGAGAGATTGCAAAGGACTAGAAGGATCAATTCTCCACAGCCTATCTCAACACACCTGAATGTTTTATCATAGAATCATAGAATCATAGAATCATAGAATCATAGAGTTGGAAGAGACCACAAGGGCCATCGAGTCCAACCCCCTGCCAAGCAGGAAACACCATCAGAGCACTCCTGACATAGGGTTGTCAAGCCTCTGCTTAAAGACCTCCAAAGAAGGAGACTCCACCACACTCCTTGGCAGCAAATTCCACTGTCGAACAGCTCTTACTGTCAGGAAGTTCTTCCTAATGTTTAGGTGGAATCTTCTTTCTTGTAGTTAGAGCTAATGGCTTTGGACAGGGAAGCAACTAAGAAAATGAGAGATTGCAAAGGACTAGAAGGATCAATTCTCTTTTATCTTTTTATCATTTTGCTTTTCCTTCCTTTCCTTGGTACAGCCTATTAAGGGGAAGCTATCTGCTTCTCCAATATGGAGGTAAGATGGTAGTGAAGGCAGCCGAAATAATATGGGAAATAACTGCTTCAAAATTTTACAACTGGGATAAATCATTCCTGGTATTCAGATATATGATTGGGGCATTGGGGTTTGTTTGTTTTTTGTAATCCAATAGTTGAGGGTTTTGTGAGGGGAACAAACCAGTGTATTGCATGACTTCTACTTATCTGGAGGTAGAGGGAGAGTGGGGAAGATAGTGGCAAGGTGGGTGTGATTAAAACACATCAATGGAGCCACTCCACTGATCCTGCTTGTTTGTTTATACCATGCTGACCTCGCTTCCAACTTCCCTTGCCCCCTCTTCCTCCTGTTAAGCAACAGCAATGTGACCAGTTGGAGGTCAGGTGAGCAGCAGTGCTCCATCACACTCTGCCACTGCTGTAACCCATCATTGTGCAATGCTGTGGCATGTAAGAAAATCTGTCCTGCAGTTGCTGTGCCTCCTTAATTGCTAGGTACACCCACACCCCCAACTATGCTTGCGTGGTTTTGAAATGGGCTGGCACACCCCAATAAGGTGATATCCACCCTGCATTGGTGAAACTCTCACTATGTGGGCAGTGAGAACTTCAATCAATGATGCTATCAGGATGACAAGAATGGAGCCACTTCTGAATGAATACCACACAAAAATTGCAACAAGTATGATTGATTTCCCATGACTGCTTAATTGGATATTTTCTGTAGATATTTCTGCAGCTTCCATTATTCTAGCATCATTATTTTAGTAAAAAGAACTAGTCACGTTGAGGAATTTTGTCAAAAAGCAGGATGTGAATCTACATAAATTAAATAAACCATTTAAAGATTAAGAAGCATAAGATCTACCTGACTGTTATGTAGTGTAGTTTCACCCTGGGCCAACAGGGGGATACTGTATATAGTTTTCACTCAGGTCTGTAGATAGTTTTCACTCAGGTCCGCGTCTGTTATTTTAGGCGGGAACTCTGGGCTGTTGTGGTTACAATGTTGACAGCCGGCTGCCTATAAATACAGGCCGGCTGAGCTGTTCGCAGTCAGTTCTATTCCAGCTTACCATAATAAAGAGCTACTTGAAGAAATCGCTGTGCCGGCTGCTATGTCAACCCACGACCTAACACTGGCGACGAAGGTGGGATGGATGGACATCAGAGCACAGCCAGATGCGGCCAGCCTCTGAACTGAGCTGAATCACTGAGCTGAATCACAGAGCGAAATCACTGAGCGAAATCACTGGGCAGAACCAATTCAGAGCTGACTGTTCTGGCTAGAGCACTGTGTTCCATCCATCGCCCTTCACGCCGGCATCGGGATCATGGCTTCACTTGTGCCTCTACCGCTTTTTGCGCCAGCCTCTGAATCATGGGACTCCTACCTCGCTCGGTTCGACTGCTACCTCCAAGCCAACGAGCTGACAGAAGTATCACAGGAGCGGAAGCGGGGCCTATTCCTCAGCCTCTGTGGGCCTGAGGTGTTTGAGACGGCCCGAGCGTTGGTTGCGCCTGAAGCAGTCCAGGCAACACCATGGGACACGATCCAAGAGAAGCTCCGCAACCACTACGCACCAAAGCCGTCCAAGATTGCTGCCCGCCATGTGTTCTACCACCGGAACCAGGCAGAGGGGGAGTCAATCAACAACTACACCACCGCCCTGCGACAGGCTGCCATGCACTGTGAGTTCCGAGACTTAGACGATGCCCTGATGGATCGAATCGTCTGCGGGGTCCGGGACATCCATCTGCAACGGCGCCTCCTAGCCAAGCCAGACCTCACGCTACAGAAAGCCATTGAGGAGGCTGTGGCCTCAGAAGCTGCTGAACGCTCCGCCCAGGAGATCCGCAAGTCCAGCAGCCCGCGTCTTGCTAGGGAGCCAGTTCCGGTGCATCATGAAGAGGCCAGCAGTGAGGAGGCATCCTCCAGTGAAGACGATGACGTGCACCAGACAAAGCGGGAGCGCAGGAAGTTCCAACAGAAGTCCAAGGGCCAACCGGAATGTGCTGGCTGCGGAGGCAACCATTCCCGTGCCAAGTGTCGATTCAGAGACGCCATCTGTAGGAAGTGTTCCAGAAGGGGCCACATCGCTAAGGTCTGCCGATCGGCTCCGTCTGACACCCCCCCTTCATCGACTCGCAAGTCCAAGTCTTCACTCCAGTCTGCCAAGGAAAGTTGTTTCGCTCTCACCAACTGCCGCTGCCCGTCTGGAACCACGATTGGCCAAACCGACTCGCCTACGCGACGCAAGCTGAACGTCACGGTGCTCATTGAAGGAGCTCCATGTGACATGGAGATCGACACCGGGTCTGCCCTGTCCATCGTGTCATGGAGCACCATCAAAAGACTGGTACCCAGAGTGTCCAAAAGGCAACTCGACTCTCACCGCGTACACCTGAGAGACTACCAGGGAAACGACATTCCCGTGGTAGGCGTTGGCCGGTTCCGGATCGCCTTCAAGGATTTTTCGGGCCTGCTCCGGTTGGTGGTGGTCGAAGGTCAGCGGCCAAGCCTCCTAGGGCTAGACTGGTTTGATGCCCTCGGCCTGGAAGTCACCGGCATCAACTGCATCTCTAACGCAGAGACTGAGGGTCTGGTCAAAGACTTTGCCGAGGTTTTTGACGGCACCTTGGGCCAATATACAGGTACGCCCATCTCCTTTAGCCTTGATCCACAAGTCGCCCCCATCAAGCTAAAGCCACGCCGGGTTCCCTTTGCTCTCAAGGCTAAGGTGGACGAACAACTGGACAAACTGATCGCCCAAGGAGTTTTGGAGCCGGTTGACCACGCAAAGTGGGAAACCCCCATCGTCACGCCTGTCAAGCCAGATGGGTCGGTGAGAATCTGCGCTGACTACAAGTGCACGATCAACAAGGCACTTCAGCAGCACGCTTACCCGGTTCCTGTTGTCCAACACCTGCTGCATTCCCTGGGTGAGGGTAAGGTCTTCGCTAAGCTGGACCTTGCCCAAGCCTATCAACAACTGCCAGTCGATGATGCCACTGCTGAAGCCCAGACGATCGTCACCCACCGGGGGGCTTTCCGTTGCCGCCGGTTGCAGTTTGGGGTGAGTGTGGCTCCTGGCATCTTCCAAAGCCTTATGGAGCGTCTCCTGCAAGGGCTTCCGGGCGTGGTACCATATTTTGATGACGTCTTGGTGTCTGCAGACTCACACCAGCAGCTGTTCGAGCGCCTCCGTGCCGTGCTGACCAGGTTCCAGGAGGCCGGGCTCAAGGTAAAGAGGGACAAGTGCCAGATCGCCGTTCCACAGGTAGAGTTCCTGGGCTATCTTATCGATGCCTCCGGTCTTCATCCAACCACATCCAAGATCCGCGCTATCCAGCAGGCCCCCACCCCAAAAAACAAAACGGAGTTGCAGGCATTCTTGGGGCTGCTGAACTTTTATAACATGTTCCTGCCCCACAAAGCCACAGTGGCTGAGCCTCTTCACCGACTCCTTAGCACTAAGACGCCTTGGGCCTGGGGTCATCGGGAGACGGCGGCCTTCAACGCGGTCAAGGCTCTCCTTTCTTCAGACAGTGTGCTGGTACAGTACAGTGAATCCAGGCCGCTGGTCCTTGCCTGCGACGCCTCACCTTTTGGCATCGGTGCTGTCCTTAGTCACCGTTTTCCAGATGGAAGAGAAGCACCGCTCGCCTACTTTTCCAGGACACTATCTCCGACGGAACGGAATTACAGCCAGCTCGACAAGGAGGCATTAGCACTTGTGGCTGGAGTGAAGAGGTTCCATGAATACCTCTATGGCAGGACTTTTGACCTCATCACTGACCACAAGCCACTCCTGGGCCTCCTCGCCGGTGATCGTCCAACTCCACCGGTCCTCTCACCACGCATGCTGCGATGGACTGTTTTCCTGGCTGCCTACCACTACCGGCTCATCCATCGCCCGGGGAAATCGATGGGCCATGCCGACGCCCTCAGCCGTTGCCCTCTTCCAGCATTTGTGGAAGACCCGGCTCCAGCTTCATCGCTCCTTCTGATTGAGGATCTTCCGGCAGCGCCTGTATCGGCTGCCACTGTGGCCTCCGCATCTGCCCAGGATCGCACCATCAGCCGGGTGCTCAACTGGGTGTGGAGGGGGTGGCCACAAGGGCCTGTTGCATCGGAGTTCCAGCCCTTCGCAACCAGACAACATGAACTCTCAGCTCATCGCGGCTGCCTGCTGTGGGGAGACCGCGTCGTGATTCCCCAGGGACTCCGTCAGCGCGTCCTGGAGGCTCTGCACGTTGGCCACCCGGGAATTGTCAAAATGAAGGCGTTGGCTCGGTGTTACGTCTGGTGGCCTAATATGGACGATGCCATCACTGCCTGGGTGTCCGCCTGTCAAGCGTGCCAGGAGTCGAGGCCTGCACCACCGGCAGCTAAGGGACACACCTGGGAGACGCCAAAGACACCCTGGTCGAGGGTGCACATCGATCTGGCTGGCCCCTTTCACGGCCGGACCTTTATGGTAGTGGTGGACGCCTATTCCAAATGGCTGGAGGTCGCCCTGATGCCCTCCACCACTACCGAAGCTGTCATCCGGGTGCTGCGAGGCCTGTTTGCAACGCATGGGTGTCCTGATGTCCTTGTCTCTGACAACGGACCGCAGTTCACGTCAGGCACGTTTGAGCGGTATCTTTTGGGACTGGGCATCCGCCATGCCCTAACGGCACCCTTTCATCCATCCAGCAACGGGCAAGCGGAAAGAATGGTGCGCTCGACAAAAGAGGCACTGGCGCGCCTGGACCGGGGAGACTGGCATGAGCGGGTCGCCGAATACTTGTTCGTGCAACACATCACCCCTCATGCGGCCACAGGGAGGAGTCCTGCTGAACTGCTTATGGGCCGCCGCCTCAGGTCACCGCTCGACCGGCTACACCCAGACTTTGCCGTGGCTGAACCCCCAGGCTGTGCCAACGCACCACGGTCATTTGTCCCAGGAAACCAGGTCTTTGCCCGGAACTATGTGGGGGACATCCCTTGGGTGCCAGCCACAGTAGTGGGAGTCACTGGACCTCGCTCGTACCAGGTGGCACTCGAAGACGGACGCTTGTGGCGACGGCACATAGACCAGCTTAGGCGCAGGGTTGGGGACTTGGACACTACCGAGGTGCCCCCAACTGCGCTTGCGGCTCCAGAAGAGACACGTACAGATGGCGAGGCCCCACCTACACCTCCCTCGCAAGCTGCCAGCGTGGAGCCGAACCAAGCCGTTTCAGAACAGACTCAGACCACTCCACTTGCGGAGGCTCCACCCACAGCAGCGGATCCAGGGGAGTTGGTTCCAACGCCACCTAGGGTCGCACCACAGCCTCAGCGAGAACTGTGTGGCCCTCCGGACTTGGCTACCAGTCCCCGGCGGTCTGGCAGAGTTTCCAAGCGCCCAACTTATTTAAAGGACTATGTTGTTGGACAGGTATCACTGTTGGTCTAAGTATGGGAAATGTAACCGATATGCTTTTGTGCTTAATTGAACCATTACGCGTAGTGCTGTATATAAGTAAACCATTACGATTGTAACTAACGCCTTATCTCGGTGGGGAGGGGTGTTATGTAGTGTAGTTTCACCCTGGGCCAACAGGGGGATACTGTATATAGTTTTCACTCAGGTCTGTAGATAGTTTTCACTCAGGTCCGCGTCTGTTATTTTAGGCGGGAACTCTGGGCTGTTGTGGTTACAATGTTGACAGCCGGCTGCCTATAAATACAGGCCGGCTGAGCTGTTCGCAGTCAGTTCTATTCCAGCTTACCATAATAAAGAGCTACTTGAAGAAATCGCTGTGCCGGCTGCTATGTCAACCCACGACCTAACACTGACCATAAGACGCACCTAGTTTTTAGAGGAGGAAAAAAGTAGAAAAAATATTAGTCACAGAGCGTGTAAGCGGATCTCGATTTTCTTGATTTAAAGCAAGCAAAGCAAGAGCTGCTTACATGGCTTCTGTCCCGCTTTGCGCAGCTCTCACTTTGCTTGCTCATCCCTTCAGAGGCATCCCTCAGCTCGCGACTGCAGCCGCAGCCGAGGGATCCCTCTGCCGTCCAGTGCTTTCTCTCCATCAAATGCGCAGACATTTCCCCTTACTTTTTAGGAGTAAAAAAGTGCTTGCTATGGAGCGAAAAATATGGTATTTCCATGGCACAATCTATGGCCAACTATCACCCAGTCTCAAATCTTCCATTCTTGGGCAAGGTGATTGAGCGCGTGGTTGCTGAACAACTCCAGGTACGCCTGGAGGATGCGGACCATTTGGATCCCTTCCAATTGGGATTCAGGCCTCACCATGGGACTGAAACTGCCTTGGTCGCGCTGGTTGATGATCTGCGGCGAGCTAGGGACAAAGGTGAGAGTTGTTTCCTGGTTCTGCTGGATCTCTCAGCGGCCTTTGATACAATCGACCATAACATCCTTCTGGACCGTCTAGAGGGGCTGGGAGCTGGGGGCACTGTTATACAGTGGTTTCGCTCCTTCCTCCTGGGCTGTGTTCAGAAAGTGGTGGTGGGGGATGAGTGTTCAGACCCCTGGGCCCTCACTTGTGGGGTGCCTCAGGGTTCCGTCCTCTCCCCCATGCTTTTTAACATCTATATGAAGCCGCTGGGAGAGATCATCAGGGGATTTGGACTGGGTATCCATCAATATGCAGATGATACCCAGCTCTACCTCTCTTTCAAATCAGAACCAGTGAAGGCGGTGAAGGTCCTGTGTGAGTGCCTGGAGGCGGTTGGAGGATGGATGGCGGCTAATGGATTGAAGTTGAATCCTGACAAGACAGAAGTATTGTTTTTGGGGGACAGGGGGCGGGCTGGTGTGGAGGACTCCCTGGTCCTGAGTAGGGTAACTGTGCCCCTGAAGGACCAGGTGCGCAGCCTGGGAGTCATTTTGGACTCACAGCTGTCCATGGAGGCGCAGGTCAATTCTGTATCCAGGGCAGCTGTCTACCAACTCCACCTGGTACGCAGGCTGAGACCCTACCTGCCCGCGGACTGTCTCGCCAGAGTGGTGCATGCTCTAGTTATCTCCCGCTTGGACTACTGCAACGCGCTCTACGTGGGGCTACCTTTAAAGGTGACCCGGAAACTACAATTAATCCAGAATGCGGCAGCTAGACTGGTGACTGGGGGCGGCCGCCGAGACCACATAACACCGGTCTTGAAAGACCTACATTGGCTCCCAGTACGTTTCCGAGCACAATTCAAAGTGTTGGTGTTGACCTTTAAAGCCCTAAACGGCCTCGGCCCAGTATACCTGAAGGAGCATCTCCACCCCCATCATTCTGCCCGGACGCTGAGGTCCAGCGCCGAGGGCCTTCTGGCGGTTCCCTCATTGCGAGAAGCAAAGCTACAGGGAACCAGGCAGAGGGCCTTCTCGGTAGTGGCGCCCGCCCTGTGGAACGCCCTCCCATCAGATGTCAAAGCGATAAATAACTACCTGACATTTAGAAGGCATCTTAAGGCAGCCCTGTTCAGGGAAGCTTTTAATCTGTGATATTTTACTGTATTTTTGGTTTCTATGGAAGCCGCCCAGAGTGGCTGGGGAAACCCAGCCAGATGGGCGGGGTACAACCAATAAATTATTATTATTATTATTATTATTATTATTATTATTATGTCCATGGCACCATGCAAATGACCATAATACTGTGAGGCATCATCAAGAATATGTACCTCCCAGCTCTATAGTTACACACCCAGTGATTTTCAGATCTAAAGCTTGGCTAAAGAAAACCAGAGGAATACATTGTGTTAGAGGAATAGATTTCAAAATAGGTATTCACAGCCTAGAGCAGCTCCGCGAATTCCGGGATCCAAACCCCAACATCTGTGGTGCCTGCAGGGCTCCGCAAATGCCGGGAGCCAAGCTCTGGCATTTGCGGTGCCTAGAGCGGCTCCGCGAATTCCGGGAGCCTAGCCCTGACATCCACGGTGCCTACAGGGCTCCACAAATGCCGGGATCCAAACCCCGACATCCATGGTGGCTGCAGAGGCTCTGCAACTGGGCTCCAGTAAAATTGATGAATCCATGAAACAGTAAAATTTGTGTTAAATTGCTGTTTTAGGGGGTATTTTTTCATCATCTGGAACGGATCAATCCACTTTCCATTACTTTCAATGGGAAAGTCCGCTTCAGATTAAGAACGCTTCAGGTTAAGTACAGACTTCTGGAACCAATTAAGTACTTAACCTGAGGTACCACTGTACAAGATATTCAGTCAGCTCTTATCAGCTCTTTGCAATCAGTCATAAGTTGTGTACAATAGACTGCAGAATATGGTATGTTTCCTGTTCAGTTCCCCTCCATGTTAGGGTTGTAGATTATAGCTTTCTGTTAAATCTGAGGAGATTTCACCCCTCCCATATCCAAGAATCTCCTGAGGAGTCTGCTAATTCTCCAGAGAGGAGGAGGCGTGTTCTGCTCTCTACTTATTCTGCTCCAGCAGTCAGTCAGTCAGTCAGTCAGTGTTGGGGAGAGAGAGAGAGACTGAGTGTTAGAGATCGTGTGTAGAGATAAGGTTGCTGCTAAGAGCAGCTGCAGACACTCAGTGCAGTGTAGCATTCATTTATGCTTAGACCTATTTAGCTCTGTATATAGTTGTATTATAGTTGTAGTTATAGAATAAAGAAGATATTCTACAGAGCTGCTCTCCGAGTTGTTTATATACTCTGCTAGACTCTGCTGTACTCTGCTGTGCGACGACTGTCTTCTTATGGGAGTGAATCCGGTGCTCACAACTCTAAGCTGTGAGTCCACAGCACTTTGACCTGTTCCTGTGCAGAAGGTGGTCTCTGGAAGTGCTACCCAGCTCGCCTAGCCCAGTCGGGGCTGAAGTGGATGAGTCCAGTTGGTGGCACTGGCTCAAGGGCGATGCTGACAAAATCTACTAGAAAACTAAGCAAGGGCATGTTCACTCAGTACTGAGGCAGGCAGCACAGCATTGCAGATAAGTGTACATGTAATAAAATCTATCAGTGAATAGTAAATAGATATTCTTTTTAAAAGATCATTCTATATTATTAAAATGTATATTGCCTGAGATCTCTTGATCAACCAAGGTATTTAACTTACTTGTCTTTCCAATGGTCCTGTATGCTTCACAACTGTTTTGTGCAAAAATAGGGATGATGGGCTAAAAAAATAAAGATTAAACAAACATGAAAAGAAAGGTGAGGGCTGTATAATTATTTTGTCCCAACCACCCTGCCTTTATTTTTTATGGACTACGAAGAATGCTTCACATCTGGGATTATAATGAGAAGCAACTCATAAATGATAATGTAATTGGCTTTAAAATTCCTGGCACATCTATTCAGATATCTCAGATGAAGAAACTTCAGAAGCTGTCCTCCAGATTTTCAGGACTGAAGGGGGGCAAAGAATTTCCTGGTTTGCCCTGAGGGGGAAAGGAAGCCAGGTTCAGCCAACCGGCCGCTGCTTTTTGGAGTTTGGGGGCAGCCCATAGGCAATGAGCACCCCAAAAAGGTCCTGGAGATGATCAGGATTCTGAGGGCTCCTGTGGAGGTCAAAAGCGAGTTCCCAACGGGTCTGAGGTTCCATTTGGTGCTGGCCTAACCCGGCTGTCAAGCTGTCATCTCTGGGCTCCAATGTGCAGCGAGCAGCAGATTTCCCAGAAAATAAAACCAAGGAAAAAGGGATTTATTATTCAAGTGTCTTTAGCATTTGGATTTATTTGGCGAACTTCCAGGAGAATAAAAGGGGTGTCTTCTCTGGAATTGGTGACTATCCTGCATGGGAACCAGATGGCTGAAGCACTGAAGGAAACAAAGAAAGTCTGCCATCGGAAATAAAAGGAGGGGCATAAGAACTTTGTAAACTTTCTTTTTCAAGAAAAAGCATTCAAACTTTTATACTCCTCCCCCCTGGATTCAACTGGCGGCAGCTATAGCCTCTCAGGAACTATTGGCAGACAATTTGGCTTTAATTGAATTGAGGCAAAAAGAGATGCTTTAAAGATTTAGATCTTTTTTTTTTTTTTTAATGATATTTATTACTTTTTCAAAATTTCCAACACAGCACTACAAACACAGAGAAAAAGAAGAAAAAAGAAAAGAAAAAACAATATGAATGGACTAACAAATCAAGCAAAAACAAACAAAAACAATTTAAAAACACCTCAAACATTTTCAATATCTTATATTTCATTCACTTATTTCCAGCGACTTCCTCACACCTCCCTTTTTGTATTCCACTTCTATTATTTGTTTCAGCAATTCCTTTCCATCTTACTCTGTTTTCTGTTCTATAATTATCTTAACACATTCTTGCCATACTTTTCCTTTAATTTTCTATTAATCTATTTATACTTAATTCCTTATGACATTTCTACTAAAGCCATGTAATTTCATTCCAACATTTTTCTAACATTTCTTAATTTTACAATATTTCTATAAATAGTCTTTAAACTTTTTCCAATCTTCTTCCACCGACTCTTCACCCTGGTCTCGGATCTTGCCAATCATTTCTGCTAATTCCCTATAGTCCCTCAACTTCATCTGCCATTGTCCAACACTTCAGTGTTTTCAAGAAGCAACCGTTCTCTCAACCAGCAAAAGGCAGATGGTTCACATCAAAGTTTAAAGGTCTGGCAGGGCAGGTCCACCTCCTTCTTTAGCATCCATCAATATCTTAAGCTTAACTCGAGGCTTCCTGCCCTGCCAAACAACTCTAGGAGCATCCCTCTGCCACCTCCTGAGACCCTCCATCCCATCCAGAGCTTGCAATGTTTGAAACAACAGCAACATCCCCAGCAACACAGCAGCCCCCATCCCCGCCACAACAACTCGGCCCAACAGTAACAACTTCTGGTTTGTCCATATTTCCAAATTCCCCTTCTCTTCAATCCAACATCCTTCACAGTTGTCCTTAAGCAGATTCACATTTTTGGCGGTCATACTAACCCCCAAATACCTCTCTTTCTCAACCAATGTTAGTCCTGTCGCCTCCTGAAACTCTGTCAGGCTTTCCTTCTCCAACTCAGACAGGGCTCTGGTCCCCAAATTCATCCGTTCTTCTTTAAGTTCAATCATAATGAATGTCAGCTTATGTTCATCAAGTTGTCTTTGTATGGATGGGACTCTCCTCTCCAGTTGTACCACCTTAAGTTCAGCAGCAAGGGTTTTTTCCCTGACTTCATCTGCAGTTTGCCGTATCAGAGTAGATTCCTGTATCAGTTTCTGAGTGGTTTCTGAATTGGTATTCACCTTTTGTCCCAACTTATTTAAACTTTCTACAATTAAATCAGTCTCAATATTTGCAACATCCAATTTCACATTCCTCGCATCTGTTTTCTTATGGAGTTGTTCCAGCGAATCGTTTATTTTCAATAATGCAGCCACTAAGGCCTCCTCTGTCGACATCCCGTCTGTTTTTTCCCTTCCGTTTGCCATAACACTTAAGAGATTCAAGGTCAATTCCAAAGTCTCACACTTTTCTTATCTTGCAGCTGGAAATTCCCCTAGCCCAGCTCCTATAGAGTAACCAATTTCAAAAGCTTCCACTAGGGGAAAACAGGTTGTATTTGTATCAGTCAATATGTCCTCTTTTAAACACAGTTTCAGTAATCCGAAGTTAGTTTCAATTTTCAGTTACTTTCCTCCTTTTTTAAAAACAGCCGGAAACAGTAGAAACAATGTATTTCTCTTATTTAGCTAGCTGTCAATGAACGTTCTAAGCGCTGTCTATGAACATTCCAAAAAAAAAGAAGAAGAAAAAACATCAGTCTTACTAGCAGCCCGTTTCCAGGGTCAGAGTGGCGGTGTTTTAAGCCTCTTCGCTCTCTCCCGCAGGCATACTCAATCCACAACTTCCCCCTCTCTTCTCCTGCCTCCAAGAGGGGGTTTAATGTTCTTTACCGTTGGAAATTTGATCTTTTACAAAAGACCTTCCAAGACTCCAGCTTGCAACTTCATTGCCTCAGTCTATTTACAAAAAGGGATGGCGGACTTCCTGTTTTGAACCTCCCCGTTACGATATCAAATTAAACTTTTAGAGATCCAATTCTTCCGTTTCAGCTCTACTCACGGGTAATTACTTTAAAGTCAAATTGTCCACAGGAAAAGGTCAGCGCTCTCCAACAACAGCTATGCGGCGGTAGACTTCCGGGTTGGCGCCATCGCCGAATGGCGGACTCCCTCCGAGCTCCGGAGGGAGTCTGCTCGGCAGGGGCTGGGTCCTACCGCGCCGGCGACGCGGGGACCCTTAAAAACCACGGGCACGGAGCCCGTGGACATGGGTGACTCGGCTGGCACCGTTAGCGCCCTCCCGACTCGTGAAGGAGCCTTTTTAAAGGCTACGGATCGGGTGCCGGGGAGTAGCGTGGTGCTGTGAGTCCTCTGCTTTCCCTGCCGAGCGAAGCCGCATGCCATTCGACGGAGAGCGCTGACTTCTTCTATTGAAAATTTGGACTATCAACAACAACCCGTGAGTAATTCGGAAACCGGGTTTAAAAGGAGAAAAAAAAGAAAAAAATTTCGGATTTGGCACGAGCGGGGGGGATCCAAAAAGGAAGTCAGCCCCCCCCCCTATCGTAAACATTCTAAAACAAGGACTGGGTAACCAAGGTCGAGAGAGAAGCGTATTTCTGACAAAAATTAATAATTCCACGATGGGAAATTACAAGAACTCTGCTGGAGGAGAAGAGTGGAGGGTGAGAAGGAAAATGTAACCCCCCCTGGGAACCGGGGCGATTTGTGAGAGAGCCTGGTGAAGAGAGACGGAGACTTTGACAGCTGTCAAAGTAGCTGTCAAAGTTGGAGAATTTAAAGAGGACTTTGCCATGAGGACTTTGCTAGTTAATTTTGTTACAATTTGCTACAATTTGGATATAAACTGTCGAAAATAAGGAACAACAATCGGACTTTTGGATCAGAGGAAACAAAGTTATCACAATCCCCCTAGAGGGGTTTCGGGACATTACAAGAACGGTCGTAAGTGGAAAAATACTCTTGGAATCGTACAGGACTTGTTATCTCCTGGGAAAGCTGCAAAACTGAAACAGTATTTTGTCTACAGGGGTGTTTATATTAAAGGAGACAATAGAATTTCCTATTGAAGAAAGGAAGGGACTGGACGTAAGTTTTTGTTCCTGAACAACAATAACCCCTGTAGAGGTACCAAATTTCTGAATTAGAACGTTTTAGCAGCGGAACAGGACAAGAAACCTGAGAAAGTGAGAAAAAAAGAACAAAGGACTGACTACGACATGGAAAGAACAATGGGGGGAGCCTTAAAGACCAAGGAAGCTAAAGGCCCTTTGGGGCCGTTTTTAGATTGGATGCTTGAAGTTAAATATCATAAAAATAAATAAATTAAAAAACTGGCAAGGTGGAACTGGGGAAAATCTGATTATGGATCTAAGATTTCCAGGCTGACAACAGACAGACTGATGGACATGGGGAATTCAAACCGGGGAGGGGGGGGGAGATTTAGAATCCAAAGGCTGTGTAACTACTTTTTGAATCCTTTTATATTTTTTATTTTTTCTATCTTTATATAGCTTTTTGTATATCATCTTATTTTGACTGGACGTGTTTATTAAAAAAAGGGAATTCGTGGAAGGAAATTGGGGCGGACCTCGGGGAAAAAATCTTTTTTTCTTTCTGTTAATGATGAGGGATGGTGGAATGATTGTATAATTTAAATTTGAATAGTGGGTTAAACAAATTAAGTTTTAAATTGGGAGTGAGAGCTTGTAGAACCAAATTAATGAAAGGGGAATACGGTAGGGAGGGGGATGGGGGAGTCCCAGAAAGTTGGTAATGAAAGTAAGGTTTCAAATGTATTTTATTTTTATTTATTTTTTTGGTATTTTTATCTTTTGTATCTTGGAAACTTTAATAAATATGATTTTTTTAAAAAAAAAAAAATAAAAAACAACAGCTATGCGGCTTCGCTCCGTGGAAGAAGCAGACGATTCGATGCACCGCGCCGCTCACCCCACGTCGCTCCGGAGCCCCAAAAACTGGGGTTCCCCACGAGTGGGGGAGGCGCAAAAGGTGCCCGCCGAATCCCACGTTCACAGGCTTCTCCCGCCTGTGATTTTAACGGGTCTCCCCCTTCGCTGTGGCGGCCAGACCCAGATTTCCACGGAGCAGATTCCTCCCGGTCAGAGGAATTCTGCCATTGCTGGAGGCGCCTCCCCCGGAAGTCTAAAGATTTAGATCTATTGCTCAGCAATCGGGTGAAGCAATAAGGGATAAAATAATTGAGGCACTTGCAAATCTTCTTGAGACTCAAAAGCAGGAGGTACATCAAGCTATTGATCATGCTTTCAGGGTTAAATCCCCGTATGCTAAGAAGAAAACATTTCCAGGAGATTGTATGGTTCTTTTTTTATTCTAGAAATATCAAAGCCTGAGTGCTCCAGACATATTATGAGAAGGATCTTGAAATAGATGATGACTGGCAGCATTAAGATAAATACTGCAGTGTAATATGTTTTGATGGATTCAATAATGGAAAACTGAATAGTATAGTTTTTCTAAAATATGCAAGGATTTATGATATGTAAAATGAACTATCAAAGGAGAAGAAAGGAAGTCATTGATATCTTAAGAATGTAAAATGAGTATTTTAAACAGTAAAACAATTTTTAAAAATAAAATTATATATAAAAAAGAAAGATAAAAGGAAAACGCAGGTTCTCTTTTTAAATGTCACCAATTCCAGTAGGTTTGTTTTAAAGCAGGGGTGGGGAGAGCTGTGGCAGTCCAGATATCATTTGACCCCCAAACAGGATATTTGCCATCCTCAACTTTTTTGGATGCTGGATCAAGGATGTCAACATATTACATCTTATCTAGGATAATCGTGAAGGCAATGCAAATTGCACAAAGATCACTCACCACTTTCGCCTCCAAAGCTGCCTGAGCAAAACCTGTGCGCTTACCCCACATTATGCAGTAATCATGACTATACATTGCTTCTCTAGCTCCACCAGGTGAAATGCCCATTAAATGGCCTTTCTTCATTATTTCCACAATTTCAGCTTTCTTGGAAGATTTCAACCTGATCACATAATAAAACATCTGCAGCCCTGAAAAAATAAGCCCCAAATAGAAGAATGTATTTATGTGAAACCTATTTAGGAAATAGTGTGGATACAATACAAGTGTCATTAATCCAAAGATATTGCACTAATATGGATCACAAGCATAGCTCTCTGCCATCCATTTCAACTAGGATTTCATGGAGGGGAAATTTATGCTAATTCCTCTTTTGCTCAGAGGTTCTGACAGTAGGCTTTTTTTTGGAAAGCACATTGAGTGGGGTTGAATGCTGAGGTGGCCACTTTTTAGACATGTGTTTCTCAGGTATGTAATACATTCAAGTTTGCATTATGATAAAAATACAGCTCACAGTGTCTTGTTGCACCATCCAAACCTTCAGTCCCTTTAGGGTGCAGAGCTTTTGGATACAGTAGATACACACACGGGGGGGGGGGGTATACACGCATGGCACAGAGGAGACAATGCTGATGGAAAACTGCCTCTACCAGCAGAGATTGGTACACAGATATATGGGTGAAGGTTATATGCTGCATTAATTAACCTAGTGGAAAAACTCCAAACAGTACTCTGTGCTACTGGGCCTCTTTGGCCTCCTTCCTTCCTTCCTTCCTTCCTATGACCTTTCTGTGATGTCATAGTTTCCTGGTGTGGCTGCTGTGTGCGTACAGAGGAAGATGATGTGGGGGGAGAGGCAGTGGAGGGCCATGAACACTACAGCAAGGGTGCCACGTGTGTTTGAATGCAGTCACATGGGGGCATAAAAGCTGTGTGTGGGAGTGCTTGATTGGCCATGTGTTTGGGTGGGGCCATCTTTTCTGGGATCTGTGTGCAGATTTGGTGATAGGTTGGACTTGCTATGAAAGCCACAGACATGTCTTTGGGGCTTCACTTGGGCTTCTGCCCTTTTCCTTAGGTGTAGCTCCCATCCCGTCCCAGCTGCCACCCAGTGGTGTTTGAATACAGAGGATTTTGCGCAGGTGGTTTGCTAGTGCAGATGCTCCCAAGCAGAATCCCATACTTTGCATTGTTCTTTCCAGTAAGGAATATCCCATCTTTACTAATGACTGAACTTTGCAAAACTCTTTGTACTTGAGGAAATCATCAACTTAGACACCCCAAAGCCAAGCCTTGCCCTGTTCTGGTATTAAAGTGAACAGCAATTATTACATGAGAGCTTGTAGTCATAGCATAGGAATCAGATGACACATTATCCAGATTCCTCAGTTTTTAGATCTCTGGGGAAGAATGTAGACAGAAAAGCATGGCATTTCTTCATGGAGACCATTTCTGGGGAGTCAGTTGTAAATTGGAAATAATTATTCATCCTGCATTTTCTCTTTTACTAGCAAAGACTTGGTGCGAAAGTACCTTCATCTGCACTAACTAAACTATTTCACCTGTTGCTGCTATTTTATTTATCAATTGTTTTTAGCTGCTTTCCTGATATACAGTTTTATATTTTAAAGCATTTTTTTCGTAGCTTATAGCATTGTTTTATGTCATATTTTACATCTTTTATGTAAGAAAGCATGATTTAAATTTAAATAATTTACCTGGTATCCAATATGTGCCATGATGAATTAATGAAAAGCACCCTCTCCCCGTCTCTAAAAAATATCTAGCCACAAACAAGGCATAGCCGAGAGGAGCAACTCCATGATGATAAATAATAATCCCTGGTCCTTTAGGGAGATTTTCCATGCCAGTAATTTCATAACCTGAAAATAATACAAAATGCAACAAAGAAATATCGCAAAATTATTGGAGGAAATCAGTGTGGTTCAGAAAAAGAAAGAAAGAAATTTAAGATCAACTTAAAAGCTCTGTTATATGCTTTTGAAGCTGGAGGAGACTCTTGAGAGTCCCATGGACTGCAAGAAGATCAAACCTATCCATTCTTAAGAAAATCAGCCCTGAGTGCTCACTGGAAGGACAGATCCTGAAGCTGAGGCTCCAATACTTTGGCCACCGCATGAGAAGAGAAGACTCCCTGGAAAAGTCCCTGATGTTGGGAAACATTGAGGGCACAAGGAGCAGGAGACGACAGAGGACGAGATGGTTGGACAGTGTTCTCGAAGCTACCAGCATGAGTCTGACCGAACCGCGGGAGGCAGTGGAAGACAGGAGTGCCTGGCATGCTCTGGTCCATGGGGTCCCAAGGAGTCGGACACCACTAAATGACTAAACAACGACAATATGCTCCAGCATTCTGGATGCTAGGTTGTCATCCACACGGATCAAGACTTTCTCTGTGGTGGTCCCTTAATGAATGAAGGGATTTCTCCTCTCGTGGAATGTTCCTTCCTTGCTTCCTTTTGAGCACAGGTGGAAACATTTTTGCCCAGTCTCTGAGTGAGCTAAAACTGTGTTTTGCTGTTTTAGTCTACTTTAAGCTTTTATATAGGGTTGAGCCCTTGATACAGTTTAATATGTTGTTATAGTAAACTAAATTTTTCTGAGACTTTTTTAATTTAAAGAGTAGTATCCCCCTTCTGTACAGAGTGTTACCAATATGAGTGCTATCCAGGGCCTGGAGAATATTTGTTCCCCGTCCCTAAGAGCTCCAGCTTCAGGCATCTTCAGACCATTCTCTGAATCACTTTCTACCAAGTGAGAAAGCTGTTTCCTAGACACACACACCCTTGACCATGCCCTAAGTAGCTACACGGTCTCATCCTTATGGCCCAAACTTGGTTTTAGTCATGTATTTCTGATTTAAGTTTCAACACTTACAGTAACATGAGACCTGTGAGAAGCATTGAGAACATATAAAGAGTCCTATGGATCAGACCAAAGGCCTCTGTATTAGACCATCCTGTTTCCCGCAGTGTCCATCTAAATTGGTAGCCATCACCACATCCTGTGCTGGCAAATTCCATAGTTTGTGTACATACAGTGGTACCTCAGGTTACAGATGCTTCGGGTTACAGACTCCGCTAACCCAGAAATAGTACCTCAGGTTAACAACTTTGCTTCAGGATGAGAACAGAAATTCGAGGCAGCCTGCTGCAGGAGTGCATTGGAGTCCAGAGATCACAGTTTGACAGCCGGGTCAGCCTGGCAACAAATGGAACTGCAAACCCATTGGGAACTCAGTTTTGACCTCCATAGCAACTATAGTGGTACCTCAGGTTAAGAACTTAATTCATTCTGGAGGTCCGTTCTTAACCTGAAACTGTTCTTAACCTGAGGTACCACCTTAGCTAATGGGGCCTCCTGCCTCCGCTGCACCGCCATGGTGCGATTTCTGTTCTCATCCTGAAGCAAAGTTCTGTAACCTGAAGCGTCTGTAACCCGAGCTACCACTGTACATAGTTGCTAATTGTGTCTCTGTGAGGGGTAAACAAATTCTCCAGGTTTCTTTTGGAGAAGAAGCATGCTTAAAATGTGGTTTAAATGTATGGTGCTTATGCAGCCACCAGCTGACCCTTTCTTTTGTAATCTGACTTATCTATTTATTTTATCATTTATTGAATTTATATACCACCCTATACCTGGAGGCGTCAGGGCGGTTCACAGAACCACCTTAGTTTCATACTTCATAAAATGCTTTGTTTTTCTTATTACATAAATAAATAGCCATGCCTTTATTTTGATCCCTCTGTAGCCACCCCAAACTTGTAGCTGTTGTGACTCTGAGGGGGGTTCAGAGGTCCAGTCCTGATTCACTGTGGCAACTATTGTTCCATTGCTTCAAGCCTGAAATTCTGATCCTCAGTCCTATGAAATTATAGTGACTCATAAGGAAGAATTATTGCTATGAAAGAAACTTTTACTCACCGTGCCATATCTTTCCATATATATCTGGAATATGAGTAAAAAATTTCCTTGGCTTTTTCCAAATTTTGCTATCAGTACCAGTTTCTTGCTGCTTATTCATCTTGTAAACATATAGCCCAAATCAGCAAGCACAGCCAGCCAAATATATATCTATCATTAATGAACAAAGCAAAATCAGAAGCTTACGAAACCACCAAGGGTGAACCACTAAGCTCGGGTATTCTTCTAAATAAGGAAAACTAATCAAGTTTTGCAGCATTTGAGTAAACCAGCTCATTGTTTCCTGATCTGAAGCACCAAGCGTATGCCAATGAAATAAATATATGAAGTGAAATTTTCTTCAGTTGTGATGCTATTTCCCCCACTGTTTACCTGGAAAACAGAAAATTCAGTACATTGGTTTGATCTGTATGGTTTGATCAGTATGGTTTCAAATAGAATGAGAGACTTTGATGAGATTCCTGCATTGCAGGGGGTTGACTAGATGATCCTTGGAACCCTTCCAACTCTACACTTTACGATTATTTGAACAAAAACTTTTACTTACATTCCTGGTAAGCCTAAATTGCCTTTAATTCAGTCACCTCTCTCTGGAAGCAGCAGAAGTCTTGTCTGGTGCACTTTTTCGTAGGCCCATTTCCACCCCTATTGCGACATGTCCCTTTATGTGGCTGTTTAAAGAGACTCTGTTGGGTGTGCCATCTGAATGAGGAAGCGAAGCATTGTGAAAAAGAGGGAGTGCTTAGATTGCCTGCTACTTGGAAGTTGTGGCCATTTGTAATTAACGATAACTGATGAGATCACATCTACAATAGCAGTCATATTGCACGATAACGTATTGGGTCACAGAAAACCAGTTATTGATTAAGGAGTAAAGGTAGGAATTGTGACAAGATATGCATGTTAAAGGATCATCCTGCAATACGTAAACCTTAGTAACATGTCATGTTTACAATATTGATTCCTAGCACTGTAAAAGCTCTTCCATTGGACCTGCCATCTAATTCTACAGCAGCATGTGCATGTGGATTTCATTAACACCTACTAGGTTTGAATACTGAATCTCAAGTAATCATCCTCAGTAATCAATCCTACTCTAATTAACTTGACCAGCTACTTGTGCTCTAGGCATTGTCTAAGATCTCCAATACCATCTGTTTGATTGTTTGGTTAAATTCTGCCATGCTGATTTTTCTGCAGGCAGCTCATCAAAGAGCTTCTTCACTCGTTGCTCCTGCAGTATGCTTTGCTTTCTCAGGAGCTCCAGAAATTCCAGGCTGACATGCTTTGACATCAAAGGGTCTCCAGCTTTCAGTACATGTTCAATATTGTCAGGTGGGGGTGGAGGATCCATGTCCAGCATGCATTCGTCAGTTATGTCAGAGCAATACTGTAATCACATACACATATGGTGGTCTTAACATTTATTTCTCAAAAATACATGAAAGTGATATGAAAGTAGCCAAGACAAATGTGCCACGGAAGCCCACCAACCCTTGCAAAGGCCGACTAGGTAAAGGTTCTATCCGGAGAGCAGGACAAACTCTTTCTTTGAATCCACCTTGGTGTCGTTTTGACTTCCTTCCTCCTGTCCAGGAGGAACGCCGACCCAATCAGTGAACTCCAAAAAGGCTACATTTCTTGTTGCATTGGCCGGGAATCCGCGTTCTCTGAGGAGAAGGACGAAGAACCGAGACGTCACTGCTAAGCGAACAGCTGGGTCGGCGTTGGTGGCTCCAAGCGCGCATCCTGCCATTTATAGGGGGAGCCCCCCACGCCGTACCTGAGTGGGGACGCAGCAGAGATGGAAGAAAGAGACAGCAGCTGCACGGGGAAAAGGGTGCCCAAGGAAAGGGAAAGGTAGGCTCCACAGGTTGTTTTGTGGGAGTCATGGGTCTGATCAAGCCCCGCCAGTAGGAACAGTAGAGTGCTGCTGGGTTTAACCAGTAAAGAGCAGTAGTGTGCCACTGGTTTGCCGGTAAAAGAGCAGTAAAAGTGCCACCGGTTTTGGGAAGTTTGTGGGTAAAGGGGATTGGGGAGGTGCATGGGGTTTGTATGTGTATGGGGTTTGTATGTATGTGTATTTATTTGTGTATGGGGACACTCCAGTGAATGTTTTGAGTGGATGAGACGTTGGGGTTCAGAGCCACTCCACTGACAAAGCGAAGTGTGGTCCTTGTAAGGTGTGGTTCCTAGCGATGCGAGTCCGTCTACGCCACTAACAGGACGCGGAGAAAGGTGACTGGGTGAGAAACAACTCTAGGTGGACGGAGTGTCTCGGGGCTATGGGGAAAAACAAAAAACAGAAACAAAACAAACAGCAAACTGACCCCCTTGCAGTGTTTGTTCTTTTTGGACAATTGGAAATGTCAAGCTACAGTTGAAAAAAACCCTTTAAGCTCCTTTCTGTATTCTGGCAGTAACCAACACAGGTGCGTCCAGTTGGCTTGTATTGTATTGCCAACACGTGGGGTCCGGGAAAAAGAGATATATGCTCTGCCAACGCGCAAGAGGCACCAGGAATAGAACCCTGCATGAAGGGGTTCCCAATTCTGCCACATCTACTGTGCTACATCTTAGGGGGTTGGGAAACAGACCTTAAAACACCTAGAATCTTGCAGAGTACAAGTATATAAAAAAAGGATTATTTGGTCTCTAACATTAAAAGTGACATGAGTTGCTCATGAGGTCAAATTTTATATTTTCATGCTAAAGGTGGGAAGGTTTCAATTACCAATACAATCATGTAATCATGTACTGGTTTCAGAATTTCAATGTCATCAATTCACTGTGCTTTGAGCTATCTGGTATCTTAATATTTTTGTTAAAAGTTTGTTTCTTATTGACTCTGTTGCATAGGTACCCTGGGTGATTTAGAAACCACTTGTTAAATGTTGATCAAAAGTAAAAATGTACAAATGTACCCCTGCAATGTGTGTGTGCTAAACACAGAAAATGGGGCCAAAGAACACTCAGGAAAATTACAAAATTACTAAATACAGTGGTGCCTCGCAAGATGAAATTAATTCGTTCCGCGAGTTTTTTCGTCTTGCGATTTTTTTCGTCTTGCGAAGCACGGTGTCGGGAAAGTTTTGGAAAAGCTTCAAAAATCACCAAAGTCTTCAAAAACCTCAAAAAAGGGGGGTGCTTGGGAGGGACGGAGAGGCGGGCGTGGGGGGAGGCGGGGCGGAGGTTGCTGCCTGAGCCCCCGGGATTGGTTTGGCTCGCCTTGCTCCGACCCTTTGCACTACAGTCGGCGCCGTCTTGCTGCTGCTGCTGCTGTCGCCGCAGTAGTCAAAACTCCTACCGGCCTAAAAGTTGTCTGGTGCAAAATCCCTTCTGCAGCAGCAGTCCAAAAGAAAGCGAGAGCGCCAGCCAGCCAGCTGCCCGCCGCGGGCAGGAGGGAGGGAGGGAGCGTCGGGGACGGTGGATGCCTATTGCCCCTGTTGCTGCTGCAGCCGGCCAGCCAGCCAGAAGCACGCGAGCAGAGAGGGGTGCATCCAGCCCGTTAGAGAGGAGCGCGGGGCGCGTCCCTGGTGGCTCCCGAGCTGACCTTGCCTGGCCCGGCACCTTCCGCGCTGCCAAAGGGCGACTCACCTGCTGCCTGCGCTGCGCCGGGACTAACTCGAGTGGGGCGAGGAGAACACACACTCGCGCGCACACACACCGAGAGGCAAACTTGCTGCAGCCATCGCCGTCGCAGGGTTGGAAAGCGTGGAGATGCAGGTAGGGGGCGCCCCTCGCAGGGCGAGCGCCGGAGGGCCCAGGCTGGCGCTCTTGTCACCGCCGGGGCGCTGGGGGGGGGGAGAGAAGGAAGGAGCCCCGTCCGAAGAGCCCCGGAGCCTGGCCTCCCTAACTGGGAGTTGTGGGGAGGGAAGTGTGCGCGCCTTGCTATTTTTCGCCGAAACAAAGCTCCCTCTCCCTCAGAACCCACCTTCACATGTTCTTGCCCCTACGGAGATGCACACCGCATGCTATGAGTTGCTCCTCGAAGTCAAGTCGCAACTGTATTAACGGTTTTAAGAAAAAGGAAACAAACTTGCAAGACGTTTCTGTCTTGCGAAGCAAGCCCATAGGGAAAATCGTCTTGTGAAGCAACTGAAAAACGGAAAACCCTTTTGTCTTGCGAGTTTTCCGTCTTGCGAGGCATTCGTCTTGCGAGGTACCACTGTATTGCATGGCATGCCAGCCCCCAGTGCATGAGCAAGAGTACCTGTGGCATTTTTTAAACATATGACCTGTTTTTGTTATCATAGAGGTGGTTCTGTAAATTTGACATACTTTTACAGGTAGCAGCAAAGGGAATTTGCAATATTTGCAGACCTGTGTTTTAAAACTTAAAGGGGCAGGCAAGTTAGATTTTATTATAAATCTCAGCTCAGTTTAAAATAAGGATGAGCACACTATTTGATACCAAAATTGATTTTTGCATTACCTTTCTTCTGATATTTTTGATATTTTTGAAATACTAAAATTTTTATTTAGAAGGGACGAACAATTGTGTCCCGAATGTTATGGGGAAGGTGTTGAAGTAGTAAGAGCTGGAGAAGGTAGAGGGAAGTAGAAAAGAAGGTGAGAGGTAGAGGGTAGAGAAGTGAGAATGTTGGAACAGGAGAAAAGTTGGGTAATGGGCTGTAAAGACGGTTGAGTATGCTGATGAGTATTAATGAAAGTAATATATTAAGATGATGTCAGGGCTGCCTCAAGTCTCAGCTCACAAAAGACCAACACCAATTTCTTCTTATATACAAAAGTGTTTATTGGAGTTCATTGTTTGCTTCACATCCGAGGCGCGCAGCCCTACGTCTGTTACGCTTAGACCGTTGAAGTCCCCTCTGAGTCAGTCCCTCCCCTGCACCAGTTTAAGAGGCTTGCGCTGCTCCACCTCTTCCTCTCTTTCCTTTTCCGCAGGGTCTTCCTGCCCGCTGGGGTTTCGCCCCTCCTGGATTCCCCTGACGCGGAATCCCCAGATTGCTCTTCCCCCCTCCTGCGGGCTTTGGGACCTGGCTCCTCCTCCGGGCTCCCTGTACTTCCGCGCGCCTCCACATTTGAACTTGGCGCGCGCGCCCAACCTCTAACCTTCCTTTTGACAGTTACACTACTCCCTTCACTACTCCCCTCCCCTTCCGGGAGGGTGGCTTGCTCCGACCTCCCTCCCTTCTCTGCTGCCGGAGCTGCTTCCCCTGATACACTGGAACCTCCACCCCCTTCGCTGCACTCTGGCGGGGAGGCTGGTCCTGACGCCCAGCTGCCACTTTGGGATCCCCCGCTGGCCCCCTGCTCCTGACACGTCCCCCCTGGGGCTCCCCTGGCCTTGACCACCGGCGCCCCCTTCTGGGAATCCTCTGATTCGCTGGAAAGACTCATGGAATCTCTTGAGTCATTGTCATCCTCTTCCTCGCTGTCCTGGGATTCATCCCCATCGCTCTCCATCTCCTGCCTACCCTGTGCCTCTGTCCCTGAACCCCTGACAGATGATATTATTGAGAGAGAGTTTACTAAATATAGTAAAAGCTGAATTGCATAAAGGCTGTGTGTGACCTGCGACACACTTAGTCAAAGTCTTGCATGTGCTGTTAAAATGCACTCAGATTATTGGTTGAGGTTTTCATGAGTAAAAACCAGCTTTTAAAGAATTAAGAATTAAGAATATAATATATTATAGAACAGCCCTCTTTTTGGCTAGCTGGACAGCTAACCATCCATAAATTAACAGCAAGAATAGGGAGCTGGAATGTTGTTTGTGCTTTTTTTTTTTTTAGTATGTCCCTCCCATGAAAGATACTCCTTGGACATCTATTAATTGAAAATTGAGATGGCTCTGAGTGTACATGGCAGGAGAGGTCTTAGGCAAAATAATTTTTATCTCCCTGTTCACATTAGGCTGTGGAAAGTGTTCCAAAACAAACATCTTATATGAGAAAAGGAGATATTGAAGCTCTTTGTGTTGATTGAACCTCCAAAGTTGTCAAATGCATTAGCAGAATCAAAATGTTGATAGACAAATACCTCAATGCTTATTGATACAATTACCCCCCCCCACTAGAGGACTAGTGGGTAGATCCAACCCAATATTTGTGTGTTGATAATGTCTACAGCTTCAAAAGCAAACAAAAGCTCTATTAGAGGCTTTTTCCTTCAACTATACAATCTCGCAGGAAGTGCAGAGAAAGTGGAACTTGGGTTTTCAAACCAAAATGCTAAGTAAAACAGAATATTGTGAACACTGGCCCAGCTGAATGCAAAAGTGCATTATAATTTGTATGTCTGAATTACATAAATGTGCAGAATTTTATTATTACCAAATATGGTTACACTGACACAAATTCAGGCACACTCCAGTTTAATATTCCTGTAACTACTTGATAAGAATTTTGTGTGTGTGAATTCATGTAGGAAGAGTGTTGGGGTGAAATAGCAAATGTGTGTATTGGGAAACTGGGACCTTAATTCATAAAGCAAATAACACCAAGCAAGCTTTGTCATTCAGCAGAATACTCTTAAGATACAGTGTACACAAAGCTACAGTGATACACAAAAGCTACAGAGCTTTTCTCTAGTGTAAGATTTGTTTACATTCTCTGTAGCATACGCAAGCAGGACCAAAAATGCAGGAGGAATCAGATGCCACTCATTTTGAAGTAGGTGAAGGTCCCACTGCCTGTATTCGTTCGTTTGTGGTGTGTGCCTTTCTTTGTGGTTTCAAATATGAAAGTTATCAGGCACTTCTTCTTATCAGGGCTGCTGATGTCATATGCTTTCGTAGCCTTCTCCGACATGGTGGTGTTCCCTAAAATGTTCCTAGTGCTCTAGGTCAGATATTTAGTTTCACATTATGAAAAGGAACAAGCAGGAACCTTTCCCCTAAACAGTGTCTTGGTACCTGCTCTCTCAACCCACCCCCCCATCTGCTCAGCATAGGATTGAATTAAATAGATATGCAAAAAGTTGAGTTGCACTCTGTCTCCTTCTGTGTGTGATATATACAGATGCAGAAATGAGTTTATATTTAGTCAGCATGAGTTGCTTATTCCTCCTGTTTAAACTGTTATGAGATGTTTTCTTGTAAGAAAATTCAGCCACATAGCAGGTATCACATAACCTATTGTTAACTGAACCACCAGTTAATTTTAACTGAACCACTGTCTCAAGCCAATTAAGTACATGAATATGTATATCAAGGATTAAATTATTTGCAGATAAAATAAAATAATAAAAGGGGGAATCTAGGAAAGACTGTCCTACAGTTTATTTAAAAGGTCAATCAACTTCCAAATGCAGCCCAACAGAACCCCCTTTCACAGTGAATATTCTGCAGAAAGAATTTAAAACAGAAGCATATCTTAAGAGGCAAAGGTAGGATAATCACGATAATATGCTACCTTTCGAGAGGATCTCATTCTTTTGTGATTTAATCTCTGCCTGCAATTTGTGTGTATATGCTACAATCACATTTAGCCCTGGAAGAGAGCCAGCATTTGGTACATGGTTTGTTTTTTTATGTGTTTTTAAGCTTTCTGTTTGTGTGAATGATTTCAGATGCCAGATCATCACCTGTGTTACCTTGTTAACGTACTTCATCTTTCTCTCTCTCTCTCTCTCTCTCTCTCTCTCTCTCTCTCTCTCTGTGTGTGTCTCTCTCTCTCTCACACACACACAAAAGGAGAGAGAGAGAAACATGAGAAGGGAAAAAATAATAATGATGTTGGGATTGAAGAAATTTAGAAAGGACTTAAGAAAAGGAGGTGAAGTGGACAAAAGGACAGTACAAAAGGGTGTTTCAGCATATAAGATCATATAGCGATAAAGTGGGCGTAGCGCCTTTGGTCCTGAGGGCAGCAGAGTACAGGGATGGGAATTGGCTGAAGAAACAGAAGGCATTAATGGGGTAATGGGGCCCTTTGGATGTCCAGCAGTCCTTTGTTGGGCTCAAATTGTCGTTTTTGTGTGTGTGTTGAATATATGCTATATGGTGATTTGTGAACCTAGTAGGTATCCAAAGCCATTTGCACATGGCGAAATGTTTTTATCAAGGTAATTTTATCAAGGTAAACGGCCTTGGTCCAGTATACCTGAAGGAGCGTCTCCACCTCCATCGTTCTACCCGGACACTGAGGTCCAGCACCGAGGGCCTTCTGGCGGTTCCCTCACTGCGAGAAGCCAAGTTACAGGGAACCAGGCAGAGGGCCTTCTTGGTAGTGGCGCCCTCCCTGTGGAACGCCCTCCCACCAGATGTCAAAGAGAACAACAACTACCAGACTTTTAGAAGACATCTGAAGGCAGCCCTGTTTAGGGAAGCTTTTAATGTTTGATGTAACATAGTATTTTAATATTCTTTTGGAAGCCACCCAGAGTGGCTGGGGAAACCCAGCCAGATGGGCGGGGTATAAATAATAAATTATTATTATTATTATTATATGTTAGACCCTGATGATGACCAACCCATAGCCTATTTGTCTGAAAAATTAACCACTACGAAACAAGGTTTGCCTCCCTGCATGCGAACAGTAGTTGCGGCTGCCACTCTGACTAAAAGAGAACTGACACGTTCACCTTTGGACAAGAAACCACATGCATCACTCCTCATGCTGTGCCAGCATTGTTGGACATGAAAGGAACTTATTTTTCTATCCCAAGCAGAGATGATGAAGCGCCTAGCAGCTGACTTATACTACTCATACACGCACAGTTGCAGCTTCGAGTTACTGCGGCTCTTAACCCGGTTACGCTACCACCTATGGGAGAGGATGGGCCTCCAACACCTGACTGCATATATTCCAGCAGGCCTGATTTGAAGAATGAAGCCAACCCCAGGCAGTATCAGATTGGACGGCTACGACTGATCTATGCAGCCTCACGCTTCTCCTCACCGCATCAGCTGGTGCCACCGCATCAGCTGGTGCCACCCCTGGAAGCTGGCATCTCTACGCACGGCAGAAGAATCCAGTGTGGACTAAAAGAGGACATTTTATTTTCTTTCCCTTTGAATATATAGCTTTGTGGGAGGTACCCCAGGTGTTAGAAGAAGGAGGTATTAGGAAATAGATATATCCCTGTGCCCAAATGATGCAGGTAGGGCTGTGGGGGGACATGGTTTTAGCCGGGATGGTAGTCTTCTGATTTCTGGCCATCGCCGCGCCCCACCACTTAAGGTAACCCAGCGGCTAATGAGAGAATGGGGTGCCCGCAACACGCAGAAATGGAAGCCTATTCTGCAAACCCGAACCAGTTGCACGGTCTGCACCCGAAACCTCTCACACTCTGTGACCTACAGATGCTTTGGGAGGAGTACCCCTCCTCCCTGTGCCTTGGAATGAGTCCTAGTTACGGCCCTGATTTTGGCTTCCGCCGGATTTTGGGCTGCGTTAAATTTGACAGAAGGAGCCTGTGGCTTTAACATCCTTGACCATGGTGTAGCTATTCGGCACCTGGCAACAGAAAGAGAGAAAGTAGCCCATGCTCCTGTGCCAACCAGGAAGGGATGGGACATGTCTTGGTTGACTGAGTGGCTTCCAAACCTTGGGTGGCTTAGAGGACTTGTAATGATGTTAATGGACTAATCTTGCTTCTTTTCTGCTCCTGTATACCCTGCTTAACGCAATGCCTGCAAAATATGATGCATAAAATGATGTTACGAACGATTCGGCCCCAGATTACAGCACTGACACGAGAATACCGGCCAGTACCTTGGGACGAGCCGAAAGGCTGTCCAAAAGAAGAGTAGGGAATGAAGGAATGGGTTTCCAAAACCCAAAAACTGACTGTGCAGGCAGTTTTAAACTGCACCAAAATCCCTATTTTTCCTTAGCTAAAATGCATAAACTCAAGCCGTTGAGTAAATCCATAACAAGAACAAAGCTCTCTCCCTTATCAGTCCGTGGCGGCAATGAGTGACCTTGCCAAGTTCCAGTACAGCAGGGATGATGCGTGTGTGCCTTATCTTATGTGCTGACCACAAAGACGTGCAGACCCACACCTGGGAATAACGCCAGAGTGTGTTCTCGGAAATGGTGACCTCTGCCCACCAGATAAGAGTAGGAAGAGGAAGATCCTTTTATGGTCAGAAGTACAGGAAGGAAGATCCTTTTATGGTTGAGAGTACCAGAGCAGGAACATATGTGATGTCAACCTGCGTACGTAGGCTGACGTGGTTGGGCTCTTAGGGGAGGAGTGAGAGGGTGCCTGGAGGATATATAAACTGCATGAAACCTGTCATTTCTTTGGACTTGCTGGGGACTAATCACGCAAGTGCCTTCTGCTATCTGGAGAGCAGAATAAACTCTTTCTTTGAACCAACTCGGTGTCGTTTTGACTTCCTTCCTCCTGTCCAGGAGCAACGCAGACCCAATCGGTGAACTCCAAAAAGGCTACAGTTACATACACTTCAGGTTACATACGCTTCAGGTTACAGACTCCGCTAACCCAGAAATAGTGCTTCAGGTTATGAACTTTGCTTCAGGATGAGAACAGAAATTGTGCTCTGGCAGCGCAGCAGCAGCAGGAGGCCCCATTAGCTAAAGTGGTGCTTCAGGTTAAGAACAGTTTCAGGTTAAGTAGAGACCTCTGGAAAGAATTAAGTACTTAACCTGAGGTACCACTGTACTACAATGGCAACAGAAACTGAGGAGGAGGAAACTGGCAGGCAGTGGCATCCCCATGTCATAAGTGTGAAGGCAGACAGGAAGGGCCTGGCAGAGGGCAGATTGCCGTTTTATCAGTTTTAATTGCACAGCCTGAATTTGGCTCATCTACCCTAATGCAACAGCTCCCACTGGCCAAATGGACCCTTCTTCTACAGTCTATCTCAACACACCAGGATGTTTTAGAACTAATGGCTTTGGACAGGGAAGCAACTAAGAAAATGAGAGATTGCAAACAACTAGAAGGATCAATTTTCTTTTATCTTTTTATCATTTTGCTGTTCCTTCCTTTCCTTGGCACAGGCTATTCATGAGAAGCCAGCTGCTTCTCCAATATGGAGGTAAGATGGTAGTGAAGACAGCAGAAAGAATATGGGAAATAACTGCTTCAAAATTTTACAACTGGGATAAATCATTTCGGGTATTCAGATATATGACTGGGGCAAGGGGTTATTTTTTTTGTAATCCAATAGCTGAGGGTTTTGTGAGGGGAACAAACCAGTGTATTGCAGTGGGGAAGATAGTGGCAAGGTTGGTGTGATTTAAACACATCAATGGATCCACTCCACTGATCCTGCTTGTTTGTTTATACCATGCTGACCGCACTGTGCCTTTCCAACTTGCCTTTCCCCCTCTACCTCCTGTTGAGCAGCAGTACCCCTTCACACTCTGGCACTGCTGTCACCCATCATTGTGCAATGCAGTGTCATGTAAGAAGATGTGTCCTGCAGTTGCTGTGCCTCCTTAATTGCTAGTTACACCCACACCCCCAACTATGCTGGCGTGGTTTTGAAATGGGCTGGTACACCCCATTAAGGTGATATCCACCCTGCATTGTTGAAACTCTCACTTGAGAACTTCAATCAATGATGCTATCAGGATTACAAGAATGGAGCGACTTCTGAATGAATACCACACAAAAATTGCAACAAGTATGATTGATTTCCCATAACTGCTTACTTGAATATTTTCTGTATATATTTCTGCAGCTTCCATTATTCTTGCATCATTATTTTAGTAAAAGGAACTAGTCACTTTGAGGAATTTTGTCAAAAAGCAGGATGTGAATCTAAATAAATTAAATAAGCCATTTAAAGATTAAGAAGCATACTGTGACCAAATTTTTACTGTATTTTTCGCTCCATAAGATGTACCTGACCATAAGACACACCTAGTTTTTAGAGGAGGAAAAAAAGAAGAAAAATATTATGCACAGAGCGTGTAAGTGGATCTCGATTTTCTTGCTTTAACACAAGCAAAGCAAGAGCTGCTTACATGGCTTCTGTTTCGCTTTGCACAGCTCTCACTTTGCTTCCCCTTCCCTTCAGAGGCATCCCTCAGCTCTTGACTGCAGCCACAGTTGAGGCATCCCTGTTCCATTCCAGTGCTTTCGCTCCATTAAACGCACAGACATTTCCCCTTACTTTTTAGGAGTAAAAAGGTGCTTGTTATGGAGTGAAAAATATGGTATTTCCATGGCACAATCTATGTCCATGGCACCATGCAAATGACCATAATACTGTGAGGCATCATCAAGAATATCTACCTCCCAGCTCTATAATTACACACCCAGTGATTTTCAGATCTAAAGCTTGGCCTTTGTTCACAGGGCCATACATCATCTTCAGAAACAAACGCCCCCAAAATTCTTGACTCCTGATCAGCCTACTCTGGTATTCATAACTGAGGCTATGGAAGAAAGAAATCAGCTAAGATGGGAACTTGAGTCTTTCAGGAGCTAAAAGATAAAGAAGATTGCCTTTCTCTGTGTATGTGTGTATAAAAGCCTAGTTGTTCCAATCACTCTGGGCAGGTTAGAACATAAAAAAACACAGCAACACATCATCAATTAAAAACTTCCTGGTGCAGGGTGGCCTTCAGATGTCTTCAGAAAGTTGTGTAGTTGTTTATCTATTTGACATCTGATAAGAGGGTGTTCAATGGGGGGGGGGGGAACGGTGCTACTGCGGGGCGGGCACCAGACCCAGATTCATAGCTGAGTTGGCTGTTTTCGTTAGATGTATTCTTGTTTTCTCTACTTTTCTTGCTATAGGTTTAAAAGGATTTGCATTATAGCGCTTAAATCTTGGAGCACCCTTTAATAAACATAAAAGAAGTGCCACTGTTTTAATACAGGTGATTTATAGACAGTACTCTTTCACATGTAATATTATTTCATGTTTAGTTAAACACTCGCCTTCCTGTTATACTCTTCGATTCTGCCTCTACTAGTGCAAGTTCCCCAAAAAGGGGAATACTGGGTGTATTGCAGGATAGGGCAGGAAAGCACTTGTACGTCTTCAAAAACGTAGGACCTTCTGCACACACAGCAGGTGCTGAGCTACTGAGCTAGGGACCCTTCCAAATAATTCATATACAATCCAGCAAAATACTGTGTATATCAACTTAGCTTTAATAACATAATTATTAACACTTCCCATTACAGACACCTCGTCAGAAACACTGCAACTGTTTTATATGGACTAGTTAGCTTTGTAATGCTTATCAAATCGTTCTGAAAGAGCTCCTAATATATTTCCTGGCCTTCTTTGGTGTTTATCCCGAAGATTTTCAAGTGCAATCTTCGCCTGTTGAAAGAAAACCAGAGGAATACATTGTGTTATAGGAATAGATTGCAAAATAGGTATTCACAGTTATTAATATCTGTGAGGAAAAAGGTAAAGGGATCAGAACCAGAGGCAACCCATTTATTCCAGCTATAGAAGCACAACATGTGACTTCTTTCTGGGATACACAACTGACTTTGTACAGGGAGATGTGTTGCATGAGAGTCCTTGTCTCTCAACCCTCAAAAGTGGCTTCTTCAACATGGAGGGTTGGGCCAGAGCAGCTAGGGTGAGGAACCCTCCACTAGGAAACTGCTCATTTCTCAGTGAATCCAGCCCACTCTCTTTATGTTTACCAAGGGCACTGTATGAGAATGGCAGAGAAACAATCAAACATATGTGCCTTGGCCTGCTTTGTACACAGTAGTTACCTTGCATGGTTGTTACAAGTTAAGATAAAAGGAGCGAACCTCAGGACAACCAAGGCATAACCCCTTGCAGAAAGAAATTTCTTATCTGCCCCTTTAAACAGGCAATCAAAACCTGAAACTTGATGCAGCAAGAAAACAAGCAGAAAGTGCTTGGAGAAGAATCAGGCATACTAAACAATGTTCCAACCCCATTCCCATCAGCCACCAGGACCCTACATGCTCCTCCCCTTAGCCCCCTCCCTTTGAGAGTCAGATTCTCATGTTTTCCTTGAAGAAGGGCGGAAGTGTAACATCCCCTGCAGGAGCAGTTGGAATAAGTCATGCAATGTAATACCATACAAATGGTATCTGTGTTTGACCTTGTCTTCAGTGAAACGGCATCTCATATAGGAGCTTGCTGATGCATGAGTAATAACAAATTACAATATATGTGTTGCAGGTTCAGATTTGATAGCTTGGTAGTTGGGCAGGAATCATGGCACCGTTTAACAACGCTGTATCCAATGCTCTCTTAAACACGCATCAGTGTGTACATGGAACACATATCAACGTTTACAATAAATTGTCTTCCTCTTCAAAAATTAGCACTAGGGTGGCTTGGAGGTACCTTCTGAGGCAGATTCTGGGGCCCATAGTGTAGGGTTGCCATATGTTTGGGAAATCCCAGACGTGTCCTTCTGGCGCCATCTGGGGGGTTTCTTTTTTCAATTTTAAGGAAATATCCGAGTTGGGGGGGTAAATTTGTGTGTGAGCTGTTTCGGGCTCCTACGTGAGTGGCTCTGGTTCTGTTTTGCGCATGTGGGCAGCTGGGGTGGGGAGAGGGCAACCTCCCCCCCCAAAAATCTCAACTTTCTGACCAATGGCACCAAAGAAGCTCAGCTCAACAACTTTTTATGCAATTGACCAAAATTTTCATCAGGAGCAATTAGAATAAGATCTATTATTTGATTATTGATATAAACCTCCAGAATGTATTTTGTATGCTCAACCCTAATATAGTGGGAAGAAGAAGTCCCATTGCATGAGTAGATCTCTCTTTGTACAGCATAGTTTTCCCCCCATTTAATTAGTCTCAACAAGTTAAGGAGAGGGAAAATTGAGTGATGGGCATAATGCACAAAAGTATATATAATGAACCCTATATCAGGTCATATAGAATGAGGAAATCAATATGTACAATAAGATTTAGAGCTGAAAGAGAGAAAAACCAAGAGGAAAAGAAATATTCTGCTTTTAAACTTCCAAGTTTAGAGTTAACTTACTCTTTCAGCCAGCTCTACAGCTGTTATATTTGGATCATATGGGATGGGTTCTCCAATAAATGTCCTCAATTTCACTGGAAACCCTCCGTAAATGGGACGCACCATACATTGAGTTTTCTCATACAGCCATTTTGTCAGCCCTGTGTATGAAATGGAAGAAGATTCTGAAGGAGAGCGACACCATATCAAATCTGAAATTAGTTGACATTCTCAGTGTTTAGCAATTGCAATAAATAGGAAGAGAGGAAGAGTTAAATAATATGAGTGCTTGGGAAAAGAGATACAGTGGTACCTCGGGTTACGAGCGCTTCAACTTATGTTTTTTCGGGTTACGAACGATTGTAACCTGGAAGTAAGTTGTCCAAGCTCTCGGAGGACTTGCCTCTCGGAGGCAAACCCAGACATCGGCGGGGCCTACGGAGCTCTCAGAGGCCTCCGTGAATGCAGGGAACCAAGCCCCGACATCTGTGATGCCAAGAGCGGCTCCGTGAATGGGGGGAATCAAGCCCCGACATCCGCAATGCCTAGAGCAGCTCTGCGAATGCCAGGAGCCAAGCCCTGACACCCGCAGTTCCTGCAGAACTCCACAAATGCCGGAAGCCAAGCCCTGACATCCATGGTGGCTGCAGAGGCTCTGCGACTGGGCTCCAGCCGCAGGAGCTCTCTGAGGCCTACACAAATGCTGGAAGCCAAGCTGACTGTGATTGTGGAAGAGGACCCTGAGCCCCCTCCAAACAGTGAGTTTGGAAATAAATTTTTTTCATCTAAAATACTAAAATTCATCATCTGGAACGGATCAATCCACTTTCCATTACTTTCAATGGGAAAGTCTGCTTCAGGTTAAGAACACTTCAGGTTAAGTACAGACTTCCGGAACCAATTAAGTACTTAACCTGAGGTACCACTGTACAAGATATTCAGTCAGCTCTTCTCAGCTCTTTGCAATCAGTCATAAGTTGTGTACAATAGACTGCAGAATATGGTATGTTTCCTGTTCAGTTCCCCTCCATGTTAGGGTTGCTCCCACATTTATCGATTATAGCTTTCTGTCAAATCTACTAGAAAACTAAGCAAGGGCATGTTGACTCAGTACTGAGGCAGGTAGCACAGCTTTTGCAGATAAGTGGACATGGAATAAAATCTATTAAGTAAAGGTAAAGGGACCCTTGACCATTAGGTCCAGTCGTGACCGACTCTGGGATTGCGGCTCTCATCTCACTTTATTGGCCGAGGGAGCTGGCGTTTGTCCGCAGACAGCTTCCAGGTCATGTGGCCAGCATGACTAAGCCGCTTCTGGCGAACCAGAGCAGCGCACAGAAACGCAGTTTACCTTCCCACTGGAGCGGTACCTATTTATCTACTTGTACTTTGACGTGCTTTCAAATTGCTAGGTTGGCAGGAGCAGGGACCGAGCAACAGGAGCTCACCCCGTCACGGGGAATCGAACTGCCGACCTTCTGATCGGCAAGTCCTAGGCTCTATGGTTTAACCCACAGCGCCACCCATGTCCCTATAAAATCCATTAGTGAGCAGTAAATAGATATTCTTTTTAAAAGATCATTCTATAGTATTAAAATGTATATTGCCTGAGATCTCTTGATTAACCAAGGTATTTAACTTACTTGTCTTTCCAATGGTCCTGTATGCTTCACAAATGTTTTGTGTAAAAATAGGGATGGTGGGCTAAAAAAATAAAAGATGAAACGAACATGAAAAGAAAGGTGAGGATTGGATAATTATTTTGCCCCAACCATCCTGCCTTTATTTTTGTTATGGACTACGAAGAATGCTTCACATCTGGGATTATAATGAGAAGCAACTCATAAATGATAATGTAATTGGCTTTAAAATTCCTGACACATCTATTCAAATATCTCAGATGAAGAAACTTCAGAAGCTGTCCTCCAGATTTTTAGGAACTGAAGGGGGGGAAAGAATTTCTTGGTTTGCCCTGAGGGGGAAAGGAAGCCAGGTTCAGCCAACCGGCCGCTGCTTTTGGGGGTTTGGGGGCAGCCCGTAGGCAATGAGCATCCCAAAAAGGTCTTGGGGATGACCAGAACTCTGAGGGTTCCTGTGGAGGTCAAAAGCGAGTACCCAACGGGTCTGAGGTTCCATTTGGTGCTGGCCTAACCCGGCTGTCAAGCTGTCATCTGTGGGCTCCAGTGTTTTCCAGCAACAAGCTGCCTCGAATTTCCTACTCAGCGAGCAGCAGATTTCCCAGAAAATAAAACCAAGGAAAAAGGGATTTATTATTCAAGTGTCTTTAGCATTTGGATTAATTTGGCAAACTTCCAGGAGAACAAAAAGGGAGTCTTCTCTGGAATTGGTGAATATCCTGTATAGGAACCAGGTGGCTGAAGCACTGAAGGAAACAAAGAAACTCTGCCATCGGAAATAAAAGGAGGGGGACAGGGGGATAAGAACTTTGAAAACTTTCTTTTTCAAGAAAAAGCATTCAAACTTTTATACTCCTCCCCCCTGGATTCAACTGGCGGCAGCTATAGCATCTCAGGAACTATTGGCAGACAATTTTGCTTTAATTGAATTGAGGCAAAAAGAGATGCTTTTATGATTTAGATCTATTGCGTGTCGAGGTCCCCAGGGCCACCCCAATAACTCACACATCACACAGAAGTTTTTGTTTAAGATTTTTGGCATAATTTTGGCCACAACTTTATTAAAATACAAATTTGTGAGTGGTTGCGTAGGCATTGGTTGCGACTATCTGCCCCCACCATGGGGGACAGACTGACATTCCGCACGATGCGAAAGTCAGAATGGGGGAATACACTTGGGGGTTACACGGAGCAGGGAACCTGCCCTCACCCCAAATGCAACCAGGAGCTCATTGCTATGGCCCGAGCCCCCCTGACAGAGTGGACAAGCAAGAGTTAGCTCCCAATTCCTTTAACGGAATCCCTTGCAGCAGCAGCATTAGAGGGGCAGGCATAGCCAATCCATGCCCCTCAACCAACCAAACCATAAACCAATGCCTAGCCGCCACCGAGCACTCAAGCTCGCCGCCAACCACTCACAACTGCAACCCCACCTTCAAACCCAACACAACAGAATTTAACCATGTGTCATTTCCCAACGGGGAAAGATGCACACCATCGTCCCTGAAAAGGACGGCCTCCTTGAAGGTGATATTGGGGTGCGCAATCACGGAACCACCATGAGCAATGACTGTTTTCATTGCCACCTTATTAACATGCTTTCTGGCTCCTTCAGTGGCAGCTGGACAGCGACTGCCACGCCAGGTGCGCCTCTGCAGCAACTGGGACCAAAAAACTTTCACACCCAGTAAAAACTCTGCCAATTCAGCTAAGTCCCTTTGAATTGTAAAGCGTAAAGAACAACAGTCTGTGGCAGGCAGATCGTTTTCCCCCAACTGGAGCATGATAGCTGAAGGGGGCCCTTCCAACCTCACGTGCTTCCAAACAAGGGGAAGCAATTCGGCCCACAGCATTCCACGTCTGGTCAGCCAGGACACCTGCACGTGATGAGGCAGGCCAAGACTGGGTCCAAGTCCAGACTCCCTCGCTCTGATGCTGGCCCAGTGGACAATGCTGTGGCCCACCATCCAAATGCGAACAGCCGCCACACCTAAGAAAGACAAGCAAATGTAAGTACAAGCAATCAACGACGGCTATGCACATAGCCACGAAACGCATTAGACTTCCAACGACCCATGTTCTTAATTCTTTCTACAGACAACCCCCAATGAGCTGCCGAAGTGGCAGCACCAATGCGGAAAGAATGAGGGGCGTAATCTGCTGCCGTCAAACCGCAAGCTGCAATCACTTTGCGCATTACCTTGGCAAATTGATGCCTGTCCAATGGGGCACCATTCTCGTGAATAAAGAAGGGACCCTCCCCCCGAGGCCTAAGATTCAAATATTTGGAGGTATCCTTAACTGGGCTTAACCGGGCGGGGAGCCTAAGAGTAGCACCCCTGCCTAACTGGTCTGTCTTTGAATTCCGGATAGATAGGACCACCTCTGAAGGGGATAGAGTTACGTCCTGCAAAAGCAAACCCCTAGACTCTCTGCCCCGGATGACCTCCAATACCACCTCACCTACCCTCAGGGCACCAAAAAAGGCCAAAGAAAAGGCGGCTGAAAAAAGCCGCGCTTCATATCTGGACCAGCAGACGCTCCTCAACTTCGAGCGCATGCTGGTAAGCAAATCAAAAGTTATAGGCTTTCTTACCAAAGGGGGTCGAGTTCCAAGCCTCCCCCAACCTTCCAGAGCCCTGCGCACAACAAATTTGGCGCAAGGATCCTTATTAAAGAAGGCTTTACAGAAAAAGGAGATGGCCGCTGCTTGGATCCTGAGCTTCCTGGCCGCTCGACCCAATTGGAAAAGGTGCACCAAATACTGCAGCACCTGTGAAGTAGAAGGAGATGACACAATCTCCACAGACAAAGACTGACGACAAAATTTTAAAAAGTCAGTCCAAGCTCGATTATATGAGCTCAGAGTGGAAGGTGAAATGGACGCGGCTACTCCCTGTAAGACTAATTGCTGCCAAGGTTCCAGAGATGATCCGGGAAATTTTCTGGCAGCAGATTCGCCACTGGAGCAAGGGACCTGAACCGCTCTATCTGAAAACGGGACAGAGCATCAGCGATTTCGTTAGAAACGCCAGGGATGAATCGAGCTGAAAACACAATGTTAAAGCGCAGGCAATGCAAAACAAAAGCCCTGAGAAGGGCCGATACCCTGGCTGAACGGGACGACTGTTTTGCCAACACGTTCACAACGGCCTGGTTATCGGACCAGAAACAGACTCGATGGTCCTTGAATTCCTTGACCCACAGGTGCACTGCCACTGCAATGGGAAAGAACTCAAGAAAAGTTAAGTCCCGCGTAATAGGCTCCCCTCGCCACGATGGCGGCCAGGGCAATGCGCACAAACGACCTTTCCAGTATAGCCCAAAACCCAGAGAGCCTGCTGCATCAGAATGCACTTGGAAGTCATTATGGAGGTTCAAAGTGTCCTGCCATAATGACACCCCATTGAATTCATTCAAGAATTCAAGCCATAACTGCAAATCCGCCTTTACACCAGATGACAGCCACACCCGATGATGAGGGGCACGCAAGCCGGCCGTAAGCCTGGCTAGGCGCGCACAGAATGGGCGACCGGGAGCCACCACCCTGCATGCAAAATTAAGGTGGCCTAATAAGGACTGCAACTGACGCAATGTCACCTTACATAACGGGAGCAACTCCTCTATTATCCTTCGCAAATTAACCAATTTGTCCGCAGGTAAGCGAGATGTAGATGCAACTGTATCCAATTGGATACCTAAATAAGTCAATTGAGTGGAAGGTCCCTTGGTTTTATCCGATGCCAATGGGACACCCAACTCTTCCGTAAGAGATGCGAAAGCCTGAAGCAGGGCCAGGCAGTCACCCGTGTCCCTCGCCGAGGCCAGTAAAAAGTCATCCAAAAAATGGCTCACCCCATCCAGGCCGGTTTTAAAAACGCAAGGCCCAGTCGAGAAAAGTACTAAAGCACTCAAAAGCTGCGCATGAAATTGAGCAGCCCATGGGCATGGCTTTGTCAAAATAAAATGCCCCTTCAAACTGGAACCCTAAAAGCCAGAAATCCTGAGGATTAATTGGCAACAAACAAAAAGCAGACTCAATGTCGCATTTCGCCAGCAGGGCACCTGTCCCAAATTTTCTGATCATCTTGATCACATGATCAAGAGTAGCGTATTTTACCGAACAAAGCTCCGGGGGGATAGCGTCATTTACTGACGAACCCCTGGGGTGTGATAAGTTATGAATAAGGCGAAATTCCCCGGGGGCTTTCTTCGGAACAGTTCCCAAGGGGGAGAGATGCAGATTAGCGAAAGGAGAGCCAGGAAGGGGCCTGCCATACGACGTAAGGCAATTTCTTTCTCAATCTTTTTACGTGCCACTTCATGCCTTTCCCTAACTGACTGCTGATTAACCGGATTCCGTGCTACGGGGACCGTAGCTACCGGAATCCTAAAACCAGAAGAAAAGCCTTCCTGTAAATAAGCAGCTGCCTCACGGTTAGGGTAAAACTGCAACCAATGAACCAATTCTGGAAGCCGTACCGGCGTATAAGCTAAAACCATATCCGCCTTACTTAGAAGTGCCAGCTGCTGCTTGAGGGGGGGCCGCTTTTGCAGCTTGTGACCCCCCCTTTCCCCCACGAAAGGGCCGGCGGCTGCCAAAGCAAGTGGAGCCCGGGTGGTTGCCACCACATTTTTCGCAGACATGAGGAAACCTACATGGTTGTCGCTGGCAAGAGCCTTTACTGTAATCCCAGCAATACAAGCGCTTTTTAAAACCTCTTGTTTTTGGCTTTTGAGGTTCAGGGGTCTTCTTTTCAAACTGAGGGGCCACATAAGTGGTCCATACATCCAAATCCCTCCGATCCCATTGGGCTGTGGGAATTTTTGCTGCCCTTCTTCTGAAATTCTCATCATAATCAAAGGCAGCATTCTGCCTTTCATCATAATCAAAGGCAGCCATTTTGAACGCCTTACGTATGATAGACTGGTAGACAATTAAATGAACTGCTCTCTTGGGATAACATGCTGAAACAATCCTGGCAAAACCTGGAAACAATCCAACCAGTGCTCGAAGGTTCTATCCACTTTAGAATCAGCAGCCCGTTTCTTAGAGGATAGAACTGACTTCTCTTGGGCCTGCGAACTGTCTACTGGAGGGCTCAGTTTGAACATGTCGACATAGCGACCATTCAATATCCTAGTTCTCAACTTCTTTGAAAGGTGACACCCTGGGATCACATCCCTAGCCGAATTAGTCGACTTCTTAATATCAGGCAACAACACCCCATTTAAGTATTCCTGAGTGGCCCCATATTTTGCTCAATGGGAATTGGCCTTCCGCTCCCAAATCCATTTGGGGAAACCAGAGGCCGATTCTCCCAGACCCCAATAAAATTCTGAGGAGGCCTCTGACTCAGACTCTGAACTCTGCGAAGATGTACCTGTCGATGAAGAGGAGGTGTCCCTCTGCCTTCTCTTCGCACACTTTCCGGAAGACTTCTTGCGGCGGCGTGTGCCGCCCGAAGAGGACTTGGCAGGCACGGGTAGGCTGTCCTCCTCAGAAGACTCTGATGCTGGACCCTGAAGTGCAGCGCCTGGGACAGACTGAGAAGAGGTGGCAGGTGACTGATCAGAACCCACGGAGGTACTAGGTAAGGGTTGCAAAGCTGACCCTGGCCTAGAAGACCCCCCACGCCTAGAAGGGGCCTTTCCCCGTCGCCCCCTCCCGGTTGTGCACCGAGAAGGGGTTCTGCCCTCCCGCGTGTGACTAGATGCAGGGGCTGAGCCCACATTCCGAGAAAACTGAGAATCAGAAAACGAAACACCAGACATGGGCAGATCATTTTCATCGCTAGATGCAGAATCAGAAGGTGAAGAAACTGCAGCCGCAGTGGTCACTGCTGGTTGCTGGCTAGGCCCGGCGCTACAGCGTTGGATCAGGCCATCTACTTCAGAAGCAAAGTGAACCAAAGCAGCTGGATCACCCGCCAGGCTCGAAACCAAAGATTGCAGACGCCCTGAGGCTTGACCAGTCGAGGGGGATCGAAGCAACTGAGAAGGTCCCCAAATGGTCCTTTTAGGCAGAACGGTCAAGGCAGGCTGCGCTGGGACTCTCTTCGGAGACATGATGGCTACCAAGAAAAAGAAATATCAACACGAGAAAAGAAGTTAATGCACCCCAGATACCTGGCGATCACAAAATGAACCAAAATAAAACAGTAAGCTACTTAATTAAGGAGCATCCAATTAACCAGAAGGTGCCTTTTCCTTTATTGGCCACTAGCTGGCAGCAAATTAGCTTCTCTGTACTAAAATAAAACAACAGGCTGCAATGCACAGAATGTCCACAAAGTGCCAGCAGTTAATAGTCTAAAGTATTTCTTTAGGGAGGCAGCAATGCTCAGAACGGCCACCAGATGGCAGCAATTATGAGCCTAAATAAAGCAATAATAAAACAGGCTGCAGTGGCTCAGAACGGCCACTAGATGGCCTGCGTGAGCAATTGAAGCCCGGAAAATGGCGTTCCCGCCAAAACGGAGCAGGGAAAGGCGGCTGAACACAACGGACCTGCACCCAGGCCCAAGTTAGGCCGCGTCTGCCTCCCTGCAGCCCCGCCAGACACCAGGCCTCCCCGCTTCGCAGGGAGGGCCGCCGAGGACAAAAGAAGGCCGAATCCGGCCTCAGAAAACGGCGGGGGGGGGGGCTGGGGGGCTCGGGAAAGCCTAAGAAGGCCCAGCAGGGCCAGAGGCACCCCCCGCTTCGGCGCGGCACCAGGCGCTGCCGAAAAAAGGCCCTTCGTCCAACCAGGAACCAGGCCTAGGCAGCTGCGCCCCTGCGCGGGCCGGGCGAGCGCCCCTGTGGCTGGGTGCACTTCGCAGAGGCCTAGTGCCTCCGAACTCCAAACAGCACTCTGTGCTATTGGTCCTCTTTGGACTCCTTCCTTCCTTCCTTCCTTCAAATGACCTTTCTGTGATGTCATAGTTTCCTGGTGTGGCTGCTGTGTGCGTGCAGAGGAAGATGATGTGGGGGGGAGTGGCAGTGGAGGGCCATGAACACTACAGCAAGGGTGTCACGTGGGTTTGATTGGAGTCACATGGGGACATAAAAGCTGTGCGTGGGAGTGCTTGATTGGCCATGTGTTTGGGTGGGGCCATGTTTTCTGGGATCTGTGTGCAGATTTGGTGATAGGTTGGACTTGCTGTGAAAGCCACAGACATGTCTTTGGGGCTTCACTTGGGCTTCTGCCCTTTTCTTTAGCTGTAGCTCCCACCCCGTCCCAGCTGCCACCCAGTGGTGTTTGAATACAGAGGATTTTGCACAGCTGGTTTGCTAGTGCAGATGCTCCCAAGCAGAATCCCATACTTTGCGTTGTTCTTTCCTTTAAGGAATATCCCATCATTACTAATGACTGAACTTTACAAAACTCTTTGTACTTGAGGAAACCATAAACGTAGACACCCCAAAGCCTAAGCCTTGTCATATTCTGACATTAAAGTGAGCAGCAATTATTACATGAGAGCTTGTAGTCATTACTGAGGAGGCAGGTTTAGTCGTTATTTGAGGACTATCCCTGCCTCCGGGTCTGGTCTTGTCCAGATTGATACTGGAATCAGCAGGGATACCCACTTGACCTGAAGGTGGTGCTGTGCAATGCCTGGTCAATGAAGCATAAGACCACTGCCATCCATGACTTGATCATGGATGGAGGACTTGACCTGGCTTGTGTAACAGGCCTTGTGGGTGGGGAGGGGCGGTTTGCAGTGATTTTTAGGAAGTCATTAATTTGCACCAGGCATCCTATTGGGAAGACCTAGTTCTCTGAGTGCATGTACTGGAAGTTGGGCAATAGGGGCAGTACAGGATTCCTTTTGGTGTACTGACCTCCCCGCTGCACCAAGGATTCCCTGCCCGAGCTGCTTCAGGTCATGGCAGATGTTCTCCTGGAGACACCTAGTTTGGTTGTCCTAGGGGATTTTAACATCCATGCTGACATGACCTTACAAGGGGCCACTCAGGACGCATGGCCTCTATGGGGCTGTCCCTGAATAAGTCTGGCCCAACTTATAGCCGCGGACATACCTTAGACCTGGTGTTCACCTCTATGGATGTTGGTGATCTGACACTAAGTCAAAGTGAAACTAATGAAGTGCCATGGTCAGATCACTTCCTAGTGCAACTGGACTTCTCCGCAACCCTTCCCCTCTGCGGAGAAGTGGGACTGAATCAGATGTTCTGCCCCCAGCACTTAATGGATCCAAATGGCTTCCAAAGAGTGGTAGGGGATGCTTTATCCCATGTTCATGGCCTTTCAGCTGATTCCCTGGTGGCCCGCTGGAATGTGGAGTTAACTGGGGCTATTGACTGTTTGGCTCCGAAGTGCCCTCTCCAATTGCATGGAGCCTGGACAGCCCCGTGGTTTTCCACAGATCTGAGGGCAATGAAACAATCGCTGAGACGACTAGAGTGCCAGTGGCGGATAACTCATTCTGAAGCTGACCGGACATGGGTTAGAGCTCAGTATCAAGTCTACCAAGTGGCGATAGCAACGGCGAAGAATACTTTCTTCACCGCCTCTATTGCATCTGCAGAAAACAGCAGCAGGAGACTTTTTCAGGTGGTTTGCAATTTAGCGGAACCACCTGCTCCATCGGGGCACAGTACGGGCCATATGATCTCCTGCAATGATTTTGCAAAGTTTTTTGCAGGTAAAGTCGTTCAGATTCAGGAAAAGGTAGACTCCACCGTGGGAGCAGAGCCGGGGCGGGAGAGTGCTAGAGTCCTGTCTAGTCATGTTGCATGGGATCAATTCCAATCTGTTACCTCTGAGGATGTGGACAGGATGTTTAGACAAGTGAAACCAACTACCTGTCTCCTTGATCCTTATAAAAGCTAGTTGGGAAGGGCTGGGCGATGGGCTTTGCGGGGTGGTGAATGCTTCTCTCTGTGAGGGAGCCTTCCCAGACCTGCTGAAAGAGGTGGTCATTAAACCGCTTCTTTAAAAAAACAACTCTAGACCCAGCCAATATGGCCAACTATCGTGCAGTCTCAAATCTTCCACTCTTGGGCAAGGTGATTGAGCGAGTGGTTGCTGAACAACTTCAGGCATGCCTGGAAGAAGCGGACCATTTGGATCCCTTCCAGTCAGGATTCAGGCTTCATCATGGGACTGAAACTGCCTTGGTCGCACTGGTCGATGATCTCCAGCAGGCTAGGGACAAAGGTGAGAGCTGTTTCCTAGTTCTGCTGGATCTCTCAGCGGCTTTTGGTACCATCGACCATAACATCTTCTGGACTGTCTAGAAGGGCTGGGAGCTGGGGCACAGTTATACAGTGGTTCCGCTCCTTCCTCCTGGGCCGTGTTCAGAAAGTGGTGGTAGGAGATGAGTGTTCAGACCCCTGGGCTCTCACTTGTGGGGTGCCTCAGGGTTCTGTCCTCTCCCCCATGCTTTTTAACATCTACATGCAGCCATCAGGGGGTTTGGGTTGGGTTTTCATCAATATACAGATGATACCCAGCTCTACCTCTTTCAACCAGTGAACCAGTGAAGGCGATGAAAGTCCTGTGTGAGTGTCTGGAGGTGGTTGGAGGATGGATGGCAGCTAACAGATCGAGGTTGAATCCTGACAAGACAGAAGTACTCTTTTAGGGGGACAGGAGGCGGGTGGTTGTGGAGGACTCACTGGTCCGGAATGGGATAACGGTGTCCCTGAAGGACCAGGTGTGCAGCCTGGGAGTCATTTTGGACTCACAGCTGTCCATGGAGGTGCAGGTCAATTCTGTGTCCAGGGCAGCTGTTTAACAGCTCCATCTGGTACGTAGGCTGAGATCCTATCTGCCCGTGGACTGTCTTGCCAGAGTGGTGCATGCTCCAGTTATCTCCTGCTTGGACTACTGCAATGTGCTCTACGTGGGGCTACCTTTGAAGGTGACCTGAAGGTGACCCGGAAACTACAACTAATTCAGAATGTGGCAGCTAGACTGGTGACTGGGAGCGTCCACCGAGACCACATAACACCAGTCTTGAAAGACCTACATTGGCTCCCAGTATGTTTCAGAGCACAATTAAAAGTGTTTAAAGCCCTAAACGGCCTCGGTCCAGTATACCTGAAGGAGCCTCTCCACCCCCATCGCTCTGCTCGGACACTGAGGTCTAGTGCTGAGGGCCTTCTGGCGGTTCCCTCACTGTGAGAAGCCAAGTTACAGGGAACCAGGCAGAGGGCCTTCTTGGTAGTGGCACCTGCCCTGTGGAATGCCCTCCCACCAGATGTCTAAGAGAAAAACAACTACCAAACTTTTAGAAGACATCTGAAGGCAGCCCTGTTTTTAGGGAAGCTTTTCGTGTTTAACAGACTACAGTATTTTAATACTTTGTTGGAAGCCACTCAGAGAGGCTGATGAAACCCAGCCAGATGGGCGGGGTATAAATAATAAATTATTATTATTATTATTATTATTATTATTATTATTATTATTATTATAGCATAGGAATCAGATGACACATTATCCAGATTCCTCAGTTTTTAGATCTCTGGGGAAGAATGTAGACAGAAAAGCACAGCATTTCTTCATGGAGACCATTTCTGCTGACTCAGTTGTGAACTGGAAATAATTATTCATCCTGCATTCATTCTCTTTTTCTAGCAAAGACTTGGTGTGAAAGTACCTTCATCTGCACTAACTAAACTATTTCACCTTTTGCTACTATTTTGTTTATCAGTTGTTTTTACCTGCTTTCCTGATATACAGTTTTATATTTTAAAGCATTTTTTCATAGCTTATAGCATTGTTTTATGTCATATTTTACATGTTTTATGTAAAAAAGCATGATTTAAATTTAAATAATTTACCTGGTATCCAATACACAACATGATGAGTTAATGAAAAGCACCCTCTCCCCGTCTCTAAAAAATATCTAGCCACAAATAAGGCATAGCCGAGAGGAGCAACTCCATGATGATAAATAATAATCCCTGGTCCTTTAGGGATATGTTCTATACCAGTAAGTTCATAACCTGAAAATAATACAAAATGCAACAAAGAAATATTGCAACAATTATTGGCGGAAATCAGTGTGGTTCAGAAAAAAAATGAAATTTAAGATCAGGTTAAAAGCTCTGTTATATGGTTTTGAATTATGGAGCTGGAGGAGACTCTTGAGAGTCCCATGGACTGCAAGAAGATCAAACCTATCCATGCTTAAGGAAAGAGCCCTGAGGGCTCACTGGAAGGACAGATCCTGAAGCTGAGGCTCCAATACTTTGGCCACCTCATGAGAAGAGAAGACTCCTTGGAAAAGGGAGGGAAAGATGGAGGGCACAAGGAGAAGGGGACAACAGAGGACGAGATAGTTGGACAGTGTTCTCGAAGCTACCAGCATGAGTCTGACCGAAGCGCAGGAGGCAGTAGAAGACAGGAGTGCCTGGCATGCTCTGGTCCATGGGGTCACAAGGAGTCGGACACCACTAAATGACTAAACAACAATGACAATATGCTCCAGCATTCTGGATGCTAGGTTGTCATCCACACGGATCAAGACTTTCTCTGTGGTGGTCCTTTAATGAATGAAGGGATTTCTCCTCTCGCGGAATGTTCCTTCCTTTTGAGCACAGCTGGAAACATTTTTGCCCAGTCTTTGAGTGAGCTAAAACTGTGTTTTGCTGTTTTAGTCTACTTTAAGCTTTTATATGGGGTTTAGCCCTTGGGATGGTTTAATATGTTGTTTCAACACTTACAGTAACATGAGACCTGTGGGAAGCACTGAGTACATATAAAGAGTCCTATGGATCAGGCCAAAGGCCTCTATTTGAGACTATCCTGTTTCCCGCAGTGTCCATCTAACTTAGTAGCCATCACCAAATCCTTTGCTGGCATATTCCATCGTTTGTGTACATAGTTGCTAATTGTGTGCCTGTGAGGTGTAAACAACATTCTCCAGGTTTCTTTTGGAGAAGAAGCGTACTTAAAATGTGGTTTAAATGTATAGTGTTTATGCAACTACCAGCCAACCCTTTCTTTTGTAATCTGTCTTATTTATTTATTTTATTATTTATTTATTGAATTTATATACCACCCTATACCTGGAGGCCTCAGGGCAGTTCACAGAACCACCTTAGTTTCATACTTCACAAAATGCTTTGTTTTTCTTATTACATAAATAAATAGCCATGCCTTTGTTTTGATCCTTATGTAGCCAACCCAAACTTGTAGCTGTTGTGACTCTGAGGGGGGTTCAGAGGTCCAGTCCTGATTCACTGTGGCAACTATTGTTCCAGTGCTTCAAGCCTGAAATTCTGATCCTCAGTCCTATGAAATTATAGTGACTCATAAGGAAGAATTATTGCTATGAAAGAAACTTTTACTCACCATGCCATATCTTTCCATATATATTTGTAATATGAGCCATAAATTTCCTTGGTTTTTCCAAATTTTGCTATCAGGACCAGTTTCTTGGTGCTTCTTCATCTTCATGTAAACATATAGCCCAAATGAGCAAGCACAGCCAGCCAAATATATATCTATTATTAATGAACAAAGCAAAATCAGAAGCTTATGAAGCCACCAAGGGTGAACCACTGAGATCAGGTATTCTTCTAAATAAGGAAAACTAATCAAGTTTTGCAGCATTTGATTAAAGCAGCTCATTGTTTCCTGATCTGAAGCACCAAGCGTATGCCAATGAAATAAATATATGAAGTGAAATTTTCTTCAGTTGTGATGCTATTTCCCCCACTGTTTACCTGGAAAACAGAAAATTCAGTACATTGGTTTGATCTGTATGGTTTGATCAGTATGTGGATTTCATTAACACCTACTAGGTTTGAATACTGAATCTCAAGTAATCATCCTCAGTAATCAATCCTACTCTAATAAACTTGACCAGCTACTTGTGCTCTAGGCATTGTCTAAGATCTCCAATACCATCTGTTTGATTGTTTGGTTAAATTCTGCCATGCTGATTTTTCTGCAGGCAGCTCATCAAAGAGCTTCTTCACTCGTTGCTCCTGCAGTATGCTTTGCTTTCTCAGGAGCTCTAGAAATTCTAGGTTGACATACTTTGCCATACAGTGGCATGTAAGAAAATGTGTTCTGCAGTTGCTGTGCCTCCTTAATTGCTAGGTACACCCACACCTTCAACTAAGCTGGCGTGGTTTTGAAATGGGCTGGCATACCCCATTAAGTTGATATCCACCCTGCATTGTTGAAACTCTCACTATGTGGGCAGTGAGAACTTCAATCAATGATGCTATCAGGATTACAAGAATGGATGAATACCACACAAAAATTGCAAGAAGTATGATTGATTTCCCATGACTGCTTAATTGGATATTTTCTGTAGATATTTCTGCATGTTCTATTATTCTAGCATCATTATTTTAGTAAAAGGAACTAGTCACTTTGAGGAATTTTGTCAAAAAGCAGGATATAAATCTAAATAAATTAAATAAACCATTTAAAGACTAAGAGGCACACTGTGACTAAACTTCACCAAATTATTATTTCCATGGCACAATCTACATCCATGACACCTTGCAAATGACCATAATACTGTGAGGCGTCATAAAGAATATCTGCCTCCGAGCTCTGTAATAACATTCCTCAACACACCCAATGATTTTCAGATCAAAAGCTTGGCCTTTGTTCACTGGGCCATACATCATCTTCAGAAACAAATGGCCAAAAAATTCTTGAATCCTGATCAGCCTACTCTGGTATTCATAACTGAGGCTATGGAAGAAAGAAATCAGCTAAGATGGGAACTTGAGTCTTTCAGGAGGTAAAAGATAAAGAAGATATTGTGTGTGTGTGTGTGTTTACGTGTGTGTGTGTGTGTGTGTGTGTAAAAGCCTGGTTGCTCCAGTCACTCTGGGCAGCTTAGAACATAAAAAACCACAGCAACACATCATCAATTAAAAACTTCCTGATGCAGGATTGCCTTCAGATGTCTTCAGAAAGTTGTGTAGTTATTTATCTATTTGATATCCAATAAGAGGGTGTTCAAGGGGGGGGGCGGTGCTACTGTGGGGCGGGCACCAGACCCAGATTCATAGTTGAGTTGGCTGTTTTCATTAGATCAGTCACGAATTCCAGCTATCCTTTTGTTTTCTCTACTTTTCTTGCTATAAGTTTAAAATGATTTGCATTATAGGGCTCAAATCTTGGAGCACCCTTTAATAAGCATAAAAGAAGTGCCACTGTTTTAATACAGGTAATTTATAGACATTACTCTTTCACATGTAATATTATTTCATGTTTCAGTTAAACACTCGCCTTCCTGTTATACTGTTCGATTCTACCTCTACTAGTGCAAGTTCCCCAAAAAGGGGAATACTGGGTGTATTGCAGGATAGGGCAGGAAAGCACTTGTACGTCTTCAAAAACGTAGGACCTTCTGCACACACAGCAGGTGCTGAGCCACTGAGGTAGGGACCCTTCCAGATAATTAATAAACAATCCAGCACAATTCTGTGTATATCAACTTAGTTTTAATAACATAAGTATTAATGCTTCCTATTACAGACACCTTCTCATAAACACTGCAACTGTTTTATATGGACTAGTTAGCTTTGTAATGCTTATCAAATCGTTCTGAAAGAGCTCTTAATATATTTCCTGGCCTTTTTTGGTGTTTATCCCGAAGATTTTCAAGTGCAATCTTCGCCTGTTGATAGAAAACCAGAGGAATACATTGTGTTAGAGGAATAGATTGCAAAATAGGTATTCACAGTTATTAATATCTGTGAGGAAAAAGGTAAAGGGATCAGAACCAGAGGCAACCCATTTATTCCAGCTATAGAAGCACAATATGTGACTTCTTTCTGGGACTGCAACTGACTTTGTACACAGAGATGTGCTGCATGAGAGTCCTTGTCTCTCAACCCTCAAAAGTGGTTTCTTCAACATGGAGGGTTGGGCCAGAGCAGCCAGGGTGAGGAACCCCCCACTAGGAAACTGCTCATCTCTCAGTGAATCCAGCCCACTCTCTTTATGTTTACCAAGAGCACTGTATGAGAATGGCAGAGAAACAATCAAACATATGTGCCTTGGGCTGCTTTGTACACAGTAGTTACCTTGCATGGTTGTTACAATGTAGGATAAAAGGAGCGAACCTCAGGACAACCAAGGCATAACCCCTTGCAGAAAGAAATTTCTTATCTGCCCCTTTAAACAGGCAATCAAAACCTGAAACTTGATGCAGCAAGAAAACAAGCAGAAAGTGCTTGGAGAAGGATCAGGCATACTAAACAATGTTCCCACCCTGTTCCCATCAGCCACCAGGACCCTACATGTTCCTCCCCTTAGCCCCCTCCCTTTGGGATTCAGATTCCCAAGTCTTCCTTTGCTTGGACTCTGTCTTGTGTGGCGTGGGCTCTGTTTCGCACGTGTGGGCAGCTTGGGAAGGGCGCAAGAGGGCAGTTGATCAATGGCCCCAAAGAAGCTCAGCTCAACAACTTTTTATGCGATTGACCAAAATTTTCATCAGGTGCAATTAGAATAAGATCTATTATTTGATTATTGATATAAACCTCCAGAATGTATTTTGTATAGTCAACCCTAAGATAGTGGGAAGAAGAAGTCCCATTGCATGAGCAGATCTCTCTTTGTACCATATAGTTTTTCCTATTTAATTAGTCTCAACAAGTTAAGGGGAGGGAAAATTGAGTGATGGGCATAATGCACAAAGGTATATATAATGAACCCTATATCAGGTCATATAGAATGAAGAAATCAATATGTACAATACAGTTTAGAGCTGAAAGAGAGAGAAACCAAGAGGAAAAGAAATATTCTGCTTATATTATATTATATTATATTATATTATATTATATTATTATTATTAGAATATCACAAACTCAATACTCTATGACAGTCAATGAAGAAATTAGTTGGATGATAAAAAAATGAAGCAGACATATTTTAAACACGCCAATAAATCAAGAAAATTGTTAGTGTGGCAATTGAAAAAAAGTGAACAAAGAAATTTTATAAGCAAAATTAATATAATGGGAAAATTACAGAGAAGATGAAGGAAATAAGAGAAGCATTTGTGAAATGTTTCTCAAAACTGTATAAGAAAGGAAAGGAAAGGAGTTTTAAAATAGAGGAATATATACTGTAAAAAATAGTAATCTGCCAAAAATAAAAGAGGAACAATTTAAATACTCAAATAACAGCTCAAGAAGTTTTAGATGCAATAAATTGGACAAAAAGTGGTAAGTCTCCAGGACCAGATGGATTAACGGCAAAATATTATGAAAAGTTAAGTGAACCATTAGTAAATCCATTGAAAGATTTGATGAATGAGATCTTAATGACAGGTGAAATCCCCGGAACATGGAAAGAAGCTTATATAACATTGATCCCAAAACAAGATTCGGATTTAATGCAAATAAAAAATTACAGGCCTATTTCATTATTAAATAATGGTTATAAATTATTTGCAAACATATTAGCGAATAGGATGTAAAAAATCGTAGGTGAATATATACATCAACATCAGACAGGGTTTTTTCCAGGCAGACAAATGAAAGAGAATATAAGAAATATTTTGAATGTGATAGAATACCTGGAGGTAAAAAATGAAAAAAAAAGCAGCAACGATGTTTATAGGTGCCGAAAAAGCTTTTGACAATGTTTCCACTGTATTTTAATACTTTGTTGGAAGCTGCCCAGAGTGGCTGGGGAAACCCCGCCAGATGGGCGGGATATAAAATTATTATTATTATTATTATTATTATTATTATTATTACTATTATTATTATTATTTCCTGGGACTTCATGAAAAAAATACTTGAAGAAATTAATTGTGGATATAAATTTTTAAAAGGGTTACAAGCAATATATTCAGAACAAGCTGCAAAATTAAGTGCAAATCAGGTGATAACGAATTAATGTAAAATACAAAAAGGAACTATAGGCAAGGATGTCAATTGTCACCGCTATTGTTCATCCTGGTCCTGGAAGTACGTGCAAGAAATATAAGCACGGACAAAGAGATTACAGGGATAAAAACTGGGACGGGGGGATCAATTTAAGCTGAAAGCTGAAAGCCTTTGCTGGTGATTTAGTAATCCTAGTAGAAGATCCAAAAAATTCTCTTCCTAGAGTAATAGAGAAAATTCAAGAATTTGGGGAAGTGGCAGGATTAAAATTAAATAGAAATAAAACTAAATTATTAGTTAAAAATTTAAAAGAGGAAGAGAAAAAAGATTTGGTGCAAAGTATTGAGATAGAAATCCATAAAAAAAGTAAAATGTTTAGGGATATGGTTAACTACAAGAAATATAAACATGTATAAAGACAATTATGAAAAAGTATGGTCTGAGATAAAAAGGAATTTAGAAATATGGAGTAGAATGAACCTTTCCCTACTAGGAAGAATTGCAGCGGTAAAAATGAATGTGTTGCCAAAAATGCTCTTTCTCTTCCAGACAGTCCCAGTAATGGTTAAGGATGATTGCCTCAAAAGATGGCAAAAAGAGATCTCTAAGTTGACTTCCGGTTGGTTGCCTAGTTATGGCGGAGGGGAGTTCTTTTGGCTGAAAGAGCCCCGGTGCATTGAAGGCTGGGGAGACCGTGAGTGTTGTGGTACCCCGAAAAAAACCTCAGATTGAGCATTCTGAGGATCTGGTGTTTCTGCGGGTGCCCAGAACGACTCCCCCCGCTCCCCGGTAAGCTCTTGTAAAGAGCCCCGAGAGCGAGCGGGGTTGGAGACGTGGGCACTTTGGAATCAACTCGCTTTCTTCATTGTGCGAAGCTCCAAGTCCGGCATTCGTGAGCGGCCAATTTCTCAAAATAAATTTGGAAAATCTTCAGTTAAAAGGACTTAAAATTTGGACATTTAATTTGACAGGAAGGGACTTAAACACGGAGGTTGGTCCCTTTCCTCTGGAATAAAAGTGAAAACAGCTACCGCTGCCCGAAGCCGTGAGCTGAATAAGACTTTTAGAAAAAACCAAACTGGAAACGGAGTTGTTAGATACTAAAGTTAAAAATTTATCTAAAATGTATAATCTGCTGTTGGAGTGGCATACGAAGGATGAACAAGTTAAATCTGTTATGATTGATTGGGCAAGAGATGAAGGACACAATATAATGTTGGAAGATTGGGAAAGGTTGTGGAAGAAAGGGGTTAAGTTTACTGCATGTACTGTATTAAAAGAAAACGTCATGAAAATGATGTATAGATGGTACTTAACCCCAGTAAAATTGGCAAAGATCTGCCACACGAATGACAATATATGTTGGAAATGTAGAGAAAAAGAAGGTCCTTTTTTTCACATGTGGTGGACATGACCCAAGGTGAAAGATTTCTGGGAAAAGATTTATAATGAATTGGAAAAAAAATGTTGAAAAATACATTTATTAAGAAACCAGAGGCCTTTCTACTTGGAATAATGGGATTGGAATTACCCCAAAAAGATGTTAGATTATTTTTGTATGCAACCACAGCGGCAAGATTGTTATTAGCCAAAAAATGGAAATCCCAAGAAATCGCAACGGTGGAAGAATGGCAGATGAAGATGCTGGATTTTTGGGAGCTAGCTGACCTGACTGGAAGAATCCGCGGCCAGAAAGAAGAGGATCACCAAGAAGATTGGAAGAAATTTAAGGATTATTTAATTAATTTAATTTAATTTAATTTAATTTAATTTAATTTAACTAGTAGTCACTTGAAAGTACCAAATAGAGCTAGGATTAAAATAAGATTGAATTGTAACTAATTTGGATTTGGAATTTTAAGACATGAAAGAAGATAGTTAATTGACATGACAGAATTAATTTTAGTAGAAAAATGATATTGGAGAGCTGTTATAAGGTGATACAATGAAATTCAGATAGGAGGGATCCGAGGAAGTCAATTAACAGTTAAAGATAAATTGGGTTTCACAAGTAATATGTGGTTTAATTTTTTTGTTTTGCTTTTTTAGTATTTTAATGTGTTTTTCTTTTGTGTGTTTTTTCTCTTTTCTATGTTATATTTGTTATAATTGTGGAAAATTTAATTTAAAAAAATTGGGGGGGGGAGTTTATCTGGGGGGCAAAAGGCCAAGGATTAAACATAAAATACTTACAGATATAAAAGAAAGAGGAGGCTTTGCCCTCCCAGATTTTAAACTGTATTATGAGGCTGCATGTTTGGTCTGGATTAGGGACTGGATAAAACTGGAAAGGGAAGAAGCATTAGATTTGGAAGGTCATGATAACAGATATGGATGGCATGCATTCTTATGGTATGGGAAAGGGAAAGTACATAAAGGATTTTACAATCACATAATTAGAAGATTATTAATGAGAGTGTGGGAGAGGTACAAAGATTTAATAGAACAAAAAACACCTTGGTGGTTATCACCAGTTGAAGCTTTGTTACTCAAACTGCTTGGCAAAAGGGGAAAGTGGCCCACATATAGAGTCCTACTGAGAGACCAAGAAGGAAAATGGAAATTAAAAGATTATGAGGAAATTAAAGATCATGTGCAGAACTGGTTGCATTACAGACAAAGAGTTTAGCTATACAATCTCTAGATTCCAAAAGGAGGTTATAGAAGAAGTGAAGTTATTGAAGAAAGCATATAGTATTCTGCTAGAATGGGAAACGAAAGATGAGGAGGTTAAATCAGTCATGATTAAATGGGCACAAGACATAGGACAAAATATACAATTTGAGGATTGGGAAAAGCTGTGGAAGGTAGATTTGAAATTTACAGATTGTTCTCTTTTGAAAAAAAATTATATGAACATAATGTATAGATGGTATATTACACCAGTAAAAATGGCAGAAATGTATAAAACTGGGTCAAATACATGGTGGAAATGTAAAGAAAAAGAAGGTACTTTGTATCATATGTGGTGGGAATGTAGATAATTTTTTTTAAAAAATTGGGAGGTGATATACAATGAATTGAAAAAGTCTTCAAAATGACATTTGTAAAAAAAAACAGAAGCATTTTTGTTAGGGATTTTAGGACAACACCTGCCAAGAAAAACAAAGAACTTATTTATGTATGCTAAAACAGCGGCAAGAGTCTTGTTAGCACAAGGATGGAAGAATGAGGAAATCCCGATGAAAGAACAATGGCAAGAAAAACTGATGAGTTATGCGGAGCTAGCAAAGTTAACACATAAACTGTGTGAGAAGGACAACCGTGCCTTCAAGGAAGAATGGGAACTATTTACAAAACTATTCAAAAAGACAACAAATGGATTTGAACTCCTTGGCAGGTTTTGAATAAACATCCACAAATTTAGTAGTAGAACATATGACAGAAAAGGTAATGATATGTACAACTTTACAACATGCAGAGAATCATATGTATGAACAAATCAGAGAGGGGAGCTGAAGGTCTCTGGAGGGAGGGAGAGGGAGGGATGGGAGAAATGTAATTGGTTATATTTGATTTATAATTTGATTTGTTAAATATGCTTAATAAAAATATTTTTTAAAAGAAAAAAGAAATATTCTCCTTTTAAACTTCCAAGTTTAGAGTTAACTTACTCTTTGAGTCAGCTCTACAGCTGTTATATTTGGATCATATGGGATGGGTTCTCCAATAAATGTCCTCAATTTCACTGGAAACCCTCCGTAAATGAGAATGAACGTACTTCGAATTTTATCATACAGCCATTTTGACAGCCCTGTGTATGAAATGGAAGAAGATTCTGAAGTAAAGTGACACCATATCAAATTTGAAATTAGTTGACATTCTCAGTGTTTAGCAATTGCAATAAATACATCCCAGAGAGGAAGAGTTAAATAAAGTGAGTGCTTGGGAAAAGAGATACAAGATATTCAGTCAGCTCTTTGCAATCAGTCATAAGTTGTGTACAATAGACTGCAGAATATGGTATGTTTCCTGTTCACTTCCCCTCCATGTTAGGGTTGCTCCCACATTTATCGATTATAGCTTTCTGTTAAATCTAATAGAAAACTAAGCAAGGGCATGTTCACTCAGTACTGAGGCAGGCAGCACAACATTGCAGATAAGTGTACATGGAATAAAATCTATTAGTGAGTAGTAAATAGATATTCTTTTTAAAAGATCATTCTATATTATTAAAATGTATATTGCCTGAGATCTCTTGATCAACCAAGGTATTTAACTTACTTGTCTTTCCAATGGTCCTGTATGCTTCACAACTGTTTTGTGTAAAAATAGGGATGATGGGCTAAAAAAATAAAAGATGAAACAAACATGAAAAGAAAGGTGAGGACTGGATAATTATTTTGTCCCAACCATCCTGCCTTTATTTTTGTTATGGACTACGAAGAATGCTTCACATCTGGGATTATAATGAGAAGCTACTCATAAATGATAATGTATTTGGCTTTATTTATTTATTTTAATTACTTTTTTGATTTTCAAAAACAAAACAAAATTAAATAAAACTTTAACTTTAACATTCAACCTTTTTTATCTTCTTATTTACCCCGCGCAATTTCGCGCCCCTCCTTCCCTCCTTCCCTGCTTTGGTTTTCCCAGTTTACATCCATTCCTGCAGATTCTTAATTACATTCTATATACATCATGTTAGCCCTGCTACAGTTTTTAAACTTCTACAGTTATTTCGTATATACACAACAAATTTACTCCACTCCTCAAACTTTGTCACTTTTTGGTCTCGAATTTTATAACTCATTTTTGCCAATTCAGTATACTCGAATAATTTTGTCTGCCACTCCATTAGGGTTGGTAATTCCTAGAGTTGGTAACTCTAGGGATTTCCACTTTTGCGGCAGTCGTGGCATACAGGAATAATTTGCAGTCTTCTTTTCTCACTTCATCTCCTATTATCCAGCAGAGGAAACACAGCCCAGAATAACTAAGGAGATAGTACAAGAATACTTGGCTAGTTTAGATGTATTCAAGTCTCCAGGGCCAGATGAACTGCATCCAAGAGTATTAAAAGAACTGGCAGATGTGATCTCAGAACCACTGGCAGTCATCTTTGAGAATTACTGGAGAACAGGCGAAGTCCCGGCAGACTGGAGGAGGGCAAATGTTGTCCCTATTTTCAAAAAGGGGGAAAGAGAGGACCCAAATAATTATCGCCCAGTCAGTCGGACATCAATACCAGGGAAGATTCTGGAGCAGATCATTAAGCAAACAGTCTGTGAGCACCTAGAAAGGAATGCTGTGATCACCAATAGTCAGCATGGATTTCTGAAAAATAAGTCATGTCAGACTAACCTGATCTCGTTTTTTGACAGAATTACAAGCCTGGTAGATGAAGGGAACGCAGTGGATGTAGCCTACCTTGATTTCAGCAAGGTATTTGACAAGGTGCCCCATGATATTCTTGTAAAGAAGCTGGTAAAATGTGGTCTTTACTATGCTACCACTCAGTGGATTTGTAACTGGCTGACTGACCGAACCCAAAGGGTGCTCATCAATGGTTCCTCTTCATCCTGGAGAAGAGTGACTAGTGGGGTGCCACAGGGTTCTGTCTTGGGCCCGGTCTTATTCAACATCTTTATCAACGACTTGGATGATGGACTCAAGGGCATCCTGATCAAATTTGCAGATGACACCAAACTGGGAGGGGTGTCTAACACCCCAGAGGACAGGATCACACTTCAAAACGACCTTGACAGATTAGAGAACTGGGCCAAAACAAACAAGATGAATTTTAACAGGGAGAAATGTAAAGTATTGCACTTGGGCAAAAAAAATGAGAGGCACAAATACAAGATGGGTGACGCCTGGCTTGAGAGCAGTACATGTGAAAAGGATCTAGGAGTCTTGGTTGACCACAAACTTGACATGAGCCAACAGTGTGACGCGGCAGCTAAAAAAGCCAATGCAATTCTGGGCTGCATCAATAGGAGTATAGCATCTAGATCAAGGGAAGTAATAGTGCCACTGTATTCTGCTCTGGTCAGACCTCACCTGGAGTACTGTGTCCAGTTCTGGGCACCACAGTTCAAGGACACTGACAAACTGGAACGTGTCCAGAGGAGGGCAACCAAAATGGTCAAAGGCCTGGAAACGATGCCTTATGAGGAACGGCTAAGGGAGCTGGGCATGTTTAGCCTGGAGAAGAGGAGGTTAAGGGGTGATATGATAGCCATGTTCAAATATATTAAAGGATGTCATATAGAGGAGGGAGAAAGGTTGTTTTCTGCTGCTCCAGAGAAGCGGACACGGAGCAATGGATCCAAACTACAAGAAAGAAGATTCCACCTAAACATTAGGAAGAACTTCCTGACAGTAAGAGCTGTTCGACAGTGGAATTTGCTGCCAAGGAGTGTGGTGGAGTCTCCTTCTTTGGAGGTCTTTAAGCAGAGGCTTGACAACCATATGTCAGGAGTGCTCTGATGGTGTTTCCTGCTTGGCAGGGGGTTGGACTCAATGGCCCTTGTGGTCTATTCCAACTCTATGATTCTATGATTCTATCCCTAATAAAAAAGCCTCTGGTTTCTTTGGGAATGTATATTTGGAAAAAAAAAATCATTTCATTGTATATCATATCCCAAAACTTTTTTCTTTTTTTCGCATGTCCAACACATGTCGAAAAATTCTCCATCCTTTAATGTACACTTCCAGCAGGCTCTATCTCGCATTTTATACATTTTTGCCAATTTACTCGGGGTTATATACCACCGATACATCATTTTACTTAGGTTTTCTTTTAGAGTGGAACATGCTGTGAATCTCATACCTTCATTCCATAGTCTTACCCATTTGTCGTAGTCAATGTTATAACCGAAATCTACTGCCCATTTCATCATTACTTCTTTTATTAGTTCATCTTTGGTATCCCATTCCAATAAATGTTCATACATTTTAGATAGGAGTTTTGTTCTGCCTTCTAAAATTTCAATTTGGTATCTTGATTTCCCCCCGCTAAATCCCAATTTCTTATCCTCTTTTAATAAGCCATTCACCTGGTGATTTTGTATCCATCCCATAAAAGCACTTTTTATATTGTCATATGGTTTTAGCTTCCACCCGTTCTCAGCTTTCACTAAAATATCTTCATAAGTTAGTCTCTTCCCTTCCATATTTAACTTTTTTATTGTCAGTACATCTATCGGGGATAGCAACCAAGGTGTAGTTCTTTCTACTAAATTTTTATTCTTGTCCCATACCTCATACAGGACACCCCTAAATATATGGTTTGTAACTCCTTTATGTATTTTCACCTTATTATACCATAAGTAGGAGTGCCACCCATATCTATTATTGTGCCCTTCTAGATCCAGTAAATCGGTGTTTTTCATTTGACCCCCAAACAGGATATTTTCCATCCTCAACTTTTTTGGATGCTGGATCAAGGATGTCAACACATTACGTCTTATCTAGGATATTCGTAAAGGCAATGCAAATTGCACAAAGATCACTTACCACTTTCGCCTCCAAAGCTGCCTGAGCAAAACCTGTGCGTTTACCCCACATTATGTCGTAATCGTGACTAAACAGTGCTTCTCTACCTCCACCAGGTGCAATGCCCAGTAAATGGCCTTTCTTCATTATTTCCACAATTTCAGCTTTCTTGTAAAATTTCAACGCGCTCACATAAAAAAACATCTGCAGCCCTGAAAAAATAAGCCCCAAATAGAAGAATGCATTTTATGTGAAACTTATTTAGGAAATAGTGTGGATTCACTACGAGTGTCATTATTCCAAATATATTGCACTATTATGGATCACAAGCATAGCTCTCTGCCAATCCATTTCAACTAGGATTTCATGGAGGGGGACTTTAGGCTAATTCCTCTTTTGCTCAGAGGTTCTGACAGTAGGCTTTTTTTTGGAAAGCACATTGAGTGGGGTTGAGTGCTGAGGTGGCCACTTTTTAGACATGTGTTCCTCAGGTCTGTAATACATTCAAGTTTGCATTATGATAAAAATACAGCTCATGGTGCCTTGCTGCAGCATCCAAACCTTCAATCTCTTTAGGGTGCAGAGCTTTTGGATACAGTGGTACCTCGGGTTACATACACTTCAGGTTACATACGCTTCAGGTTACAGACTCCGCAATCCAGAATTAGTACCTCGGGTTAAGAACTTTGCTTCAGGATGAGAACAGAAATCTTGCTCCGGCGGCACGGCAGCAGCAGGAGGACCAATTAGCTAAAGTGGTCTTCAGGTTAAGAACAGTTTCAGGTTAAGAATGGACCTCTGGAACGAATTATGTACTTAACCTGAGGTACAACTGTACAGTAGACACACACACACACACACACAGAGAGAGAGAGAGAGAGAGAGAGAGAGAGAGAGAGAGAGATAGCACAGAGGAGACTATGCTGATGGAAAACTGCTTCCACCAGCTGAGATTGGTACACAGATATATGAGTGAAGGTTATATGCTGCATTAATTAACTTAGTAGAAAAATTCCAAACAGCACTCTTTGCTACTGGGCCTCTTTGGACTCCTTCCTTCAAATGACCTTTCTGCTATGTCATAGTTTCCTGGGGTGGCTGCTGTGTGCATGCAGAGGAAGATGATGTGGGGGGAGAGGCAGTGGAGCGCCATGACCAGTACAGCAAAGGTGCCACATGTGTTTGACTGCAGTGTCACATGGGGGCATAGAAGCTGTGTGTGGGAGTGCTTGATAGGCCATGTGTTTGGGTGGGGCCATGTTTCCTGGGATCTGTGTGCAGATTTGTTGATAGGTTGGACTTGCTATGAAAGCCACGGACATGTCTTTGGGGCTTCACTTGGGCTTCTGACTTTTTCCTTAGCTGTAGCTCCCACCCCATCCCAGCTGCCATCCAGTGGTGTTTAAATTCAGAGGTACAACAAGTTGTACAACAAAGCATAGAATTTCTGCATGGAAACCATTTCCGCTGATTCAGTTGTGAATTGGAAATAATAATTCAGCCTACATTCATTTTGTCTTACTAGTAAAGACATGGTGAGAAAGTATTTTTAATCTTTTGTTGGAATGTGCACAGATTGGCAGGGGAAACCCAGCCAGCTGGGCGGGGTATAAATAATAAATTATTACTATTATTATACCTTCATCTGCACTAACTAAACTATTTCACCTGTTGCTGCTATTTCATTTATCAATTGTTTTTCACCTGTTTTCCTGATATATAGTTTTATATTTTATAGCACTGTTTCAAAGCTTATAGCATTGTTTTTTGTCATATTTTACATTAGTTAATTTTAATTTTAATTTTAATTTTAATTTGATTTTTGTCATATTTTACATGAGTTAAATTTAAATAGTTTACCTGGTATCCAATCCCCCAAACGATGAATTAATGAAAAGCACAGTCTCCCCGTCTCTAAAAAATATCTAGCCACAAATAAGGCATAGCCGAGAGGAGCAACTCCATGATAATAAATAATAATCCCTGGTCCTTTAGGGAGATGTTCCATGCCAGTAACTTCATAACCTGAAAATAAGACAAAATGCAACAAAGAAATATCGCAACCATTACTGGCGGAAATCAGAGTGGTTCAGAAAAAAACCTGAAATTTAAGATCAGGTTAAAAGCTCTGTTATATGCTTTTGAATTATGGTGCTGGAGGAGACTCTTGAGAGTCCCATGGACTGTAAGAAGATCAAACCTATCCATTCTTAAGGAAATCAGTCCTGAGTGCTCACTGGAAGGGCAGATCCTGAAGCTGAGACTCCAATACTTTGGCCACCTCATGAGAAGAGAATACTCCCTGGAAAAGACCCTGATGTTGGGAATGATTGAGGGCACAAGGAGAAGGGGTCGACAGAGGACGAGATGGTTGGACAGTGTTCTCAAAGCTACCAGCATGAATCTGACCGAACCGCGGGAGGCAGTGGAAGACAGGAGTGCCTGGCATGCTCTGGTCCATGGGGTCACGAAGAGTCAGACACAACTAAATAACTAAACAACAACGACAATATGCTCCAGCATTCTGGATGCTAGGTTGTCATCACTTCTCTGTGGTGGTCCCTTAATGAATGAAGGGATTTCTCCTCTCGTGGAATGTTCCTTCCTTGCTTCCTTTTGAGCACAGGTGGAAACATTTTTGCCCAGACTTTGAGTGAGCTAAAACTCTGTTTTGCTGTTTTAGTCTACTTTAAGCTTTTATATAGGGTTTAGCCCTTGAGACAGTTTAATATGTTGTTATAGTTATACTAAATTTTTCTGAGACTTTTTTAATTTAAAGAGTAGTATCCCCCTTCTGTATGAGAGCTATCCAGGGCCTGGAGTATATTTCTTCCCCGTCCCTAAGAGCTCCAACTTCAGGCATCTTCAGACCATTCTCGGAATCACTTTCTACCAGGTGAGAAAGCTGTTTCCTAGACACACACACCCTTGACCATGCCCTAAGTAGCTACATGGTCTCATCCTTATGGCCCAAACTTGGTTTTAGTCGTGTATTTCTGATTTAAGTTTCAGCACTTACAGTAACATGAGACTTGTGGGAAGCATTGAGAACATATAAAGAGTCCTATGGATCAGGCCAAAGGCCTCTGTATTAGGCTATCCTGTTTCCCGCAGTGTCCATCTAAATTAGTAGCCATCACCACATCCTGTGCTGGCAAATTCCATAGTTTGTGTACATACAGTGGTACCTTGGGTTACAGATGCTTCAGGGTACAGAGGCTTCAGGTTACAGACTCTGCTAACCCAGAAATATTACCTCGGGTTAAGAACTTTGCTTCAGGATGAGAACAGAAATTGTGCTCCGGTGGCACGGCAGCAGCAGGAGGCCCCATTAGCTAAAAGTGATGCTTCAGTTTAAGAACAGTTTCAGGTTAAGAATGGCCCTCCAGAACGAATTAAGTATTTAACCCGAGGTACCACTGTACATAAATAAATAGCCATGCCTTTGTTTTGATCCTTATGTAGCCAACCCAAACTTGTAGCTTTTGTGACTCTGAGGGGGATTCAGAGTTCCAGTCCTGATTCACTGTGGCAACTATTGTTCCATTGCTTCAAGCCTGAAATTCTGATCCTGTCCTATGAAATTATAGTGACTCATAAGGAAGAATTATTGCTATGAAAGAAACTTTTACTCACCATGCCATATCTTTCCATATATATCTACAATATGAGCAATAAATTTCCTTGGCTTTTTCCAAATTTTGCTATCAGGACCAGTTTCTTGGTGCTTATTCATCTTCATGTAAACATATAGCCCAAATGAGCAAGCACAGCCAACCAAATATATATCTATCATTAATGAACAAAGCAAAATCAGAAGCTTACGAAACCACCAAGGGTGAACAACTGAGCTCAAGTATTCTTCTAAATAAGGAAAACTAATCAAGTTTTGCAGCATTTGAGTAAACCAGCTCATTGTTTCCTGATCTGAAGCACCAAGCGTATGCCAATGAAATAAATATATGAAGTGAAATTTTCTTCAGTTGTGATGCTATTTCCCCCACTGTTTACCTGTAAAACAGAAAATGCAGTACATTGGTTTGATCTGCCTTCCCAGAAACATTCATGAATACATGAAAATCTTGCCAAGTTGCTGTATTGTGTTTCCAATGTCCATCATGGAGACTTACAAAATTACAAATATATGACTCCATCATTTATCTGTTGTAAAGCAAGCTGGTTTCATTCCACTGCTGAAGGTTTCTGTTTGTTTTGTTTTGTTTTTTGCATTTTCAAAAACAGGAACAGAGAGCATGTTTTATCCAACATAGGCATGATGCCTTGACGTAAAGTTGAAGGTCTGGCAGGGCAAACCTCCTCTTTCTTTTCATCAAGCATAATTTTAAATTTTACTCTGGGATTCATTCCCTGCCATATGAACCTTAATACTTTTTTCTGCCACTCTATGAAACATCAGATATCATTTATAATTGGAAGGACATTCATTTTGATGGCCAAAACAGTGATAGCTTCATTCTCTCCCATATTTCCAAATCTTTCTTTCTTTCCAAGCTTTTACATAGTTTTCTTGATAGATATTATGTTTTTTTATTGTTAACCGAATCCACAGATATTTTATTTTTGTTTCTATTTCCCACCCACATTCCGATTCAATGTCTTTTTTTTTGTTTGATTATTCTTTATTTTTTTAGCAGCATCTTGATTTTCCCTTTATTTTGTTTGCAGCCAGCCAATTTTACAAATCTACTTATCTTTTCTATCACCTCCAATATGCTCATTCTTGGTTTTTCTAAGGTTAATACAATGTCATCTGCGAATTCTTTTAAGTTGTAATTTTGCTGGCTCAGTTATTCCATTGATTTTATTATTAATCCTTATATTTTGAGCCAGTACTTCTAATATTAATATAAATAACAGCGGGGACACTGAGCAACCTTGCCTCATCCCTTTATAATCATCCATTTTTCTGGTGTGTTGTTTAGAATTATATTGGCCGTCTGCTCATTATAGATTGATTTTATACTTTTTATAAAGGTCTCCCCAAACCCCACTGCTGGAGTATTAAGTGAGAAAGAGTCACTTCTCCAAGAGCCCGGCAAGGCCCTCTGCAGCCGCAGATATATCATGTGATGTATTGAGATATTGTGGTATTTAGCTGGTAATATATTGTGATGTTATAAACCTGATATCACGCAGCCCTAAAGCACACTGAAAGACAGACAGCATTTCTCTCTCTCTCTCTCTCTCTCTCTCTCTCTCTGCGGACCCCTGCACAGGAAGTGACAAATAGCACAACTACTAGCACATTTGCAAATGAAGCAGGACCCAGTATGGTTTCAAATAGAATGAGAGACTTTGATGAGATTCCTGCATTGCAGGGGGTTGACTAGATGACCCTTGGAACCCTTCCAACTCTACACTTTATGATTCACTGAACAAAAACTTTTACTTACATTCCTGGTAAGCCTAAATTGCCTTTAATTCAGTCACCTCTCTCTGGAAGCAGCAGAAGTCTTGTCTGGTGCACCTTTTCATAGGCTAATTTCCACACCTATGGAGACATGTCCCTTTATGTGGCAGTTTAAAAACACTCTGGTGGGTGTGCCATCTGTATGAGGAAACAAAGCATTGTGAAAAAGAGGGAGGGCTTGTGGAGGCTGCTTCTGGGAAGTCGTGGCCCTTTTTAATTAAATGTAAGCTATGCGGTCAAGATGTGCTTGCAAGGTATCCTGCAATACGTAAACCTTGATAACATGTTCTGTTTACAATATTAAATCCTAGCGCTGCATCAGGAAAAGCTTTTCCATTGGACCTCTCTCTTTAATTCTCTTTAATTCAGAGCAATAATCACATACACATATGGTGGTCTGTTTTACTCTATTTTTGAGGGGAGAGGTATTCGTTGTGACAGAGTAGTAGTACTTTCCTGCATTAAGGGGTTTGATCAACAGGGGAGAAATAATTTGATAGCCTTGCCTTGTTTAATTTGTTTGACATGATTAGTTTCTTCTAACTTTCTTTTTTGGAGTTTTCCACATCTACAATAGCAATCATATTGCACAATAACATACTGTGTCACAGAAAACCAGTTATTGACTAAGGAGTAAAGGTAGTATTGCGGCACGTGTGTTACCTCCCTTTCCTGGTAGCTTCTCCCCCTTCAAATAAGGTACCAGATAGGATCACCCTGCAATACATAAAGATTATGTATGGTAATCTTGGGGATTACCAGGACATCAAAGGTTCTATGGAGATCAAAAGCGAGTTCCCAATGGGTTTGCAGCTCCATTTGTTGCTGGGCTGACCCGGCTGTCAAACTGTGATCTATGGACTCCAATGCACTCCTGCAGCAGGCTGCCTCGAATTTCCTTCCCAGCGAGCAGCAGATTTCCCATAAAATAAAACCAAGGAAAATACCTACTGCTTAGTTATTGAAGCCCCAGTAGCAGCCGCTGCAAGGGTGGTGGAAGTATTGGGACCCCTAATGGGAGAGGAAGGGCAGTTGCCACTCCAATACAAGGCCTACTGGGACGTGTCCTGTGAGAAGGAGGCAGACAGTTTGCCTCCGCATCGAACTTATGACTGTAAAGCTGGATTTAAGGGGGGTGCGGGTGGCGCTGTGGGTTAAACCACAGAGCCTAGGACTTGCTGATCAGAAGGTCAGCGGTTCGAATCCCAGCGACGGGGTGAGCTCCCATTGCTCGGTCCCAGCTCCTGCCAACCTAGCAGTTCGAAAGCACGTCAAAGTGCAAGTAGATAAATAGGTACCGCTCCGGCGGGAAGGTAAACGGCGTTTCTGTGCGCTGCTCTGGTTCGCCAGAAGCGGCTTAGTCATGCTGGCCACATGACCTGGAAGCTGTACGCCGGCTCCCTCGGCCAATAAAGCGAGATGAGCGCCGCAACCCCAGAGTCGGCCACGACTGGACCTAATGGTCAGGGGTCCCTTTACCTTTACCTTTACAATTTGATAGGTATGAGGGAGGGAGATGAGTGAAAGACAACATTCTGCAGTTATGGCAGTTTCAAATACTTGGTCATGCCTTTCGGGTTTCAGTCAGGGACAGTGATGTTGCAAGCATTCATCAACCATGTGTTGGAGAACCTGGTGGATATGCAGGTCATTTGTTATCTTCTGATCTATTCTGAGAACCCAGAACAGCATGTACGTCACATGACAGAGCTACGAAGGCTGAGAGAGCATTACCTTTACACAAAGTTGGAGAAATGCCAGTTCCACGTCTCAGAAGTAGAGTTCTTGGGGTACTGTATAACGCCATGTGAAATGCACATGTATCTGGCCAAGGTGCAGGTGGTAGTGTCGTGGAAGAAGATCAAAACCAAAAAGGACTTGCAAAGGTTTTGGGGGTTCACAAACTACTATCACAAGTTCGTGTCTGGCTACTCCAGGCTCACGGTGCCTCTTACGGACTCCTTGAGGGTAAAATAAAACCCTTCCTGTGGACAGCAGAGGCTCAGCAGGCATTTGAGCAACTCAAGGCCGTATTCACCTCAGAGGAGTATCTAGCCCATGCCAACTCCCAGCATGGTGGTGGAGACCAGTGCCTCCAATAGGGCGTTGGGAGTAGTGCTGCTTCAAGAAGACTGGAATGGTGATCTGCGCCCCAGTGGCGTAGTTAGCTGCATGGGCGGGACGAGCTGGGGGGGGCAGGATGATCCGCCGTGCGTGTGGCAATGAGCCATTCCACAGTGTGTGGCGGCGACGAGGCAAGCCCCTCACTGTCTGCCTTTTTGTCACCCCCTTTGTCAGCCCCAGGGCAGACCGCCCCCACCCCACCCCCTTCCTACGCCCGTGCTGTGCCCGTGTGCCTTTGTCAGGTGTGGGCTGGCATCCTGCTTAATAACAGCACACAAGACTTAATTTACTGGTACATTTACTGCAAGCAGCAATTAGTCTCTGACTGCTCTATTGGAGTATGTGTTCATCACAGTCAAGTTGACTCTGAAGAGCCCTTCCGGTTTCTGCAGAATATCCTGAACTTCTGACCCTTATGTTTTGGGGCTTGTTTTCTTTCTAGGACTGTCCCTATTCACCTAGTTTTGGGACTAATGGTATTAGTTGCCTCCTCTTCCTGTGAGGAACTACTCGCTCTCCTTTGTGCTGGGCATGACTGTGCTTCTTGTGAGGGCTGGCTGCCTCCAGCCTGCTCTGCCGAAGCAGATAAGCTGCATTCCTTTCAGCTCTCAAAAGAGGGGGGTAGACAACCCGCCTGTTTCAACTGTTTGAGAAGTATACAAGCCTCTCTGCTCCATCTGCATCTGCCTGCATTCTATTTCAGGCAGTATGTCTTTGCTTTGGGCTGGTGTGTTCAAAACACCACTCCCTCCCCTATAATCCTCCTCCTCCTGCTCCCCCTCCTCCTGAGGCTCCCTGTCTGTGTTTTCCCACCAGTCATTCTCACTCTCTTCTTCCTCCTCTTGAGAGTTCCCTACTATGCTGCCCCCCCCTTCAGCCTCACTTTTGCCATCTTCTTCCACTGCCTTCTCCTCCTCCCTCCACCCTTCTGGGTTTCGGCTTGCTGAGGCACCTGCGGTGGAATTCTACCTGTAACCTAGGGGCATGCACATTTTTGGAATCCTCCGAAGAAGTTTCCTCATTCCCATAACCTTTCCAAGAATTTCCCTCATTCCCATAAACTTTCCAAGATACTCAATATTGCAATCTCCTTCCCCTCCAGCCAGAGTCCAGCAACTGTGGCACTTCATGTTCCTTTTCACCTTCCACAATGATTGGTTGTGTGGGGGGGTGCCTCCTTGGGCGCTTGATACGGGTGTGCAGGGTTCACGGGTGACAATAAGGACCTATGGAATACAGAGTGTATCTTCATGGAGGTGGGCAAACAAAGCCTGAATGATACATGGCTAATTTGTTCCACTCCTTCAAATGGCCCCACCCTCTGAAGGTCCAACTTCCGGCACTATCCTTTTGTAGACCGTCACACTTGGTCCCCCACCCTTATCTCCTTGCCTTGTTTTCTATGCTTATCCGCCTCCCTCTTATATGCGTCTTTCACCTGTTCCAACTGCTCTCGTAGTAAGCTGTGTAGAGCCGCCAATTCCTCTGCCAGATGTTCCGCAGCTGGGACTGACATGTTGTCTTCCTGTCCTGGAAAGGCGTGGGGTGACTTCCCAGGCTGGCAAAGAAGGGAGACTGTTGTGTAGATGGGTCTACAGCACTGTTATATGCAAACACTGCTAGAGCCAGCTTGTTGACCCAATCATCCTGTTGATAGTTCACATAACACCTCAGATAATGTTGCAAGGTCGCGTTCATCCTTTCCGACTTTCCATTGGTCTGTGGGTGGCTCGCTGAAACTGGGAGGTAAACTGTGTTCCTCTGTCTGAGATGACCCTTAGAGCAATCTATGCAGCTTAAACACATGCTCCACGAAAAGTTGAGCCGTCTCCTGTGCCGAGGGCAACTTCTTACAGGGCACAAAATGCGCCATCTTTGAGAACAAGTCCACCACCACCCATATCACCGTCTGCTTCTGTGACTCAGGCAGGTCGGTGATAAAGTCCATAGCTATCGCCTCCCATGGTCCTTGAGATGTAGGAAGTGGTTGGAGTAGTGCTGCAGGCACTTCGCGGGGTCTCTTTGCCCGTTGACAAGTCTCACACGCCTTCACATACTCTTTCATTTCCTCCTTCACCTTTGGTCACCAAAACGGTCTCGTCACTCAGAATAAGGTTTTGTACTGCCCAAAATGCCCTGCAATGGGGCTGTCGTGACACAGCTTCAAAACCTTGGCATGGAGCTCCTCCTCTGAGACATATAACGCTGTTCCCTTATACAACAATCCACCTCTTTCAGCAAAGCCATCTGCAGCACTATCCCATCCCTGTATTGCCTCTATGTTCTCCCTTGCAAACCCATCCTCGGCAGTTTGCTTCTGGAAGTCGAGCATCAGCTGCTGAGACCACTGCTATCTGTAGCCGGTCTGAGGATGTGCCTCAGCACTAGGGTAGCCTCTTCCAGATACTCCGGTTTCCGTGAAAGAGCATCTGCTTTTTGGTTCTGAGGGCCCACCACATACTGCACTCTGAAGTTGAATCTGGCAAAGAAATGTGCCCACCTTATCTGCCTCTGGTTAAGACACCAAGCCGTCTGCCAGTGTTCTAGATTACTGTGATTGGTGTGCACCTCCACTTTATGTTGTGCCCCCTCCAGGAAGTGTCACCATGTCTCCAGAGTGTCCCATATAGCAAACAATTCCTTCTCCCAGATGGTGTAGTTCTGCTCTGATGGAGTCAGCTTATGCATGACTAAATGGTACAAAAGGTGGTCTTCCACTCATGTTCTTCTCTTATCCTTATTAAGTTATAGGCCCCCCTCAAGTCAAGCTTTGTGAAGATCTTTGCTGACCTCAACCACTCCAGCAAGATCCCTATACGTAGCAGGGGGTAGCGATTGGGCACCGTCACCTGGTTCAGCCTCCTGTAATCATAGCAGAGGCGCAGCTCAGAGTTGTTCCTCTTCTTCACAATAAGCACAGGTGCGCTCCAAAGAGCCTTAGAAGGATGGATAAAGCCATGCGCCAAATTCTTCTTCAGAAATTCCTTCAGCTCGGCAAACTGCTTCTGACATGGAATAAAGACAACTAATGGGCAGCTGGGCCCCTGGCAGCAATTCGATTTTGCAGTCATAAGGCCTATGGGGTGGTAATCTATCAGCTTCCTTCTCACAGAACACATCTTGATAGGCCTTGTAGGGAGGGGGTAATTGTCCTTCGTTCCCCGTGAGGGCTCCTAGGGCCTCTGCCCCTCCAACCTCTGCCCTCTCTGGCCCCCTTCCACCTAGGCAGTGTAGGCGGCAATAGGCCGAGGCAAAGGTTATGGATCTCTGCCCCCAAGCGATCACAGGATCGTGCCGGGATAGCCATGTCATTCCCAGCACCACAGGGTGAGTTGCCAACCTTGTGACGTGGAATGCGATTGTCTCTCTGTGGCTCGGCAACCCCAGGCCTACCGGCATCATAGCCTCAGATACACGTGCAGCTAGCAAGGGCCACCCATCAATGGTCTGTACGTCTAGCAGGGGCTCCAACCTCTGCATGGCCATCTGCAGCCTCTCCACAAAGTCCAAGTCTATAAAATCTGTAGACGCTCCTGAATCTATGAGTGTGCACACTTGCTCACTGCCCCCATCTGGAAACAGTCCTTGCAAAAGGACTAGAGAAGGCGGGGGGAGTGAAGAGGAAGAGAGAGAGATAAACTTAACAGAAGCGAGGGAAGAGGAAGAGAAAGAAGACAAAGAACAGCAGCTTTAAGCCAGATTTGATAATTTACTAATTGTACATAATAGATGGCTTTAAAAATACTGTCTTGGAACGTGAACGGACTTAACAATAAAAATAAAAGGAACCAGATTACACATATTTTATTAAAAAAGAACCTTGACATAATCTGTCTACAAGAGACTCATGTAATAAGAAAACATAAGAGAATTCTGAATAATAAGAAACTAGGGTTGGATTTTGTGGCATCGGATAAGGTTAAGAAAAGAGGTGTGGTACTATATATAAAGGAAAAATTCGACCCAAAAATACTGTATAAAGACGAGCAAGGGAGAATGATACTAGTACAGATTGTATTCCAAGGAATAAAAATAATTGTCGCCGGAATATACGCACCTAACGATAAAAAATCGGCTTTCTTCTCAGAATTAGGTAATAAGTTATTAGAATGGATCGATCAAAAAATGATATTGATGGGCGATTTTAATGGAGTGGTGTCACCAAATTTGGACAGGTCAACAAAAAAGCAAGAGACAAAGGAAGGAAGCTACCTCGAACGTTTTTTGATTTGGTTGATAATATGGGACTAATTGATGCCTGGAGATTTAAAAACCCCACTATAAAACAATATACCTTTTTCTCAAACCCAAATCAGAGTTGGGGGAGAATAGATAATATTTGGATCTCGAAGGAGTTGACACAGAACTTAGCTAAATCTGAAATACTCCCACAAACTATATCTGACCATAATCCGGTATTTATGGAGATAAAGGGTAAAGATACTAGAGTATTTAGATGGAGAATGAATGAAGGTATATTTAATAATCAAAAGATAGTAAGTGAGGTGAAAGAAACAATTGAAGAATACTTCAAGTGGAATTTGCACAAAGAAACAGCTACAGAAACGGTCTGGGATGCAGGAAAAGCCGTTATGAGGGGCTTCCTAATTCAGAAAAACAGCCATTTAAGAAAAGAAAAAGAGGGGAAAAAAAGAGATTCTAACACAGCTTATGGAGAATGAAAGACAACTAGCTATTAAACCAGGTGACGAGACAATAAAGCAAAACTTAAAAATATTACAAGCCCAATTTTCTATGATAGTTAACCAGGAAATTGAGTGGAAAATTAAAATGATGAAACAAAAGAACTTTGAATCAGCTAATAAAATAGGAAAATTCTTGGCGTGGCAAATAAGAGAAAGGAAAAAACAAAATACGATTTGCAAGATAAGGGATGGAGAAAAGATAGTGGAAGAGCCAAAAGAAATAAAAAGGATATTTCAGACGTATCATAAGGAATTGTATAAAAGAGGAAAGGAAATAGATTATGAAATAGACCAATACCTGGAAGATCACCATTTACAACAGATTGCCATAGAAAAGAAAGAGTTATTAGACCAGAGGATTACAGAAGATGAGATAAGGAAGGCAATAAAAAAGATGAAAATTGGGAAAGCGCCGGGGCCGAATGGCCTACCAGCCAAGTACTATAAAACATTAAGTGAGCAATTATGCCCAATTCTATGTGAAGTGATGAATAATATTTTAAAAGAGGGAAGGATTCCGAATACCTGGAAGGAAGCATATATTACTTTAATACCTAAAAAAGATGTGGATGCCTTAGAGGTGAAGAACTATAGGCCGATTTCGTTATTAAATAACGATTATAAACTGTTTGCGGATATAATGGCAGAAAGACTAAAAAGGGTATTAAAAAATAGAATTCATAAAGATCAAACGGGCTTCCTACCAGGAAGACAACTAAAGGATAACGTAAGAAATGTGATAGATATTATTGAATACCTGGAAACTAGAATAGATAAACAGGCGGCCTTGATATTTATTGATGCGGAGAAGGCATTCGATAATGTATCTTGGTGCTTTCTGATGGAAAATTTGAAAAGGATGGGGATGGGAGAAAGATTCAGAAAAGGTATAGAGGCTATCTATCATGAGCAAAAGGCAAAACTTATAATAAATAATACTACATCAGAATTTTTTGATATTTCTAAAGGGACGAGGCAAGGCTGCCCTCTGTCCCCCCTATTATTTATCTTAGTATTGGAAGTACTTACTAAGAGGCTGAGGGATACAGCAGAGGTTAAAGGAGTCAGGGTAGGAACTAAGGAACACAAAATTAAAGCTTTTGCGGATGACATTGCTCTAACATTAGAAGATCCAAAGCACAGTGTAAAAGAAGCCCTACAAAAAATTGAAGAGTTTGGTGCTGTGGCAGGCTTTAAGGTCAATAAGAATAAGACTAAAATACTGACTAAAAATGTATCTAAAGAAGATATAGTAGATCTAGAACAAAAAAACGGAATTATGACGGCAAAGAAGGTGAAGTACCTTGGAGTCTGGATTACGGCTAAGAACATTAATCTATACAAGGATAACTATGAGGTCACCTGGAAGAACATTAAGAAAGACTTAGAAATCTGGGAGAGAATGAGACTATCTTTTTTGGGGAGGATAGCGGTTATTAAAATGAACGTTTTGCCTAGAATGTTATTTTTATTTCAAACCATCCCGGTACTTAAAGGTTTAAAGCAATGTAAAGAATGGCAAAGAGCCTTGGCGAGATACATCTGGCAGGGAAAAAGACCGCGAATAAAAATGAAAATACTGGTAGATAAAAAAGAAAGAGGGGGCTTCTCCCTTCCGGACTTACGTTTATACTATGAGGCGGTGTGTTTATCGTGGTTAAAGACTGGATAACGCTAGAAAACAGAGACATCTTGGATCTTGAAGGCTTCGATAACAGGTACGGGTGGCACTCGTACCTGTGGTATGAAAAGGTGAAAGTACACAGAGGCTTTTTAAACCATATTTTTAGAGGGCCAATATTCCAAGTATGGGAAAGAAATAAAAACCTATTGGAAAGGAAGACACCCTGGTGGATCTCACCAACAGAGGTGTTAACGGTCAAAAAAGTTAATATGGAAGGGAAGAATCCTACCTATGAAGAACTGACTAGGAAAACGGATCAAGGTATAAAACTTAGACCCTATGAAGAGATTAAAAACTCATTTACTGGGTGGCTGCAATACCACCAGGTAAATGACCTGTTAAAAGAAGATAAAAAGAAAATAGGATTTGAAGATAAAAAATCTAAATTCAATGTGGAAGTTGTTGAAGGAAAGAACAAAATACTGTCTAGAATATACGATATTTTATTGGAGTAGTATACAAAAGACGAGGAGGTGAAGGAGGTTATGACTAAGTGGGCAATAGACATCGGCTATAACATCGATTTTGAGAGATGGCTAGAATTATGGAATATTAACATGAAGTTCACGGCATGTATGGCATTAAGGGAAAATATGTGGAAAATGATATTTAGGTGGTACCTCACACCAGTGAAACTGGCTAAGATCTATAGGTTAAAGAACAAAAGATGTTGGAAATGTGGAGAAGTAGATGGTGACTTCTACCATATGTGGTGGTTATGCAGCAAAGTGAAAGGCTTTTGGGAATCGATTTATAACGAGCTTAAAAAAAATTTTAAATACACGTTTCCTAAAAAAACCCGAAGCCTTTCTGCTAGGAATGACAGGTAAAGAAATTAAAAAAGAAGATAAGGTACTATTTTTATATGCCACAACAGCCGCAAGAATCATGTTAGCACAAAATTGGAAAACGGACGCCATACCTAATATAAGTGATTGGCAAATCAAATTAACAAATTATGCCGAGCTCGCTAGAATAACAGAAAGAATAAGAGATCAAGATGAACAGAAATTTCATGACAATTGGGTTAAATATTGGATATATATTGGGACCAAACTTTAAATGACACTGGCGGGATTGGAATAACTCTAACAGTAAAAGGTTATTATGTAAAAGAGATAAAATACGTGAATATAAAGTCTATTTGATACTTACCAAAGGAGTGGAAGGCAGTTCAAGGCTTGGCAGAGCCTAAAATAAATGTATTTATGATTTATGGAATGAATATATTATGTGTAATTTAAGAATTGGACTTTGTATAAGTTTATATGTATATATGTATAATACCAATAAAAATTTATCAGCAAGAGAAGGATCATGTTTCATTTATCTTTTTATCTTTTGCCTTTCCTTCCTTTCCTTGGAACTGCCTATTCAGGAGAAGCCAGTTGTTTCTCCAATATGGTAGTGAAGGGAACAGAAAGAATATGGGAAATAACTGCTTCAAAATTGTACAAGGCAGATAAATCATTCCTGGTATTTGACTTGGTTGCTTTAAGTCAGGATCAAAGTACCCATCATGATGCAGCAGATGAGCGAGGAAGATAGTGGCAAGATGGATGTGATTCAAACACATTGATGGAGCCAGTCCTCCTTGTCTGCATATATTGTGCTGACCTCATTCCCAACTTGCCTTTCCCCCTCTACCTCCAGCTACTGCTGTCATTCATCATTGTGCCATACAGTGGCATGTAAGAAAATGTGTTCTGCAGTTGCTGTGCCTCCTTAATGGCTTGGGAAACACCCACACCTCCAACTAAGCTGGCGTGGTTTTGAAATGGGGTGACACACCCCACTAAGGTGATATCCACCCTGGATTGTGGAAACTCTCACTATGTGGGCAGTGAGAACTTCAATCAATGATGCTATCAGGGTGACAAGAATGGAGCCACTGCTGAATGAATACCACATAAAAATTGCAACAAGTGTGATTGATTTCCCCATGACTGCTTACTTGGATATTTTCTGTAGATATTTCTGCAGATTCCATTATTCTAGCATCATTATTTTAGTAAAAGGAACCAGTCACTTTGAGGAATTTTGTCAAAAAGCAGGATATAAATCTAAATAAATTAAACCGTGTAAAGACTAAGAAGCATACTGCGACTAAACTTGCACCAAATTATTATTGCCGTGGCGCAATCTACATCCAGGGGCACTTTGCAAATGACTCTAATTGTCAGGCCTGAGGAATCTCTCCCTCCCTTCCTGATGTTTTCAAGGAGCCAGGAGAAAACAAGAAGGCTTTTAAGTATGATTTATTCAGTCACTGCTGTAACACAAAGAATTCCAGTCTTTACACCATCATGGAATTATTCATTCTGACTCCTCCTCATTTCCTCTCCCCCAGCAGCATCGACTCCTACGGAAGCTTTCCATTGCCAAACATTGTTGCGTATGCTGCTCTGGTACCCTCAGCGACTGTTGCATCCTAGGGGATGGAGGATCTCCTACTATCTGCTCCCCTACCCCCTTAAGTCTCCCAATTCTGCATAGATTGGCTGCTCTCCCATCTCTGCCTGGTTTTCTCCCTCGTAGTTTGGCTGCAAATCAAAGCTGTCTCTCTCCCCCCTGTTAGCGCCACGAGAAGGGGGGGGGGGAGATTCCTCCCATGCCTTTGCTTCTTCATTCCAGTCCCTGACACCAATACTGTCAGGCATCATAAATAATATCTACCTCTCTTCTCTATAATAACATTCCCCAATGCACTCAATTATTTTCAGATCGAAAGTTTGGGCCTTTGTTCACAAATTTGTTCACAAATTTGTTCACAAATTCTTAAATCCTGATCAGCCTACTCTGGTATTCATAACTGAGGCTATGGCAGAAAGAAATCAGCTAAGATGGAAACTTGAGTCTTTCAGGAGCTAAAAGATAAAGGGGGGTGGGGGTGGGTGGGGGTGTAAGTGTAAGTGTAAGCCTGGTTGCTCCAGAAACTCTGGGTGGCTTTTGTTGTTGTTGTTTAGCCATTTAGTCGTGTCCAACTCTTCGTGACCCCATGGACCTGTCTTCCACTGCCTCCTGCAGTTTGGTCAAACTCATGCTGGTAGCTTCGAGAACACTGTCCAACCATCTTGTCCTCTGTCGTCCCCTTCTCCTTGTACCCTCCATCTTTCCCATCATCAGGGTCTTTTCCAGGGAGTCTTCTCTTCTCATGAGGTGGCCAAAGTATTGGAGCCTCAGCTTTCAGTGAGCACTCAGGTCTGATTTCCTTAAGTATGGATAGGTTTGATCTTCTTGCAGTCCATGGGACTCTCAAGAGTCTCCTCCAGCACCATAATTCAAAAGCATCAATTCTTCGGCGATCAGCCTTCTGTATGGTCCAGCTCTCACTTCCATACATCACTACTGGGAATACCATAGCTTTAACTATAAGGACCTTTGTTGACAAGGTGATTTTCTCTGCTTTTTAAGATGCTGTCTAGGTTTGTCATTGCCTTCCTCCCAAGAAGCAGGCGTCTTTTAATTTTGTGACTGCTGTCACCATCTGCAGTGATCATGTAGCCCAAGACAGTAAAATCTCTCACTGCCTCCATTTCTTCCCCTTCTATTTGCCAGGAGGTGATGGGACCAGTGGCCATGATCTTCGTTTTTTTTTTGATGTTGAGCTTCAGACCATATATTGCACTCTCCTCTTTCACCCTCATTAAAAGTTTCTTTAATTCCTCCTCACTTTCTGCCATCAAGGTTGTGTCATCTGCATATCTGAGGTTGTTGATATTTCTTCCAGCAATCTTAATTCCGGCTAGGGATTCATCCAGCCCAGCCTTTCACATGATGAATTCTGCATATAAGTTAAATAAGCAGGGAGACAATATACAGCCTTGTCGTACTCCTTTCCCAATTTTGAACCAATCAGTTGTTCCATATCCAGTTCTAACTGTAGCTTCTTGTTCCATATAGAGATTTCTCAGGAGACAGATGAGGTAATCAGGCACTCCCATTTCTTTAAGAACTTGCCATAGTTTGCTGTGGCCGACACAGTTAAAGGCTTTTGCATAGTCAATGAAGCAGAAGTAGATGTCTTTCTGGAACTCTCTAGCTTTCTCCATAATCCAGTGCATGTTTGCAATTTGGTCTCTGGTTCCTCTGCCTATTCTAAATCCAGCTTGCACTTCTGGGAGTTCTCGGTCCACATACTGCTTGAGCCTTTCTTGTAGAATTTTAAGCATAACCTTGCTAGCATGTGAAATGAGTGCAATTGTGTGGTAGTTGGAGCATTCTTTGGCACTGCCCTTCTTTGGGATTGGGATGTAGACTGATCTCCAATCCTCTGGCCACCGCTGAGTTTTCCAAACTTGCTGGCATATTGAGTGTAGCACCTTAACAGCATCATCTTTAAAAATTTTAAATAGTTCAGCTGGAATGCCATCACTTCCACTGGCCTTGTTATTAGCTGTGCTTTCCAAGGCCCATTTGACTTCACTCTCCAGGATGTCTGGCTCAAGGTCAGCAACCACACTACCTGGCGTGTACGAGCCATCCATATCTTTCTGGTATAATTCCTCTTTGTATTCTTGCCACCTCTTCTTGATGTCTTCTGCTTCTGTTAGGTCCTTTCCACTTTTGTCCTTTATTATGGTAATCTTTGTACGAAATGTTCCTTTCATATCTCCAATTTTCTTGAACAGATCTCTGGTTCTTCCCATTCTGTTGTTTATTTCTTTGCATTGTTCGTTTAAGAAGGCCTTCTGGTCTCTCCTTGCTATTTTGTGGAAATCTGCATTCAATTTCCTGTATCTTTCACTATCTCCCTCACATTTTGCTTGCCTTCTCTCTCCAGCTATTTGTAAGGCCTCGTTGGACAGCCACTTTGCTTTCTTGCATTTCCTTTTCATTGGGATGGTTTTCGTTGCTGCTTCCTGTATAATGTTGCGAGCCTCCATCCATAGTTCTTCAGGCACTCTGCCCACCAAATCTAGATCCTTAAACCTGTTCCTCACTTCCACTGTGTATTCATAAGGGATTTGATTTAGATTGTATCTTACCGGCCCAGTGGTTTTTCCTACTTTCTCCAGTTTAAGCTTGAATTTTGCTATAAGAAGCTGATGATCTGAGCCACAGTCAGCTCCAGGTCTTGTTTTTGCTGACTGTATAGAGCTTCTCCATCTTTGGCTGCAGAGAATATAATCAATCTGATTTCAATGCTGCCCATCTGGTGATGTCCATGTGTAGAGTCGTCTCTTGTGTTGTTGGAAAAGCATGTTTATGCTGACCAGCTTATTCTCTCGACAGAGCTCTATTAGCCTTTGCCCTGCTTCGTTTTGATCTCCAAGGCCAAACTTGCCAGTTGTTCCGTTTATCTTTTGATTCCCTACTTTAGCATTCCAATCCCCTATAATGAGAAGAACATCTTTCTTTGGTGTCATTTCTATAAGGTGTTGTAAGTCTTCATAGAATTGGTCAATTTCAGTTTCTTCAGCACCAGTAGTTGGTGCATAAACTTGGATTACTGTGATGTTAAAAGGTCTGCCTTGGATTCGTATCGAGATCATTCTATCATTTTTGAGATTGCATCCCAGTACAGCTTTTGCCACTCTTTTGTTGACTATGAGAGCCACTCCATTTCTTTTACGGGATTCTTGCCCACAGTAGTAGATATGATGGTCATCCGAACTGAATTCGCCCATTCCCGTCCATTTTAGTTCACTGATGCCCAGGATGTCAACATTTATTCTTGCCATCTCATTTTTGACCACATCCAACTTGAATCTACTTGTACTTGTCCTCCGCTCTTCCTCAGTAGCATGTTGGACGCCTTCCGACCTGAGGGGCTCATCTTCCAGCGTTATAACTTTTATATGCCTGTTGTCTTTGTCCATGGAGTTTTCTAGGTAGGGATACTGGAGTGGCTTGCCAGTTCCTGCTCCAGGTGGATCACGTTTGGCCAAAACTCTCCACTATGACCTGTCCATCTTGGGTGCCCTGCACGGCATAGTTCATAGCTTCTCTGAGTTATTCAAGCCCCTTCGCCACGGCAAGGCGGTGATCCATGAAGGGGTGGCTTAGAACATAATCAAAACACAGCAACACATCATCGATTAAAAGCTTCCTGATACAGGGTTGCATTCAGATGTCTTCAGAAAGTTGTGTAGTTGTTTATCTATTTGACATCAGATGAGAGGGTGTTCCACAGAGGCAGCCTGCCTGGTTCCCTGTAACATCACTTCTTGCAGTGAGGGAACCGCCAGAAGGCCCTCAGAACTGGACCTTAGTTCGTGGGCTGAATGATGAGGGTGGAGACACTCCTCAGGTATACAGTGGCAGGGCCATTTAGGGCTTTAAAGATCAACACCAACACCAACACTTTGAATTGTGCTCAGAAATGTACAGGGAGCCAATATAGATCTTCCAGGCTGGGTGTTATATGGCGGCCACTCCTTATCACCAGTCTAGCTACCAGAATTAACCTGTGCATCCATGGACAGATGTGAGTTCAAAATGACCCTAAGGTTGTGCACCTGATCCTGATTATTCAATTCCTTCTGAATAATCCTATTATTCAATACATGGCAGCACGGCTTAGGTTTGCAAAGTTGCATCTGAAAAAACCACAAGACTTCTGGAACAATGTCCTTTGTACAGACGAGACCAAAGTGGAGATGTCTTGCCTTAATGCACAGCACCACCTTTGACGAAAACCAAACAGCATATCAGCACAAGCAGCTTGGGGTGGTGATTTGGGCTTGTTTTGTAGGCACAGGAGCTGGGAACCTTGTAGTCATTGAGTCAACCATGAACTCCTCTGTATACCAAAGTATTCTAGAGTCAAATGTGAGGCAGTTTGCCCGACAGCTGTAGCTTGGCCAAAATTGGGTCATGCTGTTAACAGGACAAGGATCCCAAGCATACCAGGAAATCTATCACATAATGGCTGGAAAAGAACAGAATCAATGACCTAGTCAAAGTCCAGACCTCAGCCCAATTGAAATGCTGCGCAAGACCTTAAGATAGCTGTGCATAAACAGATGCCAGCAAACTTCAATGAGCTGAAGTGAATGAATGAACTTTATTACGGTCACAGACCAGGATAAAAACAAAAAGAAAAAGAAAACAAAAAACAAAAACAACATATAAATAAAATAGCCGATAGGAATTTTTTTTAACTGATAAATGTTGGAGCAGATAATGACAAAGAAACAAGCATAGGATAAAACATCTGAATAAAATACAAGATTAAACACAGATAATGGATGGATAAAAACTGATAATTAAAACAGATAAGAACTAAAAACAAATAAAAACATGCAGTTAAAACAACTGTAAGAGCGTAAGATCTAAAAGACTCGCAGTTAAAACAACTATAAGAGGCTGCAGAGGAGAAGCCTCTGAAATGGAGGACACTCACAGCATTAGAGTTTGGGGATTTTCATGCTGGACTATTTTGAGTTGGGCGATGGTCTGCGCCTACAGATTTGTACACAGAATCTGGCGACCATCCAGGTCTTCTTCTGATCTTTGCCTAACAGCAAAAGGTCAAATTTTTGCTTTTGCGGGAGGTCGGCGAGCCTCACCAGAAGAGGATCAATGAACTTACTACATGACTCTTCGTAAAAGGGACATTTAAAGAACAAGTGTTCTGGGCTTCCTATCTCTCCCAATGGACAGGTGCAAAGTCTCTGAGCATAGGGGACTTTTCTAAAGGCTCCATCCAGGACCGGCGAGGGAAGAGCCGCACTTCTGGCAAGTGTAAAGGCCCTTCTTGCATTTCTAGATACGAGAAAGAAGAGATATGCTGCCGGTGCAGCTATATCTCTCTCGATTTCTCCAATTTTATAGTTGGGGCACCTTGCGCAGTCCTGTTGTCTCTCGGTATCTAATATTCTTTGCCTGACCGTGGCTTTTGCCTGGCCCAAGCCCAGACTTAGAAGGGCTTGAGGGGCAAAACCTAGTTTTTGGAGGGTGTTCAGAACTGCAGTCTGCCAGCCTGACTGGAATTGGTCGCAGAGGATGAGTGGGGCTATCCCTCGGGGGAGCAGATTCAATGTCAGCCATTTGTAGATTGATGTTAAGCAGATGCTAGCCTCCACTCTCATCATCCTTGTTTCCAATCTCACCCATGCGTTTGAGACACATCTGGGGACTTGGAGGAGAGCTCTAAGACGTCTAGATTGAACTCCCTCAAGGGGGGAGAAAGCAGAGGAAGGCGGACCCAAAAAGGAACCATACAGGAGTTGTGCCAAAGTTTTGGCCTTGTATAATTTTAGAGCTGCGGGGACGAAGGAGCCCCTTTGTGCTCTGAAGAATTTAAGAATACAATTTGCGGTTTTTTCCGCTGAACTCCCGATGGAGGTTATATGTAGTTTGTTGGTTCCTGAGGCCTGTACCACCATTCCTAGATACTTGTAGTTTGTGACTTGTTCTAATTTATGGCCTTGGAGTTCCCAGCTTCTAAGCTTTGGCTTTTTCCCAAAAGCGAGTATCTTGGTCTTTTGATAGTTGATTTTGAGACATTCAGATTCACAGTATGCTGCAAGCTTTCTTAGTGCTCTTTTGAGTCCAGTGGGGGTTCTAGATAGAATTACCTCATCATCGGTATATAGCAGGACCGAAATATGCCAATTTGCAAGCTTTGGCGGGTGGAGTTCTGAGTCATTGAGTGCAGATACTAAGTAATTTAGATAGAAATTAAATAGTAGGGGGGGCAATAGGCTCCCTTGCCTGACACTTTTGAAGGTTTTAATAGGGTCCGTTAAGTGTCCTAGGCGGCTGCACCTGACTCTAAGAGCCGTGTTTGTGTGCAGTGCCTGAATTAAGAGTAGGAGCCTTCTATCTATATTGGTACCCTGTAGTCTGTCCCAGAGTCTGGTTCTGGAGACTGTATCAAAGGCTGCTTTTAGGTCAATGAAGGCAGCGTATAGTGAGGCCTGCCCTCCTGATTTGTATTTGTCGATGAGATGTTGTAGCATTAGGCAGTGATCTGTCGTGGACCTTCCGGGTCTGAAGCCTTCTTGTTCTATTGCCAGGATATCTTCATTCTCTAGCCATTCTGTAAATTTATTAAGGAGGTGCTTTGCGTAGAGTTTACTGATCACACTTAATAGGCTAATCGGCCTATTCGCTGGGTCCCCTCTGTTGCCCTTTTTATAGATTGGAACTATTATGTCTGTTCCCCATTCCCTTGGGATGCGGCCAGTGTCACCTATGTAAGTGAAGAGGGTGGCTAAGAAAGGTGCCCACCAATCCACCTGTGCTTTTATCATTTCTGGTGTAATGCTGTCTGAGCCTGGGGCTTTGGCCGTTTTCAGTTGGTTTATATATGATTTCAGAACTGAAGTGATGTGAGAGACTGATAAAGTCCTACAGAAATTGATAGCTTCTTATTGTTGCTAAATGTGGTTCTACAAGCTATTTAATAATAAGATGTATTTAGTTTTTCACACATGGCTTTTCCATATTGTCTTTATTTTTGTTAATAAATGGCACAGTGTAATGTGTCATTTGTTGTTGTTCATCTGAGGGTGGGTGTGTGTATAATCACATTTTTAAATGTGGAATTGTTCCCAATGTAGTAAACATTCATATAGATTTGTTTTGGGATGCCTCATAGGAATCATAGAATAATAGAGTTGGGGTGAACCACAAGGGGCATCTATGCCAACCCGCTTGAAGCCAATCACTCCTTTTCGAGAGCAGATGGGCCTCATGCCTTCCTCCACAGACATCCTATTGGGAGAAAGCCAGCTAATGGGTGCTAGACGAACAGGCCTCTGAGTTCCTGGGCCCTTGACCAGGACCAGCCAGCCACAGCTGCTTTGTTGACCCCTTGGGATAACTCTGTGTACCTACAGAGGTCTGCAGCCCACAGGTTCAAACCAAGTGAAAGCTTATCTCTATAAACATAAAAGAGATGTGAATAAAAGAGACATTACTCTTTCACTTGTAATATTATTTCATGTTTCAGTTAAGCACTCGCCTTCCCATTATAAAAGGGGCATTCTGGGAGTATTGCAGGATAGGGCAAGAAAGCACTCGTATGTCTTTGAAAACCTAGGACCTTCTGAACACACAGCAGGTGCTGGGTTACTGAGCTAGGGTCCCTTCCAGATAATTAATAAACAATACAGCACAATTCTGTGTATATCAGCTTAGCTTTAATAACATAATTGTTAATGCTTCCTATAACAGACATCTTGTCAGAAACACTGCAACTGTTTTATATGGACTAGTTAGCTTTGTAATGCTTATCAAATCGTTCTGAAAGAGCTCTTAAGATATTTCCTGGTCTTTTTTGGTATTTATCCCGAAGATTTTCAATTGCAGTCTTTGCCTGTTGAAAGAAGAACAAAGGAATACATTGTGTTATAGGAATATATTGCTAAATAGGTGTTCACAGTTATTAATATCTGTGATGATAAAGTTAAGGGATCAGAACCAGAGGCAACCCATTTATTCCAGATATAGAAGCACAATATGTAACTTCTTTCTGGGATACGTAAATGACTTTGTAGACTGAGATGTGTTGCATGATAGTCCTTGTCTCTCAACTGTCAAAAGTGGCTTCTTCGACATGGAGGGTTGGGCCAGAGCAGCCAGGGCCAGGAAACCCCACTAGGAAACTGCTCATCTGTCAGTGAATCCAGCCCACTCTCTTTATATTTACCAAGAGCACTGTATGAGAATGGCAGAGAAACAATCAAACATATGTGCCTTGGGCTGCTTGGTACGTATTAGTTTTCCTGTATGGTTGTTACCTCCAGCTATGTGAGGAAAACTGCAGAAATGCTATTGAGTTATATTTCACTATATATTCACTATTCGCTTAGAATGGCAATGGGTGATAGGGCTAGTGACAGAAATAAGTCACCTCCTGGTTCCATGCCTGAAAACAGCACAGTAGGGCATGGGTGAAAATAGCAGAGTAGAATGGAGTCACATTCACGTGCAGAGTTGCAATAAGTCACACAAACATCAGAAGTTCTTCAGTAATAGTTTTACCGAGGCTTAACAGCGCACAGTGCTTATTGGGTCCCCCACCGGGAAGGGGGCTTGGAGGAACCCTCTGGGGCAGATTCTGGGGCATATGGTGGTCAGAAGAAGTCCTATTGCATGAGCAGATCTTTGTCCACAAAATGCATAGGCTTTTCATGGTCTCAACAATTTACGGAGCGGGAAAGCTGACTGATGAACATAATGCACAAAAGTCTATTTAATGAACCCGATCTCTGGTGATATAGAATGAGCAAGTCAGTAGGCAGAAACCATTTTATAGAACTGAAAAAGAGAAACCAACAGGAAAATAATATTCTACTTTTTTACTTCCAGGTGTAGAGTTAGCTTACTTTTTCAGCCAGCTCTGCAGCTGTTATATTTGGATCATATAGGATGGGTTCTCCAATATATGTCCTCAGTTTCACTGGAAATGGCCCGTATATGGGAAGGTAGATAAGTCGTGTTTTCTCATATAACCATCTTGTCAGCCCTATGTATGAAAGGGAAAAGAGTCTGTAAAAAAGCGATCCCATATCAAATTTGAAATTAGTTGGCATTCTGAGTTTTTAGCAATCCCAATCAATGCATCCCAGAGATGAGGTTAAATAATTTGAGTGCATATTTTTTAAGAGACAGCACAATTTTTGCAGATAAGTGTACACTGAATAAACTACTAGTAGGTACGAAATAGATTTAAAAAAAATATCATTGTATATTATTAATCTGTTTATTGCCTGATATTAGATCTCTTGATCAACCAAGGAATATAAGATATTTTGCTCACTTGACTTTCCAATGTTCCTGAATGTTTCACAAGCGTTTTGGGTAAACATAGGGATGATGGGCTGAAAGAATAAAAGAAGAAATGCAAAATCAAAAGAAAAGTGAGAACTGGAGAATTACTTCACCCCACCTGCCCCACCTTTATTTTGGTTAAGGACTAGGAATAATGCTCCCCATCTGGCATTACAGTGACAAGCCAGACACAACTGACTTCAAATTGCACATGCTGTCCCCCAGATTTTCAAGAATTGAAGAGGAGAAAAGCTATTTTTCTTTTTAAATGTAAGTGATTTCAATAGCTTTTTTTTTAAAAAAAAAGCAGGGGTAGGAAATACTTGGAAGTCCAGATATCATTTGACCCCTAAACAGGATGTTAGCCGTCCTCAACTACTTAGGATGCTAGATCAAGGATGTCAACACATTAAGTCTTATCTAGAATAATCGTGAAGGCAATGCAAATTGCACAAAGATCACTCACCACTTTTGCCTCCAAAGCTACCCGAGCGAAACCTGTGCTGTTACCCCACATTATGTTGTAGTCATTACTAAAGTTTGATTCTCTACCTCCACCAGGGGAAATGCCCAGTAAATGGCCTTTCTTCAAAATTTCCACACATTCAGCTTTATTGAAATCTTTCAAATTGATGGAATTTAAAAGTATCTTCAGCCCTGAAAAATAAGCCCCAAATAGAAAGAAAATGCATTTTATATAACGCTTATTTAGGAAATTTTGTGGACGCTATTCAAGTGTCATTATTCCAAAGATATTGCACTGTTACAGATCACAAGCATAGTTCTCTGCCAATCCTTTTCAAGTAGGATTTCGTGGAAGTGCTGAGGTGGCCACCTTTTTAGACAAGCGTTCCACAAGTCAAGTCTGTAGTACAACAGAATGACATTCAAGTTTGCATTATGATAAAAATACAGGCCACAGTGCCTTGCGGCATGCACAGAGAGACAGATACACACACACATGGCACAGATAAGCCCATGCTGGTTGAATCCTGCCTACACCAACATAAGTCCATCTTTTCATGCACAGGTAAGTGGGTGGAGATTATATGCTGCATTAATTCACCCAATGGACAAATTCACCCCCCAAACAGAGCACTCTGTGCTACTGGGCATTTTGGGGCTCTGTACTTCCTTCCTTCCTTATTTAAATAACCCTTTGGTGGTGTCATAGTTCCTTGCTGTGGCTGCTGTGTGCATGCAGAGGAAGATGATGTGTGGGGAGTGGCAGTGGAGGGCCATGAACACTCCAGCAAGGGTGTCACGTGGGTTTGATTGCAGTGTCACATGGGAGCATAAAAGCTTTGTGTGGGAGTGCTTGATTGGCCATGTGTTCGGGTGGGGCCCTGTTTTCTGGTATCTTTGTACCTGAAGAAATCATCAAGTTGGAGACCCAGTTTCCTACACCTTGTCCTATTCTGGCATTAAAGTCAGAAGCAATCATATGCAGTTACAGCACAGAAATCAGATGTCACATTATGCAGTTGACCCCATTTCTTAGATCCCTGAGGAAGAGTGTAGAAAGTAATCTCATAGCTGTTATGAGGTCAGACAAGGTATTCCTGCAATCTGTGATCATGGGCCAAAAGACAAAGGTCGACATGCTGTGTTGGAAACATAGCCTGATTCAAATAAGATGCCTGAAATATTATTGGAAGAAGAGGTTGAGGCTGTAAATGGCCAAAAGCAAGCCTGCAGTTTCCAACTTTCTTTTTTGTGTGAACACTCCATCTCATTCTGGGCTCATCCATTGTTGTAACTCAGATGGGAATCTGTCAGGGCAACTTGTCACTGGGAAATGAAGTGAGGCATGCTTTGAGAGGATTGCCCCAACAGCATAGGTAGGGTACAATGAAATATCAACACTTGGTTACGAGTTTTATTTTTCCTTACATTCCCCATGGTCACATCCATCATCTTGCTGATATTTTATTTGTATGTTGTTTTTCACCTGTTTGCCTGATACATGGTTTTATATTTTATAGCATTGTTTTATGTCACATTTCACATATTTTTTGATAAAAAGCATGATTTGAATTTAATAATTTACCTGGTAGCCGATATATGCCGCTATTAATGACTGAAAAGCACTCTCTCTGTGCCTCCTTAAAAAGTTTAGCGAAAAGAAAGGAATAGTCAATAGCAGTGACTGCGTGATAATAAACAATAATCCCTGGTCCTTTACGGAGATGTTCCATGCCAATAACTTCATAACCTGGAAATAATACAAAATGCAACAAATAAATATTACTTTGTGGAAAATAAACGAAATATTGCAATCTTTTATTGGAAGAAAACAGTGCGGTTCAGAAAACTGAAATTTAAGATCAGGTAAAAACCTCTCCTATATGTTTCAGTGTTCTGGATGCTAGTTTGTCATCTATACAGATCAAGACTTTCTCTGTTGTGATCCCAGAACAAATGGTATTCTCTGCTGGAATATTCCTTCCTTGCTTACTTTTGGTTGCAGGTGAAAACATTTTTGCCTAGTCTTTGAGTAAGCTAAAACTGTGACACTCTTTCAATCTCCTTTAAGCATTTATATGTGTTATAATACTCATATCTTCAGACCATTCTCTGAATCACTTTATAAAAAGTGAGAAAACAGTTTCCCAGACAGATGCACCCTTGACCAATGTCCTAAGTATCCACAGGGTTTCATCCTTTTGACCCAAATTTGGTTTTAGTAGTGTATTTCTGATTTATGCTTCAACATCTAAAGCAACATTACACTCTGGGATGCAATGGGAACATAAGATGGATCCTCTTGATCAAGCCAAAGCTCTCTGTTTTCCAACATCCTGTTTCTCACAGTGTCCATCCAAATTAGCAGCCATCACCACATCACCACATCCTACGCTGGCAGATTCCATGGTTTGTGTCCAGAGTTTATGTTTCAGAGTTACCTAGTGGTTTACCATGCTCTGGAAAATGGCACCATCAAAGTCTCACTGCACGATGATATACTCATTACATTCGCTGCGTACTCACTACACGTTTAAACCCAACCCCCTTCTCTTGCCACAATCCATGAAACTATTTTTAAAGAGCTTTGCTAATTATAGCTCTGTGAGGTGTAAGCAACATTCTCCAGGTTTCTTTTGGAGAGGAGGCATGCTTTCAATGTGATTAAATGTATGGTGTTTATGCAGCCACCAGGTGACCCTTTCTTCTGTAATATATCTTAATTTCATACCTCATAATATGTTTTGTTTTTCGTTTTGATTGCTTATTACCTATAAAAAATTCCATGCCTTTCTTTTGATCCATATGGAGCCAAGGCCAACTTGGAGCTGTTGTGACTCTGAAGTGGGTTTAGAGGTCCACT